>NC_090921.1:488457729-489657729 GCF_040938575.1 Ambystoma mexicanum | reverse complement strand
GCAGGCAGTGTCCGGGCCCCCGGACACCAAAAAAGTAATTATCTGAGCAATCCAAGATGTTTTACTATGAAACTTACCCTTGCAACGGTCCCAGACCATGCCCCAGGCGATCTGGACATTTTTTGGAGCCATTTTAACCCTCTTTGGTGTTCGAAGTGTCCGCGGAGCACTCCCCAGCAACCCTATAGAAGTCCAAACTCCAGAGCTGCTTTTCATTCAGATTTTGGATTTCCAGGACAGACACTGCTCCACATTGCTTCATTCCTGGATTGCTGAACTGCTGAGTTCCTGGATTAGACAATGGCATCCATGGCTAACTCTCCTACTGCCTCATCACCATCCCCACCCCCTCCACCACCACCACCACCTCTCCAAGGGCCTGGAGAGGGGGAGCAGGCGTGGAGATGTAGAGAGGGGTGATGAGGATGAGGTAGTGGAAGTCCTTACTACTGCCAGCCAGCGTGAGTCTTGGCTGGGGAGGCTCTTTATCACCATTGGAGGGGTACCCAAGGCATGTGCAGACAAGGTGCGCTGCACTAAGTGCAAAATGGAGCACAGTCGTGGCAAACCGGGTCTGTACAACTACAGAACCACCTCCATGGGGTGACACCTGAGGTCGAACCACAAGGTGGCAGTTCGGAGGGTCGTCCCCTTTGAACAAAGTAGTAGGTTCAGTTCCTCTGCAGCATCCTTTGTATCTGGTCCTGCCACCACAAAAAACACTCCTGTGGGGCAGCGCATCCCTGAACCAGCCTTACAGGCCATATGCGACGCAGCAGACCCTTACCTTTCGAGGGTCACTGTATTGTGCATGTATTGCAATGTGGTACTCTGCATGGGGCAACAATTTCAGAGTGCTTTCGAGGCTTCGGTCCGGGAGCATGAGAAAGAGTGCCCCTTATTCAAGTGAGGCCCACCCAACATCTTCCTCTCTCCACTTGACTTTTCTTATCCCTGTGGTTGGTGCCCCTTCCCTACCCTCTCTTCCCTTCCTTTCCTTATGTGTCATGTATAAAAAAAATACTAAACAAAAACCCCCCAACAAAAAGAAAAAAGGGTCTTTTCAGAGTCACCTTTCACAGTTTAAAAATAGAAGTGCCAATTAAATGGTACAGGGCCCTGGGCATTCTGAGAAGTCTGAACTGTCCGCAGACTTCTAAAAAATGAAGGGGGTGGCACTTTGAAAAACATTGCACTCTTTTCCAGGGGAAAGTGGTGGCTCTGAAAAGAGCCTTTTTATGGTCTGTGTTTGTTTTTTAGAAGGGTAGAAGAAGCCAACACCTACTGGAAAAATGCTTCCTGTACTTGCAAAAAGGGCTGCAATGCATTTTGAATATTTTGCAGAAAAAGCCGATTACTAGCATCAGTAAGATGGACTCCATCTCTGCGGAAAATGTCTCTGCCAATGCGAATAAATTACTCAGAAGTTTGGAAACATGTCCATGACTTTCCCAAGAGCCTCCTTCATCGCAAACTGCAGTGAGATGCCGGTAAAATGTCCTAAACTGTTCCCTCCACAATGAATAATAATAATAATGTCTGGATGATTATGTGTCACCAAAGTGGTACAAAGAGGAACCAAATCCAGCCACTTCATTCCATGCACTCCAAACCACTGCACATCCACATGTTGGAATCCAAAATGTGTAGTCACTCCACAATGCGTTGCTTACACCTGCAACCAATGTATCCAAGAGTCTCCCAAAATCCAGACACTCTGCCTCCTGAACGACACACCCATAGCCATACCATAGCCAACTGCACTCCTCTCAGCAAACAGACCTTCTGCCACAGTCTTTCCTTGCACATCACACCCAGGAAAACGTATTGACCAATCCCCTGGCCTCCATAGTCCCATTTCCATGACTGCCAGCCTCAAAAGTCCCGGATGTGGCATGTGCATTCTGCGGACTACTACACTGTCCGTGGACAAATTGTGCAATATGTGAGGGTGGAGACAGAAATTGCAACCAGGGAAGCACATTTCCTCTTTGGTGGTGGCTCGGAACAACCTTTTTTGGGGGGGAACTTTTCAGATTTGTTCTGCTACACCTACTAAATGCACGCTACATGACTTTACAACAACCTTCTGATTGTATTTTGAATATTACTAAGAAAGATTTTATTCCCACAATCTGTCAAATTAAGGGCATCACAAAAAAAAGAACTTGCACCATCCTCCAAAATGTTCTCATTAGGGAATGATGACATCCCAACAGCACACATAAAACAAGATATCCCTTGGTTAACAACACACTTTCCTATGTCTTGTTGAGGATTAAAGACATGACGACACACCATGCAGCCCTAGGTGGTATTTGCCAAAAGATAACCTTTGCACATGGAAAGAGGTGCATTACTTCCTTCAGCAACTGCTTCAGTGCACCCCGCAAAGTTATTGCACTCACATACCCCAAATACATTCCTCCACAATTAATCACCAGGATATCGGGACTGTTGACAACAGACATATTTTTACAAAGTGTAAATACTCCCTTCACATTTCTCCCTGACACCACACCACAAAGCCTCCACTCCCTCCAATTCAAGGTTGGCAGAAATGCTACATATCTCTGCATACTTCTGCAGATTAGTAATAAAACAATCTCCCACCATCCACACACACACACTCACTCTCTCCATCTCTCCAGCCACAGCCATCTTCACTACACACAGCAATGAAAAAAGGATTACCCTCTCTCCAAATGAATGACATGCTCAACACCTGATTGGCTAATCCCCCTCAGTCCCATTTCCATGCCAGGCATGCCGAGTAGCCCCGGATGTGGCACGGTGTCTGCGGACCCCGTAACACAGGGCAAGCCCTTCTTCCCTTTCCACATCACTCTCTGCACCACTCCCTCATTGGCTACACATAAGCAGTCACACAACCAACCACCAATCACATCCAAGACGTCTACATCTACCTCTGTGATCACACTTCAGCACTTTAGATCTACTTTTGAACACTCTGGCTACAAGTCTGCTCTGATTGCAAAGCACCTCCATAACAAAGTACTGTACAACTCTCCAACATGGTTTATAGTCATAATGTAGAAAAAAAATGTCGACTTACAAAAATGTAGAAAACAATGTCGAAAACCTATACATATAATGAAAAGAGTCAATTTTTCAAAAAAAAAAGTCGAAAAAAATGTCAATTAGCACTATCAATAAATAAATAAACAAGAAGAGTATCATTTACTAGGGGGGCCCCCCCAACCTCCCTCACCCAACACCCCCCGGCCACCCCCGACCCCCCACCACCCTCTCACCCCTCATACTAAACACATTTTAATTATATATATATTTATTTATTTTTTTGAAAAAATTCTAAAAAATGTAGAACAAATTCGACATTGTTTTTCGACATTATTGTTTTAAAAAAAAAAATTGACATTTTGACTTTCTACATTATTGCATTCTACATTATGACTGACCACCCTCCAACCTATCTGCTTCCAGATTTATCCACATCTGCATCCATCAACACAAACTACAGGTATGCATTTATCTTGTAGAGTACATTTGCAACTCTTTTATAAATGTCTATGAACAGGATACCTGCCACTTACCCTGCATAACCTACTCCATAAGCATACTGTCATTTCTCCCATCTCCTACCATCAAGTGGCACTTACAATGTTGTGTGCTTTGAAAGTTTTCTTTTACTCATACCATCCATTGTAATGTGCAAACTCTTTTTCTCTTCATTCCTACTGCCATTTTTACAACCACTCACCCCATTAACACACCTGCTATAAAATTCCTGCAATGCACACAGAAAAAGAAAACTGCATGTATCTTACCAAAGCATACCAAGTACATAAATTGCATGCATATGAACACGGTACATGCCACTTACCTTGCATATCCTACTAAATAATAATACTGTAATTTCTCCCATCTCCTAACATCAAGTGGCACTTAGTTACAATGCTGAGTGCTTACAATATTTTCATTTAATACCCACTTGAATAACTGCTTCACACTTTAGGTTTCCATTTTATCACCACTCTGATGTATTTGTAAATCAAAAAAGAAAACCACATTGGAAACACTTTTACAGCAAGTTAAAAAGGCAAGTCCTATGTGAAATGCCCAGAATGCATAGAGAAAAGAGAAACTACATGTATGTTCACAAAGTATGGCAGGTACATACTTAGCACAATCGACAGAAAGCACCATTGCTTCAAAAGCAAACTAATACATGTGTACATTGGGAACAGTGCCTTTGTAAATGTGGTTAAATAAATCAAACAACAAAGGATTTCTGCACTCATGTAGCAAGTATCTATGTACAGGAACATTAATGGAATTCCACACACAGAAACATGATCCTTTCCAATCTGTACATCTTTGAGCCTTTTTCTCACCCTACTACAACTTGCACTAATCCATTTCCAAAGTAAATAGTGCAACAGCAATGCACACACCTGCCAAAGTGCACCTCATAGGACACACTTAAAAATACACCACTGCCCCCCATAGCAACAATGCTGATGCTCTCAAGTACCCATTCATATACAAAGCTGTGCAATTTCACACTCACACTAACTCTTCCTACCAATAAATCCTTTGCTAACTTTAAATAATTTGTTCTCCAAGTGCAATTACTGTGCCATTAACACACATATGTACTAACTTCCTTCTTTCGCAATTACAGTGAAGAGCACTGTCCTGAAAGCCATTGGCGTCTAAAGTGGAAAATACAAGCCAGAAGAAACCTACTCTTCACATCTAACAAAGTAAGTGCAATCCTGTCGTAGTGTTCTGCCTATTACCCAGACAGTGCAGTGCTCCTGTATTCTAGGCTACAAAATGTTATCAACCCAACAGCATTTGCTTCTTTCTTACTCATTGCACCTCAGCAGGTGCACACTTTGTGTGTTACTATACTGGTGTTCAGATGCCAATACAAACACCAGTACAGCCTTCCCAATCTGAAGTAACAGCACATTTTCTCCTCTACATCTAACTCCCTCAGGCTCAGTCGTTTCTAAAAGAAACTAGCTGGGGGCAGATCTCTGTCTTCGGCTGGGTCCTCCCTTTAGGACAGCCTTCCTGACACTTTGAAACTTAAGGTGAACCATCATCGGTTCCAGAAGCACCTCAAGACCATCCTCTTTGTTTCTGCCTTTGCCCCCTTCTTCCCAGCTAATCTGTCTTCTCAGGCACTGTGCACCTAGCCACCCTCTGTACTTCGGGCCCAGGTACCTGACTCACCTCCCCACCCTCCTGTACTGCCTCCGGGACACCCTTTGCACTGGGGTCTGTATCTGTACCCATACAGTCCCCTCACCAACTTTTCTTCTGCACTTATCAGATTTTACTGTATCCACTTAACCTAGCACTTGTCACTTGCTAGCTGCACTACCACTTTTTTTATCACCTTTATTTATTTCACTTATCTATTCTGTCGCCTCTCTGTTCCGCACTTTACAATTTTCCCCCTTCCACGCACTTTCCCCTTTTTCCATTTCCCATGCGCTTGCACAAGCTTAATGTAACTGGGCCTAGTAAGATCGTTGTTTTGTTCTCCCCTGTTCCCCTCCCTTTGTCTAGTCGCGCTCTGAAAAACACTTGTATGAACGCAATATAAAAGATCATTTCATTTCATTCCACAATCACAGACTTCTATATGTATGCCTACCGTCATATTCAGACACACATGCACAGTGCAAACATACATTGCACAACCTCCCAGCTCACACGTTCCTTTCTTCTCCAACAGATACTGAAGAATGCCTACCAAAAAGCAACTCTGTAGAAAGCAACGCAGAAATAGAGCAAATGAAACAAAGCGTACAAAATAGCCATCCGCTAATCCGCAGAATTTCTACAAAAAGTTCAAACAAAACAGCTAATACAGTCACTAAGCAAAACTGAAGCAGCTTGCAGGAAAGAAACTGACTCTTTCAAAATGTAAAACTAAAATGAAATGTATTAAGAAGATTGCAACTACCACTAGTGCTAACGCTGAACCTATAAATCTTGATGTAGCCACAAGTAAGCATACCAAAACAAAAAAAATTATTTTACAAAGTGTGTTCCACCATAGAGTCGTTCAGAACTTTCTAAAAAACAGGGGACAAGTCACACTCAACCCTTAAAACCTACAGCTGAAAACTAATCCTGGAAGCTCTCATCGACAGTGCAATCCTTCTCAAAAGGAAATTATTTATATTAGTTTTAAACACAATGAAACCACTAACGAAACAAATTACTAAACTACAAGTACTTTACAACAGATGGAATATCAACATAGATAGCTTTGGAAACATCTGTGCAGGTGAGTGGAGTCACCCCACCAGCACAGAGCCATATTTCAATGAAGACACATACAAACAAAAGCAAAGAAACCCAATTGCCATGCATAGCAGTGGACGACGGTATGAAAAGGTTAACAATACCATTATGGAACAGGAAACTGTGCTCACAAAAATATCCCCAGCAAACTTACAATCAACTCTCCATTCCACCGAAGCAATACCTTCAGTCTACAAATGGCTGTGCACATCAATGTGTAACATGCTCAAAAAATCTTTCACATCTTTACGCCAGTTCCTCAATCAGTATGTGAAAGGCAAAGACACATTACAAATTAAAATATTACAAACTAAAGACTCCTATCCAGTGCTCAAATAAACAGGACTATGAGGACATCAATAGCCTGCATTTCTGGAACTACTTGCAAAAGCGCCTTCCACCATATCAAAATGTTAGCAACACACTATTCAACTGTAGAAATCTCATTCATCAACTGTACTATGCAAAAAGGCCTGCTTTAGCACTGGACCATTTAAATAACATTATCCTACATGGTACAGCCAAATAACTACTAGAAGAAATAGACCACATCCAAGGCAAATATTTTGGAACTGAAGCCCACTTAGAAAATACAGTACCTTTAGAAAAGAGTGCCAGGAACCTTGCAGATGTCAACCCACTATTACACACATACAAAAAAGAAATAAAGTTTAAAAGCACGTGCTGAAGTACCAAATTAAGTATGTGCGTGTTGCCGCAGAACATTTTATAAAAAGAGCACCAAAACTGTAGACATAATATATAAAATCGAAGAAAATGAGGAATCCCAGTGGTTACAATTAGCTTTATATTTTATAGTAGAAAACAAATACGAAATTACTAACCCCTCAATACTTTGAAAATACTGCACTGCAAAACTTGACAACCAAATACCTTCATAGGCTATAACTAATAACTTGGGAATATTTCCACTGCCAAAACCACTCCACAACTTAACTTGTATGAGAGCATTATAATACAAACAGTCCACTCATTTCAAGCAATAATACGTCTTCAACCAAAAACAGCAAAACTGTCTCCCTCTGAATTACTGAAAGGCATTCATGGCAAAGTATTATATTTGCCATTAGATCTGAAAGAAAATGTAGACACTCTGGGAGTGCAACGGCCAATAGATCAATCTTTGATAATCCTAGTGAATGGCGTACACCTACAAAAGACAAAATAATTTGGCAGCAACTGGTGGACTTACATAAAGTTAGGGAAGCCATGTAATACCTAAAAGACAACAATTATTACTACAAAGAAATAAACATTGACAAAAACCTAAGGGAAACCACCAAAATAATTCAGGATTCCTCAGGAACTGGACAATTTGAACTTCTAAATCCTACTACAGCCTCCAATATTTTAGGCCACTATACAATTCACCCACTGCACTCCTACTGGAAAAGCTGGAAGGTACGATGATAGATCCACACATATAACAGCATCAGAATACCGCTCTTTACGAATGTATTCTGAAGACCCCGGATTCAGACAAAACATTGAATACATATTCCACCGCCTCTTTCAAAGTGAAGTAGCAACTTTGTGTTAGAGTTGCACACACATTAAAAACAGGTTCCAATTTTCAAAATATGTCTGCTATGCAGCTACTTCAAAAGGTGCAAGAGAAAGATGAAGTTTTACAGTTAAGTATTACAAATCTTTTAGCAGATGTGCGTGGTATGAAAGAATACTGGTTCCGACGTCACACAGATGTACGCTGTACGATACGCAACCTTGGCCCACCCACATGGTTTGTGACTAAGTTGTGTTAGTACGCATGGGAAGACTTGCATGTTTTTCTATGCATAGCAAATGAAGGGGGAAAAAAAGCAACTACACATAAAAACACCAGGAGAACTCTGCTCTCTTGATCCTGTAAATGTATCAAGGTACTTCCTTCATCGCTTTATTGCCATGCTGCTCGTCATTTGTAATAAAACAGTTCCTCCCCTCAGAGAAGTGGAACACTTCCTTTTGGAGAAAAGAATATCAAGCCAGAGGAGCACCACACATCCACATGCTTATGTGGATTAAAGATGCTTCTAAAATTGGTCAGGACAGTGATGCCATTGTTTGCAGTTCATTCACATATATGTCACTTGTAAAATCCCTTCAGAAAGTACACATAGTGACCTACATGCATACATTTTGCAGTTTCAAAGATAAGCGTGGCAAGTATTGTCGGCGCAAATATAAAAACAAAGGGAAATACTACACCAAATGCTGCTTTGTTTTCCCCTAGACCAGTTTCAGCAACAGGGCAAGTGAACAGCTTCATGTATTCGGTTAGACACTGTGTGAAAGGCAAATCACTCAAGAACACATACTGCATAAAAAGAACAGAAGCATCAAAGTACATCAATGATTACAATGCAATCATTGCCCTCCTATGGAATACGAATACAGATGTGCAGTACATTTCAGACAATTCTACTGCAATTACATGATATGTCACAGCCTACTTAACCAAAGCCGAGAAAACAGACCTGAAAGACATCTGGGATGACATATCATCTGACAAAACAGTGTCACAGAAATAGTACAGCTTTGGCATAAAAATGCTCTCCCATTGTAAATGTGGCTGCTATGAAGCCGCTGGCCGTTTAACCGGCACCGCCTTGTATAGGAAATCTGAAAACAGTCTGGCGAAGCCTTGGTCCTACTGCATCCAGAAAAAGAGTTCTCAAATCATACCAAGACATAGAAACAATAGCCTAAAACGATCCTAACAGCCAGGACATTTTGGAAAACAACTTACTGGACACATACTACCCAAACAGGAGTACTGCTTTGGAAATCATATGCCTATACCACAAAATGTGACATACAAAAATAATATTAAACTCAACAAGAAAAAAAAATATATAGTCAAAGGTTGTGAGGGCAGCCTGGTTAAACTTACCAAAACGCAGCCTGATTAAATCATATGAAACTATCATTAAAAACTCCTCAACATAAAGAACTGTATAACATGGCCCTACTGCAATTTTTTAAACCATGGAGAAAAGAAGATTCATTAGACACCCATGCCTCCTATGAAGATGCTTTCAATGCAAGTGAAAGCACTAAAACAGATATACATTTTCCGCAGTACAAAAACATGTTGGACAATAAACGCTAACAAGAACTCTAGGCACAACTAAATATAGACATTCCTGACAGCAGTCAACCTTCTCTTACAGGAAGCCAAGAACGACTTGGACAGCCACTCATAGCAAAAGAGGCAGAATTAGCCATGACTGAAGTAGAAAACACCATGTGTCAGTATGAGTATGACTTTGCTCTAATCAAATCACAATTAAACAATGAGCAGCATAGCATTTTCCTAGAAGTAACTAAAGAAATTGAACATGGTGTGCAGCACAAAATTAAAACTTGTACCCGTCAAGACTAGAACCCTATACTGCTGTATATAAGTGCTCAAGCTGGTTCAGGCAAAACATTCTTAATAAAAATCATCATCAAGTTCCTCCAATTGACAAACAACAAGCATTCAGCTGTTGTAACTGCCCCTACAAGTTAAGCTGCCTACAACATAGGTGTTGTCACTTCACACTGATTGCTTCTCCTTTCAGTAGAACACCAAAACAAATTAGACTACTACAAACTTTCAGCAGAAGCTGCTCTGAAGCTACGCAGAGTTTTGAACCCAATGAAAATGCTGCTAATAGATGAAGTGAGCATGGTCTCGAACCTTATGTTGGCTTTGATTCACCTCACATTGCAAGAGGTCCTTAAAACAGACTACGAAGAACTCTTTGGAGGAAAACATGTTACTGTTTCGGAGATGTTCTTCAATTAAAACCTTAGGACACAAACTGTGCCGTAAAACTCTTGGCAGCATAGGAAATGTAAATCTTTGGCAACATTTCCAATACAAAGAACTAACTGAAAACATGCGTCAGACTGTAGACCTCACCTACGCCAACATTTCGGAAACTATTCAGATTGGTGTACTATCTAAGGAAGCACAGTCTATTAAATACCAGATGCATCCATGAGCTATACGGCCATAACACATGTGCTACTAATGTCATGGAACAATTAGCACACAAAAATGTAAACTGTATGTCCTTAATGCCAACTCTTGCAAGCTGCGCACAATTCAATGAAACAATGCTGAAAAAACAAATGCAGCCACTAGTGCAAATTTATGCCAAAGCCAAACTGGACATGCATGGTATGACACTACCTATGTGTCAACAAGCCACAGCACAACTAAATACCTTAGAAAACTATCTCTTACTAAGCTGGTTTAGAGAATATTTTAACATTGTGTTTTAACTGTAGAGTGATGCTAAAGCGTAACCTTGACGTAGAGCAAGGATTAGTTAATGGAGCACTTGGTACAGTTGTTGGCTTCCAGACATACCCACGTGACAACAACATTCAGTTTGTCAATGTTCACTTTGACACATTTTCTGAAGTTAAAAGGATAGGATGCTCAACAGCCGATTCCTTCTTTCAAAGACATGTATGTACCCAGAGAACAGTTTTCTCTGTCTCTAGCATACGCAGTTACCATTCATAAATCACAAGGTCTAACCCTAGATCAAGCATTGATTGATATTGGCAGCACAGTCTTTAAAGAAGGCACGAGTTACGGAGCACTGTCACGCCTACGTACACTTGAAGGACTATTTCTAGTCAATGTTGATGCATGTAAAGTCAATGCTGAGATTCCTTGCATTGTAGAGTACAATAGACTATGTGCACTCTACACATACCCCATCTCAAAATGTACCCTGTTCTCAAAAACTGAAACTTTTAAAGAGAAAACTAGTGCAAACTCAACTTATACACAATCTCACAACAGTACCACCAAGGAAATTAAAAGGAGCTGGTACTTCATAAATCACAACCAAAGAAGGATCTACTGAAAATAAAAATGCATACCCTACTGCACAAACAAAGACAACTACCTCTTCAAAGAAACTACTTGTACTTCCATCAAATGAGTCAGACACAGAACTGTCTGGTCCATTCAAATTTTCCAATACAACTGGTGTAAATTGCTATAAAAATGTAGCAATGAATTTTCTATTCCAATTGCCACCAATTGTTGAAACCATTTACTTAAACGGCGAAGACCAAATATGTTTGCAAATGTTACTCCTTCACAGAAATGCAACAAACAATCCTGACAACACTTACAGTGTTTCTGGAATAAGGCAGGAATTGGACTACTGGGCAGGAATGGTGAGATTCACTATAGACACACAAGAAGATCCACAAGAATTTCTAATGTACTTACTACAAGTACTGGAAAACGAAAACATCTACAAATGAAATTTTCCAGATTTCATACATGTGGAAACATACTTGCACTCTCTGCAACCACGTAATGCACAAACAAGTCCCTAATGAGCGCTTTGTGTATGTTTCTATACCTAACTGTGAATCCATTCCATTTCAGCAGCTCGTACAAAATGCAAACCATGGCATATTATGCACTACTTGCAATTCTGATAATCAATCCACCTTACAGATTAAGTAACATAGCCACTACGTAATAGTAATGCTTTTGCGTTACAATGCAGATGTACCAAAAACAACTGTAAGCTTACTGGCTTCACACATGGACGAGTATCAATTGGCAAGAAAACCTTCACAACAGTAGGCATAATCTACCACGCAGGAGCCACAACCAATGCAGGTCACTATACTTCATACATTAAAAAGAAATGTGGATGGGTTGAATGCAATGATACTTCCATTACTCTGAAACAGAGATTACCAGCAAATCTTGCAAGTGCATACTTAATGTTCTTGAAACCAAAATGTATTCACTAATCTGAGTATGAGCATCTATAAACTGTCCTCAATAACCTTTGAAATCACAAACTGGTAGAATAAGGCAACAGCTATCTAACAATTCCCAAACCAATGCAACTAATACACGTCTACTGCAACCACACCCATACTGCTGCAAAAGCACTTCACAACAGTGAAAATGCACATCCACCAACAAGAATAAACATGCTTGAAAACATACCCTGCAGAAGAAACTGTAAACTGTTAGAATACGCAAACTGGTATCCGACTGCAACCATAATACTGCAATATAAACTTCCCATTACTACAAAATGAGAAATCTCCCAGCAAAACTGCAAGTTTGTCTGAGGAAACCCTTCAACACTTATGTATAAACATACCCTCAACAACTTCGAAACTATCAACAGTTAGAATATGCCAACAGGTATCTAACTGCCCCCAAAATTCTGCAACATTACTGTGCAATACCACAGTACTTACAAAACCAACAACCAAATGCATAAAGAAATACTGCAAAAAGGCACTAACAAATAAACAGTTAGAATATGCCAACTGGTATCTAATTGCAACCATAGTACCACCATTTCTAAAACAAACCATACACCAATTCCTTCTACTACTACAATAGACCACCTTAACCATCCCTATAATTAGCGCACAGGTCACTGAAACAGACTGCCATATAACAACAAATAAATGTAGAAAGGATTTTTTAAATCCTGCATGGATTTCTTTTTCCCCACAGAGCCAATGATTATGCGAGCAAACCTAGGAACTGGGCACATTGCACAGTACACTAGTTTGAAGCATAGTAATTGTGAAGCAGTAATTATGAGGGTCTTCAAAGTACACAAATGTCTGCGATGCAATAACACTTTATAAAGTACCTACCCTAACATGTGATGCTTTCTTTTATCACACAGAATGAAAGAACAATGACTGCTACATTTCCACATTCCATGCAAAGAACTGCAAGGAGCCTTAACAATGCAAACACTAAGTATGCAATGATTGGGGTCATACTTCTTTTTAATGTACAAATGTCATTCTGTACACAGATTAGTCAAACCCTATGACCGTATCAAAACGTTCGGTGCACACCTGTATTATACTGCGATAGTTGTAGCCAGGCATAGAATATCATGCACCCAACAATCTGAAGACAAACTAACTGCCACACACCCTGTCCACTTTTGGACAAATACTATTACACTACTTGCAGCCAGTGGACAAACTCTTCAGTACATGGCCCCCTATGCGATCCACATGCCACTGTCAAAATGTTTGCATGCATGGCTGTATTATGCAGCAGTGGTTGTGGCCAGGGCCTAGAGTCTTGGGTGCATGGCCTCCGGCCTATGGCCATGCACCCAAGACTCTAGGCCCTGGCCACAACCACTGCAGCATAATACAGCTATGCATGCACACACCTGCCCACTTACCACAACCCAAAAACATAACAGCCACCTTAGTCCCTATCGACTTCACTTCACATACTATTATAGTACTTGCAGCCAATGCACAAACATTTCAATGCATGCCCTCTTCACCCAATAATCTACTAACTGCACAAAAACAATACATCATAATATAGTAAAATACCCAACAATCTGCCCAGTGGCCACAACCCAAACACATAAGGCATCCGCTTGAATCCCTGTCTATTACAGTACACATAGCATTCAAGTACATGAAACTAGTCAGAACACTCTTCAGACAAATAAACCATCCAACAGAGGCCCACCACACATTTCCACACATACCATTACAGTACTGTAATGAGTGGCCACACCACTAGACTCTTCAGTGCATCATCTCCACCCAAGACTGTAATATCTGGTCCCAATGAACACAGCATAACACAACCTTGACCCAACAATCTATACACGAAGAACAACCCACACACATAATCCAGCCACCTGAAGCCCTCTCCACTTCTATACCCTTCCTCATATCATCTAAATTCCACTACCCACCCTAATGAATACTACCTGTAGTCACCACATAAGCTGTTCACCTGAGTGTCTGTCCGTGGACTACTGCGGTGTCTGCAGACACCGCAATCACAGCACGGCCTTCTTCCAACTACACAAATACATAATTTGACCCATTTTTCACTCCCCCACCCTCTCCAGTGTCTCTTCCCACCCCAGCACAATACCAAAAATTGGTTTTCGCCCCTGTTCGCCGCCACGCTATTTGCTGATATCCGCGGTTCCGACATGGCAGGCGCATCGGGAAAATGGGACGCACCTAACGCTTCCCTCCAGCCAATCGGTGAGCATGTCATATGTCCGCGGACATTACGTTGCCTTTCTAGACTCTTCCTTCCTCATTCAGCTGCGCACCCACCCCCTGCTAACCCTTGCCTTCCTCTTCCTCGCTGCTATGCTCTGCGCAGGGGTCAGCTCACCATGGGGGGCCACGAGGGAGGGGATGCGGGGGGGGTGTCCTTTTCCACTGGTCACAGTACTGTACCTCTGCTCTGTGTTGTGTGCAGCTCGCTTTTACACTGTCCCTCCTCTTCTTCACTTCAGGCATTTGTTCATGGGTTCTTCAAGTTCCCCATCGCCATTTATAAGACTGCTCTGTACAGATGAGTCGGGAGCCAGTCTGAAGGTAAGACCTTTACTTAGATTGTAAGGTGCAGGTTCAGGATAACAGGTACAGGAAGGTTAGATAGGAGGAGAGCATCCACCAGCCCCCTTACTCTGGGCCAGGCTCCCTTCAATTGACATACAGAGAACCTCCAGGGGCATTCACACCACAACATTCCACGGGCATACATTCCACCAGGCATTCTATCAAGCAAGCCATTCATGCAGGACCAAGGCAGAGAAACACAAGACTTAACAATATCTTAGAATGAAAGGGCTCGGATAGGACAGTGAGCACGGCCCAAACATTGGGTTGCAAACCTCCAGAAGAGGCAAAAATGTATGAGGTAAATGATCTGACAGATGCAGAAATTCAGGCTCTTGAATTCACAATGTGTGAAGCGAAAAATGACCAAGATGAGCCTGCAGACCCCAGCAAGAAGGAAGACTTAATGAGTCCCTAAGGGCGGATTGAAGCAGCCCGGTGGGAAAATACATCGTCTTGTAACAGACAAAAACACACCAAGGGAAAAGAGGCCAATCCCGAAGATAGTGCCTCCGCACAGGCACAAATCCAAAAACCCAGAAGGAAACGACAAGACAATAAGAAATCCATAAGGAGAAACCCCCAGCAGTGAAAAGGACTGAAAAACTGCCAGCAGCACTGGTAAAATCGTCTCTAAGCCCGGAAACAAAATCAAGCCTTGATAGCAACAGCAATAAACACATTTAAGTTAAGCCCAATCAAGGAAACATTGAAGGAGCCATCAGATTCAAAGACACCACGCAAACCTAAAGAATCGCCTAGGACAAGAGAGAAAATAAAATAATGAGCATTGCCCAAAATGATGCGTGTTAGGCAGAAACCTGTGCAGTTCCCTTAGGGACCACTGCAAAAGGCTTAAGACTACAGGTGTTGGCAGTAAACCCAATTGGTAGCAGTCTGTACCGCCCAGACTTCTCTCAAGAAGAGTTAGACAGTATATAGAGTATACAAGATAGGTAACAAAATACAGTAGCACAAGTAAACACTGACCAGAGCTTTGTTATCAAAGTATATAATTATTTATTAAAAAGACACATTTAGAAACACTTCAGCACTATTATTGTAAGCAAGTTCAAAAACACAGTCACTGTTAATATATATGCATCCCTTATTCCTTATTAGACAAGTCTTAGTTAACACCACTTATTTCCAAACAGAGGTGAGCGCTTAACTAAAGATGGCACTCCAATAAGTTAAGAAAAAGGGAGGGAAAAGGCAGAAATTAGGAAAAGCACACAACACAATACTTTAGAAGCACTCAGCAAGGCAGGAAAGTCAAAGTCTACTTGTGAGCAAAAAGTTCAGAGGCCCGGCTCCCTCTTAGAGAGAGTAGAACACCAATGCGCCCAAGATCACACAGTTTAAAAGGCTTGAGAAGTCTTGCAGAGAGTTAAAAAATGAATTAGTTCAGCTCAGAAAAGTTCAGTTAGCCAGCCTAGGGCCAAGCCAAGTGGTAAAATGAGGCTTTACGAGACACCCCACACAGACCGTTGCGAGGGAGGCCAGGTGGACAAAGTACCTTGAAAGTGGAGAGAATCCTCCAGCGGTGGCAGTTGTTCCTGGCAGTGGGTGCAAGTTGCGGCGTCGTCCAGAGGAAGAGAAGATCTCGATGTGGAGGAAAGCTGAAGGTCGTTGCACTGCCAGGGAAGAAACCAGCCGCGGAGTTCTCCGGTTAAAAGGTACTACCCTTTTATTTGCGGTAGTGGTAAAACGTGGTATCCCGGTTGCCGGGGTGCTTGGCACAGGCAAGGCGGCCACGAGATGATCCGGGAAGGGGAAAAGGCGGGCAAACTGGTTATCCCCACCAGTCAAAGGAAGAAGACTCTTCGGGATGAAGATCTCCTCTGTCGTTGGAAGAAGTGGTGAGTCGGTTCAGCAGGGCTCCACCAGTGGTGTCATCGTTGCAGATCGGCTCAGCTTCTCCCTCTTCGGATTCTTTGGTCCTGTGGTGACGTCTGAAGTCCCAGTCCCCAAAGCCCTGCTTTTATGCAGAAAACCCCATTCATCAGTCCTAGCTGTCACTCAAACATGCCAAGTGGTGAGCCGGGCGGCTCACCACTGGGCCAATCACACAAGAGTGCGACTTGAGTTGCTGAGGCAACTCAGTCCAGGGTGCCTAAACCTCCCCTCCCACACATCCTGTATACCCAGACAGAGTGGCACCACTTTTGGAGGCTTCTGTGGAGAAGCCCGCCAAAAAGTGGAACAAAGGGCTAGACTTGGGTTGGAGTTACAGATGCGAACACAAACGCCATTTTAAAACCGATTCCTGGTGAAAAGACCCAACCGGGGAATAAATATTAAATAAATAACCTGGCGGTATCTTTAACATTGCACCAAAAAGTGGTGTGTTTAAAATGAATGGGAAAATCCCATAGTAAATATTCTTAAGGAATATTTTGCGTGGTAACCACTGCCACCAGCCAGAAACTCGACGAGGGGGGACTGCACAGTGCCCCCTCGAAAAACAGACCCAGGGGCAATCTAATTAACCCTACCAGTACTTCCACAATATGATGGTTTGTACTGGTTCTGTTCCCAATTTAAGACTAGTAAAGTCAATGGTGACTTTACATGCCCTGGGAGACAGTAGTCAGTCCCAGGGTATGGAGTCTATGTTTGGGGGTCACTATGACACCCCTGTGTTACTGCACTGAGGGTGCTGTGTAACACACTTACCAAAAACCACATGAAACCCTATGGAGCAAAAGACCCCATAGACCATAAAACACATTACAAAGTCAAAGGATATCTCAAACCATGTCTAAGAGTGGGAGAAAAAGAGTCTCACTGTTAGCAGGAGAAAAAAATAAACCCCAAAAATCCAGCAAAGCTGCTGGGGGACTCAGTAGGTTTGGGAAATTAGCCTTAACAGAGAATTCTCCCTAAGAATGCCTAAAATCAAAAAAGCACCTGCTTCAATAGTGTGGAAAAGCAGTCGGCTCAAGGACAACTAAAAGAATGCCCAGTAACATTTAATGATGGAAGGAATAGTAAGAACCTGGCTTCCATTTCATCCCAATCCTCACTTGACGTTTCTGTCTTCTTGCCACGTAATCCATACGCTCAACTATAAAACCAATGAGAGCAGACGAGACAAAGATTTAAGAGAAAATCAAGGCGAGGCCAATTAGGAAAACTGGGGCTGATGCTCAGTAAAACAACCTGACGATCATAAAAAATAGCTTACTAACCCAGGTGAGAGGGTCCAGCTAACATTGATATCCTGGAATAGAAGAGGATTTAGACATTGGTACAATATTAGCAACATGAATCTAAAAACACTGGGCCTGTTAACCCTTATCAAGTCAGGAAGTGGCATAGGGATTATCTCATTTTGGAATCCCAATCCCTTTATACAAGGGACTCTGTCAATCCAGAAAGATCTGAAAACGCCCCGCAAAGACTACTTCTACTTAATCTTTACTGAAACCCGGATCCCACACAAGCTAAGAACTTTATTGAAACATTACAGATATCCTGGATAAATACATCACTTTACCAAATCCTCCACAAATATTAATCTGTCGATATCTCATATCACCTGCTTGGATGAAAGGGGCAATGCCATAACACTTTGACAGCACAACCAACAAGCCCAGGCGAGAGCCGCTTCTTGGACAATCGTCATGGAAATTAGGAATCTCCAAATGTTAACTAGACAAACAGATGGGGATATCCCAGGCAAAAGGAACTAATTCCGATACTCTGGATTACATCTTTGCCTGCCAGGAGACGATGCAAAACAGCTGGAAATAACCAAAATAACAAAAAGAGATCATTCGTTTTTGAAACCAACAAAGGACATAAACTTGAGGCTAATACCAAACAATATCTATCACAGGGATATAGCCATATCCGAAGGCAGAGATCTGATTTATATCAGACCCAAGGATGTCAACAAAATCATTGCAGGATACATACTTCAGAGCGACCAGGGAGGTGGAGTAATTTATCTCCCCCTACAGTTGTTTTGTTTTTGGTTCATACAAACCTTTACACATAATAGATACAACATATACAAGATACAAGTAAAAACCTTTTTGAATTTTTCTATATCTAAAGGAACCAATAAACCATAGTAAAATCCACCAGTAAATACATCAATAGGCAAATACCATAAATAGAGCACAGAATCACATCATTAATTGTAACAATTAATAGGCACGTTCGACGCTCATTTCCGTTTCCGATAAAAACCATGCACCCAACCCTCTGTGGCAAAGCCCGTGCAGGCCAAGGGCGTGACGTTGTGCACCGCAGGTCCGCAGAGCATGCTGCCCGATCTTCGTTCTACACTACGTTTGACGCTGCGTTCGACGCTCATTTCTGCTTCAGTTCAAACCCACGCACCCAACCCTCTGTGGCAAAGCCCATGCAGGCAAAGGCGCGGTGTTGTGCGCGCAGGTGTTTGGTGCTGAACGCAGAATGGAGCCACAAATCTCAGCCGCTCCGCAATCTCAGCTGAGCCACTTCACCATGTATTAGTAACACCCCCAAATGGACTGAAGGCCAGAGCCAGTAAGCCAAGAACCTCCACTGCACCCTTCTTGCAAATCCAGTGCCCGGCGGAACCCCATGGCAGCCCCCCTGCCTTCCGCCGCTCTGCCATGGAGTGCTGTGAAAGTAAGAACAGCCCTGCCCACATTAGATGCAGACTTACAACAGGCCAAGATGGCCACCCTATAACTGCATACCGGATTCGTACGTTGCGTGCCACCGCTTGATCGCCTGCTCCCAGCCGCTCCCTTAAACTCTGAAGATAAGCATCAAGCACGTGTCAATGATGGCCCTAGAACCCACCTGCTGAAAAGCTACCCCAAGCTACAATGCAGGGGAAACCTTTCCCCATCATCCCCAAGCACTTCCTACCTGCGGCCCACCTCCTCCCCACTAATAGCCACCAGAACGCATATACTACAGCCCATATGCATGAGAACGCACATCATGCCCTCTCCAAGCACCGGCACACACTCAGGGCATGCAAATCTATGTACCTGCACACACATGCAACACTAGGCCGGGAAATCTCGCCCATTGCAGCATCCATCACACGTAGGCTCAATACTCCGCATGCCCGAACGCGACCCGCACTTCAGCCCTCCTTCATTAGATACACCACAATCAAGATCCATCTGCTTGGACTCCGTACTAAGCCTACAGTGCCCTCCCTTAACTGCAGCCACTGAAGATCCAAATCCTATCTGTAAGCCCGCCAACCGTACCTTAACTCGCCTGGCCGCGAATTCAAGAGCTGCTCCCTCGCATCTCCCTTGCTCCAGCATTAGCCCTATTCACGGTCCATCTGACCACCTAACCACAAACCAGGCACACCCCTACCCACATGGTGATTCAACACCACAGGCCCAGCCAAGAGGCCCCATCCCACAGTCGCAACCAAAACCCCAGCAAGGCATCCCGACCCCACGCAGCCGTCAAGCGAGGACACCACCTCAGCCATGCCTGCTAGCATCATCAACATGAGAGCCTCTCCATGCCCAGGCTAAGAAAGGAACACCTACCAAGGATCTAAGGGTTTGGGCACCCCCGCCCTCTCCTTCGCAAACACCTCTATTAGCCTACCTAACCCCTCAGACACCATCAAGACTTCTTCGAGTTCACGTGCTCTCACCACCATATCAGCACTGTTCGTTGGCTGGCCACACTCATAAAACGGAGACTACCAACATTCATACTGTCCCACCGAAGGAACCCTTTGCAAACGCCCTGCAGAACAATGTCAATGTATCACACAATATTGTTGAAATGCATACTAATGTCAATGTCAATATTAATGTCAATGTCAATATCTTACATGCCAAAGGAGAAATGCACACCAATGTGAACGATATCACTCTGCATACTACAGCTGAAACGTCCAAGTCCACCCCACCACTCTCTACCGATAACCATGCCACACCTTAATTGTGCTCTTGTTAATGCTCACTCCCTGCCAGCTCACGCCCTCGATATCCACAGCCTGCTTACAGCCCAACCTAAATGCTCTAGCCATCAAAAAGACATGGCTCCAGGAAGCCTCCAGACCGCCTTATCCCTAGACCTCCCATCAGGCAACACCATCTACAGACAGGACCGCCCGAATACTAGAGGGGGAGGAGTGGCCCTCATAGCCAAAGAGTCCTTGCCCTTCAGGCAGCTCACTACCTCACCTGAAAACAACAGAAACATCCTTTCCCTCAAGTTCTCCACCTCCCTCACCTGCACCATCACACTCTACATTGTCTACCGTCCACCAGGTCCCAAAACATGTTTCCTTGATAACTATCTCCACCTCCTTGAGTACAACATTAAGATATCTTAGAAATTCATCCTATTAGGGTCTTGAACCTGGCCCTCAATAATCCAGCAGACCTACAAGCCGAAAAACCTGTTAGGGCCTTAGAAACCCTTGGATTTTCACACTGTCACCAGCCCACTCACATCAAAGGCCGCAATCTAGACTGGATTGCCAACCTCAACTGCTCACCTTCCATAAATTCAAGTGCTCCCTGCCCATGGACAGACGATCACATCAACCTCTTCTCCATCCCTCCACCCCAGAATCATAAACAAGTCACCACCCCTCTACCTCCTGCACTAGCAATTAGCACATGCAAACTGACTAACAACAACAGTCTACCATTTCTAGAAGTACCCCAACTCAGACCACCAACGTCCTTGCTGACCTATACAACTCCTCACCAACGCAAGCAGTCGATACCATAGCCCCTCTAATAGCATGAAGAGCGAAACCCATCAGACACTCAAACTCATGGTACACCCAAGAGCTACTTGTACTGTGAAACAGTAAACGTATCGCCCTGACCGCCTGGCAAAAAAAACAGCTGAATCCCTGAAACTAGAATTCAACAAGCTTTCAGACAAATACAAAAAGTCTATCTCCTTAGCCAAAGCCGCCTCCTTCAACACCAGGATTGCCAACGCAAAATCAGGCACCAGGGAAATCTTCTCTATTTTCAGGGAACTAGAAGCTCCAGTTCCCCCTTTGCAATACTTTACCAAAGACGAAGCCTGCTGCTCCAACATCCAATCAGACATACTTAAAAAAATAGACATCCTACACAGCAAAATCCTGATCAATCAGAACAGCCTGAATACCACACCACATAGTACCACTACGACCCTAAACACACCCACCCCGAACTTCCCCCTCCTTTCACTTTCAGAAAAGTCTCCAAACCTGAAGTCCTTAACCTATTGAAAAACCTTGAACCTTCAAAATGCAAAGGGTATCCCTGCCCACCCACTATTATCAAGGAATGGCAAGCCACCCTTTCTCCTTTCTTCACCGCCTTTATAAATGCGTCATTTGCCTCAGGACTTGTCCCCTCACAACTTAAGGCAGCTTGGGTAAGGCCTCTCCTAAAAAAATCTTCTCGACCCCACAGTACCAAACAACTACAGGCCTATCACAACTGTATTTATTATTTATTTTTGTTGCTTATATAACGCACCAAGGCCAAAGCCATCTGGGCGCTTCTTACATAAAATGTACATTTGTCGCATAGGTTACAGCTGTGCAGATATATTTACAATTATATATTTTTGCAGTTTTGAAAATATTCATATTCTCAAAACAAACGGTGTTAAAAATTCTAGATAAGGCAGTTTATCTACAGGTCCAACATTTCCTCAGACTACGACAATCAGGCTTTTGACCAGGCCATGGCACGGAATCAGCACTACTGGATTTAAAAAACCAGCTAGACGAGATCAGGGACTTGGGCAAGCCGGCCCTTCTCCTCCTAGACTTGTCAGCTGCCTTCGACTTAGTGTACCACAATACTCTGTCACCACCTCACTACCTCTGCCCATTTCTCACAAAACCCACAGCCTGGATCGTTTCATTCCTAGAAGGAAGAGCAATGAGAGTTTTTTCCGAACAGGTCTGTGCTTCCCCCGCCACCATCCACTGCGGAATCCCACAGGGGTCGTATATCCCCACCCATACTTTACAATATCTTCAAGAGACCACTGTTTAACATCCTTGACTGCATGGGCATAGCCTACACCAACTATGTAGATGAAACAATTCCTACTCCCCTCACTGGTAACTATGATTCTGACACCAATACCCTTAACACAGCCTACTCCACCATTCAGGCCTGGATGGCCGACAACTGGCTGTGCCTCAATGGAGACAAAACAGAAACCCTTTAAAAACTCATCAGCCAATATGCCCCATTCACCATAGACAACATACATATACCCACCTAGACACCACCCTTTCGATGTCCCGACAGGTTAGCGCCATTGCATCCTCTGCTGCCTACTCAACGAAATTACTCAATGCAGAAAAACACTACCTGTCCACTGAGAACTGCCTCACTATTGCCAGCGCCATCATTGGGTAACAACTGGACTACTGCAATGTACTCTTCGCTGGCACCTCTTCAGAAAACCTAACGAAACTACAAATCATCCAGAAAAATGCACTCTGAGCCGCCCTCAGCATTCCCAAAAGGGACCATAAGCGCAGCGAGGCATAAAGCCCACCGACTCCCCATTAGAGAATGCATCCTTTTTAAAGCGCTAGCCATCACTCACCAGCGCATTGCCAACACAGCCCTCCCTTACATCTCTAACAAGGTAACTAAGGCAAGCTCATCCAGACCCACCAGAACACCCTACTCCCATTGCCTCGTTCTGCCCAAAGTCAAACGTGCCAAAGAAGGTAGGGCCAGCTTCCCTTTTATTGTAGCCAGACTCTGGAACTCCCTGCCAACTTCTCTCAGAGCAGAACCCTCTCCCTATACATTCTGGTCATCACAGTGTAGTTTAGTTAACATATGTTGCACTTCCAAACAAGGTCTCACGTTTGCAAATGATCAAGGTGGGGGGCTATGGTTTACGCTACTGTGAAAAAATCTTGTTTGGGCCTATGCAGGACACAGCCTAGATGCGCTTCCTGCAAGCTCCCCATAATTGTTCTTTTATAACGTGCTTAATACCAACAAGTGGTTTCTAAGCGCAGGATTGTGATTCGAATCAATATTGTGCAGCCTTGCCTGGCTTCCAAGACAAACGTGCTGCCACTGAGCTATCCTTCCTCCCCAAAGCCCTACCATAACCAAGAGGAGTTGCATTGCTTGCGGAGGGACATAGCCTGGTAGGCTTGAGAGCCCCTGTTACTAAACTTGTTTCCGTTTTCTATTTTGCCCTTTCTGGGCCCCAAAAGAATTGTCTGTACAGAAAGTAGTACCCAGGCGTAACTGATGGTCCTGGGGTTGAGGGACCTATGCAGCTAGAGGTTAGTGCTGCAGATTGTGTGGGGACACCCAAATTAGCCCCCAAAGTCATTACTCCATCTGAACCCTGGGGTAGCGGTAAAAAGCGACAAACAAGAGGTATGTTTGTAGACTCCTTTACTGGACTAAACGGCGGCCACCACTGCCTCAACCAGTCTTTCCCCAACTGTCTCTCTGCCCGCTCCCAACATACTTGTCCTTGTGTTCCATGATGTATGGCATGATCACATGCCTCACGACATGGAATTATACATCTTGACAAATCTCCCTTTTAACAACACAACAATGAATTAAACCTTGGAATCAATAGCAAGTACCAACTGTTTAATCATATTTTGCCCCACATCTAGCGAAGGTACTCCTGCTCCAGCTTAATGACTTAGCCATACAGGCACCAACTTCGATACTACTTTCCTCACCCTCAGTAATTCAAAGGGTGAAATTCCTGTTAAAACATGGGTGTGGTACGATATGCCCACATGTCATTTATAGCTCTCTCCGAACTGGCAGTGATTCATCATAGCCCATTGAATGCATCCCTTCATTGTCCTATTAGCTCGCTCTACAAACCCATTGGCCTGAGAATGATATAGAGCTGTTCTCCAATTTTTGAAACCCAACTCATTCATAAACAATTGCATCTCTCTGAACGTAAACTGCACCCCATAATCCGTTACTAACATTTAGGGAGTAACCTCTCTCCCAAAAAAGTCACACAAACATGTAATCACACTAGAAGTGGTCAGTACTGCCACAAATTCTAACTGAAGTTACTGAGAATGCGAGTCTACAACAACTAGCCCATATCTCTCATTCAGATTCCATCTACACATGGGACCTATAACATCTACTATTTTGGTCCATGGTGTTTCGGGCCAATAACCTACTCGTAATGGCACCTTTCTGCACTGCATACCTTTGTCTGCTACTTGACATACACCACACCTGTCCATTAACCAATCCACTTCCTTGTACATTTATGGCCACCAATACATCTTGCACATACATGTTTGTTTGCATAGACCCACCATGACCGTAATGTGCAATTCTGAACAACCTTGCACAGGTGCATGAAGGTGGTATCACTCTATGATCCCAAATAAGTACCACCATCTTCCACTGACAACTCCTCTTGCTTTCCCTAGGCCAACCATTCTTTACATGTTGGATCACCTTTCCCAACACTATCTTGTTCTGTCATCTGCTTCCAGTACAAAACGCACACCACCCATCACCTAGAAATGCCACCATCTTCTCATCTTCCTCCCATTCATCCATTTGCCCTTCATCTTTTAATGGCAAACAAGACAAAAAAACAATCAGCCTTCACATTTATGGTTCCATGCACATACTATATTTTATGCACATATTCATGAATTTTCGAAGCTATCCTGGACAACATAGAAGTGGCCTTACCGACACCACCCGCTTATAATACTTTCAACAATGGTTTGTGATCTGTTCATATAGTAAACGCTGTGCCCCATAAACATGACTTACAATCACACAGCCCACAGCAATGCAAGAGCTTCTCGGTCTATCACTGACTATTGATGCTCAGAATGCCGCAACGTGTGAGGCAAATGCCACAGTATGCTCCACTCCCATGACCATTTGCTCCAATACGGCACCCAATCCATACGCACTTGCATCTACCGTCACAACACAAGGGATGCCTTTTTGGACCACTTTCAATAACGGAGCTTGCACAATTCTTTGAAAACTTTTCACTCACCTCATTCCATTCATGCTTCACCACTTTGTGTAGCAACTCTCGCAAAAGGTTCTACCAATGTGGCATAACTAGGAACAAAATGTGCATAATACTCACTTAGCCCCAACGATAGCAACTCCTCCGTCTTGTGGCCATGGTGCTTGCTTAATGGCCATGACCAAACCTTTTCTTGGTATTACCCCTTCAGCTGAAAACACATGACCCAGATTCTCTAATGACGCTTTTAAAAATACACACTTTCCCTTCTGTAGCATCCTCACCCTGTCCTCGAACCTCGTTAAGACTTGACTCAAAATCCTGTTATGTTCTTCCTAATAATGTCCAAATACTAGTAAATGGTCTTGGAAAGGTACCGCCTCCTTCATGCCCTTGAACATCTCATGCATCACTCACTGAAACACTGATGAAGCGGACACCATTCAAAATGGAATCAGCTGAACTGAAATGCCCCTTCGGGTGTTACAAAAATGTATAGCAGCTTAGGCTCAGGGCGTAATATTATCTAATGGTATGCTGCTCTCAAGTCAAATGTTGCCAAATATTTTGCATTTGCCACCTCAGTTAACACATCGTCCAGCTTTGGCAACAGGTGACAGTCCACCCATATTAATGCATTCAGCCCTCTGGGGTCCACACACAACCAAATGTTTCCACATTTCATCCTTGCTACCACTACTGGTGATAACCATATTGACGACTCAATTGGTTCAATTATCTGCTCCTTCACCATTCGGGCCAAATGAGCTGCAAGTTCTTCCTGCATGCTAAAAGGCACTGCACAAACTCCTTGGCACTGCACTTTACTTCAATCTACTATGATGTACAAAACCCTTTAAACTGCTGAGCTGGTTCTCAAAAACAAGTTTGTGAGCCTGCAAGATCCTTTCCAAATAGCAATCCCAAGTCAATACTTGATATTCACTGTATGGGTCCAGGACCATCTTCAACCAGTCCCCTTCTTCCACTTCCCTCGCCAATTCCTCCTCAGTTTGGTGGCGCTTATGCTGCTAATTTACATGTAAACATGATGACTTTTTTTTATCTAAAACCTTTGTCCCGCTTGCAGACACTTCCACACTTTTCACTATATATATATATGTATTACCTGGTCCAGTGTAAAGTCTATACAGCTCAACCTCTCCTCTATCCTTTTGTTGTCACACTGCACAACAATTATGTGCTGATCAACTAGCTGACCAAATTCGCAGTCTGTTGCCAATATTTGCAATGTAGCCACATGTTCCTCAGATGACTCAACCGCACGTTGTGGTTGAATGCAAAACTGGTGCCTTTCTAGTATGGCATTTGTTTGGATAGCATAATGCCTCCTCATATTAATTGTCCACACCATCTAATTCCACCCTTCGCAGGTGATGAGAAACGGGTTGTCCTTCCAAGCCGAGTGCATTTATTAACAAAGCAGCTTTCTTCTGAGGTTTGTAAGTTTCTCCATCTCAGGCCGCTAAATATGTCTCAAATGCCCTAAACCACCCCCACGCCTCCCATTTTACAGGAGGCTTGCTGGGTGTTGCCAAAAACGGTGATGGTGGTTGGGCTTGCTCGTGGCCAACCATTGTGACACAATCCCACTATTAATCTTGTAGTTAATCCTCTATGGTCTAAGGGTGCCCTTCTGTGCCCACTCTAAGCATTACACACAGCTCAGTCTTTTTCCTCTCTTCCTTTTATGTTTTCCTTCAAACAGTAATCCAATCATGCACAGCCCTCTCCAGCATACTTCAGCAACTAAATGCTGTTGTGTATGAAGCAAAGGCACAGTTGGTTTCATCTGCCTTGCTCTCTGCCCACACCATTTTCAGTTGACCCAGAGGAAGCGGATAAATAGGAAGGGGGACAGGTAGCATCAGAGAATAAACATTGCCAATTATAACATGCATATTATACTGTGGCAATCTACCATGTTTCCTCACCATTCCTTTTGAGCCAGTGATGTTGGCTATGAGCCAGCACCACCAAGATGACAGCCTCCATGAGTCGTCCTTGGAGAGACCTCCAAAACATTGATCTTCTGCTTCATTCAAGGAAGCATGTTCAGCTCACCAGATCTGGAGGCTGCAGATGGTGGGTCACTGCCAAAAAGGAGCTGTTGGTTGCTGTTTCTGAGCTGCTCTTTAATATTTTTCCACTCTTGAATTCTTGCCTCCTGTCTCCTACATTCCCCAAACATACTTCCTTCACGCCAGTCCTCCTGTTCTTTCCTTGGAGTTTGCCAGGCTTCAGTTGTAGCATCTTCGTGAACCTCCTGAGCCGACTTCATATTTTCACCTGCGATCAAGTACCTTCCGAGTTTTTTCTTTTAACTCTCAGGGGATGTTTTCTCCCCCATTTACCATTCTTGGCTCCACTTCTCAGCTGTCCCATCACCTGGAGAGCAGTGGAGACTAGAAGGAATAGACCCTATCTAGCTGAGCCTCTCTGGATGAGCCTCGAACATGAGAATGAATGGAGGTGAGACCAGTCGCTGACAGATTGAGTGCCACCATACCCAAAAAAAGATGGATCGATTCCAGGAGTTATTGGACGGCTGTTCAAAACCTCACTACCCAGTGTACAGACCCTTCAACAAGAAAATGTCACTTTATGTCAAGCAATGGTGTCCAGGGAAGCTGCTCTTTTCGTCGCTCTCCCCCACCACCATGGGAATCTTGCCATAGGTAAATTTAATAGAAGACCTAAGAAGATTGAAGATTAAAGAATATTTATATGCCTGCATGGTCCAGTTTTCATTTAAGCAGCTTCTGTTCCAGAAAATGGAGCGAAGGTCTGCTTTATGATCACATATGACTGCGAGCACCCAGTCTTGGATCACCTTTGTGGTCACCTCTCAAGACCCCTTAATGGATCAATATAAAGGGTTTTTGACAGACTTCCATGTAATGTTCGAAAGACCTCACTTGGCTTATACCAATCAAAAAGCTATTCTGGATTACATTCAGGGCTCTCAGAATGTGTTCACCTACATCACATGGTTTAAACAGCATGCCAAAAATGGCTGATGAAGCATGCTTTACCCTATTCTAGTGTGGGTTACATGATGATTTGAAGGATGAATTAGCATGGGTTCCTCACCCAAACTTCATAGCACTGGTTTCCTTTATCCTACAGATAAATTATCACTTGTAAGAGCGAAAGAACAAGGAGGAATAAAATGTGTCCTATCACCCAAACCAGCCTTTCCTCCACAGCTGCATGAGGGCAGACGATGTGATGAAGTTGGATGATCTGTTGCGTGTACCCATGCAAATCGTACTTGCAAGAGGGCCATTGTCAGACAGACGCATACAAAAATCCCAGGGTCAATGCATGCACTGTGGCTCAAAGTGACACCTTATAAAGAACTGTCCACCAGTTCTACCCAGGAATGCAGGAAAAAGCAGCTCATGGCCCTAAGTGAAACAAGGACCAGGAATAACGCAGATAGTCCCAAGTACTATGGAATCCCCTATTGTTGCTGCTGTTGGCCTTTATGACCTAATCAGATTAGTTCTCATTGTTTCCTTTTTCCCTGGCACTGAGAAGGAGGTCCAGGTCTCTGTCCTGGATGACAATGGAGCGTTGTGTCTTTCTTTTTAGGGATGATTCCTGTGCCGATACATGAGATCCCTTGCCTATCCGAGACCGCAACTCCTAGTGGAGGCAGAAGACAGAGGACCCTAGAAATCTAGGCCAGTATGCGAACAAACTAACAACTTAACCATGGTCATAGCCTCTCATAAGGAAGACCTTGAATTCAATCTCGTACAAGCGGCTCACTTTCCAGTATTCCTGGGACTACTGTGTTCGAAATTACAAAATCCCTTTGAGAGCAGGCACGTTATTCTTGGGTTCGCAACATTGCAGTACTCATTGTCTACTGAAACGCTTACACACCAACCCTGTAGGACACCCGATGCAGTTCTTGACTTCAGAAGAAATCCCAGTCATGTGGATGAATTTGGTACTGCATACATATCATGAATTTCTAGACATATTTACTGAGAGTCGAGACAAGACCTTACCACCAGAGAGAGCGGAAGACCGAACAGCTGAAGACTGTACGATAGGCCTGCTCCTGAACGCTATAGCACCCCTACGAAAGAGGCCTTAAAAAAAGTACCTGCTAGACAACCTAGAGAACTATCTAATAAAAGAATTGAAGTCTCGTGCAGGAGCTTCACTCTTCTTTGCCCCTGAAAAAAGGCCACCTCTGAACTAAGAATCATCAAAGACAAGTATCCATTTCAATTAATCACAGATATTTTGGAAGACGATCGTAGTGGCTTGCATATTTACAAAACGTGATCTCTTGGGTACGTACCATTTAATCAGGATAAAGGGAGGAGATTAATGGAAAACCGCTTTTAGGACCGCTTTTGAACATGTGTATAGGGTGATACTCTTTGGCCTTGCTAATTAATGTCCCTTGGTTCTCCAGTGGTTTATAGAACGCCTTTGTCTTACTCCTGTATACATCGTATGTACAGTCCATCTACATAAATGACATTCTGATTTTTCTGAGCCAGAGTACCCTACCACTCATGTTCCTTAGGACTTATTCAGGTCCAGAGAATAGTCTGCTGGGCAAACAAGAAAATGGTGCCTTTGACAAGATTATTTCCCATCTGGGTTACTTCCTTTCTAGTAAAGGCATTTCCATGGACACCAAAAAGGCATAGTGCATTCTCACCTAGCCCTGCCCAGAGCCCATAAGGCGATCACGCTTCCACAGTCTTGCCAACTTCCACATAAAGTTAATCTCAAATTATTCCTACATGACCTTACCCATCCCAACTCTGCTGAGAAATGGACGCTGCAAGTCCTTTTAGGTGCTTCAAAACGACTTTACCACAGCTCCCATTCCCTGTCAGCCAGACCCTCAATGATTCAGCATCCTATAAACTGATGCCCCTAGTTCTGCTGTGTGTGGCAACTTGAAGAAACAACAGGAAGACCCTTTAGAATACCCTATCGCCTATGTTTCTAAGACTCTCTCAGATAGAGAACAGAATTACTTGATACTGTGAAAAAACAGTTAGCTATGAAAATGGCATGCACTGAGTGGAGACACTTGTTGATGGGGGCTCAACACCCTGCAGAAATATGTACAGACAACATGAGTTTGCAAGTGCTTTTGAATTTTGTATGTCAAAACAGCTGAATGATCAGATAGGATTTATTTTTTGTGCAATATCATTTTTTTCTCACGTATAGCCCGGAACCATGATTATCATTGCTGATGCCACATCACGCAAGGAAACCAACATGCTAGGACAAACTGACCCTCCCAAAAGAATTCTAGGTAATAAGACCTCTGTATTTTTGGTAGACCTGCTCCTTAAACAAGTCCAACAAGCTAATAAGTGTTACTTTAAGACTCTTCAATCAGTCTGTTTGGATTTTAAGTCCCCATTTGTGGCTTTTCATGAAAACTGCTTATACATCCCTACCCTCCAGATAAGGGGATTTTTTTTTAACGCATTATATTTGTGTAAATTTGGTACCTTTTGTTTTTCAATGTGCATCATTTATGCCTGCTTTCCAGGGTACTTATTTGTCAAGCAGCTTCTTCTTTCTGCCAGTAGACAGCACTGCAGCCTGAAAAATGACTTTAGCAGGTTTGAGCTTTATGCAGCCCTAAGTGCCTCTCCAAAATGTGGGCGAACTGTGAGAAGCGCATGGGCAGCAGTTTTAAAAATGGATTCTCCACGGCCACGCAAGATTAGAGGATCAAGCCTTTCACATGGGCAGCCACAAGGAAGGTTTGCTGAATCCACAGGATCGGTACACAGCAATTTGTTCTGTTAACACATAAATCCTAATGTGTGTAATAAAAAGTGGAGTGCAGGCGGGAGCATCTACACGTTAGCAGCATGATTCTCCCCAGAAAAGCGGTGAATCATTTATTGGCCCCTCCCATTGATAGCCTAGTACTTTAGATTTGCATTTCAAAAGTATATGATATGGTAGGTTATTTATAACGCGCTTAATACCCAGAGGTTTCTAAGCGCGGACCCAGGATTCAAACCTGTGTTGCTCCATGTCGCCTTGTTTACAAGACAAGTATGTTGCCTCTAAGCTATCCTATAGAGATGTGAGTGGCAGCAGGAGGTCTGCCCAGGACTTCTGATATGGGACAGGGTATAAACAATTACATACTGCACACTTATGAAGCTATGGTGAAGCACAGGATAGGCAGTGGCAAACCAAAGCATGTGTCCAGCTCGAGAGGCAATGAGAGGGTGGATAATCGGGGGACAGAGAATATTGGTGGTCTTCCCCAGTGCTTCTGCAGTGCCTGTCCCTGGTCATAGCAACAATACAGACAGCGCTCACCAAGTCATCATCAGTGGAGATCAAGTTGCAAGGATCCTGGCAGCACATGGAGTGTGAGTGGGTGTGCATGTGTGCGCATGTTCAATACATGTGCATTTTGTATGTTACCTATTTATTGGCAGACCTGCATACTGACGTGATTCTTATCACCTCCATCTCACAGAGCCTTTCTGGCACCTCCTAGGGGACTGTCCTGGATCCCCCCCAAGTAGGGCTGTGGTAGGAATAGAAGTAGAGAAAAGCATATACCAGTCTCTGTGCATCAGAAGAGATAGTAGGTAACACCCTGCAGTGGGTGGCTACCATTACTCATCCACACAGGACAGATGTACTAATGCCACATTTTATTGATGGTCCACTGCTCTAACCTTTTTATATCAAAACATGAACCATATACAATATGTTAATATACAGTACTAGTACTTCAAATAGATGCCCCACACTTCATTTATGTGCTCTAATGTTGGACTATAATCAATATATTCTCAATAATTAACTCTGTGTTCTTAGACTTTCCTGTATAATGTAATTTGTGTTTGAGAAATAAGTAATAAAGAAACATTGCCACTATTATTGTCACTACACAACAAACGTTATAAATAAGTAGGCAGCTATCATTTTCACTGCCTCTACGCCTACTCAAGACCAACAATCTTAGAAGCATAATAGCCACTTAAAAAGTAACATCACCCTCATTAGATCTCACTAGGAAAGCTCATACAATGAACAGCCCTTCCAATACCTCACCTCTTTCCCAATGTGATATTAAGAATGGGTAAAACAAACCCTCATATTCACTAATGTCCCGAGAGGGTAGGGAGATGCGACCTGGAGGATAGATGCCTGGAGACTTGTGGTCAATCCAAAAACAATCCCAAAAATATCGAAACCAGTAGAAAATTTCACCTATCAAAATCACCATGGTCTCTTTAGCAAAAACTATCAAAAAAGGTAAAAATGCTCTCAAAAGAGTTAGTCCATTGGAATGGACCATGGTGGGAACAACAACAAATTATGAATAGGATATTTCCATAAGTTGTGAGCTGGTTGACATGGGTAGGGATAATCTCCATACAACTCAGTCTGTTGGAGCCTCGAAGCCAAAAAATCTAATTTCAGAGGCTTCAAAATCCAGGCAGAAAAAAGGAGAGACCCTCCCCCTTCATAGGAAAGAGTTGTGCTAGTCTTCGCTATGGGTCCTCCATCCTCGTCTAGCTCAGTCAGGGCGCTAAACAGCCACCCTCCTTCCAAAACTCTGCTAACCTAGTTTTAATAGAGTATTATTTTACTTACGCCATCTCCTCCCCTCTTTAGCAAGATGCTAACTCCACGCGTTAGTAGCAACCTGCCGAATTAGCCACCTTTAGCAAGATGCTGACTCCCCCTGTAAGTAGCAGATTTCTGATTTATCTCTAAAGCAAGGCCAACAGCAAGCCGCCTAAACGTTTAGTCTACATATTCCTCCATATCCAGCCATGGCCAGAAGCATTGTAGTCAACTGTAGTTTTTTTAAAACATTGTCATTGTTAACAGGAACATTCAGCTTTATTTATCAAAACAAACAGAGCAATTGGAATAGATTTCATAAGCGTTACTGTAATGTGCCTTTGTGTTCCAAAACAATAGATAAGTCTGGTGCACAGCCCATATATTCAAAATGAATGGCGAATTCTATTCATTACTGCGAATGTAAGTTCACTGAATAAATGTATTGCAATGTACTATGTACATGTCAGTATGCCCAACCCCTACATGGCTTGAGATATCGCTCAACCCTAGACCTGACCAAAACAGATGTCAAAACTCTAACTCATAATGCAAGAATAGCTTACCCATTCCATCTTCCTTTGCATTCTTTGACACACTTATGTAGAGGAGCAGGTGGACATGTTACCCCTAGCTGCCGCCCCGTCATACTGGAACAGTCAGAGAAGAGCCCTATATGAGACACCAGGTATCATTCCAATACTACATCGAGTGCAAGAGAGACGATCTGCACTCAGACAACCATATCGAACGTACCATCGCCCTGAGAGAGTGGAAGGATGTCTGCACAGACCATTGGACATCATAGAGCTATACATGAAATCTGACAAGAGCAAATTGACATCATAGAGGAAAGATAATGAGATTTACTGAAACAATATGCAAATACTCAAAGAATAAACATTTAACAGAAGTAACAAGAGAAACATGTAATTGAATATGAAACTGTACATGCAAAGAAGATAAAATAACTAGACCGATTAACAAATGTATATACGCATAAACGCAAGGTAGATGAGTGGTATAAAGCTTGCTGCAGAGGAAAACATAACATGTCTAGAGGGGCCATAATGAAAAGATGTACTTATTAAAACCATTCAAGCTACCTCTATGAGAAACCTGAAGGTGTCTCGCCCGTTAGTCCTTGGGGATCTGTCATCCAGGTGGCCAGGATGGCCATTGCTTTTGGATCCAGTTCCTGGGGTGGACCAGTGCGGGAGAATCATCTAGGTGAGGGGTGTTCGGGGAGTGGGACACAGGATGGCGAGACACAGTATCCCCTTCCAGCAACACCTTTATCCCATCCTAACTGGTAGGATACTTAGGAACTCAAACCCCTCCCTTCACAACACACGCCCTTTCTCACAGACAGTTCGCTATGAGAGAAAACACACTAACACCTGAGCCATATATCCGACATGTCACAATACGATAGTCAGGCAGGGTCAGGCAATTACTGACCATCACACACACCTGACTTTCATTACATTTCCCCACACAGATACAAGGCGGAGCACCGGAGCACTCTCTGAGCAAGGCAGAGCACACGAGGAAGCAGCAGTTCCAAGATTGCAGTTTAACACGAGGCAAAAGACGGCAAAAAAGAAGGTGATCGCAATGAGGGAAGTTCCCTTGACCTTTTCAACGCGGAACCGTTACTTTGACGAAACCTAGAGAATATAAAGTGTAAGACCATGAAACCAGGCTGAACAATTCTGCATTGTGTGTCGGAGGTACCTGGGGCTCTACTGTGTTGATAAACAAGGCGGGTAGAATCTCCTGCTGCCGTGGTACTCTCTTTGGCTCCTATAACAAAGCAGCACCAGTGAAATCAACACAGGCAGTGAGTTGGGGAGGCCAATGCCAGACCGGTCTGTGTTGAAGCCAAGGTTGCAAGCAGCAACATTGTATTGTGAACGCAGAAGCGAACAGTGTATGAAACGCATGTGATAACCAACACAAGTAAAATTGGACAACAGATGAGTGATTGAACTTTGAAACCAAGATACGATACCTTAGACAGAGTGGTCCAGAACTGCATGCGTGCTCATTCAAAGGTCTCTGTAAGGTATCCAACTGAGAGGTGGCAAAGGATTGTGAATCAATGTGGTCCTACAACGGTTCAAGCTAAATCCTGTGCACAATCGAAAGTCTCTGATGTTAATAGAGGAAAGAAAGTTGATGACAAAGAAGATGAAGTTGGTCCGAGCCAGAACGAGGGAGATCAGCTGAGAGCGTTGGGTTAAAGCAGGTTTGTATTAAAGTAAATTAATATTGGTCTGAGCCCGGCAGAACGAGACTGATATAATATTGTGTCAAAGCAGATCTGAGCCCGGCAGAGGGGTCATCCGGGGTGAACCGTGAATCACTCGATACATTGGATACATGAAAATCCTACAAGCATTGTGCTAAACGGGATCTGAGCCCGGACAAGAGGATACTGAGGTGAATAGTGAATCACCTAAGAAATTGAGTGCGTGTGAAATCCAAAGAAGAAAATAACGTATTGTTTGTCGCCTCAGGCCCTCTCAAAGAAGAGACTATGAAAGGCAAAGAGACTTTGGCACGGAAGGCCCTGATGCTAATGTTTGAACTGCACCATTGTGCTAGAGAAGCCAGAGACTGCGCTAAGCTAGAGTGTGCCACCTTGTCCTGTGCTGAAAATGTGGGAAAGGGAGGCCAACAGCCTGAATATCCCCACATATAATTTCTTGGTCACTTCTTTCTTTTACATAACATTGTTTGTAATTAGAGGTAAGGTTTGCAATAGGTTTTATAGTATAGGCCTTTTATTTTGACAAAGACACCACTAGGACCTTGTAATTATTTGATGGGCGTAGCTTGCTCCCATCTTTAGATTTAGGATTAGATGGGCATTTTTCAAACCTTTTTCAAAGTTCAATAAACAGTCTTGAACTGTGGTCCCTTGTGTCGGTCTTACTGTTGGCACCATGCCTTCCTTGCACCTCAGAGGCAAACCAGGGCTGCAGAGTCAGGAGACACTGGAAAAACAGCTTTGTGTGAGGAATAAAAAGGAGTCTATTGGCTAGGATGCTACTTCAAGGAATAATTGCAAGGCACAAAGGAAGTCAAAAGGATAAATAAATGTATGCAAGGTAAATTTCTCTAAGATTAAGCAAAGGAAAAAACATCTGCAAGAGTCAAGTATTAGACAATTAAAGATGTGGAAAACCCATGTAAGACGGAGTGAGAAAGTCTCTAGAGACTAAAAAAGGTAGTGACACCCAATTCAGTTGAATCAAATAGCAATAAATAGAAGGTCAAGGTGGACAAATTTGTGGTCTCCTCACACGTGATCGAGAAGTTTAAAACAAGGGCTATTCATTAAGCCCAATTGAAGATAATTTTGTGCCTACACTCCATTGAATGTCCCAGAACAGAGAGAAGGCTTCAAGGTTAAATACAAAGGAGAAACCATGGCTTGGGCCCTGACCACTGATAGACGATGGAGTAATTGGGAAAGTAGGGAGTAGTGGGACGTTGCTTGCGGCACCAGAGTTTAATTTGACTTATGTGCTGATAACGAGCCGAAAGTCCAAGGTTTGGAAAGCATTCCAACCAATCAGAGGGTTTATGTAGCAACATGCTATACACCGTTGCAAAGACCAACGCGCTGCCATGTATCTGCTATAATCAGAGGTGGTTTGAGGCATACCCACCAGATAAGGGGCAGCCAAGACTATAAGTAAATATGTTCCCTTAACCAATCCCTCTGTTTAATAGGTTTTAGTTTGCCACGTAGGATGAAGTCATAGATGGTGCATATCGAGGTATAAAACCTTTGTATAATCACAACTGTGTGCGAGTGTGTGAAATATTGCCCGTTATTCGCCAGATTGCCCTACTTTATTTTTATGCTGATAATAAAGTAGTGCTTTGCCATATTCTTTGAGTCTGTCTTGTTATTTGAGTCCGAGATCATTATTGGTAATTCCATCTGGCACATGAGACGCTTGAAGGTGGTAGAGCACAGTTGCTTTAAAAACGAAAACATAACACCAGGGTTGAGCGGTCACTATTTGTCGTCATAAGGGGCCTAATACTGACACACTCTAGCCTCATCAGAAAATCATTAAATTGTGTGTATTGTGCGATGGTGGTGTTAATTTGTCAACAATTGGCTTGTCCAAATGGATTAATTGGTGTATCATACGTTTGGCAAACTAGTAAATATGCAAAATTCTTGAAACTTAAGCCAAGTCTGCCAACCCAATGGTCTCCCTTTCTCTAGAATTGTCAGTGCATTGTTCAAAATATAGCACGCCGGTAAGTATGTTCAATGAACATTTGAAATGTAATGCAGAAATCTACTTGCCCATTGGTGTTCAGCACTTTCCAAAATCATTAAACAAGTATCCCCACCTGGCGAATTTGGCATAATCTGTATTTCTATTTTTTAAGAAATGCAGTGCTCTGCATTTACAAACTTGATATATAGCTGTACTAACATTAGATCAAAATCGTCAGACTGCTCTCCAGTAAAAATGATTTCTTACTGAACACACAGATCTTTGGATTTATCATCCTCTAAATATCAGACACTTCTGTTTTAACCTTATTTGTGTTAGTAGAGTGAATAGGTCACCATAATAAGTGGTATACAGTATACACACTAGTCTGGCAAGAATGGAAAAAAAAATCCAAATAATAAACAAGGATAAAGTATGTGGTTTCTATATGAACAGCAAATTGTGTTCCACTATCAAGCTGTTCATATGTCTCATGTGGCCTCTGTCACAGCCAGGCACTCAGAACGTTTCCACTTGTAGACCCTGATTTATAATCCAGGGTTCGAAACTGAGGAAGCCGAGAGCTATTTAGCTCCTGCTTGTAGCCTAGTAGAACTGGTTAGCTTGGCACCAACAGCTACCAGGAACTGCTTTTGGCTCCCCAGAGCAACTGAAGCTGAACAAACTACTATGTGAATTTAACTCTGTGTTTGAGACAATCTATAAATATATATTAAGACACCTCTATACAATACAACTTTTAAAAAACTTTAAGCGTAATAAATAATGGACACAATTATATATTTGCATTTTAGTTGGAAGTTAAGTTTCAGGAATGCTATGTGCTGGCTCCTCGTTCCCCATTGGCAGCTCCTAGTCACTGGTTAATGAGGGATAGCTATGACCCATTTTTACCTATTTGCACCGTGCTAAGAACTTCTGAACTTTAACTCTGGGAATACAATTATAAAGGGGCTAGACAAGCAACTCAAATATGATATGGAGCAACTTGAGAGGAGCTGTGTTACTACCATTTAAGTGAATTAAGTTATAGGCCTTGCAGTCAAAATATATGGTTATTGAATGTTGGCAAATCAATAATAATGCTGTTTTCCTCTACGAATGAAGCCCCTCGACAGAGCTAGCAATGAACTACAGTGATGTCATGTTTCTGTGATAACACAAGTGCAATGAGCTAAGACGATCTAGTCTGAAAACTCCTCAAACATCTCAAGACCTCCAGTTTGCCATCAAATGTGTTCTCTTTCAAGACAATTGAACTGAATTGCAGAATATGGCTCATATTGCTTTAAATTATCCAAATCATATTTTTAAATAGTCGATTTTATTTGCATGGCCTCTGCTTGTTTGACCTGTAAAAAATGAGTTTGCTTTTCTGTAGACCTTCAGATGTTATTCTTAATAAACAAGAAGCTGTATGTCAAACAACAACTATTTCTAGATGTGCTCATCACACAGTTCATCTTACTGGTCTACCAGTAAAACAATACTATACAAGTGATATTTAGGCACTTTATGTTAAGCAGCAATGTGCAACAAAAAAAAACCTATATGGGGTTGCAGTGGTGCCCAGGGTCTGAGGCCAGTGTGGGTTCAGGAGCCAGGCACAACAATCTGACAACTCGCCTAGGGCAGCCACATTCCTAACACCAACCCAGAGTACACCCCAAACAGGCCTTACTGCTTGCCTTGCTTCCATCTACTGTCAATATGATGGGATGGGTAGGATTGTGGATTCAAATACAAAGGAAGCTTGGGGAGAAGTGTGGTGGCAGTCAATGTTAGGCCCTCGCATGCCAACTCTCCCAATTCAGATGGTTTCCAAATTCATAATTAGTTTCCATATAGTACCTAATTGCAATCCAACCACTCTTTTGTCGGATGCCTAAAATGTATTTTCAAACTATGCAAGTAAGTTTAGTACTGTAACATTTACTCCCTCTGTAGTTCTAAATCTGCAGTAGTTCTTAATGAAGTTTCAGTTGTGTAGCATGCACCTACAAGTGTTTGTATGCCACAATATTTTCCACAAGTGTAATAAATTGGTTTAACCAAGATAAGTGATATACAACATTTTGTCGTAATGTTTTTGTACAGGTCTAATTTCATGCACGAAGAAACGTCATGTACATTGTACTCTCTTGCAAAGGAGAATACACATTTTTACTCTTGAAATTGCATTTACTCCGTACCAAAGGACAGAATTATAAGAAAGGGTACTTGCCTTGTGTCATTATACCCCAGCAGCCAGGCATGAGGGGGTTGCTTCCACAAGCAACATCACACATCAATTCTGGTGGTCCTCCATAAAGTTTGATGCGTCCATGTACTTTCTTGTGAAATATGTGCTCAAAGTAATCCCTCAAACAAGACTTGTGGAAAGAATCCACTGACCCACTCTTCACCGTGCTCGTTGGAAAACTATCTCCGCTGATTGTATCATGTAATTACCACCCTGGGATGGATACACGTCTGAACGGTCACAGTAGATGAGTTCCCAAAGATGGCTCACTTTATCCCCTTGCAGAAATTGCCATCAGCCTCAGAAATGGCTCAAATACCTGAGATCTACTGCCACCACTGGCGAACCTTCTACCATCATTTCTGATTGAGGACATCAATACATTTTCAGGTTCTGGAAAGAGCGCGGAGAATCCCTTGGTATAAGTCATGCATTTTCTTACAGCTTCCAGCCTCGAAGCAGCACACTAACTGAATGAGTCATCCAGACACTGGAGATTTACCACTCCTGATTTTCTTCTGCTGCCAAAGATAACTAGGTAACTCTACTACCCACAGAAGAGTTTTCCTATAGCAATGCTAAACAATCCTCCGTCAAGATGAACCTATAGAGATCACCCTTGTGGAAACCCTAGCCTCGTTTTCACAGAAACATGGATTCCTTCTCTCAATGTCCTGCTAGCCTCAATGCAACCCCTTGAAGAATCTCCAAAATGCCAAAATTTGCCCCAAAGCACACGCAGACAAATAGCAAGGTCTTGGGCACCGGTCTACAAGGTTGTGGATTGAATATGGCTTTTGTCTAAACATCGACCAAGACAAACTGTCCCCAAAATACTTTAGTCTGTTTTTGATCGAGGAGCAAAATCAAGCAAGATATATCTACCGTTCTCCTGGAGAAGAATCCATCCTGTGTTTCAGGCATCTCTACTGAAGCCCTACATGACCAGATTATCATTCAGTCAGCATGTGCCACATCCTGTTGTCATCGTGGAAGATACCCCTGATTATGAAGTATGTGATTCTCGTTATCAGAGAGGCATCTTGTAATACCTTGGTCATTAGAATGGGTACTCCTCGTGTGACAGAATATGGACCCGGTTAGCTAGGTTCATGCTCCAGTCCTAGTTCTCAGGTTTCATTGCAAACATCCCTGAAAAAACCCAAAGAATCAGGGATTGGGAGGGGGAATATCACAAATGCCTGCGCTTCCTTGTCGTTCCTTTGAAGCCAGTGATTCTGGTTAGGAGCATAGACCACCAATATGACAGCCTTCATGAGAGCTTCCTGAAGGGACCTCTAAGATGGCGTACTTCACCATGTTCTGCTCTCTGCATGTGCAGGCTGCAGCAGACGGCAGTGTCTGTAATGTTCTTTGTTGTTTCTGTGCCATTTCTCTGCTCTTGAATTCATGTCTCCTGCATTCCCTGCCTCCTCTTTGAATTCCCAATCTTCCCCCGTTGATTTCCTTCGCTCCAGTTCTTTTGTTCATTCCTGAGATGGTCAGGCTTTAGCTCCAGCATTCTAGTGTACCTCCTGAGTGGACTTCATATATTCACCCGCAAACAAGAGCATTCAGAGATGCTCCGACACCCTGGATGGTGATTCGGTCTACCATTCTTGGCTCCACGGGTCAGCCAGCTTCCCGACCACCTATTTTGCACAGTGAAAACTAGTAGAGATAACTTATGAAGCTGAGACTCGCACCAGATCTCTAATTTAGGAGAGGCCAGTCGTTGACTGATACACCCCTTTGGGTACTTTTTGTGGCCACCTGGATCATGCCATTTACTGGCCATTCTATAGTGGTTGCAGGAGGCCCACACTGAAGTAAGTGGTAAATAGCATGCACAAGGACACTGGATTGGACTTTTCAGGAGCCACCCATGGGCCCACAGAGGGGTCCGTCTTTACCCTAAACTGCATAAAGAGTAGCTTTGCCCACAGAATCCCCAATTGCACACTCTGGCAGGGTGGCACGTGATCTAGTTACATGGTTGCACAGTGAATAAGCCTAGGCACGATCCGAGCAATGTCTGAAAATCCAAATCACGTCCCCTGTACGTCAAATGTTTGAATGTCCGGATAGGGAGATGCGGATAATGTGGGACATACTGAGCCAACTAATTAAAAGGATATCTCAAGAAATCAAGGCTACACGTCTGACATGAATTGGGGTTAATACCTACAAGTGGTGGAACTCTAGGCCCACAAAAGACCTCATACAAACAGTGTAAACTGTACGAAACACCTTGATAGCGCTTCAAAGTAGCAAAAGTGCGCAGAAGTACATTTCTCCTTTAGCAAAGGGCAGAAGTAACCCCTGCATATCCCAGAGAAGCAGGAAGAGCGCATACAAGTCGTTTTCACTGCAAGTCAAAGGAGGACAGGAACTGCATAAACTCACCAACCCACAGAAGAACAGGGATTGTGTAAAATGCTTGAATAATGCTTTAAAAGGCATAAACTGTACAACACATTTGTACAATAGAATTGCACATTGCATTATTAACAGGAAGGCATTTATCAGAAACGAAAGGATTTGAAATCACACACATTTGAATTTCAGCACAGAAATGGTGAGAGGCCAAAAGCAACACAGAAAGAAGACACAACATAATTTTTGTTAAGAGAAAGCAAGGATCACTTAGCCAAGTAGTAATAAGATGATCCTCATACGGGAACTGATTGAAAATGAAGTAGGCATGCGCTGTTACATAAACAATTATTTAAACCGATAGTCGTTCCAATGCTTAAAGGTGGTAATGCAGAATCATGGTAGAACCGAAACTTGTAGTTAATTAAAACTTCATCGTTTAGGCAAGTTGAGAACAGCCCTAGCGAAGGTTTTTGTTAAGCTATACTGGCAAGGTGGATTGGCAACCGTACAAGAAAACCTGTGAAAGACTAGCATTTTGTGACAGATTCCCCCATTCTGGGCTAAGTGACCGTAACATTATTGAGGGCTAAAAGACAGTTAAATGACTCATGGCTAAAAGGATCAGGATTGTTTCGGACCAAAACAAATTAGGCCAGGTGTTACAAAGAAAGAATTTGAAATGTTAAAAGTGCAGACCAAACTGGAATAGCCAGTCTGTTTATAAATAGTTGCGATGAACCCAAGAGAAAACAAAAGCAGACTAGAAATAACAGCAGGTTGTGCATCGGGGGCTGTGGAGGAAGGATTGACACACATTTTCCCAAGGCCCCTTCTACTACGGTCTTGCTCTGGGGAGAAAAAACACCTTACATAAAATCGCTGGGAGCTTGCTCATAGGGGGCGCTAGGGCAGTGCACCCTCCCCCCCTTTAATTTCAGGGTCCCTCCAGATCCACTGAAGACACTCAAACAAGAAATGCATTTGCATTATGGAGTGTGCGATTTTAACTGCAGTGCACATGGTCAGCAAGAAAATGTTTTCTTACTACAGCACATAATTTTTTTCAGCACATCTTCGATAAAGTAAGCTTGAGAAGTATTATGTGGCTAGACTAGCAAAAGTCGCTGCAGCCAGTCTACCTATAATTTGTACTGTGGCGTGGAATTTTCTACTGGGCATCAATGGAAATGTAAGCATGATATGTGCTATCACGTGCCTAGACTGGCCTACATTGGTGAAGCCAGTTTGGACATTTTTTTGGCTGGGCATTTTTTAATGGCAAAGCCAATGGGAGTATGGTCTTATGAGGGGATACTGGCATTAAGTGCAAAGCAAGCAAGTATGTTCTGATATGGGAATGCTGGCATATACTGGTGCAGCCTGCAAGAAAATACATGTTTTCTATACTGGCATATATTTTGGGGAAGGCATCATTAAAATGCACTGGAAAATACACCCTGCACTGTTGGCGACTTGTCGCTATTGGATTTTTCAATGAGGTACCCTACAAAACGGATTGCAAACTGTCTGGCTTTTTGCCCAATGTTTCAATACAGTGGTGCTGTATAATAAACCCTTTAAACCTATTATTCAAACACTTTTTCACGGGAGAAGGCTCCTCTCCATCCACCACCCTCGGTTGGTTCAGGCTCTGGCAGATTTGTGGGGAATATTACAAAAATACACCAACCGTCACTGCCAGAAATTAAGACTTAATTAGTCTAAAAAAAAGGGGGTATTTGGCACTTGTTCATTTGAATTAGGTATCAGGTAATATTATCCCCACCAAAAATATTGCCGTATATATGGTCGTCGGGAACAGCCATAGGAGATATTTTTAGTGGGAATAATATTGGGTTTTTTTGGGAGCAGGGGTTGCAGGGGTGTCTCCTGCAGATTCCATGCCTTAATATCATTTAGCCTCAAGTAGGGTGGGGAGCGGAGGGGGTGTGGACCTAGAGGTTCCGAAGGAGTAATTTCTTGAACAGGTGGCTCATGCGCTCCTTCCTGAACTGTGGAAACAGGGGGAAGTCTGATGTTGATGGGAAGAGGTTCCAGACCCTTGGTGCACAGACTGAGAAGGCCTGTTCTCTGGTTCTTGCCTTGCTGCACCGGCCAAGTTCAAGTCTGAACATGTCCTTACTTCTGGTGGATTGTAGGCTTCCCGAGATGCAGAGTTTCTCAGTGAGGCACCTTCATAATTTTTTTAATTACACTTGTAGCAAATTTATAGCTGCATTTAAGCCATTCACTTTCTGAAGACAGCATTGAAATAACAGTGGCAAGCACTTTTTATTCCACAGTATGGACAAGACTTGTACGCTGTTAAAAGTAGTTACAGATCATATCAAGCAAGTATGTTCTGATATGGGAATGCTGGCATATACTGGTGCAGCCTGCATGAAAATACATGTTTTCTATACTGGCATATATTTTGGGGAAGGCATCATTAAAATGCACTGGAAAATACACCCTGCACTGTTGGCGACTTGTCGCTATTGGATTTTTCAATGAGGTACCCTACAAAACCGATTGCAAGCTGTCTGGCTTTTTGCCCAATGTTTCAATACAGTGGTGCTGTATAATAAACCCTTTAAACCTATTACTCAAACACTTTTTCGCGGGAGAAGGCTCCTCTCCATCCACCACCCTCGCTTGGTTCAGGCTCAGTCGCTCTGGCAGATTTGTGGGGAATATTACAAAAATACACCAACCGTCACTTCCAGAAATTAAGACTTAATTAGTCTAAAAAAAAGGGGGTATTTGGCACTTGTTCATTTGAATTAGGTATCAGGTAATAATATCCCCACCAAAAATATTGCCATATATATGGTCGTCGGGAACAGCCATAGGAGATATTTTTAGTGGGAATAATATTGGGGTTTTTTGGGAGCAGGGGTTGCGGGGGTGTCTCTTGCAGATTCCATGCCTTAATATCGCAGCAAAAATATGGCGATATTTTTGCGGGGATATTAACACATGGAACCTTGAATTCTTTAGGGCAAAATAACATTTTATTATTCATGCCAAATATTAAAAGAAACTGGTAACGATATCTCCAAAATCTAAAGCATCTATTATTTGCACCATGTGCTCTTATCTAGTTAGCCTTACATGGGAAATGTGGGGGCGGGAATGTAGACACCCCATGGGGGGGTGGCAGGCCCATCCCTGCCAACGCTTCGCCCTGGTTGTCCCACGCGCATAATGATATATTACTCATTGGGGTATTTTATTGAGCGCGGACCTAGCTTCGGGAAGCAATGGAGCGCTTTACAATCCATCATAGGGGGAAGAAGATGGGAGTGAAAATCATAGAAACAACGGAACGGGGAGATAACAGGGAAGGGTGGGTAACTTGGCAGCAAATGTTCTTCAAGCGACCGGGGGGGGGGAAACCATGTTAAGCAGATCATTCAGCCTCAAGTAGGGTGGGGAGCGGAGGGGGTGTGGACCTAGAGGTTCCGAAGGAGTAATTCCTTGAACAGGTGGCTCATGCGCTCCTTCCTGAACTGTGGAAACAGGGGGAAGTCTGATGTTGATGGGAAGAGGTTCCAGACCCTTGGTGCACAGACTGAGAAGGCCTGTTCTCTGGTTCTTACCTTGCTGCACCGGCCAAGTTCAAGTCTGAACATGTCCTTACTTCTGGTGGATTGTAGGCTTCCCGAGATGCAGAGTTTCTCAGTGAGGCACCTTCATAATTTTTTTAATTACACCTGTAGCAAATTTATAGCTGCATTTAAGCCATTCACTTTCTGAAGACAGCATTGAAATAACAGTGGCAAGCACTTTTTATTCCACAGTATGGACAAGACTTGTACGCTGTTAAAAGTAGTTATAGATCATTGTTATCAGTGAGTTTTGAAGAGATGTTGAGGCAAGCAGTAACATGACACTAGAGTTATTGTTTAGGAATGTGCATAGTGTGGCCCTCATGACAAGAGATAATAAAACTGAAGTCCAAGCTCATGGGTGGGACTTGGACCAATTCTAGCAAACAGGGTAATTCATAGAAATTCGCACAAAAATGGCGCACGCGGCTGGAGCAGTGTCCCCGTGCGATACACTGCGGCAGCCGCGTGCGAAAAAATCCTTTTCATCGCACAGCGTATTCATGGATTTTGGCCTCCGAAACCACCCGTGGCACAGCGACCCTGCAGCAGCGCCAGTTACGCCCCCAAGAACGCCCTTGCGCAAGGAAAAGCCTTCAAAATCCCCAAATCATCGCAAAGGGCTGCGCTAAACCTGGACCAGTTCACAGGGCTGGCAAACAGCAAACGCCAAGCGGGGAACGTGTATTTCAGTGGTTCGCGGGAAGTTCCACACGCGATTGTCCTGTGTACGTGTACATCAGGGGTGCTTGGGAAGTAACACACGCAAAAACAGCAGGGTACGTGTATTCCAGGGGTGCGCGGGAAGTATCACACGCAAAAGCAGCAGGGTACGTGTATTTCAGGGGTGCGCGGGAAGTATCACACGCAAAAGCAGCAGGGTACGTGTATCTCAGGGGTGCACGGGAAGTATCACACGCAAAAGCAGCAGGGTACGTGTATTTCAGGGGTGCGCGGGAAGTATCACACGTGATTCCATCATGGTACGTGTATTCCAGGGGTGCGCAGGAAGTATCACACGCAAAAGCAGCAGGGTACGTGTATTTCAGGGGTGCGCAGGAAGTGTCACAGGCGATTCCATCAGGGTACGTGTATTACAGGGGTGCGCGGGGAGCACCACACATGAATTGCACGTGTGGGTCCTCCCAGGTGTTCCCTCTACACCCTCCATGGCCCCTGCAGGTGGCCCACACCACATGAGCCTACCCTGCACATGTCCTGCAGGCACCCCATCCACCATGGCCATGCCCCCCAGCCAACCCACATGTCACTTTGCACTACTGCCCACCAACGCATGTCCCCCTGCACCCCCAGCCACCAGGGGCAGCCTCCACCAGGCCCCCACCCATGTCTCCCATCACCCCCACCCCCCAGCAGTGCAGGGGCAGCCTCGACCAGGCCCCACTCATGTCTCCCACCACCCCCACCCCCCAGCCACCAGGGTTAGCTTCCACCAGGCACCCACTCATGTCCACTATCACCCCCACCCCCCAGCAGTGCAGGGGCACCCTCCACTAGGACCCCACACGTCCCCCTGCACCCCCACCCCCAGCAGTGCAGGGGCTGCGTCCACCAGGCCCCCACTCATGTCTCCCACCACCCCCACCCCCCAGCCACCAGGGGCAGCCTCCACCAGGCCCCCACCCATGTCCCCTATCACCCCCACCCCCAGCAGTGCAGGGACAGCCTCCACCAGGCCCCCACTCATGTCCAACTCATGTCTCCCTGCACCCCCACCCCCCAGCCACCAGGGGCAGCCTCCACCAGGCCCCCACTCATGTCTCCCATCACCCCCACCCCCCCAGCCACCAGGGACAGCCTCCACCAGGCCCCCACTCATGTCTCCCATCACCCCCACCCCCAGCAGTGCAGGGGCAGCCTCCACCAGGCCCACACTCATGTCTCCCACCACCCCCACCTCCCAGCAGTGCAGGGGCAGCCTCCACCAGGCCCCCACTCATGTCCCCTATCACCCCCACCCCCCAGCAGTGCAGGGGCAGCCTCCACCAGGCCCCCACTCATGTCTCCCTGCACCCCCACCCCCCAGCCACCAGGGGCACCCTCCACCAGGCCCACACTCATGTCCCCCAGCCAACATGTCAACACAATCTAGATCCCTGGCCCTTATGGTCAGCCTCCAAATGCCAAACACCCACCTGAGTATTGCATCCACCCACTTAGAAATGGCAAAAACATGATATAACCACAATTGCAAGTTTGGAAATGAACACATGTCCCTCACATACACCCAATGGGTGTCAGTGAATGTCAAAACACATATCATGATATGCATGAAACCAATGGGATGATACTACACATTGAAGTTTGAAGAAAAATATGTATTAAACGCAACATAAATTGAACCAAAAATAAACAAACAATAATGGCAATTATTTACAAAAAAACAAGCAGGTACGTGAAATAATGCAAAACCACTAATCATAATGCAAATGAAAGGTGTCCAAAGTCACAGTCCGCAAAAGTAAATCCAATGGAAAATTAAAATCGAAAACCATTGCTCCATGGGGAAATCATTAAAAAAATTAAAATCCAAAAGTCAACTATATACAGATAAACAATCCAGGGTCCATGATCCCAACAGAAGAAATGAAACCTATCTAATAACACTACCTAAAAAAAAAATAATATATACAAAAATGTGGCCCATCGTCCAAAAGTTCCAAAAAAATGCTAAACCAAAGGAAACCTAACACTAACACTAACTACAGAACTATTTACAAGGGCAGCGGGCTAGTCCGACGGCTCACTTCGGGATGTTCCGGGCCAGGGCATCATCGAACTCCTACTCAATGTCCCGGAGGCGCTCCTCCATCGCCCCCAGGGTCCGCAGGGCCGTCCACATGTTCCCCCCAAACTCCCTGCGGATTGCCTCGAGGCACTCGGCCCGCCTCAGGGCCCTCCGCATGGAGTTCTCCGCCCTGACCATCGTGAGCCGCGCCTCTTCCGCCCGCTGCCGCTCCGCATCTATGGCGTGGCCCAACCGCTGCCACGCGGAAGACACTTCCCGTCCTGGGTCCTCCTGCCCTCTGGCCGATGCCTGCCCCTCCGATGTCGAAGGCCCTGAGCCATCATGGCTCCCACCAGGTTGCTGCTGCTGCTGCGCCTCTGCCCGTGCACTGCCTCCTGCTGCCTGCACATCCTCCGCTGGCTGGGGTGCAGTCGTTGATGTGGCCACCCCTGCTGGACGTCCGACTCCCGACTGTGGCAGGGATGCCTCCTCCACCAGCCTGGCCGCACCGTCAGAGGCAGCTCCACAGGGCACCCAGGTGACTGATGGGTCGGAGGACGACTGGCGCATAGGGGGTTCAGTTGAGGAGGGGGTCTGAGCAAGCCCCATCAAACGGAGGAATCCGGCCTGGGTGACCTGTCCCAGTAGGCCGACGCTGTCAACAAGCCATTCGAGATGATGTGCAGTCTCCTCATGAAAAGGCTGCAGGTCACCTCGCATGGCCCGTTGACGCAATGCCACACCTGTCAGGACAGGCTCAACCCGGACCCGGATAGCCACGTCCGCAGGCAGAGGAAGGCCAGTTGTCGTGAGCTCATCCCCTGCCTGAAAACGGGTCTGGACGTAGGCATCCCTGCTGGTGCAAGATGATGCAGTGACAGGATCAGGGACAGGATTGCACACAGGCACCTCCGCGGCGACCTGTGCTGTTTCCTGTCCCTGGTCCTGCACTGCACCACTAGCACCAGTGGAATCCCCACCTCCAGACCCCGTCTCTGTTGCTTGCATGGCCTCCTCCTCCACCAAACCCCCCCACCAACCTGGATGACTCCGTGCCATCTTCCCCCATTGGGCCCTGTGGGGTCCCAGCTACCCCTTCTGCTGCCGAGGAGTCCAACTCCGACCTCCGCCTCTTGGACCTCCCCCCGGCAGCTGCGACCTGGGACACGGCACCGGACTCCTCACTCCCCGACGAGATCACAACCTGGGAGGGGAGCCGGGCCTTGCGTCTCCGGCTGGCGGTGCGATCCCCGCCGCTGTGCTCCACAGCACCTTCTCCGCCCTCTTCATCAGTTGACGCTGCAGACAGGGAGAAATAAAACACAGGCATCAGGGCACTGTAAAATGGACACATACACACATGACAGTTGCACATGAGTGGCATTGGCAAACCTCAGACATGGCATCACAATTGGCAACACACGTGTCATTTCTACATGCACACATGAGCCATACCACAGCCACATCGCAACTGCCAGCACTATCCATACATATACATCAGCATGAGCAGACAAAGGTGAGCCAGACATCACATGCAACACAGGGAGTGCACTACACATGCATGCACACCACCACACTTGCATGCATGTGTACACCTCAGCCAACTGTCGCAGTGTTCCGATGGGCATCCATGTCACATCTGCCAATCAGGCTTCCACATCCCGCTGTCACATGCAACCATGTTGCATCACTGTTGCACCCTTGTCAAATACACACACATGCACATGTACACAGTGCTGATACATGCAGCTGAAAACAACATACATGCGTGACATCACGAACATGCCTACTTACATACACATTCATACAAACATGTGTGCCCACACAACTGCATTTGGCATGCAAGCCTACACACACACAAGCACCATCCATGTCTCACACATGACAGCGCTCGCATGTGTTAGCCTCACGGTCCTGTACACCCCCACCCATACTCGGCCCCATACAAACAGATGTGCAACCGGCACACTACTGGCACATCACCACACGCACAGCTTACAATCATGATGCATGTACACTTACCGCTCGACTCCAGACGGGTCTGCCTCTCAAGGAGGTGGAGTGCTGGGGATATGCGTTCCAGGAACCTCATCTGATCTTCCAACAAGTGGCCCCGGCGCCCCTTAGCATCCGCTGCTTTCAAGAGGCGCCGGGCCTTGTTCAGGGTCCTGGACCTGAAGTTCTCCCAGCGCTTCTTGACATGTTGGAAGTCGCGGACTGCCACCCCCTCCGTGTTGATGGCAGTCACGATGTCCGTCCAGATCCGAGTCCGTCCTTCCTTGTCGGCGCGCACACTTCCGTAGAGGGCATCATACTGCCCCAGGACTTGCTCCACCAGGACACCAACTTCCCTGGCACTGAAGCTGGTGCCCCTCTGCCTCTCTGGCCGGGGATTGTCAGTGGTGCCAGATGTTGCAGTGCCCGACATGACAACCCCAGAGGCAGGAGTGGGTGGGCAACTGGGTCCTAGGGCTGGGCTGTGGAGCGATGGAATCCCAGTCGGGAGTCTTCGGTTCCAGCAGGGTGGTCACAGCAACAGCACCCCTGGGTGATGTGCAGGCAGCAAATGGCAGGGCACGTGGGCAGCAGGCAGTCAGGCAGAAGCAGATGGGAGCATGCTCGGGGCTCTGGGGGGCAGTAAATCGGCTTTCTGGGCAGGAGCGTGGTCTTCCGTGTGCTTACGCGTGGCCAGCTTGATACGGAGTGATTTGGCACGTGAAAAGTCCTGCACGTCTGCGTGTAATTCGAGGAAAGGCCCTTAGCGCGTCTGCACGCATACGCGATTTCATTGGCCCAAAGGCCCCCATGCGCAGCTGTGACGTCACGCGCATGGCCGTAGAGAATGGCGCGTGTAAAAAAAGAGATACACGTCCAAGTGTCAAAGCGTGTAATTGGTGGAAATGGCCTCATCGCGTATGCGCGTCTGTGACGTGTGTATAAAAGGTACGTGTAGAACGCCATTTCCTTGTACGTGCTTTTCATGGAGAGCGAGTGGGTGAAATCTGTACTTCTTGTCGGTTCACACGCGATTTACTTCACGGCGTTTCCAGTTCATACTCCCTGTTACCTCTGACAGCTTTTTCTCTTTTCCTCTTTTTCCTGGGCCTGTTTCCTCAAACAGCATTCCCTTCTACTGTTGTCCTGTCTCCTCAGACAGCGTACAATTCTTCTTTTGGCGGGGGTGTTGCCAACGCGCACATGCGCATATTTTTCACACTTTTGTTCCTGGCAGACAGCGAGTCGCGCACGTATTTAACATCTGTGCTTGCCCCGTGTGTCGCGTATCCCTTCAGAGGTCATTCTAGGCTGCGTGTGACACGCATACGTTCATTCTTGTGTTTCTGGGTGCCACAGCATAGTGCAGGTTTATTTTTCCATGCACGTGGTATAGGAGGGTTTGCGTACACCTTACTTCCCTTTTTTGGGGTGCCTGTGCGTTGCATGACCCGTCATCTTTCCCCAGGGGTGACATACAGCCTTGCTAGAGCACTAGGGTACGATTACCATCTTGTACCCAACCCCTTTGACCCCCAATTGCCCAGGACAATAGTTCACATCGACTCCCATACGCACAATAACATCAGTGCCATGGCTGGGAGGCGAACAAGCCGTAAGGGTGGCAAAGGTGGCCGAGCCCCAAGTGGTGGCCGTGGTGGATCCGGTAGGGGACGAGGCCGTGACTTGCAGGGTGCCCCTAGCCCCCCATGTGTGGAGGAGCAGTCAGGGACACCCATGCCCCCCCTCGTTGAGGTTAATGTGGCTGACACCATCCATGCTCAGCCCTTGTTGGACCAACCCACTGTGGAACCAGACCTGGCACAGGGTGACTCCATGGCTGACTTCCAGGTCAGCAGGTCTAGGCCACGTGCGCCGGTGAACATTGGTGTCATCAGGCCACGTGGATCAGGGGCAGCTAGGTCATCTGCTGCCCCGTGTAGGCAGGCTGGGGAGGCTGCAGGGGCAGCTCCAGCTTCATCCACCCCACCTCTCACACACCCAGCCAGGACCGTGTCGGTCCAAGTCCATCATGCTGACATTCCCCCAGACACCATCACACTTGAGCTAATGCCTGCACCAACTCCCATGCTGAGTGTGCAATCCCACACTCCTAGTACAGAGTCCACCGGGGCTCCTGCCCCTAGTATCCAGAGCGGCGTAGGACACTCAGGATCCCCACCACCTTCCAAGCGGAAGAGGAAGAGTGCTCGTCCAGTAGAGGCTGATGCCCCAGACACGGCTACACAGTCCGGCCGTCAAGGAAGCCCAGCTTCAATGAGGCCAAACTGAATGCACTTGTTGAGTATGTGTCCACACATGACCGCGAAATGGTGATTGTTGCAGGATCCAAGACCACACCTGCACAACGTCAGGCACACTGGCAGACCATTGCGGACATCATAAGTGCCCTTGGAATCGTGAGGCGCACAGCTACTGAATGCTACAAGCGCTGGAATGACCTGAAGCGCAGGGCAAAGAATAAGCTGGCCTCAAGTCATGCCGCAACTCTAGTGACTGGAGGTGGGTCTCCAGGAGACGACATAGAACTCACTCCACATGAGCAGGTTGCTGGGACCTACATCACGGAGGAACAGATCCAAGGCGTGGGAGAACTGGCAGATTACGAGGCATTGTCCAGTGAGTGCACATGCATGTGTGTGTCATCCATGTGCATGGTGTGTGTGGGAGGGCTTCTGTTTGGGTACCAGGTGAGGGTGTGTGTGCCTGAGTGGTTTGGGTCACCCATGTGCCTCTTCCTATACATTCTGCGCACCAGCATTTGGGTATAGCAGCATCCCTTCTGCCAAAATTAGACATCCAGCCCAACACCACGCCAGTTGCCCTTGGAGTGTCATCTTGCCACAACACTGTTGCTTATTTACCTCTGTTTATTCAGGCAGATTGTTTGCATACCACCACTTTTACTCGGGATTTCTCAGTCCTATTGTCACATGTCTGACATGGCTATGGTACAGTGGACTGGCTTTGTTTCCTGGACATGATTTGTTTAGACATGTCCCTGTGCTATAGGACCATTTTGGACTGGCAGCTGCAGGTTAAACATTTGAACCATTTCAATGAAAAAATCAATTTCATTAGCAAACTGGACTGAATGAACAATTGGTGACCTCCTCTCCCTCTTCACTTCATGGCTAGGGTACATGCCATCTGTGTGATGGCATGTGTATTTGATCTGCCAATCACTGGCCAATGTGTGATGCCACTGCTAGGCAGCATGCAGCAAATGTGTTCATCTTCCATCTTGGTGTCATCAATGTGTGCCATCTGCCTACCCTTCACACGCAGTGACGGTGCATGCATGGGAGGGTTTTAGTCATGTGGGACATGTGTCAATCAAGTACTGTTTCTGTAGCCTCTCAGCCCTAATTGTGTGCCATAGTGCTAATGCCTGTTTCCATTTGTTTTCTTTTATGTCTTTGCAGGGGATGACGCACTTGATACTGCTGGGGTTGTGGAGATGGTGCAGACCCAGGAGGGGTCTGAGGGCCGACCGACCACCAGTGAGGGACGTGGTGTGGTGGTGGGTGAGAACACACAACTGCTGCAGGTCGTGCTCTCAAGGGGTTTCTCTGGCTGCACCTCCCCCAAGCTGTATTCAGGTGTCGATTTGGATGATGAGACCTATGTGCCGTCGCAGGTGAGTGTTCCTAGGAGGGATTCTGTTCTGTCCGACCCACCTGCAGCAGGGTTAGAACCCTCAATGGAGATGTCAGTGTTGGCAGGTACACCTTTGGTAGTTACGGATGCAGGGTCACACTCCGCGACATCTGATCCTGTTCTTGGGCCAGCAGATCAGAGGGGGAATGAAGTCCTGCAGCCTCAGGCAGTGCCGGCACAGCAAGGCACAGTTCGCCTTGCCCCAGACAGGTGTGGTGCCCGCCGACGTGGTGGCCGTCAGCCAGCTGGCAATACCGCATGGGAGCAATCCATATACGGTATGGCAACCCAACAGGCAGCATCATCAGAGATGATGGCTCAGGCCATGGATAGGGTGGCCACTTCCATTGTCCCCCCCGAAAAGGCTGATGGAGCGTCTACAGCAGGCAACAGACTCCATCTGCCAGTCACACAGGGAGGACATGTTGGCGCCTGACAGGGACAGGCGGGCGGCACTGGCGACTCTGCAGGAAGCCATTTCCATAGAGTCCCAGGGCCACAGGGAAGCCCTGAGGGTGGAACTCTGTCACCTCAGGACGACTCTTGTTGAGCTTGAGGCTTCAACAAACAGAAGGACAGAACAGCAGCTGGAGCGTCTCACACGTACGCTCTCAGCTGAGATGCAGGCAACTAGGGCGGAGGTCCGGGCATCCCGCGAGTTGTTGCATGGGGACCTCCGCACAATTATCCTCCAGAACGAGACCTACCACACCCGCATGCTTGCAGCCATGGAGGAACAGACTAGGGCTTTGCGTGGGCTGCCTCCCATAGTGCCACCACCTCCTGATGCATCTGCAGAGGGTGAGGAGAGCGACAGCAGTGATTCTCCCACAATAGGGTAGCCGTGTAGGCCATGAGCCCATGGAGGTGTTTTTTTTCTCGCAAGATCCACACAGGTGGGTTTTGGTGTGCACCCTGTCCTCTGACCTTCTGGGTGGCCTCCCCCACCCCCCGGCCCCATTAATGGCCATTTTTGATTTTTTTTTGGGACAGTGTGTGTTGCCTTGTGTGGCTCCCGTGGGCATACGCTGCATTGTGGCTGGGCACATGCAGGCTTGTCATGAATTTGGTTCAGATGCTTGGGTTTTTGTGACACACACCCCTCCTGCTTCCCGTTTCCATGGTCTTGCAAAGGGTGTGCCCAAGTGACATTGACGTACATGGTGACATTGGACTCCCATTCGATGTGTGGGCAGTTTGTAGTCAATACTGTGTATATATTCATAGTGCATATTGTTATTGTATTGTACACTGCATGGTGTATTGATATGTGCCTCTGAATCCATCTCATCCTCCTAGTTTGCAGGTCCATTTATCATGTCTTCACAAGGCGGTCCACCTTGGAACTGGAGTCCCTGTTGTAAGCAGTGCACCTACACTCTTGCGTGGAGCTAACACTGTATACTTGGAAGTGTTTGAAGTGCTGGCATCATCAGTAGTGAGGCTAGCAAATTTTTAAGTCTGTAATGTCATGTTTAAGGTAGGTTGGAGGTTGTGTAGGTGATTGGTATTCTTGGTAAGTATTTGGTAATGTGTGTTGTAGGTCCTGCATTACTGTGAGCATTTCATGTGTGGCTATGTTTCCATTAGGGACACTGTAGCTGGTGACACTTAGGGCATGTTGTGGGGATTAATTTGTTTGCTCTCACATTGCATGACATGCCATGGTGTGTTGTGTGGCCGTGCCGGGGAGGGGTTGGGTGACATGGCACTGTTTTCATGTAGTATTTTGCAAGTGGGTATTCATTTCTGCAGCATGGAAGTGTGTCTTTTGATGACACTGCATTGGTGGTGTTTGTGTAGGTAGGGATGCACACATTGTGACACTTCCACATGAACAATCTCAGGCTGCTATGGTTCTGACAGTTGACTGTCCCTTTGTACGTCATAATTGTCAGGTCGAGTCATCGTTGCTTATCAGATGGTATGTGCCAGGGCTGTGTGCAATCCACAGGGGTGTGATTTCTATGTGAAGTAATTAGCCACTAGCTGCGTACGGGCTGCCGCACCCCGTGCCCTCTCCCCTCCCATGCGCAGCGGGCGTGCATGTGGTTGGGGATGTGGGGGCACCACCATGTCCACAGCCAGGCCCCGGCGTGTTGCAACATTGTGCAGGACACATGCTGCCACTATGATCCTGCACACTACTGGGGGAGCATATAACAGCTGCCCGCCAGAACGGTCAAGGGAGCGAAAGCGTGACTTGAGCACTCCGAATGTGCGCTCCACTATGCCCCGGGTTTCAATATGGGCTGTGTTGTATCTTACCTCTGGAGGCAATTTGGGGTTCCGAATTGGCGTCATCATGTGGGTGCTCAGAGGGTAGGCACTGTCCTCTGGTGAGGAGGTGATGGGTATCATTAGTGGGGTAGTGACATAACTCGCATGTGCAGTGGCATTCATACTCACCAAGCAGCCATGTATCGCCATGCCGCCCAGCTTCTAAGTCCCGGCTTAGGGTAGACATTCGGTAAATGAAGCTGTCGTGGGTGGACCCTGGATAGTTGGCATATACTGAGGTGATGATTCCCTTGGCATTACATACTACCTGCACGTTGATGGAATGACAGTGCTTGCGGTTCCTATAGATGTGCTCAGATGCCCTGGGGGGACGTAGTGCCACATGGGTGCAGTCAATGGCACCTAGCACTTTGGGTAATTGTGCCACACCATATAAATCGAGGGCAGCAGCCTGCCTTTCTGCAGGTGTCCTGGGCAGGTATATGTGCCTACGGACTGGTGGGCGTGCAGTGATGAAGTTCAAGGCCTGGTGTAGGCAGCGTGACTGGGTGGCCTGTGACACCCCACCCACTATGGCACTTGTCTGCTGAAATGATCCTGTGGCCAAGAAGTGCAGTACATTGAGGACCTTCTCCAGGGGACTGAGTGCTTGGGAGCACAGGGTGGGTGATGTGAGGTCATCATCCCACTCACTGACCAGGTCCAGTATTATGTGAGGTGGAAACCTGTACCTCCCATACACCTGGTCATCAGACATCCCAAAAAGGCTGGTTCTGGGACTGAAAATTCGGGCCCTCACTATCCTCCTCCTCCTCCTTTGGTAACCCACGGCCACTGCTGCTAGGAACGGTATATTCATCCTGGCGTCTGAGCTTGTTTGTTGTTTGCACGCACTTTTATGCTGCGCGGGTCGACGTACGCCTGCTTCGTGCTGGCGTACGTGTTTCAGGATTGGACCATTTATTTTTCCGCGCGTCGTAGGCGAACGTGTGAATCTTCCCGCCCACCCCTGTAATACACGTACCCCACACTCACAGGCCCAGTCGCGTGTGGAAGTTCACGCGCACCCCGAAATACACGTACCCAGGGCAATCGCGTGTGGAACTTCCCGTGAACCCTGAAGTACACGTACCCAGGCCAATCGCGTGTGGAACTTACCGCGCACCCCGAAGTACACATACCCAGGCCAATCACGTGTGGAACTTCACTCGCACCCCGGAGTACACGTACCCAGGCCAATCGCGTGTGGAACTTCCCGTGCATCCAGAAACACACGTACCCAGGCCAATCGCGTGTGGAACCTCCTGCGAACCTCGTAAAACACGTAGCCTGCTGGTATTACGTGTGGAAGTTCACGCGGACCCATAATACACGTACCCTGATGGTATCGCATGGGAGACTACCCGCGCACCCCAGAAATACACGTACCCAGGCAAATCGCACTGCTGGGGGGTGGGGGTAATGGTAGACATGAGTGGGGGCCTGGTGGAGGCTGCCCCTGCACTGCTGGGGGGTGGGGGTGATGGGAGACGTGAGTGGGGGCCTGGTGGAGGGTGCCCTGGTGGCTGGCGGGTGGGGGTGCAGGGGGACATGAGTGGGGGCCTGGGGGAGGCTGCCCCTGGTAGCTGGGGGTGGGGGTGGTGGGAGAAATGGGTGGGGGCCTGGTGGGGGCTGCCCCTGCACAGCTGGGGGGTGGGGGTGGGGGTTCAGGGGGACATGAGTGGGGGCCTGGTGGAGGCTACCCCTGCACTGCTGGGGGGTGGGGGTGATGGGAGACATGAGTGGGGGCCTGGTGGAGGGTGCCCCTGGTGGCAGGGGGGTGGGGGTGCAGGGGGACATGTGTGGGGGCCTGGTGGAGGATGCCCCTGCACTGCTGGGGGGGTGGGGGTGATGGGAGACATGAGTGGGGGCCTGGTGGAGGCTGCCCCTGCACTGCTGGGGGGTGGGGGTGATGGGAGACATGGGTGGGGGCCTGGTGGAGGCTGCCCCTGCACAGCTGGGGGGTGGGGTGCAGGGGGACATGAGTGGGGGCCTGGTGTAGGCTGCCCCTGCACTGCTGGGGGGTGGGGGTGATGGGAGACATAAGTGGGGGCCTGGTGTAGGCTGCCCCTGCACTGCTGGGGGGTGGGGGCGATGGGAGACATGAGTGGGGGCCTGGTGGAGGCTGCCCCTGGTGGGTGGGGGTGGTGGGAGACATGAGTGGGGGCCTGGTGGAGGCTGCCCCTGCACTGCTGGGGGGTGGGGGTGATGGGAGACATGGGTGTGGGCACGGTGGAGGGTGCCCCTGGTGGCTGGGGGGTGGGGGTGCAGGGGGACATGTGTGGGGGCCTGGTGGAGGCTGCCCCTGGTGGCTGGGGGTGTTGGGAGACATGAGTGGGGGCCTGGTGGAGGCTGCCCCTGGTGGCTGGGGGGTGGGGGTGATGGGAGACATGGGTGGGGGCCTGGTGGAGGCTGCCCCTGCACCGCTGGGGGGTGGGGGTGATGGAAGACATGGGTGTGGGCCTGGTGGAGGGTGCCCCTGGTGGCTGGGGGGTGGGAGTGCAGGGGGACATGTGTGGGGGCCTGGTGGAGGCTGCCCCTGGTGGCTGGGGGGTGGGGGTGGTGGGAGACATGAGTGGGGGCCTGGTGGAGGCTGCCCCTGCACTGCTGGGGGGTGGCGGTGCAGGAGGACATGTGTGGGGGCCTGGTGGAGGCTGCCCCTGCACTGCTGGGGGGGTGGGGGTGATGGGAGACATGAGTGGGGGCCTGGTGGAGGCTGCCCCTGCACTGCTGGGGGGTGGGGGTGATGGGAGACATGGGTGGGGGCCTGGTGGAGGCTAGCCCTGGTGGCTGGGGGGTGGGGGTGGTGGGAGACATGAGTGGGGGCCTGGTGGAGGGTGCCCCTGCACTGCTGGGGGGTGGGGGTGCAGGGGGACATGTGTGGGGGCCTGGTGGAGGCTGCCCCTGCACTGCTGGGGGGTGGGGGTGCAGGGGGACATGAGTGGGGGCCTGGTGGAGGCTGCCCCTGCATTGCTGGGGGGTGGGGGTGATGGGAGACATGAGTGGGCCTGGTGGAGGGTGCCCCTGGTGGTTGGGGGGTGGGGGTGCAGGGAGAAATGTGTGGGGGCCTGGTGGAGGCTTCCCCTGGTGGCTGGGGAGGGTAGGAGACATGAGTGGGGGCCTGGTGGAGGCTGCCCCTGCACTGCTGGGGGGTGGGGGTGATGGGAGACATGGGTGGGGGCCTGGTGGAGGCTGCCCCTGGTGGCTGGGGGGTGGGGGTGCAGGGAGACATGAGTTGGACATGAGTGTGGGCCTGGTGGAGGGTGCCCCTGGTGGCTGGGGGTGGGGGTGAAGGGGGACATGTTTGGGGGCCTGGTGGAGGCTGCCCCTGGTGGCTGGGGGTGCAGGGGGACATGAGTGGGGGCGGCCCCTGAACTGCTGGGGGGTGGGGGTGCAGGGGAACATGTGTGGGGGCCTGGTGGAGGCTGCCCCTGCACTGCTGGGGGGTGGGGGTGCATGGGGACATGAGTGGGGGCCTGGTGGAGGCTGCCCCTGCACTGCTGGGGGGAGGGGGTGATGGGAGACATGAGTGTGGGCCTGGTGGAGGGTGCCCCTGGTGGCTGGGGGGTGGGGGTGCAGGGGGACATGTGTGGGGGCCTGGGGGAGGCTGCCCCTGGTGGCTGGGGGGTGGGGGTGGTGAGAGACATGAGTGGGGGCCTGGTGGAGGCTGCCCCTGCACTGTTGGGGGGTGGGGGTGATGGGAGACATGAGTGGGACATGAGTGGGGGCCTGGTGGAGGCTGCCCCTGGTGGCTGGGGGGAGGGGGTGGTGGGAGACATGAGTGGGGGCCTAGTGGAGGCTGCCCCTGGTGGCTGGGGGGTGGGGGTGCAGGGGGACATGAGTGGGGGCTTGGTGGAGGCTGACCCTGGTGGGTGGGGGTGGTGGTAGACATGAGTGGGGGCCTGGTGGAGGCTGCCCCTGCACTGCTGGGGGGTGGGGGTGATGGGAGACATGGGAGGGGGCCTGGTGGAGGCTGCCCCTGGTGGCTGGGGGATGGGGGTGCAGGGGGACATGTGTGGGGGCCTGGTGGAGGCTGCCCCTGCACTGCTGGGGGGTGGGGGTGCAGGGGGACATGAGTGGGGGCCTGGTGGAGGCTGCCCCTGCACTGCTGGGGTGTGGGGGTGATGGGAGACATGAGTGGGACATGAGTGGGGGCCTGGTGGAGGCTGCCCCTGCACTGCGGGGGGGTAGGGGTGCATGGGGACATGTGTGGGGGCCTGGTGGAGGCTGCCCCTGCACTGCTGGGGGGTGGGGGTGCAGGGGGACATGAGTGGGGGCCTGGTGGAGGCTGCCCCTGCACTGCTGGGGGGTGGGGGTGCAGAGGGACATGTGTGGGGGCCTGGTGGAGGCTGCCCCTGCACTGCTGGGGGGTGGGGGTGCAGGGGAACATGAGTGGGGGCCTGGTGGAGGCTGCCCCTGCACTGCTGGGGGGGGTGGGGGTGATGGGAGACATGAGTGGGGGCCTGGTGGAGGCTGCCCCTGCACAGCTGGGGGGTGGGGGTGATGGGAGACATGGTTGGGGGCCTAGTGGAGGCTGCCCCTGGCGGCTGGGGGGTGGGGGTGCAGGGAGACATGAGTGGAGGCCTGGCGGAGGCTGCCCCTGGTGGCTGGGGGTAGGGGTGGTGGTAGACAAGAGTGGGGGCCTGGTGGAGGCTGCCCCTGCACTGCTGGGGGGTGGGGGTGCAGGGGGACATGAGTGGGGGCCTGGTGGAGGCTGCCCCTGCACTGCTGGGGGGTGGGGGTGATGGGAGACATGAGTGGGATATGAGTGGGGGCCTGGTGGAGGCTGCCCCTGGTGGCTGGTGGGTGGGGGTGATGGGAGACATGAGTGGGGGCCTGGTGGAGGCTGCCCCTGCACTGCTGGGGGGTGGGGGTGCAGGGGGACATGAGTGGGGGCCTGGTGGAGGCTGCCCTGGTGGCTGGGGGGTGGGGTGGTGGAAGACATGAGTGTGGGCCTGGTGGAGGGTGCCCCTGGTGGCTGGGGGGTGGGGGTGCAGGGGGACATGTGTGGGGGCCTGGTGGAGGCTGCCCCTGGTGGCTGGGGGGTGGGGGTGCAGGGGGACATGAGTGGGGGCCTGGTGGAGGCTCCCCCTGCACTGCTGGGGGGTGAGGGTGCAGGGGGACATGTGTGGGGGCCTGGTGGAGGCTGCCCCTGCACTGCTGGGGGGTGGGGGTGCAGGGGGACATGAGTGGGGGCCTGGTGGAGGCTGCCCCTGCACTGCTGGGGGGTGGGGGTGAAGGGGGACATGTGTGGGGGCCTGGTGGAGGCTGCCCCTGCATTGGTGGGGGTGATGGGAGACATGAGTGGGACTTGAGTGGGGGCCTGGTGGAGGCTGCCCCTGCACTGCTGGGGGGTGGGGGTGCAGGGGGACATGAGTGGCGGCCTGGTGGAGGCTGCCCCTGCACTGCTGTGGGGTGGGGGTGATGGGAGACATGGGAGGGGGCCTGGTGGAGGCTGCCCCTGGTGGCTGGGGGATGGGGGTGCAGGGGGACATGTGTGGGGGCCTGGTGGAGGCTGCCCCTGCACTGCTGGGGGGTGGGGGTGCAGGGGGACATGAGTGGGGGCCTGGTGGAGGCTGCCCCTGCACTGCTGGGGGATGGGGGTGGTGGGAGACATGAGTGTGGGCCTGGTGGAGGGTGTCCCTGGTGGTTGGGGGGTGGGGGTGCAGGGGGACATGTGTGGGCGCCTGGTGGAGGCTGCCCGTGCACTGCTGGGGGGTGGGGGTGATGGGAGACATGGGTGGGGGCCTGGTGGAGGCTGCCCCTGGTGGCTGGCGGTGCAGGGAGACATGAGTTGGACATGAGTGGGGGCCTGGTGGAGGCTGCCCCTGCACTGCTGGGGGGTGGGGGTGCAGGGGGACATGAGTGGGGGCCTGGTGGAGGCTGCCCCTGCACTGCTGGGGGGTGGGGGTGATGGGTGACATGAGTGGGACATGAGTGGGGGCCTGATGGAGGCTGCCCCTGCAGTGCTGGGGGGTAGGGGTGCATGGGGACATGTGTGGGGGCCTGGTGGGGGCTGCCCCTGCACTGCTGGGGGGTGGGGGTGCAGGGGGACATGAGTGGGGGCCTGGTGGAGGCTGCCCCTGCACTGCTGGGGGGTGTGGGTGCAGGGGGACATGAGTGGGGGCCTGGTGGAGGCTGCCCCTGCACTGCTGGGGGGTGGGGGTTCAGGGGGACATGTGTGGGGGCCTGGTGGAGGCTGCCCCTGCACTGCTGGGGGGTGGGGGTGCAGGGGGACATGAGTGGGGGCCTGGTGGAGGCTGCCCCTGCACTGCTGGGGGGGTGGGGTGATGGGAGACATGGGTGGGGGTCTGGTGGAGGCTGCCCCTGGCGGCTGGGGGGTGGGGGTGCAGGGAGCCATGAGTGGAGGCCTGGCGGAGGCTGCCCCTGGTGGCTGGGGGTAGGGGTGGTGGTAGACATGAGTGGGGGCCTGGTGGAGGCTGCCCCTGCACTGCTGGGGGGTGGGGGTGCAGGGGGACATGAGTGGGGGCCTGGTGGAGGCTGCCCCTGGTGGCTGGGGGGTGGGGGTGATGGGAGACATGAGTGGGGGCCTGTTGGAGGCTGCCCCTGCACTGCTGGGGGGTGGGGGTGCAGGGGGACATGAGTGGGGGCCTGGTGGAGGCTGCCCCTGGTGGTTGGGGGGTGGGGGTGGTGGTAGACATGAGCGGGGGCCTAGTAGAGGCTGCCCCTGCACTGCTGGGGGGTGGGGGTGATGGGAGACATGGGTGGGGGCCTGGTGGAGGCTGCCCCTGGTGGCTGGGGGGTGGGGGTGCAGGGGGACATGTGTGGGGGCCTGGTGGAGGCTGCCCCTGGTGGCTGGGGGGTGGGGGTGCAGGGGGACATGAGTGGGGGCCTGGTGGAGGCTGCCCCTGCACTGCCGGGGGGTGGGGGTGCAGGGGGACATGTGTGGGGGCCTGGTGGAGGCCGCCCCTGCATTGCTGGGGGGTGGGGGTGATGGGAGACATGAGTGGGACTTGAGTGGGGGCCTGGTGGAGGCTGCCCCTGCACTGCTGGGGGGTGGGGGTGCAGGGGGACATGAGTGGCGGCCTGGTGGAGGCTGCCCCTGGTGGCTGGGGGTGGGGGTGGTGGTAGACATGAGTGGGGGCCTGGTGGAGGCTGCCCCTGCACTGCTGGGGGGTGGGGGTGATGGGAGACATGGGTGGGGGCCTGCTGGAGGCTGCCCCTGGTGGCTGGGGGGCTGGGAGTGGTGGGAGACATGAGTGTGGGCACGGCGGAGGGTGCCCCTGGTGGCTGGGGGGTGGGGGTGCAGGGGGACATGAGTGGGGGCCTGGTGGAGGCTGCCCCTGATGGCTGGGGGGTGGGGGGAGACTTGAGTGGGGGCCTGGTGGAGGCTGCCCCTGCACTGCTGGGGGGTGGGGGTGCAGGGGGACATGTGTGGGGGTATGGTGGAGGCTGCCGCTGCACTGCTGGGGGGGTGGGGGTGCAGGGGGACATGAGTGGGGGCCTGGTGGAGGCTGCCCCTGCACTGCTGGGGGGTGGGGGTGAAGGGGGACATGTGTGGGGGCCTGGTGGAGGCTGCCCCTGCATTGGTGGGGGTGATGGGAGACATGAGTGGGACTTGAGTGGGGGCCTGGTGGAGGCTGCCCCTGCACTGCTGGGGGGTGGGGGTGCAGGGGGACATGAGTGGCGGCCTGGTGGAGGCTGCCCCTGCACTGCTGTGGGGTGGGGGTGATGGGAGACATGGGAGGGGGCCTGGTGGAGGCTGCCCCTGGTGGCTGGGGGATGGGGGTGCAGGGGGACATGTGTGGGGGCCTGGTGGAGGCTGCCCCTGCACTGCTGGGGGGTGGGGGTGCAGGGGGACATGAGTGGGGGCCTGGTGGAGGCTGCCCCTGCACTGCTGGGGGATGGGGGTGGTGGGAGACATGAGTGTGGGCCTGGTGGAGGGTGTCCCTGGTGGTTGGGGGGTGGGGGTGCAGGGGGACATGTGTGGGCGCCTGGTGGAGGCTGCCCGTGCACTGCTGGGGGGTGGGGGTGATGGGAGACATGGGTGGGGGCCTGGTGGAGGCTGCCCCTGGTGGCTGGCGGTGCAGGGAGACATGAGTTGGACATGAGTGGGGGCCTGGTGGAGGCTGCCCCTGCACTGCTGGGGGGTGGGGGTGCAGGGGGACATGAGTGGGGGCCTGGTGGAGGCTGCCCCTGCACTGCTGGGGGGTGGGGGTGATGGGTGACATGAGTGGGACATGAGTGGGGGCCTGATGGAGGCTGCCCCTGCAGTGCTGGGGGGTAGGGGTGCATGGGGACATGTGTGGGGGCCTGGTGGGGGCTGCCCCTGCACTGCTGGGGGGTGGGGGTGCAGGGGGACATGAGTGGGGGCCTGGTGGAGGCTGCCCCTGCACTGCTGGGGGGTGTGGGTGCAGGGGGACATGAGTGGGGGCCTGGTGGAGGCTGCCCCTGCACTGCTGGGGGGTGGGGGTTCAGGGGGACATGTGTGGGGGCCTGGTGGAGGCTGCCCCTGCACTGCTGGGGGGTGGGGGTGCAGGGGGACATGAGTGGGGGCCTGGTGGAGGCTGCCCCTGCACTGCTGGGGGGGTGGGGTGATGGGAGACATGGGTGGGGGTCTGGTGGAGGCTGCCCCTGGCGGCTGGGGGGTGGGGGTGCAGGGAGCCATGAGTGGAGGCCTGGCGGAGGCTGCCCCTGGTGGCTGGGGGTAGGGGTGGTGGTAGACATGAGTGGGGGCCTGGTGGAGGCTGCCCCTGCACTGCTGGGGGGTGGGGGTGCAGGGGGACATGAGTGGGGGCCTGGTGGAGGCTGCCCCTGGTGGCTGGGGGGTGGGGGTGATGGGAGACATGAGTGGGGGCCTGTTGGAGGCTGCCCCTGCACTGCTGGGGGGTGGGGGTGCAGGGGGACATGAGTGGGGGCCTGGTGGAGGCTGCCCCTGGTGGTTGGGGGGTGGGGGTGGTGGTAGACATGAGCGGGGGCCTAGTAGAGGCTGCCCCTGCACTGCTGGGGGGTGGGGGTGATGGGAGACATGGGTGGGGGCCTGGTGGAGGCTGCCCCTGGTGGCTGGGGGGTGGGGGTGCAGGGGGACATGTGTGGGGGCCTGGTGGAGGCTGCCCCTGGTGGCTGGGGGGTGGGGGTGCAGGGGGACATGAGTGGGGGCCTGGTGGAGGCTGCCCCTGCACTGCCGGGGGGTGGGGGTGCAGGGGGACATGTGTGGGGGCCTGGTGGAGGCCGCCCCTGCATTGCTGGGGGGTGGGGGTGATGGGAGACATGAGTGGGACTTGAGTGGGGGCCTGGTGGAGGCTGCCCCTGCACTGCTGGGGGGTGGGGGTGCAGGGGGACATGAGTGGCGGCCTGGTGGAGGCTGCCCCTGGTGGCTGGGGGTGGGGGTGGTGGTAGACATGAGTGGGGGCCTGGTGGAGGCTGCCCCTGCACTGCTGGGGGGTGGGGGTGATGGGAGACATGGGTGGGGGCCTGCTGGAGGCTGCCCCTGGTGGCTGGGGGGCTGGGAGTGGTGGGAGACATGAGTGTGGGCACGGCGGAGGGTGCCCCTGGTGGCTGGGGGGTGGGGGTGCAGGGGGACATGAGTGGGGGCCTGGTGGAGGCTGCCCCTGATGGCTGGGGGGTGGGGGGAGACTTGAGTGGGGGCCTGGTGGAGGCTGCCCCTGCACTGCTGGGGGGTGGGGGTGCAGGGGGACATGTGTGGGGGTATGGTGGAGGCTGCCGCTGCACTGCTGGGGGGGTGGGGGTGCAGGGGGACATGAGTGGGGGCCTGGTGGAGGCTGCCCCTGCACTGCTGGGGGGTGGGGGTGATGGGAGACATGAGTGTGGGCCTGGTGGAGGATGCCCCTAGTGGTTGGGGGTGGGGGTGCAGGGGGACATGTGTGGGGGCCTGGTGGAGGCTGCCCCTGGTGGCTGGGGGGTGGGGGTGGTGGGAGACATGAGTTGGGGCCTGGTGGAGGCTGCCCCTGCACTGCTGGGGGGTGGGGGTGATGGGAGACATGGGTGAGGGCATGGTGGAGGCTGCCCCTGGTGGCTGGGGGTGCAGGGAGACATGAGTTGGACATGAGTGGGGGCTTGGTGGAGGCTGCCCCTGCACTGCTGGGGGGTGGGGGTGCAGGGGACATGAGTGGGGGCCTGGTGGAGGCTTCCCCTGCACTGCTGGGGGGTGGGGGTGATGGGAGACATGAGTGGGACATGAGTGGCGGCCTGGTGGAGGCTGCCCCTGCACTGCTAGGGGGTGGGGGTGCAGGGAGACATGTGTGGGGGCCTGGTGGAGGCTGCCCCTGCACTGCTGGGGGGTGGGGGTGCAGGGGGACATGAATGGGGGCCTGGTGAAGGCTGCCCCTGCACTGCTGGGGGGGGGTGGGGGTGATGGGAGACATGAGTGGGGGCCTGGTGGAGGCTGCCCCTGCACTGCTGGGGGGTGGGGATGATGGGAGACATGAGTGGGGGCCTGGTGGAGGCTGCCCCTGCAATGCTGGGGGGTGGGGGTGCAGGGGAACATGAGTGGGGGCCTGGTGGAGGCTGCCCCTGCACTGCTGGGGGGTGGGGGTTATGGGAGACATGTGTGGGGGTATGGTGGGAGGCTGCCGCTGCACTGCTGGGGGGGTGGGGGTGCAGGGGGACATGAGTGGGGGCCTGGTGGAGGCTGCCCCTGCACTGCTGGGGGGTGGGGGTGATGGGAGACATGAGTGTGGGCCTGGTGGAGGGTGCCCCTGGTGGCTGGCGGTGCAGGGAGACATGAGTTGGACATGAGTGGGGGCCTGGTGGAGGCTGCCCCTGCACTGCTGGGGGGTGGGGGTGCAGGGGGACATGAGTGGGGGCCTGGTGGAGGCTGCCCCTGCACTGCTGGGGGGTGGGGGTGATGGGTGACATGAGTGGGACATGAGTGGGGGCCTGATGGAGGCTGCCCTGCACTGCTGGGGGGTAGGGGTGCATGGGGACATGTGTGGGGGCCTGGTGGAGGCTGCCCCTGCACTGCTGGGGGGTGGGGGTGCAGGGGGACATGAGTGGGGGCCTGGTGGAGGCTGCCCCTGCACTGCTGGGGGGTGTGGGTGCAGGGGGACATGAGTGGGGGCCTGGTGGAGGCTGCCCCTGCACTGCTGGGGGGTGGGGGTTCAGGGGGACATGTGTGGGGGCCTGGTGGAGGCTGCCCCTGCACTGCTGGGGGGTGGGGGTGCAGGGGGACATGAGTGGGGGCCTGGTGGAGGCTGCCCCTGCACTGCTGGGGGGGTGGGGGTGATGGGAGACATGAGTGGGGGCCTGTTGGAGGCTGCCCCTGCACTGCTGGGGGGTGGGGGTGATGGGAGACATGGGTGGGGGTCTGGTGGAGGCTGCCCCTGGCGGCTGGGGGGTGGGGGTGCAGGGAGACATGAGTGGAGGCCTGGCGGAGGCTGCCCCTGGTGGCTGGGGGTAGGGGTGGTGGTAGACATGAGTGGGGGCCTGGTGGAGGCTGCCCCTGCACTGCTGGGGGGTGGGGGTGCAGGGGGACATGAGTGGGGGCCTGGTGGAGGCTGCCCCTGGTGGCTGGGGGGTGGGGGTGATGGGAGACATGAGTGGGGGCCTGGTGGAGGCTGCCCCTGCACTGCTGGGGGGTGGGGGTGCAGGGGGACATGAGTGGGGGCCTGGTGGAGGCTGCCCCTGGTGGTTGGGGGGTGGGGGTGGTGGTAGACATGAGCGGGGGCCTAGTAGAGGCTGCCCCTGCACTGCTGGGGGGTGGGGGTGATGGGAGACATGGGTGGGGGCCTGGTGGAGGCTGCCCCTGGTGGCTGGGGGGTGGGGGTGCAGGGGGACATGTGTGGGGGCCTGGTGGAGGCTGCCCCTGGTGGCTGGGGGGTGGGGGTGCAGGGGGACATGAGTGGGGGCCTGGTGGAGGCTGCCCCTGCACTGCCGGGGGGTGGGGGTGCAGGGGGACATGTGTGGGGGCCTGGTGGAGGCCGCCCCTGCATTGCTGGGGGGTGGGGGTGATGGGAGACATGAGTGGGACTTGAGTGGGGGCCTGGTGGAGGCTGCCCCTGCACTGCTGGGGGGTGGGGGTGCAGGGGGACATGAGTGGCGGCCTGGTGGAGGCTGCCCCTGGTGGCTGGGGGTGGGGGTGGTGGTAGACATGAGTGGGGGCCTGGTGGAGGCTGCCCCTGCACTGCTGGGGGGTGGGGGTGATGGGAGACATGGGTGGGGGCCTGCTGGAGGCTGCCCCTGGTGGCTGGGGGGCTGGGAGTGGTGGGAGACATGAGTGTGGGCACGGCGGAGGGTGCCCCTGGTGGCTGGGGGGTGGGGGTGCAGGGGGACATGAGTGGGGGCCTGGTGGAGGCTGCCCCTGATGGCTGGGGGGTGGGGGGAGACTTGAGTGGGGGCCTGGTGGAGGCTGCCCCTGCACTGCTGGGGGGTGGGGGTGCAGGGGGACATGTGTGGGGGTATGGTGGAGGCTGCCGCTGCACTGCTGGGGGGGTGGGGGTGCAGGGGGACATGAGTGGGGGCCTGGTGGAGGCTGCCCCTGCACTGCTGGGGGGTGGGGGTGATGGGAGACATGAGTGTGGGCCTGGTGGAGGGTGCCCCTTGTGGTTGGGGGTGGGGGTGCAGGGGGACATGTGTGGGGGCCTGGTGGAGGCTGCCCCTGGTGGCTGGGGGGTGGGGGTGGTGGGAGACATGAGTTGGGGCCTGGTGGAGGCTGCCCCTGCACTGCTGGGGGGTGGGGGTGATGGGAGACATGGGTGAGGGCCTGGTGGAGGCTGCCCCTGGTGGCTGGGGGTGCAGGGAGACATGAGTTGGACATGAGTGGGGGCTTGGTGGAGGCTGCCCCTGCACTGCTGGGGGGTGGGGGTGCAGGGGGACATGAGTGGGGGCCTGGTGGAGGCTGCCCCTGCACTGCTGGGGGGTGGGGGTGATGGGAGACATGAGTGTGGGCCTGGTGGAGGGTGCCCCTGGTGGCTGGCGGTGCAGGGAGACATGAGTTGGACATGAGTGGGGGCCTGGTGGAGGCTGCCCCTGCACTGCTGGGGGGTGGGGGTGCAGGGGGACATGAGTGGGGGCCTGGTGGAGGCTGCCCCTGCACTGCTGGGGGGTGGGGGTGATGGGTGACATGAGTGGGACATGAGTGGGGGCCTGATGGAGGCTGCCCCTGCACTGCTGGGGGGTAGGGGTGCATGGGGACATGTGTGGGGGCCTGGTGGAGGCTGCCCCTGCACTGCTGGGGGGTGGGGGTGCAGGGGGACATGAGTGGGGGCCTGGTGGAGGCTGCCCCTGCACTGCTGGGGGGTGTGGGTGCAGGGGGACATGAGTGGGGGCCTGGTGGAGGCTGCCCCTGCACTGCTGGGGGGTGGGGGTTCAGGGGGACATGTGTGGGGGCCTGGTGGAGGCTGCCCCTGCACTGCTGGGGGGTGGGGGTGCAGGGGGACATGAGTGGGGGCCTGGTGGAGGCTGCCCCTGCACTGCTGGGGGGGTGGGGGTGATGGGAGACATGAGTGGGGGCCTGTTGGAGGCTGCCCCTGCACTGCTGGGGGGTGGGGGTGATGGGAGACATGGGTGGGGGTCTGGTGGAGGCTGCCCCTGGCGGCTGGGGGGTGGGGGTGCAGGGAGACATGAGTGGAGGCCTGGCGGAGGCTGCCCCTGGTGGCTGGGGGTAGGGGTGGTGGTAGACATGAGTGGGGGCCTGGTGGAGGCTGCCCCTGCACTGCTGGGGGGTGGGGGTGCAGGGGGACATGAGTGGGGGCCTGGTGGAGGCTGCCCCTGGTGGCTGGGGGGTGGGGGTGATGGGAGACATGAGTGGGGGCCTGTTGGAGGCTGCCCCTGCACTGCTGGGGGGTGGGGGTGATGGGAGACATGGGTGGGGGTCTGGTGGAGGCTGCCCCTGGCGGCTGGGGGGTGGGGGTGCAGGGAGACATGAGTGGAGGCCTGGCGGAGGCTGCCCCTGGTGGCTGGGGGTAGGGGTGGTGGTAGACATGAGTGGGGGCCTGGTGGAGGCTGCCCCTGCACTGCTGGGGGGTGGGGGTGCAGGGGGACATGAGTGGGGGCCTGGTGGAGGCTGCCCCTGCACTGCTGGGGGGTGGGGGTGCAGGGGGACATGAGTGGGGGCCTGGTGGAGGCTGCCCCTGCACTGCTGGGGGGTGTGGGTGCAGGGGGACATGAGTGGGGGCCTGGTGGAGGCTGCCCCTGCACTGCTGGGGGGTGGGGGTTCAGGGGGACATGTGTGGGGGCCTGGTGGAGGCTGCCCCTGCACTGCTGGGGGGTGGGGGTGCAGGGGGACATGAGTGGGGGCCTGGTGGAGGCTGCCCCTGCACTGCTGGGGGGGTGGGGTGATGGGAGACATGGGTGGGGGTCTGGTGGAGGCTGCCCCTGGCGGCTGGGGGGTGGGGGTGCAGGGAGCCATGAGTGGAGGCCTGGCGGAGGCTGCCCCTGGTGGCTGGGGGTAGGGGTGGTGGTAGACATGAGTGGGGGCCTGGTGGAGGCTGCCCCTGCACTGCTGGGGGGTGGGGGTGCAGGGGGACATGAGTGGGGGCCTGGTGGAGGCTGCCCCTGGTGGCTGGGGGGTGGGGGTGATGGGAGACATGAGTGGGGGCCTGTTGGAGGCTGCCCCTGCACTGCTGGGGGGTGGGGGTGCAGGGGGACATGAGTGGGGGCCTGGTGGAGGCTGCCCCTGGTGGTTGGGGGGTGGTGGTAGACATGAGCGGGGGCCTAGTAGAGGCTGCCCCTGCACTGCTGGGGGGTGGGGGTGATGGGAGACATGGGTGGGGGCCTGGTGGAGGCTGCCCCTGGTGGCTGGGGGGTGGGGGTGCAGGGGGACATGTGTGGGGGCCTGGTGGAGGCTGCCCCTGGTGGCTGGGGGGTGGGGGTGCAGGGGGACATGAGTGGGGGCCTGGTGGAGGCTGCCCCTGCACTGCCGGGGGGTGGGGGTGCAGGGGGACATGTGTGGGGGCCTGGTGGAGGCCGCCCCTGCATTGCTGGGGGGTGGGGGTGATGGGAGACATGAGTGGGACTTGAGTGGGGGCCTGGTGGAGGCTGCCCCTGCACTGCTGGGGGGTGGGGGTGCAGGGGGACATGAGTGGCGGCCTGGTGGAGGCTGCCCCTGGTGGCTGGGGGTGGGGGTGGTGGTAGACATGAGTGGGGGCCTGGTGGAGGCTGCCCCTGCACTGCTGGGGGGTGGGGGTGATGGGAGACATGGGTGGGGGCCTGCTGGAGGCTGCCCCTGGTGGCTGGGGGGCTGGGAGTGGTGGGAGACATGAGTGTGGGCACGGCGGAGGGTGCCCCTGGTGGCTGGGGGGTGGGGGTGCAGGGGGACATGAGTGGGGGCCTGGTGGAGGCTGCCCCTGATGGCTGGGGGGTGGGGGGAGACTTGAGTGGGGGCCTGGTGGAGGCTGCCCCTGCACTGCTGGGGGGTGGGGGTGCAGGGGGACATGTGTGGGGGTATGGTGGAGGCTGCCGCTGCACTGCTGGGGGGGTGGGGGTGCAGGGGGACATGAGTGGGGGCCTGGTGGAGGCTGCCCCTGCACTGCTGGGGGGTGGGGGTGATGGGAGACATGAGTGTGGGCCTGGTGGAGGATGCCCCTAGTGGTTGGGGGTGGGGGTGCAGGGGGACATGTGTGGGGGCCTGGTGGAGGCTGCCCCTGGTGGCTGGGGGGTGGGGGTGGTGGGAGACATGAGTTGGGGCCTGGTGGAGGCTGCCCCTGCACTGCTGGGGGGTGGGGGTGATGGGAGACATGGGTGAGGGCATGGTGGAGGCTGCCCCTGGTGGCTGGGGGTGCAGGGAGACATGAGTTGGACATGAGTGGGGGCTTGGTGGAGGCTGCCCCTGCACTGCTGGGGGGTGGGGGTGCAGGGGACATGAGTGGGGGCCTGGTGGAGGCTTCCCCTGCACTGCTGGGGGGTGGGGGTGATGGGAGACATGAGTGGGACATGAGTGGCGGCCTGGTGGAGGCTGCCCCTGCACTGCTAGGGGGTGGGGGTGCAGGGAGACATGTGTGGGGGCCTGGTGGAGGCTGCCCCTGCACTGCTGGGGGGTGGGGGTGCAGGGGGACATGAATGGGGGCCTGGTGAAGGCTGCCCCTGCACTGCTGGGGGGGGGTGGGGGTGATGGGAGACATGAGTGGGGGCCTGGTGGAGGCTGCCCCTGCACTGCTGGGGGGTGGGGATGATGGGAGACATGAGTGGGGGCCTGGTGGAGGCTGCCCCTGCAATGCTGGGGGGTGGGGGTGCAGGGGAACATGAGTGGGGGCCTGGTGGAGGCTGCCCCTGCACTGCTGGGGGGTGGGGGTTATGGGAGACATGTGTGGGGGTATGGTGGAGGCTGCCGCTGCACTGCTGGGGGGGTGGGGGTGCAGGGGGACATGAGTGGGGGCCTGGTGGAGGCTGCCCCTGCACTGCTGGGGGGTGGGGGTGATGGGAGACATGAGTGTGGGCCTGGTGGAGGGTGCCCCTGGTGGCTGGCGGTGCAGGGAGACATGAGTTGGACATGAGTGGGGGCCTGGTGGAGGCTGCCCCTGCACTGCTGGGGGGTGGGGGTGCAGGGGGACATGAGTGGGGGCCTGGTGGAGGCTGCCCCTGCACTGCTGGGGGGTGGGGGTGATGGGTGACATGAGTGGGACATGAGTGGGGGCCTGATGGAGGCTGCCCCTGCACTGCTGGGGGGTAGGGGTGCATGGGGACATGTGTGGGGGCCTGGTGGAGGCTGCCCCTGCACTGCTGGGGGGTGGGGGTGCAGGGGGACATGAGTGGGGGCCTGGTGGAGGCTGCCCCTGCACTGCTGGGGGGTGTGGGTGCAGGGGGACATGAGTGGGGGCCTGGTGGAGGCTGCCCCTGCACTGCTGGGGGGTGGGGGTTCAGGGGGACATGTGTGGGGGCCTGGTGGAGGCTGCCCCTGCACTGCTGGGGGGTGGGGGTGCAGGGGGACATGAGTGGGGGCCTGGTGGAGGCTGCCCCTGCACTGCTGGGGGGGTGGGGGTGATGGGAGACATGAGTGGGGGCCTGTTGGAGGCTGCCCCTGCACTGCTGGGGGGTGGGGGTGATGGGAGACATGGGTGGGGGTCTGGTGGAGGCTGCCCCTGGCGGCTGGGGGGTGGGGGTGCAGGGAGACATGAGTGGAGGCCTGGCGGAGGCTGCCCCTGGTGGCTGGGGGTAGGGGTGGTGGTAGACATGAGTGGGGGCCTGGTGGAGGCTGCCCCTGCACTGCTGGGGGGTGGGGGTGCAGGGGGACATGAGTGGGGGCCTGGTGGAGGCTGCCCCTGGTGGCTGGGGGGTGGGGGTGATGGGAGACATGAGTGGGGGCCTGGTGGAGGCTGCCCCTGCACTGCTGGGGGGTGGGGGTGCAGGGGGACATGAGTGGGGGCCTGGTGGAGGCTGCCCCTGGTGGTTGGGGGGTGGGGGTGGTGGTAGACATGAGCGGGGGCCTAGTAGAGGCTGCCCCTGCACTGCTGGGGGGTGGGGGTGATGGGAGACATGGGTGGGGGCCTGGTGGAGGCTGCCCCTGGTGGCTGGGGGGTGGGGGTGCAGGGGGACATGTGTGGGGGCCTGGTGGAGGCTGCCCCTGGTGGCTGGGGGGTGGGGGTGCAGGGGGACATGAGTGGGGGCCTGGTGGAGGCTGCCCCTGCACTGCCGGGGGGTGGGGGTGCAGGGGGACATGTGTGGGGGCCTGGTGGAGGCCGCCCCTGCATTGCTGGGGGGTGGGGGTGATGGGAGACATGAGTGGGACTTGAGTGGGGGCCTGGTGGAGGCTGCCCCTGCACTGCTGGGGGGTGGGGGTGCAGGGGGACATGAGTGGCGGCCTGGTGGAGGCTGCCCCTGGTGGCTGGGGGTGGGGGTGGTGGTAGACATGAGTGGGGGCCTGGTGGAGGCTGCCCCTGCACTGCTGGGGGGTGGGGGTGATGGGAGACATGGGTGGGGGCCTGCTGGAGGCTGCCCCTGGTGGCTGGGGGGCTGGGAGTGGTGGGAGACATGAGTGTGGGCACGGCGGAGGGTGCCCCTGGTGGCTGGGGGGTGGGGGTGCAGGGGGACATGAGTGGGGGCCTGGTGGAGGCTGCCCCTGATGGCTGGGGGGTGGGGGGAGACTTGAGTGGGGGCCTGGTGGAGGCTGCCCCTGCACTGCTGGGGGGTGGGGGTGCAGGGGGACATGTGTGGGGGTATGGTGGAGGCTGCCGCTGCACTGCTGGGGGGGTGGGGGTGCAGGGGGACATGAGTGGGGGCCTGGTGGAGGCTGCCCCTGCACTGCTGGGGGGTGGGGGTGATGGGAGACATGAGTGTGGGCCTGGTGGAGGGTGCCCCTTGTGGTTGGGGGTGGGGGTGCAGGGGGACATGTGTGGGGGCCTGGTGGAGGCTGCCCCTGGTGGCTGGGGGGTGGGGGTGGTGGGAGACATGAGTTGGGGCCTGGTGGAGGCTGCCCCTGCACTGCTGGGGGGTGGGGGTGATGGGAGACATGGGTGAGGGCCTGGTGGAGGCTGCCCCTGGTGGCTGGGGGTGCAGGGAGACATGAGTTGGACATGAGTGGGGGCTTGGTGGAGGCTGCCCCTGCACTGCTGGGGGGTGGGGGTGCAGGGGGACATGAGTGGGGGCCTGGTGGAGGCTGCCCCTGCACTGCTGGGGGGTGGGGGTGATGGGAGACATGAGTGTGGGCCTGGTGGAGGGTGCCCCTGGTGGCTGGCGGTGCAGGGAGACATGAGTTGGACATGAGTGGGGGCCTGGTGGAGGCTGCCCCTGCACTGCTGGGGGGTGGGGGTGCAGGGGGACATGAGTGGGGGCCTGGTGGAGGCTGCCCCTGCACTGCTGGGGGGTGGGGGTGATGGGTGACATGAGTGGGACATGAGTGGGGGCCTGGTGGAGGCTGCCCCTGCACTGCTGGGGGGTGGGGGTGCAGGGGGACATGAGTGGGGGCCTGGTGGAGGCTGCCCCTGCACTGCTGGGGGGTAGGGGTGCAAGGGGACATGTGTGGGGGCCTGGTGGAGGCTGCCCCTGCCCTGCTGGGGGGTGGGGGTGCAGGGGGACATGAGTGGGGGCCTGGTGGAGGCTGCCCCTGCACTGCTGGGGGGTGTGGGTGCAGGGGGACATGAGTGGGGGCCTGGTGGAGGCTGCCCCTGCACTGCTGGGGGGTGGGGGTTCAGGGGGACATGTGTGGGGGCCTGGTGGAGGCTGCCCCTGCACTGCTGGGGGGTGGGGGTGCAGGGGGACATGAGTGGGGGCCTGGTGGAGGCTGCCCCTGCACTGCTGGGGGGGTGGGGGTGATGGGAGACATGAGTGGGGGCCTGTTGGAGGCTGCCCCTGCACTGCTGGGGGGTGGGGGTGATGGGAGACATGGGTGGGGGTCTGGTGGAGGCTGCCCCTGGCGGCTGGGGGGTGGGGGTGCAGGGAGACATGAGTGGAGGCCTGGCGGAGGCTGCCCCTGGTGGCTGGGGGTAGGGGTGGTGGTAGACATGAGTGGGGGCCTGGTGGAGGCTGCCCCTGCACTGCTGGGGGGTGGGGGTGCAGGGGGACATGAGTGGGGGCCTGGTGGAGGCTGCCCCTGGTGGCTGGGGGGTGGGGGTGATGGGAGACATGAGTGGGGGCCTGGTGGAGGCTGCCCCTGCACTGCTGGGGGGTGGGGGTGCAGGGGGACATGAGTGGGGGCCTGGTGGAGGCTGCCCCTGGTGGTTGGGGGGTGGGGGTGGTGGTAGACATGAGCGGGGGCCTAGTAGAGGCTGCCCCTGCACTGCTGGGGGGTGGGGGTGATGGGAGACATGGGTGGGGGCCTGGTGGAGGCTGCCCCTGGTGGCTGGGGGGTGGGGGTGCAGGGGGACATGTGTGGGGGCCTGGTGGAGGCTGCCCCTGGTGGCTGGGGGGTGGGGGTGCAGGGGGACATGAGTGGGGGCCTGGTGGAGGCTGCCCCTGCACTGCCGGGGGGTGGGGGTGCAGGGGGACATGTGTGGGGGCCTGGTGGAGGCCGCCCCTGCATTGCTGGGGGGTGGGGGTGATGGGAGACATGAGTGGGACTTGAGTGGGGGCCTGGTGGAGGCTGCCCCTGCACTGCTGGGGGGTGGGGGTGCAGGGGGACATGAGTGGCGGCCTGGTGGAGGCTGCCCCTGGTGGCTGGGGGTGGGGGTGGTGGTAGACATGAGTGGGGGCCTGGTGGAGGTTGCCCCTGCACTGCTGGGGGGTGGGGGTGATGGGAGACATGGGTGGGGGCCTGCTGGAGGCTGCCCCTGGTGGCTGGGGGGCTGGGAGTGGTGGGAGACATGAGTGTGGGCACGGCGGAGGGTGCCCCTGGTGGCTGGGGGGTGGGGGTGCAGGGGGACATGAGTGGGGGCCTGGTGGAGGCTGCCCCTGATGGCTGGGGGGTGGGGGTGATGGGAGACATAAGTGTGGGCCTGGTGGAGGGTGCCCCTGGTGGCTGGGGGGTGGGGGTGCAGGGGGACATGTGTGGGGGCCTGGTGGAGGCTGCTCCTGGTGGCTGGGGGTAGTGCAAGACATGAGTGGGGGCCTGGTGGAGGCTGCCCCTGCACTGCTGGGGGGTGGGGGTGCAGGGGGACATGTGTGGGGGCCTGGTGGAGGCTGCCCCTGCACTGCTGGGGGGTGGGGGTGCAGGGGGACATGAGTGGGGGCCTGGTGGAGGCTGCCCCTGCACTGCTGGGGTGTGGGGGTGATGGGAGACATAAGTGTGGGCCTGGTGGAGGGTGCCCCTGGTGGCTGGGGGGTGGGGGTGCAGGGGGACATGTGTGGGGGCCTGGTGGAGGCTGCTCCTGGTGGCTGGGGGTAGTGCAAGACATGAGTGGGGGCCTGGTGGAGGCTGCCCCTGCACTGCTGGGGGGTGGGGGTGCAGGGGGACATGAGTGGGGGCCTGGTGGAGGCTGCCCCTGGTGGCTGGGGGTGGGGGTGGTGGTAGACATGAGTGGGGGCCTGGTGGAGGCTGCCCCTGCACTGCAGGGGGGTGGGGGTGATGGGAGACATGGGAGGGGGCCTGGTGGAGGCTGCCCCTGGTGGCTGGGGGGTGGGGGTGGTGGGAGACATGAGTGTGGGCACGGTGGAGGGTGCCCCTGGTGGCTGGGGGGTGGGGGGTGGGGGGTGGGGGTGCAGGGGGACATGTGTGGGGGCCTGGTGGAGGCTGCCCCTGGTGGCTGGGGGGTGGGGGTGCAGGGGGACATGAGTGGGGGCCTGGTGGAGACTGCCCCTGCACTGCTGGGGGGTGGGGGTGCAGGGGGACATGTGTGGGGGCCTGGTGGAGGCTGCCCCTGCACTGCTGGGGGGTGGGGGTGCAGGGGGACATGAGTGGGGGCCTGGTGGAGGCTGCCCCTGCACTGCTGGGGTGTGGGGGTGATGGGAGACATAAGTGTGGGCCTGGTGGAGGGTGCCCCTGGTGGCTGGGGGGTGGGGGTGCAGGGGGACATGTGTGGGGGCCTGGTGGAGGCTGCCCATGGTGGCTGGGGGTAGTGCAAGACATGAGTGGGGGCCTGGTGGAGGCTGCCCCTGCACTGCTGGGGGGTGGGGGTGCAGGGGGACATGAGTGGGGGCCTGGTGGAGGCTGCCCCTGGTGGCTGGGGGTGGGGGTGGTGGTAGACATGAGTGGGGGCCTGGTGGAGGCTGCCCCTGCACTGCTGGGGGGTGGGGGGGGTGATGGGAGACATGGGAGGGGGCCTGGTGGAGGCTGCCCCTGGTGGCTGGGGGGTGGGGGTGGTGGGAGACATGAGTGTGGGCACGGTGGAGGGTGCCCCTGGTGGCTGGGGGGTGGGGGTGCAGGGGGACATGTGTGGGGCCTGGCGGAGGCTGCCCCTGGTGGCTGGGGATGGTGGGAGACATGAGTAGGGGCCTGGTGGAGGCTGCCCCTGCACTGCTGGGGGGTGGGGGTACAGGGGGACATGTGTGGGGGCCTGGTGGAGGCTGCCCCTGCCCTGCTGAGGGGTGGGGGTGCAGGGGGACATGAGTGGGGGCCTGGTGGAGGCTGCCCCTGCACTGCTGGGGTGGGGGTGATGGGAGACATGAGTGTGGGCCTGGTGGAGGGTGCCCCTGGTGGTTGGGGGGTGGGGGTGCAGGGGGACATGTGTGGGGGCCTGGTGGAGGCTGCCCCTGGTGGCTGGGGGTGGTGGGAGACATGAGTGGGGGCCTGGTGGAGGCTGCCCCTGCACTGCTGGGGGGTGGGGGTGATGGGAGACATGGGTGGGGGCCTGGTGGAGGCTGCCCCTGGTGGCTGGGGGGTGGGGGTGCAGGTAGACATGAGTTGGACATGAGTGGGGGCCTGCTGGAGGCTGCCCCTGCACTGCTGGGGGGTGGGGGTGATGGGAGAAATGAGTGGGACATGAGTGGGGGCCTGGTGGAGGATGCCCCTGCACTGCTGGGGGGTGGGGGTGCAGGGGGACATGAGTGGGGGCCTGGTGGAGGCTGCCCCTGCACTGCTGGGGGGTGGGGGTGATGGGAGAAATGAGTGGGACATGAGTGGGGGCCTGGTGGAGGATGCCCCTGCACTGCTGGGGGGTGGGGGTGCAGGGGGACATGAGTGGGGGCCTGGTGGAGGCTGCCCCTGGTGGCTGGGGGGGTGGGGTGGTGGTAGACATGAGTGGGGGCCTGGTGGAGGCTGCCCCTGCACTGCTGGGGGGTGGGGGTGCAGGGGGACATGAGTGGGTGCCTGGTGGAGGCTGCCCCTGCACTGCTGGGGGGGTGGGGGTGCAGGGGGACATGAGTGGGGGCCTGGTGGAGGCTGCCCCTGGTGGCTGGTGGGTGGGGGTGATGGGAGACATGAGTGGGGGCCTGGTGGAGGCTGCCCCTGGTGGCTGGGGGTGGGGTGCAGGGGGACATGTGTGGGGGCCTGGTGGAGGCTGCCCCTGGTGGCTGGGGGGTGGGAGTGCAGAGGGACATGAGTGGGGGCCTGGTGGAGACTGCCCCTGCACTGCTGGGGGGTGGGGGTGCAGGGGGACATGTGTGGGGGCCTGGTGGAGGCTGCCCCTGCACTGCTGGGGGGTGGGGGTGCAGGGGGACATGAGTGGGGGCCTGGTGGAGGCTGCCCCTGCACTGCTGGGGTGTGGGGGTGATGGGAGACATGAGTGTGGGCCTGGTGGAGGGTGCCCCTGGTGGCTGGGGGGTGAGGGTGCAGGGGGACATGTGTGGGGGCCTGGTGGAGGCTGCCCCTGGTGGCTGGGGGTAGTGCAAGACATGAGTGGGGGCCTGGTGAAGGCTGCCCCTGCACTGCTGGGGGGGTGGGGGTGATGGGAGACATGAGTGGGGGCCTGGTGGAGGCTGCCCCTGCACTGCTGGGTGGTGGGGTTGATGGGAGACATGGGTGGGGGCCTGGTGGAGGCTGCCCCTGGTGGCTGGGGGGTGGGGGTGCAGGGAGACATGAGTTGGACATGAGTGGGGGCCTGGTGGAGGCTGCCCCTGCAATGCTGGGGGGTGGGGGTGCAGGGGGACATGAGTGGGGGCCTGGTGGAGGCTGCCCCTGCACTGCTGGGGGGTGGGGGTTATGGGAGACATGAGTGGGGGCCTGGTGGAGGCTGCCCCTGGTGGCTGGGGGGTGGGGGTGGTGGTAGACATGAATGGGGGCCTGGTGGAGGCTGCCCCTGCACTGCTGGGGGGTGGGGGTGATGGGAGACATGGGTGGGGGCCTGGTGGAGGCTGCCTCTTGTGGCTGGGGGGGTGGGGGTGCAGGGGGACATGAGTGTGGGCCTGGTGGAGGGTGCCCCGGTGGCTGGGGGGTGGCGGTGCAGGGGGACATGTGTGGGGGCCTGATGGAGGCTGCCCCTGGTGGCTGGGGGGTGGGGGTGCAGGGGGACATGAGTGGGGGCCTGGTGGAGACTGCCCCTGCACTGCTGGGGGGTGGGGGTGCAGGGGGACATGTGTGGGGGCCTGGTGGAGGCTGCCCCTGCACTGCTGGGGGGTGGGGGTGCAGGGGGACATGAGTGGGGGCCTGGTGGAGGCTGCCCCTGCACTGCTGGGGTGTGGGGGTGATGGGAGACATGAGTGTGGGCCTGGTGGAGGGTGCCCCTGGTGGCTGGGGGGTGGGGGTGCAGGGGGACATGTGTGGGGGCCTGGTGGAGGCTGCCCCTGGTGGCTGGGGATAGTGCAAGACATGAGTGGGGGCCTGGTGGAGGCTGCCCCTGCACTGCTGGGGGGTGGGGGTGATGGGAGACATGTGTGGGACATGAGTGGGGGCCTGGTGGAGGCTGCCCCTGCACTGCTGGGGGGTGGGGGGTGATGGGAGACATGGGAGGGGGCCTGGTGGAGGCTGCCCCTGGTGGCTGGGGGGTGGGGGTGGTGGGAGACATGAGTGTGGGCACGGTGGAGGGTGCCCCTGGTGGCTGGGGGGTGGGGGTGCAGGGGGACATGTGTGGGGCCTGGCGGAGGCTTCCCCTGGTGGCTGGGGATGGTGGGAGACATGAGTGGGGGCCTGGTGGAGGCTGCCCCTGCACTGCTGGGGGGTGGGGGTGCAGGGGGACATGTGTGGGGGCCTGGTGGAGGCTGCCCCTGCCCTGCTGAGGGGTGGGGGTGCAGGGGGACATGAGTGTGGGCCTGGTGGAGGGTGCCCCTGGTGGTTGGGGGTGGGGGTGCAGGGGGACATGTGTGGGGGCCTGGTGGAGGCTGCCCCTGGTGGCGGGGGTGGTGGGAGACATGAGTGGGGGCCTGGTGGAGGCTGCCCCTGCACTGCTGGGGGGTGGGGGTGATGGGAGTCATGGGTGGGGGCCTGGTGGAGGCTGCCCCTGGTGGCTGGGAGGTGGGGGTGCAGGTAGACATGAGTTGGACATGAGTGGGGGCCTGCTGGAGGCTGCCCCTGCACTGCTGGGGGGTGGGGGTGATGGGAGAAATGAGTGGGACATGAGTGGGGGCCTGGTGGAGGATGCCCCTGCACTGCTGGGGGGTGGGGGTGCAGGGGGACATGAGTGGGGGCCTGGTGGAGGCTGCCCCTGGTGGCTGGGGGGTGGGGGTGCAGGGGGACATGAGTGGGGGCCTGGTGGAGGCTGCCCCTGCACTGCTGGGGGGTGTGGGTGATGGAAGACATGGGTGGGGGCCTGGTGGAGGCTGCCCCTGCACTGCTGGGGGGTGGGGGTGCAGGGGGACATGAGTGGGTGCCTGGTGGAGGCTGCCCCTGCACTGCTGGGGGGGGGTGGGGGTGCAGGGGGACATGAGTGGGGACATGAGTGGAGGCTGCCCCTGCACTGCTGGGGGGTGGGGGTGATGGGAGACATGAGTGGGATATGAGTGGGGGCCTGGTGGAGGCTGCCCCTGGTGGCTGGTGGGTGGGGGTGATGGGAGACATGAGTGGGGGCCTGGTGGAGGCTGCCCCTGCTGGCTGGGGGTGGGGGTGCAGGGGGACATGTGTGGGGGCCTGGTGGAGGCTGCCCCTGGTGGCTGGGGGGTGGGGGTGCAGGGGGACATGAGTGGGGGCCTGGTGGAGACTGCCCCTGCACTGCTGGGGGGTGGGGGTGCAGGGGGACATCTGTGGGGGCCTGGTGGAGGCTGCCCCTGCACTGCTGGGGGGTGGGGGTGCAGGGGGACATGAGTGGGGGCCTGGTGGAAGCTGCCCCTGCACTGCTGGGGTGTGGGGGTGATGGGAGACATGAGTGTGGGCCTGGTGGAGGGTGCCCCTGGTGGCTGGGTGGTGGGGGTGCAGGGGGACATGTGTGGGGGCCTGGTGGAGGCTGCCCCTGGTGGCTGGGGGTAGTGCAAGACATGAGTGGGGGCCTGGTGGAGGCTGCCCCTGCACTGCTGGGGGGTGGGGGTGAGGGGGGACATGAGTGGGGGCCTGGTGGAGGTTGCCCCTGGTGGCTGGGGGTGGGGGTGGTGGTAGACATGAGTGGGGGCCTGGTGGAGGCTGCCCCTGCACTGCTGGGGGGTGGGGGGTGATGGGAGACATGGGAGGGGGCCTTTTGGAGGCTGCCCCTGGTGGCTGGGGGTGGGGGTGGCTGGGGGTAGTGCAAGACATGAGTGGGGGCCTGGTGGAGGCTGCCCCTGCACTGCTGGGGGGTGGGGGTGCAGGGGGACATGAGTGGGGGCCTGGTGGAGGTTGCCCCTGGTGGCTGGGGGTGGGGGTGGTGGTAGACATGAGTGGGGGCCTGGTGGAGGCTGCCCCTGCACTGCTGGGGGGTGGGGGGTGATGGGAGACATGGGAGGGGGCCTTTTGGAGGCTGCCCCTGGTGGCTGGGGGTGGGGGTGGTGGGAGACATGAGTGTGGGCACGGTGGAGGGTGCCCCTGGTGGCTGGGGAGTGGGGGCTGGGGGTGCAGGGGGACATGTGTGGGGCCTGGCGGAGGCTGCCCCTGGTGGCTGGGGATGGTGGGAGACATGAGTGGGGGCCTGGTGGAGGCTGCCCCTGCACTGCTGGGGGGTGGGGGTGCAGGGGGACATGTGTGGGGGCCTGGTGGAGGCTGCCCCTGCCCTGCTGAGGGGTGGGGGTGCAGGGGGACATGAGTGGGGGCCTGGTGGAGGCTGCCCCTGCACTGCTGGGGGTGGGGGTGATGGGAGACATGAGTGTGGGCCTGGTGGAGGGTGCCCCTGGTGGTTGGGGGGTGGGGGTGCAGGGGGACATGTGTGGGGGCCTGGTGGAGGCTGCCCCTGGTGGCTGGGGGTGGTGGGAAACATGAGTGGGGGCCTGGTGGAGGCTGCCCCTGCACTGCTGGGGGGTGGGGGTGATGGGAGACATGGGTGGGGGCCTGGTGGAGGCTGCCCCTGGTGGCTGGGGGTGCAGGTAGTCATGAGTTGGACATGAGTGGGGGCCTGCTGGAGGCTGCCCCTGCACTGCTGGGGGGTGGGGGTGCAGGGGGACATGAGTGGGGCCTGGTGGAGGCTGCCCCTGCACTGCTGGGGGGTGGGGGTGATGGGAGAAATGAGTGGGACATGAGTGGGGGCCTGGTGGAGGATGCCCCTGCACTGCTGGGGGGTGGGGGTGCAGGGGGACATGAGTGGGGGCCTGGTGGAGGCTGCCCCTGGTGGCTGGGGGGTGGGGGTGCAGGGGGACATGAGTGGGGGCCTGGTGGAGGCTGCCCCTGCACTGCTGGGGGGTGTGGGTGATGGGAGACATGGGTGGGGGCCTGGTGGAGGCTGCCCCTGGTGGCTGGGGGGTGGGGTGGTGGTAGACATGAGTGGGGGCCTGGTGGAGGCTGCCCCTGCACTGCTGGGGGGTGGGGGTGCAGGGGGACATGAGTGGGTGCCTGGTGGAGGCTGCCCCTGCACTGCTGGGGGGGTGGGGGTGCAGGGGGACATGAGTGGGGGCCTGGTGGAGGCTGCCCCTGCACTGCTGGGGGGTGGGGGTGATGGGAGACATGAGTGGGATATGAGTGGGGGCCTGGTGGAGGCTGCCCCTGGTGGCTGGTGGGTGGGGGTGATGGGAGACATGAGTGGGGGCCTGGTGGAGGCTGCCCCTGGTGGCTGGGGGTGGGGGTGCAGGGGGACATGTGTGGGGGCCTGGCGGAGGCTGCCCCTGGTGGCTGGGGATGGTGGGAGACATGAGTGGGGGCCTGGTGGAGGCTGCCCCTGCACTGCTGGGGGGTGGGGGTGCAGGGGGACACGTGTGGGGGCCTGGTGGAGGCTGCCCCTGCACTGCTGGGGGGTGGGGGTGCAGGGGGACATGAGTGGGGGCCTGGTGGAGGCTGCCCCTGCACTGCTGGGGGTGGGGGTGATGGGAGACATGTGTGGGACATGAGTGGGGGCCTGGTGGAGGCTGCCCCTGCACTGCTGGGGGGTGGGGGTGATGTGAGAAATGAGTGGGGGCCTGGTGGAGGATGCCCCTGCACTGCTGGGGGGTGGGGGTGCAGGGGGACATGAGTGGGGGCCTGGTGGAGGCTGCCCCTGGTGGCTGGGGGGTGGGGGTGCAGGTGGACATGAGTGGGGGCCTGGTGGAGGCTGCCCCTGCACTGCTAGGGGGTGGGGGTGATGTGAGAAATGAGTGGGGGCCTGGTGGAGGATGCCCCTGCACTGCTGGGGGGTGGGGGTGCAGGGGGACATGAGTGGGGGCCTGGTGGAGGCTGCCCCTGTTGGCTGGGGGGTGGGGTGGTGATATACATGAGTGGGGGCCTGATGGAGGCTGCCCCTGCACTGCTGGGGGTGGGGTTGCAGGGGGACATGAGTGGGTGCCTGGTGGAGGCTGCCCCTGCACTGCTGGGGGGTGGGCGTGCAGGGGGGACATGAGTGGGGGCCTGGTGGAGGCTGCCCCTGCACTGGTGGGGGGTGGGGGTGATGGGAGACATGAGTGGGATATGAGTGGGGGCCTGGCGGAGGCTGCCCCTGGTGGCTGGGGATGGTGGGAGACATGAGTGGGGGCCTGGTGGAGGCTGCCCCTGCACTGCTGGGGGGTGGGGGTGCAGGGGGACACGTGTGGGGGCCTGGTGGAGGCTGCCCCTGCACTGCTGGGGGGTGGGGGTGCAGGGGGACATGAGTGGGGGCCTGGTGGAGGCTGCCCCTGCACTGCTGGGGGTGGGGGTGATGGGAGACATGTGTGGGACATGAGTGGGGGCCTGGTGGAGGCTGCCCCTGCACTGCTGGGGGGTGGGGGTGATGTGAGAAATGAGTGGGGGCCTGGTGGAGGATGCCCCTGCACTGCTGGGGGGTGGGGGTGCAGGGGGACATGAGTGGGGGCCTGGTGGAGGCTGCCCCTGGTGGCTGGGGGGTGGGGGTGCAGGTGGACATGAGTGGGGGCCTGGTGGAGGCTGCCCCTGCACTGCTAGGGGGTGGGGGTGATGTGAGAAATGAGTGGGGACCTGGTGGAGGATGCCCCTGCACTGCTGGGGGGTGGGGGTGCAGGGGGACATGAGTGGGGGCCTGGTGGAGGCTGCCCCTGGTGGCTGGGGGGTGGGGTGGTGGTAGACATGAGTGGGGGCCTGATGGAGGCTGCCCCTGCACTGCTGGGGGTGGGGTTGCAGGGGGACATGAGTGGGTGCCTGGTGGAGGCTGCCCCTGCACTGCTGGGGGGTGGGCGTGCAGGGGGGACATGAGTGGGGGCCTGGTGGAGGCTGCCCCTGCACTGGTGGGGGGTGGGGGTGATGGGAGACATGAGTGGGATATGAGTGGGGGCCTGGTGGAGGCTGCCCCTGGTGGCTGGTGGGTGGGGGTGATGGGAGACATGAGTGGGGGCCTGGTGGAGGCTACCCCTGCACTGATGTGGCATGGGGGTGGTGGGAGACATGAGTGGGAGCCTGGTGGAGACTGCCCCTGCACTGCTGGGGGGTGGGGGTGGTGGTGGTAGACATGTTTGGGGGCCTGGTGGAGGGTGCCCCTGCACTGGTGTGGGGTGGGGGTGCTGGGAGACGTGTTGGTGATCAGTAGTGCAAGGTGACATGTGGGTTGGCTGGTGGGCATGGCCATGGTGGATGGGTTGCCTGTGGGACATGGGCAGGGGTGCAGGGTAGTCCCCTGTGGTGTGGGCTGCCTGCAGGGGCCGTGGAGGGTGTAGAGGGAACACCTGGGAGGACCCACATGGCCAAATCACGTGTAGCATTCCCCGGCACCACCGAAATACACGTACCCTGCTGAAATCGCGTGTGAATCTTCCCGCGCACCTCGGAATACATGTACCCAGGCCAATCGCGTGTGGAACTTCCCGCGCACCCGAAGTACACGTACCCAGGACAATCGCGTGTGGAACTTCCCGCGCACCCCGAAGTACACGTACCCAGGCCAATCACGTGTGGAACTTCCCGCGCACCCCGGAGTACACGTACCCAGGCCAATCGCGTGTGGAACTTCCCGCGCACCCTGGAACACACGCTATTTTTCACACAGCAGGTGTCCGTGTTTGTCGGTACCCCTTTGCACCTCATTTGTCCTAGAGGGCCACTGTATGGCCCATTCATCATGGCTGTATATGGGTGCTTTTTGTTAGCGCACATTTTGGCGCACATTTTTTTCAGGGGCAGGGGGCGCTACCGCCTGCTTTCTTGTGGCGTACTTGTTTGGCCCTGTGCGCCTCTTTGACTGTGCGCTGGTTTGCCCTATTCGATTCCATTAATACGGGTTGTAGGCGAGCGTGTGGGCGTTCCGCGCTCTTGCCTCCTGTACTTCCCCCGTGACGCCCATATTTTCACACGTTGTTCCCCATTCCGAGTGTTACGCCCCGTGTTCCGCCTACTTTTGTGATGTGTGCCGCGCTATGTGCGATTTCGCAGTGGCCGTGGCGCACGCTGTTGGATGACCTGTGCGCCGGCGTGCACGGCACAGATTTTTAGCACACATCCAATGTTTTTCTCGCGCACGGACTTCCATGAATCGATGTGCGCTGGTTTCCCTGCGATTTTTGCACTTGCACTGCGATTTTCGCACTTGCACTGCGATTCACAAGTTTTGGCACCTCTGCGCGGGAATTTTCGGCGCACATTATTTCCATGAATCGACCCCCAAGTCTGTAACTTATGGTCCCTAGTCAAAAACCGAAAACTGATCAGGGTGGCTAAACATGATGAACACACCTCACATTATTTTCACAAATGTGCAGAGGCACAGCTTTCACTCGCGCAAGCTGGTTTGATAATTTATCTCGTCTGCCTGGGAGCAACTGCACCAGCCACCAGTCATGCAACGTGCAATATGATTCCCAACACTTGTTGCAAAGACATTTAGCTCTTGGTTTTCAGCGAGATCACCAATAACTGGGGAACTTGGTTTACAAGAAATATTTGACAATTGTCAGCCAACATCTAGACTCAAACAGAAGTCACAATGTTATAGAAATATGCAGTGGAATTACAAAAACACGCTAAACACAGGACCCTTCCACCACATTTTCTCCTCCTGTCCTAAAGAAGGGCAACCAATCCTCAGCATCATAGATCAGCTTAAGAATGGCCAAAACACTGTTGTGTCGACTCCCAGCGTTAATCCTCACACGGTTTATGTTCTGTAAACTGACACACTTTGTCTACATGTTCATTTGCTTCACTATGATCCCTGACTATTACAAGGGTTTGTAAATATTTTGTACTGTGATCCAGGCATTGAGGCTTGGATAAACAATGTATCACTCAAAGATATTGTTTCTGAACTGATAAGTGTCCTGTTAAGACTTTTTAAAACAATTTTTATGTATTAAATCTTTTGGTTAAAAAGAAACATTTTGGTCTTTTCCAAACATTCTTGTATTGTTGTCCTAATTCTGAAACAATGTGAAATATTTTGTGAAAATAATGTGAGGTGTGTACACATTCAGTCACCCTCATCAGTTTTTGGTTTTTGACTATTAACCCACCTGGGTAGATCAGGGCCTAGCCAGGAGCCCTAGTATTCACTAGGTTATGGTCCTGATACAGTTTCCCCTAATTGTACACAAGTTACCAACGATACATACAATGATCCCAGTTGTGTAAGATTCCCGAGCTGTTGCAGCTAATGCATGTATGTACAGTAATACAGCGCTGCAAAGCCAGATCAATGGTCGGCGTTTGAGACTACCCAGACAAATTTGCCTGAATGCCTAGCAAGGAATGAAGGAATACACAGGGCCAGGTGCACAGTTAAGGTTGGTGCAAAATCTACAATTCCTTTAACAAGAGACACCTTAGCTGTTCTGCAACTCCCTCATTCATAGAAAGAGCCACCTGAAAAATCAATTGAGCCTGTAGCGACATTCTGGGTGGCCTGTCCACCAAGGGCAGGGGTGTGCCATCTCTTACATTGCTGATCCAGCACATAGTCAACTGGCCAGCATTGACTTTCTGGTTGACCCGCCCACAGAGGCACACAGCACCACCCTTTAACCGAGCAGTCCACTGCCAAGAGTCATTGCAAAAACAGTCCAGGCCCTCCCCAGTAACTCAATGACACATCAACAGGAGGGAAGGTTGCAACAGTAAGCCGGTATTTTTATATTTTCGTAAATTATTAAAGTGCACATTTTATGTTTTTAGTAGTTGCAGCAAGTGAGAGTAGATGGGTGTGTGCATGTGCACATATATATTTATTACATTTTAGTTATGTTTAAGGGATGTTAAAAGAGGACTTGAACTGCACACAGTCCCTTTTTACTGCCAACATGCGTGTTTGAATAGAGAACAAAAGTCTGTACATTTATTGTATTGATTTGCCCTTCAGCACAACAAACTAAAGTACAACAGACACCACTGTGGGCAGTGTTATTATTAGTAGGTCCCTTTGTTTCACCCTTTCACTAGTGTATTGTATTAGAGATTATATGTATATTGACCTTTACTGTATTAGAGGGATTCGGGGACCTCCTCCATGTCCATACCATCCTGCTTCCCCACCTTCCTTTACCTCCCCTACTATGCAACCTATAGTTCATCTTCCTACTCCGGATCAGTGGGAGTCGGGAGAGACAGGTAAGGGTTGTGGTCAAGTGAGTAAAAGGAAACGCTTGTGGTGCTTCTGTTGGGGTGCATTTGGTATCATGGCACTTACCAGCGCCTGTGTCTGCCCCTCGCATGTACGCAGTAAAATCAGTAAATCATAGAATCCAGCTTCAAATTGGTCTGATAATCACCCTGTGACAGAAAGGATATTTTCCACACGTGTTTCAAGGTGCATGTGCTTAATGGTCGGCTGCCAGGGGATCTCTTTGCTCAGGATTAGTTTGACTCATTTTAATGAGAGAATCTTTCTCGCTTTAATGGCACACACTATTTGATGAGATATTAACTGCCACAGACATTCATTTAAACGAAGGCGGCTATTCACTCCAACCACGGTTTGACCAAGCAACTGACCGACTTGTCCTTATAACATTAGAAATTACTTCAAGGTGGCCACATAACTAGAGAGCTCAAACGCCCCTGACCAAACGCAGCCTAAAGAAATACAAGTAATCAAGATAAATATGCCCAGATGGACAAAACAAGAGCCAAAGTACAAGAGGTCCACTACGAATTACTCAGAATGACAGCAACAACCCTGAGATGAAGAAATCTGGAGGTAAGCGGAAACCGTCCCAGCACAATGGTCCTAAATTAAGTTGGAAAACTTAAAATATATTCGACCAATTAGACCTAAATTTAGCATACTTAATCGAAAAACATTAGTGCTCATTCTGTGGAGTTGAGCAGTGCTTGTTCATTGCATTGCGAGATGCCCAGGACCAATCCCGAAGGACTTAATGACGCCCAATAAGTTAAGCAGGATAGGGGCACCACTTTTGCATATGAATAGTAGGATTTACCCATTATGCAATAACCTAGCATGGCTATTTCATGCTATCTCGCAATGCAATAAACAAACACTGCTCAACTCCAAAGAATAAGCACTAATGGGAATCACTCTCTATCTCTATAATAGATGGATCTAGCCATGGTATACATCCACAAGTTTACATACACACTCAACTTTTACATGACTGGATTTTTATGCTAGAACAGGCAACCCATGAGGTACTATTGGAGAGTACATAACAGAATAAGGCGGCTTGGAGGTAAGCCTAACTGGTTTCTTCAAGAGGTCACTACATTCATTAATGAAAGACCAAGAGACTAAGTCAGCATTATAATATAATTAACTTAAAGTTTACCTGAGCAGAGACATACTGGAGGGAATGACAGAAGAGCACAGGGGTTTATTGGACCCTAGAAATCAAGTGACACGACCAATTTTGATAGACATTTAGAGAGACAATGATATCCATATATAATTCAGGATACCAATCCTTCAATCAAATGAATTTTACCTACCAAAAGGATTCTACACCCAAGACTAGTTGGTAAGACCCACCATATACATTAGATGTGAGAAAATCACAGTGAATGGAACGTTTGGGTGGCACATCAAGTCCATGTCACCAATAGCTATTCTAGTTTAATTAAACACTCTTTAGGCTACAAGACAAACGCACACAATGTATACAAATCCTGAACTCACTCACCTGGGTGTGTTGCGCAATCACCTCAATAGGACCCTAATATTACATTCTAAACACAAATCTGAGGATGTATTGACTAAGGGACAATGAGCAACATACACTGGGTTTAATATTGATGATGTAAATAACTATAGCAATTATGCTGGCCTTCTAATGAGACCATACCTTTGTTTATTTTCTCCATGTGCCAACAACCTGCCCATTACTGGTATGTAACATTTATATGATTCGATTCTCTAAATTTCACCTATGGACTTCATAATTGTATGTTATGACATTTTTTTCTATATACTTTTCAACACGTAAATTCATCTGTTACCAAGAAAATAAATCAAGAGCACAAACAAATCGATTTTGTTAATTATTGTATTATAAAGGGGAAGAAATGATCTTTGGCTAAGCGTGACTCTCCAACACATTATCAGTTGAACAGATGTTAACTTTGTAGGCAGGAAGATGGTTTGGGATGGAGCAATAAGCCACGAGATTGGTTCTATAAAGCCATACAAGGGCATCACTATGGTGTGATCAAGGGTGTGGCAATGAAAGTGAGCAGAACTATTTCACTGGAACCTTCAAACGTGAAGGGACGCCTGAGGAGGGAAATAGGACATCAAGCTAAATCAAAGTTCAGAGCAATGGTTAATTTTAGGAAAGAAAGTTGTATTGTGTAAGGTTGTGGCGGGCAGGGAGGGTGAGGAGATTTTAGGGGGGGGGCAATACTGAACATATGGGAAGAAGCAAAAGAATACAAAGAAATTCCACAGTGGGAAGCAGTGCTGTGTGGGCCTCAAGAGGGGGGTGGGGGGAGAGTCAAGATTATAAGAGCCCTAAAAAGAACCAGATTTCAAGAAAGCATCATTGAATATTAGAGAGCTAAACACCCAGCACAAATGTATCAAATTACTTTGCATGCTGACTGAACAACTAAACATTACCTGCATACAGGAAGATGATACTAGGAGATTGACCTCCATGAGGTACCCCCAAATGTAAGCAGATAACAAGGGGGGTCCTGGGAGACTCTCTGCCAGACATGAGTCCTGGTTACAAGAGCCTTACCCAGAGTCTTTAGCTCACTATCTTTCACAGAGAAGAAATATCCCAAACATATCAGTCTTTGTCGTGCCCTGGGGCAGTCCAGCACCGAAATGCTAGGCAATTCTCCTCTGAACAAGAGTACCAACAGCATCCCCAGACACGTGTTTCGGTCTGGTTGAACCTCATCAGTAGGGTGAAGCTGTGCCTCTCTGTGCCTCTCTCCCCCCAAATGTAAGGACAATATCATATTGAAGAAAATCCATTTAGTAACATGGACGTACCAAGGTCAAAATGATTTCTTCTGAGGATTTCTACCCACATAAAAAATGTGAGCTACTGAGCCATTATTCTAACCGACGGGTGTAGGATATTTGATGGCACAATGGATAATCAATGCAGAGCCAGCAGGGAAGTAACCAAATAGCCAAAGATGTGATACTTGCACTTAAGGACACTGGTCTTGGAAATAGCTGGAAAATGATGCAACCCCAATAACCGCAATTATATTTTTTATTCCCATGCATACGGGATATACTCGCCTATAGATATAATTATGCTAGGAGGTCTGGAAATAATACACAGCTACTTCTATAGTCTCAATTATGTCAAATCATGCATCAGTATTTCTATGAAATTTGGAGCCCTTAGTATGAAAAAGCACATCAGAGTTCACTGAATGACCGAGAATTTGAAGAAAGTAGAAGAAGAAACAGCCTGTTTTTTGCAAGTAAATGGCGATGCAGCATCATCTGAACAAACCATCTTGGATGCAACTAAGGCATATCTGAGGGGGTTTCTGACAAAGCAGGCAGCATGATTAAAGAAAAGAAAAAACGTGAACAGAAACTATCCCGAGCCTAAAACAAGAACATACATTAAAAGGCTCAAAGAAGTCATACATATATAGCCCTGCAATAAGCCAGAAGCCAACTAGCTGCCATCCAAACATAGCTACGTTCCTTTTAAGCAGTTCCTGATAACACAAATGTATGAATGGAGGTACACGCCATCAAAACTACTTGCATATCAATAAGAAAGCATGCATAAAAAGAAATAAAATAATGGGCTACGAAAACCTCTATTGGCGATTCTGCCCTTACTTTTTAAATCAACAAGAGAGGAAGGATATAATGGGGGAAGCCCTTGTAATTCTGAAACCCGATGAGGACAAGAAACTATGCTCCCAAGAGGCAATTTTGCCTACTGAATCTGGACGCAAAACACGTTATGCAAAAAAATTATTCCTGCATACATTTGGCCCATTGACTAAACTGATTCTACCAAACTATGTTTTGCCTACTGCTAAGATCACAGTTTGACCTGCTGGGAAGTAAACTATCAGTGCTATCCAGTTTCTTAGTTCATACCAGTCTATGGATTCCATTTCTTGGTCAGTACTGGCCTATGACAAGCCTCTATGCGCTAGATTTCTTCGACTGGTGAGCTCTAGCACACTTAAGTGGACAGCTAAATTAGCATCACCTCCCTGTGTTTCTGCCTCCCACAACCATTTTTCCTTTCAGACCTTCCTAACTCACTCCCACTCTGTAATCCTGCTCCTGCCTATCCCACCTCTCCGAAACATCTGGCCGCAAAGCAAAAAGTGCGATATTCGTACTGGAACCCGCTTCTGTCCATTATGCAAAATCAGCATTAGGTTTCCAACACCACTGAAATTTCACCCAATTTTGTGCAGGTTTGCGCAGAGCATGGCGGTTCGTTCCCATGTTGGTTTCGTGTAGCGACGCAAGAAGCTTTGCATGGAAATTGTGCATGTTTATTTAGATATGTGCTATGTTCACGCAGCAACATAACAAACTTTGTGCAGGTATGTTTTCTGTTGTGAAGCAGGTGAATACATCATCAATAGCTTCTGCCGTTCCTCCCCAAAACGATACTGCAAAGCCAAGACATTACTCCCCGAGACAGCCTTTCCTCCCTCCCTTATCCCCCACTGGCAACAGCAGGGCTTGGGGACAATGTGAGCTGAAGATGGCAAAAGCATTCAAACTAACGTTATAACAGAAACAAACGCATGCGTTAGACATGAAGCAAACATGCACTAAACACGTACAATAGGTAATATATGCATTTAGACATGAAGACTACTAACATAGCATTCATAAGAGATGAAGAACATTAACACGACCAATGTATTATGTAAACGCCACATGAACGACACGCAAACAAAGCTTGCCAACATGGAAACGAGAGTGCAACTGAGCAACCATCTTCTTAAAGATGGAAGCCACAGCATGTCTCAGAAATGGCAAAGGCTTCCAAGGAAAGTTCAAAAGGCTGAATTCAAAAAAACATATCTGTGCAGAGATCAGATAGTAGCTGACAATAAGTACCAAGGTTAGAGGAAACAAGGGAGGATGGGGATGGCGGAATGAAGGCACGATATAATGGTTACCAAGACACAAACAGCATAATCCTAGATGGTTTTATAAAGGCACAAGCAGCATTAGATAGACAGGTGCAGTTTAACAGTAAGCAAAAAGACTCCATCAAGAATAACAAGTGTTCCAAGCAGCAAGAGAAAAGACGACACATGCATTAATATTAGCTAAAACCTTAATAAATAGAAGGTAATTAAAATTCATACACTGCCTCTTCTTCGCACGTGACCTAGACATGGAACACACTGGCCATTCATTAGCAGTTAACACAGATATGGCACCTGCAATAGTGCCTAGCCATGTTCCCTCTAATTATTTTTCTCTAAGTGCAGAAATTATTCTTCTTTGTGCGCACATTATCTTCCATGTGCGCAACCGAATAATGATTTAAAGCCACTTTTTGAGCATGCGTAATTTCAGAGAGTTTGGAAGGCACTTTCCCCTTCCCAACAACTGCAATTCTTTACAAATCATCCACCGGTCCAAGACTTCAAGATATGCCATAGTACCTAACAATAGTACTCCTGCACAGAGAGAACGTGTATGCACAAAAAAAGCTTTGCATGCTCAGGATAAACAATGGGTTTAGTGCTGCCTATTTATTTGTCAGCACTTCACAGAGACAATATAGAAAGTGCTTAATGCCATTGGGAAACATCTCATGTTTATGACAAAAAACAAGCATCTCTAATCATTGATTTGGCTGTCAGAAAATTCAGACATTCTGCAATTTTTTTAAATTGAATAAATGTAACTGAAAGGAATGTGTCAGAAAACAAGCCAATAAGAGCACATGTGCCACTTTAATGGAGTAATTCAAGGGCCAGGAGAAAATGCCCTTCATAATTTTGGACGATAATTGCATCAGAATAACTGCACCACAGAATATGATGATCAGAATTCCTGGGCCTCTGCTCACTATCCACATTATGTTGGTCTGTGAGTTGTGACATTTACTCAAAACCAGCCTTACAGCTAGGAGGCATATGCACCAGCCATTTTACTCCTAAAAACAGGGCAATGTGCCCAACAAAAACGGTAAACCATGAACATATAGGAATCTTGCCCCTGCTTCCACCCACAAAGTTGCACTGATCTCTTTTCAAATCAATGGCCAGCAGAGCAGTGGCATTGGTAGAAACTCAAATAATATTACTGCCCGATCTCAAGAGGAATTTTAAGGGGAAAGAACATATTTTCATAAGCATGAAATATCCCTACTGGCGAAGCCAAATACTTTCTTACTCCTTGAAAAATCTTTTGATTCCAAGTATGGAGTAAAATCGTATCAGAGCCCTGCTTGTAACCCTGACATAGGAAGTGAAAATACAGGGCACATAATACAGATCATAGTTTTGCCCACCCTTGCTAGACAAAAAACAAGAGCCTTACTGAGGTTTCTTCTGGTGCCCCGTTGAAGAAAATTACATATATTTGCCCTTTAAGTCAACAGTAGCAATGCTCACAGGTACAGCATATTGAGTAGCTTCTTCTTTAACTAGGGATCCCTCCTCTGAAATTCATTGTCATCAGTAGAACAAGATGCATGGGGATGCTAGAGGCAATCAATGCAAACACATGATTATATTGAAAAGCCCTCAGCAGCTGAGCATAGACAGAAATAGAAGGTGCAGTTTCCTAGACTGATAAAGGATATGAAACTATATTAATAAACAAGCATTTCCTTTACTGTACTGTACTGCCAAAACATCGGATTTGGTTTTTGAAAGTTGCTGATTTGTACTTCACCCCAAGGGAGTGTTCTGTTCCCTTCTACCCTGTCCGCTCGCCAGCTCCTGTACTAGCCTCCGATATTAGTTGACAGGGCTCTGTAAAAAGTGAGGGATTGTAGCAGTAAAACACTAACTGGGATATTTGCATACCCAGAATACTTTGCAAGCAAATCCAATTTAAAGCCTCATAATGAAATTATGTGGAGTATAAGAAAATGTCATAAATCTGCATGTGCACAATTACTATGAAGTACATACAAGATTGTTTGCAACATACCCCACCTTTCGATTGTTGGGTAGGATTATACAAGTACTCAGTTAAAACTCCATGGAACTCTGAACATTTTGAAATGTTGCAGATTGTGTGAAACTGTTCTAAAAATAAACTGTTCTGAAACACAGTTAGGGATAAACAGACTTCTTGCTCTGTGGACATATATTTTCGATATACAAAAAAAGTCCTATTTATTATTAGGGTGTCACCCTTCACGCTTCCCACATCAAGTGGAACATTTCAATAATTATCACAAATTTTATTAGTCATCAATTAACATATTTCATAAAAGACAATCATAAAAATGATCATGATACATAAAACACATACAAAATGCTAAAACACAATTAGAATCACCATAAGTGCATCATAGTCCAGTAATTCTTCAAAGGATCAAAAATGTGTACCCAACTGACACTTTGATTCCATTGCCTCACTACTTTCATCTGATTTCTTATTAGTGTATCTAAAAAAACCCGACTTGTACAAGTTTCTGTCCTTTTTAAACAGCAATGTAGGACATTCTTCAGGGGAGTGTGCCTTGTGTCGAACTTTAAAAATCTTCTTTAGTTGGGGAGTGTAGATACACTAATAAGAAATTAGCTGAAAGTAGTGAGGCAATGAGGTTTGTATGTGTTTTATGTATCATGATCATTTTTATGATTGTCTTTTATGAAATATGTTAATTGATGACTAATAAAATGTGTGATAATTATTGAAATGCTCCACTTGATGTGGGAAGAGTGAAGGGTGACACCCTAATAATAAATAGGACTTCTTTTTGTATATCGAATATAGCAGATTGTGTGAAAAACATTCTAGTTATCTGAATATTGTTGCACTAATTTTATATACGAATAATGCCAGGCAGAGTCCATACCAATTATCCCTTGCAGGCCACGTAAATGATATTGCAATGTTGCTCTCCACTTATAGGGTAATGTCAGCAATACTAAAGTAGGAGACACTAAGTATGACATTTGCCTACTCAAAATCCTTACAGGGCAAATTCATATTTTAGTTTTATAATGTGGTAACTTGCAAGGTGCTTTTGTGACATATGTACAAAGTATAGGAAACATGGGATGAGGTTACACATTGTAGTAGCCTGCTTACTTAGTCAGTATCCAATATTTGAGTTGAAACTTGGGTTACATAGTGTGGGTAATGCTTTTGCTAAGGCACCATGAGTAGCAGAAATTCTTGTGTTTGAACGTCATTCATTTTATAACTAAACAAGACTAGCATCTAGTCTGGTAACCTTTTGCAGAGCTAAGGTAGGCAGATTCCAGGTTGTCTGGTAATATCTGTAAGTGGCCTTGGGCGGAGTTCGAGTCATGTGGTAGAATCAAGTTTAGGAGTTATAACTGGGGAGGGACAATAATTTGGTTAATGTGTGCAAGCATATCTTTGTTATATGTTCTGTTCATGGAACCACTTTTTCATATTTTAGCCTCTTGTTGGTGTATTCTGTTTTTAGAGTTTTTAGATTGTTAAGGTCAAACTTGTATAGTCGGTCCATGTAAAAAGGTTAGACTATAATATCACGAATAGTTAGCATCATTTATCTTCATTTTGAGAGAAAGCAAATACTAGGTAGCTGCTGTGGCTTGTCCATTATTACATCTTTTTGAATAGGTGGGAATTTTCTGTGTGCGCGCGCTTCTAAAATTCTTCTGAGCAGCACCCAGAAGGAAGCTGGGCAAGCGCGCATGCACACAGCTTAGAGGGAACATTGGCTGCAAACCCTCTTTTTTGGTGGCCTCCCTCAGCAGAATAGGTGCTTGAGATGGCTAAAGAAAGATCTGAAAACTCTTAGCAGCCTTTCCAAAAAGGACTGAATCCTCCAAGGTTTTCTCCAGCAGAGTGGCCCGAGTCCGCAGCTTAAAAACCAAATCCTTCCAAGCAAATAGTGATGTTTAACGACTGCTGCCTCTGCTATCAGGGGACCTGAGTTTTCAGCTCCAATGTTCAACAACATTCTTGATTACTGCATTAGTTGTCCGTCCTCTTGTAGGCTTTTAAGAAAGGCTGACAATCTTTGGTGGGATGTCTTTACTCAGGGTCCTCCCATTGAGATTTATTGTAACTGGCCATAAGATGTTCAAGTTTCAGCTTTACTCTCAAAACCAGAAAACCTTCTACTCTCCTTATCAGGAAAGTATTCAGTCACTGACGGGAGTGCATTAGTCCTCTTTCTAGTGGTAGCAACCACTACTGAGTCTTGTGGATGGCACCCTTTAATGTACACTGGATGAGTTGTTGAAGGGTGATATTTATTTTCTGGACACGGATTCACAGGTTTAGTAGTGACAGGATTTCGATTGACTGCAGTAGTGGAATACAATGAGATTTTTATTTCTTATAAAATATCTTCTATGAAATCAGTGTCTTTATCAGACTTCTGTGCCTTTATGCATAATCTTTTGGCTGCTCTGAATGAGGGATGTATTTTGGTAATGACCCTCAAAGTAACCGGATAATCCTCCTCATCTGGGTTAAGCATGCCCGATTCATCTGGATCTAAATGATCACCGCCATATTGGCTCTGATCGTCACCCAAATCCCCATATTTAGGGATTGATCCTGGGAGTCAGAACAGGTGTCCTCATTTTGCCCTTTGGTTTGTACTTCCACATGCTGTCTTTTGTGATAAGCCTTCTGCCTCTACCTCCAAATGTCATTTTAGGGCCTTGAATTTGTGTTCCACCATTAACGAGAGACCAGTTTATTCATTGTACCCTTGAAATCCATCATAAGCCATTCCTTTTACGGTTGTGGTGCCTTGTCCAAAGATACTGTAGTTAGACATGGAGTTTCAACATTGGTTTGACGTGGAGCATCAACTCCAGTCATTCAGACATCGAACATCTACCTTCGCTCGACAAGGAGCGTTGACCTTGGCTCGACTTCATCAACCTCAGTAGGAAAGATCTCTTACTTCACCCTCACCTCAACACTCCCCAGACTCCAAAAAGTGCACTTTGTCCTTCTGTTACATAGTAGGGAAAAGTGAGTGTTGCTTCCGTGTGTGTACACTTTTCGCTCTATGTGGCCTTTTTAGATGTCCGTTTGTCTGGATGAGCAGGCGTGTGTATAGGCTGCGCCACAGCATGTTTGTAGTATTGGAGGGAGTCGAACCATGTGTGTGAGACTTGCTCGACTCCTTGTACTTTGAGGTGTGCTGGAAGTTCTTGGAACAACTGCTTTCTGTGTAGTGGTGTGAGTGTGCAGCCTCTTGTTCGCCAGGTGCCTTCTCCCTGAATTGTTGCATAGATGAGTCCTCGAAGCACAGGGCCTGCTATGAGGGTTTGCCTGTAGCCACCTCGACACGTGGTTGTTTGGGGTCAAGCATGGTCCTATTTGTCGATTTCTAGACTTTGAGAGCCTGCCCTGTGGTGCTGGCCTCGCCTTGCGCTGATTCAACCTGCATGGCATAATTAGCCCAGCAGTTCTGCCAGCGGTCTCTTAGGATTTCAGGCTTAAACCCTGGGGACATCAACGTGGGAAGGATCATGGGCGCCTGAATACGTAAGATATAGTGTGACAGGAAGGCCCCCGTCGATGCCCTTTGTTCGATTTTGAAAAATAAGATGTAATACTCCGAACCTACCACTAGAGGGCAGCCATGTGAATCCAAGCAGATTCACAAGCCACAGAAAAAGATATATGCAAATATATAAGAGAGCATTACTTACCCAGTAAACATTTTTCTTTGGCTGGTATCTGCTCAGAGTTAAATGATTTGTCTAGGCCCCCACCTAGTGGTTAGTCCGGAAGTGTTACAAGTGGTTTACCCTGAACACAAAAAGGGTGTTGTCATGGGCATAACCGTCACACACAATCACCAATGCTCAACTTTGGAGGATTCTTAATCTGCTTTGATTCACATGCTTTGCATATATTACTTAGCAGAACCTGCAGAAGGGTGTGGGTGAGCTGAAGGAACGGTTTCAAAAAGCTTGTTCCACCTGTGAGCCTTCTCTTGCACGAGTATCTACCCAATAGTGCTGTGTGAATGGGCATACTGAACTCAACGCAGCTGCTTTGGAAGTGGTATTTAAAGAGATGTTTGCATTGAAAGCTAGCGTTGCTCCTGTAATTGATGTAGAGTGAGCTTTGGGAGTGAAAGAAAGGCATTTGAGTGCCAATTTCTAACAGATGCATGCAACAAACAATCTACCTCGCAATGGTGGATTTAGTCACTGGGCCCCCACCTATCTTCCTGCTAAAAAAGACAATACATGTCTACTATAGAGATTTTGTCTTGTTTACATCAATGCTCTGCGGACATCAAGAGTGTGCAGTCCTCTTTCTGATTAGTTTAAAGGATTCTGGTAGAATACTGGTAATTCTATCGATTGATTTACATGAAATTTAGAAATGGGTTAAGTTGAGGACCATGGGTGTGTTCTAAATGCTACTTTGGTTTGTGAATTGTGAGGACTGGCTTGTCTACTGAAAGCCCCTGGAGTTCACTTACTTTTCTGATAGAGGCTATTGCAATGAGGAAGGCTGCCTTGAATATGAGTTTTCCAAGAGAATGTATGGGTCCAAAGGGAAGTCCCATAAGACAATGTAGAACTATTTAAATTCCAACCAGGTGGAGGGTGTGCCACTGTTATATGCATGTTACTCCTTCTATAAAGCCATGACTGAAGGGACTTTCCACCATGGTACCTTGTGCTGAGAGATGGAGTAAGCTTCCAGTGCTACTAAGTGTACTTTAAGGGAGTAGTAGATCAAGCCTGAAGGTGGAAAAGCAGGTAAGTTAAAGATCGGCACAAGAACAATGAATTGAATTGATCTGACTTCTTTCTTCACAATTATGTAAGTAGAAATGTCTTGTGCTTGGTGTCCTAGTATCACTGTTTTTTCCTACATCCCTGAGGCAGGTGAAAGTTACCTCAGGAGGCAAGCTGTCAAGTTCATATTTTGTGGATATGGATGTATGATTTGCTAATTTTGTTGGATCAACAGCTTGTGTACTGGATGCAATTTGATTGGTGTTTAATGTTAACAGGTGTGGGACAGGAAGGATACCACACTTTTCATGCCAATGTTGGAGCAATGAGGATTAGCGATAAACTCTCCTGGATAGGAGGGGAATGGGGAAAAGCTAAGCAAATATCCACGACCAATTCATCCAGAAAGTGTTGCCACCGGAAACTAGCTGCGAGTATCTGGATATGAGAACTGGGCTTTTTGCACCTGTTTAGCTCTGGATGACACCATGTCTAGCAGAGCTGCTTGGGCATGCATGTGTTGAGTTGCCACTTGTGCTCCTGGACCACCAGACTAGCTGGACTCACTACACCACGTCTGTATGTGTTGTGATCGAAGGAACACTTTCCGGTGTATGCACCATTACCATATTTGTTGAGCTACTAGCATCAGTTTGAGCATTCCATATTATCTCTGTTCAGGAGGATACTTTTGTTGTGGATTAGCGCTTGAAAACTGTGCAGGGCATAAATTAGTTTTCAAAAATTGATTAGCAGAGTTTGCTAATTAAAGGATTCTTGATTAGCAAACAAACATTTTTGATTAGCAATGTTGTACTAATATTTTTAATGTCACCAGAAGTTATTTGTACCCAAGACATAATATAAGCAACAATACAGCATTTTTGTGGACTGCTGAAGTGAGACATTAGTGAGATAAGTGTCTGTAAAATGTAAAGGCTAGTTGCATGAATGGACACAAATAAATACAGATATGATAACACATTTAAAGAGAAAATCATGTGCACAGTAAACCCTGTGAAGAAGTTTCAATTGGACTAGCCTAAGTCGAGCTGAGATGGCTATCTCACGCAGGGACATCAAGGCTGCCTGCCAATCTTCCAGTTCCAATGTAACCACATTTTCTTCCCATTTCTGCTTAATTTTAAGAAGGAAGGACACTTAAAGTTAAGGATAACGTGATAAGACTGATGAGATAGCAGTTTTAAGGACCAGGTCATTGTTGATGTTGGCCTCTATTGGGGACTATGCCGGGAGATCATAGCCACCCTGAAATTGCATGATCATAGAATCTTTGAACTGTATACAAGAAATAATCATTTGTTGATTGTAACAAACATTGTTGGAACTGTTCAAATGACAAAGTGTTTCTCAAAAATACATTGTTCAGCAAACAAATGCTTTAACTGTCCTTTTCCTAGCGAAGCTCATCTTCCAAATTTCAGGGGGCACTCAAAGTTATCACTCCTCGCGATCCCAGATCCCCGGTTGCCGCTCGGGGCTTTGGAACTTTTAATAGTGGACGAGATTATTACTGTTGCACTCTCTCTCCATTAGCCCCTTTGAATTTACAGGGAACAGATTAAAGAGGGTGGAGGGACGCCTGAGGGCAATACAGAAACGTAGGGTGAGCTGTGCCATCATTGAACAGAGTAATTTAAATAGCAAGCTGTGTTACACAAGGGTCAGTTTATTTTATTTGATTAATTTGCATTTTTAAAGTGCTCACACAGCTCGGGGACATCGAGGCGCTGTTACAGGAATATGTCTTAGTTGCGTATTTATAACGCGCTTAATAACCAGAGGTTTCTAAGCGCGGACCCGGGGATCGAACCTATGTTGCTTCGTGTCGTCTTGTTTCCAAGGCAAGCACGGTGCCGATGAGCTATCCTCCCAGGAGTTTAATTAGCAAATCAACAGAATTGCATAGCAAACTGCTATGCAACACTGCTTATTGTATGCCTTGCTGTGTGAGGCTTGTTTGATCACCAGCTGTTCTAATAAATGTATGTGCAGGGATGCCTGTTGAGATATCCACATGCTCTGTTACACTCACCTGGTATACACAGGGACGCCACCCAGCCCAGTTACTCGCTGGTATGCTTCTCAGCTTTCCCCTGATGTGGTCTGCGGGGAAGGTTCTGCCTGAAAATACAGGAGGACTGTGTTCAAGACTGACCGACTGGGGTAAGTATCCTCCCTCCACCCCTGTATGATTTCAGTCCCTCTGGCGCCCTCCCCTCACCTTGTGGTAGAATTAGGCATGCTCTCCGTCCTGCCTTCTTTGCAGGGGTGCAATGTTTTTCATGGGCAAGTGAGGCCCAGTTACTTCACAGACGCCGGCCCGTTTGATATTGTTCAGGTAGGTCTAATTGCTGTTCTTTAGTTTTGTTGCTATCCTGCATGCCTTTCTTTGTTTAAAATGTCTTTTTTGTCTCCCTTAGGTATGCAGAGCTTCAGCGCAGCGAACTGGCTTGGTGAATGATGGTGCATTAAGAGCGCTATGATGCGGTAAGTAATCACTATGCGCAGCGCTGAAAAGTCTTGCCTTTGCTAACCTGTGTTTTCCTTCCTTGTAGGTCGCAGTGTTCTTCAGCGCGAGTGAAATATCCGGAGTGGTGCCAGCCAAGAGGCGACCAGCCAGGTAAGCCTTTTGATCAGTTCGTAAGTTGTAAATGTCTCTACTGCTTTCTTTAATGTTGCCTCTATCTTCCTCTTTCAGATCGTTCTGTCCGGGAGGCGTGCAGATTCGAGGAAGCTGTTCTCAGTAGCTGCGAGTGTTTAAAGATGAAGACTGCAGGTAAGATGCTGCTGCTAATGATGTTCCTTTTGTCTCCTTGCAGGTTCTGCTTCTCTGAGGTTCTAGGGAATAGCTGGACACGGTGAGCGTCACTTGCAAGCTGCAAAGTAACTCAAAGCGTGTTGTCTTGCTCGGGTGTGGTTTAAATAGCCCCAACAAAATAGTCCAGGTAAAGTAGTCCCTAGGCTGCCACACCCAAAACACTAGACCGCATAGTTTGGTTCTTAGGAACCAAGCTATGTGGATGCCTCCATGTTGGCTGACAATACAATAAAGTAGTTCCCAAGCACATTGTTTTTCATGGTGTATGAGCCTGGCGCAACAGGTGCCAGGACTGGCCCCATGAGGGCTTTTGAAGAGGATGGCAGGCTCTAGAGGCCCGAGTCCTGACTCCACCTGGCCAATGGGTTTGCCAGAGGGGGTTTTGGGCGAGGGTCGTGACATCCGTGCCATCGGAGACTGAAAGTGTGCTTGCCATTCTGACCGACTCACCTGTTGTCACTTGCGCTGGTAGGGTCACAAAAGGTTTTCCTCTTAACATTTTTGCTAGAGTTGACCATTTTAAGGCCTTTGCCATCTTTATGGAAGCTACCACGATATTGTCCCAGTAGCTGGTCCCTGGTGAGCATTGACTTGATAGACCCTCCTGCAGAACACATGTTTGTAGGTGTGTAAACGGAATGAGGGATACGCACAATGCATTGCTTTCACGCAGTATCATCACTGTGTCCATCATTATGGAGTGCTTGATTTGATAAACGGGGTTTCACAAAAAGCACTACAGCCATTTCCTATGACGGGTATGCCATTGCCTTTTGTGTGTCCTGCAATGCCCCAGGAAAATGTTGGACTGACTTGGAATTAAGCTGAACGTCTGCTAAATATTTCAGCACCCTAGTTGGAGTTTTATGGTCCTTTGGGAACGTTATTGCATTTGCTGACACTTTCCCATCATAAATCAATCGTCCAGATAGGGATTTGCTAGGATTTAACTGTGCTTCGACTTCAATCCATTTTTGGTACAGAAAAGCGTACAGAATTTACCAAGTATAACAGAGCGGAGGTCATGGGTCCTTTACAATGGGGTGAGAAAATGTGACTTGAAGACCAGATGTTGCAGGGGAAGGTGGAAACAAGCCAGGGACGAGGACAGGACAGAATGACATGGGATTGGGATGGTGGAGAAAGTGCTGAATTAAGGACGGAGGGGTGACGGTAAAGTGCTGTAGTGTTGTACAAGAAGGGTAAGAAGGGAGGAAAACCAGGTAATGCAGTGGTTTAGGGTGCTAGAAAACGGGTTCTTGAGGTTGGATTTAAACAGTGGTAGTGTTGCAGAAGTACGGGGAGAGAGGAAGAGCATTCCTGAGTAAGGGAGCGAGGAGAGCGTTGAAACGAGAGGCAGTACAGGGTGCTTGAGTGGTGGCAAGGGGATGAACTGAGCAGGATCTAAACAAGCGAGGAGGAGAGTATGGAGTGAGATGAGCAAATAGCTAGGGTGGGGCTAGTCTATGGATAGTTTTGAAGATGAGAAGACGTTTATACTTAACCCTTTGTTTCAAAGATGGCCAGCCAATCTGGCAATTTGCAGAGGAGGTAGAGGTAAAGCAAGAATGGTTGAAAAGGGAGCAGATTGCGAATTTGAGGAGATGTGAAGAAGCATAGTTGGGATGGCCATAGAGGAGAACTCAAAATTAGTCAGATCTAGAAATGACTAAAAGAGGCCATAAGCTGTTTAGCAGTATTGAAAGGAAGATGACAGATATTTCTGATATTGAGGTGGAGTCTGCCTGCAGTGGCAGATTTGTAGATGAAGAGCGAGAAAGTTGTGTGATGGGTCGAAGATGACACCAAGGTTATGAGTAGAAGCAGAATAAGAAAGGTAGTTAGGTGAGGAGAGGAAGAGATATGCTGTTTGGCTTGGTAGTAGAGAACTTCAGTCTTAGTGGAATTGAGCATGAGCGAGACAGACACCATCCACTATTTGATGGCAGAGAGACAATTTGACATTTTTGACAACAGCTCATTGGATAAGGACTGAAATGAGACCACCACTGGAGTGTCGTCAGTGAAGAGTTGATAGGAGAAGTCATAAGAGGAGATCAGGGTGCAAAGAGCTGAAGTATAGATCGTGTAGAGAAGTGTACCAAGGACAGATCCTTGGGAAACTCCAACTATAAGGGGGACGGGGTGAATGGGGACGCAAAGGCTGTTCCAGGACACATAAAAGTGTCTGGGGGGGGAAGGTATGAAGCAAACCAAGCAAGGACCTCATCGCTGATGCCTAGTAAAGGCAATGTAGAGAGAAGGTCAGAATAGTTGACATTATAGAAGGCAGCAGAGATGTCAAGAAGAACAAGAATAGATGAAATGTTTGTACGCTGAGAGGAAGAGATGAAGTTGCTGACATTGAGGAGAGTTGTCGTGGTAGAATGCATAGGTCAGAAGCCAGATTTAAGAGGGTCCTGGCAGTTGTGAGTATCAAGGAACTCAATGAGTCAATTGAAAACTAATCTAGAATTTTGGAATCATTATAATTTTTCTATTTATGGTGGTAGAAGATAGACAGGGCAACATTTGGCAGAACAGTTAGCATCTAGGCCAGGTTTCTTAAGGAGAGTGATGACAGTAAATGTGATATAGGATGAGGGGAAAAGGGGCATTGTCAAGAAAGGAGTTGAAGTACTAGCTGGAGCAACACTGGACGCTATGTGCTTCCAAATGTGGGGACAATATCTCAGTGGGGGCACAGGAAAGGTTAGCCTTACAAATTAGGACAATCATCTCAAAGTTGGTGGGAACAAAGGAAGATATAGTAGGTAGGAGTGAGAGAAAAGTGAGCAGGAGGGGATAGAAGGTAATTAGTGAGGGTATTGTGAATGGTAGACCTTTTAGACGAAATATAGGAAGCATGATCATTTGTAGAAAGAGTCAAGTGGATGGAGGTTGGTGTGGGAGTCGAGAGATTTTTGATGGCGCCTAGGTTGGAAGGATTGACACAAAATGAGATAGAGATAGAAGTCACGCTTGGCAGAGTCAAGAGTAGAGGAATAGTTTTGAAGAGCACGGAGGAAGAGTTTGAAATCGGGAGTGTCTTGACCTTTGCAAAGTGCAAAGCTTTTTCCGCATATTTGTTTTCAGGGTGCAGATGTTGGGTGTAATCCTGGGCCAAGCACTGGAGGATTTAGGAGTCAGTGTTGTGAGAGGAAAAGGGGAGCATAAAAAGCAGTGTTAAAGTTGGTGAAGGATTCTTCAGTGGATGGAAAGGTGAGTTCAGCCTAGGAGGAGAGAGAGTAGTGTAGGTCAGAGGTAGTCAAGAAGTTTGGAGGAGGGAAACATTTGCTTAGTAATAGTTATAGTAGATGGCGAGAGTGAGGAAGAAGCAGTAGTGGAGATTGAGACAAAGACAATAGAATGATCGGAGGAGAGAAGGCACGGTGGAGATAATAGAGGCAAAGAGTAGATGAAAATAAGGTCAAGGGAATGTCTATTTGAATGGGTTGGCAGAGAGTGGACAGAAGAAAGTGAGTGGTTAAGTAGTAGAGAGTTCAAGTCAGTGGATAGAGCAGCAGAGAGAGAGGGGAAGTTGAAGTCACCAACGACAATGAAATGTGATCAGGAGGGAGACAATTATTTGGGAGATGTGGTCGAAGAATTGACCTACTAGATCAGATGGCTGGTAGAGAGAGAGACAATATGTATGGCCATAGGGGGCAGGGATTATGGAGATTGTGTGTTCGAATGAGGGAGAATTAGCAGGCGATAGGGGAGAAGGAGAGATGGGAAGTTTGGAGGATGAAAAGAGTCCTACACCGCCACTGTTGCAGGCAGCGTCATAGAGGGTAGTACAGGATGCTGTGTCAGAGTTCCAGGTTTCAGTAAGGGTAATGAGGGAAATCGAATGGGAAAGGAAGTCAGAGGTCAAGGAGGTTTTATTGCAGACAGATTGTACACTCCAAAGAGCAATAGGAAAATTGAGATGTAGAAGCATAGCGACCTTGAGTCTGAGAAATAGAGAGGCACTGGGGGTAGGTGCGAGAAGAGGATGTGTAATGGATGTTCGGGTTGGAGTAGGTTTTGTGAATGGAAGGAGTAGTGGAGCAAGGAGAGAGGTGATGGAGGAGAAGAGATCGTTCTGAGCAGAGGAGAGTAAAGAAAGAAGTAGAAGGGAAAATAACATGAGAAGTGCATGGCAAGGGTGCAGCTGAGAAGCAGCAATTAAAAAGGTACTTATAGACAAGTTGCAGGACACAGCAAAAGGTTCATAGCCAACAAGGCTGGTGTTCACCTTCTCTGTGCTGCCGTTAACTGGGACACTCCTAGGGAGTTCAGAAAGGATGACACGCTCTTGTCACCGGATCGCCTAGTCCATCAGTCGTTGGTCTCTCCGATGTGGTCTCTTGTTGCTAGGATGAGGCGATTTCCTCCTGATTGGTGTTCCCAGAGTGATCCTCTTGTGGCCTTCAGCTGGAGATGGGGCTGATCCAAGATGGTATAAGAAGTGATCTAACCAATCAAAGATAGCTAAAGGAAGTGATGGCACCAATCCAAGATGGCAGCTGGAAGCGATGTCACCAATCCAAGATGGCAGCTGGGGGTGGAAGGTGCTGATGCAATTCCAAAAGGAATTAATTTGAATTGTTAATGGACGAGCCCATTTTTAACCCAAGATACTTTCAATGACCCTGGAACATAGCAATAAAGTATGCACCTTTCTTGTGCAGAGTCTACATGCAATTCACCTTTTTGAACAGGGTTACCTCTTGCAGTTTTGTTAAGCTGAACTTCTGTAGTCTGACAAAGTTGACTACCAGGGGCAAGTCTAACTGTGGTCTCATTTATCAGTCTTTCTTTGGAAATCTTAAGTACAGAGAGCAAATACATGGTGTAAATCCCTGTTTTGTTGGTTTTTGGGCACCTCGCTGATTGTCCCTTTTTGGAAACTTTTTCACTTTGTCTTGAAGTTGCTGATGATGATCTGGCAACCTTGTGTGGAATAGTGGTATATTATGCAATTTTTCAACAGGTTTGATGCAACAATCCTGCGAAACCGTGCTGAGCAGCCACTTGCCGGTTGCGATTCCCCTCTCTCCCCATGCATGGGTGAAGGCTGTTATTCAACTCCATACTAGCGACACATGGGGGACACATGCATCTTGAAGTGTTTTGAGGAGGCAGCTCCCATGCATGTTGCATTTACCCGCTGCTGGGCCCTGTCCACAACTTCCACAGGTAGTCTGGAGATGGTGTGAGGGGGCAACACTGGAGCCTTCTGCACGAAAAGTGCATCTGGTTGAGGGTGATGCCCTCTGTTGGGTGGTTTTGCCTGAGATCTGTCCAAGAGTCTCATGTTAGGTTTGCTTTTTCAAGAGCTTGGTTGATTGCTTGGGCTTCCTCTAAAGGCTTATCAATGAATTGCCCATGTCTCGAGGTCTGAACACTGTCCCTAGTAACCAGGCACGTCTCTTTTCCACTACTTCTCCCGCTACTTTAGTTCCAGCTATCTTTGCAAGATCTAAAGCATGAATGACTGTGTTTGCATATTGCTGCACCAACAGTACTATCCCATGTTGTACGAGTGCTTGCAAGGTGTTTGATAGATCTTTCATGAGTGTATTCTAGTTGTCCCATTGTCCACTATTCTGTCGAAGATTATTCTGACACTGTACTCGGACAGCAATACTTTATCTCCCTCCATTAATCTTCTTCCTTCCCATCATGGGACTGAATATGCATGTGTATCCCCCAGTGAGAGCTGCAAGCTTCTATTCTTGAAATAGGGGACATCTGTGTTTTGAGGATGGTTTCCATCAGGTCTGCAATGCAATGATAAGATGTGAAATTAAGCAGAAAGACAGGAGTACCATGGTTTCAAGGGATTGAGGGCAAGTTAATGTTTCAACAGAAAAAAAGTAGGATTCCCAGATACGAATGCAGCTATTTACATGCCACACAACATAATGTACTCAAAAATGTAAAACTTACACTCAATGGTTCAAATGATGGTGCCCGCTTATGGAGAGCAATGCTGTCCCTCAGAGCCTACCCATTCTCTAGGTACGATGGGCATTTATCCCTCCCTCTTAGACTCGTCCACAGACCTTCCAGGTTCTTAGTTTCTTTCCACACTAATTGAAATGAACCACATGTTCTCTCCGAAAGCTTCCACATACTAAGGGCTAATTTTATTATGGCTCCCGAAAGACCTACTGAGAAATTAATTAGCACCCAACTTGGCCTGCACCCTCCTATGTCCTGGTTAAAGCGACTGGAACACCCCTTGTCCATGTGATAATTAAAAAGACAACTCAAAAGCATAAATCTTAATTAAACTGTGAGGAGATAAGGAGAGCAGCAGCACGCTTCAAGTCCTTCCGAGGGAGGCTGGGGTCCCTTTGTAATTATCCAACTTGCGCACTCTCGCACAGCAGTATAATTGCAAGTTTTTTTTTTATAATCCCTATTAAAATGCAAAGAACATTTGGCTAAAAAAGAGATAGGAAAGGTGAGGCCCATGCTGGGCTCTTCCCAAAGAAGGAAACGTTCCTGCTTCGGGCAAGACAATAGTTATGACTATGTACTTGATCTTAATATAGCGCAACATTTGCATGACCTCTTGGCATGCATGGGCCTGGAAATAGAAAATACGGGTTATGGGTGTTCTAGCTGGAGCAGAGGTTATTATATCAGCTGCCATGCATGCAAGGCTTTACTGTCGCCTCCATGTTTGCATGCATACGTTTTGTGTGCATTACGACTTTGCTGGGTGTTGGTGTTGAACAAGTGGAAGCCTGTCACCTGCTTTTGTGTTAGTTTCCGGTTATGTGGGAAGAGTTGGTAAAGTTGGGAGGTGAGGTGTGTGCTTGATTTGAGAAATGCATATGTGAGGATAGGAAGCAAAGGGATTTTTTCAATTGCTGGAATTGAGATGGAAGGGAATGGGAGCTGCACATATACCAAAAGGAAAGGAGAGTACATTTGGAGTACAGGGTACTAACTCAAAGAGAACAGAGAAATTGGTTTGATCCCAAGTCAGCAATGTTAAAAAGTCTGGGCATGATTCCACAAACACTTGAAGGTTAAAGGAAATGTTTGCTCTATGACTTGCATCCCCTGTCTCACAAGTGAGGTTTATACCCAGCCTCTATAAAACAAAAAACCTGAAGACACAAACTGAGCAAAATCGCAGCGATCCAGGTTTGTTTGCAAATAAATCAATGGAAGAGCAAGTGAAGACAAAGTAACATTATTCCAAACAATGCAATGTGCTTTGCTTTTTTCCCCCCACTTTATATTATGCCGTAATTTTCCAAACTGAGAATCTAACTAATAAGCAATAGTATTGGGTAAGGAGGCTAAGGGATATTACTGACGATTCATGGTCCCTATAGGGGATTAATCACCTGGTGAGGGGCAAGGTCAGTCACCGGTAGTGGATGGGGTACTATTTGAAGGTACAAGCTCTTTTCCGAATTCCATGATTTTTTACATTTTTATCATGAATATCATTGCTTTGTTGTTGCTTCTTCGGTGAAGATGAGGGGGATTCTCAGTGACCCTCCTTATCTCAGTCCTTCCTTTGCTGTCCTCAGTTCCACTATCTTTTGGAGGTTCAGTGCCTTTGCTGAGCCTTTCCTTTCCTTTGGCCATAAACGTGTGATACAGTGTGCTGTGTGTGAAGGCCAGCAGGAGCAGAGTGCTTCTAGAGTAAACCTGGCAGGCTTTATATACACTTTTGCAACTGTATCATAAAAGTGTGCTTTTGCGAACAGTGATCCAGTCCGTGTCTTTCCACCTTCGTACCCTTCACACATTTATAATACAAATGCACGTGTGATATTCAGGAAAATATCTTGTTCACATTTTTTTTAGCAATTTGTAATGGATGTTAAGCCATCCCCTGTAGAAGAACAAATTACTTACCACTGGAAATGTTCTTTCGATTGGATGTTCCTCCCACGTATTCATCATCTTTGATATCTCCTTCAGCGTCCGCTGATTCACAATATTTTCTGTCTCAGTAGAGGGCGCCATGCGTCATCGACTCGCTGCTCCTCGACGGCCTCTGTCCACTCTCGAGCAGGACATTACCCACTGTATATATAACATGCACTGAGCCTGTTACTTCAGTCCTAGTCTTTCCCTCTCTTCAAAAGCACAGACATTCACGAGGTCAGAAATATCCAGATGGTAAAAGTGAGGTAGGTGTAATACACAGAAGTTCTTCTGAGGGGGAGGATGGGAGGGGCGATGAGGAATATGTGGGAGGAACATCCAATCGAAATAACATTACCAGTGGTAGGTAATTTTTTCTTCAAATGGATGGTGTCCTCCCACATATTCCTCATCGTTGATACACTTCCAAAGCAGTAGGATGTAGGCGGTGGGAACAAGTAACGTATTTATCAAGGCTTAAAATAAGCAGTGTCACATAGCAATTTGCTATGCAATTCTGTAGATTTGCTAATTAAACTGGCACTTGTGTAGCACAACTTGCCATTTAAATTACCTTGTTCAATGAAAGCACAGCTCACCCTGCCACCCTCTTTTCCCTGCTCACTGCAAGTTCAAAGGGGCTAATGGAGAGCGCAGGCCAAAGCCCAGAGTGGCCACCGGGGTTCTGGCATGGCCAGTAGTGGTACCCTTGAGCGATATGATAGGTTATTTATAACGCGCTTAATACCTAGAGGTTTCTAAACACGAACCAGGGGATCAAACCTGTGGTGTTCCGTGTCGTCTTGATTCCAAGGCGAGCACGTTGCCCCCGAGCTATCCTCCCGAGAGTTAATTTGTGCCCCCATATAGGGCAATAAAGATCTCCCCAGAATTCGTAGGCTGAGCTTTGCTAGATGAAGGCCACCCAAATGCATGCTTGCTTGCTGAACAATGAGATTTTTGAGAAATGCTCAATGTCCTTTGAACTGCTCCAACAACAGTTGTCACTATCAACATATTGAATACACAGTTCAAATGTGCTACGGTTATGCACTTCTGGGGTGGGTAAGATCTCCCGGCACAGTCCCAGATGGAGGCCAACATCAACATTAAGGGTCACCATCAGGTTAACCTCAACTTCCAGACTCAGTCCTTCTTAAAACCTAAGCAGGAATGGGAAGATTATGTGGGTTCACACTGGAACTGGAAGATTGGCAGGAAGCCTTAATGTCGCCAATTGAAAAATGTCATAGGGTTTACTACACATATGGTTGAGCCAGGACACCGGACTATTTACGCAGTCAAGCCTCAAGTGGCACTTTTTACCTTATGCTTTGGCCCGATAATCCAAAACTTCTGGAGTGCTGTTTTTAATAATTTGTCAATGATATTTTGGCAGGAACTGCTTGTTGATCTGAAAAAGTCAGTTTGGTATTTGGGCGGTATTCTGATCACACCTTACCACAAACTTCTGTCTACCCCACTAACGCTGGCCAAGTGCAATATTGCAATCTAAAGAGGAGCACACACACCCACCCACTCCCCCACCACTGTCCAAATGGGAAAGAGATATGGATACCTGCATGCTAATGGAGGAGCAGGAACACTGCATGCTAATGGAGGAGCAGATATATAGATCTGGGGCAGTCTCTAGAACATTGGGAAAATATGGGACAAGTGGGTTGCTAACGGTTGAATTGTTAGAGCTTCTAGATTGTGTCTTGTTACAGTGTTTATTCTTTAGGAATTGGGTGCAATTCTATTCAGGAAGCAGGTTACTAATGACTATTCTGGTTATGTTATCTCAAATATATTCTTATTGTATTGTATTAAAATTCAATAAAAAGAAATATAGAAAAAAGTGCCAAAGCCCATAAAAAAAGTACCAGTACCATAGATGGTGGCTCCGAGTACTAATGGTGATAAATATGACTCATGGGTTCACAGGGCTGGAATTATGCACTTTGGCCTACCTGGCTAAGGGTTGAAGTTATAAGCGGCCCTGCCTTGCCCCGAAAGTAGTATTTAATGCTATATTGAAAATCATAACAATGACAGACAAGGGGCATCCTATTCACATGATGTTGGCAATCACCCTGCCTGCTGCAATCTCCTAGTCTCTGGCTATCACCTAGTCTCTGGCTATAACTTTCCTTTAACATATTGAACTTTTTGATTTCTGAAACATCTGAACTTCTCCTTGCAGAGCAAATGATGGGTCAAGCATGTGGCTCATACAATATATACAACACTGCCCTGTGCAACACCGACTGGACCCAGCTGTATAGAGCCTTGCACTGAAACCTCATTTCAGAGGCTTTTTATCATATTCATCTTTTTGTGTCCATTCATGCAGCTAAACTTTACATTTTACAGACACTCATCTCACTAATGTCTTCTTCCAGCAGTACACAAAACTGCTATATTGTTGCTCATTTTATGTCTTGGATACAAATAACTTATGGCGACATAACATTGGTACAAAATTGCTAATCAAATATGTTTGTTAATCAAGACAATGTTAAATAGCAAAACCTGCTAATCAATATTTGAAAACTAATGTATGCCTTGTTTTTTCATTAACAATGTGTAAAGCATCTTTCCCAAATGTTGCCTCCTGTCCCAACGCAAAATCCAGGCAATAATGTTTTGTAAATGTATGCATAGAGGATCAAGTGGCAGCGGCACAGATGTCCTGTACTCGTGCTCCCCTCTGTAAGGCCTGTGAAGTGGCCACAACCCTAGTTGAGTGCGCCCGTATGTCAACAGGAATGTCTTTAGCCGCTAAACTGTAGCACTCAGATACATAATCCAGCAGGACAAGATTTACTTGGTCACGGCCAGTCCTAGTTTATGACCCATGTAACCCACAAAACGCTGGTCGTCTTTGCTAAGCCTTGCCAGCCTGGAGATGTAAAAGCTCAAAGCCCTCTTAGGATCAAGACGATTAAGTCTCTCCTCTTCCCTGGAAGGAAGCAGTGGCGGTTAAAAGGTAGGAAGCACAATTTTTTGAGTTAGAGGACATGGAGAGGTTCAAAAGGAGCACCCATGAGGAATTTCAGCACACGGTTCAGGTCCCAAACGGGTATAATGAAAGGGACTGGTGGGAACTCATTAGTTAGGCCCTTCAAACATTGGACTACAATAGGGATCTTAAAATAGGATCCCTGCTCTGGTAAGCACTTAAAAATAGATAGCTCTGCTAGGTGGCCTTTTACAGTGGCAACCTGAAGTCCCCGATGGGGCAAATGAAGCAAAAAGGACAGCACCACTGGTGTGTCGCAAGCAAAAGGATTCACTTTCTTAACTCTGCACCAACTGCAAAACGTATTCCAATGGCAGCAGTACAGAGACTTGTCTTCTAGCCGAAAGCAGCACTTCCATTACATCTTCCAGGAGATCCCAATCTTTTTATCTCAACCTCTCAAAAACCAGGCATGAAGGTTGAGAGTCCTGATCTCTGGGGGTAGAATGCAACCTCCCTTTTGTGAGAGCAGGTCCTCTCTTTGGGGAAGACGAATTGGAGGGCAGATTGACATGTCCAGAAGATCCGGGTACCACGTCCTGCTGGCCCAGTCCCGAGCAATCAGGATCATAGATTTCCCGAACTTCCTCAACCTCCTGATGACGTGAGGAATGATGGGGACTGGAGCAAATGCTTAAAGTAGTGGAAAGTCCCAGTCCACTACAAACGCGTCTGCTAGAGCTCTCCTCTCAGGAAAAACCCTGGAGCAGAACAGGTCGCACTTCCTGTTGACACTGGATGCAAACAGATCCAATTGAGGGGTTCCCGAAAGGGCAAACATCTCTTAAAGAACTTCCTGCTCAGAGCATCAGCTGCCGTCTTCTCTCTAGAGAGAGAGAGAGAGAGAGAGAGAGAGAGAGAGAGAGAGAGAGAGAGAGAGAGAGAGAGAGAGAGAGAGAGAGAGAGAGAGAGAGAGAGAGAGAGAGAGAGAGAGATTCCTTCCTGCAGTGTCCAAAACTAGAGCTGCATTGCCTCTTTGCACAGTGGTAGTGACCCTACACCACCCCTCTTTTTGAAGTAATGCATGGCCACTATGTGGTCTGTCATTATCAGGACATTCTTTCCCCGTACAAAGGGCAAGTGCCCTCAGCTCTAAAAGGTTGATGTGTAGTTTGGACTCTGATGGAGACCAACAACCGCTGATTGTCATATCATTGGTGTGGACCCCCCCAACCTGTGAGGTTATCTCCGGCCATGGTTGCCAAAACTTTCCCCCTTCAGTACATTCTCCTCGCAGGCCCACCCACAGGAGAACCTACGGGACCTTGCTCAGAATCTGAAGTAGGTCTGTCATTCAGCTGGGGAACTGAGGCCACTGGGACATGAGGGCCCACTGAAGAGATTTCATTCTCAAATGCGCTTCTGGCACCAGAAAAATGCAGGATGCCATAACACCGAGCATCCTCAGCAAATCAAAGGCAATTAATTGTTGGGCATTCTGAAACTTGATGACCATCTGCTGAATGTGTTCAGCACTCACCTCGGGCCGCTAGACTTTCCCTGAGGATCTGAAGCCTCTTAGAAGGTATCATGTGAGACTTCTTGAAATTGAGGGATAAGCCCAGTCTGTGGAGAGAGTAGCAGGTGATGCTGAGATGTTCCAGGACATGCTCGGGAGAACGGGCCCTGATCAGCCAATCGTCTAAGTAGAGGAAGATGTGAATCCCCCCCCCCCCCTCAAACTTGTAGCCACTATCACCATCAACTTGGTGAAAACCGTTGAGGCAGAGGCGAGTTTGAATTGCAGAACCCGAAACTGAAAAAAAGAGGACTGCCAATGGCAAACCTGAGGTACATCCTGTGCTTGTGATGAATAGGCACATGAAAGTAAGCATCCTGACGGTCCAAGGATACCCTCCAATCCTGGAGCTGGAGGGCCTGAAGGATGTATGAAAGAGTGACCATCTTGAACTTGTCTTCCTGAGGAACTTGTTCAAGCACATCAGGTCTTAATTCCTGGTCTTTCTTGTGGATTAGAAAATAAGGGGCGTACCAACCCTGCTTCCTCTCTGCCACAGGCACTGGCTCTATGGCACCTTTCTCCAGCAGGATTGAACCAATCTGGTGCCTCGAGGGAGTGGCTCCATGGTGGATGATCTGGAGGACTTTTCAAGAAGGGGAGCCGGTAACGATGGGCTACGGTTTGCAAAGCCCAAGGATCTGAAGCAATGCCCAGCCTTGCTTTCAAATGCTGAGTGAGCCAGCCCCCCACAACAGTTTTTGGTGTAGTTGTGGTAGCAGCTGATGGAAGGAGGCTGCCACTTGGGTGGTCTTTCCACCACAACCTCGTCCACCTCCAGGAAATCTTCTCTGGCCCCTTTGATTGGCATGGCCCCTTGTCATTCTGAAAGATGAATATTAGCGAAAGGACCAACCCCTGTAACTTTGAGGAGTCAGATGGGCCTGCTGTGGTTGTCTAATTGCTGCGCTAAGCGACTTTGCTGCCACTTGGGATGACTGGAGTTTTTCCAAGCTTTTATCAGCTTTACTTCCGAATAGATGGGAAACATTGAAAGGCATGTTCATTATCTTAATGGAACATCATGCGCAAAGCTAGACTTACGCAGCCATACAAACCTGTGCGGAACAGTACTGGCTGCCATAGCCCTGCTGACACTGGCGGCAGAATTAAGCCCAGACTGCAGAGACTTGCATATGGCCTCCTTTCCATCCTTAAGGATGTTTAAGAAACCACCTCCTTCTCACCTTTTGGGTTATGTTCAGCAGTCAAAGCTACGACATCCCATTGCGTGAAGGAAAACCTGGCCAGGGCAAATAGCGTTAATGGATTTTAACGGCATGCTACTGGCAGAGAAAATTCTTAGCCAATGTGTCAAATCTTTTGTCATCCCTGTCAGGTAGGTGGCAGCCTTAGATTATAAGGTAGCAGCCTGCACCACCAAACCTTCAAGAGATGGATGTTTGGATAATAAATCCGGATCCACGCTTGAAGGTTTGTACTTTCTAGTGAGATTTTTACTCACTGCAGGGTTTGTATATGGGGCTTCCCAATTGGCAATTACTCTACTCTTTAGAGCAGTATGAAATGGCAAAATAGAGTCCTTTTGAGGACCATTATCTAAAATATTGGTAAGGCCATCCTGCTGGTAAACTGTGGTAGGCCCTCCCCATCTCAGATACTCTGCAACCCCATTCATAAGTGACCTGTAAGAGGCATCTGCATGATCAGAAGGTTCTGATGTAGCAAATTCCACCTCAGGAGAGGTATCAAGGCCACTTGCATCTCTCAAAGAGTCTATCAAGTGTTCCATCCTAGCTTCCTCTGAATTCAGAGCTTCAGGAACATTTGGGGTCCCAAAGTCTAGCCCAAAAGGAAGGGTCTCTTGGTCAGATGGCTCATACTCCTCAAAAATGGAAGACCTCGGCTTAAAGCCTTTCTTTGGAAGTGGTTTAAAAACCGCCAGTGGCTCTGTCAATAACATAGAAGGACCCGACCCGTACCTCGATGGAATAACAGGGGAATGAGGCCTACTCCTTTCCTTGTATCGAGGCTTTGATTCTACTCAAGGAGCCAAAGACCTGGAGCCTGGACTCAAGGGTGTTTGAACTGAAACCTTGACAGACACCTTATTGGCCTTACAAGGCACGATAAGGTCATGGGGCACGATAGGGTCATGGGCCGTCTTCAGCTCTTTAGAAGAGGCGAGAGAAGCTGCCTACTCAAATATGTTTAAAATCTGGAGGAGAAAATCCTATCACGCAGCCTTAGCATCAGCTCTACGTCTTCCGATCGCTAAGTCACTTGCACAGGTAAAGTGGCCTCTATGATGCCTTTTCTTGGCCTTCTTTCTAGAAACTGAAGACTATGAGTGGTGCGAACAACTACTAGACCGCGAGTGCTTCTTGGGGCACTTACACGGCGGCGACTCACCCCTCAAGCTCCTTTCATCTGAAGATCTCATCAATGGGGATTTGGATAAGGGCCAACATGTAGCGAGTTTCCCCTTACTCTATTTTAGCGCCTTCCCTGTCATGGACTGACAGGAACTGCAGTCCTCCGTCTTGTGCTTGATACCCAGACACCAGAGGCAAATGCGGTGTGGGTCTGTGGTACACATTTTGCCGCCACAATCCGCACTCTTTAAATGAACCAATCCAAAGCGAACTGTGCAACAGAAAAAATTGAACTACAGTTAACAGGTGCAGTGCGTGCTACATATACAGTCAGTGAAGTCATGCTCGAGAGCGGAAAGAGGCCGTTGAGGGGCATTGAGTCGACTCATGGCGCCCTATACTGAGAGAAATAAATCTGAAGCAGGTAACGCTGGAAGGAGATCTCAAAGATGAGGAATACGGTGGAGGACACAATCCATTCGAACCTTATATATGCATTGCATAACCTAAGAAAAGATTGCTGTTGCTTGCAAATTTTAGATTGCAGTTTTATGAATTCTGTGGCAAGACCGGAGCAGAGTGTGTCTTTGTATTAGAGGCACAGGTGTAAAGAAAATGACATTTCGCAAGTAACTGCGGGGGAAACTATGTAGTTCAAATAAATACATCACTTGATTATCACTGGAAAATCAGTCCTACCTTCGGACTTCAAATCCACTGTCCTCCTCACCATCTTCTTTCTTCACTGCGCAAGCAGCAGATAAGTACACATTTTTGCTCGTTACTGTTTATTTGGATGGGTCATGGCATACTAATAAATGGCTTGGTTATATTCACAACGCAAGTTGTTTGTGTGTTACGTGTGGAAGCTATAACATTTAACAGACTTCTTCAGTTGCACGCACTGGTGCATTCATCCTTTTATTCTCTCACTGGCATTTCCTGTTCGTTTACAGAGCTTCCTCTGGCCCCCTGTTATTGAGTGGGCAGATTTATTGCATGGCTTCATTACATTCCTCAATTTCGGTGGCCACCATCAGCCTCAGTGAGTTGGGCGACCGCATCAGTCTGTGGGGTGCAAGCAGAGTCCAAGATGCTCCCACTCTAACACTGATCACCTGCAAGATTCCTTCTGAGCCCGAAGCAGAGAGTGGGTAGCAGCAATAGTACTGCAGGAAGCTTGCGTGGAGGATGCAGCCTTGCTGTCAGAAGTAAAGTTGAATTTCCTAAAGCCCAGTTTGGTATTTCTATACAGCGATTCAGAGAATGACTGAAGCAAGAATGAAGGGAGCAATGGGATTGACCATAACAGTATTTATTGATGCATGAATTGCAAAAATGTGTAAGCAGAAAGTCCAGCATTGGACCCAGAGCATAGGTGGATCAACCATAAAAGTCGACAGGGCGTGGAGGCGCACGCACATTGTGGATGAAAAAGCCATCTCAGTGAAAAAATTGAGTGCTTCCCTCAGATGGTTTGAACTATTAAAGGGAAACTTAGTTTCCCCCTTTACAGTTCGGGTTCTCCGACACGCATTCCCAATAAGCCATGCAAGGTTGGGGCTGTTTTGCTTCCCCTGCCATGCCAGTGAGGATGCAGGCTATGGAACGGATTGTGCGTAGGGGAAATCCTGCGCCTCCCCGCACATTCAGAATGCCTGGGGTGTTGTGCTCAGAGGTCCTCGGCTACTCTGTGCATGTGCAGGAAGCGCTCTAAGCTTCCAGGGTCCTGTTTGTTCTGCACAGGAGCCAAACGTCTTTCGTTAGAGGTAGCATGAGGATCAGAATTCAGACAGGGACTGAAGGTAAGAATAAAGGTATGAATATACCATGTACATGTATGGAGTCTTGGTTCGCATGTGAATGAGCGACTGTATGTTTGTTTATGGGTGCACATATGAATAAGCAATGGGCTCTTCAGGGAATGCAATGTGAATGAGTTTGTTAATGTGCCTGTGTGTGCGCCTTTACATTTGAGCCAGGCCTGGGGGTCTTTGATTTGGAGGGAGGAAGGGAGTGATGGAGGATAGGGAGAGTGGGAGGGTGGGTAGGTATTCTATTTATTACTGGCATTAACAATGAAGCAAACATGCTGTGTATTATTTTGTGATTAGAATGGTCTAATTTGACATTAAGCTTAAAGCAAACATGATGGCTGCTATACGTAGCAAGTCTGGCCTATTTTGGTACAGCCAGTCAGGCAATATTTTCTTACTGTGGCATGGTATTTGTTACTGGGCATCAATGATCAAGCATGTGTTATGTGGCTAGACTGGCCTACATTGGTGCAGTCAGGCTGGCCATGTATTTGTACTGTGGCACGGCATTTTTTACTGGGCATCAAGGGGAAATACAACATTAGGAATGTGCTTAATGTCCTACAATGGTGCAGCCAGTCTGGACATGTTTTTATTATGGCATGACAAAACCACCAGGAGTGTGTTCTTACTGGGGATAATAGCATACACTGCCAGAGCCAGCATGAACAGTTTTTCTTATAGTATCATTACTGCCATTATGAACAAAGCAAACTTCATTATGTTCTTACACTGGGAATAATGGCATATATTGGTGCAGCTAGCATGGAAATATATGGGCAAAGTCTGTGTAAATGGTTTTTACATTGCCAGGTATTCAAGGAAAAAAGGCATCATGAAAATGTGCATTGTTGGTGACATGCATCTATTACATTCTTTTCATGAGTTACCCTAAAAAACCAATTGCAAACCGGCAAGTGATCCAATTTTTCACAGAAAGTGCAGTGTAAAATGCACCATCATTTTAAAAATGTTCTCTGTGGAGAACATCCCCGAAGCGCCTGTGGTTGCTGTGGGTTCCCCCTCTTTCCCTGGTCGCACCTGTATATTTATGGGAAACATTTACACTCTTCCATCCAGCCGTTTGAGTTCGGCCAATCCGTACCGGCCACTCCATGTGGTCATGCGCTTCACTCAAAAATATACAGATTTGATGCCGGTCGTTTGACATCACGTTCCTGTTTTGCAGGGCAGTCTTCACTTTCTCAATGTTCCACACCTTCTTTCTTAAAAAAAAAATTAGTGGTCCCTAATGTAACTGTTCAACTCTGCCATAGTATCTGCTGGACAGCCTCCTTTCTCTGGCCAGCCTATTGCTACTGACTTCTTGAGAGATTGTCAGTTGTTTGCTGGGAATTGAGACCGCTTGCAATGCTTGAGGGCACTCTCCTGGTTTGAGGCCTGATCATACATTTCTCCTGTGGTTTTGTGGAAGACGCTGTCTTTGGTTTGTCACTTGTAGGTCCTCAGTCACCCTCAGGATTGTACACTTCCCTTATCCAGGAGGGGTCCTGCAATGGTTTCTCTCATGGATTGGTCTGCATCGGTTCCTATTTGCCACTTGCAATACAGGGCAACTCTTTCAATGTTCACACTATTATCATCAGGGAGAAAAGTTGTCACCTTTTGAACACTTGTGGTGCACTAAATTGGGACATTGTAAAGTTGTCCCAGTTACTGGGCCACATTTCTACCCAATCGCCTTCTGCTACTTCAGCTAGCACAGTTTAAATGTCTTTGCCATGGAGTTCTTTAGTTGCAACGTATTCACACTTCAATATGCTCTGCAACCCAATGGTGTTTGGGGTAATCCTGTGGGATGCTACGGCATTCATGATCATGGTGTACAGATATCTGCATGAGGCCAGATTAGTAGACTCTTTTCTAAAGCAATTTGACCTTTCCAAACGGCCATCCACTTAGGGGCAATAGGTGTGCCGCTTTGTTCAACAAATTGCTCCCCCAGATGTTTTGCTTCTCCCCTTACATCAGTGGAATGTCTAACCAAAGGTTTTCGCAATCGCCCCCTGTAAAGAACGTTTGAGTGTCTTTAGGAAGGTGGCCATTTGGATATAAGGCACAACATGTAGCTCAATCAATTTGGATAGGTAATTCACCCTCACGATGCTGTACTTGTGCTCCATATAATCTAAGGGCCAATAAAATGGGGAGCCGACTTTCTGCCAAGGTTTATCTGGTGCGTCTACATTTGGGCAAGAGACGCATTTTTAGTGGCCGTATTCACAGCATTGTCCACTTCTGCATCAATTTGCGACCAGCAATAAGATTTGAGATTGTGCATTTTGGTTAGTGTAACTAAATGGACTTGGTGGGCTTTCTATATTATTGTCTGTTCACTTGGAATAGCGGGATGGCATTTTCACCTTGAAAAAGTACTTTGTTGGTTACTGAGAGTTCAGGGACTATTTGCAGAGATCACTGCAGCAAGGATGATGGTAGTAGTTTGTCTGTTCAGCTGTTTATTATTTAAGGTCTTTTTCCTGCGAGGTGGTGCCTGCTTCCATCCCTGTTTTCCGTTCATTTGTTGCAAGGTGTGTATCTGAACATACATCTGATACAGTGCCTATGCCACGACTGTGAACCAAAAGAGGTCCTTTAAATACAATTTTCAAAGTGGCCCCATAGTACACATTTTCAGCAAATTCAACCCTTATGCTATGGGAACATTTGGAAATACCACACAAAAGAGGTCCAGTATGCAGAGGGCTACCAGCAAATCTGCAGAGTTCCCTATTGGCCTGTCCACCCCTGCATAGGGACAGGTCAGGTCTTGCAGAAAAGTTGCTGCAGCCACTTCCTTTTTCGGTAATTTAGAGATGCATTCTGCTTGATCATTTTTCCAGTCGGTGTGATAACTGTAATATTTCAAAAACCATTACATGCACTCTGACTCCAATACAGACAAATAAAACTCCTACCTCTCTCTTCTTTGGGATAGATGGTTCTTTAATCTTCAGAAGTAATGGGAAAATACCTAGAAGCCCCTCCACAATCTGACTTTGCAGAGTTCGACGTGGTGGAGCCTCCAGGGAAAAACCCTTACGGGGAAGAAACCCTGTGAAGGGCTGCTAGAGAGCGTAGTTTCCTGAAGACTGCTCCCTGGAGAGGTTTCCGGTGGATAATAATTAGCCCCTTTGCTTGAACTTCCTAATCGCCTCCAAGATATATAGGTGCTAGGTGCAAGTAAACACAGAGAGCGATTAATGACACGAGGGATAAGTGTGACAGACCCAAAGAGAGTATCTCGGTTGATTTCTAAAAGGCTTACCCTAGAAACACCTGAATCAGGCCCGGAAGACAGGAGGGTAAAGTTCCTGGACAGGTTTGAAGAAAACAGGGGGAACAGTTGCAAAGCCTAACAAAGTGTGAAATGAAAATTAGACTACTTCTTTCCCCCTCCCAAGCCTGAACCTGTTAAATGAGATGGAATGTCACTTAAGCTTACCACCCGAAGGAGACTCTTGAGAGACTAATACCCGGCTTGTGCTGGCAAGGAGGAAGTGGCGTAATGGTCCGTTTAGAGAGATGAATGAGTCCTTAAGAAAGGAGGATTGTGATGAATGGAAAAAAACGGGTAAAGCACGAGAAATGCGAATGAAGGAAATTTTACTCTATATTACGGATCGTACCGGGACCTGCGTCCTAATATCCCTGGATGAAGGATAGCCTTGTGAACACAATAACTCCTCTGATTCCACCGAAGGCGGGGGATCGGAGCCGCGTTCTGATTATTGCCTTATGCGGCCGGTAAAGGCCGGGAAAGGGAGTTCAAGCAACAAGTAAGAGAGGAGAAACAGACACAGGATAGCCGACTCAGTACTTATACAAATAAGAGAAGAAGTGGAAAGGCAGCGGGCACGAAGGCGTACTTACGTCTGCGAAGCGTGGCTGGACTCTGGAATGAGAGTAGCAATGCGCCGATGTGCGGGTGAATGATACGAAGTACTGCTCGCCAGTCTGAGGGCGTGGCTACAGCCTCTTCCTCATGTGGAACAACTGCTGTACCGTTACTTGCCACAACATGATTCTCCGTGTTGGAGTAAAATGGACGCCGTACATCTCGCCCGTTATACCAAGGTTCCTGTATTCCACGAATCATCACAGTATGCCCCCTTTTAGAGGTGTTCCCCCCCCCCCCCGGTTTGTCTGGATGTTTCAGATAGAACTGTTTTACAAGTTTGGGAGCATGTACTGCGGCCTCAGATTCCCAAGTCTGGTCGGCGGGAGTATAACCCTTCCAATCTACTAAGTATTGCAATTTACTGTGATGGTAACGAGAGTCACAAATACCGGAAACTTCATATTCCGGACCAGTAGATGATGCGATGGGATCTGGACGTGCGGAAATATGAGGATGGAAAGAACTTCGCTGGTCTGGCTTTAATTGTGATATATGAAAAACTGGATGGATGCGAGACCAGGTCTTGGGTAGTTTGAAGGAAGCTGCTCCAATCTTACCCAAAACTCTAAAGGGACCCATGTATCTTAGAGAGAGTGTCGATGGTCGTAAATGCCGAGGCAGAAAACGAGAAGACAACCATACCCAATCTCCCAGGTTCGGGATTGGAGCTGGGGTATGGTGCCGGTCTGCAAACTTTTTCACCCTCATCTGGGAGTCTTTGAGGGCCTTTTCGGTGGATTGATGTCCCTGACGAATCTGTTGCATTAGATTGTTCACATCTGGGAATTTGCTATCTGTAAGTCCTGTCTTGGGAAAGGACGCTGGGTGGAAACCATAAGTACAGAAAAACGGTGAGGCATTGATTGTGGAGTGATAGGAGTTATTATATGCGAATTCCGCCATAGATAACTCCAACCAGTTGTCTTGGGCCACGGAAATATAACTCCGTAGGTATCTTTCCAGGGTTTGATCGAGTCTCTCTGTTTGGCCACTGGTTTGAGGGTGAAACCCGGAACTCAGCACTCGTGTTATCCCCAAGATCTTACAGATTTGTTTCCAGTACTGAGAAGTATACTGAGACCCTCGGTCTGAAATGATAGTTTCAAGAAGCCCGTGGAGTGTAAAAATTCAGGTAATAAGGGTCCAAGCCATTTGAGCCACCGTGGGAAGACTCAGGAAAAGCTCAAAATGCGCCAATTTTGTGAAGGTGTCAATAGTTACCATTATCGTGGTGTGACCACCAGACGGAGGGAGATCTACCACAAAGTCTGTAGAAATGATCTGCCAGGGTCTTGTAGGTATAGGCATCTGTACTAAACTCCCGTAAGGACAGTGTTTAGGCCTTTACGTCTGAAGACAAATGGGGCAGGATTTGACGTATTGCTGTATACCTTCTCTTCAGTATGGCCACCAAAAATGACGAGAAATTAATTCTCGTGTAGTAGAGACTCCTCAATGACCTGCTGTTTTTACATCATGACCCATCCTCAATACTTCTTTTTATTGAGTCTTGGTAGGGACGTATACCTGTTGATCATGGAAATAAATTCCATCTTTCTTTGTCAGGGACTTTTGTTGGGTTTTTGAAAGTTTGTCTAGTCTGATTCTTCCTGATTGCAGTCTCAAGCGCTCCAGGAAATCTGGTGGTTTCGTCAACCCCATTGCCAGACAAGGAAAAATAGGTTTGGATCTAAAGGGTTCCAGAGGAGAGCGATCCTTCTGGGATAATGCATCCGCCTGCAAATTGTATTTCCCCGGAATAAAGGAAAAGATAATCTGGAAGGGGAAAAAAAATGTGCCCACCTTGCTTGTCTGCTGTTGCAGGATTGGGCATATTGCAGAATTCTGAGATTGTGGTGATCGGTTCTAACTTCCACAGGGTACTGGGCCCCTAGCAGTAAGTGTCTCCATTCCTCAAATGCCCGTTTTATCGCCAACAATTCCTTTTCAAGCACCGTATAATTCAGCTCTGCAGGTGCTAAGGTCTTCGATAAATATGCTATAGGACGTTCCTGACTCTGATCATCCTTTTGTAGTAATACTGCTCCCAAGGCATATTGTGATGCATCTGTCTCCAAGAGGAATGGACGTGATTGGTCTCGGTTCGTCAGCATTGGTGCATAAGTAAACCTGGTTTTTAATTCATCAAAGGCTTTTTGAGTCTGTTCTGTCCACAAGAATGTCACTCCCTTCTTGATCAAGTTAGTTAAGGGTTGTGTCAGAGTGGAAAAATTAGGAATAAACCTTCTGTAGAAGTTTGAAAACCCCACAAACCTTTGTATGTCCTTGTATGACACCGGAGTGGGCCAATCTTTGACGGCCGAAACCTTTCCAGGATCCATAGCAATCCCTTGGGCTGTTAAGATGGAACCTAAATAGGTTACCGTGGGTTGGTGAAAAGAGCATTTCTCCAGATTGTAGAAGAGATGGTTATGGCTAAGCCTCTTGAGTACTTCTCTCACCTGGGATTCATGCTCGATGAAAGTTTTAGAGAATACCAGAATATCGTCAAGGTAGACGATGATGGAATGTAAAAGTAGCTCTGCAAACATATGGTCCTTGAATCGCTGTAACACGGCGGGAGCATTGGAAAGTCCAAAAGGCATTACCTGATATTGAAAATGCCCGAATGTGGTCCTAAAAGCCGTCTTCCATTCGCCTCCTGGTCTTATTCTGATCAAATGATAAGCTCCTTTGAGATCCAGCTTAGTGTACACTGTGGCTCCTTTGACGGCGGAGAAACAGACACAGGATAGCCGGCTCAGTACTTATACAAATAAGAGAAGAAGTGGAAAGGCAGCGGGCACGAAGGCGTACTTACGTCTGCGAAGCGCGGCTGGACTCTGGAATGAGAGTAGCAATGCGCCGATGTGCGTGTGATGGATACGGAAGTACTGCTCGCCAGTCTGTGGGCGTGGCTACAGCCTCATCCTCATGTGGAACAACTGCTGTAACGTTACTTGCCGCAACATGATTCTCCATGTTGGATGAGTAAAATGGACGCCGTACATCTCGCCCGTTATACCAAGGTTCGTGTATTCCACGAATCATCACAGTCGGGCACATCCGTTCTATTAGACTTGTGTTCTTGGAGTTTGACAGCCATCCTGGCCAAGATAGATTGACATTTTGGTGCCACCTGGACTCCGTAAATTGACCAGCGGCTTGAGATCTGTGTGCAGCTTCAACCTTTCTCCCCAAATGTATCTCCGCTCCGCAAGTGTTTCGTGGCCCACAAACAGGCCAACATTTATTTCTCAAGAACCTTGTAATTCTGTTTGGCTGTAAAAAGTGACTTAGATGAAAATGCTACATATTCTGTGTTGAGTTTCTTCTGAGTGAGGGTGCCTCCTGATCTGTAGGCACTATCCTCAACTGCGATGCATGTCTCCAGCTTTGATAGAAGAGCTTGAGGCATGGTACATTGAGGATGTGTGACCTCACAATACTGAAAGCCCTTTGTTGCCAGTATGACCATTCAAATGCAGACTCCTTTTCTGAGAAATGAACCGAGGGGTTACGTTTTTTTCCAAACATTCTGGTATGAATTCTGTATAATATTCTGGTAGGCTCAAGTAGGATTTTATTGTTTCTTTGTCAAAGTTGCAGGAGCTTCTACTATGGTAGTCACGCTCAACTGATACTGCATGAAACACATTTTTCCATTCATAATCAAATGTCTGCTGCTTGAAGTATTTGAAGTATTGTTTCTAGAGTGTAATTGTGGCCAGAGGACATTTTTCTATGAATCAGAATATCATCTCGCAAGTAGGCTACATTTTTCATATCTTTGGCCATCAAGTCCATCATCCGTTCAAATACGGATGCTGCGGATGACAGTTCAAACAGAATCCTCATGCATCTCTGGGCGCCAAAAGGAGTGATGAATGAAGTGCGGGATTCATTATGTTCTCTCTCTCTTGCATGGCCTGGTTTCTCTATAAGCGGACCTCCATAACCATCAAAACCAGTTTAGTAATGCTGGGGAGTGGTTGTCTGAATTGTACTTATTTGAGACTTCAGTCGACACACACACAGTTGGACATGAGAACCATTCAGGATTTGGATCTGCTCTGTTCTTTCTTTGTGCAGTTTATCTAAGAGATCTTTTAATGCTCATCTCTGGGCTGCTGGAACAAGGCGAACCTTATGTTTGGTCAGAGTAGCACCTGGACATACGTTGGTTTTATGAATTTACTTATTAGCATATCCCCAATGTGCCACCAAATAAGGCTTTGATGTGTGTTCCCATTCTGTAACGTTCATACAAAGCACCTGGTAGTTGCTGCTGAGATCAAGAATATTTAACTTGGTCAGGTCAGCTCATACAGCGGGTCGGTTTGTTTTGGCTCTGCGACATTTACATATTTTGTTTTTCAAATTATTTTTAATTAACATTTTTGGTACAGCGTACACCAGTTGGTTACCCCCCCCATTCCCCTCTCCTCCCTCCCCCTTCCCTTCTGTCCCCTCCTCCCCTATCCAGAAGTTGCCCTTGAACCTCTTGCACTCCTCAGTTGTCCAGTAGCCATTATGTAGTTTTGTATGTCCTTTTCCCATGGCTGGGCGCTACTTGCACATCCTGTCTTTTCCCCCTTTATAAATCGACTCCTCTTGAGGGAATATTATTCCTAGCAATGATATAGATCTAGGGCACCATGTTCTGCAGCCCCATCCGTTAGATATCTCAGGAGGCTGGCCCAGTGTGCAGTGAACTTTGTGTGTTCTAGTTTTGGACATTCCCACCAGATGTGGGCCCATGTGCCTATCCCCCCCACACTCCCTCCAGCAATACTGCGAGGATTGATGGAACATTCTATTTAGTTCGGTGACACTGGAACATCAGCTTTAGCCAAATTTCTCTAATCTGGATAGATCATGTTAGCTTTGGTGCCCATACGTATTGCCACTCTGGATCACCAAATTTACTGCCTGTGTCGGTTTCCCATTTCCTCCTATATGTTCTGTTCGGTGGTGTTTCCCCCTCTTTAATGTGCTTGTATATTGAGGCAATCAGACCCTTGTCTTTCGTGTGTGTACACAGGAGATGGCTAGCGGCCCCCAATCAACTAGCTTCGACCTTAGCTTCTGCAAAAGGGGTGGATAATTTGCCTGGTACAATTCCCCCATTGTTTTGTACTTTTCAAAGGTTGTGAGGGCTCGCAACCGCAGCCTGTTTCATCTCTGGGTGAGAGAGCGGGTGCCTCAGTTGCATGTAGCTATCCCTGCACCCAATCCTAATTCTGCTTTGCACTGTTCAAATTCTTTAATCCTGCCTCCCTTGTACATGTCCCGCACCATGCAACATCCCCCCTGATACCATGCTTCGAATGTCGAGGTCCGATGGCCCGGTGTGAATTGTGGGTTATCAAAAAGTGGAGTGTAGGGGGGAGGGGAAGGTAGTGATTTGTGCCCTTTTGACCGCATTGTCCCATGCCTCCCCTATCGTCGCAGTTATTTTGCTGCTATACATTTGGGAATTTCTATCCGCTTTCAGTTCCCACAGCATTCCCTCTAAGTGCCCTGCTACCACACTATCCATTTGCCTCCAAATCTTATCCCTGTCATCTCTTTGCCAGTCTCTTATGATTCTGATTTGTGCTGCGATGTAATAAACCTTAAAATCCGGTTCACCCATACCCCGACTGAAGGTTAGTGTTCTCATGAGGGTTCCGGCTACCCGTGGGAGCTTTTGGTTTCAAATGAAGAGGTTTGTGAGTTTTTGGAGGGCTCTGAAGAAGGTAGGTGGGATCGTTGTTGGAAGGGCTGCAAAGTGGTAAAGCAGCTGTGGTAGTACTACCATCTTTAATACGTTAATGCGCCCTACCCAGGAGATGGCTAGCGGCCTCCAATCAACTAGCTTCGACCTTAGCTTCTGCAAAAAGGGTGGATAATTTGCCTGGTACAATTCCCCCATTATTTTGGTCAGTAGGACTCCCAGATATTGAATAGTTTAGCGCCCACCTGAAATCACGGGCCCGTCTGATGTGTTGGTCAGTGGCTGAGGACAAATTGAGGTTGAGTATCTCGGATTTATTAGTGTTTACTTTTAATCCAGCCACCGCTCCAAACCGAGCGAGTTCCCTCTTCACCGCTGACAAAGAGGACACTGGGTCAGTTAGTGTGAGAAGTATGTCGTCCGCAAAAGCAGCGATTTTATGTTCGCGACCCCCAAACGGTATTTCCTTTATTTCATCTGCCTCTCTTATTGCAACCAGGAATGGTTTTAAGTGTACTGCGTACAGCACAGGTGAGAGAGGGCATCCTTGTTTGTGCACCTCTCCACTCTGACCGGCCCAGATATCTGGCTGTTAATTGGCAGTCGGATGAGCAGATTCTGGTAGTTTGTCTTGACCCTAGCGAAATATTTGGGTCCAAATCCCATTTTTGTCATTGTGGCAAAAAGGAAGCCCCACTCCACCTGATCCAAGGCTTTTTCGGCGTCTATTGCCAGCAGGAGGGCATGGACCTCTTTCAACTGTGCCTGGTCTATCAGATGCACTAGCCTTCTTACGTTGTCTGCGTCTGCCTGCCTCTGAGGAAACCTGCTTGGTCGGGTTGGACTATTTTGGGCATGATCGCATCTAGTCTGGCCGCTCAAGTTTTAGTGTGGATTTTGGCGTCCATGTTTATTAACGCTATCGGACAGTAGGAGCAGCACTCCGTCGGATCTTTTCCCTTTTTGTGAATAAGAATGACCTTCTCCTCCTCCATTGATTTGGGAAGGGCTTTGGCAGGTCCGATATAATTGAATGATTTGGTAAGGTGGCGGATTAAAGCTTCTTTGTGTAATTTATAGAATTACGCAACGTAGCCGTCCGGGCCTGGGGATTTGGTTATTGGCAGGGTGGAGATTGCCCTTCTGACTTCGTCTATTGTTATTTCCTCTTCTAACTGCACTCTCTCCTGCTCCGATATAGCCACAAGATCTATGTTGGCCAGACAGGCTTCCTGCTCTGTGGGATCTGGGTTACTTGAGGGATATAGGTTGGTGCAGAACTGGCAGAATTACCTTTTTATTTCTTTATTGCTGGTATACAATCTGTCCCCATGGCATTTGACTTTCAGGATGGTTTTGTCACTTTCTACCTTTCTCAGCATTTTGGCCAGAAGGAGGTCAGATTTATTTGCTTTAACATAGTATTTCGGGCGTAGGCGTAATAGTACTGGCCTGGTCTGGATAAGGTTTAACTGCCCTCTTACTGCTCGATATTCTCTTTTAATTGCTGCTGAGTGTTTCAAGCCCATCTGCGCCATTACCCCTTTGAGTCTAATCTCAAACTGTTCTTCCTCTAATTTTAGTTCTCTATCCCTTCTCGCCTTTATTGCGATAATCCTCCCTCTTATCGTGGCTTTGAGGGCGTCCCACCATACTTGCGGAGGACGGTCCGCCCAGTGATTGTGTCCTGTGAACTCCTCCAGCTCTTCTTCTATTTCCCGAGCTAGCATTCGGACCTTAAAGAGCGGGGTCAGGTAGCGCCAGCTCCACAGCCTGGGAGGGCTTTGTGGTCTGGAACTGGTCAGAGTAATTGGGGCATAGTCGGAAAGCGCTATGGCTCCTAGTGCGATATCTATGGCTTTGCCTAGTAGTGTTTTGGATATCCATATGTAGTCTATTCGTGAGTGTGATCTATGTGCATGTGAATAGAAGGTGTACCCCATCACGTTTCCCTGGATCTCTCTCCATGCGTCTATTAGAGCAAAGTCATGTGTTTTGCTCTTGAGGTCCCCTGAGGGTCAGCCCGATGCCCCCTGTGGTTGTGCCCCTGTCCATAGAGGGGCCGCAGGCTATGTTGAAATAACCTGTTAGCATAATACGACCCCTGGCAAAATTTTCCAGCCGGGTGAGGGATTGTTGTATAAAGGCATCCTGACTGACATTCGGGGCGTCGATTGTCGCAACTGTATATAACTACCCCCTGCCCTCGAGAACCACCGACCGCCAAATACCTTCCCTGGTCATCCTTTTGCATTGCCTTATTTACCAGATCCACGGCATCTTTCAATGAAATCACCACCCCCCACTTTTTTGAAGGATTGTGTGGCTTGGAGTAGCCTAGAATATCCCCAGATCTTTAGGCTATGTGAGTCTCAGGTTTGGATGTGGGTCTCCTGTAGCATGAATATATGTGCTTGATCTTTCTGTAGGAACCTCTTAACCCGTTGACATTTAAAGATAGTAGGCTTAACCGTCCCATGATACATTCTGAGGTATGACTATGAGTGCTCCTCGGGTAGTATAGGGCCCTAGATAACCTTCTCTCCTTACCATTGGGGCATACCAATTGCCTTGGACTTCCTCTTAAGGGTTTCAAACTCCTGGGGCCTTCCCCTCCTCCTAATCCCCCCTGCTCCCCTACCCCCGATTCCCATTTCCCCTCTGGGTGAGCTCAGATGGCTCTTGGCCCCCCCCCCCCTTGTTCTGGAAAGATGAGAGCTGAACTCCAGGACATTCCCAGATTTGCTCCACGCAGGATCTCCCTGTCCCATTCCAAGGTTCATATCCTCCCCTCCCCTTACCGCAGTGTATCTTCCCCCACGCTAATGCTATCCTGATACGGTGCCTTTATCATTTGTTAGCGAGTGCTCTCCCCGGACTCACTGTTCAATTTTGGCATCTCTTCCTGTCTTCAGGCTCTGCTAGCACTTCCTGCTGGGCGGTTTGGCCAGTTGCTTCGGGCTATCCTGGCATGTAGATTGCTGATCTTCTTTCTTTGAGCGTTTGGATCCCACTGTGGACCACTCCCACGGTTTATGTGCGTTGCGGCGCGGCCAATTGCACTGGTGGGGCTCCATGGGGGTGGCTGTTCCAGCCCCAGCAATTCCATCCCTTGCTCGCAGGCCGTGATCTTATGTTGTCGGCCATGCCAGGTAAAGCTTAGCCCAAAAGGGTGAGTCCACCTATATCGAATTTGCTGTTCTCGCAAGTGCGTAAGAACCAGGCCCATCTGTCTTCTTTTGATTAGGGTTACTTGAGCCAGATCCTGGTATAGAAAAATCTTTGTGCCGTTGTAAGTAATGTGCCCTGCCTTTATGGCTTACTCCAGGATTTTTTTCTTTGGTGGCGAAGCTGTGGAAGGAAACTAGGACGTCTCTTGGTCTGGCTCCCGGTCCAGAACGGGCTGGGCCCACTCTGTGGATTCCATTGAAATGAAGATCTGGGTTCAGTTATGAGTCCAGTAGATCAGTGAAGATTTCTTTGAACGTTCGGGCCAGGTCCTGCTCCTGTATTGCCTCTGGGAGGGATTTGACTCGTATGTTGATCCTCCTTGATCGATTTTCTAAATCTTCAGCCTGGAGCTCCAGATTTTGGGTGGCCACCGCCAGTGTTTCCCTTGCGTCTTCGGTTAGTTCCTGTATGGCCCGTTCATTGGTGTAGACTCGCTCTTCTATTTTGTTGATCTCTCTTTTTATTTCCTTGATTCCCTCGGCCAGGTCCTCTCTTAGGCTGTCCATCTGTCTCTGTCCCGCCGTCGTAATCTTGTCGACCAACTCCCCTATAAATTGCTTGAGTGTGGCGTGTGCGACCGGTCTATCCTGGTCTCCCTGATTGGGGTCTGATCCTTGATCAGTCGACCAGTCACCCTTTTGGTGATCTCCATCTTGGTCTGGATCCCTGGCCCAGATTTTAGTGAGGGGGCCATCCTGGCCTTTTTTTTGTATTTCTCATGGTAGAAGGGGGATCCTTCGTTCTGTTCCTTGACATTGCCAGGGGCTCGGGCGTAGATGAGTGAGTTCTTTGCTGTAATTCGCACTGGTTCCGCACTCTTGGGGTGGCTAGTTGAGAGGGGACTGCCACTTGCCACAGGGTGTGGGCCAGACACCTTATCTTATCTTAGCGCCGCTCCTTTTCACTGCCTGTCTCTCCTTCTATCCCGCCAGAATTAGAACTGCACTTAGGGTGTCTGCAGTCCCTGAAGGAGTCATTGATGCACAAAAGGGAGTAGGTGATATCGTGGGCCCCTGTAGTTGCCACTTGATGGGCTGGCGGATCTCACCACTCAGGAGTTTATGGTGCTTTTCCTCCTCACCGTACTTATAGTCCTCCCGGAGTCCAGGGATTTTTCGGTGACTGCGGCTGGTTGAGGCCCGATGGTGTTGCTCTTGGCCATATTGGGCCTTCGTTGCCCACAGGCACAGTCTGATGCTTGTGTTTTTAGGTGTTATCGCCGAAGCCTATGTCTTAAGGTGTTTTTAATCGCAGCTCTGCTAGATTTGGGTGGAGAGACCTATTCTCAGCCCCAACCGCTACAGGTCATAGTTGGCCCCACTCCCGGCCCAGCTGTAATTGGGGAGCAATATGCGGCACTCAGAGGTCTCCGTGGGTGCCAAGTTTGGCGCAAGGGCTCCCCACGCTCTTCCCCCGACCAGCCCAGCGTGGATGTGATCACCAGGGGCCGGGCCTGGCTCCAGGTGAGTGACAGGCAGGCCGGGCCCCTCCCAGGCGGTGTTATGTTGCGGAACCAGAATCCGAGACGTGTATCCTCATCCCTGGGTATCTCGGCAGGCCAGGGATCGCCAAGCTTGGTCTCCCCTTTTTGAGTTGGGATTTCTCCATGGTGCAGCGCTCTCCGGTCCTCTTCGAGGGGTTGGTCTTGTCCTTTTGTGCCTCGAAGTCGCTGCTTCTGGTGGTCACAGCCCGCAGTGCCACCGAGGGCCGGGCTCATCTCCTCTCTGCTCGCTGTTGGGGTCCTCCTCTGTGCCGCCCGAGGGAGGCCGCCGGCCCTTGTGGTCCACCAGCTGCCATGTCCAGGAGCTGCCGTGGGGCGCCAATCGTCCCCCCCTCCAAAGGGCGAAGGGAGGAGTGAAGTGGTCAGCCTGGCCAGCGCGTGGTCATGCCTCCAGGCCACTGATGCTGCAAGTGGAGCTGGGGACAATCGGTAGTCCCTGCCTCCAGGCCACTGATGCTGCAAGTGGAGCTAGGGGCAATCAGTAGTCCCTGCAGGCGGCAAGGCTCGTCGCCCCTCTCTTCACCCCCGCCAGTGTCAGGGCTACCCTTCTGTCCAGGGCGGGCTCACCCAGGCAGAACAGGAATGGTAAAAGGGGATGTGGGCTGCTTGACTAGATCATCAGAAGTTTCTTTTCCTGAGGTGTGCAGAGAAACGCACCCAATTGTCTCAAACGCGACTCGCAATCATTCTATTAATACCAATAAGAAGCGTAGCACACCAGGGAATTCCCAACATTTTAGACTACAACATCAGTATTGCAACACGCTTTAAGTGTGTCATGGGCTCATCAGTACAGTGCACTATGAAGAAGGCGGTCTAGCAAATTGTACCATTTCCGCTATGCCGTAACGATAGAGGCACATTTGAGCGACATCAATTGCTCAGCAGTCACTACACTAGTTGGAGTTGGCCAAGAAAAGGAGCACTAATAAAAAGGCTTGTTGGGGAGGGTGCAGTATGACCCATAAAGTGGCCTCTCTAAACCCATTTCTAGAGACAAAAGCGCTGCAACCTCCACCGGGCTGAAAAACCCTCTGTATGTTGAATAATGCCGTTTTAAAAGAGTAACTTCCTCAGTAAAGAACCACATGCCCTAAAGGAAATAAATATGGGCTCTAAATACATCTAGTATTTCGCACCCTATGCAGGCGTTTCATATCCCAACAGGTCCAACGGGTGACTTGCCTAGGCCGTGAGGTTCCCATCTACCTTACCATCATGCAGTCTTTGCCTTTCCTGGAATCGCCATTAGGCTGGAGCCAGAGCTTCTTCATTTGACTCGCACAAGTTGGTGGCCTTAGTCTATAGGATCAACTATTTACTTGGATTTTGTCAGTTCCCTTAATTTAACCACATACTCTACCCGTTCGGTGGAAGCCTGTTTTCCTGAGAAAAAGATGTAGTAAAACCACATTTACTCAGTTCAAAAAAGTAGTAGCAAGTCTTCTAATCACCTCTAAGTTTACAGTGTCCTCACCCACGGGTCCTGGCCAAGGTATCCATCTCCCTTAACCCAGAACATTTTCGATTTCCCTTCGATCCCCAGAGTATTCAATCAACTTTCGTTGCTGTGAAAAATCTGTACCTCGAATAGCTTCAACGTATGTCTAAAAGTGGGAAAAAAGGGATTACACAGAACTGCCGGTTATCCAGGAGATTGGCAATTGAGAGGCACCCTGCATCGTGCGGGTGGGCGGTGGACTGAGTCTCTGCAAGCTCATTGCCAATGTGGTATTTCTATGCAGTGAATGAAGGAACTATCGCTTCTGGGCCTCCCTGCAGCCCCTCCTACCTCGGCATTGTCGGAAGCGGATGCCTGTTTGTACGGCCAGTGCGGCTTGACGGTTTGTAAGCACGCTCATCGGGCCTTTCCTCGAACCCTGTGCTGGGTTGTGCTGGGTCTTACTCCCTAAAGAGCCTGAGGAGCTGTGGCGGGAACAGGAGCACGGGACAAGAGCCCTTGTACACAGGGGCTATGGTGAGAAGCATTGCTGAGCTGCTGAGAGCCGCCGAATTAGAGCCAGTGAGCCGCAGTGTCTTGGCCCTGTGATGTCTGGCTGTTCGGCTTTTTGGTGGTGGCGTTTCCCCGCATAGAGGAGGTTTTCCTCCCGATCCAGCACTGTTTAAGGTATCCCGTGTATGTAGACAGGCAGCGCGGAATCTAGTTTGCTGCTGGGCGTCCATGTTACTTCGGTCCTTTTAGAGGCGTATGCCTACGGATTCTGGTAAACTTAGTGTACATTTAATTGTAGCTAGGATATGTTTATGCTATCCCTGGTTATGCCATTAGAACAATGTATAGACAATGTCCTAGGGTCTAGTATCCATGAAATACCCATTAATGGAGCCAAAACTATTAAGTCCTCAGAGAAAGGGGTTGATGAGTCGTCTATCCAGCCTCTTGTGGAAACCAAGGGATCTCATATCGACCAACTGGACCCCAGTTTATTAAAGAGAAAATTATCTCGGACCTCATCCAATGCAAGAACATGATGGATTTTAAACTGTGGGTAGACTCTTAACAATATTATACCTCAGCCTCCATTAGATAGGGCTGACGCAGCATGTTGGACAGAGGTGCAGACCACGGAGATTGCATGCCAAAGTGACTTGACTGTTTTATAGCCACATGTCAAAAAATCTAAGTTTATGAAGTGTGATAGGGGGCCTACTGTTGGTTTTGGAGTCACTGCAAGGCAATCTGTACCGGTTGGTCCAGCTGCAACGGTATGATGACTTCTCCTGGAGTTATATTGCCTATGGGTTCTTCACCTCAGTATATTTCGGCTCACTAAGTACGGAGCAATGGCCGACTTTCCCTCTGAAAAAAACCTTTGTATCAACAAACAAAAAAAATCTAGCATGCCCAAGATCGGTGATGCTGACCTTAGAAAGTTAGTTAGTGATCACAGAAATCTTGTTATCACGAATGTGGATAGACTGGAGAGGTATGAAACCAGAGAAGCCCTGGGAAATAAGTTCTTGTTATGACTGCAGAGTAGAGTGGGCCCAGGTTGTGTTCATGCTCAAGATTTGAGGTTCTTCCGCAGGGTTCAAATTAAGGACTGGTTTCATGGGGCCACCAAAGATTGCATAATTATTGGTTGTGGCCAGAACAATCTACCTGGTTTTCTGTGTCTTTGTAAAAACTTGAACTTCATATTCTTGGTGACAAATTTAAGGATTGTACTGGAATAATTATGCCCAGTTGTGAATTATGTCCCCTCCCTGGAATATAAAGTAGTTACTTTTTGGTCTTATGTGACTTTGTGTGCCCATTAGACTTATGTTTTATTGTTCAGTGGTCTGTTTTACCCTATTCCCTTGATGTATTAGATTTGTTGTTGCTATGGTGTCTAAGCACCTCTATTCCTCAGGGTGTTTATTTTGCGCTATATAAAAATAAATGACAAAAAATAAATAAAAGAGTAGAATAAAGGAAGCAATAGGATACGATATAACAAAATTTATTGCACAAAGAATCTAAAAGTAAGTGGTAAGTCCAGGGGTAGACTCGGAGGGTTGGTGCTCTGCCAGTCCTTGCCAGCAGCTCCTTGTGTATGTGCCTTGTTCACATATGTGCAGATTGTATATCACTCAAGAGGCATCACATACTGCACAAATAGTGTGGTGCAGTATTGCTAAAATGAAGACCACCTGCACAAATGTATTTTCCGATATTTCAGTGAACGCTGTTACTCTGTCACACATTTAGTGAGAGACTGCACAATGGCATCCCATCAGTCTGACTCTGTGTGCAGCTCATTGCGAAGGCATACTGTGTTGCGATACAATTTCATTCTCTGTACCCAGAATCCAAAGTCTAGGAACTGTCTATTGCCTACAACTGCCAACTGCAGAGACAAATCGTGCCTTCAGCAGCTCCAAATCCTACATTCTGAATCACTGGGTGGAATAAAGTCAGACAGGTGCAACTGATATCCCTTGATTAGGGCAGAACAGGAATGGTACAAGGGGATGTGGGCTGCTTGACTAGAACATCAGAAGTTTATTTTCCTGATGTGTGCAGGGAAACGCACCCAATTGTCTCAAACGCGACTCGCAATCATTCTATTAATACCAATAAGAAGCGTAGCACACCAGGGAATTCCCAACATTTTAGACTACAACATCAGTATTGCAACACCCTTTAAGTGTGTCCTGGGCTCATCAGTAGAGTGCACTATGATGAAGGCTGTCTAGCAGATTGTACCATTTCAGCTATGCCGTAACAATAGAGGCACATTTGACCGGCATCAATTGCTCAGCAGTCACTACACTAGTTGGAGTTGGCCAAGAAAAGGGGCCTCATTACGACCGTGGCGGTCCGGAAATAACGGTGGCGGTAAACCCGCCGCCACCGTTGTTTCCGGACCGCCTGATCCCAACCCCTGCAGGCGGGAGGTGATGTTCCCGCCAGGTCTGACCTGGCGGGTTTAGCACCGCCCGCCTGCAGGCGGACGAGGAAACACCGGCAGCATTACAAGATGCTGCCGGTGTTTCCATGATCCCGATTCCCATTGAGTCCCATAAGACTCAATGGGAATGGGGATTTACACCATTCCGCCTCCGTGATTCCCGGAAAACCGGGGTTGTGATGCCCCGGTAATTCCGGGAATCACGGAGGCGGAATGGTAATACGAGTCCGGCGTTAACCAGGCGGTTTTACCACCTCGGTTAACGCCGGACTCGTAATGAGGCCCAAGGAGTACTAACAAAAAGGCTTGTTGGGGAGGGTGCAGTATGACCCATAAGAAGACCTCTCTAACCCCATTTCCAGAGACAAAAGCGCTGCAATCTCCACCGGGCTGCAAAACCCTCTGTATGTATAATAATGATGTTTTAAAAGAGTAACTTCCTCAGTAAAGAGCCACATGCCATAAAGGAAATAAATATTGTCTCTGAATACAGCTAGTCCGAAACGAGCCATGGGACAGACAGATATGACCATCGACTGCCGTAGCAAGGGTATGGATTTCCACATTATGATCATTTCGATCTCTCAAAGGAGCACAACTGGATTTGTTTATTTTATTTATTTGTAATGCACCGCATGCATCGGGGCCCAACATTTAGACGGAGAGGAACATGAAAGGTAGACAGGACAACTGGGTTCAAGAAGAACGCACTGCTTAACTCTAGGTTACTTAAAGGTCTTCAAGGTTCTTCGAAATGCCAATGTATTTTTCTCCAATCTCAGAGCCATGGGAAGTGAATTCCATAGCTTTGCAGTTCTTACTGGGAAGGATCTAACCAGCCCCTCAAAGCGTTTGGAATTTAAGAAATTCATCTGTCCCATGTCTCCTGAACGCAGGGATCTGCAGGGTACATACTGGGAAATGAATAGCTTCAAGTAGGAGGGTGCTATTCCAAAAAGACTGCAATGTACGATGATGCTAGATTTGAAAACAATGCGCTCCGTCACTGCCAACCAATGTAGGCCCCACCTGTCCAAGGATATGTGCTCACCTCTTGGTTTATTCTTAATGACACGCACTGTGTTTTTCTGTATTGTCTGGTATCTAGCAAGGCAGGAACTATTTGCCCCTTTCAGCAAAGCGTTGCCTTAGTCAATCCTAGATAGGATGATTGAGCGTGCAATGGTGGCACAATTCTTTTCGCTGATGAGTGGTCTCATGTGAATAAGCAGCCGGAGGTAATATTAGACATTCCCGGCTGATCTGGATCACATATGCACGTAAGGAGGATTCCAGTGTGATGCCGGATATGAGGATACAGGGCATGTTTGACCTTGAAGTTATGATATGTTCAAAGTCATCAGACAGGACCCCTTCACCAAAGGTGGGCAGGTGCTTATCAGAAAGCCTCTAGTGAGGAGTCGATTAAGAGCGGAAGCCCCAGGCCCGAGACAGGAAAGTCACTGCTACACCAGAACTGCACATGAAAAACGTTGACCTTTTTGGGCAAGTTAGGCGCAGATCCCAAGCAGGGAATAAATAAGGTCAGGTGTTCATGCCTGGACAGAGGTCCCCAGTCTATTAATCAAAACATTGGAAATGTCTCAGAATGCCTTGGCTACCAAACCACCAGTAGAACAAGTTACTCTCTTACCTGGTAACGTTCTTTCGATGGGATGGCCCCACGACGTATTCCTTATCTATGACATATCTATGACAGTAATCACCACAGCTGTGCTGCTTCGGAAAATCTTTTGGCGTCTGCGTCCTGCGTCGATGACATCGATACGCTGTCCTCGAGGGCCTCCATCGAGCCGACGTCACCGGATGTTATAAGTAGGACCCACGACACCCGTAGCCTCAGTTGTAGTTTTTTCGCAGAACGTGTGGCACCAATCTTCTGCCAGTATGACCACAGAAAGCCTTGCGGAAACGTAAACTGCAATCGCATAAGAAATTCTGTAGTGGGGAAGGCAGGGAAGGAGCGATATGGAATACTTCGTCGGACCATCCCATCGAAAGAACGTTACCAGGTAAGAGAGTAACTTGTTCTTCGAGGGGATTGGGTCCACCAACGTATTCCATATCTATGACAGACTCCCAAAGCAGTACCAACGCAAGGAGGTGGGAAAAGAATTTAGAATATACAAATTTAGAATGCCCAATCAAATTGCAGAGTAATGGACCACCTTGCCAAAGGCCAGACCCTCCCCATGGATAGAATCTAGGGAGTAGTGACACATAAAAGTATTACCGAAGCCCAAGTTGCTGCGTTACAGATGTTACAAATAGGAAAACCCCTAAGCAGGGCAATAGAGACAGCCATACCCCTAGTCGAATGGGCCCGTAAGCCTACTGGAGGGTCCTTACCCGCCAGACGGTAACATTCAGAAATTGCCAAGATAATTCACCTAGACAAAGTCTGCTTAGTCATAGCTTGTCCCAAACGCCTTCCAGCGTAACCAATAAAGAGCTGAGCGTACACTCTGACCCGGGACATGCGTGAAATGTAGAAACTTAAAGCCCTACTAGGATCTAACCTATGGAGCCTCTTCTCGTCTTTACCAGGATGCGGAGGAGGATAAAATCCCGGCAGAATGACCTTCAGGCTCAAATGAAAATCCGACACAACTTTTGGAAGAAAAGAAGGACGAACTCTAAGGACAACCCTGTCCTTATGAAACACAGTGAAGGGTGGCTTAACAGACAGTGCCTGTAACTCACTCACTCTGCGAGCGGAAGTGACCGCAACTAAAAACACAGTTTTTAGGGTTAACAGTCTCAAAGGACAAAAATGTAAAGGCTCAAATGGAGCACCCATTAGAAACTTGAGAACAAGGTTCAAATCCCACCCGGGCACCTGGAAAGGTGACACATTAGTGAGCCCTTTCAGAAACTGAGAAATTAAAGGGAATTGAAAATAAGAACACTCCTCAGACGAGCGCTTAAATATGGACAGCGCCGCCAGGTAACCTTTAATGGTACCCACTTGCAAGCCCCTGTGGGCTAAAGAAAGCAAAAAAGACAGAACCACAGGAATGTCACATGAAAACGGATCCACATTCTTAACCCTGCACCAGTCGCAGAACTTTCTCCAACTGCAATGGTACAGGGACTTTGTTGCTGGCCGTCTGGCCGAAAGCAACACCTCCATCACGTCTTCAGGGAGGTCCCAATCCTTATACCTCAACCTTTCAGAAGCCAAGCGTGAAGGTTGAGGGATCTGACCTCTGGATGGAGAACCTGCACCCCCCCCTCCCGTGAGAGTAGATCGTCACGGTAGGGAAGACATCGTGGAGGGCAGACGGACAAGTCGAGAAGGTCCGGGTACCACATCCTCCGGGCCCATGACGGAGCAATGAGGATCATCCGGGAACCAAACTTCCGTAACCTCCGCAGCACTTGCGGGATGACAGGGACTGAAGGAAACGCATACAGCAGTGGGAAGGACCACTCCACCACGAACATGTCTCTCAAGGCTCCTCTTGGAGGAAATTCCTGCAAGCAGAACCTTTCGCACTTCCGGTTGACACTGGAGGTGAAGAGATCCACTTGAGGGGTCCCCCAAAGAGCTAAGATCTCCAGGAGAATCTCCTGAGCCAACTCCCACTCGTGAGAGATCGCGCTCTGCCTGCTCAGAGCGTCAGCCGTCTAGTTTTCGTCTCCGGGCCGATGAACTGCCAAGATCGAAATTTCCTGCTGGATCACCCAGAACCAGAGCTGCATCACCTCCCTGCACAGAGGAAGTGACCCTGCCCCCCCTTTTTGTTGAGGTAGTGCATGGCCCCTGTGTTGTCCGTCAGAATCAGGACATTCTTCCCTCGCACAGTCGGCAGAAAAGCCTTCAGGGTAAGCCTGACGGCCCTCAGCTCCAACAGATTGATATGGAGTCTGGACTCCGACGGAGACCAACGACCGCTGACTGTCTGCTCGTTGGCATGAGCTCCCCATCCCGTGAGGGATGCGTCTGTCACGATCGTCACCTCCAGCCAGGGCAGCCAAAATGGAGCCCCCCTCATCAGATTGCCTTCGACGGCCCACCACAGAAGGTCCTGGGCGACCGAGGGCAGCACCTGAACGGGGTCCGACAACCTGCCGGAGGACTGGGACCATTGAACCTGAGGGCCCATTGCAGAGATCTCATCCGCAACCTGGCCTCTGGCACCAGAAGAATGCAGGACGCCATGAGGCCGAGCAACCTCAAGAACTCAAACGCCAGGAGCACCTGGGCAAGTTGAAACTTGTGCACCATTTGCTGCGTGCGAAGAGCCCTTACCTGGGGAGCCACTGTGTTGGCGTCAAGTGGGACTTCTTTAAGTTGAAGCCCAGCTTGTGAAGGGAGTGGCAGGTGACAGACAGATGATCCAGGACTTCCTCGGGAGAGCACGCCCTGATCAACCAATCGTCCAGGTAGGGGTAGACGTGAATCCCCCCTTTCCTGAGATGCGCTGCCACAACCACCATGAGCTTGGTGAAGACCCTCGGGGCGGAGGCCAATCCGAACAGCAGGACCCGAAACTGAAAGTGCGAGTCGCCAACCACAAACCTCAGGTACTTCTTGTGCTTTGGATGGATCGGCACATGAAAATAACCGTCCTTGAGGTCGAGAGACACCAACCAGTCCTGAAGTTGAAGGGCCTGGAGGACTTGAGAAAGAGTAACCATCTTGAACTTGTCCTTCCTGAGGAGCTTGTTCAAACCGCGCAAGTCCATGATGGGTCTCAATCCTCCATCTTTCTTCGAAATCAAAAAATAAGGGGAATACCATCCCTTGTTCCTCTCCGCTACAGGCACCAGTTCTATAGCACCTTTCTCCAGGGATTGAATTTCCTGCGCAAGGAGTGGACCTGGACTCTTCAAAGAGAGGTTCCCTGGTGGATTGTCGTGAGGCCTCTGCCGGAAAGGAAGACAGTAGCCGTGGGCTATGATCTCCAGAACCCACACATCTGAAGTAATGGCACGCCATTCTACAAGATGCTGCGCCAGCCTTCCCCAACTGGAGAAGCATGGGCCTCATGACTGAGCTGAAGCGGCTGCAGCAGTGCCTGAGGGCAAAGAGGCAACTGCTCGCGTGGCCTTGGCACCTCGAGTACCTTGTTTTCCACCTCTGGCACTCCTACGGTTGCCCCTTTGACTTGCACCTCCTCTCGATTTACTAAAGGACGAATAATATCGAAAGGAACCTCCCCTCCATTGCTGTCCCCTAGGACGAAAAGGAGGAGGTTGGCGAACTGCAGAGCCCAACGACTTTGCTGCAGCTTTGGAGGTCTGCAACCTCTCAAGACTCTCGTCAGCCTTGCCGCCAAAAAGATGGTCACCATCAAAGGGCATGTTGAGGAGCCGGGCTTGCACATCAGGAGCAAAACCCGACTTCCGCAACCAGGCAAACCTGCATATTACGGTGCTCGCCGCCATGGACCGGCTGACGCAATCAACCATGTCCAGACCCAACTGAACGGATTCACACATTGCATCCTTGCCATCCTGCATGATAGCAAGGAAACAATCCCGTCCCCCCCCCCCCTTCTGGAATATGATCAGCCGCTAGGGAAATACAGTTCCACAGAGTGTGCGTGAAACGAGACAAGGCACAAACGGAGTTGGCAGCCTGAAGCGCCATACCCCCAGAAGAAAATATTTTCTTCGCCCAGCCGTCAAAACGTTTGTCGTCCCTATCAGGAGGGATGGTAGGGTACGACGCCTGCTTTGCAGGGGCCGTAGCCGCCTGCACCACCAAACTCTCCGGAGTAGGGTGCGTGGTCAAGTAGCAGGGGTCACCACTAGCTGGGCATTATTTCTTCGGCAAGGACTTGCTCACTGCCGGGAGACTTTCCGGAGAAGACCAAGCCACAGCCACCGTTCTCTGCAAGGCCATATGGAATGGAAGCACCGGGTCAGTTGGAGGACCTTGGTCCAAGATATCAGTCAGGTTATCCTGCTGAAAATCCCCAGGGGGGGGCAGACCACCCCAGGTAATCCGTGACCCTCGGCATGAGGCACCGGTATGAGGATTCGGCATGTGTGGCAGGCTCCGACCGACCAAACTCCACCTCCGGAGAGGTGTCTAGACCACTGGCATCATGCAGCGACTGACGCAGGTCCTCAAGTTGACTTTGACCAGAAACAATGTCATCAGTAACCTCTGCAGGAACCTCACCCTCCTCAGAACCCTCATCCACCTCAGAAATATAATCCATAGGCTGGAAGGAGGGTACAGAAAAAGGCACAAAGACATTTTTAGCCTTGGCCAGCACCTTTCTGGGGGGTGCCCCCGTGCCACGGGGTACCTCTGACAAGGCCGCCTTGAAAGGCGTTGAGGGCGTCGACGGAATCGGCGTCGAGCGTGGTCGCTGACAGCTTCGACAGCGTCGCCACAAGCCTCGAGGGCGGATCCCCGAGCGTGTCTCTCGACAGCCTGGGCGCCGATGGCGTCGACGACTTCCTCGGAGGCAGGGCCTTGAGAGAGTCCATCGACGACCGCGGCACCGCCGGCGTCGATGTCTTCCTCGAAGACTTCACAGGTTCTCGCGGTCTCGATGGCGTTGAGGACCGGGACCTGGAACGGGCATGTCTAGAGCGGCCATCCTTGTCCGACTGGGACCTCGAAGGTGCCCGGTGGTCACGACGACTGCTCGAGCCCGAAGACGTATGAGCGGTGTTCTGTAGCACGGCCACGACCGGCGTCCTCAGACGGTGCGGATGGACCGGAGCCCTGCGATTGAAAATTCCCCAACATCTCCTCTCGGAAGGAATCCCATTCCTCAGGAGTGGAATGCTTGATAGGACAAGCAACCCACCGACAGGCAGAGTCCTCGGAAGAGGATGGGGAAGGCGACCTGTGATGGCGCTTCCTAGAGTGCCTCAAAGAGGCAGAGGAATGGCGGGACCGACTCCCAGACCGAGAACCCCCGGACTCACGACGACGATGCGGAGAGTCGCCCCTCGAATCATCCGATGAAAGACCAGTGGAACGCGACTTCCGGGGCTTAGCCACCTTACCGACCGACAGCTTCGTCTTACGCTCCCGCAAGGCCTTCGATGTGAGCGATTGGCAGTCGACACAGTTGTCCGTATCATAGTCCTCCTCGAGGCACCAGAAGCAAGCGGTGTGCGTATCCGTCAGCGACATCTTGGACCCGCACACCCGATACTTCTTAAACCCGGACCGCGGGGTGGAAGAAGCCAAAGTCATCATACGATTAGCAATGAAGAAACAGGTTCGAAGAACCGAAAGAACAGGATTCAGTAGAATCGAGGCACGCCGAGATCTCCAAGCGAACACGTTCGCGGAAAAAACGGAACTGAGGCTACGGGCATCGTGCATCCTACTTATAACATCCTGTGATGTCGGCTCGACGGAGGCCCTCGAGGACAGCGTATCGACGTCATCGACGCAGGACGCAGAAAGATTTCCGAAGCAGCACAGCTGTGCTGATTACTGTCATAGATATGTCATAGATATGGAATACGTCGGAGGACCCAATCACCTCGAAAATTGGACACTACTAGCAGTATAGGCACACATCTGCATGCCTTCTCTGCAAGGTCAATTGTGCAATATCTAAGAGATGCAAAAGGATTCCTTTTAAGAAGAGATATGAACCTGGAAGAGCTGGTTAATCCAAGACAGGCCCCAAATAACAAGGCCTCATCAGTTTCCCATCTGTGAAGAACTGGTGAAATTCATGGGGACCTACACAGCCCTAAAAAAATTGCAGACTTCAATCAAACAAGATTCCCCACAAATGCTATCTGCAGGACTGGGAGAGGAAATTACTGCTCTTCCAGTGGATTCTACCAAGACAGGAGGTCCCAATCAAATTGAACAGCATTCCAATACGGACAGGAACAGAAGTCAGATGCTTTCTTCCGCTCCAGAGGTAGATATAACAGCACCCATCATTGGAGGAGATCAGCCAGACAAAAGGCTCCTGCCAGAGGTGGATGTACTCTGCACAGCCCTGCAATTAGGGGGATGGGGGGTTATATTATGCTCTGCTCACAGAACTAGGATGCAGTATCACAGGTTGAGTGAGACGGATGAGTAGTTCCCACCTAGAGTTCTATTCCAGTCCCATTCAGTTGTCGGAGCTGAATGCTCTATATTTTGCTCAGTAGGAGAAGTGCATTATGGAGGAGGCGGTGGAGAAACTGGCGCAGATGGTCAGACAACCCAATGGCCCCATCAGCAATCTCTTGTCCGGAGGAAGCAGGTGAGGCCAGTGATTGACTTGTGATAATTTAACAACTTAATTGTGTTATCGCCATTCCAAGATGGAGGGTATCCACATGCGGAGTGGCCACTTCCTTCTCAAGGTCTGGCTGATTAGGTTGGGCCTCAAGGACCCCTAACCTCTCAATCCTAATTTCCAAGATGCACTGCTGCTTTCTCCAATTTCAGTGGGAACTATGCATTTCTGAGTTGGCAAGCATGCCATTCGGGCTCTCCTATGTCTCATTGTGCTTCACGAAAGATCTGGAAGCAGCCGTGGGAGTATGTGGTATGCATGATAAATAAACTACGTGTTCTATAGGAATCACAGACTACCTCCTACTCCTGTGTTTCAAAAGTAAATTTTGTTAGACCCATACCAGCAAGAAGGAGTTGACACTGCTAGTAACTCCTAATGACCAAACTCAAAAATGCATATTTCAAACAGGAAACCATCCTTTTATTCATTTCACATCAGTGTTCCTGTGTTTTCAAGAAGTGCATTTCTTTTAAAAAAACATAACTTACTGTGGTTGACAAAATTCACATTTCACAATTAATCTCATTCATTCTGGGTTAGTATACAAAACAGCATCACTATAATGCCATAGAGATCTAAATTCTCCAACATACAAAGGGAATTTCTATTAGTTAATTTTCATTCTTGGACTTCTCATGCAGAGCAAAAACAGAGGTTCAGAGAAAGGGAAAACATCTCAGACTAAGTTGTTTGAAAATGAAAATGAACTTCTAGGAATTATTTTTGTATGTTGGAGAATTAAGATCTCTATGGCATTATAGAGATGCTGTTTTGTATACTAACCCAGAATGAATGAGATGAATTGTGAAATGTGAATTTTGTCAACCACAGTACGTTATATGTTTTTTAAAAGAAATGAACTTCTACCGTGATGTGAAATGAATTGAATAAAATAATGGTTTGCCGTTTGAAAACATGAAGTTTTGAGTTTGGTAATTAGGAGTTGATAGCAGTGTCAACTCCTTGTTGCTGGTATGGGTCTAACAAAATGTACTTGTACTTTTAAAGCGCCTTCTGCGCCAAAGTCTCTTTTCCAATAAAAGTCTTATTCACAGAATGTCTGGAGTACAAACCAAATGACAGTTCCTTTCTAGTCAGGACTTTCACATTCACAAAGTCTTTGGGTGTCTTACTCACCCTGGGTCTCCCTCAGTCGGACTCAGACCCATTTGCACCAGTTCACAATGGGTCTTCACCAGTCTGGCTCGGACCCCTTTGCACCAGTTCACTGTCTTCCCCAAGCTTTCACATCAGAAGCATAGCTAAGGACTTTCGAACGTGCAAGGCTTTAGTTCAACCTCAGCATGACCACCGCTAACATAACTGTTAAATATAGGGTTCCCTCTGCCGGGCTTGAGCCTTTCATCCAGTTTGGATGTGACTCTCTGGCACCAATGAGGTTTTGATTTATTTTCAATCTTCAATCTCAACTCCCCCCCCTCATCGGGATATATACTTCAATTTTAATAGTTCACAACTCAGTCTTTTGAAAAGGCATTATAGTTTTAGCCTGACCACTCTGTTACTTTTGACCTTTCCACAACCTCGCTGTTTGATATTCATGTATGCTTTCTCTCCATAAATTCTTTACAGTTCATCCTTCTTGATTGTGATTTCACTCTCTTTCTTTCAAGAATTATAACCGTTTCATTTTCAGCACTAGTCCCAGCATGCTTCATTCACCATAAGCTTTTCACACTTTACTTTCCATGCAATCAATTTCAATGAGGTTTCTTTGTTCATACTCGCACTGAAAGCATCCCTATGTTTCTGGTTTCTCTGAAACTAACCGGTGCTTGTGCTTGACATGAGAGCGTCCGTCTCGACGCCCCTCCTTTGTCTCTGGGGTTCGTCAGTTTGCCCCTTTTGCATTCCGGCATTCCCGCAACGTCTGACGAGAGTGAACACATGCTTGTGATGTCAAGGAAGCGGTTTTCTCCAGCCCAGCTTATTGCTGTACCGTCTCTGCAACACAGAGCTCCTGCTCCAGCGCCCCTCACTAGAATAGACCCTCTCACATCAGAGTTCCGCGAGTTGGTACCTTCTGGACAACAAGCAGGCTTCCTGCAGCTCCCATCAGCCCTTCGGCTTGCAGCATTCAAGCTTGTAGCTTCTGACGCTACTGCTGCTTCGTGCTTCTTCTGGACAGCGCCCACAGCTTCCGTCAAGTGTGTTTTAATGCTCCACCTTTTGTACTGGCAGGGAGGCTAAAAGAAGTCAGGTGTGAGTAGTTGTCTAGCTCAGCCTGACTCTGCCTGACCTTGATAATGGGACAAAATTGAGATTGCCCATAGGAACTCATGGTGTATTTGTCCCTATGGGTAATATTCAACGTTTCTGTTTGACCCCTTTCTCATCCCAGTGGCTTTAAGAAACAGTAGTGGGGAGAATTATCAGAGTGTAGTTATCAGGAGGGATTGTAGAAAAACCCTTGGGCCTCTTATCAGGGTAAAAGGGGTGAGTGTTTTTTTTTTAATTGATTTAGTTGATTTAACAACCTTTCAATATACATACTGACATAATCAATTAAAATCTGAACATGAGTACAAAAGAGAGGATAATTAAAAATGATTAATATACATATAAATGATATGAACAATGATACAACATATTCCAAGACAACACATGCTATAATTATTTTCAAATAAATTCCTTGTATAGCGAAATTCAGAATTCAAATAAGTTCATTACATCTTGGAATACATGATCGGCAATGAACTATCGTAAATGATGCAGTTTTGGAGTACTCCAAGTGTAAAGAGAGTAAAAAGTTGACTGTAGCAACTTGGAGGCCCAAGTGCGTTGAGCCATAAATAGTCCCAACATTCACTAGGATCATATACAGAAAGAATTGAGCAGTATTTATGGAAATGTAACTGTCGTAGACTACTTAACTTGGAACATTGGGTAATGAGATGCTCAATAGTTTCGGCACAGCCAACAACATGACAAAAACAACACACATTGTAATTTGGTAGAATTAGTTTACGCATACAAAGAAGATCTTAGGTTTCCCATAAGTGTAGTCGAAAACGCAAGATTAGTTGTCTATATCTCGAAGAAGGAGCTTTCGAAAGATAGTTTATGGTGGTACCCCTTTCATGAGAAGAAAAACATTGGCTAGATGCATATTTGTAAGAAAGGCATAATTGATGATTCATGATCCACACCGTTTGGTGGAGTTTTAATTTAGCCTTATCAGAATTGTTAATCAACAGATCGATGGTAATGTCTGCTTGCGTCAAGATCTTATAAACTGATAGTAGCCATTTTTTAACAAAAGAATGATCAGAGCTAAATATATAGCTCAATACGATCGTAAGGAGCGAGTTAGATTGAATAGACATTAAGCATTTTTGTAAAAGCGCACACTTCCTTAAGGAGGGATGACAATGGTGTAAGTCCCAATTCACAGCGTAGCCATGAAATAGGAGTACATTTGGGTAAACGTAGTACATTTTTCCAGTATTTGGCTTCCCATTTGTCAAGTATGCAAGAGTCAGGAGAAAGGCTTGCTTCCAGTCCATAAAGAATGGTCGGAAAAACTTTCCTTTGCCAAAATTTGACTGCGGGGATCAAGGAAAATTTGACAAATTTAGCTAGGAGAATACGTGTCTGGGAGATGGCAGTGATTAATTTGGTATTTATCAGATTTAGATGTTGTAAAGGGTTCAATGCCGTTTCAAAGATCACTCCAAGATATGTATAGGATGAGACCAGGGACAGGGCAGAATTATTACCAATGGACCAGTATTTTAAATTGTGAATGCCTCGATTAGGATTGTACATTAATACCTGTGTTATCGAAGAGTTGATTGTTAATTGATTGTCAACTGTATAAGAGTACAAGGTTGATATAAGCTTTTGTAGACCACTTGGGGTCTTGGAAATCAGCACTATGTCATCAGCATGGAATAAAGTTTTTATAGTGGTAGCATTGATTTTGGGTGAATCTGTCAAAATATGGTCGACCCTATCTTTAATATCGTGGATGTAATAATTGAAAATTGGGGCCAGTAAGCAGCCTTGTTTGAGGCCGCGCAATGTTGGAATTGGACGAGAAAGTAAACCATTCAAGGTAAGTCGAATTTGAACTTAGGTGTTAGTGTGAAAATGATAAATTAAGTCACATATTGTAGGTGGACATTCATCTTTAATGAGTTTGGTCATGAGTTTGACTCGTGATATGGAGTCGAACGCAGAGTGAAGGTCCACGAATGCGAAATAAATCTGCTGTTTTTGTGTGTGGCAATGTGACTTTATGGCATTCAACAAGAACAAGTTTACAATAGTGCCCATACCTGGAACAAAGCCTGTTTGATAAGGATTGCAAAGAAAATGAGTTGTGGTACAGAATGAAAATTCATGCAATAAAAACTTAGCAAAGATTTTTCCTGGAGAGTCAAGAAGGGCAATGGGCCGGTAATTTCTGGGCAAGGACCAATCTCCTTTTTTGAAAATTGGAACTAAGATAGAGGAGTGCCATGACAGAGGTTAATTGTCTACTGTTTAAAATCTGCTGGAACAAAAGAAATAAAATTTGTGCCCACTGCTTTAGGTTATGCTTCAGAGTGAGATTACTGATACCATCGGGGCCTGCAGCTTGAGAATTTTTAGCCATTTTAATATAGTGACTGATGGTAGCGATGTCACAATTAAGAGTCCACTTAGTGGTAGATTGCATTGGGTAAATGAAGTTATCAAAATCTGGATCAGTATATAGCTTCATAAAATGCTTAACCCATTGGTCTTCTTCTACACCATTTGCTTGCGTGTCCAATTGCAGTCGACAAGTTGGATGATTTAGCAACTTCCATATGTGTGCTGAGTTTTTAGTACTCAGTATTCAGCATAAGTTCACTATCTTTTTGGAACAAGTGAGCTCTATGAGCACGTACCCAATTGGTATAGCAGGTTTTTGCATTTCTCGCTGCAACAAAACGTAGGCGAGAAGAAGATGAAAGCAATAATTTGTGTTCTTTCCTATAGTCTATTCTTCTCTGGTGTAGAGCAGAATCAAATGTGTAGAATTTTTTTTTTGAGTGATGATGGTGTTATTGCAGAACTGATGTAGAATGTGAGTGTACTCTATGTTAGGTTTGCCATCATTAAATAGAGCGAGCGATTGTTCTTACTTGCAGAGCCTGCTTGGTGGCCACGTGACACGGTTTCGTGATTGATTAATGGTTAACGGTGTCGAAAAACCTTGTCTCTGAGTTACTTTTGCGGGAATCAGTCTAGAAAAGCGCAATGAAAGAAATTTGTGATCACTGTGCGCTTGAGAAGTTATGGCTAATGATGAGATGGAATGGAACAATTTGGTATCAGCATAGATATAATCTATAGTGCTAGAACTTGCTTCTCTGCGCCAAGTAGTGGACGCCGGGAAGTCACTGGGTACTGATCCGTTGACCATGTGAAAGTTGTTATCGGACATGAAGGCAGACCAAGTGGATGCCTCCTGAGCGGCTACCTCCAACCGAGGTTGCAAACAGTCGAAATTAAGATCGCTAAGTAAGAGCGTAGCAGTAATGTCAGGTGATTGTGAAATCATTTCTAACATAATGGATAACTCACTGAGCAATCTGTTAATTGTTAGATGAACTGGATTTCGATAGATGTTAAGAAGAGCGAGGTTGCCCCCGCATCCAATCACTTTAACCAATTGAATAAAAATGTCGAAGGCGCACCTGGCGTCAATTACTAAATTAGAAGATCGACGCACAGCCGTCAAAAGTCCTGACATTGGCCTGCCTTTATCTCCTTTTATTGCAGGGACCAAAGCTATGGAATAATTATCCCATACAGGGAGGGACAAAAGGCAGGTTTCCTGAAAGGCTAGAATGTCATAAGACATCTATGGAGTGTTGAAGATGGACATGTCCTCTAGTGTTCCGCAACCTAACAGAACAAATTGCGATTTCGGAGCAACTTGTAGTTAGAGCTTCTGGGAAAAAATTTTTGGTCGAATGTTACACGCGTAGTGTGACAATTGTAGCAGCAGAAGTGTTTGACGGATTTGTGGGAATAAACAAAGATTGGGTGCGATCAGGGTCTTGTGACTTAAGGAACCCCATATCAAATAGTTCCAATTTAGCATTCCATAGCATTTTTGCTACGATCGCTGAGGGAATCCAAAGACGCACAATTGAGAGGTCTGAGCCAGCAATGAATTCTACTAAATCAATATCGTTCGTGGAAACATGTTCAAGGGTGACAACATCATTTAGGATATTTAAAATGCACTGTCTATACAAGTCATGGACAGAAAATTGCCCTCCTCTGCATTTTAAAATAAGTGAATGGCCAACTGGAGATCGGTTGTTTGAAGACAAAGGAGGTCTATTGCAGGACGCTTTGTCAGCATTTGGTCTTTGTGAGAGGAGAGGGGAAGAAAGTTGAGCGGATGTGGAAGTTGTCTGTTTTATTGAAGGGGGCAAAGTCGGAAACCAAGTTGCAGAAACTGAGCTAATGGGGGGCAAAGGAGAAGGCATCATGACAGATGATTGAGTATGTCCATTAGAATTTAAATGCATAGTATTAGAACCTGACAGTGATCTCGATTGAGTTTCGAGAAACGCATCCACTATCGATTTTAATTGGGATGTTATCACGTCAGGGTTAGAAGGTGTGTCAGACACAACACATTTGGACCGAGTGAGATCTAAGGCCTGAGGTGGATGATTCATGGGAGCAAGAGGCTCAGTTCTGAAGGGATTATTGGAAGATGGAAGAGACACAAGAACAGAATTCGGAACAGTAGTGTGAGGGTTGCAAACCGTTTTTGCTGTGAGATATTCATCTACTGCAGTTTTAATAAGAGCAATATTAGCAAGAGTAGATTAAGCTATCTCAGGAGTGCACCGAGAATCAGCAGGAGATGGAACCCCGGATGTGACTAAGAGTGCTATTAAGTGGTAGGGAGGGTGCCAGGCTTGACGGGGCTGTAGAGGACACCAAAGCCTTGACCAAATTGTGTAAAGGCGAATAGTGGAGATTGGAAGAAGAAGCCACCACAGAGTCTGACAAAACCTGTTTGGCAGTTGACAAAACTTGAGGACAAGATGACTCTTATGGACTGCAGGGAGGACGAGGGGACACTATAGCTGAGGTTTTGAAAAATGAAGCTATAGAGTTTTTTGGAAGCTTAGGGGCCAGCATATTTTTCGTTTTCCAAATCAAGGTTTGGCGAGGGAGAGACTTCTTTTTGACGGGGCGTTTACTTTTTGGTGGAAGTAGGGCATGGATGGGAGAACTCGGAATAGGAATAGGAGTAACAAGGGTGGGCATTGGAACCGACATGGAAGGGATAGGAATGGGAGGAATGATCACAAGAGGAGCGTTCGCAGGAACTGTACTCGAGACCTCTTGTTGGGCTGTATTGTGGGCAACAGAGACACTAACCCTTGACAAATCATGCTCTTGTGGGTCTACAGCAAGGCATACATCTTCAATGGGACAGATGATATCAGCAAAGGACAGTAGAGGTTGAAAGAGACTCACTGAAATGCTGGGTGGAACTGCAGGCAAATGAGTAGATGTATTTAGAGCAGTTATAGGCTGCTTGGATGAAGTAATCCATTCATGAATAGTATCGATCTGTTGAGATTGTGCAGAAAGTGTATCTTCAAGACATTCAAAAAGCTTGTACATGCTTAGAACTGTAGTGTTTAACGCAGCAAGTGTGATCTCTAGCATTGAGGGAAGTGTGAGTGGTTCTACTGGGGGGAGAGTGATGTGGAAGGGCTCACGGTGTAGGTTGCGCATATTGAGAGGTATTGCTCATAGCACAACTTGTCGAAGAACAATCATGTGGAGTGGCTTTGTGAGAGCCACTAGATACAGAAATTGGGGAATCATGAAAGTTCGCAATAGGAGATATGGGCTCACAGAGTGTTGGGGGAGGACGTGAATGGATCGGCGTGTGGCATTCATAGATGGTAGGAAGAAAGTCCACCGGAGGATCCATGTGAGAGTTAAGATGTAAACACTCTGTCGCGAGGAGAGTCGAGACCGAGATTAAGTTAGGCCTTGAAATGGTATGCTGAGCAGTTCACCATTGTCCGTGTCCGGCGCTACAGCATGGAACATGCGCCATCTGAAACGGACTAGACGGAGTAATAGGAGGCATGTAAGATGTGTTGCAAAATAACGTACTTGAATTAGTACGATCATGACTTTGAAAAAGATCGCCGCCAGTAGATCTGCACTGTGAGTGCAGCAATGGGGGCAATGAGAAGCGGAATCTGCGAGGAAAACAATTATGGTTTGACACGGCAGACGCCATGTTAGATGAAATGACCATATTTTCCGGCATACCAGATTTCAGCGAATGTAAATGATAAAACATAATAAAACAGAACGTAAACAAAATGAAAAACAAACAACAGTAAATAGATGTAATTTATCACCTTTGACCAAGAGCGAGTAAGAAAACCGGAGCCAACGGCGCACGCTGCGCTAGGCGAAGCGGTACTTGACTCCGGTACTTCGCTCGGAGTGCGCGCGCGCGGGGGCGCGAGCAGAACCGTTTTTGAATGTGAGGCAGGAAGTCCAGCCCAAAAAATGGGCGTTGCCAGGTGATAGCGTGTTTTCCCAAAAAAAATATATGCTGAACAACAACAACTGAAACAAAGAAAAACAGAGTGAGTGTATGAGGTTGGTTTTATTTTCCTGGGATGTTTTTTCCTTCTTGTTACAGAAATATGCTGAGTTATGAGGGAATTTGGTTGACAGTATCCCATAGCAACTGAAAAGGTGTTGGTTAGGGGTACACCGAAAAGGGGGAAATGCTGTGACTTTCCCTTGAATGTTTCCTCATCATTCCTTAAGGTTCTGAGAAGTGAAATACTCAGGTTTCTCACAGTGTACACACCAGCCCCTGACCTCCCAAGTCTGCTTTTCTGCTTAGCTTATGCTACCATGTGAGAGTTTGATTTAAGTAAGTGTGATAAGCTGTTGCTTAATCACCCAGGGGCGAGCTACGCACCACACACCCCAGAGGCAGCCTACGTACCCCCACCCCCCACAGAGGGGAGCTACGCACCATATTCCCACAGAGACAAGCTACACACCCCACCACCCAGAGGTGTGAGCTACGCACCATATTCCCCCAGAGGTGCGAGCTACGCACCATATTCCCCCACAGAGGCAAGCTACAAGCCATATTCCCCCAGGAGAGGCAAGCTACGAGCCATATTCCCCCAGGAGAGGCAAGCTACGAGCCATATTCCCCCAGGAGAGGCAAGCTACGAGCCACATCCTGGAGAGGCAAGCTACGAGCCATATCCTGGAGAGGCAAGCTACGAGCCATATCCTGGAGAGGCAAGCTACGCGCCATTTCCGAGTAAGTCAAGCTACACACCATAATCCCGAGAGGTGACCTAAGCACGATATTGTTGAGGCGGGCTAAGCACCACATCCCTGGGAACAGGAAGTGAGCCAGGCATTAACCATGGATGAATAACCAACAGCTGAGCATTATATTCCAGAGACTGTACTTAAGCAGGCATAGAAAAATCTTTAAACTCCTGCAAATCTAGTAACTTAGTTGATCTACTGAACAAAAGATAAATTCACTCAAACCGTCAACTTGATGCCATAATATTTTTTGTAATGAAAAAACATGGTGATTCATGAAGAAACACCAACATCAATGTTAATGTGCCTTGGAAATATTCTCCTCCTCCATGGCACGTGGGAACACAATTTCCTATAGACGGCAGAGTGTGCACAATCCCCTAAATGTGAAGTACTGTTAGTTGAGTCGATTACAAGGGTTAGGTTACATTTGCGTGACGTGCTTAGAGTATGCAATAGATTTTTTGAGTTGAAATAAATCTTACATTTAGGATGTGGGTTAGGTTAAATGATCCCATACACAGTGAGCTATCAGCTGGGAACCGGCATTAAGTTTGATTTTCAGAACTGTCACTCTGGGAGTATTCTGAGACACTACACTAATTGATTCGCATTACATCTAGCAACACTCCATCAAAGTAATGCAGACTGTGAGACCACCAGGGAGCATGGACAGAGATGGCCGCATGAACGGTTTGCTCCCCATTCCATGCCAGGAAGAGATTCTCGTTGCAGCCCAACGTAGGCAGCCACCTATATTAACCTAATTTATAACGCCCCATGTCCAGTGACTATGCGCAAGGAAGAATCCCCCCCACGCTGAAGATTTCAACAAGCAGTCCAGCAAGCATCGAGCGGACCTCTATAGATGAAGAGTCGAGAGAGGAATCTTGCCGACAGAAACCAGCAGGTGATAAGGCACTCCCGGCGACATGTGATCCGAGTTAGCTGACTGGAGGATGTGGTCTTCTAGGTGCTGGACCTGGTTGGAAGTAGGCCCTGGGAGCAGAAGCGTTTGAGCGAAGGGCAAGAAGAACTCAGAAGAAGAGAGGTGAGGTGTTGTGGTGTCCTGGACCTACCCACGGAGGACGTAGACAGGGGACTGGACCCTGCAGCCGAATGCTTGCCACAGGACAGTGGCCTGGAGTAGACACCCTCTGTGGCCCTGGGTCTATACAGTTGGGCACCCTCACATCTGGGCGGGCCGGCTGAGAGGTTTGGCTAAACCCCACAAGACATGGGCGAGCCAGGCTCAGACTCGAGGGCCAAAGTGCGACTAGGGGACCATGACTGCCGGGCAAGAGCTCACGGAAGGCTGTTGGGCTGGCCCAGACTGATACAGAAGAGGCTGTCCTGGTGAAGGAAGGTTAAGGCATGCAGATGGAGGCACAACCTCAATCCTACAATTGCATATTCAGAGCATCCTTTCAGAGTTCAAGGCCTTCGGGGCCGGGGACAGTCCTCAATGTTTGTGATCAATGAGAGGGTGGAGAAAGTTGAAGATAGAGTGGAGGTCCTCGAGAATAATCAGTTGTCGGTGGAGGTGATGGAGGCAAGGATGGATGTGAGGATTAAAGAATTGGAACTCAAGGAAAGGGAAACAAGTGGTAAGGTGGTTGACATCTAAATCCGAGAGTGGACGAAAAATATAAGTGTATGGGGACTCCCCCAGAAGGACAGTGAATCGCTGCAAGACTGAAGTTGCAAGTGGGGAATCTGTTAAAGGAGCTGTTGCGACCGGAACGAGCGAGGTCCTCTTATGAGTCCACAGAGGTGTCGGTTCAATGTGGAGTCCCAGATCAGTCATGGCCAAGTGTCATTATTTCAGGAACAGGGAGGACATATTGCAGTGGACCAGGGACTTGTGCACTTTTCAATGGGAGGGAGCATCCATCAAACTGTTTCACAACTTGACGACTTACACGCTAGACCAAAGAAAGAAGTGCAGACCTCCACCAGCCAGAGCGGAGGGGAGGGAATTCGTTACAGGTTGAGATTCCAGTTTGCACTCTCCTTCCATATCCAGGGATGGGGAAAAAGCTGAGCAACTCCTCCACGAGTTACAAGAAATTAGACCTTCCTCAGCTGTAGGCGAGGCATGGTATCTCGTATGACACCAACACAAAAGGTAAAATTTGTAAAATCTTTATTAAAGTTTCTGGGTTTGGAAAAACTCCTACTTTGCCCTATAACTAGGATGGGAGTAGTCTCGACCAACAAATAATAAATGGAACAGTCCTAGTAGCATTCGTCAAATCAAAATGGCCTATGCTAACAAAACCTAATGTCTACCCCATCTCTTGTACAAAAAGTGTATAAAAGGAGATATGTATGTAAAGGAAAATCAATGTTCAAAATATCAAGAGCAAATGTGGCCGAGTCAGCTCTCCTACTCACGTTAGACAGCACTGACTAAGGCAGACCTCATAGCCAGGATGACACACTCTTGCTCCGGTCTTCAACACAAAAACAGTTCAGAACGTGGACCGAGGCCCACCGTGCCTTCCACACTAAAGTCTCTCTTTCCAGTCTTCCAAACAACCTTCAACAAAGAGTTCACGCTGGACCCCCCTCTGTCAGGCTCAGACCTTTCACAACAAAAGTTCAACAATACTTGTATGGGGCCTCCCTTCCCCAAGCTTGTTACACTTCGGGTCTCCCACAGTCGGACTCAGACCGTTTCTGGATGCCAAAGACTTTCTAATGTGCGTGGCTTTCTCTACAGACCCTGCAGGAACCAATTTGACTCAAAAATCAACATTCATCCTTTTACTCTTCCCCTTTTGTCAGGGTTAATTTTGATCACTTGGCTTTTACTGTTCATTCACTTTATCGCTATAAAAGATTCACCTTTCACCAAGACTACTTCCATTCGTCGGACCACTGCATTACTCAATATAGCTGGTTTCACAGTTGTCCTTACTTCAAAGTACATTCACAGGTTTGCCTTTCTTTGTGTCTCATCCACAAGCATGCATCCTTCAATTGCGATATAATTTTCCCACTTCAATCTTTCCTTAACACACATCAGTCTCTCGGGTCTACTTGCCAACTCACCAGCTGTGTGTGTTCTTCTCTTCTCTTATCTTGTCTTTACAGTTTTCCAATTCATGAGTCAAGGTTAGTACCACGGGCTTGGCCTTGCCTCTCCAACTCTGCCGTTCACCTGAAAGGATCGCTAGCATCCTTGGAACACAATGCAGCCTTCTGCTTTGGGATTTGGCCTTCTCTACGCGTCTTTTGCTGCCTTATGGAGGCAATAAGCTCCTGTAGGGAACGCCTGGGGTTCTTGACCCACTGCTCTTGTCCCTTGGTCTGCCGCTCTGCTCAAGTAGGTTTGCCTTCATACCGGAAGTGCTGCTCTTACTCGGGTTCCCCCTTGCTCAGGCTGCGTCTATATGTTCCGCCTTTCATCAATGTGAGGAGAGCTAATTGGTATCAGCTGTATGCACTTTAAGTCAATTGCCTGATTTTGCTTGACCCAAATAACGGGACATGTCTAGTGCGATGTATAAGAGTTAGTTTTGTTACTCTCAGTCGCCCTCTTCCTCGGCCCAGTGTTTTTTTAGAAAGGGGGTGGGGGAGTGGGGACATCAGGGACTCCTATAAAGTAGGATGGGTTAGGTGTACAATAAAGGGGGGAATACTGCGTCTCACCATCAGGGGCATCACCCTCACTCCCTGAAAACCCCTCACCCAGGTGATCCTCCCGCACTGGTCCAACCCCAGGGTCTGGATCCAAAGGCGATGGGCGTGCCCTGGCCACATGAGAGAGAAATCCCTGGGGAATAGTGTGTGAGACACCCTTTGGTTTCTCATATGACCCAAAATGGACAGAAGCAGATGAAGTTTAGGAAGGCCTTTGCCGAACCATGAGTTTGGAAGGAGGTGATGGTGCTAGAAAGTTTAGTAAGATGAATGCCTCTTCCCCCCACAAAGCCTTAGATGAGGTCAGGCGCATGTGTTGTGAGACTGCTGAAGTTCCCGTATATCTCTCCAAAATGTCCTGGACATATTCAAAATATGGGTCGGCTTGAGATTGGAAGGTGGCTATGAAGCTGCCTCCAACGGTCCAATGTATATGCTGTAGGGGAAGACGAATTGTTAGCCTGGTGGCCAAGAGATATCTGGGCGTCTCAAGTGTTTATGGTTATGGGATTTGGGGAGATGGGGATTCAAACCATCGATGAAGTAGGGGGGTATAGAGAGCCAACACAATTGTCCAGTTAGGGGCACAGGTGGAGAGGGTGGGGGTGGAGAGTACAGGATTGTCACAACAGAGAATTGTCATTTGTGAATATGGGTGAGCTTAAGGTGGCAAAGCTACATTTCAAAGGCTTTACTCATCACGTAAGAGCTCCCTGCTGTGCCAAGAGTTTTGAATGCTTCAACTTCCATAATGTTCATACAGGAGATGCATTTGAAACAGGGGGAGGAGGCGCAGCTCGTCAGCATGGAAATAGGTGAAACCTTCTGGGCTTCTGACGAAGGGAAAAAGAAAGGTGGAGTGGGCATTATCCTAGCAAAAGCAGTGGTGTTGAAAGAGTCCCTAACTAGGAAAACTCTGGGAGGTAGGCAACTTATGATTAAGAGGAGGATGGGGGAATTCCTAGTAACACTGGCCACATTCAACGCAACTAAGGTCAGATTGTTCATCAAAATAGCCTCAGAGAGTTGGAGAAGTGAGCTGAGGGACTTTAACTAGTGGGGGCAGGGCAGATTTTAACATTATTTTGAACCAGAGGCTAGACCAAGTCGGGCAGGAGTGGTGCCCAGAGAGAAGGAGGCAGGGAATACGAGGAAATCTTACACCTTCTCAAAGACCACTTCTGGACAGTCGGGTATGCCTTCTCCTCCGTTACCCACTTATACCAGAAACTATTATCTGTTGACCCCCTCAGGAGCAATTGGAATCCAGAGGGCCCTTTGTGGTAGAGATGATCGCATTATCAGACTATGACATGGTAATGACAATGTGGAGGATAGCAGACAGGACGAGGCAGGGCACAAGATGGAAATGTTAGAATGACCCCCCCCTTCGAGACTCCGTCTTCCAAGTATTCCTTCCAGAAGGAAATCAGGTGCTTTTTTTGGAGGTCAATGACACTTGGAAGTGGCTTGAAGATAAGTGTGGGAAGCAGGTAAAGTCATGTTTAGAGCGCTCATTACTGAGGGGGCAGGAACGTGGCCTTCTAGAAGGGAAATTGAGATGGGTGTGACAAATCTGGTTTGGACCCTTCTTCATTGGGGAGCCACTGCCTTTGAGGCTAGGGAGGTGAGCCAGCTGAGGAAAACCCTAAGAGGCTTGGGAAAGCGGGACCTCGCTTTCCCACCAGGGGATAGGGACTCCCATTCCTTTAACGAACTCGCTACCACTAAGACATTGTACGTACATATGAGAATACCCGCAGTGGATCCAACTTTCAACCATGGAACTTGAAATAACTGTTGAAAAGGCAAAGCAGGAACAAGAATAACATGACTTTCCCCTTGAGATGGACATACATAACAAAACCTGATCCTTGAAAGCAGCCAAATGGCTCAAAGCCATGTAAAACCAAAATCTTGTGACTGCAAATAGGAGAAGACCATCAAACACGGAGGAAAGTTTATTCGCTTCAAGCAGATCCAGGTTCTACACAACAATAGTCGTGGAGAATTGAGCAATTTACAGAAAGGAAATCACATCTTTTATGCACCCCAGTTTACATTAGTTCTGCAGCGAGTGCCATGTCATGTATACTTTACAGCTTCCTGCTATGTATAGGGTTTTCTATGAAAACATACATTCGTCAGTGATTTCATACTTGTACATTCTAACTTTCTGAACTTACAAGACAACAGACTGTTCCCACTGAAAGAAGACATTCCTACCGCTATTATCTTTGTTTTCATGACAATGGTTACTGTGCATTGGTGTGTCTTACAGTTTATTTAGAGTAACCATTTCCTGGTACATGCAGAACCTCTCCTGTGTCATAAATCATTAGTATGTGCATTTGTGAGACCCAGGAAATTAAATTGTTGCAGACGGGAAGGCCCCCCGTATATCTTATCGCACTGGGTCCTGGCTGTCCAAGACCCAAGGCTGCATAAACAATGAGCTCATCGTTCTTTGCAAACAAACATTTCTGCGTGGCTGAGCATTCCTGTGTGGCGATCATATTCCTTTCAGCTCCAAATAGATCGCAAAATCGAGTGGGTGCATGAAACAGAAAACTGGAGGAGCTTAAGGCAATAAATGCATTTTTACAGCCACACCCAAAGACCAAGAGAACCAATAAGTTACTTACCTGTAACTCTTGTTCTCCAGCACTGGTATCTTTCATAGATTCACCTGCGGTTTAAAGAAGATTACACAGCAGTACCTATATACAACCAAAAAGGGCTGAGGTACAACTCAACAGAAGTAACAAATTCACCTTTGGAACACTCGCCTCATGTGAACAGGTTGTGAAGCACTACCTGGCCGACCGTGGACTCCTCCCTACAATCCCCATTGACACAGTAGAACTGTGTGAAGGTATGGGCAGCCCTCCATGTGGCTGCCCTGCAGATGTCTAGCAGGGGAACACAGGACAAGAACCGCAAAGTAGAAACCACGACCCTCATCGAGTGTACTCTTGGTCTTCCTGGAATGGTCCTGTTGGCCATACGATGACAGTGGGAAATGCACACTGACAGCCATCTATCAATGGAAGACTTTGAAATGGCGGTGCCCTTGCCGGTAGGTCAAAAAGGCAACAAACCATTTTGTTGACTTTCTGAAGTCTTTAGTACAAGCCACAGAGAATTTGAGGGCTCAGGGAATGCGAGGATCGCTCTGCCAGAAACGAAGGGGAGCCAAAGAACACTGGCAGAATTAAGAGTGTATTAAGGTGAAATGCAAAAGGGACCTTCCGGATGAAGGAAGGGTTCTTGCAAAGAACCACCTTAGACTGATGAAAAGTCAAGAAGGGAAGCTTGCCGGAAAGGGCCTGCAGTTCGCCGACCAGTCTGACTGAAGTAATGGCAACTAGGAAGGCAGCTGACCAGGAGAGGAACTTCAAGGAGGCTCTGTGTAGAGGCTCGAAAGGAGGGCCCATCAGCTGGGAGAGGACCACTTTGAGTTCCCAATCCGGAGCAGGAGCTCGGACGGGGAAAAAGCGTGAAACAGTCCTTTGAGGAATTCTTTCACCAACCCGTGGCACCAAAGGGAAGGAGTATCTGGGACACAAGTGTAGCGTGAAATGGCTGCTTAATGCATCTAGATACAAGAGTGTGCTAAACCAGCATTAGCCCAAGACATGGAGTATGGCAAGACTTATGCAGCCTGAACTTGTAATGGTTCCAAGCATTGATTGTACACCAGATAGTAAAGCGCTTCTATAGCAGGACAGTGTAGATGGCGCTCGTACGGCAGGTTTACGAATTTTAGGGCTGCAGGAGCCAGGTATTCATAAGTTGAGGAAAGCTGGGTTGTGGTGCAGGACGGACCTGCCGTCTCTGTTGAGAAGGTTGGAGAGCGGGCGCAACCTGATGCAGGCCGCCACGACAGGTGAAGCAGGTCTGAGTACCAAATTTGCTGCGGCCGGGGCTACCAGAATCATCGTGCAGCAGCATTGCATGAGTACGCTGAGAACTCGAGGGACAAGAGGAATCAGAAGGTCTTGGGGGTGTGGTGGGCGTAGTAGTGTAGAGGAACAGTCCCTTCCACAGGAAAAGTGAGTCCCGTAGGCTCTCCCTCTGGGTAAACCTGCTTGAAAACCTGGTGCATTTCTTGTTGATCGATCTCTGGATGACCCCACTCGGAGAAGAGGCAGAGAACGTGGCCTTGTTGAAGTTTCCATTCATGGCAGGGCCCGAGTTGCCTGCTTAGCGAGTCTGCTATCGTATTGTAGATTCCTGGCAAATGGAAGGGACTTGGGAACATGTCCACAACAACTGGGTATCTGCTGACGGAATCGGCAACATGTCCCCCTTACTTGCAAATATAGAAAATGGTCTTGGTGCTGTCTGTAAAGACATGGACCACGCGGTACTGCAATTGTGGCTTGAAAGACTTCTGGGGTTGGAACACTGCGCTCAGCTCCAGAACGATTATGTGTAGAGCCTTTTCTTTGGGCAGTCTTAGGCCTCTGGTGTGGAATTGTTCTGTGCGAGCTGCCCACCCCTTCCAGCGAGGCATGCATGGTAATAGTGACCTGTTGAGCTTGGATGCGAAATGGGGCACACTTTGTGAGGTTTAAACGATTACTCCACCATTGGAGAGCCTCTCGAATGGATTGCGTGGGGTGGAGTTTGTCCTCCGACGACTGTCATGATGCCTGCCCCCGGAAGACCAGACCAGGCCCAGCAGCCCCGGAAGCATGCATCATGCCACTTGGAGCATGCCCAAAAGCCCCAGTTAGGGGCTGTTTGGGTACAGTCCTGGCGCCTATGGCGCCAGGCTCATTATTGATAACTTACCTGAAGCAGACCATGCTGCATACTCACCTGAGGCAGACCATGCTGCATGAAGACGCAAGCCAAATGAGGTTTAGGAGTACTATTTTACTGAAGGGACTATTTTGTTACTTGGGTGGGGCTGTGGAAGAATACTTAGCTGGATCTTCTTCCTAGGCTATTTAAACCACGCCCGGACAGCCACACGTGCTTCGCGTTATTCTGCTTGCTGCAGCGTAACGCTCACCGTGTTTTCAGCAGCTCCAGTCTTCAGCCACGCCCGCTTCAGTCCTGGGACTCCTGAAACAAGAAGACAAAAAGGATAAAGGTTAGAACAGGAGTTTTAACTTTAATCCTTACCTCAATCCTGATCCATTTCGCCACGGAACTGAAAGACAGAAGTCTTTGAAGCATTGCTTCGCATTCCTACGGCGCCGCGCTGAACTCACCTGCTTGGTGGTACTTCAGCATTCCATCACGCTCTCTCCATCTCGCGGCCGCCCTCCGACACCTAAGGAGACAAAGACAGAAAGGTGAGCAAGGGGACTCTAAGGCCATACAAGCTACCCCCAAGGACTTACCTGATTTACCACGGGAGGTACTCACCTCATTTTGGGTCGGCGCAGTCAACTCTGCTTCATCGCCATACCCCGGCCCCTAAGGGGAGAAAGCATGGACAATACCAGTTACCCCCCACAAAACTTACCTGATTTACCACGGGGGCCTCACCTCATCTTGGGTCGGCACAGTCAACTCTGCTTCATCGCCGTACCACGGCCCCTAAGGGGAAAAACACAATAGACTTACCTGAATCTTACCGAGTGCCATTTGGAAATCTTCGAGTGGATTAATCGGCAACCTGCAAGGAATCGGACAGAGTGAAGAGCAGACATTTGAACTCTTATGAACAATTGGACTTTAGAGTCAATACTGGAACTCACCAATTCCTCTACGCCAGTGAAGTAACTGGTCATCAACCCGTCCCTGTGGTCGACGCAGGATGGAGAGCTCATCCTTCCAAACCATCAGGTGTGACTAAGGAGGGGACATCAAGAGTGATCAGTGGGAAGACAACGGGAGTGGGGAAGGTGGGTTGACACTCAATTCCACTGGTGGTTAATTCCTCTTCTCCTTTGCAGAAGAATATTCTTGCGAGTCAGACAAACTAGGCTGAGCGGGCCAGTCCAGTCAGTCATCTAGGCGCTACACGTCACGCTGGTGGAAATAACAGCGGCCCAGTTCCGGTCGACGCCCCCGTGGGAACCAGGTGAGCGTAACAGAACGCGAAGCCACCCACAAATACCCACCTGGGCGTCATGGAGACCTCGGAAACTGATCAGTTGGCCCAATTATTAGGGGAATTAAGGGCCGAAGTGCATTCCGCCCGCCAAGAAACCAATGCCCTCAGGAGGGAACTGTTAGTGTCAAAAGAACGAACTGATGAGTTAGCCAGACAACTATTACAGAGCCAGGCTGCACAAACACCTCTACCAGGACTTGGGGCAAGTCCAGCTCCTGTACCATCGAGTAACCCGGTGCAGATAAATTTACCTGGAGCCGTTCCTTTGGCTCCGCCTGAACGCTTTGCCGGAGACCCAAAAGGGTTTGCAACATTCATGAATCAATGTCGCTTGCACTTTTTATGTAGACCTGGAGCTTTCCCAAACGATCAGGCCAAGGTAGCCTTTGTACTGTCATATCTCAGCGGCAGTGCGGCGGATTGATCCATTCCACTAGTTAACCAGGATGACCCGATTCTTCGAGATTTCCAGGGTTTTCGAACAAGCATGGAAAGACTATTTGCCCAACACTGCCGAGGACAGGCTTTGGACAACAAACTTTTATCCCTACGTCAAGGTAACCAGGATCTTTTATCTTACATTGCAACTTTCAATAGATTAGTAGTGGAAACCGAATGGCCTGAAGCCAAGCGAATCACATTATTCAATCGAGGACTTCGAGGAGAACTCAAAGATGTTTTGGCCCAAATCGTGAACCCGCCTCAAGACTGTGCTGAATATATAGATCTAGTGGTCCAGCTCGATCAGAGACTTCAAACCAGGAAGGCTGACCGAACCAAGTTTGAGAACAGGGAGTTGGTTAAAACCCACGTAAGCTCCAAGGGAGTAGATGTCTCAGAACCAATGCAAATCGGGGGGGTTAAAGGACCCCTAACCCAAAAGGGGAGAGATAGAAGACGGCAACTGCAATTATGTTTATATTGCGGAACTGCTGGTCATTTTCTTCGGAACTGCCCTGTAAAACCACCCAAGAAAGTTATAGGAGCAGCAGACGAAAACCATGTGAAATCTGACTCGGGAAACGACCACGCCCGGCAAGCGTAGAGGTCCGCTTGCCGAGCTTAAAGAAGGACACTCTGACCTTGCATTTCACCATACCCATGGTCCTTGTAGATCCAGAGCAGCCATCACGCATGCACGCGGTAAAGGCGTACATAGACAGTGGAGCCATAGGAAATTACTTGGACTGGGAATTGGCTACCAGGATGAATCTATCTCTCACCCGCAAGACCACGGCCGATGTTGTCACCACTGTAGATGGAACGGAAATTGCCTCTGGACCCGTAACTCATTCCACTGCAGAGATGACATTGCTGAGTCAAGATGGGCATCGAGAGGCTATGATGTTTGACTTAATCAAGGCCCCACAGTTTCAGCTGATACTGGGGATACCTTGGTTGGAAAAACAATCCCTGTATTGATTGGCGAGAGAAGAGACTAACCTTCCCAGAATGTGCTCACACCTGCTACCCAAGGAAAACTCAAAACTCAGTCCTGGCCCCAGTAATTCCAGTAGCCATGCAATTACCTGTTGAATACCAAGACTTTCAGGATGTCTTCCAAAAGGAACAGGCAAACACCTTACCACCTCACAGATCGTATGATTGTCAAATAGATCTTGTACCTGGAGCACAACCACCTTGCAGCATAATCTATGCCCTTACGGAACCCGAAAATCTTCATTTGCGCCAGTACCTAGACCAGTACCTTGCTAATGGCTTCATTCGCCCGTCCAAATCCCCTGCATCTTCAGCTTTGTTCTTCATACCGAAAAAGGAAGGCGACCTTAGAACATGTATAGACTACCGCGCACTGAATCAGATAACCATCAAGAATCGATACCCACTGCCTTTGATCCCAGAACTACTAGACCAGGTGAAGGACGCTTGTATATACACGAAACTAGACCTTTGGGGAGCATATCATCTGGTACGTGTCAAAGAGGGTGACGAATGGAAGACTGCTTTTCGCACCAAGTACGGACTATTTGAGTACCAGGTGATGCCCTTCGGACTATGCAATGCACCAGCAGCCTTCCAGTTCTTCATGAACGATGTCCTCCGAGAGCTTATCGACGTTTGTGTGGTAGTTTACATCGACGATATCTTAGTATACTCTTTATCAGAATCTGAGCATGTAAAACACGTCCGAGCAGTCCTAGAGAAGTTACGTCAGCATAAATTATATGCTAAACTGGAAAAATGCATCTTCAACACTACGGAAGTGGAATTCCTTGGATTTATTCTGACCCCGAGAGGAATCCGGATGGATACACGAAAAGTGGATGCCATTCTTAATTGGCCTTCGCCAAGTTCAATCAAAGGAGTTCAAAGCATGCTTGGCTTTGCCAATTTCTACCGCAGGTTTATCCCGGACTTCTCGCACATTGTACATCCCATCACAACACTATTGCGAAAAAACAAACACTTTGTGTGGACAGAGGAAGCCGAGAATGCCTTCCAAGAGTTAAAAGCTAAATTCACATCTGCTCCCATATTAAGACACCCGCGCCCGAGCTTCCCTACATAGTGGAAACAGATGCATCCAGTTCAGCCATGGGAGCAGTTCTTTCCCAAAAGGATCCCGAAACTAACCAGCTTCACCCAGTGGCGTTCTGGTCAAGAAAATGTTCAGCCCCCGAATTAAACTATGCCATAACCGACAAGGAGCTGCTGGCCATCAAGTCCGCCTTCAAGGCTTGGCAGCACTATCTACTGGGTGCCAGACATACCATCACGGTCATCACCGATCACCGCAACTTACAATACCTAAAGACAGCCAAAGCCCAATCTTCGCGCCAACTCCGTTGGGCATTGTTCTTCGCCGAGTTTGATTTTGTAATAACCTATCGACCAGGTTGTAAGAATGGTAAAGCAGACGCCTTGTCCCGGATTGGAATGGGAGAAGCAGAAATAACTTCAGAACCCGTACCCATAATTCCGGAACAGAGAATCCTTGGCCTGACTTCCATACAGACACTGGAGAACATTCAAAACAAGATCCACCAACTCTTTGATTCCGTTGCCCTACAGGACTGGGCAAAGAAAGGTCCAGAGTACTCTGTCATCGCTGATTTACCTTATTACCAAGGCCGGCTATTTTTACCGCAAAAGGAACTACAGGAACTTGTCATTTCCCATTACCATGACACCTTAATAGAAGGGCATCCGGGAATTGCAAAAACCGAAGCTAAAATTAGGAAGCAATTTTGGTGGCCTACCTGGCGAAAGGATGTCAAGTAATTTGTCATGTCTTGTGGCATTTGCGCACAAAATAAAGGGCAAAAGAAAAAACCTGCTGGATTATTGCAACCATTAGACATACCACCTACCCCTTGGCATACCTTGTCATTAGACTTCATCACGGATTTACCCCCGTACCAAGGTTACAATACCATTCTAGTTATTGTAGATCTTTTTTTCTAAAATGGCCCACTTCATTCCTTTAAAAGGGATACCTTCAGCTTCAATCCTGGCCAAGGAATTCCTTGAAAATGTTGTCCGCCTGTATGGCTTTCCTTCAGTGTTAATTTCAGATCGGGGCAGTTAATTCATTTCACATTTTTGGAGGAAATGCTGCCAACTGGCACAAATTGATGTTAGGCTTTCGACCAGTCACCACACTCAGACCGACGGTCAAACGGAGAGGACCAACCAGACCCTTGAACAGTACCTCCGTTGTATGCTACATCAGTCTGGGGGGAATTGGAAAGACATTCTGTGGATCGTAGAGTATGCGTACAATAATTCCGTACACTCAGGAACTGGACAAAGTCCTTTTTTTACCAATTATGGGCACCATCCTCAAACCTCGGATTTGGACTCTCCCCAGCATTTAGAGATGCCCGCAGTGGACCATCTCCACGCTGTTATTACACAAGCCTTTAAAGAAGCAACCATCCATTTGCAAAAGGCTAAGGAAAAATACAAAAAGGATGCGGATCAGCACAGAAGTGAAGTTCCTCAATACCAAATAGGGGACCAAGTATGGTTAGCCACTAAGCACTTACCACTCAAGGGGACTCAGACCTTTAACCCCAGGTATTTGGGACCTTTTTCTGTCAAGGCAATTATTAACCCAGTGGCCGTCAAGTTGGACCTACCTGCTCATATGCGAATCCATCCCGTTTTCCACGTGTCTCTTTTGAAGCCAGTGCAACTAGGAACAAGGCTAACCACGCCACCTGAACCTATCCTCATAGATGGGGAGCCCGAGTTCGAAGTCAAGAATATTTTGCACTCAAAAAGAGTGAGATCAAAACTCTTTTACCTACTTGACTGGAAAGGTTATGGTCCACAGGAAAGGTCTTGGGAACCTAGTGACCACGTGCATGCACCTCGTTTAGTGAAGAGGTTCCATCGGGAATTTCCAGACAAACCACGGCCAAGGGGGAGAACGACTTTAGGAGGGGCCTTGAGGGGGAGTGCTGTCATGATGCCTGCCCCCGGAAGACCAGACCAGGCCCAGCAGCCCCGGAAGCAGGCATCATGCCACTTGGAGCATGCCCAAAAGCCCCAGTTAGGGGCTGTTTGGGTACAGTCCTAGCGCCTATGGCGCCAGGCTCATTATTGATAACTTACCTGAAGCAGACCATGCTGCATACTCACCTGAGGCAGACCATGCTGCATGAAGACCCAAGCCAAATGAGGCTTAGGAGGGACTATTTTACTAAAGGGACTATTTTGTTACTTGGGTGGGGCTGTGGAAGAATACTTACCTGGATCTCCTTCCAAGGCTATTTAAACCACGCCCGGACAGCCACACGTGCTTCGCGTTATTCTGCTTGCTGCAGCGTAACGCTCACCGTGTTTTCAGCAGCTCCAGTCTTCAGCCACGCCCGCTTCAGTCCTGGGACTCCTGAAACAAGAAGACAAAAAGGATAAAGGTTAGAACAGGAGTTTTAACTTTAATACTTACCTGAACCCTGATCCATTTCGCCACGGAACTGAAAGACAGAAGTCTTTGAAGCATCGCTTCGCATTCCTACGGCGCCGCGCTGAACTCACCTGCTTGGTGGTACTTCGGCATTCCATCACGCTCTCTCCATCTCGCGGCCGCCCTCCGACACCTAAGGAGACAAAGACAGCAAGGTGAGCAAGGGGACTCTCTAAGGCCATACAAGCTACTCCCAAGGACTTACCTGATTTACCACGGGAGGTACTCACCTCATTTCGGGTTGGCGCAGTCAACTCTGCTTCATCGCCGTACCCCGGCCCCTAAGGGGAGAAAGCAAGGACAATACCAGTTACCCCCCACAAAACTTACCTGATTTACCACGGGGGTCTCACCTCATCTCAGGTCGGCACAGTCAACTCTGCTTCATCGCCGTACCCCGGCCCCTAAGGGGAAAAACACAATAGACTTACCTGAATCGTACAGAGTGCCATTTGGAAATCTTCGAGTGGATTAATCGGCAACCTGCAAGGAATCGGACAGAGTGAAGAGCAGACATTTGAACTCTTATGAACAATTGGACTAGAGTCAATACTGGAACTCACCAATTCCTCTACGCCAGTGAAGTAACTGGTCATCAAAGCGCCCCTGCGGTCGACGCAGGATGGAGAGCTCATCCTTCCAAACCATCAGGTGAGACTAAGGAGGGGACATCAAGAGTGATCAGTGGGAAGACAACGGGAGTGGGGAAGGTGGGTTGACACTCAATTCCACGGGTGGTTAATTCCTCTTCTCCTTTGCAGAAGAATATTCTTGCGAGCCAGACAAACTAGGCTGAGAGGGCCAGTCCAGTCAGTCATCTCGGCGCTACACGTCATGCTGGTGGAAATAACAGCGGCCCAGTTCCGGTCGACGCCCCCGTGGGAACCAGGTGAGCGTAACAACGACCCTGAGATTTGTTGCCAACGGGCATCCAGGAACTCCTGAAGTGGTATTATTGGCGGAGTTCGGGCAGAGTTCAGTCTGCGGCAGTCTCTGGTGAAGTCAATTGTGAGGAGCTGCAGCTACTGCGACGACCGTGACCCTGTGTTCTACGAGTCTTGGTCTATACCTTTAAGGAAAAGAAGCTCAACCTCCTTTAAAAACCTGCGCGGAGCGCGCGCAGAGTTCGGGCAGAGTTCAGTCTGCGGCAGTCTCTGGTGAAGTCAGTTGTGAGGAGCTGCAGCTACTGCGACGACCGTGACCCTGTGTTCTACGAGTCTTGGTCTATACCTTTAAGGAAAAGAAGCTCAACCTCCTTTAAAAACCTGCCTGGAGCGCGGAGCACGCGCAGAGTTCGGGCAGAGTTCAGTCTGCGGCAGTCCGCGGCTGAACGCAAGCTGAGCCAGGAGCGTTGGGCTTAATGACCGGTGGAAGGTAAGAATTCTAACTTGTATATTACAACCTGATGGCTGAGCCATCTGACACGTGCTATGGCCAGGCAAACGCTCCACTCCAAAGAGAAGTCGGACACATTTTGTTTGGAACGTGCCCTGCCGTTCGGAATGGACGAGCGAGGGCTCGCCGAAGCAGCCGATTCTATGGACCCTAATCCAATTGACGGAATCTCCATTCAGGGGGACTTTCAGCCTAAAGAGGGAGTGCTAGAGGGATATGAATGGGGAAAGCAGAGTGGGCATCATACAGAAGGCGAAATGTTGCCTTCGGACAATTTATGCTCGGCAAAATCGGCTAGTCCCCTCTTGGCATCACTCCCTCTGCTACAATCACTGAGCAATGCACCCAGCGCCCCCTTACTACAGGTATCTTCATTGGCCTCCTCAACAGTGAGTGATTCCGTAGCTCGACTGTCTGAACTGGAAGCGGATGACTCGTTTCAGCCGAGTCTACTGTCTAAACAGCTAGGGAAGGCACTTCCTGTTGGAGGAACGTACGAACCAGCGGCTGGCTTTGGGAGAAGCCCGCATGAGGAAGAGTGCGCAAACTTCCCAGCCAGCGATCATACTGAGTTTGAGAGAAAAGAAACGCCTGTCCTCATGAATGTTTCTCATCCTGTGACTGAAGTAAACATGGCAAAGTTCCAGCCCTCGTGTGATGTGACGGATCTCGAACTTCTAGAGCATGAGGCGGTGTTGGAACCCATTGAACTTATAAGGTCTAAACTTAGGAGTCCTGTGAACAAGCGAGAAGAAACTAGGGTGAGAACGAGCAGAGAAATAATCGACCGTGGGAAAGCGATGTCATGTTGTTTGCCGACTCATGCTGTAGTAGAAAGGCCGAAAGTCGCTGCGAGGACAAGTGCTGACATTGCGACTAGCTTTAATAAAGCAAAGGCAATCCGGAAAGAGAGATGCGCCACTGCAGAGCTGCTAAACAACTCTGCGCGTAGTGCCCTCGAAAATAATAGCACGGATTTTCATCAGGCGAGCTACATTAACTCGAATCATGTGCTGGACTTAGCCGGGCGTGAAGCTCGACTAGCTGAACGCTTGAAATCTGACTTTGAGAGGATGAAGGAACGGTTGTCTGTCAGCTTTTCAAGACCCGAAATGGAGCTTACCGACAAACACATCATGAAGCTACCCCCCGCAGGTCAGCACAGCGCTGTAGTGGATCTTGACCCGCAAATATCCTATCATGAAACAAGGGAGGTGTCGGAGAAGGCAGATGAAGTTGTAATTCCCCCTACAAGTGGACTCCCTTGGCATGAGGCCGCGGGTGGGGCCACTTTTCCTAGCGACTATCAAAATTCGAACACGAAGACAGCATCTACATGCTCGACCCCCAAGATACAGGCAGCTTTCAACACCGTGAATAACAAGAGGGCTGAAAGTGAGGGTCCTGGTGCAAAGAAGAAAAAGGACCTGGAAAATCTAAATTATGAAAACGAATCGCCGAAAGATGTAGCGGCAGCACTTAAATCAAATTTGTCGGCAGCAGCAGCACTACAAATACACAATAATGTGCTAGCCGCGTCTTCGGTTGCCCTCATGCCCTTTACCAAATTATATGAAAATTTACATGACGCCATTCAATCCAATGGAGGGCTGCTCTCCCATATCGTGGAAAAAATAGATAAGCAAGACCAACTTATCTCACAGCTGCAAAATATTCTTGAAATCGAAAAAATGTCACTAATCCTAATGCAAAAGCAAGTAAATGAAGGCATGGCCAAAGAGAACCAGGATAAGAAAGAACTGATAACAGCGATTACGGCCTGTTTAAATCAAACATCCACAACAATGAGATTGATGTTCCCAAAGAGGTCTGTAGTTCGGGAAAATCACAGGGCACTAAAGCTCCCTTGGCGGCGTCCTTCAGTGAATGCCTAAAGACAAGGCCACTCGGCGACTCACGAAAGTTGATCACAAAAGAAAAAGAAAGCAAACAGGTTGGGACACAGAGTACCGAACCAAGAGCAACGGAAACACGAATTAAGACAACTGAGAACAGAACCCCATCTACATCACTCTTCGAAACCTAACAAGCATGGGGAGATTACTCAGTAGCTGACAGTTGACAAGGAACAAAAAGCGTTTTCATTGGTCTCTTGGAATACGAGAGGCTTTCGTCATCTTTATGAAAGCTTCCCAATCGAGTTGGAAGACAATCTTATAATCTGTTTACAGGAAACGTGGTTAAGGAGCCCGCCAGTGAAAGATGGCTATGTCACAATGTTAAATCCAGCAGGAAAAAATGCCCATGGACGACCGTTTTCTGGTTTGATAACTATGATGAAAATTGGCTGCGATTGGGAGGTGCTTAAAAGCGAACATCCCAACATGTTTGTGCAATGCACGCTATTGCAGCGGAAAGGATGTGGTGGGAAATCACAGCAACACCTCCTGTATTAAATGTGTATTGGAACCTGGTGATGATCACAACTAAGAAGTTTGCAGCCACGGTAGCAATCTTGCTAGAAAAACACATGCAAGAGAAGAGTAATACCATGATCATTATATGTGGCGATATGAACTTGACTTGGTTTGACAGGAATGGTGGCCGGAGGAACAGTACCCGAACTCATGGTCCTACAAATCACGATAGACGGAAAGTCTGGGACAACATTATGGAGTCCTATGACTGCGACATGGTGAATGGACAAATTGATGGTGACAGGCCACCAAAAAACACATGGCATAACATGGGCAATGCTAAGGTACTAGATTACATCTGGGTATCAAAACACGCTTGGGATACAATTAAAGAAATTAATGTAATCTCATCTAAAAATAGCGACCATGATTTACTGGCAATGTACTTGAAGATAACATCGGGACAAAAAAAGCTGCTATCGACAAGACCTCGAAGTAAAAAATGGAAAAAATAGGCTACGACTGTCGGCTGACCAAATATATAGCCTCACTGAGAAACTAGATGCAGTGAATATTCTGATTGGCAGTAATGTAGATTATGTGTCGCTTTTACCTCGGAAAAATGTCCCGACTCTGTGGAAGAAAAATTCTGAGAAAGTGCACACCCACGAATGGAGCACGAGAGTAAATGAAGAAAAAAAAAGAGACTAAAACGTGATATATGCAATTTGAAAGCACAAAGTGGCAGCGACAGCACCAGCCTGATTCAAAAACGGAGACAAGCTTACCGCAACTGGTCCAAAGCATTTAAGTATCAACGTGATCAAGAACGGGGAGAAGTAATGCTGAATTTGTTGAAATCTCACAAATGCAGAGACATTTGGCAAATACTTAATAACTGCACGGCCAACCAAGGTATCAGAATGGCAAACGTGGTGACAGAAGCACAGTGGAACCAACATTTCAATAAGGTCTTCTTAGGAGATGTAGAAGTTGATGTTAAACAGCATGACTTAAGGTCCGCAAAGTGGGACTGCTCTGAATCTGTTGATGAGATATTATCTGCAATTGAAAGACTGAATAATTCACGAGCTGCCGGCCCTGATGGCATCACTAATGTCATGCTTAAACAAGATAAATTGGAATGGTCGAAATTCATTGAGATTCTATTTGCTAAAATCGCAAGGTATAGAGAAATCCCGGCATCTTGGACATCCGCAATCATTGTGCCGATTTTCAAGAAAGGTGACCGGGCAAACCCAGCTAATTATCGCCCGATCGCCTTGCTGGATACAATCGGCAAGGTGTTTGCAAATTTTCTCCAAAAAAAATTAACCAAGTGGGCCAACACAAGTAGAATCACAGATTGCAGACAAACTGGTTTTACAAAAGGCGTTGGCACTGAAAACAACCTGACTTTGCTTAACATACTAAAACTGAATGCTATAGCAAGAAAAACGAAGCTGTTTATAGCATTCATAGATCTTCATCAAGCCTTTGATTGTATTGACCGGGAAATGCTGTGGGCGAAACTAAAAAACTGGAAGTGCCCTCATGAGATCCTGTTCCCTATCATAGCACTACACACTGCCACAACCATCCAGATAAGGCTGAACGAAGCAGGGCAACTATCGGAGAAAATGAAGACCCAAAGAGGGGTCAAGCAAGGATGTCCAATTGCAGCTTGCTTATTCAAGCTATTCATCGCGGACATTCCAGTAGCCCTGAGTGATGTTCGTTGCTTTCCACTGAAATTAAATGGATCTCAAATAAACCGTCTAATATACGCGGACGATTTAATTCTAGTAGACACCACGCAGATTGGTCTACAACGTCTGCTACATAAATTACATCAGTACATGAACTTAAACCATCTGACTATAAATACGTCGAAAACTAAAATCATGAAAATTGGAACGCAGAAAGGTTCAAAGAAAAATCCTTTTACTTGGAGAATTGGAAACACGATGATAGAAGAAGTAACGGAAATTAGATATCTGGGCATAATGATATCTGCCTCGATATGTGAGAAGATCTGGACCAATGACGTGGGTTACCGGATGAATATTCTGGCAACTCAAGGAGTAAGAATTCACAATCTCTTTGGCAAATTTTCTCTAACTCCGATCCGTCTATTCTATCTGCAAAAAGTAATTCCATCCATCACCTATGGAGCCGAATCTGGTTGGAATCTTGACAATAAAATGTGGGCAAAATTGGAAGGTCAGTTCTGGAGATGTGTATTAAGGTTACCGAACTGCTTTCCAATTTCAGTAATAAGGCATGAATTAGCTTTGGATGACCTATATACAACAGTGATCTGGAAATCATTAGCACTATTGAGAAAGACGCTAATAATGAATAAAGAACCTGCCTATGCGATCCTGGCGATGGATGACGAGCGAGTTGCTGGGGGAATACTTGCAAATTGGTCTGCGAAGCTACATGAAGTCATGCTAGCAGCTAATATAAGCAAAGAAACACTGATAAAATGGCCACAAATAGCAAGGAAAAAATTAAAAGAATGGGCATGGGCACGAAACATGGACATTCTGGAAAGTCAGGTATCGGCGCCCAAACTTGGTCCGACAATTAACAAAATGAACAAGATGCCAGGATATCTCCTACAGTTTCCATCAAGACATCATTGTGATTGTTTCCTTCGATTACGAATGAATGCGTTAAGAACAAAGGAAATCTTACTAAGAAGAAAGGATCCAGAGACTCGTGATAACTGGTGCAGATTTTGTCAAAGTGAAATTGAAACTGTGAGACACTTGGTAGTTGCTTGCCCCAAACTTAGATCCATAAGATCTATACATTTGAGCAAATATGCACCGAGAAATGAAAACATGGAGGACTGGTGGTATAGAATCCTGAGTGGGAACTCGCTCCACCTTACGTGCTCAGTGATAAACTTTATTGATGTGCTCGATGTATAAGAAGTAAGGCGGGACAAAGGGTCTTTTGCCAGTGAGTAGAGAGGTGTCTATTACAAAAGGTTTAATAATAAACTATGTATAATAAAAAATAAAAAAATTAAAAAAATTAAAAAAAATTATTGGGAGTCTGCAGTGTGGAATTAATGGGATGCAGGAGGATATCATCCACAGGAGGCACTGAAGAGCCGACAGAATCGACCAACAAGCGTTACAGCTGCTGGACTTTGATTAGGATGACATTCACCTTGTCCTCTGAAAGTGTGGCAATACGCTTGAGAGCATTCAGGGGGTAGCATAAGAACTCAGAGTTCTGAGCAGCACTTAAGCAAGACTTGGCAAAGTTAAACGAGAACCCCCAGTGATGTTAGGCTTCAGTTTGTGTCCTTGGTAGAGGAGAGAATGTGCTGCACGTCACCATGCGGAAATAATACACTTGAGAAATTGTTGAGTCTTCCTAGGTCTGGTATGGGCCTCCAGCCTCCTGACTTTTCCTTTGCCAAAATGTATCTGGATATACTCCGGTGCCCCGCAGGTGCGCTGGTACGACCTTGATTGTCCCTTTTGTTAGGAGGGACTGTACCTCTTACAGGAGCTGGGGTAGGCGTCTTTACACCTTTGGAACGGGAGGAATGGAGGAGAGGGGTCCAATGAACTCCAGGGTATGGCCATGCTGGATGATGGTTAACACCCATTTGTCGTGGCTGGTTTCTATGATAAGCTAGTGATCTTCCCTTCTAGGGTAATTCCGGTGCAGGACATCTGCGGACAGTAGCAGTTGTTCGAAGTCCTTGAAAATCTTGATTTATCAAAGCAAAAGGTCTGGCGTTGCTGTTGCAGAGTACAGAACGAACGAGTCATTTTAGTATTGGCCTTTATGTCAGGCAGGGTTCCAGCCCCCTTCTTGCCAAATAAATCAATGCCACCAAACAGCATATAGACTACCTTGGACAGGCCAGAAGTTGGCGACAAAACACTCACACTGAACAGTAAGCGCCTCGTTTCGCTTATCATCAGAAAGTCAAGGATTGGCTCCAGCTTGAACCAGATCTCCCTGTCATAGTGGGAGAGGATAGCCAACAAGTTAGCTGCTTTGATGGTTGTAGCAGCAGTAGAGATGACCCTCTTGCCAAAACCATCCAGTTGTTTGCCTTCCTTGTCTGGGGGCACGATACAAGGGGATGAAGGCTTGGCAGAGCGCTTACGGGCCGCTGCAGAGATGACCGAGTCCGGGCAGGGTTGTGTGCATTTGGGCACTGAATCCGGTACCTTCTATTTCTCATAGTGATCTTTCGTGGGAGCCACTTAGAACGGATATCTCTTGACTAGAAGGCCAACCTCCCAAATATCTTGCACCACAGGAATGGCTACCACTAATTTTCTGGCAAATGAATGCCTTTAATAAAGGGACACCTTTTTTCAGCTAGCTCCACTGCTTTTGACATGAGAGCACGAACAGAGCCAATTTTGTCTGGAGGGGAGTCTCTTGGAGGTAAATCTGCTGGCTTGTCGTCACCTGTCAACAGATCCTCAAGCTTGTCCATAGAGCAGTGATTTTCAAACGTTTTTGGCCGGGGCCCCCCCTGAGCAAAATTTGGGCAGGCCAGGCCCCCGCATGAATGCCAAATGGACAGTATGGCTATGAACTATGTGCGCCGTCACCGCACCCTACTTCCAGTACAGTCCCCGGGCTCCCCCACCTGCTCCAATCACAGTCGCTGGGCTCCCTCATCCCCCTCCTACCCAGTCCCTGGGACCTTGCCACCCCATCACAGACCCTGGGCTCTCCCCACTTGGCTCCCACCACTATTCCAGTATTCCCACCCATCCTGCTCCCACCACAGTCCCTAGGCCCCCCCACCCAGTTCCCAACACAGTCTGAGGGCCAGTGGGAGCTGGTGAATTTTTTAAGTGGAGGGGCATAAATATTTCCCACAAAAATGCCATAGCGACCGAGCGCAGTGAGACAACCCAAACCAATTAAGGGGGTAAAGGGGGTTTTCCCCAGTGAATTTCTTTTAAATAATGGGTTAAAGTGTTGCATTTTAGAGCATACTTTAAAAAAAATGGGTAAAAACCCAAACAGTTTGCAATTGGCACTGGGGGGCCAAGGGGTAAGCATGGTATTTTTGACTGGACATCTATGATAAGATATCCAGTAAAACAAAAATACCATCCCTGTCCCCTGGGCTCCACAGCGCCTCAGAAGGAGTGCTGAATTTGGCAGGTGGGTAGAGTGATTGTGCAACAAAGGCATTTTTAAAATTCTTTTGTTGCACAACCCTCCCACCCCCCTCTACCCCCCACTCGCCAAAATCACCCCAACGGACCAAAACAAACGCACACATTCACACAGCAATCACTCTGTCATTCATACAAGCACCCATCACCATACACTCACTCATAACAAGCATACACGCATCCATACACATTTAAATAAAAAATAAATGAACATAAATGTACCTTCTGTAGGGGCCCACGGGTGGGTGCTAAAATGCTCCAGATTGCTTTGTCCATATGTGCAAGGAGGCGCAGGAGCTCCTCCTCGCACATACAGACATGCAGTGCCCCAGCTAGTATTTCCAATGAGCTATGCAAGGCTAGAGAAGCAAAACACCCCCAGCCTTGCATGGCTCAGTGAGCATGTGTGGCTGGGGAACTAAACTCTCAAAGGGAAACAGTGTTTCTATTTACAGTTCAGCCAGCCCAGGAGCACTCCCTCAGCTGCAAAAGCCAGCTGAGGGAGTGCTCAGTGTTTCACTGGGCAGGCTCCTCAGCTCCTCCATAATAGGCGAGGGGGCCACTAAATGGACGTCCCCTCGCCCATTATGGAGGAGCTGCCTGGCTCGGACTGGCGGATAGGGCAATGCCCATACCAAAAATGCAAAATGCTAATATAGGCCAGTCAAAATGGGCCACTTTTCTGGCCAATGTGGACCAGTTTGATGAGTTACTTCACTATGCAGCTAGTAGTTTTGACCATTGTTGCTGAATAAATATTCTTTAAATATCACAATTTGCTCACATTTTAACAAAAAACACCCCCTTGGGGACTATTCAAACAGTCTGTGACTAAAGGATTAAATATCCATTTGTAACTGCGAGACACTTTTTCATTGGTGCCCAAGACAGTTTTATGGTCCAATCTGACCATGTGAGCCGCCCCAGGCCATTTCCTCCAATCTAAAAAAATGTGCCCACAGTTTGAAGCCCTCTGCCGTAGAGTTAGTGCACGGAGAATGGCCATCATATAGTCATCAGCGTCTGTGTTGTGAGGGCGGCTGGCTGCTATAGTGAGGAACCAAACCTTTCACAGGAAAAGCACAGGGCTGTGCCGCAAAAGACAACGGTGGAGCTGGGAGCTGTTGCTGTAGCTCTGAAACAAGCATTGTAGTGTGGACAAGATATCCATAGACACGCCCATGAGCCTGAGGGCCTGGCAAAGGCATGTCAATTTGGACAGTTGTCTGCGTAGAGGCTCTAATTGGAGATGGTTGAGCAGGGCCTTGCTTAGGTGGAGCCAATGGTGGCATACTAGCAAGAGGTGGCACACTTCCCTCATCGTGGTCAGAGAATACTCTGTCTGGTACATCCATGTCAGAATGGTCACCCTGCTGTAGCAGTTGGTCAAGCGGGGCCATGGTCTGAGAGAGGACCAAAGGTGGTGCATATGGTGCCACTGAGAACAGTGGCTGAGCATGAGTTGGCCTGGGTAGGTAAGACATCACTGAAGGGACGGCCCAGTTCACTGCAACTTCTTTTGAAAAGGATGAAAAAGGATGAAATGGACGGCCTCTGAACAGGCTTTGTCGTCTATGAGGATGAGGTATATAAACAAGGTTGACTTTTGGAGGAGGTTGACTGAACATACGTTGATTTTGTCATCGACGTAGTTGATCTGGTCGTCAAATGGGTGATCGTCATCATCAAAGAGGACATGGGCCGTCAACAAGGATGGTGTAGACGGAAGAGCCGTAGCCAAGCCAAGCTTCTCTGAAGAGTGCTTAGATGATGACAAAGACAGCGACGAGGGGTTTCTCTTCGCTGTAGTAGTCACTGAGGTCACTGTAGGTGTGGACAAAGACGTCAACAAAACCAGCAGTGAAGGAGCAGCCTGAGCGTGTGACCCATGTCCCTTTTTCGCCCTCTACCCATGGGAAGATTCTTCATGGGACCTCAACCTTTTTGATGAGGGAGTGTGCTCTAGGGGTCTGCTCTGCCTGGCAGAAGCATAACTGCAGACCAGACCAAGTCAGAGGCCCGAGCTCCATCGTCCATTCAAGTCACTAACAACCTTTGGTGATCCTTACAGCTTTTTGGACGAGAGCGAATGGCAGATGGTAAAGTTGTTCAAGTCGCGGTCCTAATACAGACAGTAGAGGCATTGTTCATGAAGATCCTCGATGTGCACGTTCTTAAGCTGACAAGTCGAGCAGGCCTTGAACAAGCTCTTCTTCCTCGTGTCTGACATGATGTCCACAGACTCCTTAAGGCCTCAAACATAGCGAAAGTAGTACAGCAACCCAGAGGGGACAGAACAGGCCAAACATCGACACCAGCCAGCGAGAAGCAATAAGGCACCAAACCAGATGATATTATCAGAAAAAAATCTAAAATAGACAAAAGTAAATACCAGAAGAGATCTCTCGAGGACTCCCAACACCAAACGTGCGGTAAACAATATGAAGATGACCACTAGGGGAGGAGCTAAGGGGACCTGTCCTATTGGCTGTGTATAACCCAAAATGACTAATAGAGCGCTAAAGAGTGAGGTAGTTTAAAATAATTAAAGGTAAACTGCTTTAATGTTACAGAGGAGATACCCATTTCCCCACAAATCAAGTGAACAACTGGAAAGCAGAGAACCAAGGGAGGCAGGAGTGCCATATAAAATGAGTAAAGAATAATTAAAAGGGGAAACCAGAACCAAACACATTGTGTATAGGTGCATTATGAATACTCAATAAATAAAATAAAAAACGAGAGAAACCTTGTGGTGGGAAGACCCACATAGTTGGTGGAGGAGGATTTAAGAAATATCCCTTCATCTATGATCCCCAAGAGGAGTGACTTTTTTTTGGGACATGAGAGCTAATGATATATATTGGAGGAATAGCTTTTCTGTACATGAAACTAACAAGATGGACACAAACTGATAAGTCAGTAGACATATAAATAATTGTGGAACTTGAAACTAGGAGAGATTCCGGGAAATATCAGTAGCCGGCAGAGTAAAGAACATTGGAGGCAACCCATACTTCCTGCTTTCGCTTTTGAGTTGTTTTCTACAAGTGGTAGGGCAAGTGTAGAAGTTAAGGTTTGGACAAAGGAAAATAATTATTCTTTGGACTGATATGGACGAGCACCCTTAGTTTAGTGTTGGCTAAAGAACCTACCTATTAGCAATAGGGTCAGTAAGTAGTGTACTTTGATTTAAATAGAATTCCAGTTCTGGTCCGATTCTCTTCTGGCACGCTACAAGGGACATCCGCTTGCTTCGTGCGAGTCTGCAGAGGAGGTTGGTCAATGTCGAGGCACCATGCACCCCATAAGAGCAAATAGGCTAGAGCTACTCATTTCTCATTGGTGAGGTGCATCGAAAGATGAAATAACAAAAGTACTATGAGAACGGGTGATCAGGTGGGTACTACCCCGACTAATAGATTGAGTGTGAGGAGGGAGGATATGTAACGCTCACCTGGCTCCCACGGAGGCGCTGGGCTGGTCTGATTTGCTGTGGCCTCTTCAAGCGTGATGCGCAGAATTCGGACCACCGATTGAACAGGACCCCCAAATCTTGCTTGTCTGGCCCGTAGGAATATCCTTCTGCAGATGAGAAAGGGGATTAACTGTCTGCTGAATAGTGTGCTTGCTCCCCCCTTTCCCCCTTTGTTCTTCTCTGACTTCCTCCAAAACCCCCGGTTTAAGCTCACCTTATGGTTTGGAAGGATGAACTCTCCATCCTGCTTCTGGTGCAGGGGCGCGCATTCGTCCAGTTACTTCACTGGTTTTCAGAATGGCGCTGGCAAATCCACTTGACTTTTCTGAGCGATAGCCTGTAAGTATGAAGATGCAAAAGTTCAAGTGTGAGCCTCCTTTTATGTTGTTTTTTCCTAACCTGTGATCTGTCCTTTATTTCAGGTGCAGAACGAAGGCGATGCGTTGAGGGGTTAAATTGCCGGAGGTAAAATCAGGTGAGTTAGTGCTGAGGGCGACCCCTCCAAATGTCTTTATAATTCCCCAGTAATGTCTTTTGTCCTTTCCCCATAGGTGCCGGGGTGCGGTACCTGCCAAAGATGCGCCGCCGACCCGAGATGTGGAATGGTTCACCAAGAAAAGCCGGTAAGTAATATGGCTGAAAATTCGGCTTTCCTCTTGTGTTCCCTTGCTCACCTTTTGTCTCTTCTTCTCTCCCCTAGGTGCAGGGATGTGGCGACCGGTGCTGAGAGCCGCGATGGAGCCGGGCGGCGTCTCGGTAACAGGTGAGTGAAGCGCGGCGCTGCAGCGAGCAACGCAGTGCTTTTAAATGGAAGTCTTCCTTCAGGATTGCTGGCGTGAAGATTCCGGATGCAGGTAAGAAGGTTGAATAAGTTCTTGGTTTTCACCTTTCTCTTCCCTTCCTTCCTTACAGGTGTTCCAGGTTCGAGGCGGGCGTGGCTGGAGTCCAGGTGCAGGATCTGACACGGTGAGCGTTCAGCTGCTGGGATGCAGAACAACGCGAAGCACGTGTGGCTGTCCGGGCCTGTCTTAAATAGCCTTGGAAGAAGTTCCAGGTGAGTATTCTTCCACAGCCCCACCCAAGTAACAAAATAGTTCCTTCTAGTCCCTCCTAAGCCTCATTTGGCTTGGTTCTTCATGCAGCATGGTCTGTATCAGGTGAGTATGCAGCATGGTCTGCTTCAGGTAAGTGCACCAAACACTTCCCCTTATGAGCCTGGCGCCTACAGCGCCAGGACAGAGTCCAAAGAGCTCCTATAAAGGGCCGCTGGGCTTTTAGCTGGGGGCGTGATGCCTGCTCCCGGGGGTGCTGGGCCTGGCCTGATGCTCCGGGGCTAGGCATCATGACAGCATAGGAGAGTGTGGCAGATAAGAGATATGGGAGGGAACCAGATTAGGCCTCCCGAAGCAATACTAGAGTGGTTCGCTCAGTTTTATGAGGGTCTGCATAGCAGCAACGAAGATGCATTGGGCTCTGAAATTGGTAAAGTACTTGGGAAAGTTGACATTTGCCATCTCTTCCATGGGAACTAAGGGAGAGCCTAGATGCGGAGATCACGATAGATTAGGTAAAGGGGGTCATCATGCATATGAAACCAGGTCAGGCCATATATGGCTTTACCTCGGACTACTATACGATTTTCTTGATGGTCCTAGCTCCCTTCTTGGCTAAAGTCTTAAATGGTATTAAAAACGTGGGAGACCACCCTCCTCCTTCTTCCCGACAGCTATGATAATGGTGATTCCTAAGGCAGGTAAAGACCATATGCACTGTTCGGTCTGAAGGCCAATATCACTGCTAAATCGAGACGCCAAAATATTCATGCAGGTTCTGGCATCCAGATTGGAAGCTGTAATCCCAAAACTGATCTATATCTACTGGGCAGACTTTGTCCAGAATAAACAAGGCTCAGACAACCTCAGGAATACGCTTGATCTCTTGGCTTCTGATGTTGAGGGTGAGAAGGGAGCCTTGATACTCTCCGTTGATGCTGAGAAGGCATTTGATCGTGTTAGTTGGACGTTCATGAAAGCAGTGCTGAAGAACACAGAAATGGGAGGGATGTGGGGGTCATGGATCGAAGCGCTGTAGTCAGTCCCTGCTGCAAAGATCCTGGTTAATGTGCAGGAATCAAGCTCATTCTCTCTTCACAGGGGCACCAGGCAGGATGCCAATTGTCGTTGCTACTATACGTGCTAGTAATGGAATCATGGACGGTGAGGGGAGACCAAAAGATTAACGGCATTGTGATTGGGGAAAAGGAGTATAAAATGAGCTTGTTCATGGATGATGCCCTTCTATACATATCAGATACCAGGGAATCAATACCACATCTGCCGAGAGCTATCGGACTACAGACGAGTGTCTGTATATAAGATTTATCTTGATAAGTCGGTGGTCTTACCGGCAGGCCCACTACAGACGTTGGGGTTAGAATATCTGGGCAGCTTGTCGTTTGTAGTTCAAGAGGCAGGGTTTAAATGACTAGAGATACAGATTCCGAAGAACTTGGATGGCCAGGCTGAATAGCATAAAAATGACCTTCCCAAGTTTCTATTTCAAGTACTGCCCACAGTGGTCCCCACCTCGTTTCTCTTAATGGTTAATAAGGTGTTGCTGAAGCTTCTCTGGAGGGGAGGGAGGAGGGAGCCAGACCGAGGATAGCATATGACATCCTCATCCTCCCCAGAGAGCACAGTGGCATGGGCCATCCCAACCTCCTGTATTACTATAGGGCGACACAGCAGAGAGTGATGGTGAACCATGAAAATCCATGGTACTTCAAAAAATGCGTGAACCTGGCGAACGCCATGCTCACCCCAGTGCCACTTGGTGACTGGCTTTGGGTTTCGCAGAGTAAGATTCCCAGAAGAATTATTGCACATCCCATTTGTGTGGTAATGTGTAGTATTTGGAAGGAGGGTGGCCACACACAATGGTTTATAACTGGCCCTCTCCTCTGAGCTGTATCAGGGGCATCACCGTATGGGGCCTTATTTCTGAACCAATTAACTTTCAAACATGGTATGGAGCAGGACTGGAGAAGGCGGGCCACTTGTGGGTGGGAACAAAGATTCCCTCCCTGAACGACTAGGCGAAAACCTATAGCATGAAACACTCCCAGTAATCAGATATCCACAATTAAAGGTGGCACTCTCTGGCGAGTTGTGAGGAAAACATCTGCAGGAATTGGATGTCCTTTAAGATGACCGATACAAAAAATTGAATCTAGAGGTCTCATTACAGCCCTGCACAGCGATTTATTATTCTCGGCGGAACCAGTTGGGGACATATTAAAGCGATGACCCAATGGGGAAGAGACTTTGTGACGGACATCGTAGACAATCTCTGCTCTAGGATTTGTCATAACTTGTCTCAATCCACTGTCTCCCTGCAATACAGAATGCAAGCATTGAAGTTGCTGCAAATTGGCTAGAACCTACCCAGGGGTACATTCAAGCTGCTGGAACTGTGGCTGGTGGAAGCGGGACTACTGGTACCTGTGGTGGAAATTGACCATATACAGAAGTTTTGGCTTGACATTATGGCATGGATAAAGGTACTAGATAGAATCGAGGACACACTCACCCTTGCTGATTTTATTGGAGGTAAGCGATGAGGACGACGAGGAATGTAACCTGAATCATATGTAGCACGTTCTACTCATGGCCGACAGTTACTATGTGGCTCCATTTTGATAGAGGGCTGGCACACCCACAAACAGAGAGTGGCTCCAAAAGGTGCAGTACATATATACTATGGAATACCTCACATGCCTGGCGGACGAGTCAAGGGGCAATATAGAAGAGGTGTGGCTCCCCTTCTTTGACAAATATGGCGGGTTGCCCTGAACCTTGAAATTATATTTTATTTATATTGTGCTCATACACAAGTGTTTCAGAGCGCGACCAGGCAAAGGGAGGGGAACAGGCGAGAACAAAAAAAGCGATCTTACTAGGCCCAGTGAAACTAAGAGCATGCAAGTGTATGGGAAAGGGAAAAGGTGGAAAGTGCATAGAAGGGGAGTGAAGTGGAAAGTGCAGAACAGAGGATAGGAATAGAATAAATAATAATAATAATAAATGAAAGGCAATAAACAGTGGAAGTGCAGGTAGCAAAGTGGCAAAGTGCTATGTTAGTCAGATAGGGTGTATCTGAGAAGTGCAGAAGAAGAGTGGGTGGGGGACTGTATGGGTACAGATACAGACCCAAGTGGAAGGGGTGGCCCATAGGCAGTGCAGGAGGGAGGCAGGGTGAGCAGGTACCTGGGCCCGAACAACAGAGGGAGGCCCGGTGCACGATCCCGAGGAGAAAGCAGGTCAGCAGGGGAGAAGAGGGTCAAAGGCAGAAGCAAAGACAAAAAGTCTTGTGCTGCTTCCGGAACCAGACTTGGTTCTCCTCAAGTTTCAAGGAGGCTGTTCCAAAGGGATGCTCCAACCGAAGACTGATCTACCCCAGCTCCTTTCTTTGAAAAACAGACTGACCATTGGGGTGTTAGAAGAAGAGAAGCAAGGGCTTGAGAGGGGAGGCATTTACGGAGGGATAGTTGAAGGTATTTTGGGCCCAGGCCCCAGAAAGCCTTGTGGACAATGCAGAGGGTTTTGAATGGAATCCTTGCATCCACTGGGAGCCAATGAAGGGATTTCAGAGCTGGAGAGATACGATCCCAGGGCTTGAGGCCAAGGACAAGTCTTGCAGTCCTGTTCTGGATTAGTTGTAAAGGGCGGAGAGTGGAGGCAGGTAGCTTTAGAAAGAGGCGGTTACAGTAGTCCAGCCTAGAGAGAATCAGAACTTGAGACAGTGAGCTTCTGAGGGGTGTGCGGGAAGGGAGAGTACCTCTAAGGATATGTAGTAAGAAGAGACGTCAGATGTGTGCAGAGAAGGAAAGTGTGGAGTCAAAGATGACCCCGAGGTTCTTAGCCTTGCAGGTAAATGTACGAAGGGGCCCAACGGAGGCCAGCCAGAGAGGGAGGGGAAAGGATGGTGAAGGTGTGGAGAACTTCAGTCTTTTTGGCATTTAGAGCATCTTGATGAGGAGAACTTCAGTCTTTTTGGCATTTAGAGCATGATGTTTTGTATTTTGGCACTTGTTGGCATTTAGACTAAGATGGTTGGCAGCACACACATTTTGAATGACGATTAGGCAATCAGAGATGAGGGAAGGAGAGGAGGTGGCTGTAGGAAGCCTGAAAATAAGTTGGGTGTCATCAGCATAGCACTGGAAATTTGAGCAGAACATGGAAATGCAGTAGGCAAGAGTTGCCAGGTATTGGTTGAAAAGCCAAGGCGAGAGGTTAGACCCCTGGGGACACCACAGGTAGAAAGGGAGATAGAAGATAGGAAGGACCCAAGTTGTAGCTGGGAGGGACGGTTTGAGAGGAAAGAGTTCAGCTAGGCCAGAGCCTGATCGGTGATACTCAGGTTGTCACAGAAACAATAGAGCAGGGTGATATGGTTGACCGTGTCGAAAGCAGAGGAGAGATCAAGTAGGATGAGGACAGAGGGAATGTTAAGAGTGAAGGTTGGAGAGCAGGTCTTCACGGAAGTTCAGGAGACCAGTTTCCGTGCTTCTGGCAGCTCTGAAACCAGATCGGTGGTCATGAAGAGAGTCAACCGAGTCAGAATGAAGGTTAAGCTGAGAGATGGCCAACTTTTCCAGGAGCTTAACCAAAAAGGGAGTAATGGAAATTGGACAATAGTTAGCCAGACAAGAAGGATCAGCTGTGGGTTTCTTGAGGAGAGGATGCACAAGGGAGTGCTTCAGAGGGGAGGGGAAAGAAAAAAAGGCAAAGGCGAGATTGCAGAAATCGGCAAGGGCTGGAGCAAGGGTATTGATGTGGTCCTTAATGGTTTTCAAGGAACAGGGATGGACCTGTTTGGATGTGACTCATAGATTGGACTTGTATAGCGACCTCATCAGGGAAGAAGGGGGGGAAAAGGAGGAGAAAGAGGGAAAGGGTGTAGCTGAAGGAGGGTCATCAAGCGGAGAAGGAGAGGGGAGAGAAGGGGGAGCTGAGGAAAGGGAGTACAAGATGTCCTGGGGTTTAGAGATAAAGTGAGAGGCAAGGGCATTGCAAAGAGCATGGGAGGCAAGAGGAGGGGTGGAGACTGCAGCAGGGTTGGCCAGATCCTTACATATTTTAAAGAGTTCAGCTTAGTTTTTAGATGCTGCAGAGACGATTGCTTCAATGTGGACTCTATTCTTGGTGCCTTCAAGCGGATCATCATGACAGGGGCAAGAGCACCAAGAGTAGCAGAAATGGAGGAGTATAGCAGAGACAGGGCTGTGTCAATATATGAGTCAGCCCGTGGTGCATGGGGGGGGGGTGAAGAGGTAGCAGCGAAAGCCTCGACTGACACACGCTTCATGGGTCAGATGTCCGAGAAGGTGGATGGTAATTGTGGGGTAGGCTTGGTTTGAGGGGAGGAGATGGAAAGTTAAGAGGAGAGGGGGCAGTGATCACTCCTGGAGAGAGGAGTGGTGAGGGGAGTAGAGAGTAGGAGGCCAGACGAGATCAAGACATCAAGTGTGTGACCAGCAGAGTGAGTTGGGCCGGAGGGGAGGATAGCGAGCGAGAGTGAATCGCAGAGGTTACGAAACAGCGCAGATGAGGAGCAGGGGGAATCAAGATGGATGTTGAGGTCACCAAGGAGCAGTTGTTGAGTGGTTGAGGCCAGGAGGGAGGAGAGGTCAGCCCACTCAGAGAGAAAAGAGGTGATTTGACCAGGGGGCCGGTAGATAGTAGCAACACTAAGAGAGTGGCTAGGAGTGGGAGAGAGAGAGCCTGCAGACAAGGCTTTCAAAAGCGGAATAAGTCTGAGTAGGGATGATAGAGACAGGAATCCACTCAGGGAAGATCACTCTGGGCTGGGTGGATCTGGGGGGAGAGAGGATCTTGTAGCCGTCAGGGAGGAGAGTGTCAAAGCTTGTGACAGAGCTGGCCGTGAACCATGTCTCAGTGAGACCGAGGAATTCAAGGTCAAACCTTGACAGTTTTCGTACAATATCTCATCTGAATGAGTGACCCTGTTTGTGTATAATTGGGAGGTTGGAGGGAGACAAGAGGTGCTGCAGGGAGGGGTGGTGACAAGGCAGTCTTGGTACAGTGGTCTATAATGATTGAATTGCATTTCTTGTATATTTTTGTTCTCCCTTTGAAAATTCAAACAATAGTTTCTTAAGAACAAGCTTTGGCAACAGGTTGGACAGTTCAAGAATACATCACTTTTAGAGGGGACCTGCAGTGGTCCTGAAAAATCAGCCAACATTAAAGAAATATTTTGCAAAAGGCTAGCATCAGGCATTTGAACATCACAGTCATTATCAAACATCATTCATCCATGTTTTTTTCCAGACAACAGCATTAAACTCACACCCACACAATGGACCTCATTCCGAGTTGGGCGTTAAGGGTTAACAGTCACCGGTAAGGAGACCGGTGCCGTTAAACCCTTACCACCCAATTCCGAGGTCCCTTAGTGGGAGCCGCAAAGGATGTGTGGTCTGACCACAGGTCCTTTACGGGTCCCGCTAAGGGACCAGAGCGCCTTCCCCATTCTCATTGAGCCCTATGGGGGCTCAAATGGGAATGGGGAATGGTTGGTTGAATGGGGACTTACCGGGTCCACACAGGTCGGACTGTCCCGGTAAGTCCCCATTTAACCAGACCGGTGCGGGACACGGTTTTGGAGCCAGCCATGGAGCTAATAGCTAATAGCGCCATGGCTACCTCCAAACTTGGAATGAGGTCCAATGTCATGCAAGCTGGGTAATACTCTTTCAAAAAAGTTACCAAAAAACATTCACAATGGCTTTTAAGTTCTTGAAACCTGTGGGTAAACAGATACTAATCAGCAAAGCAATTGTTGAAATATTCAGTGAATTTGAGAATTGAAATTCTACTGCTTGAACGTTAGGAGGAGATAGATTACCTTCCTAAAGTGAATGGAGGGAGGGGGTTAAGTTGGCAGTCTGTACAGTTTGCACAGTATTTTTTTCTATTTTCATTGGCGTTTGAGGCAGAGGAGGAGTGAAACCAACAAAAACTCACCGGACCACTGAGTGGTGTTGGTCGAGTTGGCCGTCTGTGCATTCCGTGTCTGGCCGGGACTGCATACACCGGAAGAGAACTTACACCCTGAGATACTAGCAGAAGACTATTTATCTCAAGCGAAAAAGGCAAGAGGTAAGTAACAAGCATGCGCGCATTCTTTCTTGGTTGTCATCCCACAATTTTATGACTGTTTAAGACTGTTCCTTGTCGCGCTACAAACCTACATGGTATGCGGACGTTTCAAAGTAGAAAAAAAGTCATTCTCTCCCTCTCCTTCTCCTTCTGACCCACGCAATTAAGGAAATCTCTCTGACCTAATTGATCTGTTCCCATCCAGAGCAGCCACTGCGGGCACAGGGCCTTTGAGCTGTACCGGGGTGGGAGCAGCAGCGGTATCAACTGACCTCCACCTCAAACACTGGGATTGCGACAACCCCCAGTCACGTTGCGACAGTGATTCATTTCTGTCCTGAGCCAACCTGGACAGTGAATCAGTATTGTACCCTCTTCACACAAACCGCATGCCTTAGCTACTTTTTGTACGGTCCCTGAATCTCTTCTTATCTCTTCTATTGTTGGGCCATTGACTGTGTGCTATTTTGCCTTTGCGCGAACCCAGGAGACAAAACAGCATCAAGATAAATAAAACAATCTTTGAGGCCTGCATACCAGTTGTAAATGTCTCGCTCATACAATATTCGTAGCAGACCGCTACACAATGACTTTAAGGACTCCGGTAAAAGAATACCCCTCTCTTGAGGGAAGTTGATATCCCAATAAAACCTCTAAAACCCGAGAAGCCCAGTAAATCCATCAAGGAAGAACATCAGCCAGTGGACAAATGGAAAAATTCAGGAAAGAATGAGCTGCCAGAAGTTAGTGCCCAAGCAGACAACGCTAGAATGGACGTGGGTCCTATACCGGCTCACAATATGGAATACTTTCACAGCTGCAACGATAAAAGCAAAAATCAATGACTATTTTCCAATACGTAAAAGTCTTAGCTTGGAAGACATGAGTGGAACAGGCTCCAACAAAGACCTGATGCCAAACCACAAGGCAGACAACAGCCCCATAAACCCAGAGGCCAGCGGGAGGTGGAGGACAGTTGACACTGGTGCAGTCCTCAGATCGCCTACTCCTGCAACAATGACAGCTTGTAAATAACCAAACTGGATGAGCAAAAACGGAGAGGAGGCACAAAAAGGAAGATCTGGACAATGATCAGTCCACAGATGATACAAAACAAAATGCTCAATTTAAGAACCAGGAAATTGAACAACTAGAAGCAGACAAAGCAAACAGCAACACACCATCTGCTTTGAGCTTCATCCTGAACTCGCTTGTTAATGTGTTTGAGATGGTGAAAGAGGTAGTCCAGACCCACTCAAGCGCATTAATGGAGATGACCAAAGAAATGGAAAAGTGCAACTTTGCTGTGGTCGATATCCAGACACTTCTGACCTCAAAAACAACAACGCCTTAAAAGTTTTTAAAAGAGAAGCAATTAAAATAAACAATGAACATTGGAGAAATGCATGCAATCTTCAAAATAATGAGCCAGCATACGGAATTATTAGAAGGGAAAATAACATCTTTAGAAGAAAAACTCTCATTGTCATCAAAAGGGGATACACTGCTGTCGGAATCTGTGCTAGAAGAGTTTATGAGGCTTGCCCAAATAGGAGATGATCTGGGCGTAGCAACAGAAAGTCATATCAACTCCATCTCCCCTCCATCTAACACTGATAAAGGCAGCTCCCAGCACCTACACCCAAACAGGAGCAGATACAAGACCAGAAAAAGAGAAGAAAAAGAGAAAACGATCTCCTGATAACATGCTGCCAATTTCAAATGAGCCCTTAGAAACAAGTGCCTCATCGTCTATCCCTGTGGCAAAGACAGATAATGCAAAACAGCCAAAGAAGAAGAAAAGCACAAGAGTGAAAAATGCTCACTTCTTTAACAGGATATCGTTACCTCAGAAAGAAGAGACGACATGGCACACAGACATTTGACACAAAAAAAGTCCAGAAAAAAAGGGGGAACTCTGGGCAACAACCATGCAGCGTAGTAGACCAAGCAGCACAAACATAACACTATCAAATTCTGCCTGACAATGAAAATCAGACATCACAAAAGACAAGTGAACAGTATGCCGCCACAAGTAAAAATGCCGAAACGGGAGCACCTCAGCGTTGAAACTGGCTCCCATCTTCCTCAAGAGAGAAAAGGCACCTCAACGCAAAGACACCCACAGAGTCACTGATGCTTCAACTCCATCAAAACAGTTGACAGATGAGAGAGAATGGGACAATCAGACAAATGGGCAAAAGACTGTCGGACAATGAAATGAAGGCAAGGCCAAAAGAAATTGGTGCCCCAGAACACTCTACAATCAATACAAGTAGAAACAATCCATTTGCCATTCCAAGATTATGGATGGAATGTCCAATGAGTGGGAGGGCCCAAAAAGCCCTCAACAGAAGTACCCTTATATCCATTTTCAAATAAATCTGACATTGTATTTCTTCTCATCTCAAGATCTAGAGTATGTGCCTTTTCCGCACATAAAACACCTGCATATTCTAGAATTAGGCTTAAAATCTTGGGTGGGTGAGAGAACAATGATGAATGCCAGCCCTGATTTAAGTACGGGTGCGATCACGGGGACAGAATCCCTCCACCCCAATGAATTGTACCACAGCGACACAAGAAAGACAGAATTAAACGAGACAAGGGAGTCAGGTTGGGGTGAAATAAGCATACCAAAAGCAATTGACCCACCCAGCAGGAAATAGGGGGAAATGTAGATGGAATTTATGTCCTAAAAACAAAGATTTACCCCCTATTACCGGAAATTACTCCGGTCTTAACGAAGAGCTGGGGCTAGCGAATGAATCTCCCTAGCCTAAGAGTAGATGAGCGTGTTACGCTAGAACACTTGTGCCCTAGTACATTTAAAGACCCAAATGTTCGGGGATTGGTCTTTGGCAATTTTGATCTAGTTCCATTACAGAAGACATGGCTGATGGGACGATTGGGAGTGGATGATTTCTCAACTTTCAACCAATTGGCATTCAAGGAGAAGGTCAGTCGAGCATCAGGTGGCTTGTTAATTGCTGTCCTAAACTGCACCATACCCAAGTGCTTTGTCATCATTGATGAATTCCCTGGAATCTTGCCCATTGGTATGATAACCAAAGATGTTATTTCCCCCATGAGGATAGCTGTCATTAGCATATATTTGAATTGTACGATAACAAATCAGACACCATTCCTACAATCTTTGATGTCAGTTCTCTTGATTATTGAAAACACATATGAGGATTTCACACTGCTAATTGCTGGTGACTTGAACGCGCAATGCGTCCCTAGCAACACACAAGGTGCAAAACAAAAAGCGAGTCAAGTCACCAACAAAGGTAAACAGTGGATCACCTTCATGGATGATTGGGCGCTGATAATGGCAAATGGGAACCTTGAGGGTCATACTCCCCCACCACGCCCGAGGGTCACCTGCACGCAAGGGGTGAAGGGTTCTGTCATTGATTACATGTTCCTATCTAATCTGCTCTTCTCAAAATGCACTAGCTTTAAAATTCTGCAGCAGGCCGCCAGTGATCACGACATGTTAGCAAAGTTTGCCTTTCCTCATGATACAAAAATAAATGTGTACACAGGGAAAATAGCTGTCAATGAAGGGAAAAAACAGATTAGAAAGTTCAGAAGGAACGGTATCTTCTTCAACCAAAACATCACACATCACTGGGACACAGCAATGGATTCAGAGATACAAAAGTCCTTTGTAGATTGTCTCTCTGAGCTAGACCCGCTAAGACCAGGAAGAGCAAAGAAACATAAGCACAATCATGTGTATGATGAAAATACAGCACAAAGAAAGAGGTCCCTAAGGAAATCAATTTTTTTCTCTTAACTGGGAAAACAACCACCATCTAGAATATGCAGCTAAGATAAAGTCCCTAAAAAATGACTACGGAAATTGGTCAAGAAGCCAAAGGCAGTTATGACTTCAGAACGATGGGGAGCTAATGCTTAGCGCCCTACAACAAAGCGAGTCAATGGGGGTCATTCCGAGGTTGGAGGTAAGGAATTACCGGCACCGATAAGGGTGCCGATGCCGGTAATCCCTTACCTCCGTATTCCGAGGTCCCTTTGCGGGTCCTTCCTTACCTCCTGCATTTAGCAGGAGTTAATTACGGGACCCGCAAACGTACTTCGGAGGTAATTACGGTACCGTAATTTACGGTGCCGTAATTACCTCCTTCCCCATTCCCATTGAGCCCTATGGGGCAGGAATGGGAATGGGGAAGGGCAAAAGTTGAATGGGGAATTACCGGTCCCTCCAACCCTGGAATGGACCGGTAATTACTCCATTCACCATGCCGGATTTGGGATGGTTTCGGAGGCAACCATGGAGCTAATTACTCCATGGTTAGCTCCAAACCCGGAATGAGGCCCAATATGTTTTTGGATGCTAGTTAAAAACGTGAATGTCCCGCAGGGGTTGATACAGGCTAATTTTGTTTCAGAGAGACTTGGTGAGTTTACTTTGGCAATTTATATAAGAAACTTCCAGAAAAGGTTTTCAAAGCCGACAGATACTGTCCCTGGCACGTACCCGTAACAAAAGAAGGAATAGCAGATTTGATTAAGAGGTCTTCATCCTCTCGAGCAGCTTGTCCCAATGGCCTTACCAACCAGATTCTAAAATCCGATACAGACATGTGGGCCTCTCTCCCAGAAAGAATGTACAGGGAAAGCCTTAGACGAAAAAGCCTTCCAGACTCATGGAAGCGGCCAGTCGTCATCCCAATACGACCAGGCGGGCCCTAAGAACTACCGCCCGATCACCCTGTTGGATGTTGATATTAAGATTATTGTAGGACTCATACCAAGGGAATTGGAAACCTGGGCAGAAAGCAATGGCATCCTATCTAAACAACAATTAGGATTCCAAAAGGGAATGGGCACTTCAGTAAATGGCCTGCTCATGAACATAGTATGTGAAAAATCATGGAGAAGGGGGCAGGGGGGCTATTTTGTATGGAGCTCGGGTTGACTTGTCACAGGCGTGCGATACCATCAACAGAGAACGCCTGTGGAGCAAACTCAAAGCCTGGGGATACCCATGGCCCTTTAGAAATCATAGTATCGCTTCATGACAACTCAAAGCTACAAGTGAGATTGAATTTGGTAGGGCATTTAAATAGTGACATTATGACAAAATGAGGCGTCCACCAGGGATGCATCATAGCCTCCCTCCTCTTCAATTTGTACCTAGCAGACTAGAGAGAGGCACTGGGTCCATCTGCCCTCAACAGCCCAAGAGTGGGGGGAGAAAGACTAAATTGGATTGCATATGCAGATGACTTGCTTCTCCTAGACTATGCACCAGTTGGGCTCCAAAGGATGCTGAATGCACTGGAGCATTATGCAAACCTCAATGTCCTGTCCATAAATCCAGCTAAATCAGATATAGTTAAATTTAAAATGCCCCACAAACAATCTCAGAAATTCATGTGGACCCTGAGCAGACAGATAGTGCCAATTGAAAAGGAAATCACACACTTGGGTTTCAAACTGAGGGCTTTCCCACACTGGCCGCACTGGAGTTTGCTTTAAACATCAAGGCGGAACAGTTAATATGTCAAATGAAAAAAATACTATTTGCCTGTTACTGATTTTCACTACTCCCCTTGGTAAGGTTCTACAAATCGAGGGTGATACCTTTCCTGCTATATGGTTTTGAAGTATATCCAATGACCAAGAATCTGAATTGGGGCCGGCTGGAAGGCCGAATATGGAAAAAGTACTTGGCCTACCCATGAGCCTTCCAATCTACTGTTTAGATATGAGCTGGGTGTTCTATCCATGCAAACACTAATGGATTGGAAGGTTCTTTCACCATTTAGATTAATATGGCTCTCATGGCCAGGTTCTCTGTTAGAAAATATCAACATAATGCTTAACAGATGCCCCAACAGTTTTTTTAATCAATCTTGACTGTGAGGCATGCGAAATGCTGAAACGTCGTGAATGCACAGAGAATGAACTACTCAAAATGGGCTTGTTCAGAAATTATTGGATAAACACTTCACACAAGCTCGAAACTCTAAGGTCGCGAAACCACTGTCTAAATTAGACAAGCCAAGGGGTTTTCTTGCCAAGTATCAGGAAGTTTCCAAGTTCTATAGGCAGAACAAATTTCCTAAGGTTCTGCCTGAATTTGTTACCAACTGGTGAAGTGAGGATGATTCGGAATCAAGACTCTCCATATACCAGTTCCTGTGCTTTCTGTGAATTACCAGTTCCTGTGCTTTCTGTGAAATACCAATCATACAGACCCAAAACACATTATGATAGAATGCATTAGAACTCAAGAGTTAAGACTCAAACCCTTGAAACGTTGTGTACACAGAGAAGGACTGTATATGAATGACATTAGGAACAGACTAATTGTAGGGCATGATATTCTACTCACCAATGACATTTTTTTAAATGTGCAAATGTTGGGCTTATTGATGTTTTAATGAATTGATATTTTTGTAATGAATGTGTTTCTTGTTATGAAAAGTCGACATGTGTCAGCTGCGACAAAATAAAAAGAAAAAGTGAATGCAGTACAAACAATTTGACACAGAGCAAAAGACGACCTTGAGGATGACAAGGAGGGCCTTTCTCAGAAGGTGTGTGGCTAAATTGTAAAGCCGTCTATCACACGGGGCACCATTAACAACAATTCCTGACTCATAACTATATTGTCCATGCATACAAAATATGTTTTTTTTTTAATAGAGCGAGATGGTCTGTACCCCCTTGCGTTCCAAGATAGGAAGCATGTTTGCTTCTGTGTGGTGTAAAGTCTTCACTTATTTGTTGAACAGTACTGGAAGTCTTTCTCCAGAAATCTTCACTAAGAAAAGTCAGCGACGGAAAAGTTCACATGAGAAATGTACGAACCACAAAAGGTTTGTACATTTCCCATGCAAACATACATTAAAACCCCTATAAACCCACACCCCACCCACAACACACCCCAACCTACACCCCCACCCCCAATATACCCCCACCCTACTTACCTTTGAAGATGCGCTGTGTCCCTGCAGTGCAAGTTCCCTTTCACTTCCATGATCGGGAACCCCACCACCCCCGCTGACTATACTGTAAAGTGGACACCCCTGCAGCCCAAGTTTTATTTTCTTTTTTTTTCCTCGGGTGTGCTGCAGGGGTGTGTTGCTGGGGTGTCCCCCGCAACCCCGCTCTCTATACTACACAGTATAGTGAGTGGGGTGTTGCGGGGGACACCCCCGCAGACCCTATTTTTTTCTTTCCTTTGTTGGGTGTGCAGCTGGGGTGTCCCCCCCCAACCCCCGCTCACTATACTGTATAGTACGTGTACGGTGCGCGGGGTGCTGTGGGGAGCACACCCACAGCCCCTGCAGTCTTTTTTTTAACTAACCTAAAATGCAAGCCACCAAAGGTTCGAACGTTTGGTGTTCGAACCTTTGGCAGTATGCATTTTTCGGACTTTTTGTAAAGTCAGAGCTTTTTTTTGTGGTCATTTCGTACAGTTTCTCTGAACACAACCCCTGGATTTTCTTTAACATTTGTTTTCTGGCCGCACATAAGAACAGATGCTAAGATGATCTAAACTATCTAATTGACCACCCCCTTCTTGACTAGCCTGAAATCCCAAGTGTTTTATACTCTCTTGTGTTTGCTTTTGGGTGCATCAACACCCAAAATGTTAAAGTCCTCTGTTAAATCGAAGATGAATTTTGTGATCACAACTTAAGGCAAAATGTCTTCATTTAAGATTTCATTTAAGATTTCTTAAAAATGTTTTAGTTGTAATCAAACGTAGCATAATAATGGTGTGGAAAATTGATAGTACAGCCTTTGTCCAAAGGAAAGATTTCTGCTAGAACTATCTTTGCTATTGTCCCTGCAACTGTATTCCTATAGATTTCCTTAAAGGCATCTGTTCAGATTTGTTTTTCCAACTATTTTGCTCTGTTGAGCGGCAGTGCAAACGTCAGTCTTGTCCAATCTATAAACTTCCCTTGACTTTTGTTCAATATGTTTAGTGTATAGAAATTTGAAGAATTTAATAATGAAACGTTCCCCGACTGTGGCCTTAGGTCATTACCCTGGACTTCTGATTAACCCGTCAAGCATACTGGTTTCTAGACCCTATATATCTTGCAGATCTTAATTGTTATTTTGCTTGGTTCATGTTATCCTGAAGGTTTTTTTCTTTTTCCATGTACAAATTTATCAGAAACATCTTGTGTGCTATGCTCCGCTCAGATTTCTTGATTTTGGGTAGTCTGTTTATTTGTTTCCTTTTTTGTTATTTTAAGTTTGTTATGTTTAGGTATTGCTTTTGTGATGTTAACGAGTACCTATGTTCTGGGTGCCTCTGGATCTCTTTCGAACTATCGAGTACCACGTCTTCAGGCTGAAAGTCCTCCAGTCTAGGCAATTTGCTACTCTAAATTACTTCAATGTTGAGTTGAGAGAAGAGGGAATACTTCCCTCAGGTCAAACAGGATATGGTCAAACAAGATGGAGTGAGGTCCTCCGAAAATGGTACAAGATTTGTCTCTGTCACAAACCGGTTACACACCACATGTAGTGTATGTGTTGCTGAATATACTTTGCCATTCCATCATGCAATTTGACCACGGATGTAAAGACTAGGTGGGAAGCTCTAAATGGCAATAGAGCAGGAGTGATCGGGCTTGCATTTTTCTACCACCACATATCTTGATATACCCAGTCTGGGCTTTTAAGTAAGTGCAATAGATTTCTTAATTCAAAATCATTGCCTGTCGAGTTGAAGATTCTACATCGTTTGTTTTAAAAAAACAAAAATAGGATTCCAAAATGGCAGCCAACGGAGCAGGACGTACGTGATCTGCTCCATCCCGAAAGGCCACACAATAAAATGGATTACAGCAGTTGATGTGCAAAAATGAGAGGGATGTGGCAGGATTTACAATAACACAAGCTGCACGGATTCAGCTGATTGATCGACCCACGCTTGTGACAATTGGAGAGCCACAGACGGCCTAACTCAGTCTGAACGCCTCAATTCGGAAGCAGAGTGCATACAGCTGGACTCAGCGAACATGCCTTCTCTTCAAACGAGATGACCGGAGATAGCTGGAAATAATGAGGGAACGCTGCAGTGCTGCCAAGTGTTACGGGGCCAAGAGCGAGACTACCCCACACCCCGAGTGCTGCAGGACAAAAAGGGACAGCGCTGGTAGGCATAGAACAGCTCACAACCAGGGACGAGGAGACAGGGACCAGCCATGACCGTCTGCCATGACCTAAATCAGCGACCCATGCAAGGGGCCGGGTAAGAAGAAAAGCGGGCGGCTGCCGTAAGATTATCCCCAGAGCGACAACTGATGGTGGGAAGGATCTCACTTCACACTGATCGTATGCCTAGAAGCAGAACGACACCCCGACTTGTGAAACGAATCGTGGATCACAGCCCCAACATTAGGAGTGGGGGCAGAGACATACGTCCAACAGCATAGAGAGGTGGTAAGGGGTTTAAAGACGCCTAGATTCAAAGAGGGGACAGGGACAGGAGCACAACCCCCCCAGGGAAAAGCGGCCAGCTAGAACACCCCCTCGCTCTATAACACATGGGGAAGGGAAGTGGCTTGCAGAAGTGGGCAGGAGGAAGCAGGAGAACACGTACAAGAGCCCTCAGGAGTGAATTTTACACTGCCCTTCAAGATAAGAAAGGCTGCAAGCTCAAACATTACTGGGCAACATGCTTAGGAGGAGTGGATAGACGACCACCCAAGGCTTGGAGTAAGATATTAAGAGAAGGGCCTCCAACTAAATTGAACCCCAGGGAGGAGGAAACACGGGAAGGAGGAGCAAGGTACCTGTGAGCTCTGTACAGGATGTTCTAAAAGGGCATAACCACTTAAAAGCCTGCAGGGAGTGGGGGAGTTAAGAAAGGTGCCAAACACTAATCCATAACAACTTCACCCAAAACTAACCTTTGGTGGTTATTATAAAGGAAGCGACCCGCAGGTCACGTTACGGCAAAGAGGCCAGCTACACTACCCTCATGTGCAAAAGCAAAGGGAAGGCACCTGCTGTGGGTCAAAGAAAACCGAAATAAAATACGGACAAAAGCATTAAAATAACTGTGGACCCCTGGTACGCCACCAAAGACGACAGAAGGTGAGGAAGCTTCCAATAAGTAACGACAAGCGAGTGGGGAAACCCTGAAGATGGCAATGCAGAAAGAGGACTTTCAATCCTGCTTCAAAGAATTGCAGGATTAATTTATGGAGACATTTCAGACACAATTCTCCTTACTAAAATTGGAATTGAAACAATCACTACAGGAAGTGAAGGTTGATGTTGCTAAACTAGAAGAGAGGGTAGGTACTGCAGAAAGAGCAATACAAGACATGTCGGACGATGCTAGCAAGAACGATGAGGCGCTAGAACATCTCTTTAGACTATCTCACAATCTAGAAGTCCAATATGAGGCTCTGGAGAATTGCTCCCGTAAATCCAACATATGGATCAAAAACTTGGTAGAGTCGGTGGAGGACAAGGAACTGAAAACTACTACACACCAAATGTTTGCAGGCCTCCTCCTAGGGGAGGAAGAGGAGATGGTCTATATTGATTGGATTCACAGAATCGGCCCAAAACTAGCAGAACAGGCAGCGTGACCAAGGGACGTGCTGGTGGCAATTACTTCCCACACCCAGAAAGAGACCATACTAAGAGCAGCAAGAACATCGGGCTCGATAAACATTAACGGTTCGGAAGTGCAACTGTACCAAGACCCGGCTCAGTCAACACTACAAACGCTACAAGAAAGGCAAGCTTGAGCCCGGTAGTACGATTTCTTACGTGAAAAGAAAATCAGATACAAATGGACGTTTCCTTTTGGTCTATTATTCAAATGGGAAGACTGGCAACACTGAATCAATCTGCGAAGAAGTTATGCATATTCTGCAGATACCAGAGGACGAAGAAGACCCTCCTGGCAGCACGAGAAAGGCAGAATGGCTGAAAAAGAAAGACTGGAAGCCTTGGGAATGGAGATGGACGACAAATGGAAGTACCATCTTCCCTACTTGAGCATTTCTGAATCTACTCAAGGATACGCAGAGGACCTATAAGGTAGGAGACTCTGGAGAAGCTGCCTATAGCGGAAAATTGAAAAATCACGCAACTTAAAACAAGACAGTGGCCCTAGGGACCACAAGGCAGTGGTCGACCGGTTGGAATCTTCAAGTGGGGTTTAGGACGTAATACGTCTAGGGGTAATGGGGGCCAAGGGCATTGGGCACTTCGCCTGGAGGATCATGGGAACTTTGACCCTCCCCAGTGAACGGGGGAAAGTTTGGGAAAAAGGAGTAAGGGGAGGCTAGGGGAGTTGGGGACTGTTTGGTTGAAGGGATGAGGGGGGGGGGGCACAAAGAACTGGTATGGTCACATATAGTGGAGGGAAGGTGGGCACGCTTAACAACAAGGCAGGGGGAAAAGAGGTTGATGAAGAGCGAGGTAATGGTAGTTCAATGAAGACTATTAGAATTTTGTCCCACAATGTTAGCGGTATGAACTCTCCGGTTAAAAAGTAGAAAATGGATCTCTGAGGGGAGTGAAACCAGAAATTCCGATGTTTCAAGAAACACATATTAGGAAAAAAGACAAGGGGAAGCTTAAGATGAGGGGTTATTCCCATTTGTACCAAGCTAATGTGGAGGACAAAAAAGCTGGGCTTCTCAAAGCCATTAGTGATAAGCTGGCAGTAAAGGTCCTTAGGACTAAGGTAGACCGAGCAGGACATTCACTTATCCTTAACGTAATTATAGGAAGATATACACTGGCTTATATATATTCTACAAACAAAGACGAAGATGGCTTTTTGAGGGGTGTGCTGTCGCAACTCGAAGACTTGCTAAGGGAGAAATCATACTGGCAGGAGATTTCAATATGGTATGGAGCCATCAAATAGATAGCAACTCACAGGCTATGCAACACACACTGGCACCATCCAAAAAGCTTAAACAAAGAAATCACCACGCTGGCTCTCCACGATGTCTGGCGAGCGATAAAGGGTCAGACCAAACGCTTCACTCACTACTCCCAAGTCCACTTATCCATGTCAAGGATAGATTACATATGCGTCTCGACTCGTATAGTGGGAATGGTGATGGATGGAATGGTGAAGGATGTAGATCTGGGAACCATCTCCCCATTAACAATGCAGACAGAGATGGGGGGTGTACCCGAGGGAGTTTGGAAGTGGCGATTCCGGAATACCTGATACAGGACCCGATATTGGCCACTATAATTCAGGATAAAATTAACACCTATTTTGCAAACAATGACACCTAAGATATGGCACCTCAATCGGTGTGGGATGCCTTCAAGGCAGTATTGAGGGAACACTTAATAGCTATGAGGGCAAATCGAGAGGGGCAACAGATGCTGGAAAGAGGAACTAGAAGCAAAAATACGAGATATCTTGGCAGAAATAACAAAAGGCACCTCAAGGAGTCTACAAAGTGCATTGAAATACGCACAAGGCCAGCTAGAAACACATCGCACTAAATACATGGAAAAAGCAATACTTTTCACAAAGCAATTCTATTATGTAAAAGCAAACAAAGCTGATAAATTGCTAGCAAGATAATTAAAAAATAAAATAAGATCCCATACAATATTGAAGTTAAAAAACTATTCCGGGGCTACGAAGCTACCAACGAGGGAATCCTGGGGGTTTTAGCGACTGTTACACAGCACTATATACCTCAGATGACCCAGATAGGGAAACACAGGAGACATATTTGCACAGGGCCTCCCTACCGACTATCACACAGGGTAGAGGGATAGGCTGGAGGAGGAAATACGAGAGGAAGAGGTGATTAAGGCGATACAGTCCGTAGCACAAAACAAAGCCCCTGGGCCAGATGCATACCCTGTACATACCCTTACAAACAGTATCTGGAAGTCATAGCACCAAGTCTTACTATATTGTTCAACTAATTCGGAATAAAGAGCAAGATTGCAGACTCAATGAATGAAGCAAAACTGGTGGTGTACCCCAAAACGGGTAAAGACCCACCATCCCAGAGTTCCTTTAGACCAATAGCGCTGATCAACATCGATGCCAAAATATACACCAAAACCCTAGGTGCCAGAATGGCGGACCTCTTGTTAAAATTGATAGGGTTAGATCAGTCGGGATTTACCTCACAAAGACAGACACATGATAACACTTGCAGGCCATCTGCTGGAAAAGATAGCAATAACACACACACCAGCGCAGTTGGCGTCATTAGATGCTGAGGAGGCGTTTGACAGGGTTCAATGGCCCTTTCTATTTAGAACCATGGAATGTATGGGATTGAGGGGTGCGGGGGGGTGGAATTCCTTCGTATCATTCCCCGAAGGTGAGAATAGCGGTAAATGGGACCCTCTCAGGCAGCATAGCAATAAAACAGGGAACCAAACAAGGGGCCACCTTCTCCCCATTACTTTATGCCATATCACTGGAACCCCTGTTAGCTAGACTCCGATATTCGGAACAGATTTGTGGCATTGATATGGCAGGGTTAGAACACAAGACGATTACATTTGCATACAATATGCTAATAACGATTACTGATCCGGAAACATCCATGCCAGCACTGATGGTCTAACTGGACGAATTTGGGGCCGTGTTGTCCGGGCTATAAATTAACAGGTCAAAGTCGGAAATTCTGAACTTGTCGGTCAACCCTGAAGCGGTGGAACACTTACAGATTCCAACCCAACTATCACTGGCAGAGAAAGGCATAACATATTTGGGAGTTGTTCTCACAAAAACACCTGAACAACTATATGGGGCGATCTACCCGCAACTACTAGCAAAGGTGAAAATGGACTTGCTTAGATGGAATCCACTTTCAATATCCTGGTTGGGGAGAATGACGGTTATTAAGATGGTGCTACTTCCCAGAATATTGCACTATTTCCAAGCCCTTCTGATTCGTGTCCTTAAAACATTCTTTAGCTTACTCACAAAACATATTGGCTTACATTTGGCAAACAAACCGACTAGAATAGCTATGACCACCCTTACAGTGCCAGGAGATCGTGGCAGTTGGGCCTTCCTCATTTCCATAAATATTATGACACGGCACAGCTGCGGGTTATTAAGGAGTGGTTTGAGAGTGAGGGTCAGAAGGTATGGTTCTGTCAGGATAGAGCGGTCTCAAGTACACCCCTCTCAGGATTACTGTGGCTAGGTCAGGATCAAAGACCCCACAATGTTAAGATTTACAAAGTTGTATGTCTAGTGACGGACGTGTGGGATACTGTCATTAAAGGAGGTGCGCTATCTACATCCCCTCCCCGTTTCTACCGATATTTCAGAACCTTGAATTTCCACCAGGGCTGGAACCTGGAGCCTTCATAGCCTGGAGAGAGGCGGGGTGCTTGAAAACACAAGATATGTTTCAGGGCCACACTTAAAACATTTGAGGATTGTCCAAGGGATCTGGGAGAGGGAGACAGATACCGCTATCGCCAAACGAGACACTGGTTGAATAGCCCGGAGATAAAGGCGCCGGCTACGAGAGAACTCACCTCTTTCGAGAAATGTATTACTACCCAAACCAGCTCAAAGAAACTAATTTTAAATATATATAAATCACTTCATGAGGGTACAATAATAGTACAATGGAAGTATGTTAAGAAATGGGAATCTACACTAAATAACACCACATCGAAGGAACATTGGGAACATCTTTGGAGGGCAATACCCAAACTCACCTACTCCATTCAAACAAGGGAAATGTGGTACAAGATGTTTCAATTGCACTGCACTCCGGAACGACTACATTTAATGTACTCGACCGTGACAATTCTACGTTGGAGGGGGCGTGGGGCAAAGGAGACTAGAGACACATACAGTGTGACTGCCTTACCATAAGACCACTTTGGGAAGAGATCCAAGAACACAGATAAGATGTTCCCGAATATTGAATCCGAGGATTCAGGATTTGGTTATGAGGACTGAGATCCAAAACAGAAAATACTCTAAAAAAGACAGCGACACAGCTTCATGCTCTTACTTACAGCGGTGTGGCTAGTAGTCACCCATAAATGATGATAAAAATGAGGTCCTACAAACTTAGATTGGTTATAGAAAGTCTGGACCTTTATAGTGTTAGAATGGGCTACCCACGTGGCACAAAGAGACCAAGTCGCCACCAAACGTAACTGGTAAGACATGCTGGGTTACCTTCAAAGTGACTATATGCTTCAATGGTGCCCTCACAAAATACAGATTTTGGATATTATGTGACCGTTCACAGAGTACATTATCTGAGGAGGGGAGCGAGGGGCGGGGTGGAAATGTTTGTGTTTTTCTAATGTGAAAATCAATAGAAATATATTTGTATAAAATATATATATGTATTTGAACAGATTTCTTACATGTTCTCTACAGGCTCTCAAGTTTTGTTTTCGGTTTCGGATGCCACCATAATTATTGCGGTTACGGTTTGAATTTTTTGTTGTGACCATTTTCGATCATGTTCCACAGATTGCCCACAATCCCTCATGTGGACAATGGCTAGATTAGTTCTCTAATCAACCTATATTGGTTGTATGAGCAGTGAACAAGATTGTCCGATTTCTTTCCGATACTTATTTCTGCTCACATACTGGTGATTTTGGTGTCCGTACACACACGGATTGAGTTAACGTGTACTTCAAAATTTCCAGGCAAGTTGTTTCCATTAAAAATTGTCTGAACCCTCTTCTCAGAAAGTAGTCTCAGGATTCACTATTAGATGCCATTGTGTGCCTTTCTCAGTAGTGAAGTTAATACCAAACTCAAGCAAAATGGCCCCCTAAAGGAAGCCAAATACCGGCTTAACTCCACGAAATTAAAATGCCTCTGTCTGAAATGCTCTCACAAAGATGAATCTGGAAAGTGATATGCGTGGGACCACTGGAGGCTTCCTCCTTCGAGCTCTGTTTCGACCACTGGACTTATCAAGTGCTTCATGCCAGGAAAGTCTTTTTAAAAAGCAGATATATCGGGCTTCTGATCAGCCGGTCTCTTCTCCCCGATTTCTGCTGTATTGTACTTACCAAGAGTTTTGCAGTGTGCAGATTTGTGATGAACTCAAGATATAATAAAGAAAACCCTTAAATGTTTCCGGATGATGCCCTGAAATAGGAATAAAATCCAAAATGCATGGCAAGACTTCTTAGAGGAATCTAATGTTACATCTAAAGATGTATCTAAGTTGAGGAAAATGTTCATTGTTTGGTTATTTGAATAAGCAATGTATTCAGTGTGATTGGGTTACTCCTGAGCCTACCGAGTTGAAGAAGCATAGGAACGTTTATTTTTGATTTCTAAAGTTGGCACAGCTACATTCTGTATGTAGCTTGAAATATGAGTTTGGGAGAGTAACAATTGATGTGTTAATATACTTTCTGACAAATATAAATACTGGTACATGAAAAGAATGTTAAGAGCCTTGGTTTATATTGTCACAGTTTATCTTGTAGTTTTCCCCACAGGAGTGCATTTGAGTAATCTACTGGAAACAGTGGGTTTAATTTTAGCTTTCACTATTTGCACTCTCCTTGGCCAGAGAGCAATACCCAGCTGCAACTGAAAGCAAATATAAACCGTCTGGATATTGGTACTTTGTATTGAATAATGAACATAATATTTGTTGTGCACTTTACACCCTGTTTTGTAGTATTCGTGTTAGACCGCCTGCAACACCCATCTGTACGCTGTTACTAAACACCGCTTGTCGAGTTAATGAGTGACATTTACTACTATTGGGGGTATGTTATGATGTTCGGAGTCATGCTTGGGACTTATTCTGGCTTCCCCTCTGGAAAATGCCACAACCTCTTCGTAACTGAGGGTAGCGATATTGCCCGGATCGTTGGTAAGATTGGTAATTTCTTCTATGCTTTTTGAATATGCTCTGGAACCTCTTGGTGAGGAGGATCCTGCTCGTCCTGATACTCCCCTTAAGGGATGAAAAAAACAGTCTCACCTGCAGCAATTTAAGCGACTGCAGTATCAGCGTCTGTGTTTATGGCTTTTAAGGCATCATCTATTTAAGGGCTGAACAAATTGCCGCCTTCAAAAGGCATGTCTACAACTTTGTGCTGAACCTCTTGTCTGAAGTATGTGCATTGAAGCCCACCTTGTCTTCTTAAGACGACCCAGATTACAATTTGTTTGAAGCCTATTTCAACAATGTCACATCAATGTTAATGCTGTGGTTGGAGGCTTCCTTACCCTCCTTTAGGATAGGTAGGGCTTCTTTAAGGCGTTCTTCAGGTAGATGTTCGAGAATTGGGACCATTCTATGCCACATTGCGTGGTCATACCACGCTTTAATGGCAAGGGAATTGGCAGCTTTTACTGTAGTGGCTATCATTATGAAGACTTTTTTCCAAAGACGTCCATTTTTCTTCGTTCACTTTCGGGTGGTACCAGGCACTTTTGAGTTTGTGTATTCGCTTTTATGCTTGCCGCTGCAAACACCACAGACTCTGGTGTTGGATCGATGGTGAGGCACTTGGGAGTATATTCTGGAGCTTTAAAAGTGTTTTTTTTTTAAACTTCTCTTTATTGTTTTAATAACTTGAAGCAACCCACAAAGAAAAAGACCTGCAAACTTGTCCCCCACACCCACCCACCTTGCCATAGCGCCCACGTCCCCCTCTCCCTATGTCCCTTACACACCCGGCAGCTTAGATATGCAGGTCCAGGAGTTTTGAGTCTGTGGGGACGCCACTGCTCCCAGAACTCTCCCTTCAAGTAGTCCAAAGGCTCTCCCCATTCCACCGCAAAGTTCCCCAAGTTGCAATTAATCACATATGTAGCCCACTCCAATGATACAATCTCCCACATTTTCCTCAACCAGTCCTGCTCCGTTGGGATCCTGTGGCTCTTCCATCGTTGTGCAATGAGAGCCATCGCTGCTAGAGTGAAGACAACTTTCACCTTATAACGTCCCCCCTTGCTCCTCCAAGGACTATCGCCACCTTCCCAATAAGATCTCATGAGGGTGCCTTCCCCTAATGCCTGGTCTTGCGGCCGAGAGATAACCCTCCGGAAGGGTCTAATATTAGGGCAATCCCACCAAATGTGAGCCACCGTGACTTCCTCGCCACAACCCCTCCAACATTCTTCCCTACAACTCTCTTCCACCTCCCTTCCCTCCCCCATTCATTCACTTTCCTCCCTCCAATCTTCCTATCTCTCTTCAAGCTCGTAAATTAGGGGTTCTATTTGACTCCTCTCTCTCTTTCTCTCAACATATTTCCCTCACTTCCCGCACCTGTCGCTACCACCTCTTCAATATCCGCAAAATCCGTTCTTCTCTCACCTTCCATGCTACTAAACTCTTAATCTCCTCCCTTATCTTCTCCCGCCTCTTTTACTGCTCCTCCCTACTCTTTGGGCTTCCTACTTCTCACCTTGCCCCTCTCAAATCCATCTACCACTCTGCGGTTCGAACCCTCTGTCTACTTACCACCCGTGACTCCATCTCTACCTCTCTATCTTCCATTGGCTGGCTTCCTTTCCACTCCCAACTTAAATTTCAATTTCTCTGCCTTGTCTTTAAATCTCTCCATGGTCTCGCTCCCCCTTATCTCTCCTCCCTTCTCTCCTTCTACTCTCCCTCCCGTTCCCTTCGTTCAGCTGACTACTTCCTTCTCACTGTACCTCCCTCCCCCTGTGCCTCCTCTTGCTTCTGCTCCTTTCAACTCCTAGCACCTCTACACTGGAACTCCCTTCCTCTTGCCATCCGCTCTACCCCCACCTTCACCTCCTTCCGCTCTTCCCTTAAATCTCTCCTCCTCCATTCTCCTCCCTGAATCACCTCCCCTCCTCCTGCTTCCCTCCCTCTCCTCCCTATTCTTCCCCTAACTATTCCCCCTCTCACCCTCCCCATCCCTCCTCCTATCATTTTTCACCACTCCCCTCCCATCCACTCCCTCTCCCCTCCCAACCTAACTCCTTCAGTTAATTGCTCTTTTCATTGTTTAGTCGACTGATTCATAATGTATTTGCTTCTACTGTTATTGGTTGTTTATGTAATTTGTTGTTCAATTGTACAGCGCTTTGGCGTAAAGCGCTTAATAAATCAATAAATACAAATACAAATACAAACATATACCGGGAGTTGCTGGGAATATCCTATGGAGGCGAGCCGGGGTATAATGCCAGCCGAATAAGTATTTGTACCAGGCCTCCTGAAGCTGGGCGGCCCTGACCACCTTCGGGATCAATTTCCAAAACCTCTCCCAGTCCTCCCATTCCATTCCATTCCTGTCCCTAGCAGCCCCTCCTATCTAGACATATACAGCCATTTCAGAGTCGGACCAGCACTCTCCAGAAGCCTGTAAATGTCCGAAATCAACCCTCTGGACCCCTAGTGCGTTGGGAGGTATCGTTCGAACTGTGTTAAATCATGAGTTGCCGCTCTCCGAACCTCCGTGGACATCACCCAGTGTCGAAGCTGAAAGTATCTAAGCCGTTCCCCCTCGCCCACCCCGAACTCCTGTTTACATTCTTCAAAGGATTTCACATTCTGACCTCGAAATAAATCCCTGATGACCCTGCACCCCCCACTCCCCCATTTCAGGAATGCCCCCTTTTCCATCCCTGGGGTGAAATCCCCATTATTGAAGATGGGGTGAACGGCGACGGAAAGGCAGTAATCCCCAATTTCTCCACCGCCCCATCCCAAATTTCGACCAGTCCCTTTGTTATGTCGCTCATGTATAGATGTGCCGGTCTTAACATGCGTGGGAGCCATAGTACCTCTCCCGGGTGGTGCCGAGCTACCGCTCTATCCATTTTGACCCACTGTTTAGTTTACTCCGCTGAAAACCATTCACGGATTACCCTGAGCTGCGCCGCCTCCTAATAGCGTCGAAAATTCGGTAAGGTTACGCCCCCCACCCTCTTCGATGCTGTTAGTAGTTGTTTGGCCAAGCGCAGTTTCTTGCCCTCCCAGACAAAGTCCTTAACCGCCTTGTCCAGTTCATGGAAAAAGGGGGCTGGGACAGGCAACGGAATCGCCTGAAATAGGTATAACAACCGTGGGAGGACCACATTTTAAGCACTGAACCCCTTCGCAACAACGAAAGGCTTAGGGAGCTCCACATCCTGAACTCTTGTTTAATTGATGCCAGTGTGGGGATGTAATTCGCCCTGTACCATCCCGACAACTGGGGGATGACCCTAAACCCCAGGTACCGTATTCCACCCGGGCTCCACTTAAATGGGGAGGATGCCCTCAAGACCCTTGCCTCATCACCCTTCAGCGAGAGGTTCATTATTTCGGATTTTTGCAAGTTTACCCGCAGACCAGAAATTTCCCCGAACTTGGACAGTAGTGCCATACACGCATCTATGGACTCCCCTGGGCTCGTGAGAGTGAGCAGCATGTCATCAGCGAAAGCTGCCACCTTGTGCTGATGTCCCCCGAAACGAATGCCCTGTATATTCTCTGCCTCTCGTAGCGCTACAAGTAAGGGCTCCAGGTACATGGCGTGCAGAAGCGGTGAAAGGGGGCACTCCTGCTCGGTACCGCGTCCGAGCCTGAAGGGCCAAGACATACCGGCATTAACAAGTAAGCGTGAGGTAGGTGCTCTATAATTCGCTTGTACCATGCTGATGAACCCTGCGCCTATACCCATCCTTTCCATGGCCAGAAACAGAAAAGACCACGCCACTCGGTCGAACGCCTTCTCGGCATCCAAAGCAAGGAGAATAGCCGGGGTGGGGGTCTTCTGCATTTTCTCGACCAGGTGCGCCACCCGTCTGATATTGTCGGCCGTTATTTCTTTCGAAGAAATCTTTAATGTTGTTGCCTATCTCATCCATGAGCACCTGGTCCCTCAGGAGTTCCCCGGGTAAGTGCCAACTCCAAACCTCTGGCCTTCGCCTACCCAACTGCATTTTCATCTGCACAACCTTGTGATCAGGGATTCCCATGGGGCCAGCCTCCACCCGCTCTACCCCCCCCCAGACTCGCCGAGAATCAGCTATAATCAATTCTGGATTGGGTTCTATGCATGTCTGAAAGGAAAGTGTAGCCCTCTTCCTCCCCCCTCAGCACCCTCCACACATCCCTCAAGCCTGCCCCCTTTAACCGCTCCTTCAGCAGTGGGGAGGCCACCACCACCCCCACCACCTGCATGCTGTGTCCGATCTAAACGCTTGTCGCAAGTCAAGTTAAGGTCCCCCATCAGGATGACTTGCCCCCTCGCAAACTCCTCCAGCACGCCCAGAGTCTCCCTCGCAAACTTGTCTTGTCCCGCGTTAGGGCCATAAACCGAGGAAATAGTGTAAGTGGCGCCCATATGCTGCCCCCTTACCATGATGAATCTCCCATTTTTATCCCTCAGGACATCTTGGATACTGAATTCCATACCTCTCCTGAAAGCCAGCGCCACTCCCCCTTTTTTTGTGGGACCTAATGCAAAAAGGATCTGAGGATAATCCTTCAGGCGCAGGCGGCCCTGGTCTTTGCGCAGCAGATGGGTCTCCTGCAGGGCCAAAACATCCGGAGCGTGCGTACGAGTGAATTGTTCTAGTTTGGCCTGCTTGAGGGGAGAGTTTAACCCCCTCACATTATGAGTTAGCCACCTAACACCATAGTAGAGTTGTGCCCCGCTTCCACAAGCTGCCCTTTCGTCCCCCTCCCCAACCCTCCCCAACCCTCCCCTGCTCCCCCATACACCCGAAACGTCCCTGTTAAGCGCTAAGGCCCCTTCCTGCCCTTTATAGAGGACAGGCTCGCTTTGGCTGGCCACTCGCAACACTGCTTGCTTCTGATCATATGTAGGCAACCACTACCACCCGGGGTCTGGTGTTGGGACCTGGCCGATTCGGTGAGCCCTTTCCAGTGCTATTGAACTCAGATCCCCTTCGCCTAAGAGACCCGCAAATATGCGCTGGTATTCCTCCTTCAGAAGGCGATCTGTCACTGTCTCTGGAAGCGCCTTAATCCGTATGTTGATCCTACGGGATCGGTTTTCCAAATCCTCGAGCATCGCTTCCATGTTTCTCGTCGCAGTGTCCAGTCCCTCTATGGCCTTGCCATTAGTCATAGTTTCTTTCTAGTTCTCCTGGAAGCCCCTTTTCAAATCAGTCCCTTACCCTAGTTGAGCTACTTCGTGCCGAATTTCTCCCAGTGCCACATTGAGGCCGGTTCTCATAAATTGGAACTGGTCCTGAAAAGTTTGCTAGCCCTGAGAGAATCTCTGGCGCATTTCCCCTTTGAAATCTTGTCTCGTCATCTGCGCCACTTCCTCATCCGCCTCAGCGCCCCTTCACTCCTTTGGATGTCCGCTGCCCGTTTTGTTTGCTCTCCATTGTGGGCCAGAGTGTAGTAAGTGTTCCCTGGGGCTCTCTCCTGGAGTGGGCGTCTTTTCCAGATTTCCCCCTAGATGTGGTAGACATCTATGTAGGGCCCAGGTTGCAGCCCCTGCCGTGTCTGGGTTGGTGTTGGGAGTCTCACGTCGCTGCTTATTAGGCCTGGGACCCCTCGCCTCCTGGCCCGGTAGCAACCCCCACTCCAGAGGGGGAAAGACCCCGCCCCCCAAGCCCCGAGCCTCCCTCCCCGGGGGGGGGCGTTCCTTCTTCTTCGGGTCCATGGGTCGGACTCCTAGTGCGTAAACACCTGCAACGGCCTCCCTTTCTAAGGGGAAGCCTCGAGGGCCATCCCGGCCGCCTCAGCCCCAAGGTTCCGCTCAGGTAACCGGCTCTTCTGGCACCGTCAGAACTTCAATTGGGCTGCCTCCAGTGGATGTCCGACCAGTGTCGGTATGTTCTAAACTTCCCACACTCTACAGGCAGTCTCGACACTAGTCCATGCCTCCTGCCAGTGGGTGATGAATAGTAGCACCCACCTCCTTACAGCTCCAGATCCTTCCTCACTTCTTCCCCTGGCGAGGGGCACCTCGGGCCAATTCTGCCACTGCTGCCAACTCCAGCTGCCCTTGTCAGGTGGTGGCGCCTCCCCTGCAGTAGTGCATGGGGGGGAGCCCTGCGCCTCGGGGCCTTCCCTCCCTGCTTCCGTGGGTGGCCTGCAGCCCCCTCCTCACTCCTGGGCCTGGGCCGGCAGCTCTCTCAGCTTCTCCTGCTCCCCGCGCTTCAGCACTGCGACGGGGGCCAATTTCACTGGCAGGCAAAGGGTGAGGCACTCCCCCACCCCCCCTTTGCGAGTTCTAGACTGGTGGGCTCCCCATTGGTGTGCCCGCCAATTCGCGCCTCCAGCCACCTACGCCGTCGCCTCCACCTGAGGAGAGACTGCTCCGGTGCTTGTCGCCCCTTACCTGGTGGTGTGCCGCCGAAGCACTCTTCGTGGGCCTGACCAGAGAGGGGGGGGCCCCGACTCGCCGCAATCACCCGCCTTGGCAGCCGCTCGACTCCGCTACCAACTCCGGGGGGGCCAGCTCTTCCTCCTTGCTGGGAGTCCCACGCCACCTTCCTGGGGGAGAGAACAGCACGGCACTGCCACCAATACGCTCCTCAGGTGTTGTGCCAGCCCCCGATGCAGCTCCGGAGCCCGGACACCGTGGGGGGTGGTGGAACCACCAAGAAGCCAGGCCTGGGAGTTTGGAGCAGCCGTCGGCCATCTTGGAAAAATCTAAATGTGTTTTTTAATCTGCCTTTCACTGCAGGTTTGTTGAAAGGGTGCCTCAGTGTGCAGCCTTTCCTCCCAGACGTGGTCTTGCGCCTCTCAACCCAGCCTTGCGGTGATGGAGGTGCTCCTTGTGGTGGAGGAAGCTTGTTATTAAGCTGCACACGCAGGCTTTGTAGCTATGAAGGCACCTCCAGCAATAGGAGTGATTGAGGATTTAATAGCGGATAAGCGGGTGAGGCTAGATGACCTGTGCGCTTTGAGGGTGCAGAATTGACTGTGGGATCAGCTGTTTGTGAAGCCCTGGATGGCCCTTGCTTTGGCGCCACTGTTTATGGAGGCCTGAATGGCCCTCATCTTGGGCCATAGGGAGATCTGGGGGTCATGACAGGTAATGGCCGGTCAGTGTCCTTCTGCCCTTGTATCATGACAGATTCGTCAGAGTTTGAACTTGATAAGAGTGCTGACTGCGCCCTTTGTGCCTCGAAGTCTGAAGTAATTTCATTCTGCAGAATGTCTTCTGGCATGATACCTGAATATATAATTGGAGAGATATGAGAGACGATAGGATTTGGTTCTACTAGCGCTTGCTGCTCAATGGATGAACAAGGTGAAGTGGCTGGCTGGGAGGTTGGTGACTTTGCTGTAGTTTGTGTCGCTTGGGCTTTTTTGAGTGGTTGCTGGCGGATCTGTTGGCCCTGCAATGGGTGTGCTAATGGCCGTCGAAAATACCATCTACGAGCGCTTTCGTAGATGAGGAGTCTGAACGGTAATGTGTGCCGCGTGGAACACTGGGTAAGATTTACTAGATGATTGCGATTAATTAATTTTTTGCAGCATTGCAACATGGTTGACTATTTTTTCCATCAACGCTAGATTCGGAGTGGACAGCATTGCCATCAACGGGGTCGATGGGCAAAGTTTCTTCTGCCAAGAATCTCTCAACAACACAACCATTTTTGGTAGACAGTTTATTCTTAATGGACTGTGATTTAGTAAGCAGAGTGGTTGTCGTCTGGTGCTTTACCGTGACAACGACAGTGCTGATGGGGATGAAAGTGGTTGGTCCTTCAGTTTTTGTCCTGTTGACAATCCAGTCGACTGTTGTGAAGTTTGTAAAGTTCCACTTGTAAAAGAAGCCTCTGTGTCCTCTGTGTCCTTCCTCTTTCTGTGTTTTTTGATGTTCTCACTTCTTTATCGTGAAGAGGGGCTCTTTTCTGCCAGCCCATACACTTCAGCACTCATTGACGACTCGCCTTATAAGGCAGAATCATTCCTCTCATTTAGCCAACTAACCAAGCCAAGCGTCTGTGTCTGTGTCTGTCCTCAAGGGTTTTGGTACTTGTCATATGTTGCACTCCTACTTAAAGTGATTGTAGTAGACACAGTAGATGCAGTCTGCATGTTTGCTGTCCCCTTCCAACACATTTTTAGGCCGCAACTGAAACAGGCCTTATAAAGTGACTTTTAGGATAGGATTTTCATGATTTTGAAAGCACGCCTCTGCAACACCGGCGGTCCTCTGAAGTGAATTCGTTTATGAAAGTAATTTGAAAATAAACTAAACTTTATTCTTTGTGAAGAGAACAATTCGAGGACTCCTTCCAGCAAGAAAGATGGTTGAAATCTAGAGGAAGCTAAAGGAGCGGAGCTACATACTCTAGGTCCCATTGGTGGGCACCATAAAAAAGGTGTCAAGTTTCCCATTGAGAAAAGGGTAGAAAATAGGTAACTGAGGACTCCCAGCCTTACGATGGGGAATATTCACAGCATTTGAATCTATGAAAGATCCAATGCTGGAGAAAGTAAAGTTATTGGGGCACAGGGAAAGGAGATGAAGTGTGACTAAATGATGAGATGAAGTGTGACTAAATGAACAAAAAAGGAGATCAAGAATAAAGAAAGACATGAAAGATGAAAGTCCAAAAATAGATGTTTAAGAGAAAGAAGCAGCTAAACAGAAGGGGGAAAGGCTAAAATGTCAACGTTTTCACGCATGATTGCATGCGTTTATGCAAGCAGCCAATCGCATACAAGTCTGCCTTGTAATGATGTATTGTACCAACACATAGGCAATGTTATCAGGCTGCTATACTACGATAGTAATGTCAGAGCACAAAGGCTTTGTCTGTAGTTTGGCCTATTGTGCCCCTGAGAAGTGTATCCAAAAGTGGGTCTGGCGGTATTGACATACTTGAACGAAAAACACACGGCCTTTTCGATTTGACCGAGTTTTTGTGATCTTTTTTCGATCAAATTAAAATAAATATATGGGAAGGGTTAAGGCAATAGGTTAAGGTGGGAGGAAGTGGGGAAGGGTTGTGGGGGTGTCTCCCCACACACTTTCGACCCAAAAAAATTGGAAAAGGTCAAATATTTTCGACCAAGTCGACCTAAACCGGTCTGCTGAAGTAAAAAAAAAAAAAACAACAAGGGGAGAATATAAAATGATGGGAAAGAGGAAAATGGTGTTGGGCACATAACGTGAACGTATATTGTGTGCACACATGATGCAATGTGAAGGGCTGTTGTAAACAATTTGGAAATGCTGTTTTGCATGTATTGCTCACATAGGATTTTGGACGAGTATTGCCGAGCAATGGAAATGTGTATTCAAATGCACAGAAATGTGGTGGTGCATTGGCCAGAATTCTGAAGGTACACTGAAAAAGCAGACACGCTTGTGAAGGTGGAAAACACTCGTACACCCACCCCCATGTGTGTACATGGAAGGTTGTTCCGAAAGGTAATGTGTGCACGCACACACTAGATATTGCTGCTGGAAGTGTGAATGGGCAGAGACAGATGGATGCTTCGGATGTCTTTCCCGCGTCATTTCCATCTTTGAATTTTAATCACCATCTGTGATGTTACAGTTTGCTAACAAGCTCTCTCCAAACTATTTAACTCGTTTTCCCTTTCCTTTAGTCAGCATCTGATTAGGTTTGTCCGTATTCACCACTTCCCCCACTGGAAGCAGTTTTTCCAGGTTGCCTAACATCTTCCTTCTGGGAGCAGGATTCCCGTGTAACACAGGCCCTCTTTAGACTGCTAATATCTTCTCCTCCTTACCTCGTAATGTCCGGCTAGACAGGGGGTTCACTGCTTGAGACCGTCGGTGTTATCAAGAAGGGGGTTTAGAGGAAGAGCACTATTGACAGAAGAGCCCGAAAACAGCATTTCAAAGAATAGTCGAGGCTTAGACGTCCGCTCTCCTTTCCAGTAGGTAAGCATCTACCTGAAGCACAAAATACCAACAGCACAGATGTAATGATCAATCTGTACCCTGCCTACACAGAGAGCATAGAACAAATAGTGCAACGTTTACAGTATAGCCTGCCTGTAAAAACAACATACCAACTGCACTGAAGTTAAAAAGACAATGCAAGATTTCTCGGCTCTGGCAATCTTTTGTTTATAAGTAGGGATTGCCACGCAAGAGCAAACGAGAAGGATTTCTAGGCTAGACCTTGCACCAATGGCAGTACTGCCACCATCCATTTTGTTCAGCTTTTTCACGTTGCCAGTGGATACAGCGCTGGATGTACAAGGGCCCCCTACTCAAAATGGAAGGCGTTTCCTAAGCATGCAAACTACTTTCAAAATGCCTTACTTAAATCTAAGCATTTTCTAAGCTCCATCTCTCAGGGCATGAAAAATTCAAATGAGCTAAATAAGCAATCAGTGAACATTCTGAATGCAGTAACTGCTTGTAGAAGGGAAACGAGCATCGTTGCCTGGTAACAGTCAATTAAAAATTCCAACTGCTTGATAAGTACTGGTGAAATAGTAGGTCAAGGTTTCTCTGCTTAGGGCAGTCGCCACGGAGGTAGTCCTTTCCAAGACTGGCATAAACACGTGCATGCAAAATGCACGTGCTCGAGCAAAGGTTGCCGACTGCCGGGATCATGCGTTCAGTGCCGAGAGATCTCCTGCCCCACAGAGACCTATGTTGTGCTCGATTTAGCTTTGCTTACCGTCACAGACAAAACATGCCCCACTGGGGACGACAACTGTGCCTGGTTCATGGAACATTTTCCTATGGGATTGCGCCATTATAAAACACTTCCATGAATCGGGCCCTGTGCGTTTAAAAAGCCACAAAGGTCCTTTTGCAAGATTAGAGCCCCAACTTCAACAAAAGCGGCAATTCATGGTTGGGCCCCACACGTTTTATTAACCAAATTATGTTAAGTCACATCTAGATAGGACTTTGAATATTAGCATGTCCACACTTAGATAGAATTGTGAATATTAGCATGTCCACACTTAGATAGAATTGTGAACATTAGCATGTCCACACTTAGATAGAATTGTGAACATTAGCCTGCGTCGCATCTAGATAGGATTGTGAATGTTAGCATGGCCACACCTAGATAGAATTCTAAACATAGGCCTGCGCCGCCTCTGGTGTGATTGTGAAGGTTAACAGGTGCCACACTTAGACAAAACTGTGAATGTTAGCATGCTAAAGGTCCGGTAACCCACTAACCAATATAAACTCAAACTCTGCATACTTATCTCACTCAAAAAACTCACACAACCATCTCTCGCACAGCAAGCCGCGCGCACTTCACAACACTGCAACAACACATAAGCCGGAGCAACAGCACACGCGGACTGACACCGATCCAATACCCGCACCAAAGCTCAGCACCCGGTGTATGCAGAGTTGAAGCTGCCAACAGACACCACTCCTCTAACTATCCTACTCCCTCTTCACCTTACTAACCCATCCCACCTTATCGTTTACAGATCCGCCAGAGTGCCTGGGGACCAATTCCGTTGGTGACGGTGCGCGGTACAAATGCCTTTAACATTTAACAAACTGGTCTGCTTACTTTGGGGAACACAGACAACTGAAACAGAAGGGCCAACAGGCAAGCTGCCTGCTTGTCTGGCAAACCCGGTGCATAAAATAGAAATTCTCAGTTTCGTGAATGACAGAAGGACTGTTTCGTGCCTTGATGCCATACCATTGCTACGAAAAAGAGCCAGACCTTAGAAACACAAGCTTTTAGGCCAGCTTGAAGTGAACCTGGCATTACAGATAGTTACATCGAATACATACGAATAGAAACTATTTAACAATAATCTATATAATAAATCAACTACATTTCTGTTAAAAACTCAAATAGGGAGGTGCATTCGGGATGGGGCCCTTGCCTTGATCCTTAGCAAAAACGTAGCTCGGTTTCCTAGTAGAAATCTATTAAAACCCTCCAACTTGGTTAAGCCAATTTGCTCCCATTTTATGATGTGAATAAAAGAAGCGAAATCTGTACTCTGTACAGCCTTTGAAATCGCATACACTGCACATTAGATTATTTGCGCCGCAGAAAAAGAGAAAAAGCAAATGAGTAAAAAAAATAAAGCTTGACTCAATTTAAAGTAATGCACCATCCAAACTGCATTTACTAAAACGAGCGTCTGCAGGTAAGCTGAGGAAAGAGCTTAAGACACCATCAATCCAACATGATTTGACACAGTAATGGGTTTCATTCTGTATGTCTGCAAAACATTATTCAACTTGCCCTCGCTTAATTTTTGTTTTTACCTTTACACCTTCTTTGTTCTCCTTTATGTAATGTACTGCTGCCACTTACTTGATGCGTTTGTCTGCAAGAATCTCGTTTTCTCTAAATCTGTAGGTTTCTAACCCTACCCATCTGTCCCTCCACTGTACTTTACAAAAATAATTATTTCACTAAAAGTATATTCTGTGGGTTGCTAAGTAATGCAGATGGCCGAGCAAGGTTCCAGACGCTGCGCGATGAGAAGTTGGAACGCTCATCCGCAGATCGACCAACTATCCTGATTATTACAGGAAACTCGTGAATTTCCAGCACAAAATGTAATTTTTTCAATTTTCTCCCAACGAAAACTTAAATTCCTCCAATGCAAGTCAATATGGAGAAGAAAAAAAATCTCCCTAGTCCTGGCTCTATCTCTCACACTTAACTGCATAATGTTGAACAGTATAGCAATTAATTAAAGCTTCTCTCTCAATTTGGAGCAGTCACTTCACGGTGCTTCTAAATGTATGGGATACCGTTGACAAAGGTGAGAACACGCAACCACAATATCTTATTTCAGCAACTCTAGAGTATGATTTCTTTCTTACTACCTGTGGCCCAGCATAACAAGGGAACACAAACCAACAACTCTGCATCCACCCCATTTTTTAAAAAGAAGAATGGTTAAAATGGTGCATTTTACTGTACCATTTCAATGAAAAAGTGGGTAAAAAGACATACATTTTACAGTCCGTTCTGTACGGTAACAACACAACTACAATGGAAGTTCAGACATACCAAGTCCTCTACATCTAGAGGAAGTCTCCAAAATTAAAAGGCAGACAGCTGCAATTGACTGCGTAATCGTAGCGGAAGATTAGCTCGTCAGATGGACGGTGCATAAACGAGACTTCCATGGGAGGCGATTGTTGAGAATGCATACCACCCTGAAGTCGATTTAGAGGAAACTGGATGAAAAACAAACCTTTCAAAGATGGTACTTCCAGTTTTACTTGGGGAGAGAGGGCTTTTTTCTATAAATCAGAGTGAAATGAGGCACAGACTTTCACAAAGAGTGCCACTTGAGAGTTACACAGAAATGGACAGGATTGCAAGCCTCTAGCTTCCCAATGCACGCCTGAGGAGGTCACCCAGTCCTGGTTTTGTATTTCTGGGATTAGTAGTTTTGCTTTTACAGTTTTAAAAATCCAGAAAAGCACTAGATGTTCATAGTAGGACTTGGAATGGTGAAACAGAGCTCGAGTAAAGCTCTCTTCTCAAAGAAATGTCTGCAACAAATGTATCCATAAAGGCCAGGTCCACTTTAAGTGATACTGGCGAATGTGGCAGAGACGCAGCTGGGGATCCACTCTAACCACATAAATTAATGAATTAATCTCTGGTGATGCCACCATCGGTCATGATCACAACCCAAAACTTGATATGCTGGTGCAGAGGCATTCCAAATATTGCTCCTTTCAAGTCTCCTTATCCCCACACCCCCAAACCCCACCCTCGCCCAGCCCTTAACCCATTCATCCTTGCTGGAATTATAATAATAAAACAACTGCAATTTCAGGAGCAACATTAGCAGTCTAGAATCACGGTACTTGTGTTCTAGTTCAAGTACAGGGCACATTTTAACAAGAGGAGCCACAAGGAAGGTATACTGGCTGTAGTATAGATTAATGGCAAAGTTCATCAGCTGTATGAAAAAGGTACACATGCACCAACATTAAACCAGAACTCAGATTAGCAGCCCGACAGACTGCAGAAATGCTCAAGTTTGGATGGAGGAGATCACATGAAAGCAAAAAGAAAGGTACACACAACCTCGGATTACCAAATAGGCAAAGTAGGCACATGCCTATGGGCCCCATTCCTTTTAGGGGCCCCGTGACAACAGATCAAAATGAAATCGATTTGATTTTGAGAGAAAATTACAATCAAGCTTTCTTAAATTGATTCCAAAAGATAGGGGAAAAAAAACGAATCAACTCAAAGAAACAAACTTTACATTGAAGGCTTTATAGAGAAAATAATGGATTAATGTTATGTAGCCATTAACAACCTAAAGTACACCAGAGACATCAGATTCATATAACAGTTTGTCTCTTAAAAGCTCATCTTCTGGCAGCTGGCAGTTTGTAAAAACATCTGGTGCAAACAGTAGTGATGGTCATCTCCATCTATCGGCCGACGTGCACACTACTTAGTTCAATGTTATCGCACGAGAAGATAGATAGAACACCTGCGTGCACAGGAGAAACCTCCAGAAACTAAGCTTTCTGTGAGTTGGTTTGTCGCGAGACTCCTTGCACCTCCAGACCCTATATTTGCAAGTAGAAGCTGCAAGAACACAGACGTTACTAAGTAAGCATTTCTGAGTTATAATGAAGTTTCATTAACTTCACCATCTAATTTCTACAGTAATTGAACAGATTATCTTGTTCAGGCACTTTTACTTATTTTTGGGCGAGACTTAAGTATTCTTTCATTTTCTTGAACAAATCGTAAATCCTGTTTTTCGTCACTCTTTTGTAGTCCCATAATATCGGCGCTCGTAAAGAAGAGGTACCAAAGCGGTGCAAAACATATTGGGAGATAATTTGCCAGAGGTGGGGAGGTCCAAAATTTCGACTGCCTAAGGGTCTCCACAGGGTTTAATCCGCCACTGGGTAGATAGCATAACAGACCGTGGATACAGATTAAAAGCTACCAGGATGTTGCATGTATTCAGAGGGCAAGAGAGCAGTTTTCAAATGGCATTGCCATCAGTGAGCAAAGCAACAGATGACTGGTGTGCATCATAGCAATAGTTGATGAAGCATCATTATGGCTAGATATACAATGAGAGGCATATTTGAAGCGTATACCAGGCCAACTAAGTCACTCTTGGGGGTCTAAAAATTGAGAAATATTTGGGACTGCCAATGTTGACAGGTTGAGCACCATGAGATCAAATTGATTGTCCAGGATCGTGCACTTTGGTTAAGAGGTGTTTTGCGATCAGTGTGCAAAACCTGCACTTGACCACGTTGTTTTCCAGCTCTTGTGTTACAGTAAGGTGCAATTATTTGTGAAAGTTTGCCTCATGATCTAAAATAATATCCTGCTTTGTAATTCTAACTAGAAATATTCACAAATCACGTAACGAACAAGTTACTTACCTGTAACTGTTGTTCTCCAGAATGGGTCTGGCATGGATTCACATGCTCATGAATATTCCCCGTCGTCAGGCTGGGAAACCTCGGTAAAGAAAATAAAATATCAGTTTCAGTTTCGTTTCTGAACTGTCTTTCTCCTAATAACCAATCACTGGTCTCTGGGTCATACTGCCCCCAGCCAATGACTACCCTCTACCTAAGCCCCTCCTCTGACAGCCATCTTCAGATTTGGTAGCTCATAAAGTGGCAGTAGGACCAAGAGAAGAGCTGCAGAGGGGTAGGCGGGACGGTTTGCATCCGAATCCATGCCAGACCCATGCTGGAGAACAACAGTTACAGGGAAGTAACTTGTTCCTTCTCCAGCATGGGGTCTGGCATGGATTCAGATGCTCATGAATAAAGAATACATAGCAGTACACACATGCACACCCACGGGAGGTGGCAAGGCTCAACATTAAGCAATTCATCAACTCAACATTAAACATCTCTTACCTCCTCACCAGGCTCACCTTCAAGCGAACAGGTTGCGCAGCACTGCTTGGCCGACTCTGAACCCCTCCCTTGAATCCCGGTCGACGCAGTAGAATCTCGTGAAGGTGTGCGTCGACCTCCACGTAGCAGCCCTGCAGGGGCACACCAGAGAGGAACGCCATAGCTGCAGCAGTCGCTCTGGTCGAATGGGCGACTGGACGGCCAGGCAATGGTCGGCTTGCAAACCGGTGACAAAGGGTGATGCAGCCGAGAGCCACCTGGAAATGGAAGCCTTGGAGAGGGCCTTTCCTTGGTTCACAGGACCAAAGTTCACAAACAGCTGTGAGGTTTTCCGAAAACTCTTTGTGCGGTCCACGTAAAACTTCAGCACTCTAGCCATATCCAGCGAGTGCAAAGTCCTCTCAGCCGGTGATGAAGGCGTCGGGAAGAAAACAGGTAACACCAAGGGCTCATTTAGATGGAAGTCCGACGGCACGTTGGGCATGAAGGAGGGTACGTCCGCAGCACTACCCTCATTTCATGAAACGTTAAGTACAGAGGTTTACAGGAGAGGGCCTGGATCTCTCCCATTCGTCGTGCGGTGGTGATGGCCACAAGAAATGTCTTCCACGATAAGAATTTCAGTGGCACCGACTGCATAGGCTCAAACGGAGGACCCATGAGCCTCGACAGCACCACACTGAGCTCCCATGCCGGTGCCGGAGCCTTCACCGGCGGGAACAAGCGGAGAAGTACTTTCATGAACTCCAACCACAGCAACGACCACCCCGGAGTTCTGGTGTAGCGGGATATAGCCGCCAGATGAATCTTGAGCGAAGCGTGCACCAGTCCTGCTTTGGCCAGCGACAGCAAGTACGGCAGCACCTGAGGGGCCATTATCCGTAGAGTGATTATATTCTGTGCATGGCACCAGAATGTGAACCTCTTCCACTTATGTCCGTAGAACTTCAGTGTAGACAAAGCCCTGGCCTTGGCAAGTGCCTCTTTGCAGTCCGCCGGGATCTCGTATCCTCCAAACTCTAGTGCTGCAGAAGCCAGGCCTGCAAGTTCAGCGACCCTGGGCCATGATGCAGGATCTCTCCTTCTCTTGTGAGAAGATCTGCGACCACCGGAAGCTTGATTGGAGGGGACGCTGACAAGTCCAGAAGGTCCGGGTACCATATCTGTCTCGGCCACGCCGATGCGATGAGGATCATCCTGCACCGGGACTGTCTGAGTTGATTGATGAGTCGCAGAAGCAACGGCAACGAATAGAGAAACAGGCCATCCCAGGGGAAAGAGAACACCTTCCCCATGCTCCCCAGCTGGGGAAACCTGCTGGCGAACCTCCGGCACTTGGTGTTTGTTGCTGTCACAAACAGATCGATTTGGGGATTGCCCCATCGTCAGAACAGAAGATTCTCCTGATCCTGCCGAAGCTCCCACTCGTGGCACGAGCGCAGCTCCCTGCTGAGGGAGTCGGCGATTATGTTCTTCACTCCCGCCAGATGAAACGGGACAAGAAAAATCCCCTGAGCCACGCCCCAGTGCCATATGTCCTGTGCCTCTCTGGAGAGTGCTGGGGATCTGGTGCCTCCCTGCCTCCGAATGTAGAACATCGTGGTGGTGTTGTCCGTGGTGAAGACCCGTACCACCTTGCCTTTGGGGGACGGAAGGAAAGACCTGAGGGCCCAAAACACTACCCGTAGCTTCAGAATGTTGATATGCAACGATTTCTCCTTGTCCGGCATAGGCCTCTTGCATGGAGACCTCAGATGTGTGGGCCCCATCCGTCCAGGAAGGGGACCATCGTCACCGTCTCCTGATGAAGTGGGGTCTGGAAGTTTGTGAAGGCCGACAGATGTGCGCAGACACCCCACCACTGTATCGCTCGACAGAACGTCTAGTCGAGTGAGAACTTGTCCTCGAAGCTTCCCGATACCTGGATCCAACAGGCGTCGAGGTACTCTTGCAGCGGCCGCTTCCGCAGCCTGCACAGTCGAACGAGGTATATGCATGACATCACGCCGAGAATGTATTTGATAGACCTCACCCTTGTGACCTTCAGGGTCAACAGCCGTTGCACCTTGCCCAGGATGGCCGCTATCCTCTCCTCCGACTGAGATGCCAGGGACGACACTGTGTTGAGTCAAGACCCCAGAAATAGTGCGTCTTTCGAAAGGCAACAAGCAAGACTTTGCATAGTTCACAGAGAACCCCAGCTTCATCAGCAGCTGGACGGTTTCCGCCATGTGAGTGACAGCGATCTCACTCAATTATGCTCGGATGAGCCAGTCATCCAGGTAGGGGTGAACGTGAATCCCTCGTAGACGCAGCCGCGCCGCCACTGGCACCAGGCACTTGGTGAAAACCCTTGGCGCCGACTTTAATCTGAAGGGAAGGACCTTGAACTGATAGTGCAGCCCTTGAACCACGAAGTGCAGGAACTTGCGGTGTCCCTTGTGGATGGGGAAGTGAAAGTAAGCATCCTCCAAGTCCAGCGACGACAGGAAATCCCCTTCTTCCAGCTGTCCTAGCACGTGCTGAAGGGTGACCATCCGAAACTTCTGGGATCTGATGTACTTGTTCTAGCAGCGGAGGTCCAGGATGGGCCGCCAATCGCCAGTCTTCTTCTTGATGAGGAAGTACCGAGAGTACACTCCGGAGCACCAGAGCCTCTTTGGGACGAGCTCTATCGCGCCCTTCTTCAGCATGGGCCGCACCTCCAGTAGAAACTGAGGGACATGGTTTTCCTGCCTGGCCACGGGTGGTATATGCGGACACTTTCATTGGAATTCCAGAGTGTGTCCGTGGGCCAGCGCGTCCAGCACCCAACGGTCAGTGGAGATGGTCTTCCACATGCCGATCAAGTGTGCCAGCTGGCCTCCCACCGGGGTGCTCGGGTGGGGGTCCGACATCCCGGCCGGTTCAGACCTGCTTCGCCGTGGAGGAGCCGCCTTGGGGACCTTGGCGACAACGGCGGTCTCCTCTGGGCTTGCTGCGGCTCCTGTAGGCCCTCATGGGTCAAAGAGCGGGACGGTTGACGGTAAGATGACGCAAAGCCACCAAAGCCTTTGAAGGAACCCTGGAACTTTCCTCCGGAGGTCCGAAAGGATGGCCGTTGCTGCTGAAGCGTGCCCAAAGCGCGCACCGTCTCGGTGTCCGCCTTGATGGTCTGAGCAACTCGTCCATGGTCTTGCCAAACAAGTCAGAAGTTAGTGGCCTTCAACCAATCCCGCCGACGAAGGCAAAAGATGTTGCCCATCTGACAGAACCCTGTGTCAGCAATGTCCGTGGCCACCATGATAGCATGGTCTGATGCCACCTCGCCTTCCTGCGTGATCTCCAGCACTTCCACTCTCTTGTCATCGGGCAGGAAGTCCAGGAGTGGATTGATCTTGAACCAGAGCTCCCTGTCGTAACGAGCCACAATGGCAAGGCCGTTGGCAGCCTTGATGGTCGTCGCTGCCGATGAGACGACTTGTCGTCCCATGGTGTCCAGCTTCTTTCCCTCGTTGTCCGGGGGGGGGCACAGGACGTTCAGGCAGACGAACCCGCAGACTTCTTCCTAGCCGCCGCCGAGACCACCGAATCCGGGGAATCTTGATCTCAAGCACCTGGGTGCAGAGTCCGGCCCCCTGTACTTTTCTCATACCGGTCCCTCTTTGCCGGGGCTGAGGATGGGTTTTTCATGAGGGCCAGCCCCTTGTCCCAAATGTCGTCCAACAGCGGGATAGACAGTACAGTCTTCCTCTTAGCCTGCTGACACTGGTACAGGAAACCCTCCTTTTTCTCGGGGGCCTGTTGGAACAACTCCGAGGCCCTCGAGATCATGGCATGAAATGAGCCAATTTGGTCAGGCGGCGAGGTCCTGGGCAGCAGGGACGGGAGATCTGCTCCACCATCGTCGTCCGTACCCATGCCAGTTGTCGCTGTATCCGGTTCCATCTCATCCATCGGCGGAGGAGAGGGAGGTGATGGATGTTAAGGAGGTGGATGGTGAACTCTCCTCTTCTTATGCAGTGGCTCTGCTGACTGCCTCCTAGGCGCAGCAGGGTCTCACGCCGGCGACAAGGGCATCCTGGTCCGAATTTTTGAGCACAGGGAGTGCAAAGTCTGTAGGATGTCCACCGAAATGTCCGCCGGAGGCAGTGGCTGCTGCAGAGGGGACTGTGGCAATGGCGTAGTGTCCTCTGGATCTGGCCTCCCTGCTCCTCCTCGTCGGTGTCTCCGACACTCTTCACATCCGTCTTGTCATGGTCCCTCCCGTAGGATCTGGCCTCGACGAACTTCTGATCTAACATGGTCGTCAGAACAGCAAGCTTCTCCTCTGAGGAGATGTCCATGCCCTGCAGGACTACCGTGCCCCCACGCCCTTCTCCTCGACCAGGGGAGATGTTTTCGGGGAGATGATCAGCATCGTCTCCACCTGTGTCTTCTCCACTGGCACGAAAGATGATTCCTTCCTGGCTGGCAGGGAAACTCTTGCTCTGGCCATTTCCTGTGAACCCATATCAGTGGCCTTCGACAGGGATGCCACCAATCCTTCAATGGAGGTCTTCGCTGGGTGAACATGGGCCTTCACAACCATGGTCGCGCTTGAGGCCTTCACCGTGGGGGGAGGGTCAGCACCACACTCCCCTTTGGCCTTCTCCGTCGGAGAGGACTGGGACTTCTCCAGAAGTTTACCCGGGTGCTCTGACTTCCTCTACTTCACTGAGCAGGACTGTTGGCTCGTGGTCGAAGGTGCCGGAGATGCTGCGCCCCCTCTGGCTGTGAGGAGCCCGTCCCAACAGCACTCCCGGTGCCTGCGGACTTGCAGTGCTTTGCCTTCTGTTGGGCCCCCATTGCTAGAGCACCCTCAAAGGTCTTAGAAGACTACTCGGATTTCCGCTTGCTGCTGGATGACGGGGGATCACCCGACTGGAGCCACTTGGTAAGCCGCTAGTGACAGCCGTTCATGGTGCGGGGCACCATATCCTTGCAGAACGCACAGGCTTCCTCCACGCGAGTCTGGTCGGTATGCAGGCAGTAGAGGCACAGGAAGTGCCCATCGTCCAGGAAAATGTTCCGTGGGCCACATCCAGGGAAAATCCTGAACTGAGGCTTTGAGGCTCCTCTATCTTCAGCCATGTCCATGCAGCATAGACCAAGAATCTTTTGGAATCCTCCAATCCTCCGCCGGGAGGGGAACTTCGACGAAAAAATACCCTTGAGGGGCGTACAAAGTTCCAAAAAACGGGTCCCTGTTAGTCAGATGATGGATCGATGGAGCTTGAGGCTCGATTGACTGAAAAAATAAGAGCAAACTCTTAGAAAAATAGCAAACACAGTAAAAGCACTATATGAAGACTCTGCTGTGACATCTGCCGGGTGGGGAAAACCGGGCCAGATTGAATAGATACAGACCACCAATCAGAGGATAGGAATGGGAATAAGCAAGACCCCCCAGGAAAAAGGAATTAGGGGGTTGTTCTGGCGAGGTCAGACGAGGTGATGATACAACAAGAAACCAGCAGGAGGAAAAAGGACCGTGCAGTGGGTTATGGAAGCAATTTTTGGAGCAGGTAAGTGGTGCTGCATTGTGCGTTAAAGAGTGGCAGGGTGTCTAGGTGGAGTGTAAGGAGTGAATGAAGTGCGTGTGCGAGTGAAAGGAGGTTGTTTGTGTATAAGGGAGTAGAAGTCGTGGTAACCTGTAACTGAGAGCAGTAGTTTGGAGGTAGGAGTGGAGGAATGTGCAACTTCCAAGGGTAGAGGCACAATCTAGAGTGGTAAAACACTGGAGATACAGTGGCGGAAGACGCTAGGAACAGAGAAGGTTGGTGAAGTAGAGGAAGGAGAGTAGCAAGAAGAGAACATTGGGACGTGAGGGAAAGAAGAACATGGCATGATAAAAAAAAAGAGACAAAGTGGTACGGTCTAAAGGGGCAATCCAATATTCCAGTTTAGAGAACTAACCCCTGAAGAGGGAAGGGATAGCCTAGGCAGTCCCTGCGAGATGTTAGATAAAGCATTCTACCTTTATGTAGTCACTGTTATGATAAGTCTGAACCCAGACAGTAAGGGTCAATATTTTCGATATACACTAACCAGGGAAGTAAGGAAGCCGGGGCTAGGGAGGGCTGGTGCTTTATAGATGCGAGGGCCAGCTTTAGAGCCCTGGTAATTTGAATAAAAAGCATTGAACAGTCAGATTCCGAGTGTTCTTTGAGCAATCTGTGACCGGCATTACTGAGGCACACAAGGATGTTCACATAGCTGAAGGAGCTGAAGATACAAGAATTTCTTTAATTAAACTTTTATTACATTTTCAGTCCAAAGCATTGACCAGACAGTGGGTCTCATTACGAGTTTGGAGGCAGGCTGCCTCCAAACCGGGCTCCATTACCGGGTTCCTGCAATGAGGAATAACCGAGTCATTCCGAATAGGAGGACCCGGTAATTCCTCCTTGCAGGAACCATTCCCCATTCCCATTTGTGCCCACATAGGCTCAATTGGAATGGGGATGGAGGTAACAACGGGCAACATTACAAGTGTCCCGTTGTTACCTCCCTCTTCCCCTCTCGGGACCCGGAAAAGACGTCTGGTTTTACCAGACGTCTGATCCGGGTCCCACAAAGGGAACCTCGTAATCGGCCCTGACGGAATGAAGGGGGCCGGTCCCGTACCGGCCCCCTTCATTCCGTCAACACCAGGGCCGTAATGTGTTTGAAATAGGATGCAGCAAGGCCAATTGCAACATAAACTCATACAGCGTATTGTATAGAAAAATGAGACCGACAAAACACTGCAGGGACACATGGACACGCCAACAGGATAGATTGACACACAAAGATGAGAAAAATGAGGAAAGATTTAAAAGCAATTCACAGTGGACTTGCATATACCATTTCTGAAGGGTAATCCGAAAACCACAATATTTAATGACTCCCCTCTAGCAAGTTAGCATATTCTCCCCTTAGCTTTCTTTCTCGCAAACGTCACTCTTCCATTACATTGCAGGCAATTGATCACAGTAATCCCATCTTCAACTTTTGGAGGGGTATTCCCTTTCCAGCTTTTTTAAATAAGCTTCTTACCGCAGATCAAGGGCCTTACTAGCAACTCTTTCGTCAGATTTCTGTTCAAACAATCCCAAAGTAATGTTACTACATAGCCAGAAAACTGCAAATCTTTACCCAGAATAGCCTCTAATTTCCCAGAAACTCCATTCCAAAGAGTTCCAACCTTCCAAAAGATATGCATGATCCACTTGCTGCACCTCCAACATGTGCAATCGTCTCACAAACCATGCAGAAATATTTTGACGAATCAAGGGTATCCGTTCATTCCCCACAAGGAGGAGCCACCCCTTTTGAGTCTAGGGAGGTGATCTCACTGCGCAAGGCCCTCCCTAGTGCAAGTGGATCTCAATGGGAGGAGACACCCCCATAGGGGACAAAGACTCCCTTTCCGATGAGGAACTCCCTAATCCCAATACTGGCCTGTATGTGTCTGCGTGCTGTAAAGACTAAATCGGTCACCCTTATGTTACTGACAATCTGGAAACCAAACCGCAATACAGAGAAAAAGAAATGTCTCTTTAAATTGAGATGTGCCACGGGACCTGCAACTTCAGGAGAAGAGAGAAGCCACAGAGAGAGATCCAGGAAATCTGACTAGTACAACAATGGGAGAACTGTTGCCAGTACGGGAAGCTGCAACCTGTACAAGGGAGTGGCGCGACCACATCAACAGCGCGGTGGACGAAGGACTGACACCCCAGGTGTTGGGAGCATTGTTTGCTTCCTATAGACGTCGTATGCAGACAGCTTCTGAGAACAGAAGAACCAAGGTATCATAGAGCGTGCAGTTACAGGAGGTTCCACTGTGGGCACCAAGAAGTGCCAAAGAGGAACCAAGTATCTGAGAGTGTGCAGAGCACCTAGAGGGCCCACTACAATGAAGCACGAAACCCAGCCACAAAAGGGAGAAGCTGAGTACCTGAAGGTGCAGAGCCCAGCAATGTTCCCCTATAAGGAAAACCAGAGAGGCGAGAGGCAAGAGGCAGCCGAAGCAAAGTAGTGGGTGGGGAAAGGACTCTCAAAATCTTAACTTGGAAAATCAAACAGTAAATGAACATTGGAGAAGAGGCAAAGCCATAAAGTGTTACAAACAATGATGGTTTGGAAATAGATACAAAGTGGAAAGAAATAATCTAGGAAGAAGGGGACAATCTCCAGCGAAGGAGACTTGAACTAGGGAACAGGGCCATAAAAGAGACAATATAATGTCAAGAAACCCAGAGAGGTGAACAAGGACGAACTGGATAATGGAAAGACTTAACTAAAAGGATATAAGCAATATCTAAGTGAAAGCGAGTAAGCCAAGAGATATCCCAAGAAACCCTATAAAAAAGCTGGTAAGAAGGAGAGTACAAAAGCCATAAGTATATGGGAAGAGCTCATGAAGCAAATATAAAGAAAGGAGCAGACCAAATAACTTTGGAAAATCTATATACTAAAAACAGACATTTGTACGTTAATCAAACTAAGAGCTAAGACGCCAATAGAAAAAGAAAGCCTCTTTGAAGAACGACCAGGAGACGAGAGACATTCTTTTGGCCGATATTTTAGATATTCGAATTAGAAGTAGGATCAGATAGAGTTACGTCTGGGACTGTGTGCTATTACTTTTGACTTCCTGACAGTAATCAAGCACCTTTAGTTAAGATAGGAAGGGATGATCCCTCTAGAAGTAGGGCGAGATAGGCCTTTAACATTTATTTTAATTTATGTCTTACTCCTCTGTCCGTCTGGCCACACTATACACGGGCCAAACATTCAAGTTGCAATCGTCTAGCTTAGAAACACTTGTGTACAGGCACGTTATAAAATTGACTTATCATAGCATATCTAGCCAGTCATGAAAAAGTAATTCGCCACCTCAATTCTAAACATACACATAGCACCCCATTTCTTACTCGACAGGGTTCAAATATCACAAGCCAACAGCTAATGACAAGTGCAAATTGTGTGCCCTTCCTAAGGAAAGCCCAAAGTTAATTTTAAGAATCTCTTGTCGTTATCATTTATCTCATTATTGCTGATAACTCAAGGCCTGTGCCTTCTTTGTTCCCCGTTTTGTAAATTAAAATGATATATTTCATGAAACCAAAATCTTAATTTCTTCCATTCATCCAAATTTGCCAAAGATTACATCTCGCTCCTTTAAACCATGAAGTCCAAAAGCCATTTTTTCCCCATTCACTATGTATTTATCATTATTCAAAAGTGAGAATGAGGATCAGATCTTATTGTTTTCCCCTTTTATCTTTAGGGAATTAACCAGCAATTCACTCCGTCTCTAATACTGATAACTATTTTCCCACCTCAAATACGCTTTTCTCTCAAGATCTCCTCCCAAGATTAAAGGTCCCAGACACCCTGCCTCTATGGCACATCAGGGCACTTTCTCTCCTTTACTCTACATCATCAAAAGTTGCTTCAAGGTGCAGGCCTTATTGCATTCCTCTAGTTCAGGGAAACCAAAGCCTCCCCTCTTTGGACATCTCTTGAGTGTCTCCCATGAGACACTCAGAGGTTTTGACTGGGACAGTACCTTCAATTTGGACAATACGGACTTCCTTGGCCGGCCCGAGTTTTAGTTCTGTCGAGGTGGGGAACCACCTCTGGTTAGGGATAGCTAGGATTACACATTTTTGATTTAATACAAGTCTATAACCAAAACCATGCCTTCACTTGGTTAGACTCTTCATTCCAGGTCACCACAACACCAAACGTAAAAAAATTGGCACCACATACCCTTTCAGTTTCAAATAGAATTCCGCAGACAACCCAATCGGACCTGGCTATTCCCCTTATCTCCATGAGAAAAATCAGCTCCCAGCGTCCCAGAACACTCAGCGCCCAGAGTCTTTAGTTCTACCCCTCTAAGATATTCATTGATCAATGGATCCTGTTCTTCAGTCTCTTCCTTATAGAGTGACCCATAGCTGTCCATAAACCCTTTAACAATATCCTCGGAGTCAGTTTGAGCCTACCAGCATCATCTTCTAGTACAAAAATCAGACAGGATCTTCCTGCTTCTTTATTCTTAATGTCAGTTTATTCGGTTACTCACCATATTCCCAATTAAACGGTTTGGTCTTGTCCAGTAGGTATGTTGACTGTTCTAAGGGATGGCCATTTAGATAGTCTCTTGCTTGTCTCATCCGCCATCCGTGATTCTTGTTCCCATTGTTGTCACATTAACGTAATTTTTCCCATTTCCTCTTCACTCTTTCTCAGACATTTTTCCCCACTGAGAGAATACCAATCAGCCTACCCCTCAAGAATGCCCTTAATGAACTCAGGCATGAACCTATATTGCGCACTAAATCTAATCTTAATTTTCTTTCCAAAATGGTTTAGGTCCCTCCCTAAACTCTCTAGTGTATGCCTATTGTGAAGAATCAGAGATGATTCTCCGTAGAAACTGGACTGGGATCCTCCACATGTGTCCAGGGAAAGGCAAACCCTTCCTGCTCCCAACGCTGGGGGTGGTGTACTGCAGGAGGATATCATGGGGGTGGTGGGACAGACCAGGAAGACAGGTATAGCCCCCTATTGAGCTTTCCCCATAATCCCACCATTTTGATGGCTCTTTGCCAGACTGTTGAAGTTGAAAAACCTAACATTTGTGGATGAAACTACAAGTCCCAGAATCCTAGAGGTACTGAGATGAGGAAGCATGTAGATGTAGTAGTCAGGCAATTAAGCCTAGTATGCATTGCAGTAGTCAGGCAATTATGGCAAACTGCCTACATCTGAAGGCCCCACCAGGAAAGGAGGAGCAGAGGGAGCTGGAACGAGAGCTAGAAGGCTGGATGTAGTAGCAGTAGCAGAGGAGAAGCATGAGGCTGGCAAATCACAAGAAAGTGAAGAGCAGAAAGGACACCAGAGCGTGGAGACAGCAGATTTCAACTGCACGCTCTGAGAGAGCCCTGCTCTCCCAAACTCAAATGCAGAGGCATTGTTACCTAAAGCCGAGAGAGTGGCACATAAACTTCTGGGTAATAACTTGGGCTGAAAACTGTCAGAAAGGTGAGGAAAAATCTGGGGAAGGGGAACTAAATGGGGAAGAGGAACTAAATGCTTGGTGCGAAATACTGCCGACACCTGAAGGGAGAGAGTCTTATGGGCAGACGCAGGTTGTTCTTGTAGTAGTCAGATGGAAGAGGCAAAGAGGCTGCCCCTTTTAAGAAAGCCAGTAACAGGAAGAGTGCAATGCGTCCCTGAAGAGTTTTAAGCGTCTTGTCAAAATCTACCTAATAATGCAACGATTATTAAGTAGTAGTAGTAGTAATACTTGAACTGTGGTGGTACATTACGTTGTCAGCAGATGTCACAATGAAGTGGTTGGAGCAGCAACGTACTTTGGGACAAAGGTGACTTCGCATAGTATCAACAGTAGAAGTGTGGTTGTTGAAAACTGAAGCAGCAGCTCAGAGAAACCATCCTGACACATTTACCAAATGTAAAATTGCAACTAAAGAAGTGTGTATTATTTTGAGGAAGATTGAACTTTCTTTTGAGCTGTGGCAAATTATATTGAAGAAGAAACAATTTATCGTCATAACCAGAATTACCATTGGTGCCATTTCTTTACTGGAAGTCGGAAGGGGATCGTTTCATCCAGGAATAAAAGAGTCATCACATGTGGACTTTTGTTTTGACTTTGAACTTTCAAGATCTGGTTAAAATTCTTCCTTTTCTTTTGTTGGACATTTTGAAGGCCTTTAAGATAGTGTAAACATTGTTTATTATATTGTGTTGCTATATAATATCCTCTATATTTGTTGTTTAGTGTGAGGGCAGTTTACCCATGCTAGAGAATGTTCCCTTAGCCTTTAGACTAGGTAGGGAATTCCCTTGTAAAGTAGGACATGCAAGGTATTTTCTAATATTTTCTTTAATAAGATGCCATATTTTGAGAACTCTACAAGCAGTTGTCCACCTTGCATTACTGACCCCTCACACTATCCATCAACTGGTCAGTATTAAGTCTCCGGGAACACCCATTACCAGTTTTTGTGTTTTTGAACATTATCTCCACTGAGATTATAACATGATCCGAGGTGCAAATATCTTCAATTTCCAGACTGCTGACACCAATGCCTAAATTCTCTGACAACCGGAGATAAGTCCATCTTTGAGTAATTATGAATGATTTATATTTGAGTTGAATGTGTGAGTTGAAAGTGTAGTCCTTGTATATGTGGTGTAAGACATTATAGACAACCAATAGTTCCGGTCTTTCCACCAAATTCTCAAAACTCTTTATAATTTCTGTCTACATTCTTTTTCTCTGTAGACACATCTAGCGCTGGCTCAATAGCCATGTTAGAATCTTACCCGGAAATCGTTTTAGGTTTAACCAAGTGTTCAATCCTTTTTAGAAATACCTCAAAAAATATATGGCGCCCACAGTTTGTGGCATAAATGCTGCATTTTATGTACTTTTCCCTTTCAATACAGAAAGTGATCAGCAATACAGAAAGTGATCAGCAATACAGAAAGTGATCAGAACAAACATCCCTCTTCAGCCCTGCATGTCTCCACAATCACCAATGGGAGGCTTTTTTAAAAAAAATAAAAGAATTAAGACCTTTCTGCTCTTATAATGATAGGTGCTGGAGAACCCCCTAATCTAACAGCCCCACCTAATGAGATCCAAGTTTACATCTAACAGGTGTGCTTCCTGCAATAGGGCAATATGAAGTAGAACGGGGGAGACAGATCCCCAGACAACAAGAAGTACAGTGTCCAGACAACACAACAGAACGGAGAGGCTGGTGAGGAAAAGGGCCAGCAGCACAAATATTGGGTGATGCGTTCAGACAATGGTTCAGCGAAGCAGCTCTGGAGACGCACAGCCAGCGTGGTGGCAGCGGAGCAGAACCACAAGACTGGAGGCATCGGCATGAAGGGTGAGAGGTGGATATCCATCAACAGGGTTGAAGTGGGAAAGACCATCTGTCCTACTGGAAGCTGAATGTGGAAGTCGGCCGAACAGTGTGACTGACAGCAGCTACAGAGACACCATGGCTGGAACACAACACGGCTAACACGGTGAAAAGGAGGGAGGCTCCTAGAACCGTCCAGAGCCCTAGCGGTGGCTATAAAAAGGTAGGAGCCTACTGTGGCTGGCTGGGAGGGAACAGAGTCTGTAACGACAGAAGCAGCTCTTGGCAGGCGAGTGGACCCAGGCTGCCAGGTACTGAAAAGGTGACAAATAAAATGGCAGAACCATAACCCTTTGTATTGTGGCTCTTGCAAGCCTGAGAAGTAACAGTGGAAGAGGGATACCCCTTGGCAGGACCCTAAAAAGCACAAGAAGCCCGAGACTCAGGGGAAGGGAATTACCCGCTGAGAATAGTGGAACTTTGCTTGTGTTTGGCACTTTGTGAACTTTATGTTCCTACAGTGGAAAGAGCTGTGTGTGACAAGCTGGAAGGCACTTTCCTTTTCACCTTTAGTGTGAGGGTCAGCTTAGGATTTGGATACAAGATGGACTAATTTCAGTTTGGGACTTTCTGACACAGACACTAGTTCGTTTTATTGAATCAGGGAAAACCCCTCCTAGAGTTAGGGCAAGTTAGGACCTTTTCCAACCCCTGTTTTTGTTATCAATAAACGTTTATAGCAACCCCTCCTAGAGTTGGGGCAAGTTAGGAACTTTTTCCAACCGATGTTTTGTTATCAAAAAATGTTTATAGCAACAAATATACAACTCATGTGTCAGTCTCCTATCTCTGCACCCTCACACTGCCCACTGCACTTTTCCCCTTCGCAGTTCAAACCATATTCCCAGCTTGCCAGTTCCAAGCGCTTTCTTTTCCCTCTAGGGAAGGATTGGTTGTTTGTTGACATTTGCATTTCCCTTCCACTACAGAGCAATCGTAGATCATTTTGAGAAAAATCGCTTCTGTGGGAAAGAGACATATTTCAACAGATTCTGTGTGGAAGTGCACTATCGATTAAGCCATATAGTCTTCAAGTTGGTCCACAATCCCGAGATCTCCAGAGTTAGACTTAGTGGGCACAGTAGATTCAATAAGGACAGTACTGCCCTACGATTGAGTGTACTTTTTCTGGATTTACAAAACAAGCTTCCAATGAATAACCCCCGCTCCATTTCAGATATTGTTTGCTCATTTGTAGGTTCGCACAGTTATACAACTGCCTTTTTTCCTATTGTAAGTGTGGGCACCAATCCCCCTCGCCCCCCAGTCATATTAGTTTGTGTCCCCACCGAGGTCTGAGTTGTTTGGCAATCCTGTCGAGTACTTGCTCTTGCCCCGTTTCTTCCATTTGATTTCTGTTGTGTTGTATGATGTTTTGTGTTTAAAGATAGGGAACATCACGAGCTTGAGTGTCTACTACTTCCTGAGTGGGAAAATAAACCCTAATGCCTCCTTTAACACCTGCTGGTTCCTTCACTTGAGCACTACGAGCATGCATGCACTTCTCAAGAATTTAACCATGGAACAAAATCTGGTCGGTTACGGGAAACTTTGTTCCTTTTCCTGAATGGGGAGATTATTTGCGATTAGACTGTTATTGGCGAGGTGCATACTACAGTTAATTTCAGAATTATTTTTTTCAGGTTGCCCTGCCCACTACCTTTCTTCTGCATAGCGGGTGCTTCAGCCACTAATTTACTCTGTATGGTGCCACTCAGAATATTTGCAGTCTTTTTAATTTGCTTTGCCAAGTATTCCATTCGTCTTTGTTTCATATTCACTTTCTTAGCATGCCGTTTCTTAATCGTAATGGGGCCTGAAACAGTGGACAAGTCAGGCCCGATGATAGCCACACCTTTAGGGTTCTCATTACGCTGTGGGACATAATTAGCCACCAGTGTAGGCAAGTCATTCCTGACTTCAAACACAGAGTCAGCATTGAGTTGCTTCCCAGACACATGTACGCTAATGTCCCCAAGTCTATTCGGCTCCGTCATGGTCGTAGCACTAGCTCGGCAAGCTGATTGAAGGACTGCTAGGTAAGATTTTCATAGCAATAATAAATCTTCCTGATCTGTGTAAACACCAGAACGTTTAGCTTTCACTGGTGCATTATTTTTACTTATACCTCCGAGTGGGAACCTATTTCCACACTCACAGAATCTTTTACTCTTTTTATGGGTGTCATTTCTAAGACTCTCCATAGTGTCATTTAAAAGTTATCCTCGTTGACAACGTTTTAGCAATAAGTGCCTATTGTTGCTGGGTTGCCCTAGGGGCTGCTGCTTTAATTTACTCTGGCCAACCTTGTGAGAACTACAGTTCCCAAGGGTAGACAGGATCTTTGGATCCCTTTTACATTAGTTAACACCAGCACCCCCCACCTTAGGTGGAGTGCTGGGGAGATACGGAGTATCCCCTTTCTCATTTTAAATGTAACATTTATGTGACAAGGACAAACTTAACTTTAATGGCTGGTGGCAGTGAACCTTTTTATTCATTCGGTGCACCTTTACTGCAGGCTGTTTTCACAGCTTGCCGAGCTAGTGCTACGACCATGACGGAGCCGAATAGACTTGGGGACATTAGCGTACATGTGTCTGGGGTGCTCATTTTATCAAAATCGCCAGTCTTATTTTTTTGCCTTTTTAGAGTTCCTTATCGTTTCTTGTTCCTTCTCCTGACCTCCATGGAAGGAAATTCCTTTGTGCGATTTGTATCTTTGGCGGGAATCCTGTGAATTCTCCACCCATGCTCCAGAGTGTCTGCGAAGGCAGGAAGGAATGGAGGAGTCCAAAACTCTGCAGTCCTTTGTCTTCCAGTCAGAGGGTGCAAATCCAGTTCAAACTGGGAGGCTGGCTGTCCTGAAAGGATTGCCAACCCCCCACACCCCCAAGTTTGAATGTTGCAAGGATGTTTGATTGAAGTCCGTTCATGGAAGCAGAAGAGGTAGTTGACCACTGGAACCAAAACCGAATACTAAGAACTTGTGGCTGAAAAGATTTCCAGCAACCGGAGCCTGCTGCTACCCGTCCTTTCAATCGACCTGGGGACTCCGAAAACTATGACCACGACCCAGAGCATGGTGAGACCCACTAGACTCAAGAAGACCTGCATTTTGAGCCATCCCATGTTGTGCCGCAATCTTGTGGGGCTGCAATACCCCAATATGCTGAGACCTCGAATCATTGTGCAGTGCACAGTCTTCCCAATTCCAATCCCAATTGAAACTTTGTGGGCATCCTGCTGGACCCTCCAGAGACGTGAATAGAGTCTGAAAATTCCCCTCACCAGAGGGCTGGACCTTGCAAATTACGAGAATCTGACCAGCAATATTCTGTCTTTTGTTCCTGAAAAAGGCACCAAATCCACAGAGCCGCATCCAGCCCCACGGAAAACCTTGCTTAGAGCCGTCCCAGTGATCCTTGCTGCAAATGTCCTGCCAGTGTCCTGACTTTTGGATGAAGGAATTCAACAAGTGGGTTTTGGCTGCAGATCCTGAAGTCCTCCTGCTGCAAAACCTTCTGTGCTGAGGTACTGTGCTGGCATGGATATTACTTACCTTAAGTCTCTTGTGAGTCCTGTAGAGTTTTGGGGTGTTTTCTGTGATTGGGAGGTCTCTCCTCCAGTTTACCCATACCCACTGCAATCCCCTAGGGTGTCTTCTCTGAAGTCCCTGGACCCCCAATACTTACTTGTTTGAACAGTCTTTCTCTGGAATTCTGACTCTGCCTGCAACTGAGCCCTATCTCACCCTGCCTACAGCTGCTCCTAGACCTCTAGGTTCTCTCTTCTGCCTCACAGAACTCATGTACTAGAATTGGGCAGGGCTGGGGGATTCCAAGATGGCTGACCGAGCGCAAGGATGTGTCTCACTGTCCTGAGTCAGGGCCTGCTGAAGCAGACTTAAGCCAGTGATCACAAGTACCCCCCGCTTGGCCCTATAGGACTGCCCTGATGAGCTGTCCCCCACCCCCAGGAAGCCTGCCCAAAATAACAAAGGGAAACTGAGGGAACCGATATTGAGGTCGTCTGGGATACGTGGCGTCTCAGCAGGAAGCGACGAAAGCCGGTGCTGGAAGTTGACCAGGGATACCCGCAATTCCAACGCGGGGATTCCACCGTGAGATAAAGGCAAGGCAGGGGAACACAGAGAGCCCAGTGCCTGGAGGGGGAAGGGAACCCTGCGCAACAGCTGACCTCCGATAGTGGTGGTGCACTGAGACCGATGCACATAAGACCGGGAGAGACGAAAAGGAGATTCCAGCTTTAGAGAAGACCAAGCCAGTGAGAACACAGGAAGAAACCCCCCCAAGGGAAGCGGAGTACTGCCTATAAACCGTAGATGAGGTCCGACCAGTGAAGGTTCTGAGGCCGGCAGCCTGGAAAGGCAGAGCACTGCTGCACAAGGCAGTCTGACTACTGCGGCCTCAAGGGAAAGAAGGACTGGGCACCTGCCACTGGAACGGAGAGCTGGAGCAGAGGAAAGAAGGTGCCCGATGGAGACTCCTTCAGAGACAATCAATTAAGTGGGGGGTGCGCAGGGGGTGGCTTATTGTGGAAGTCGCGTCCTCCTACCCACACTCAACAAGCAGGATCATGCTTTGGAGACAGGGGCATCCCCGGAGGAGACGAGTGTGGAATACCGGCGCATGCCCGGCTCAACACCATTTGCTGAGGCAGCTACCCCCTAACCCCACAGGCTAGGAACGGGGGCTCTGATGCACTAAAGACGACGGCGGCAAAGCTGGTACACACCACCAGACAACTCTAAGACCTGGTAAAAGCAGGCGCCCCTCCCACCCCCTGCACGCCTACACTAAGCAGGAGCTTAGGGGACCACACACACAGAGAGGAGGAGTGCAGGAAGAGGCGGGCACGCAGCAGGAGCAGCTTGAACGATATAGTCACTCACCCAGTCGGGTAACCAGTAGGATAGCAACAGGGTCAGCTTCCCAAAGACGGGGGCAACGGCGGGACGGGGACAGGACACTTCTACAGACTGATATAGGTCTGCCAGGAGCACCCCACCCGGTGACGAACAAAATCAGTGATATAGGGGAAGAGTTCCAAGCTCGAAGGGAACAAGCCTGACCAAGTGAAGAGAAGTCGCCTCTGTTGGGAGTCACTTCAATAAGTAGAGGGAGAGCCAGGGAATCCTTCAGATGCCAGGAGCCAGGGCTAAAGCGGCCTCTACCAAACCAAAGGGAGCAACAGACACACAGGAGGGCCAACTGGAACGCTACTGGAAGCAGCAACAGGGAGAGGGGCAAGATCTACCTCCTGGGAAGCAACGGGGAAGCAGAGTAACAGGAGAGAGCACAAGTGCCATGGCCCTGAACAAGAACGACCTTCTGGAATGCCTTAGAGGCATGGAAGATAGACTGGTGAGCTCTTTCCTAGACAGAATGGACAAAATGAAAGAGGAAATACAGAGTTTGATGCAAGATGTCAGAAGAGAATTTACGGGCCTCTGGACCAGAGTGGATACCACCGAGAGCGGACTGTCAGAGGTGGCGGAAGACGGCAAACAAAATAGCCTCCTCCTGGAACAGGTGGCAAGGGCCACCCAGAACTTAGAAATACAAGCAGAGGATCTGGAAAATCGCTTCTGCAAGTCAAACATTTGGGTGAAGGGCCTGAGCGAAGTGATTATGGACGCAGACTTGAAAGGCACCATGTAGCAAAGCTTTGGGAGCCTACTAACGGAGGCTCACCCAGAAGAGGTTACGATCGACTGAGTACACAGGGTGGGTCCCAGGAGAAGAGAACCTGGCACAAGACCACAAGACGTCCCGTTGGCCTCCTACACAATGAAGGAAAATGTGCTCTGAGCGGCTAGGGCTCAACAGAGAATAACGATGAATGGTTCCCAGATTCACCTCTAACACCACCTAGCATTAGCCACGTTACAGAAAAGGAAGACTATGCACCCACTAACAAAAATCCTCATAACAAAGATCCTCATAACAAAGATCATAGCTTATAAGTGGACGTTTTCGTTTGTCCTACTCTTCACGTGGGAAGGGAGAAATCGCAGAGTCACAACATACGAGGAAGACATGGCAATAATGGAGGAGGAGACACAACATACGCAACAGCTTAAGTCTAAACAACCAGGCGAAACTAACAGACCCTGGGAATGGTTTGGTCACAGAAGCAGGGAAAGAAATTGTCTTGAAGGGTCCACGGACCAAATAAAGGTAATCGTGGAAGACCAATTCACTAAGACAGTGAGTCCGGGGGACTTGGCCTGCCACTCGACATAAGGACGGAGGGGCCACAGTTGAGGTCATAAACCAAGGGTGGGGGACAGCATTGAGGGGATAAAGGGCTCTGACTGAGGGGAGACTGGGAGTCAACCATGGAATCACGGAAAGGGCATAGTTCACCCCTGCAGGGGAAGTTCCCGAGGTTACACCAGGGTCATTGCCTCAGGATAGTATCTGGGGTAGTTCTTGGGGAACTCAGGTCTTGACCGGGAAGTGGAACGGAGGTGAAAGGGGAAAAAGGAGGGAGGTAGATACAGGGCAGGGGGGGTGAGGTAAGGGATGGGGAAACAGAGAGATGGGATCAGACCAGCAGTACAACTCCATTGGACATGTACAAAGTGAGAGCAGAGGGAGAGGGGGAAACAGAGATGAGGAATCAGATCAGCATTATAACTCCACTGGACAGGTACAAATTGATATGGCACAAAGAAAGGGGAATCCCGCCACAGGAGGAAGGACACTTCGCATCATATCATGTAATGTACAGGGTTAAATTCACCCACCAAGCGTAAGAAAGTTGAGGGGATGCTCAGGCATGGTCAGGCGGATATCATTACACTACAGGAGACCCACATAAAGAAAGTAGACAAGACACACTTCAGAATTTACCACTTTGCCCACATACACCAGGCAACCATGCAGGGGAGAACAGCAGGAGTGCTCATGGGGTTTAAAAGGCATCTGCAGGTGCACGCATTAGCTACCCTAGAAGAGAAGATGAGGATATACCTATTTTTACGTGTTCGGATGGAACAAAGGGTGATGACACTGGAGACTGTACTCACCCAGCACTAACCAGGTCACCTTCCTTCAGGCAGTTATGCTGAAACTAGGGAGGTTTGTGGAGGGGGAAGATTATTATTACAGGGGACTTTAATCTGGCATGGGACCCGTCCAAGGACAGAAACACAAGAAGCGGCCTTCTTCTCGACATTATCATTTTCTAGGTCTAGGTCAACATTCTGTTGAACTCCCAGTTCATCAGTAGAGATACCGGGGAGCACTCCAAGCATTGATCCAAATGCTCCATATTGCCCTCATCAATACCCGTCAGTATTTCTCGCTCGATAATTGCAGCTCCTTCAGCAAGCTTTATGTCACTATGCTCGTGCTCTCTTGCTTTCACTCAACCACGGAATTCCCATCCGCCCCAGTTGTCAGCAAGTAATGGCTGTAATCGCAAGGCCCAGAAGGGAGGGCTTGCGAGTCCTCCAATGCCGTTACAATAGACTGTCATTCATATGCCTAAACATGCTAGGGAGGAGTTAATGTGCAACGTTAAAGAGCTGGTCGCTCTTCGTGAAAAAAAAGGGATAGGGAGGTTCCATTGCTGCATTTTTCATAGAGTTTTGGTGCAAATACATGTGGAGCGTGGGGGATCTCCCCGTATACATTTGCAGCAAAATGTCCTAAAAGAAAACATTCGATATATTCTCCTGAGAAGATAAAAACTCGATGAAATCACATATAACTGGAGAAAGAAAAAAAAGAGAAAAAAAAAGTGATTTTATTACTTTCCCTAGTTTTATCAGTTAGATTACAACTCCCCTACGTTTAGCTTGTTGATTAATCATTTCTCCATTGCTACATTCGCCACGCTCGTCTGTTTTAGGGAACATCAATGTCAAAACTTAGCCTGGTTTGCACCGGTTTATGCTCCTGGCAACATCTTAGGCTGTTCACTACTTGGGGGTTGGTGGGGTTTGATTACAATTTCCGCTCCAGCCTCCATGCCGCCGGGCGTCGCTGTCACGCCGCTTCAGCGCGTAGCCCCAGGTGCTCAGTCGTTGGCTGGAGGCTTTCCCTTACAACAGCAGGATTCTCAGCTTACCACAATTTGCTTAAGGTCCATGGAACCAGTCAATGCGAAAAGCGTTAGAGTGAGTTTGTCAGCCTGTGACTCGGGGGATGTTAACATCTCAGGTTTCGGTGATGAACAGGGTATCAAGGCTATTCTACTCGGAGGTCAGTGATCTCTGCAGCGTGAGCCAAATCCTAGTTAGAGTGGGGATAGGCTGTGGTGGGATGAGGCACATGGTGATGTCTTTTGGCGAGTAGCAGTAGTAGCGACTTGTTTCTCAGTGAATGCAGGATAGCGGGTCGGACCCTTGGCCCCATCAGGCCCAAACCTGAGAGGTCCTGGCCTTTGTCCGTCCTTTGCCGAGGACGCTGGTGGAGAGGACACCTAAGAAGGACTGCTAAATAGGTGGCAAGTAAAGGCTTGGAAGGTGCGGAAGCTGGTGGTGGGTGGAGCAACTCAGAGGCATGGCCTGGTCACATGACCAGCACCCTACTGAACGCTGTCTGGCTTTAGCTAGATTACGGACTTCATATAGATGCCAGAAAGGTGCAACAACTGGTGGTGGGTGGAGCAACTGAGTGGCAGGGCCAGGTCACATGACCATCAGTCTTCTCAATGCTGTCTGCCTGGAGTTGGCCTACCATCCTTGTGTAGAAAGAAGATTCCAGGAAGGCGCGAATGGTGGTGGTGGGTGGAGCAACGATGTGGGAGGGCCTCCTCACTTAACAGCAACCTACTAAATGCTGCCAACCTTCTGTTGTACACCCCCTTACCATACACAATTCATCCTCCGCCATCCTTTCATTCCATTCCATTCCATTCCTCCCTTGCGATTACCACGCCCTCATGCATACTCACACTGGCAGTGACAATCATCTTCCACTTGCACCCATTCTTCCACTCTTGGTAGAGGAATGTTTCAATAAAAACTCTGCTATGCAATTTCTTTGCATGGGTACATATTGCATCACACCCAGCTACTATTGCAATGGCATACTCAAACAAGTCAACTTTGCTGTGGCCATCGACAGCCCCTTTACTTTAAGTACTTCAACTAGTAGTTTGAGATCCATATGGATGGTTATCCTATGGCCCAAATGTATTTGTTAAGGTACTCTGCAACCCAATAACAAGCTAGAAACTATACGAGTACCTGAAATCCATATCAGTTACTGCTCTCTAGTAGAATCCTTTCCTGGGATCCCTCTTGTTTGTGAAAGCGCGCTCCCCATCCATCTTATGCTGCATCTAAGGCGACTGATGCCGAATGATTCAATGAATACCCTCCTAGGTTTGGTGCAATACAAATCCCTTCTTTTATATTTCTGAGAGCTGCACCACATTATTGGTTCCACTTGAACTTTATATTCTTCATAAAGCACCTTAAAGGGTCAGTTATGTCTGCAAACATCTGCATTAATGCATCATAAAACTCAAAAGGATCAACTCTTCCTTGTTAGCGGTGGGGGTGTCCCCCACAGCATCGCGTAGCCCTCCTTCGATGTGCACCCTTCCTTGCTTACATCGTATCCAAATTACTCCTCCACCCTAAACATGCATTCACTTAGTTCTATAGTTGGCCCCCTGATTCGTAACATTTACAACACTTGCTCGAGCTGCTAGTCATGATCTTTTCTTACTCTACCATGCACCAATACCTGTTCCAGATAAACAAGAACTCCTTGAAACCCTTCCAACAAGTGTCTTGCATTATTTAAAATCACTGAAAGGAGTGATGTATGATATTAATTCTCTCTTTTCAACCACAGCTGGTGGTATGGTGCAGGCAGTTCCACTAAGCAACTCGGATATGATGGGCAATGAAAACCTGTACTTGATAAAGTCTCGAAGATCAAAGCATACTATGACCTTTCCATTGGCTTTTCCAGCTACAACTATGGGAGCAAGTTATCTGGGCAGGCGCTATTTGTTCTATCATTCTTTAGGCCACCACCCTTTGTATTTCCCTTTTCACCTCTTCAATGGCGGCAAGTGGAATGCATTAGAGTGAGCACTCTGGTGAGTGCTGTGAAGAGTTATCTCCTAAGGGAGAAAACAGGGTGTCCACAAAGTTCGACCAAAGCATACTGCATGTGTAATGTAGCAGAATAGCCAGGCTTCACACTTAAAAGATGGGTTAGCTGGTAAAGTACAACTAATACCAGACACATGCCCAATAAAATACACCACACAAATACAATTAAATATGCACATTTGTTCGGTTTTGCACCAGGACTAAAACACTTTCAAAAAGCACTTAGAAACATACACCAAAATGCAGTAATATGCATGATGAGAACAGTAACGAAAGAAGGCACCAGGACATCAAATACAGGAGAATAACCTAGAGTGTACATCAAATTCAGGAGACTAACCTAACATGCGATTATTAGGCCTAAAAGTCCTAAAATGGTGGGAACAAAGTAGTTAGAACATGTAAGGAAAAAGAGACCAAAGGACCAACATAATAGGCAGTAAATACCTTTCATATATTCATATGCTGTTGAATAGCTCCCATCATCAGGCTGGGAATGCTCAGTAGAAATAAGCAGTTCCAGAGAAATACAAGAACCTGCATTCACATTAGTGCTCTTAGTATAGTTTTGTGCCATTTACCCTGTAGCCAGTAGGCAGTGGTCCCTTTGGCTCCAGGCCTGGGGGCCATGTTCAGATACATATAGCACATGTATTCGTGCAATGATGAGCCACATGAAAGGTCGGTGGGAGGCTCACAAGTGAATCTATGAAGAATACCAAATGCTACAGAACAAGAGCTACATGTATGCAATTTATTCTTTCTCCGGTATTGGATCTTTCTCAGATTCATATGCTGTTACACAAGATTACAAAGCAGTAAAATGGATCAATATACACATATATGTAAGTAGGGAGGAGGAAAAAGACTCAATTTATGCAAAAAGGCTCAGAAGGAATGCGTGTTGAACCCTGGACCCGTCTGCGGAGTTCTTGTCAATGCAGTAATACTTATGCAGAGACCTCCACTTAACCCCACTTGCAGATTTCTGACAGTGGCACTCCTTCAAGCAGAGCGGTGGCAGATGAGGCTGCTCTTGTAGAATTTGAATTATTTATAATGCACGGACTGGGCAGAATGAACTGCATCTAGGAGCAGATGGAGGCAATAGATGGGCACCAGTCTTTTCACTATGAAGACATAATTACTACCATCACCCCTTTTTAAAATAGTTTTTTTTTAAAGAGAAAGGTTACAAAGATTTGCAAAATTGAATGAGAGTATCCTTGCTCCACAGTTCTTTGGGCAGAATGATCCATAGTTTGGGTCCATAAAATACAAATCGTCCGTCGACCCGGAAGAAGCATCTGGATGGTGGAACCACCAACAACAATTTATCTGCAGAGCGCAATGTTCGGGCTGGTTGGTATCACGGTAATCCTTCAGTCAAATATACTAGAGCCAGGTTATTCAAACATTTGTAAATCAAGCCCAAGAGTTTGAAATCAATTCTGTCACCTACCAACAGTCTAAACAAGGAACAACGCAATGCAGATATTGGCAAGGATTTTGGGACTTTTAGAGATCAACTTTACTGCCACGTTTTGTGCCCTCTACAGCTGGTTTAGGCGTCTCTGTGGAATACCGGCTAGCATACCATTAATAGCCCTGTTGACCAATGTACCCACAACGGCGGCATGGTCCTCAACTGGAATATATGGGAGGGCAAGCCGCAGCAAACGCAAGGCATAGTAGACCACTTGGATTTTTACTCCGATTTATCACAGCCAAGATCATATTGCCATATGCTGCCCAGATTTTCTGAGGCAAAAATCAGACTGGAGACTAACTAATTGGGGTTGAGGCAACACTTTTCCTTGTCATGTATGAAGTGGTTGGAGCCAAACAAAGCCATCTACGTGTTATTAGGATTAAGTTGAAGCGAATTAGAGGACATCCAGTTTCCAACTTCTTCCACAAAATTGGACAATGTTGGAATGAGTCCTTAAAATAATCTGGGTATCGTTGGCATAGGATTTGTATCCAACCCCATGTTTCCTCAGGATATCCATCAACGGAAACATCTATAAATTAAATAAAAACGGGTAGAGTGATGATCCTTGAAGTAAGTCACAACTCTCTGGGATAGCGTTCGATAGACAAGTCCCTGACATCAGCTGCTGTTGGTGTCCGACAGGAAAGAGCCTAACCAGTTAATTGCAAGGTCTGAGACTATCCCGACATTACTCAACAGCTCCAACAGAATGAAGTTGCCAATGGTAACGAACTCTGTGGATAGATCAACCATCATCAGCACAGACATCTGCCCCATGTTGGATGGCCGAAGGAGAATATGCACATGACCAACAGAAAGTGGCCCGTTAGGAAGTTGATGGTAGAAAGAGATTCAATGCGAGAGCCATCTGGAAATTGAAGCAAATCCTTGATACAAAAAAAACTTAGTATTTGTGCATTCTCATGACATCTAGGGAGTGTTCAGCCGGTGTTGGAGAGCTAGAGACAGGTAGGACCAATAGCTCGCTGCGGTGAAGAGAGGTGCCGACATTACGCATACATTTAGGATTGGTCCATTGGAGGACCTGGTCTTTGTGGCAAGTGAGGTAATATGGTTGCAAGGAGAGCGCTTGAATCTCACCCACTCCATTGGTCCAGGTGATGGGCACAAAAAATTCTGTCTTCAAGGAGACAAACTTAATGCTGGCCTTTTGCACTGCCTTGAATGGGGGCTCCATCAATCTGGAGAGAATGACGTTCAATTACCAAGAAAGGAAAGCTTGCAGACAAGGGGAAAGGTCTGAAAAAGTCCCTTCATTAATGCCTTCACCAGTCTTTGCGACCACAGCAAAGGCAACTCAGAGGTGCGCATAAAGCAGGAAATGGTAGCTAAAAGGAACTTTGATGGAAGAAAGAACAAGGTCACTGGTGGCCAAGGCGAGCAAGTATGGCAGAATTTGCTGTGGCTGGAAATGAATGGTGACCAGAACACCAGACGAGGAACCTCCTCCATTTTTTGTTACAATAGATGGTACAAGGGACCCTGAGCCTTGGCAAGAACATCAATACAGTTCTGAGGCAGGTCATGCGATTGAAGTCTAGCAGCCAGGCTGTGAGGTTGAGAGGGTGTGGGTCATGGTGGATTACCTTGCCCTTGTCTCTGGAACGCAAGTTGTGCACTGGCAGAAGCCTGCTAGGCAGGGCAGAGGAGAGAGCTAGAAACCAATAACCCGAACTGTATCAGCCATGCAGGTGCCACAAGGATCAGTTTGCATGGCTGTTTCCCTGGGTTGAGGACTTTCAGCATGAGTGGAAACAGGGAAAAGGCATACAAGAACCTCCAGTTCTACGGTAACATGAAAGCATCTCCATAGAAGGCAGGCTAAGGAAACCTGCTGGCGAACAAGTGGCACTTTAGAGTTATCCTTCGTGGGAAACAGGTTGACATCCTGTTCTTATCATGTATGGAATAAGACTTCCACTTGGTTCTGTATCCATTAGTGGCAGAAGCAGAGTTTCCTACTGAGGGAATTGGCCACAGAGTTGCGTATGCATTGAAGGGGAAAGGGGACTGTATTGAACCAGAAGAAGGACATGGGCAATTGCGAGTCATGTTCCAAGGGTGTTATTGAAAAGGAATCAAACACCTAACTTACCCTATTTCTATGAGGGAAGTTACATGCCTAATAAATCAAATACTACGCTACGGGTGGATGCTAAAATCCAAATTAAAAATCTTTAGTTCGAAGCTAATCCAGATAACTTCCACTACCGCTATAGAAAACGCCCAACTAAATGAAGGCTGAGGGGAGACTTTGTACACTAATAGCCTCAGCAAGGCTACTGCCTGGTCCAGTTAATACTGGACTTGTTTTCAGCCTTCCAAAGTTCCCTTTCCTTTGCAGGATATTCTTTCCTGTCTAGTTTTGCAGTTTCTCCTTTAAATAAAGAAAAACGGTTTCTTGATGCAATTCCTCGAGAAATGCTTGAATACACACAAAAAAACGTTTGTCCTTTCCTCCTTCGAGGCGCTCTGACTCCCCAAAGTCCTGTAGTCATCAGACAGCTTGTCTTCTTTTACACATGTTATTTTGGATAGTGGGATGGTCAGCCTGGGTTGTTCAAAGTTTTGCAATCTTTCTGGCTTTCTTGGCCTGAATTTAAATATTCATATCTCCTTCTTTCCCCCTTTCATGTGTTAGTTGCATGCTCGGGTTTCTCAGTTCCATGTGTTAAAATCCCGCAAAAATATTGCATACAATAATATTGCCACATTTTGGCAGCAAAATTAATTCATGGAAACTGCGGGGGACACCTATGCAATCCCCAACATTTTTTTTAATGGAGCGGGGGACACCCACGCAGTCACCGGTCCCGTTAACCCCATAAATGATCCCCATTAATAATATCACCTATGGCCTTACCCCACGGCCATATGGCGATAGTATTGGTGGGGTTATTACCAAATACCGGTTTCTCAGGATCTCATAACCTGAATAGTTGTTTTCAGCCGTTATTCATACAGTTAATACATTTCTTGGCCCCCATTCATAGGGTTTTTTACGCTCTGGTTTCTCAGGCTTATAGGGTATTTGCACACTTGGCTTTATCAGGCCGTCATAAACTAGATGTGTAAACCAGCTGTTATTCGCAATGTTCTTACCTTGTACCCGTATTTCTTCTGTCGGGTTTCCTGAAACCTCGTTGGCATATTAACGGCCTCCTGGGCCACCACAGTTCCTGTACGGTTGTGCCATAGGATGAGACGGGCCTCTCATTCTCTGCTTCCATCCCGACCGGGACTTCGAGGCATGGTTAGCGTTTCACCCACCCTCCTTGTTTCCGCTAGCTGTGCAGCTCAGCGCGGTTCCACCCATCCAGGACATCAATACTGTGGAGGCTCACCTCTGAGAAACAGTCCCACTGCCTCAGTAGGACTCCGTCTTTGCTTTACAGTCAATCCCCTTCTTATACACGTCACAGAAACAATTTGAATGGTGTCCTTTGTTGACCAGGGTATCCAGGTTGTGTTCAGTATTGCCTCTAGCCAAAAGAGGTAAAGAAGGATCTATGTGAAATACTGTGGTTTCAGGATATATACACTCTTTCCCATATTCATATATGAAGACAAGGTGATTTGGACGGGTAGTTCCACTATGCAATGGGAGTCCTTGTCCCCAAGAGGGGAGTCACTCCCAGGGAGGTCGCACTTGCCCAGACTTCTAGGGAGTGTCCTGCATAGTGGGCTCACCTCCCTAGCCTTAAAGGGGGTGGCTCCCCTAAGGGGAGAAGGGACAAATTAGCTGGATTTGTCACAGAACAGAGACATTCCCTGGCCTATATCCCCTTTTGCAAATGGCCTGGGCCTTGAAGGATAGGCCCCAAGACCTGATGCTACCTTGCTTGTGTATGTAAAACATCGCTGTCATGTTTTCCATGAACATATGTTCCACTTTCCCCATGTAGATGGGTCAGGAAAGACCTCAGAGTCCAGAATACCACATATGCTCTACAACACTGATATGAAGAGATGTTTCCCCCTTCGAGGCGTCTGTTACAGTCACTTGATGACATGGGACTGTGTAAGGGGCCCTGTGGGTAAGTTTGGCAATGTCCTGCCAGCATCCTAGAGCCCTGCAAAAGGGACCGACTCAAAAGAGCTTGCCATCCCAATGTCCGGAGGCCTGATTCCAATGGGCATGTAGGAATTCCTACAGGGGACGCATGCAGAGTCTGCAATTTCCGAGGAAATTACCTCCAAAAGAACTTGAGCACTAGGAATGAGGAAAAACGTTTCAAAGACAACGCACCTTGGACAGTATTGCATTGACTCAGTTGGTGGATAGGGTCGCCGTTGACGTTGTGGTGTCTAGGTGTGCCCCGAATAACGAAACCTGTTGAGATGGAATCACAGATTACTTCTTGTAGTTGAATGAGAAGCCTAACAACGTTAGACAGAGCTGAGTGGCCCTTGTGTGATGTCTGGCCCATCTGGCTGATCCAAACACCATCCTTCAGTCATCCAAATATGGGTAGACCTGTATCCCCGAATTCCTGAGATTTGCTGTGGCTGGGGGGAAGGCATTTTGTAAACACCATTGGTGTGGACTTAAAGCCAAAGGGGCAGACCTTGAATTGAAAGTGGCAGCCTGCCACCACGTAACGCAGGAATCTGCAATGACAGTGAGGAGTGGCTTCGTGGAAATAGGCCTCTATGTCCAGGGACAATAGAAATGTCTCCCCTTGCAAGGTGCCTGAGAAATGTTTTATAACTTAACCACCTGAAAAGATTGTGAATTGGGGAATTTGTTGAGGTATCGTAACTAAGTCTAGGATGGGTCTCCATCCACACAACTTTTTTCTGACCAAGGAATAATGCAAATAGACACCCTTACTCTTTTGAGAACAAGGTAATCTCTTTATAGATCCTTTGCAGGTTAGCACCTCTAGTTGAAGCGCACAAATACTTTGCTTTGGCTTGTCGGCAGTGCTCTATCCCCTGCCAACAAGCTAAAGAAAAGTGTTTTTGGCAGCCTTTTTATTAATTTGAGGGTTTGGGCGTGGTCTGCCATCAAAAGGACCCATTTGTCTGATATTAGTTTCAATTTATGTTTGAATAAATACAGGCGCACTCACATTGGGTACTGAAACAGAAGGACAGCGATGGGTAACAGTCAAGCTTACTTGTTGGATGGCTCTTGGGCTAAGAAGAGCCGAAGTGTCTATGGGCAACTCTGTGGGTTGAGATCAAGCTTTTGACTGTTAACCTCAGGTGTACAAAGTGGCATGTTGAGAGGTAGTCACTGCCGGGTCTTGAGAAGCAGCGTTGCTTAGAGCAAAAGGACGATAGGGCTGCCTTTGTTGCAGAGTGCCGAGGGAGCTGGCAGTTTCTGTGTCAGTCTTAACGGCTTGCAGAGTATCACTGACTTTATCAAAAAGGTCTTCTCAAACAAATGGTATATTCAGGTCTAAAATGTGCGGCGTTCAGCCAACTTTGTCATTGTAGGACTGCCCCATTGCCCATTTGGCTGACGCCCGTGTCAGCAATTGACAGCCATCGGGATGGCATGGTCTGAGGTGGATTCACCTTCCTGAAGAAGCACAAAGGCCTCCAGGTCTTTGTCAGGGAGAAACTAAGATGAGACAGATTTTAAACCAGAGTTCCCGGTCATACATTGCCATATGGCGAGGGAGTTGTCCCCTTTGATCGGTTGCCACCACAGAGATCACTTTTTTGCCGAAAGACTCAAGCTGCCTGCCTTCCTTGTACGGTGGTGGGGGTGGGGGTGTGCTGCGCAACACAGGGGGATGAAGAGTTAGTCCTGTATTTTTTTAATCAAAATTGTGCTTTTGCAGTGGTGCAGTGAACACATTTTTTCATGGCAAGCAGCCCCTCTTCTCAAACCTCATCCAGGATTGTAAAGGGCACAATTGTTGTGTGTTAATTCTCCCACCGTTGGTAAAGAAAACCTTCCTTTCTCTGTTCAGTAGGGAGGGCAAACATTTCTGCAGACTTTGTCATGGTAGTGTGGAAAGCTCCGATTCATCTGGAGGTGAACCGCTTGTTGTATGCTCCTGCAGCTCATCAATGGGTACCTGATCATCGAACTCGTCCATGCTGGAGTGACTGAGTGAAGGCTGTATCAGGATGCATGTTATCATGTTAATCAGTCTGAAGATGCATCTCTGGGTTGATTGGGAGATGGTCTCGGGTGGCGGCGGACAGCGGCCGAATGGGTGGGGTAGCATTACAGGTCTGGAGCTCGACAACAGAGTCCGCCAAGTGCACAATATGTCCATGGACAGGTAATGCACATCGGGCCGTGGCTGTGAGGGGCATGGCAATTCCACGGGTTATGGTGCAGGTTTTGGTAGCACTAGCGGAAGGACTGACTGTGCTGGAGACAAACCAGATAACTCTTCCTCATCCTCAGAAAATGCCCCTTCTGGGCCTTTTAAATCAGCATCAAGAGTGTGCTCCAGGATGTTCTTTGGAGGAATCTTAGAAGGCTCAGAGAGAGTGGGCAGAGCAAAAGGCTGAAGTGTGAAAAGGGGCTGTCTAGGCCATTTAGGGGACCTAAGCAGTGAAAGAGATGTGAGTGGAGGCGCTGAAAAAAGGGACCTATACAAGGCCATTGACGAAGCAATGGTGGATCAGATGACCGTAGACTAGGTCGCTGACAGGACCGTGGACAATTTGGAGCTCACCGACACAGTGATCGACAGAGGAAGCCAGGAAGTTTTCCAGGGCCTATTCGTTGACGAGACGACAAAGCAGTCGTCAGTTTGTGCTTCAGGGATGAAGGCGTTTTTGTCACAGTTCATTGGTGTATGAAGAGTGCTGTGGCTCGAGGACAGAACTACTGTAGTGGATTTCATAGACTGTGTCGTCCTTGAGGATTTCATCAACAAGGTAGAAGGCTTGTTCAACGAAGCAGAAACAGACTTGTCAGGTCCATCAGTGGAATTACTATTCTACACTCTTTTCCTACAGGAAGCCTCATCATGCGATACTGACCTCTTAGAAGAGGGAACTCTTTGGAGCGCTGCTGGGATGCAGTGAAGCTCGGAGCCTTCATTGAGCCAAGCCACCAGTCTTCCGTGCCTATCTTTTACAGTACTGTTGGAAAGAGACTGGCAAATAGGGCAGGAATCCAGATTGTGATCTGGGTAAAGGAAGTAAAGGCATTCCCGACGACAATCCTCCACATCAGGGGTGCACAACTTGTTTCACTCAAGGGCCGAATCGCACAAGCCCCATACAGTGGGCAAAACTATCAAAGTGAATGCGCATCGGTTCACAAATTTGAGTTAAAAATATTTTCTTAAAGCTGTCATTTTTTATTTATTGCTTTTTTTACTGTGAGACATTATGTCTAGCCTTTTTAAAACTGCACATATCATGATGCATAGACAAAATCTATACCACAGAGGCCTCACAGGATCTGAGTGCGCAGGTGGGTTTGGGTGTCCGGGTTAGATCGGGCTAGCCATGGCTGATGTCTTGGTGTAGTAGGGTCACTGACTCACGAACAAGGATCCAGGTGACTGAAAGGAGCAACAATCAGGACACCAGAAAGACCCACTAGGCAGAAGATGGAAGAACCGAACTAAGGTACCAGGAAATTTTAGGGGCACAAAGGGGTCTCCCAGCCAAAAAGAAACAGTCTGCCGATGAGTGCTACATCAGCAGCAAGTCACATGACTTCCAGGTCAGGAAGACTCCCCACCGTAGCCATGTAGGCAAGAGGGATTTATCAAGGAGGCAGCAATGCAGAGGCCAGGAACAACGTCTGACAAATGAATGGCTAGCCCAGCCAGCTGAGAGGAAGTTAAGAAAGAATCCAAGATGGGATTCCACCAGCAAAGTAGCAGCAGGGTGTAAGGACAAAGCAACCAGGGCCAGTCAGTATGCCTGCAGCAGGATCATTAGCTCAATCGACCCAAAGTCTTCCAAAAAATAAGGTACAGATGTGAGGAATGACCAGGGTCTGCCACTGATAAAAGATGCACTCAGTGGCTGGCCTAACCCAGCCCATCAGTAGAATCACAGGGCAACACACATCCAATGGAACTGTCCCTAAAACCTACCGGCTCACACCACATGATGCAGACGCCAGTCTGAGGACTATTAATCAATCTATACCAGTTTAAACCACATTTATGGGTGCATGGAGCAGCAGGCTTTGGGAGAGCCCATGGCAACACAACAGTCATTTAAATCCTGCCTTGATGTCCACTCAAAGGAATCATATAAAACGAAAAATGGCCAGGGCTAATACTTCATCCAATGGCTGCAATAGATGTGCAATTGGCTACTAAAGAAGCAAAAAGGCTACAAAGCAGGGTGTTGCCAGAATTAATCACAGCTGCCACCTGACTACTCCACGTCACACTTTCAGGGCGACAGCTGGGACCAAAATGGGGTGCTCTTCGGTAGCCATATGAGATACTAGGGAAACACATTTAAAAAAAGTAAGTGGAAGGGGACCTCAGTATAATCTGTCTGGCAACAAAATAAAAGTAAAAAAACAAAGGAAGCCTGCAACGTGTTTAGGGAAATTCGATTTAGGAAGTCAGAAACCTAAAAACAATATTCTGCCATATCAGAACAGAACACATGTGGCCATGTTAATTTCCCTATCATTTTTGTGAAGAATTCGGGGAATATTATCTCAAACTCTCCCTCCACACAACTTGTTGTTGGGGATCCCATTTGAGGCTCAAGCTTCCTCGGTCCCTAGAGGCGAGTGCATTGACTCCGTACGCTGCCATGTACATGTGTTACTGCTACTCAGCCTCTAAACCCAACCAATACCCGGGGAAACCGTTGTAATATTATGTTGGACCCTTTGAATGCAAATGGGTTCCTTATATTAAGTTTCCGGAGTGTGCCCTTGGCCTGCATTGATGTAGTTTCCCCCACAGCTCCTTTGTTACAATGTTACTATGCAAATAAATAGGACAACACTTCTGCCTTAATCCCTTCTAAATTGTAAGTGAACATGGGAAATACTCAGATCGAAATAAAGATATAACAGGCTGGACCTAAAAGCGCTCTTGCATATCAGGCATCAAACAGTTAGGAGATACCCCTGAGGGACCAGAAACTAGTACAGAGTGTGCCATAAATCTAACTTGCACATTAGATGCCATCTATAACTTTATGCCCATAACATTTGGTCAATTATGTTCCAAATGTCTTCTAGAGGTGTCCTACTACTCCTTTAAACACATTCCCAAACACACAGCAGGAACCACAAATGGGTATGTGTTGTATGGGGCTAGTTGGCCTAGGGACCCGAAGGGAGCTACTGGTAGCAGTTTGAGTCAAACTAAACAAGCTCCTCTAGGATACAAGCTTGAGATAACTAGTTCTCACTAATTCCTAAACGTGGAAAGTTTTCACATGGCAACCTCAGTCTCCAAATCGTCTTTGTCCTATTCAAAGTCTCCCCCGAACCTCTCCTCACCGCAGAAACAATCCTCCAAACCTTCTCTGCCTGCAGGTTTTCTAGAATAAACATTGTGCTTGTTAATGGTCACATTAGTCTCAGAGACAGAGTCATCCAGCTGCTTCAAGGCCGTTTTTATACACATTGGCATCCTTCCTTTCTAAAACTGCCTTCAACAGTGGTATCTCCCTGTACACCCACTGCGCCTAGGGCATGCAACAGCATAGATTTCTTCATTGTCTATGCTATGGGCAGTCTTTCCATTCCAGCTATGGATCGTGGCACCTTGGAGTCATCAGATAACAATCCGGTGGCTGAATATTAATATTCGGAATCACTACTGATACAAGTCACAGTGGGTAACTGCAGAAAAACAAGGTCAGCAAGCAGGGGTGAAGCCAAAGGGCAGCAATCGCGGATTGTCAAGGTAACCATGTTTACTGATTGTCACTAAGCATCCTCACACAAGAACTTTGTGTTTTTTAAATTGAACAGTCCTTGACGGCTCTGTAGTCTTTGTACTTTTTTCCTGGCTATGAATCATACTTTGGTCAACAGAATGCTCCGTGGGCTCTAGTGCGTTGCATTCTATAACCTATGGCTGCATTGTGTCTATTGTAACCTGTCACAATAGCATGTGGGTGTTAGGCAGAAACCTGTGCAGTTCCCTTAGTGACCACTGCAAAAAGTTTAGGACTACAGGAGTTAGCAGTAAACCCAATTGGTAGCAGTCTGCACCACCCAGATTTACCTGGTAGCTGTGGCTGAGCAGTCAGACTTCTCTCAAGAAGAGTTAGGCAGTATACAGAGCATACACAATAGGGCAGGTAAACACAGTAGAACAAGCAAACACTGACCAGAGCATTGGTGTAAAAGATATATAATTATCTATGAAAACACACGGGCACTAATATCAAGCAAGTTCAAAAACACAGTCACTAAAGTATATACACTCCCTTAAAAGAATATTAGACAAGTCTTAAGTAAAGCACCACTTATTTTCAGACAGCGTGAGCGCTTAATGCAGATGGCACTCTAATAATTCGGTTCAAAAGGGAGAGAAAGGCAGAGCATACATTGAACAGATCCAAACACTTTCAAAAGAACACAACAAGAGAGGAAGGCAGAATCAAAACCGTGAAGTTAGAGTTCAGAGAGCCGGATCCACTTTAAGAGGATCAGGACGAAATGTGTCTAAGGTCACACGGTTGAAAAGTGCACAAAAGTCTCAAAAAGGTTCAGAAAGAAGTTGGACCAAAAGAAAGGGACCAGTTAGATGGTCAAGAGGCCAGCCCAGTCTAGAAGGTTAAGGATTTACTGTCACCTTGTAGCAATCTATAGAAAGGGAGGCCAGGCGGACACAGTACCTTGAAATGGTGAAAACACTCCAGCGGTGGCAGTTGTTCCTGGCAGCAGTGGCGAGTCGGTGCTTCGTCCGGCAGAAGAGAAGGTCTCGCCGGGGAGGAAAGCAGGAGGTCGTTGTGCTGCCGCGGGGGGTCTCGATTCAAAGGAGCGATCCTATCTTTCGCGGTTCAGTGGTAAGTGGCTATCTGGTTGCCGGAGTGCTTGGCACGGGCAATTCGACCACTAGACGTCCTGGTAGGCGAAAAGGAAAGCGAACTGGTTGTCCCCACCAGCTCAAGGGGAAGAGACTCTCCGGCAAGAAGATCTCCTCTGTCGTCGGGAAGTGGTGAGGCGGTTCAGCAGGGCTCCACCGGTGGTGTCGTCGTTGCAGGTCGGCTCAGCTTCTCCCTCTTCGGATTCTCAGGTCCTGTGGCGACTTCTGAAGTTCCTGTCCCAAAAGCCCTGCTTTTATGCAAGAAACCCCCATTCATTCAGCCTAGCTGTCAATCAAACATGCTAAGTGGTGAGCCGGCCAGCTCACCACCTGGGCCAATCACACAAGAGTGCGACTTGAGTTGCCACGGCAACTCAGTCCAGGGTGCCTAAACCCCCTCCCACACCCCCTGTGGTACCCAGAAAGAGTGGCACCACTTTTGGAGGCTTCTGTGGAGAAGCCCGCCAAAAAGTGGAACAAAGGGCTCGACTTGGGTTGGAGTCACAGAAGAGAACACAAATGCCATTTTAGAATCGAGTTCTGGCAAACAATCTGGTGAATTAATATTAAATAAATAACCCGGCGGTATTTTCGAGGCTATAGGAATTAAATAATTAAAGTTGGTAGCCTCGAACAATGGGAAAATCCCATACAGATATATTCGCGGTTGAATATAAAAAGTAGTATCCACTGCCACCAGCCAAAACTCGATCAGGGGGGACAGAGACGTGCCCCCTCGAATAACAGACCCCAGGGCAATCGAATTGCCCCAACCAGTACCTCCACAATATGATGGTTTGTACTGGTTTCTGTTCGTAATTTGGGACTAGTAAAGCCAATGGTCACTTTACATGTCCTGGGAGACAGTAGTCAGTCCCAGAGTATAGAGTCTATGGTGGGGTGACACTATGACACCCCTGTGTCACTGCACTGAGGATGCTGTGTAACACACAAACTAAAAACACATAAGACCCTATGGATTAAAAGACCCCCATAGCCCATAAAACACATTAACAGTCAAAGGAACCCCCCAAATCATGTCCAAAAGTGTGAGGAAAAGAGTCTCACTCTTGGCAGGAGAAAAAAAACAAACTCCAGAAATCCAGCAAAGCTGCTGGGGGACTCACTAGGTTAGGAAATTCAGCCTAAACAGAGAATTCTCCCTAACAGTGGGTTACTTGTATTTTCAAGGCTTGGACTGCACAGTGGCCTTTGTCCCTTGTTAAATCTTAACATTTTACTGTGAGCGTCTCATTATTGTAGTATGTCATCATGCAATGTAGGTGTTCCTGTGACTGCACAGTAGCCATTATCTTTCATCAACATTTAAAGTTCTGCTATACGCATTTACCTCCAACAAAATGGTGTGCAAGCCCTGGTGGGTGCACTTGCTGAGGCATCCACATGACTGGAAGAAAGTTAAGGTCCACGTGCCTGCCAAGCCCTGTGTATGATCAGCGAGTGAGGAACAGGAAAGCAATGCACATAGATCAGCCACAGGCAGCACTGGATGCTTTGCTGTGGCCACCAGTTCAAACAATCCTACTTCACCGAATGACAATGTCACGAGCAGTGGAGACCAACCTCCAAATCAAAAGATGCCTGCAGCTAAGCAAATAGGCACACTCCGCCAGCAATTGCTTTACAGACAATGCCTGCCCAGAGGTTAGATTGATGGAAGTCTTCAGCCAATGACAAAGTAGGCCCCAATGACAATTCCAAAATGCATTCCTCAATTTGCTGGGGTGGCTGACACAGTAGCAGGCAGGGATGATAAAGGACTCAAAGGTTTAGTGATCTGCTCATTCCCGCCCCAAGCTCTTCAAAACAGATTCCAAGCCAACGCACTCCCAAGTGGTCATGGGGTGGGGGGTAAGGGAGGGTTACATGGTTGCCACCAGGCCGGAGTCCTTTTTTAACAGTTAATGTATGCGTGGACAACAGGTTGCACGTACAGAAAAAAAAGTTAGTTCTTGTAATAGCCTTGAAGTGACCAGTCATTGCTTTTACTGTCAACTTGCAACTGATTCTGTCCCTCTTCTTCGGTTCCAAGCCTCACATCATTCTCTGACTCATCACACAGAAGTTCCAGTCCTTTCCATTCTTCTGCACCATCTCTCCTAGTGTTAGGTTGGATGCCACATTATGGCCGTCCTTTATTGATCCTCTGATGCAGGGTGCATTTACAAGCCCTGCACAGACTAGTTCAACACAGCCATGATCCAAAGAGAGGTCTATCACAGTGGACCCCAAATAACTTCACCCCACCTCGTCTCCAGACTGGGCAACCAGTACTGGCTGGCTATGGGCATAATCTTAGGAGAAAACAGGTGTCTACCCCTCATCTTTTTTTAAACGGCAGCTTCACCACCCTCCCCCCATTATTCAGACGTTAGCATTTTTAAATGTAGCATTACTCCATTCGCAAATGAAATAATGCTTCAATTGTCACCCAATCCCAGGTGTACCTGGCGCCATTAATGCAAATGAGAAGGTATACTTTGTATTTCATAGGTGCCAACTCGAGGCTCCAGTACGAAATTCTAATGCTGAAATTACTGGAAGCTGCAAGAGTGAAAAAGTACAGGGACAGCAGGGTAGAGGACTGCAGCCGCAGAGCGTGGGAGTTCAGCTATCCATGGATCCACTTCCTTGTGCTAGTCCAGGGGCCGGAAACCTTTGGCTCTCCAGGTGGTTTGCACTACAATCCCATCAGCCATGGCCAGCATAGCCAATGGTGAGCAGGCATAGGAGTTGTAGCCCAAAACATATGGAGAGCCGCAAGTTGTAGACCCCTGATCTAGCCATGCATGCTGCTCTCAGCACGGCTGGTGATATTGGGGCTATAGGAAAAACATGTTTAGCCATGACACCATGTGCTAATTGTGTTGCCGACAGGTGCCACTTCTAGATTTTCTGTGCAATCTTAGCATTGCTACAATTTAATGGTTGGACAAAATTGCACTCACTTTTTATCTTTAAATATTTTAATTGGATGTATAGGTCAGGGACAACGTGCTCGTCTTGGAAGCAAGAAGACGCAGAGTAACAGGTTCGATCCCCGGGTCTGCGCTTCGAAACCTTTGGGTAGTAAGCGCGCTATAAATTGCCAATTATTACATTATTATCTATGTTCTTTGACAATTTTAATGGTATGCAACAGTGGCACTGCAAGTATGGGTGCTGAAGTACCCACTCACCTAAAGGGAGCTCAGCAGAAGAGAATATATTTCCTTCACAGGCTATCAATTGTCAGGCAGAATTAGACAGTGCACAGGAAACCTATAAGCAGAGCCAGGATTTTCTTCTGACAGCAGAGAGGGGGCATTTTGTTTCTTGAACCTAGTATAGATCCACTTTGACTCACGCCTGTAGTAGTTTAAAAAGACAACAGAGGCGGCGGAGCCAGGCGGCAGACCGACAAGATAGTCTACCATAAACTCTGGAGAGATGCTGCCCGTGGGCCCACTATTTTGCAGAGAAATGCGATTATTACCATAACTCGCAGCCCTGACCTTAGCAACACTCATTCCTACCTACCCACTGAGCGAAATATCGATACTGGCCATCTACAGACGTGAAGCGAGCTCTGCGAAAGACACCACGGCTCGTACGAAGATGGCGGCCGCTATATGAAACGGGCAGAGACCCATGCTCCAGCAACTGCCTGAAGTAGTCCCTGGCAGCCAAAAGAGATATCGTGCCACGGAGGACACAGGACCATGGCGCAGGAGGCCTGTCAAATCATGGAATACAAGAGGTGTGTCCACTTCACAATCCATCCGCTGCACTCTGCTCGCCTGTGCGGGAGACCATATGGAGGGGCTGGCCGACGGAGAAAGAGTGATACCCCCCCCTCCTCACACCACATGGGGAGTCCTGATTTCTCCGGACAATCAATGCCCGACTACACAGCGCCCATAAGACTCCCAGTTTGCCTCCGACAGTCGCCTAGCCCGCAGAGTGAAGGTTAGCACACCCGTACAGAGGCTCATCCACTGGGCCCTCCCGCCCCTTTCTTTGGCAGTCATACTCTGTTGCTGACACCTTAAGGGCCACGTGAGGAGAGGTGGCACAGAGCGTGTGTGGTGAAGCCCAACATCAGGGGCTGCAGATCAACAATACAGTCAGAGCATAGACAGACGGGTCGCTAAGGCTCCTTCGCCCTGACCCCATAAGAAGTCAAAGAGCCCTGTGCAACCGGATTGAGGGTTCTTGAGGGCTGGTAGCCCTTAGTGTCTTGACCCTTCATCAAAACGGTGGGTGCCCTGACCCTTCAGGAACCAGTGGAATAGCAGCACCCACTGCAGTATCAGGATTTGGTACCGGCCTGCACACAGTAATAGCAACACCAGGCGGGGAAACATAGCCAGGAACCTTGCTGTCCCAGACGGAGTACCCTGCAGTGACCTCAAGTTGAATAGGTAGCGTTGCAGCACCCATTTGTGCAGCCATGGTCAAAATCCCAGGAAAGGCAAAACAAGGAGACATAAAATCCATACTATCATCTCAGGACTTTAGGGATAAACATCAGCAAGCTGCTATAAACCAAATTGGTGGAGGAACAAGAAGGAGCACTAGCCACTAAATCTGAAACTGCTACTGGTGAGCTTAAACAGGAACTCGCAGGTAATCCCGATGTCGGGGGACCGACTCTCAAAATCTATAGCCAAGCTCGATGACCATGTACGATCAGCTGAAAAGAGGCTAGATGACTAGGAATATGCACACTTTGAGCATGCACAGGACCAAATGGTGCTACAGCAAAGAATGCTCATGATGGAAGATCAGGTGGAGCAGATCTGGTGCAGTCAGGTAGGACATGGAAAATTGCTTGCAGCAAAAAAAACCTCTACATTAGAGGGATCCCCTGGCATGTTAAAGACCAGGACTTGGAAGTGTTTGTCAGGGCACTATTCAAAGAACTGCTGGAAATGGATAAAGGAGCAGAGTTCATTCTCGACAGGACACATTGTATATTCCTCGGCTCAGATACGGAGGAATCTTCATCCAGATTTATTAACATGGGTCCATTTCTTCCAGCAAAAAAAGAGAAAATACTAGCAGTAGCCAGAACTAAGGGGTCTATAGCTTTACGCGAGGCCGGCCTCCAGTAATACCAGGACATAGCACCACTGACATTGGCCAGACAAAGAAAATTAAGCTCCACCACATCCTGGTTATGAGAGCACGAGATCCACACTAGTTGTGGATTCCCTTGCAAATGGATGTTCGAGTACCAAAACCAACGTCGGACAGTGAGGCAGAAGAATGTATGGCTAAAATGACAGGCAAGGAACGCGCATGGCCAGGGGAAGGCATGACCTCTCCCCCACCCCCACTTAGGGAGGAGGCCAGAGATCAAGACCAGGTTGGTCTCAACTGTCAACAACCCACGAAAAGTCCTGTATGCAGGGTAACTTGAGGAAGAAAATCCCACATCCGCAGGATGACCGCTGAGCAGCTACTGATTAGCAGATGGGAACCTACTGATTAGCAGATGGGAATGAAATGCTTAAGATATGCAAGGATTTCATACAAAAAGTACACAAGCTGTAAGAAGTCAATTCAAAGAAAAGCTACTAAATTAGTTACCTTAGTATCCAACAAATGGATATCCTAACTTGAAACCTCCCAGACTGTCCAAGAGAGAGACAAAGCAATACAAAATCAAATCCCACACAACTTATTGATAAAAATGTGTTACAATTTTTTATTACACAAAAGCGAATACATATAACCAATACACATCCTCCTATACCTTTAACAAGAATGTGGTAGGAGTATTTGCAACGGATGCATAAAGACAAAACAAAAAGTCCGCTTTTTTTGGTCAATGTCCTAGTTTGCCATAAGAATGCACCATATGCTTGAAATTTTGTGCTTAAAACAAATGCTTAAATGTGCCTAAAACAAGTGCATAAAGACAACCAAGTTCAACTTCTTGGTAGTGCAATTCTGCCAATTGTGCAGAAATATTTTCAATACATAATACAGGTCTGCCTACGTAAACATTTTACTTTGTTCTAGTGCAGAAGTCGAGGTCTCGAACAAAAAATGATGTCGTGAAAAACAGACAAAGAAATAAATTTCAACAAAATGAGACCACTGTTACGTTTCGGCGGGCCACCTGTAAGGCCTCTTTAGAGAACCGCCTTCCTCGGGGCTGTTGGTAATCCCTACGGGGAAGCAGACAAAACAATCCATCACATATAAATATGTACATAGAATAATAAATAGGACACAAAAATGATACTTGGCTTGCTGTATGTCTCTCAAACACATGACCTGGGTATATCAAGTATAGGGTCCCTAACTACTCAGGCCAAACAATTGTAGAATAAAACAGACTACTGATTAGGGTCTACCTAAGAGATTAACCTTACCCAAAATAAATGTGGGTGGAATTCATCAAGGGCAGAATTTCTAGACGCAAAGTTCAACCTTAGGGTGAAGCGTGATGCAGCAGGAATTGAGGTAAGTCATCAGTAGAAGTCAAATGATTGTAAAAATTAGCGCTCATAAATGTAAAATGCTTGCAGAAACTGCCATAGGAAGTATTAGAGGCAGACAAGTGGGAAAGAGAAAAGGATTACAAAAATTGTACCTGAATGTGAAGGTCTGTTGAATTCTCACATCATGGCAACAGACATAGAAAAATCAAAGACAGTATCTAGATTACAAACTTCGGAACAAAGGAAGAAGAACTGCCACGAGTCGCTGGCAAATGAATGTCCAATAAAGGGACGATAATTCGGTAATGAATACCTAATCTGCACAAGAAAAGCAGACGAAACGAAGAAAAAACATACGGAGGGAACAGAACAGAGAAAACCCCATGATTAATGTCAGGTTTAAGAAACTTGAAATGGCTGAATTAAAAAAAATTAATGAAGAGCCTCTGTGTTGAAGAGATCATCAAAATCGTGCATCATATTCAAACGTGCATGGGGTGCATGAGTTAGTGAAAACGGGATGCATGCACAAGAACAATGTTGATTAATGGCCCCTTTGGAGTGATGAAAGTGAAATAGAGTGAAATAGTATCGTAATAAAAAGGCCCTCGTCAGCTTCATGCATCGAGTTTATAAAGAAAATGCATGCACAGAGAGAAAGTTGATCATTGAACCCGTTGGAGTGAAAATGAAATCGTATCGTAATGAAAAAGCATTACGGACTTAAAAGCTTACCGTGAGTACGGATGGACAAAGAATTATAGCCTGTACCGATGTTGACAGGGGAAGTGCCTGCATGCGTCTGGCAGAGAGGCCTCGGCTGCAGAATAGCTTATGTTGGGGCTGGCAGCGTGGTGACGTCTCGAGGGGGAGGAGACCCGTAGGCGTATGCAAAGCCTCAGGTTGACAAGGCTGACACACCTCCGTAACTATTGGCTTACAATGTGCAGCCAATCACAAGTGGTTGTGGTATGACACACCCAACTAGGCAAAGAAGGCCATGAGAAACGGAAACCGGACTTGGAGCCTCACAGTGTGCGAAGCACATGAAGCGCCTGGACAAAGCAACGAGCATGAAGCGAAAACAATGCGCGTCATGCCAAAATGGCTAATGTAATGCGCGCCAAAGAAGTGTGATCTACCTAATGTATTAAACATGCTCTGCTGGAATATGAGTAGACACCTGAGAAATGGAGCAAATAACGTGTCCTGAAAGAAAGGAAAAGCTACAACCAATAAAGGCTGCCTAATTATGTGTTTATCATGCTTAGCTGGAATATGAGTGGGCACCTACAGGATCAAACACATTACTGGTCCTGAAAGAGATGAGGAAAAGCCAAACTGTTTGAGCTGGTGTTCTTCCAAAATTCATATTGAAAACCGGAAAGGCTACGGTTAATAGGACACTGAAGCCTGTACATCTCAGATAGAAGTGTCGGATGCTGAGATGTCAAAGATGAGGGGGTGTGGCTGCATCATAAAAAATATATAATAAATAACTGCGTCATTAAGGTGGGATAAATTCCTCATTTAAGCCATGCACATGAGTACCCAATCGGAAAATCCATCTCGCCTCCCTGTCCAACAGACTTTTATGTATGTTACTGGAATTTTTGACTGTTTCCAATACCCACCATAGTACATTATTGGGTGAGTGATTGGCAGTCATGTAGTGGTTAACCAGGGGTGCCGTAACCACTTTGCATCGTATGCGTGATCGATGTTCCGCAAACCTGATGTGCACTGCTCTGCTGGTTTGACCAACATACCGAAGTCCGCACGGACATTCAATGCAGTAAATCACGTTTTTGGTTTTGCAATTGGTCAGGTAAGGAAAAGTCCATACCCGGTCATTTATTTTGAAATCTTTCATTTTTCTTGTAAAGGGGCAGACACTGCATGAGCCACATGGGTAATGGCCCTTGACTAAACGCAGGTCCCATAGACGAGTTTTAGGTTGATTCTTGCTAAAGCTGGAATGTATTAGTTTGTCTTGAAAATTGGGAGCCCTTTTAAAAGCAAATCGAGGTAAAGGTTCACCCGGAAGACCCAGCCTAATTATGTCCCAATGTTTTAGGATAAGTTTCTTGATTCGAAAAGCTGAAGTGCCGTGTGTAAGAACACAAGTCATGTTGTTGCTCTCGGTTTGAGGCGTTTTGGTAGTGAGTAAGAGAGCACGATCCGTGCATCGTGCCCGTTTCCTAGATCTCTTGATGAGGGTTTTGGGATAGCCTCTCTCGCGGAGTCTAGTATCCAGTTCATCTGCTTGTTTGTTAAAATCATGAATATCAGTACAGTTCCTTCTTACCCGGAGATACTGCCCGTACGGAAGGTTGTCCTTGAGGTGCCGAGGGTGGTCACTTGTGTAGTGTAATAATGTATTTCTGGCACTAGAGTTTCTGTGTAGGCTGCATTTAAGCTGGCCATTTTGATGCCCAATGGTTAGGTCAAGAAAAATGACTTGGTTGTTGGAATGTTCAAGTGTAAATTGAATATTCGCATCAATCTGGTTCAGCCAGGAAAAGAACTTTAAGAGTTCATCCTCTGGTCCTTCCCAAATAAAAATGATGTCGTCTATGTACCGCTTCCAATGTAAGATGGATTTTTGGAAAGGATTGGATTCACAAAGAATGTGTGCAATTTCAAATTTAGCCATGAAGAGAATAGCCAAACTGGGTGCGAAAGCCACACCCATGGCGGTTCCTTTTATTTGTAGGAAGAAATCCCCATTGAACTCAAAATAATTTTTACATAGTGCTATTTCCATAAATTCTAAAATAAAATTAATTGGCACTCTCTGTTGGGTATTGGATTCTGTCAGTAGTTCCAGCATGCATTCCAATGCTTCTGCCTGGGGAATGCTGGTGTATAAAGAGGTTATGTCCATTGTGACTAAGATCTGTTTGTTAGGGTTGAATTCCAGATGTTCGAAAATTTGAATAGTGTTCATAGTATCCCGTAGATGGGTACTTGTTTTTGTGCTCAATGGTTTGAGAAACGTATCAATACATTTGCATAGTGGTTCAAGTAAGGTGCCACAGCCTGAAACTATGGGACGTCCAGGTGGGTTAGTGGTATTTTTGTGTATCTTAGGAAGTGCATAAAGGGTTGGGGTGCGACCTTGGCTAGTTGTTAAGAAATCGTATTCATTTTCCGTGATCCAGTTGCGATCAAACGCATATTTTGCTACTTGGTCAATTTCCACTATGATGTCCTTCGAGGGATCTTTTTTCAATTTTTTGTAGCTTGCTGGATCATTCAATAAGTTGTTAACCATTTCGAAATATTGGGTGTTTTTCATGACAACTATCCCGCCTCCCTTATCTGCGGGGTTGATCACAATGGCATCATTGGAAGCTAATTCTGTAAGGGCTTGGTTTTCTTCTAAACTCAAATTGTGCTTGATATGAAATCAGTTGTCGGAAGATTTTAGGTTAGATAAGTCCTTGAGCACCATATTCTCAAATGTCAAAATTTCCTTAGGCACTTGATTGTCCTGCGGAGTGAATGTTGAAGGACATCGTAGACCGGAGTCTTGCTCCTGTGCTCTCTCAGGGGCGTCTTTAAAGAAATATTTAAGCCTAGTGGTTCGTAGGAATCTGCGCACTTGCATTTCCATAGAGAACCAATCAGTGCCTCTCGTAGGAACGAAAGATAGTCCTTTGGATAGAATAGAGATTTGTGCTGGACTAAGACACAAGTTTGCCAAATTGAAAATGGGTATTGTGGGTTCCGTGTGACTCAACGGGTGCGACGGCGTAGATGACAGGCAAGGAACGCTCATGGCCAGGGGAAGGCATGACCACTCCCCCACCCCCACTTAGGGAGGAGGCCAGAGATCAAGACCTGGATGGTCTCAACTGTCTCAACAACCCACGAAAAGTCCTGTGCGGTTTGCAGGGTAACTTGAGGAAGAAAATCCCACATCCTCAGGATGACCGCTGAGCAGCTACTGATTAGCAGATGGGAACCTACTGATTAGCAGATGGGAATGAAATGCTTAAGATATGCAAGGATGTTTGGAGGCGATGGGTGGGAATGAAATGAGTTATATGAATTAATTTCTAGGGGTTGGGTTGCATGAATAACCTTCACGGTTTCGCAGGCATGTATGAATGTTTGCGTGTTGGGCATACAACGGACATTCAACGGGCCCCAGGGGGAAGATATCCTAGTGAAATGGCCAATAACCTGATGGCCATGTTGGAACTTAGCAATGTTTGGTTTTTCATTTTGAGGTACTGAGACATTATGGGTTGCAGGGATTTTGGAGTTGAATTGGTGGGGATATTTTGGATGCTCGGGTGGGGTATTCTTTTTGCAGCTAGCACTACTTCATGTCAGGCGGCTCACTGTACAATAATCTCATACATTTGCCATGTTGAGTGACTACCTGAGTGATCCATCTAAACCACAAGCGCAGAGTAATGACCTGCGAAGGTAGGGGCCCTAAATTCTCTTCCTTGACTTTGAATGTCCAAGGGCATTATTCCCCGATAACCAGAAAGCTCTTTTCCCTGCCGAAAGGGGATTCCACCAATAGTTAGCAGGGTACACAGGGACACAGAACATAGAATCATAGCCCTAAATAACAAGTTGAGAGACCGTACTTAGACTGTGGTCTTCGTCTACGCTCCAAACACAGGGCAAGAGACCTTATTCGGGGCCCTGACACATTTGTTGGTAGACTTTTCTGCTGTGTACCTAGTCATAGCAGGAGACTTATTGCATAGTGGATTCTACCAGAGAGAAAACAATGCCCCCAACAGGCGCTGACAAGTGTAACTTTCTAACTATTACAAAACTGCTAAGAGACCTTTCGATAGTGGAGTCCTGGAGATTTTTCCATCCCGACAGGGACTATAAGTTCTACTTGCCAGTACATAAAGGCTTATCAAGACTGGACAGGGTATTGATCTCTGGTACTCTAATCCTGACAGTCACGGTAGGTGAAATCTAGAGTGTTGTTGGATCATGCCTCGGTACGGGTTTCGATGGACCTGGGAGTTCATCACCCCCAACAAAGGAAAACATGGCGTTTAAATGATTTTCTCCTGAAACATGTTGCCATGAGGCTCCACGTAACGGAAACAATGCGCAATTACTTTGCGGAGAATTACACCAACAGCATTGACAACAGCGCCTACTGAGGGACGCGTGAAAAGCAGTCATAAGGGAATCCATCATTAGCCGAGCAGCTTCCTTCATGAGGGCCTGAAAAAGCCAGAGGGAACAGCACTTGAAAGCAAGGTTAGCCATTTAGAGCGAATCCACAAATGGGACAAAACACGCAAATCCCTGAGGGATCTACGATCTGCCCAAAAAGTGGAGGAAGCACACTTGACAGATAATGCAGTACAGCCAATGTTATGTTATGTTAACAGAACTTCTATAGCGCTCACCGAACAAGACGGGCAACAAAACAGAATAAGGCAGTTCAGAACAAAAGGGTTTTCAGAGCCCTAAGGAAAGGAAGTTGATCAGGGGTGGAATGCAGGTACAGGGGAAGAGAATTCCAAGCCCTGACCGCAGCAACCGAAACACCATGGCCGCCCATAAGGGAAAGTCTGACCCAAGGAATTTGGATCAGGAAGGCAGATTGCGATCAAAGTAGTCTCGGGGGAAAATAAGGGAGGAATTTGGTCTGCATGTATTCTGCGCAACATTTATAGAAAACTCTGTATACCATACCAGAGAAGCCAGTGAAGCTGTCGAAGGAGAGGAGACATATGGGCGCCAAAAGGGGGGCAAATAACAGACCTGGACCGCATCCTTCTGAAAAAGCTGCAGACGGCAGATAAGATAAACAGGTTGAGCTAGATATAGTGCATTGCAATAATCAATATTGCTAAGTACAAAATCAGCCACCACGGATGCCTGACGTTGCACAGGAATAAACGGGAGAACTTTCCGCAGAAATTTAAGTTCAAAATGGCCGGATTTGCAAACCGAAGCGACCTGGTCGCACAGAGAGAGAAGAGATTTTAACCCCCAGATTCTTGACAGAGGAGGCACGAAAAGGAAATGGGCCAAGATTAATAGGCCAAAAGTCAGGAGTCCAGAAAGACAGAGGACTGGAGGTGCCAACAACCAGAACTTAAGTCGTTTTACCATTCAGATTTAGTCAGTTCTCGGCCATCCATGAACCCAAGGCAACCCCTAAACCAGTATCAAGGCTTGCGAGATCTAGGCAAACCATGATCTGCACATCATCGGCATTGGACTAACACCGGAAGCCATGGGAATGGACAAGGCGGAGAAGTGGCTGAATATAAATGTTAAATAAAGTAGGGTAAGGAGCAGATCCCTGCGGGACTCGCAGAATGGAGGCAGAGACTTAAAGCAAAAAAGGTGAAAGAAAAACCGACTGGGAACGGTCAGCCAATAAGTAGTGAACCAAGCCAGGACCTGGCCTGACAGACCTGCAGATGCCAGCCGGGAGATCAGGGTCGGATGATCAACATTATCGAAAGCAGCAGATTAACCGAGGAAGTTTACTATGCAAATGGTATCAAGACCAACAGGCTACTGGCAGCTAAGCTCAGCAAATAATCCCAGCATAATTATAAACATGCACTGGGGGACGACCGAGGTAACAGAATTATTCAGGAGGGGTAGGGTCCAAAATCCTAGCTATCAAAGAGAAAGAGCGGGAGTTATAGAATCAGTGCAACTTTCAAAACGCTCTGGCGAAGAAAAGGATACAGTAGAAGCAGACATTACCAAACAAGTGCTCCGGAGAGCCATCCAGAGCCTCTCATCAGGAAAGGCCCCTAACCCATATGGGTTCTCAGCTCAACTTTACAAGGTTTCTATACAGCTGGTATCTCCTCACTCAGCCAGAGATTTTAATAGATTCCTGGAAAAGGTGGAGGGGGGGGCAATTCGGGCCCAGGCTCTATGTCAGAGTTGGTAACAATATTGATTCCGAAATAAGGTTAGGATGGAGGACTGTTCGTTATATAAGACTGATTGCGCTACTTAATATAGACGCTAAAATCTCTGAAAAGGTTATAGCTAATTGACTGAAGGTGGTCTTGCCTGGGTTAAATGTTCGATATCAGACTAGTTTTATAATGGAACAGGGCCACATGACAACATCCGATGAGTAATTAACTTAATCTCGGCTAACTAGGAGTTAGTGGAATGCTTCCTGGACCTCTCCCTATGAACGCCCGTAAAGCATTTGACAATATGGATTGGGAATACTTGGAAGCAATATTACGAACTTATAAATATGGCCCTACTTTAAAAAAAATGTGTTATACAATTATTAATCCCGAAAACGAAACTCTAAGTCAATAGCCAATGGTCCCAATCAATCCAGATAGAAAGAGGTACGAGACAGGGCTGTCCACTCTTGCCCTTAATATTCGCTCTGGCCATAAATTCCCTGGTCCAGCAGATTCGTGCAAATTCAGGGATCCGCAAAGTTACATATAGAGGCATGAAACACAAGACAGTATTATATGCAGATGATAGCAGAGCTCATTATTTCACTGCCAGAGCTAACCGAGTTTGGGGACGCTTTGGGTTTCTGTATTGGACTGAACAACACTGAAATCTGAGCAAACCTGCAGTTTCTACGGAAACACTCATCTTTTAAATGGGCGGATAACATAATTTAGCATGGAGTTCAAATCACGGTGGCTTATGATACGTTAGCAGGCACCAATATCCCTGCTTTATTGAGGGACTACAAAGAGCAGTTGTCGCGTTGGGACCAACAAGAAATCTCCTAGCTGGAAAGGGTTCAAGCAGTAAAGATGACCCTTACACATCTTTTAAGCCTTTCCCTTACAAATACAGCAAAAAGACCTGGAGGAAATCCAGAGGCTGATCACTAAATTCATTTGGTCGGGTAAGCATCCCAAAATACTGAGAAAGGTTACGATGAAATCCCTCGAGTATGTGTGGGCTGGGTGTCCCTCTGGTACGAAAGTACTTTCTTGCAGCCCAACTAGCCCCAACCCTAGATTGGCCAATGCTCAACACCTCTCTACTCTCCCTCCGATTTATAAAGAAAGACGCCAGGCAAAACATAGGGTGAATACTACATACAGCCTCTTGCACCCTGAAACTCTGGGACAGGGCAGGCCATCTCCTGGGGAATTCTATGGGCCAGGGCCCGCTTACCCCGATAACCAAGAACACAAACTTCTCCCCCGGGATGAACAAACAGGCTTTTGCAAATTGGGAAAGGAATTCTACACTAAGATTAGGGAATTTATACAGGGAACCCCCTAACCTTCCTTCGAATGGAAGACGAAATTCGCACTCCCGGAGACTAAAAGATTTAGGAACACACGACTAAGACACTGGATTACAAATGCAACCGTCAGGAGGGTGGTTGTTAGAACTCCCACGGCATTGGAGCTTACAGTGCAAGAAGGCAGGCTGTCTAAGAAGGTTTCCCCAACTATACAATTGGAGAAACAGGAAATGGCAAGGAAGCTCCGCTATATGTTCAAATGGGAACAGGAAACTGGGCAGGAAATCTCAAAGAGACATGGTGTATGATTTGGTAACGGGTTCCCCAGAGCTCAAGGTGTATGCAAAGTAAACAAGGGGCAATTAAACTATGCTATAGATGGTATCGCCCAACAGTGATGCTCCATAAAATATTTCCAAATTTTATTTTATTTGTTTATTTGTTTTGTTTTAGAAAAAACCTTTACAAACATATTCATTTTCGTTACAGAGAATACAAAATAAGAACAGAATAGCGAAACAAAAACAAAAAACATATTTACATTTTCAGATAAAAAGAAAACACAGTTAATTTCCTATAACTAGCATATTAACATTATTACCCAATTCATATCATTAATTTTCACAATATTACTTTACGAAGTCACCTAATAACGATCCAAAAGTTCATCCTCATTACTCTTACATAGTAAGAAAACCAAAGCCAGATTAAAATAAATGGAAAATAGAGAAAGAACAGAGGATTTAAAACAGAGCACAAACATTTCTCAGAAATGTTGCTACCCTGATATTCAAATTGCCATTACTGTTGTGTAGCATTTTATACCAAATAAATTCTCTATTTACTTCCGCAGTGTTGTGAACATATTGCGCAAAACATAGGAGTCTTTTTTCCCTCAGTGCCGGGCATACCAGCAATATGTGTTTCAGGTCCTCTACCATACCTTCAATACCGCAGAACCTACACCACGGCCATATAAGTTGAGCAATGGATCTAATTGAGAGTATTTGGTTAGTGGGCAATACGTTGAATCTAAAATGCATAAAATCGTTACGGATTATTTTATTTGGATACTTTGTTAGGTAACTTTCCATCCCTGGTAACCATTTATTTACAGCACACACTTGTTGGTAGAGTTTGGAGCTCAATATCGCATTTTTGGTATGGATCCAATCGAAACCCAGAACACTTTCCTTCACCCTTACCAGGTTGTTCCTAAGAGAAATTGTGGAAATACCCATTAGCATCAAGTTTTTATTTATTTATTCGTTTAGTTCCACTATGAAAGGATTGCAAATATCCCGACCTGCATGATAATATAAAGTGTTAGTCTCTGAAGAATTGCATGTTCTCCATAGCGTCATTCGTTTCCATGTCACTAGCTCCTGAAGCGAATTTAAACCCATTTTGTACTTGATTAAGTTATACGGGATACATTTAGGTAAGTAATACATTACCGATTTCCAGATATAGCTTTCTATCGAGGCCCACTCACCTTCACACGTTGAGGAATGAAATTCGGCCCCATATATTAGGTGGGGAATTACTTTTTTTGTATAAAATTCTCTCAGAGGGGACATGGAAAATTTCCCAAATTTTGCGTCTAATGCCCGCATTTGAGAGAGAGCAATGTCAGCCATGAGTTTCAATTGTGTCCTAAGTAGGGGTCTGGACTGTGCACCTGCTATTGAGAAGCCCAGATATTTAAACTCTGCTTTTGCTTTGAGACTTATATTCTCAGATACCCAAGATAGCGTGTTTGATTTCTTGTTCTTCCTCCCCAAGCGCACAATTACTGTTTTGTCCGGGTTAACCTTAAGAGCAATTGAGGTAATAAATCCCTCAAAATCTCTAGGCATGCGTTGGAGTCCCACCTTAGTGGTGTCAATTAGGAGGAAATCGTCCGCATATGCCAACCAGGACATACAAGTATTCCAAATTCTTGGTGGTACTAATCCCCTATTTAATAACGCCTGGTTTGCGCCGCTAACATATAGGTTGAAGATTGTGGGAGCCAATCTACATCCTTGGCGCAATCCATTGTGGATAGTAAATTGCTCCGAAAGGGTACCTGCAGAATCCAGTCTTACTTTCACATCAGTCTGAGAATATATTGCCCTCACTATGTCTAGCAAAATTGCCGGCATGTTTAGTGTTCTTAATCTTGACCATCTTCCTATCCACCAAGTCAAAAGCGGAACTCAGGTCCATAGACGCTATAAAGACCAAGGTATCTGCCTTTTTCATTGCTTCCGCTCTCAGGCAATACAGAATAAGCCCCCCATATTTTTCCTAAAACCGAAATGTCTCATATCCAAAATGTTCTTATCAATCCATTTCTGGATGTCTCTTAAAACAAGCGAAGAAAATAGCTTGGATTCCGGATCGGCAATGGCTATAGGCCGGTAGCTCTTGGGACATAATCGGAAACCTTTTTTGAATACAGGTATAATAATGGATACCCTCCAGGACAGGGGGAAAGACTTGGTCAGTAGTATATTCGAAAACAAGGTAGACAATATTTTTGCCCATAATTCAGGATCGGTCTTGAGAATTTGGTTAGACAAGTTATTAGGACCCGGTGCTCCCGAATTTTTAATTTTACAATAAGGTTTTTTATGTCCCAAGCGGTAAAATTCAGGAGCCAATTTGTTTCATGCTTCCAGGGAACCCCAGCCCCCTCCTTATTAAGAGCAAACGTATTTGAAAAATGACCCTGCCACGTTACTTCATTGATTGGGTTCACTAAGTGCTCTTTCTGTGGTTTGTCCCAATTTTTAATTAAATACCAAAAGTTTCTTGAATTTGTGCCTCTTAATGCACTTAACATTTTTTCCCCCCTCACTCTGACCTTTATTTATTCTATGATGTATGGACCAATTTGTGTAGCTTTGTTTAACTTTTTTTATCCTTTCAGCTGTATTTTCTAGAGTAAGTCCCGATTTCTTAATTAGTCTGATCTCTTTTCTCATATCCCTCTTTTTTTCCCGATTTCTATTTCAAAGTTATGGAATTTGTCATTCTTCCATCGGTTGTCCCTTAAATTGGTGTTGCCCAATTTTGCCACAGCACTGCCGATATAATCTGTAAAGTTGTTAGCCGCATAGGTCTTTTTTTTTTCTAGTTCTGAAAAATTCTCAAAATCTGCTACCATGGAAACAGTAAGTTGTCTACTTTTTTTCCCCGTCCATGAAATTCTATTCCCTGTTTGATTGACGTTTACATTATAATTATATACAGTTTTGGGTTTGGCAAGTACAGTAATACCTATTTCCAGTGACAAAATGCAATGATCACTAAGGGAAGTCTCAATGCACTCAAGTTTACCAGAACTATAGAACAAGTCCCCTGAACAGATAATGTAGTCAATTATTGAGTAGCAGCCTCTAGCTTTCCAAGTTGGAAGATGGTTTACCAGAATTTCCAAGCCCCACATCTCTGCAAAGTGGGACCACAACCTCCCCCTGCAGATTGAATTATCAAGACTTATAGAAGCATCCCCCAGCCTGCTAATCAAAACATCCCCCATGAAAGAGTCCCCATGAATGACTGCATTGAGATCACCCGCGATCACTATCTGGCCACCTATATTAATTAGCAACCAGTTCTGCAGAAGGGACCCTAAATTGCATAGTTCCGCCCATAACTGCCTGTCCGAAAGTTCAGCCGGATTCCAATATGTAGTAGCCAACAAAAAAGGTGTGTCCCTATTATTGTACAACAATGAGAGGCCCACCGCCAGGAAATGATGTGCAAAAGCCCATTCTCCCCTAACTTTCGGGTTCAAATGTTTTTTTGCAGCTATGAGGAGGCCACCTTTAGGACAACCTCTTCCTCCCTATTGTGCACATATAGAGTATAACGTATAACCCTCCCAACATAAAGGGACCCTTGCCCACGTTTCTTGGATGAAGAGCAGATCATATTGTGCCAAGTCCCACATTAAATTCACATTATTTAGGAGATTAACCGAACCTCTCGAGTTCCATGTTAACAGTTTCCACTTACCATTTACCTTAACTAAAGTGGCTTCCCTAGTTTCTTGAGGCTGTCAATTGACTCTCTCAGCGTCAATGCGAGCCATCTCCAGTCCTGACTCACATCCTTTTCCCTCTCCTCACCCCTCACTCCATCCCCTTTATTTGAAGGATCCTCCTTCTGCAATCTACCTGCGTTCCGTGTTAGCTCAGTCAGATGAGAGCGAGTCTGAGCATACTCAAATATAGCAAAGCCCCTTCAATGAAATTCTTCAGTTTCTTTCATCATTAGGTTTCTGACCAAAGGAGAAGGTATTACTAAACGGACATAATCCAGCCTCTGCCTATGTATATAATCCACCAGGTAAATGACCGTTGATTCAATCAGGCTTAAATTTGGAATCTGACCCAGTAAGGACAAAATGTATGGTCGATTAAGAGAAGTATTGTTCTGATCTAAAAATAGTGTAGTCAGCACCAGGCCTGGTAGGTCTGGTCTCACCGGGTCCTTCAGATCAAGTGGCCGATATGAATGAAGCTGTTCCTTCTCCTTCATTCCATTTCCCCTCTCCAAGTCATCCTCCTTCCTTCCCGTGCAGTTTTCTTCATATGAATCTGCCCTCCTAAGAATCATTCGCAGTTCAAACCCACTTTTAGGAGCTTCCTGCTGCTGTTTGTCCCTTAACACTCTAAGGATGTTCAGGTACAGCGCCTCATCATTTGTATTCTCATGTTTTTTCCCTCCCGGTATCTGATTGTCCTGCTGCTCCAGGTTTCCCCTTGGGACCCCGCTGTTATCCTCAGAATTCTATTGACGTGGGTTGTATGCCCCCCAATCTGATCCCTGATCTAGGGTACAGGGATTTATAATGCCCCAGGTCAAATCCGGGTTGATTTCACTTTCATTACTCTGGCAAATTTTCCAATCCCTGCTACTCTCACCCCTAATATCCGCTATGTGTATCATGTTCCTTACAAGTCCCTTATTAATAGGTATTTCATTTCTCCCCTTCTGCATGCTGTTAGTCATAAGTCCCTCACTTCGTATTACCTGGTTTATCTCATTAGCTTTTACAGGCAACCCTATGGTAGACATCATTTCCTGCGGGGGCGCTGCATTAAAAATTTCATATACCTCGGCTTTTTTTTTATTTTTCATTACTTCACATAGTTGCTGATTTCCATGAATATAATCACTTTGAATAGCTTGATCCTTCCCCATGAGATTTTATTCTGCGGTTGTAAATTTACTCTGGGTGGAGATTCATCATTCACAGACCCCTGAATTACATTTCTCAGAAATGTTCTAGAAGTTGTGGCCATTCCACCCTTTTTGTTCGTATTTTTTTTATTTTGTTTTGCCATTTTTTTACCTGTCTTTTAGACAGTTTAAATTCTGTCATTTGACCCCCTGACCCATTTGCCCCAGTACTTTCATCTAGACAATTTGGGTCACTGTCCTCCAGCGAAATATGACCCCCCACCCCCAATGAATCAAGTGCATGTTCTTGTGATGCGTCTACCAAAATAATCTCTTCACTAAGTGGAGCCTTGGTAAGATCCACCAACCTGTCCTCCCCTTCCTTTTCCTTTAATCTCTTCTGAGACTTCAGCAATGCATCTGATAATATGTCAGGTAACGCTTTGCAATCCGAGGTTAAGTTAGTCAAAGCCTTAGTAAAATCCACCAACCTGTCTTCCCCTTTAATCTCTTCTGTGAATTAAGCAATGCATCTGTTAATATTTCAGGTAGAGCTCTGAAATCAGAGGTCAGACATTAGTCAGACACTCCGTTTGCTTACGCAATTCCGATAAGATAAGTTGATTAAAGATTGTCATCATTACAGTAAATTCAGAGTCAATACTAGTTTTAGTGAATTCTCCTTGACAAAAGTAGTGCCATTGGAAAGGTCTAACAGTTTATCATAATTTGGATTGTCATGCACCTCATTATCATCAGGTTTGTGAAAATTCTTATGCTCCTTATTCAAATTGCTTCCCATCCCTATAGGCAGATCAATATTCGCTATATCGTCATCACCAAACATCAATTGCGAGGGATCAATAATGTCCTCACTCTGTTTCTCGAGGAGAGAACGTTCTTGGGCAATTTTTAAAAATTCAGCCTCTTGAGAGGGGTCAATATTATCCTCCTGCTCTTTCCCCAACGAGGAAGCTGGTTGAGCACGTTGGGCTCCGGCAACGGTAGAGCAGCTGCACGGGCCAAACTCGCCCTTCAAGTGCTTACCGCAATAAAGATGTCTGCCCTCGCATCTTTGCAGAGCGGAAGTTTTGCTTTCCCCATTATTCAATTGTTACAAACAACAAATTGAACCCCACAAAAGTTCAAAAAATTGAACCCCACCAAAGTTCAAAAAATTGAACCCCACCAAAGTTCAGCAAATTGAACCCCACAACAGTAAAACAAAATTGAACCCCACAACAGTTCCACAAATTGAACCCCACAACAGTTCCGCAAATTGAACCCCACAACTGTTCCGCAAATTGAACCCCACAACTGTTCCGCAAATTGAACCCCAAAGTTCAGCAAATTGAACCCCACAACAGTTCCACAAATTGAACCCCACAAAAGTTCAGCAAATTGAACCCCACAAAAGTTCAGCAAATTGAACCCTACAACTGTTCCACCAATTGAACCCCACAAAAGTTCAACGAATTGGTCCCCCCCAAAGTTCAACAAGTTGAACCCCACAAAAGTATACCATATACAAGCAAACTAACTCCAGACTCCTTCACACAGTAGCCTGGTATCATTCCATATTTCACCGAAAATAAGTCAGACCCCCTCCGCCCGCCACCAGCCGAACAGCCCAACAGCCCACTTGCGTGCCACTTCCGGGTGCGCTATCAATGGGGAATAAATGCAGGAGGGAGGCGGGATTGCAGGATCACGGCCGTAGACACAGAAAACAGACTTCGATTTCACGGGTCCACAACGTCTCTGGCAGCGTTTCAGCCCAACAGCCCACTTGCGTGCCACTTCCGGGTGCACGCGCGGGTGCGCTAGCAATGGGGAATAAATGCAGGAGGGAGGCGGGATCGCGGGATCACAGCCGTAGACACAGAAAACGGACTTCGATTTCACGGGTCCACTAGTCCACAACGTCTCTGGCAGCATTTCAGCCCAACAGCCCACTTGCGTGCCACTTTCGTATTTCCAAATACGTCTGACCGCTGCTGGCACGGGTGTGGAGACAGGGAAGACCTGATACACATGTGGTGGACCTGGCCAGTGATAAGATTTTATTGGAATGAGGTCTTAGCCCAGATAAAAGGAATTACGGGAAGCCAACTCCCCCCCTATGCCCTGGATAGTGCTGCTGTGAGATATACCAGAAGACGGAACCTTCCCACTCTCAACTATTACTCACTTCAAAGATAACTAAGGTACGGTTTTGGAAGACACAGGAGGAGCCCCCAATAACATATTGGCGAATGAAGGTTAGGAACATTTTGGCTATGGAAAGGATTACAGCATTAGTGGCCAGCTTGATCCCTAAATACACCGGTGTTTGGACTCCCTTCATAAAACACGCAAGAGATAAAAGAGGCTGCATTGTATAGACCTTGACTTATGCTGCATTTTAGCCTTGGATAACTCCTATGAGTGAGCTACAGTCTGGGGGTGCATGGGACCGTCCATGATTAGGGGAACCTTATTTGAATACAGCATACATATTCATGCATGATGGGACACGACTTGACGGTAGAGATGCATTAGCAGAACATTTCCTTTTTTGTGGGGTTAACACAAGGGTGGATTTGACACTGGCATTCTATTCATCAGGGACAGTACTTTCTCGTGCTGAACATTATATGATCTGATGATGAAAATGAAGAATAAAGCTTATAAAGAATTTTAAAAATCATGAAAACGCTCAGATGTAACGATCATTCACAAAGGCAATGTATGGTTGTTTTAACATTGTACATGGTGTGTGTGTGCAGGACTGCTAACATTTCAATGGTACAGTACAAGTACTTGTCTGGAGTTCCGCTTTAATTTAAAGTTAGTTTTCCATCTAGCCTGACACATTTTTAATAGGATAGTACTGGCACATCTAAGCATGCCAGCTATACTTTTAATTGTACAGTGCCAATACTCTACCAGGATATGTGCTATACATTTCTCTAAACAGAACCTCAGCAGATATGCTCTAGATTTAGTGGGGCAGTATCAGTATTTCTCAAAAGGGCTAGTGTACACGATACAAGCATTTCATAAGACCTGTTTTAGTGGGTGTGAAAATTACTACTGGTCTGCAGAAGTACAGGGATGAGTAGTGGCTAACGTGCATACTCTGCCCCATGCTGGTACTAAACCAGTATTAATACCAATCAGAAAGTTTTAACAGGCACAAACTAGCAGCTATACCAACTTTGACTCTTTGGGTAATGTGGTTCAAGGTCAGGTTATACTCTTCAGGAGCTGTTACAGAAGCAATTTAAAAAAAATAGTACTGTAGAATGGCCACCCAAAGATCCATAAATAGGATCATTAATTATAATAACAAAACAGGCACACAATTAAAAACCCTACTGGCCTGTGAGTGTCAACACAGAGATGACAAATACAAAAAAGGTAGCAAGCAACCCTCTCTAGAAAGAACATGGCATGATAACCTGTTCTGTGGTTTTTTCCCCACTTTGAGAGTCCTCCGCCATCGCTTTTAGCTCACTGTACTTTTCACAAAGGAGGAATAACCATTTGCATATCAGTCTTTGTCCCGCCCCCAAGGGCAGCCCAGCACTGAAATGCCAGGCAAACCTCCTTTGAACAAGAGTACCAACAGTAACCCCAGACACGTGTTACAGCCTTGTTGGGCCTCATCAATAAGGTGGAGGTGTGCCTCTGTGAGCAAGGGGTCCACGTCTGGGTTCCCCCAGGAAATTCAGGGTGACAAACCCCATGTTCCTTACAAAAAAGGTAGCAGGCGCCCCTCTCTAGAAACAACATGGCATGATAACCTGTTCTGTGTTTTTTTCCCCCCATTTTGAGAGTCCGCAGCCGCCACCGATTTTAGGTCACTGTACTTTTCACAAAGGAGGAAAATCCATTTGCAGAGAAGTCTTTGTCCCGGCCACAAGGGCAGTCCAGGACTGAAATGCCAGGCAAACCTCATTTGAACCCACCCTTGTTTTGCATATTAAGTTTCACTGTAAGTTACCAGGGGAATCCAGACGTGGACCCCTTGCTCACTGTTCTTAGAGAGGTACAGCTTCACCTCACTGATGAGGCCGGACTAGGCCGAAACGCGTGTCTCGGGTTGCTGTTGGTACTCTTGTTCAGAGGAGAGTTGCCTAGCATTTCGGTTGCTGGACCGCCCGTGGGCAGGACCAAGACCGATATGTAGGGAGATTTCTCCTCTGTGAAAGAGACAGTGAGCTAAAGACTTGGTTGAGACTCTCCCGGGTGCCATCCACCCAAGAACAGGTCAATGGACCGTTTTCGTGTCGGTAGAGGGACTCCCAGAACCCCCCCTTGTTTTACAGAGATGACAGACTTTAAAAGTTAAGGGGAACTCTGGGTTGGGAGACAAGGGTGCTCGAGCAAAGGTATATTTTTTTGTACATACAGGAAGAACAATGCACTTTTGATCCCAAAAGAATGCAATACATAAAACAAATCAGATTTGACGGGAAGCAGTGAACTTTTTACAATGTGGTGAGTTTGAGGGACATTCTGACCAGTTGTAGAGGGAAGCAAATGGATCAACGGGGACAATACATAAGCAGACATAGATTAAAAGACATTGGACATTTTTAAGTGCAGTTAGGCAGTATGGCAAGCTGCGCCCAGGATGTGACCATGATTGGTGAAGTACTAGAGTGGAGGCAGAGGAAATGAGGGACAGAGGCAGGTTAGAGGCAAGGGTAAAATATTAGCTAGCATGCAGACGAGAGGTAGCATAAGCGGGTAACTCAGGGGTGAGGAGGTAGGCATTTAGTTTGGTTTTGAACAAATCTGCATGGACTGTTTATCATGTCTGGTGGAAGAGAATTTAATGCAAGTGGAGCAAGGAGAGAGAAAGAGCGGAAGCAAGCACAGGGAGGGCGAGGAGCCACAAAGGTACTCAAGGAGGCAGAGCGAAGATTTCGAGAAGGCTTGAAGAGTTGGATAGAGCAGCATACAGTGGTGCCTTACCATGAATTGATTTGTGAACCAGGAGAAGAAATTTTAATCTGGCCCTGTTTTGCATTGTCAGCCATCCAGCCTGGTGACGGTACGAGGCAGTAGGTGTGAATTGAGTGAGTTCAAAGAGGATACTAGCAAAATAGTCCAGTTTAGAGAAAGCAAGAGTGATTAAAAGATTGGCGGTGTTGAAAGGAAGAAGGTGCCCGATTTTCCAAATATTTATGAGTTTGAGGCACGCTGCAGTTCCAGTTTTGGAGATGAAAGTAGAGGTGGTGTTGACATGGGCCATTGACGACACTGAGGTTTCTAGCTGAAGAAGAGTAGGGCAGAGTGTCTGGTGGGATCTGGATGGCAGAGAAAGATTTGAGAGAGTTTTTGGCAGAGAAGAAGAGCACCTCTGTTTTGGTAGAGGTTGACATCAGGAGTTCAGGAAAAGAGAAGATGATTTGGGTGTCCTCCACAAAGAGTAGGTACAAGAACCCAAAGGAGGAAATTAGTGCACCAAGAGGAAAGGTGCAGAGTGTAAAGAGGAGCGGACCCTAGACAGACCCTTGTGGAACACCAACAGTTAGAGGAGAGAGTTGAGAGGTGTTGTCGCTCCAAGAGACAGAATTGGTGAGGTGCACGGAAGGATTCAATCCAGGCAAGGGCTGGTTTACGCGAATTCCAAGAAGAGAGATCTGAGTGATCGACCGTGTTCAAGGCAGCAGACAGGTCAAGAAGAATTAGGATAGAGGATATGGTGGAATGAAGCAAAGTTGGACATACTCATGAGAGCAGTTTCTGTGGAATGACAGCAGCAGAAACCTGCTTGTAGGGGGTCTCGAAAGTTGTGGATGTCTAAGAAATTGGTAACACAGTTAGCATTTTAGAGTACTGTGGATAGAGACACACAGGGCAAAGTAGCCGGTACGTTTGGGGCAGATCCTTGTTTTTTAGGAGAGGGCTGACCGTGGCTGTTTTGAAAACTGAGGGAAAGCAAGTTGAGTCGAAAGGCAATAGGCTTGTCTAGCTGAGGAGCAAAAGGGTCTGATGGGGTACAACAAAGGTTAGCCTTCATCAGTAGAGTTAGCACTTTGTCAGTATTAGTGTGACTAAAGTGGGAGATAGAGGCAGAGGATGATGGTAGAGTAGGCGGAGTGTGACACGTAAGAGGAGGGAGTGTGAGGAAGGTCAGGAGAGTCTAATTTTGGAACTTGTTGCTGCAAAGTATTCAGCCAGTTCATTAGCTGTGAGAATGGAGTGGATAATCAGACTTGGGAGAAGTGAGTTTAGGGTGCCCTGCAGCCGGCTTTGATGGTTGTAGTGAGAGTCAATGAGGGGTAGGTAGAATTCCATTTTTGCTCTATCAAGAGTAGACTTAGAGTTCTGGGCAGTACGGTAGAGCTGCAGGTCTTCATTTGAGTGGGTACACGTCAATTTGCACAGCAGCCAACGAATGTCTGTGCGGAGAGAATGTATGAATGGGGCGACCCATGGCTACGGATGCTGAGACTTAGCGATGAAAGTGAGCAGTGGGAAGTGAGAGGAGAAGGATTCATATGGTAGTGATTGAAAGGTGGAGAAGACAGTGTTGGCCGAAGAGGCATTGGGTGTGAATGTATAGAGTGAGAACTGTAGGTTGGAGAGAAAGGGGCAAATGGCAGACTGTTTAAATTTCCTTTCAGTAATAGGTGAAGCAAGTTGTGAAGGTCAGAGGGTGGAAAGGAGATGGTGGTGGAAACAGTTGAGTGATCAGATATGGATAGTGTGACAGTAGTATTAGTGGCTGAGTGAGAGGTGGAGATGAATAAGCGATCCAAGGAGTTACCCCCTGTGTGGGTAGATAGGTTATGGATAGAGTGGAGAGCGTGGTCACCAAGAAAAGACTCAAGTTCAGATTTCTGAGAAGTGACTGGAGAGGGAAGTTTATAAAGTCACCTAAGAGAACGAGGATGTTTATTAGTGGAAAGAGAATCAAGGAGTTGGCCAAGATAATCGAAGAATGGCCCAGTGGGACCAGGAGGACAATAGATGGCAATGATGTGAACCGAGTGATGCAGAGCAAGAGGACATGGCCTTGGAGATTTGTAAGGCATTGAGGGGGAAAGAGAGTAGGTGTCCGACGCCTCCACCTCTGCCAGTCAGTCGAGAAGAGTGAATGAAGGATAGTTTGGAGTCTGCCAGAGTGTCAGTGTCAGATTGAGAAATCCAGGTTTCAGTGATAGCAAGAAGTTCTAGGGAGCACTGGAGTGAAAGTAGTCAGTGATAAATGAGGTTTTTCTGCATTCAGATGGAGCATTCCAGAGTGCAATGTTCAGTTGATGAGGTAAGGAAGAGTAGAGAAGTTGAGTATCGGAGAAAGAGAGGCGAGGTGGATAGTTGTTAGAAGTGGCATGGTTAGCTCGTCGGCTTGGTTTGTTGGATGGAGGTTGGTTAATGCAAGTTTCGAGTTGTGAGTTTTAGAATAGGGATAGTAAATGAGCAAGTTGTAGTGTGATTGGAGAAAGCGCAGGGAGAGGAGAGTAGGAGCAGGAGCAGGAATGAACCCATTATCGGCGAGTAGCTCAGTGTGGAGATACAGTACAGTAATTAGGAAGCTAGCGGCACTCGCAGGTACAGGTGTATGCAATTAGTTGTTTTAGTAGTGTGTTGTGCTGGAGTTTCATTTGAATGGAATGTTTGTGGAAACCTGTGGCAAACATTGGCTAACAGGGATTGAAAGAACTATATAGTAGCAACCCTTTGCCCAGTCTTACCTTTGCTCTGGAAGCCCGGTCGAATGGACGGCCAACGGACAATACTTATATCAGGAAAGTAACTTTGTCAGAGGTCACAGGGGCAGTCCCCTTGATCGATCCCGATAGATTTGAGCAGCAAAATGTCAAAGTCAATTAATAGCTCCAGCCCTACATATAAGGGATGATTCGGCCACTTTTACTCCCTGAAAAAGGCAAATACTCCCAAAAAATGTAAATGGCTAGTAAAATTCTTCCAACAAAAAATAGGAAACAGACACGTAGGACCTTGTGCTCCTGCTTTCATCCAAACAGTTTCATGGATATGTTTGGACCAGTAGTGCACATATGCACATAGTACCACAGGAAGAAACAATTATTACTGCTCAATTGAAAGACATAAAACATGTATCTTTTTTAATGTGCATGAATAACTTGGTGCAAAGGAATAATTATTACAAAAACGTTTCCATTTTCCAGTTAAAACATTTTTACTTGATAATAAATTACTCCCATTGCGAATTGGACTTACTCCCTAAAAAATCATTTTACTCCCCCATTTTCAAATATAGGGAGTAAAATACTCAAGACTTAAAAATATTATCTGGAGCACGGAATAGCTCTTTGAAAAGATAGAGAAGGGTGCTTAAAAGTCAGTAGCGTTATTTAAGGCTGGTCAGCGTGACAGGGCCACTTCAAATACTTTACAGTTCTCGTCATTGAACTATGAGCCTGGGAGCTTTCAGCACCGGGATTGAGTCGGGAAGCCACAGCAGCTACTGCTTCCAACGATACAGCAGTGGCAACAGCTTGTGGGTCAAGGCCCAAGGGAATGGCAGACAGCGTCCGATAAGCATCACTGGAAGACTTGGCAGCATCTGGAGTGGAGTAACAAAGACTGGCATTTGGCATTGAGCAGGCTCAACGGACAACACAATGTCAGCATCCTGTAGCGACAACATCTTTAGACTCAAATTAGGTTGGTAACTAGGCATGCAGTGTCTAGCTAGGGGATGCTAGAAGATTCAGTGGGGACAGCAGAGTTTCAGTGTCTAGCGAAATACAGAAAGCGGAGGCAGTCATGTGTCACAATTGAAGAGGACACCAGCCGTTGTCGTGCAGTGGTTTGGACTGTGTCGATGGTACCACAACCAGCACCGACATGGTTCAAAGATGCAGGGAGAGAGAGCGGTCACTTCCTCAGTTGTTTGGGTGCTAGGAGAACCCAGGTGAGGGTGTCAGGGGCAGGGCGAGTTCTTTCATCTGCCCTTACCAACTAGGAAAGTCTGTAGAGTGCACTTGCAGGATTCTGTCACCTCCAGTGAACAGGTTCCGGTCTACCAGTGTCTCAGTTGCTGTATGGCTTGGCCAGACACCAGGTCATACCGAATAGGCCCTTGGCATGGCTAGGGAGAAGAGCCTTCCTCTTCTTTTGAGCATCTGTAAGATTACTTTGGAGAGGACTCTACACTCAATCAGTTTCCAGTGAATCCTTCTTCATACAATGTTCAAATATTAAAACTAAGGGGAGAGCCTCAATGCATATAAAAAGCAAAATGCCACAGCAGATTGGGCACCTAAAAGTGTCCTTTGCCTGCTGATTTCTTACCTAGAGTGCCTTGTCTACAGGAAGTAGGGAGGGTGTGACTGGAACTTTTGGAGCCCTAGCAAAATACCAGATGGTGAGATCCCAATGTGGACTGAAGCTCTCTCCTGGGCTAGTCCAACACCAGCTCCTTCCTCAGTCTGCCTAAATCAAGAGGACTTGAGTAATAAACACCCTGGTGAGAGGTGGCCATTTTAAGGACCGTGCTGGCACTGAAGTACCAGTTCACAGCTGTAACCCGAGGAAGTGTTCTTGTTCCACGGAGAATGTAATTTGCAAAAGGCACAGGTAAAATGTAGGGTCAGTTTCGCCTTATTGAGAGAATAACTACGCTATTTAATTTGATATGAATTGCTGTAGAGATTGCCAGTTTTTGGCCACTTAAAATTAGTTATACAAAAAATAACACACACTTCTGTCAGTAATCTGCACTATTTATTTATCCTACTAAAGTACATGTGTACAAAACTTATTTCTACAATGTAATATTATAGAAAGCTCCTTATCCAAGGAAAAAATCCAGTTCTGTGGTTACAATTTGAAACATTTCAATTTGATGGTATGGGGTCCAACACAATGCAATAGAATGCCACGAACACGTAGTTATCATGCTGCACCGGTTCAATAAAAGAAAGAAACTAATACTAAGACTGGGATTGAAAATAAATATAATAATTTCAATAGGACAATTTGGACTAGGGATGAAGAATCAAAATATCAAAACAGAAATTTACAACAAAAACGTAGGAGGAAAAATACAATAGAAGAAAAAAATATTAACAAAGCTTCTTTGAAGATCTTAAAAAGGAGAAGGATTCATATGGCCCTGAAGAGGCCGATAAAAAGGAATCCATTTTTGTGAAACACTTGTAGGCTGTAACTCTGAAAGTATTAGACTCCATATTATAATAACTCAAATTAATGTTTATTGTAACCGAGGAACTATATTTTTCCTTTGATATGCAGTTTTCTATATCAAATTGTAAGTTTTGTTCATATAGACTGGAGTAGAAAAAAGAAATATGACTAGCTTTCTTCTGCCGTTATACCTTTAGTATTCAAGTATCAGCATGATTCATCAGGGCAGACGTGTAAATCAGGGTGTAGAAATCTTTATTCTGCAGCACTGCGAGAGACAAAAACAAGACAAAGACCCCTATATTACGAAGAATTAGTAATCGTCTGTGGTAGTATGCCACGGCCAGCCAAACATGCTTAATAACTTCATCCTGCTGCCCCATCGATCCCTTCTAACCTCCACATCAGTCTGGGACACTTTCTCTGAAGGACTCCTTTATGAATTCCAAGAACACTGCCTCCTGCCTTATGCTACTTTTCGTGTATCTTTGAGCATTTTCTCAAGTCCCAGACCAACACCCTGCTGTGACAAAGTCCATTCTCACTGTATACCCACTTGTGTTTGAGACCTTCCTTCTAGCTTTAAAGGCAGGTGCTCATACACCTTCACTCCAAACAGGAAAGGAGCCTAGATGGAAAGCAAACTGTCTTTTTTGGTGGCACGACCACTCATTCTCAGTGGTGGGCCAAGCGCTCAGCAGCCAATGCCGAAAACAAAAACAAGCAAGGAGCCTGTAGCTCCCAGCTTCACGCAGTGAGTGCCGGTCCAAGTGGGAAGAGCATAAACAGGGAGGCAAATGCTCCCGCCATGGGGTTGCCAAAGAAGGCAAGAAGCTGTGGGGTCAGAGACTGCCAGGAGCATTCCTGGTACGAAAACATGGGAAACAGAAACGAGCACAAGACCCAGTTAATATCGAATGACAGTGTTGCTAATATCACCTATTAAGGCTGGAGAAGTCACTGTGAGAGTGAAAGTCTGAAAGCATGGAACAGGCATGCAGCCCCATATACAGAAAATGAAAGAACTTCGAATACTAACAACGAAAGCTGGGGAAGCTGTGTTCCGTATCAGAAAGAAAGAGATGTATATGGACACACGTCTTGTGGACCAAGAAGTCAAAGGAGTACGTGTGATTTGCATCTAAGTTGGAGAAGCCAACAAATATATCAATATGCTTGATTTGAAGAGTAACAGATCTAAGACAGACCCACAGGACTTGAGGAGACCCAGTGCAAAGTAGTAGTAGAGATAGAATACATGAAAAAGTAATCCTGGAGGGATTTCTTCTACTACAGGTAAAGGCTAAACCTATCAGGGAGAAATGTAGCCAGTGGTAAACAATGAGTGAGATAAAGCAAGAGGAATTGTCATTTGTTCTCCAGAGGGTAGGGGGAGTGAGAGGGAGACAGCAAGAAGTGTATAAGAGACACATATTTTAAATCAAACTATACGCAAGGACTGGATATCAAGTAGGGATATCCTCACAGAACTGAGACGGCGAAAAGTGCTCCAAGAGCCTGCCAGGCAAAAGCACATGCCAAGATTTTTCTACAAGCCTCCTTTTCTTTTTAGGTAGGTTTTTGTAAAGTGGTAGGGCCAGTTAAGAACTTAGGAATTTGGACTCTGGACTCTCTTTTTGGACTATATGACTAGCACTCTTCGCTTTTGTTTAAGAAGGCAGGGGATTTCCCTCATACCAATGGGGCCAGTTGGGTATTTTCCTTTATTTTGAATAAACACATATAGACCATGACCCACTGTTGTCCGAGTCCTCCTTCTGGTTCACCACAAGGACCATAATATCCTTCTTAACCATTTGCAGGAACAAAGTGCAGATAGTACAAAACGTACCCAGTGCACTGTTCAGCATCTGGGTCATTCCGACCATGGACAAAATAAAACAGCATCTGCTTATTCACACTATATAAGATGCAAGGTACTTTTACCTCCCCCACAGAGATTCAATGCACCATTTTGCTGTTAACAACAGATTACAAACTAAGATTCTGTCTTCACTACAACTGTCCTCATTCTTGTCTCTAGAAGCACCCAACAGCAGGATTTAAGAGCAATTTAAGGAAATGAGTAACCAGTCAGGTCTGTAATCATTGATCTGACTTCTAGCCAACACTCACAGAAATGTGGAAATTGAAGGGAAACGTACAAAAAGGAGCAAGTAATTCCACAGCCACTGCTACATAGTTTAGCCAAACTGGAGTAGAACCTGTGCAATTTTTCTAGGGTTTTGTGCCAGCGATAAACTATCTTGTACTGTAAATCCACCACTTGCACACTTTCAGAAATCTTAGATCAGGTTTGCCAGACTTGTTGCAAGAATGTATACAAGGATTTACCAAAGTCTCTCTCCCAAACCAATTTGTAGAGATGGGGTCCTGGAGCCCTCAGCTTTGATACAGCTTGATAAAAGGGCAGATATTAGTCCTTTGTAGGATATCTATTGGAACACACTTCTATGTCCGTACAGAGGTCTACTACATATTTGCAGTTAACAGGTGGCATGAATTGAAATTGCTGGGAGCTAGTTAGTTCCTGCTTCTAACCTAGTAGGGCCTGGTTTGCTTAAAACCAACTGTTACCTGTAGCTCCTTTGGTTCCCCAGGCCAATTGGTTCCTCACAAGCATGGATTTGTGACATTAACTGTTTGAGAATGTAAATTGGAAGTAGGACCCTTGTAGGACACATTTAAATATGATGAATCAATAATAGTGTGCATCTGGTGTGGAAGTTACATTTGCAGTGCAATGTGTACTCACTCCTGGTTCCCCAGTGGTAGCTCCATCCTAGTGGGTGATGCATGACAGCCAGGAGCTGGTTTTAGGTCCTGCTCATCACATTTTCATTTCAAACACTGGGGTTGTGTCGCCCCAGCATCTACGCTGCCAATATTGGAATCTAGCATCTTTAGGTAAATTAAAAACTTCTTTTTGGTCTTGGAAACGCTTTGTTGTCCTCAACTCATACAAGTCTCCCAACTTAGTACACCTACCCTTTAACCAGCTGTCAAAATCAGCTGCAAAAATGGAGGTTCGGAAAGATGGGCACAAAATGAAAAGGGGTTTGACAACCCATCTAGTATCCTTGTCACATGTGTCTATGGTAAATTTAGTTATGGGGTCAATATATAGTGATCTCAGTCGAGCCTTAAGAGGTAGCAAGGGCTGCCTTCAAGTGTGGGCTGCACATATTGCTCCTGTTCTCCCGTGAATTGCACTTTCTTTCTGATTCTGGGCTCATCCACTCAGCTACAACTATCAGTTGAAAGGCACAGTGATAGTTTGTGATGAAGGGGCCCCACATAACTCCCATGGGCTTTGACTGATATAGTACTAATCTTTGAAGACTGGGCTTGTTTCCACCCCACATACAATTCATACCGAGGTCCTGGATTTTCTTAAGCCTGTCTTTGGAGTGGGGATTGACAATACCTGTTGCAATGAGTATTGTTAATTTTTGAAATGGCAATTGTCCCCATACAAGAGACTGCAAGTCCTTTTCACTTGTTCAGGTCCTGATGTATGGTGTGGATAATTTGGAGATGGTCAGCATTGAGAAGTCTTGAAGTGTGCCCACTAGGTTAATTCCTAGATATTCAAAGGAAGTCTTTGAAAGCAAAGGGGTGACAGGAGTGAGCTAAGGCCTCAAACCTGCTGCGAGGTACGGCTAAATTAAGAATTTCGGACTTCGATGTATTCACACATTGAATGCTGAAACTGAGAATTCTGTCACTACCGGAATGGGTATCTTGGGATTGGAAAGCCTTAGGATGACATTGGCTGCAAAGAGACTCATTTTGTGTACCCAAGGGATCCTGGTTATAGCCCCTAATGTGAGCTATAAATGTTTCCATAACCAGAACAAACAGCAAAAGGAAGGGGGGGGCACCCTGGTTGTCCCACTCTGTTCAATTGATAAGGTATAATCAAGCTTACATTAAATTGAACCCTTGCAGATGGGTAGTTGTAATTGCTGATAATCAGTGATGTCATTTTTGGGCCCGAACAATCCCTGAAGCACATTTTACAATCTATCCGATTAAATGTTTTTTCGGCATCAAGTGATTTAATCAATTAAATGTAGAACTTTTTTGGGTAAAGACACTCCATTTCTATTTTTTTCTTTTTATTTATATAGAGCAAAACCCAAGTGATGGGTACCGTGCACAATTAATTGCATCTGGGGACAGAATGACAATAGTTTAAAGGGCTACGACAGGAGGCTACATTAGGGAGTAAGGAACCCAACAGGGGCGTTGGGGAAAAGGAAGGTTTTTAAAGGTTAATAGTGAAGTCAAAAGAAAGAAGGTGGATTGGACGTTTTTTTCAGAGGCAAGTTCCTATCACTGGCCCTAATCTCCTCAGGTAATTTAGCAAGAGGGGGGAATGGTGAAAAGATGAAGCTGTCCAGATTGACGGGAACATGAAGGTTGATAGCTGAAATTTATCTATCAAAAAAGGTATTGCAGCACCAAAACATGGGTGCATTTGAAAACTAGACAAATTATTGCAAAAGGTAATGTGATGGTAAACAGGTAACCAGTACACGGATCGTCTTAAGACAAATGTAGGGGAAATTTGGGGAGATGAACTGCTGCATTTTGATCAATTCGAAATCAGTAGTTAGGAAGACCTATGTACAGTGCATTTGTATAATAAAGACAAGACTTCAACAACACCCCACGCCCCACCCCATGGCCACTATAGCATGGGATGACTGGGGAAGCAGGCCTAGTAGTAATCGGTCATGGCCACAGGCCCCAGAACAAACAAAAAAAATAAACCATCTAGGGATGAGGGCAATGAGTCACTTGACTCACTTATGTCCCTTTGGGACCTATAAACACAGGGGCCCTGGCTGGAATCAGTCCTGGCACCTTTGGCGCCAGGCTCATATAGAGATGTGAGCAGGAACACTTTTTCAGTGCAGGAGTGCTTTTATTTTACAAGAACTTTCCAGGAGCTGAAAGCCTTCATTCCAGAGAACATCCTCATGTGCTGACTCATCAATGTGGCTCCCTAGGCCTGGTCTTCATGTGCTGACTCATCGGGTGTGGCAGGGTGTGGCAGGCAGGCTGAACCTGTTGGGTGTGGCTTCAAAAGCTCCGCTATATAAGCTGCTCCATCCTTAAAGCCGGTGCTTCGCGTTACTGTACACTCGTGTTCAACGTGACGCTCACCGCTGCTTGGCCCAGTATACTTACCTTTTGAAACCAGACATTCTCCTGCATACTCACCTCCAGGAAACCGGTGCTTCATCGCTTTATCTACAGACTCATCTCCTGACATCCAGTGATCTTGATCCCGACGCCGCAGCACCGCACTCCGCATCCACAAACTCGGACCCTGTGAAGAAGAAGAAAGACAAGGTTAGAATATCCATCCAAGGGCCGGGCCGCATTTGATCCCTGCGCACCCCCTAGTTAAGAACTTACCAGCTACTGTAACACTGCAGCTTCATTCCTTATTCCCTCCGGCTGTCGCCTCGAGCTACGGAGCTTCTGAAGAAAGAAAGAACAAGAGCAATCTGGAAATGAGTAACCAGTCAGGTTACTCATTTCCAGATTGAAATGAGTAACCTGACTGGTTAGAAAGAAAAAGAGCAAACATCAAAAGTGAAACGGACAGCAATACAAGACAACAAACTTTATAATACGACAAAAACAGATGAGGAAAGTCAAAGGTAAACAGGAACACTTACCTGAAGTATAGTGGTTTGTCGCAGCAGGACTGGACTACCACGTGCAAGGGACCAGTGAAGGAACTCGGTCTAGATCATGCAAGCACCCCTGCCAGAAGCAGCAGGATGGAGTGCGCGCCAAAACTAATCAACATGTGAGCTTTCCAGGGACAGTGCATCCCACGGTTTGGAAGAAGGGTATCAGGCGCACAAACTGGCATACTCATGCTTCCTATTCTCCATGCTGGAGCAGTCCCGAACAGCATCACCTATTACCACTAGTCACCATAAGCGCAGAGGGTGAAGTCGGACCCAAGCGACCTCACCCCCGGGAGGGCTGCAACCGTACCCCAACGCCTCAGCAGAGACCAGGTGAGCGTAACATAATCGGAGCCAAAATAAAACTGATTTGTTTATTTATTTATTTGCATTTTAAAGCACTCACAGCCAAGGGGCATCGAAGCGCTGTTACCGGAATATGTCTTAGTTGCGTATTCATAACGCGCTCGATACCCAGAGGTTTCTAAGCACAGACCCGGGGATCAAACCTGTGTTGCCTCGTGTTGTCTTGTTTCCAAGGCGAGCACGCTGCCGCTGAGCTATCCTCCTGGGATTTTACCACTTTGTTAATTTGTGTAGTCAATCTCAATTCAGGCTCCCTGATGTTTCTGAGATTTGTAACCTTCTTGGCAATTGTAGTTGGGAGACCAAACAGAAAAGGAGGCAAAGTATGGCGTGGAAAACCATTTAGTAAATATTTAGGTGCCAGGAGCAAATGCTCAGTTTGTTTCAATATTATTAGCTAGCCAACGCTTAACCCCTGTCAGGCAAATATGAAGTTGCTTAAAAGGTCTCATGGGGGCCAGCTTATGAATGGAACTAGACATTAAAGTTCTGAATAGAGACATGAAACGACGAACATAAATGTTAAAGAGAAGAGGCAACAAGAAGGATCCTGGAGGAACACATGTAATCAAAAAGGAAAACATTTGGAATTATGCTTATTCTGGATCTTATTGGAACACATTTTGTTATGTCAAAACAGCGTGGCTGCAGGGTGTTCTGGAGTTGTGGTTTTAGGAATATACTTGTGCAAGAGGAAAGCAAACCATAAAATGAAGCCTACAGGCCAATAGAGCCGTACTGATAAGTAGAAATTGAATCACAATGGGGTTGCAAGATTCAAAGATATTAAAATTTGAATTCACAGGGGCTCAAGAATCAATATTAAAATATAAATCTGAATAAAATATATCTAAAATCAGTTAACAAATGGAGATGAGGAAATGGGAGAAGGATTAATTCAATCAATCAATGTATATGATACACCCAAAAGGGACCTTTTAATTTCCAAATTTAGAGGTGATCATGTATTGGAAGAAAAGGTACCATTTGTTTTTCCTTCTTCCAAATTATAGGAGGTGACACATTTGGAAAAGCAGAAATATACATTTTCTTTTTCTTCCAATTTGGATGTGGTGATATAGGAAAGGAAGGTGCTATTTTTCTCCCTCCATACATGCTTGTTTATTATATATTTCGAACAATGCTTATTCTTATGCAACGAATAATTAAATCAAAATTTGATCATATCACTTTTCACTGTCAGGATTCAGTAGGGGACAAGTCTTGCACTGTTGTGGACCCCTATATACTAGATTTTCATCATTCTATTTTTATTTTAGTTTAGCATGCTTCTCTTCACATGCATATTTGTCTTCACATGCATATTTGTCTCTTCCTTTTTGTCTCCCATTTCTCTCCCGTTCTTATTTTAAATTTTTGCCCCCAAAGAGAAGATTTGTCTTTTGCTTATGTGCTCATCATTACAAAAACTAGGCAACCTGATCATTATTATCCACTGGTTTTACTGTTAAAGTAAGCCCTAAGCCCTTTTTCGCCCTCTCTACATTGGGGGGCCACCATGGAACACACGAGGTGTTCCCAATCAAAGATGGCCGCAGGCACCCTCTCTGCGACCACCTGACTTGACCCAGCTGATCCCATTGGGCCAGCCCCTGCTCATCAGGGCCTACCACGCGCCGGCAGGCGAACGCCGGCTTCCTCCCTAAGGAGCTCCTCCACAAGGGGCACTTCCTGTCTGGAGCCTGTCCGGAGGCTTCCGAGGCCTTGGCCACTAATCTCTGCTGAATAGCGGGTAAGCCTCATTAGCCACTACTATATCCCTGGAACTTTGCAAACCAGCGCACCCGAGGACACTTCTTTGATTCACCATAGCTGGTCAGCTGATCACATTACTATGACTCTAATTGCTCAATATAATGTATCATCCCATCACATGTGCATACTCCCTCTTCAATTCATACATAAAGGCACTTGCCTTACTTTGCCCTCTACCTCCCAGCACTAACTCCACCAGCCACCTTTGCCAACACCACCACCGCAGACCCACGCTCTACAAGTGTATCCCCCACATTAAAAGTAATATCTAGCATGTTGATTTGCTTATACCATGATCTAGCATCTTGCGTACCAACTACTAACCCAGCCACATACCTGATTGTGCAATATAGCACCACTGTGTATTAGCACTGTGTATTAGCATTGTGCATTAGAATTGTGTACTAGCATTTCTCTGATTCTCTGCATTAGTACCCTCACTGCAGCACCACTGTGTATTAGCACGGTGTATTAGCACGGTGCATTAGCACTGTGCATTAGCACTGTGCATTAGCATTTCTCCGATTCTCTGCGCTAGTACCCTCACTGCAGCACCATTGTGCCTTAGCACTGTGTATTAGCACGGTGTATTAGCACGGTGCATTAGCACTGTGCATTAGCATTGTGCATTAGCATTGTGTACTAGCATTTCTCTGATTCTCTGCATTAGTACCCTCACTGCAGCACCACTGTGTATTAGCATTGTGTATTAGCATTGTGTATTAGCACGGTGTATTAGCACGGTGTATTAGCACGGTGTATTAGCACGGTGTATTAGCACGGTGCATTAGCACTGTGCATTAGCACTGTGCATTAGCATTTCTCCGATTCTCTGCGCTAGTACCCTCACTGCAGCACCATTGTGCATTAGCACTGTGTATTAGCACGGTGTATTAGCACGGTGAATTAGCACTGTCCATTAGCATTGTCCATTAGCATTGTGTACTAGCATTTCTCTGATTCTCTGCATTAGTACCCTCACTGCAGCACCACTGTGTATTAGCACTGTGTATTAGCATTGTGTATTAGCACGGTGCATTAGCACGGTGCATTAGCACGGTGCATTAGCATTTCTCTGATTCTCTGCGTTAGTACCCTCACTGCAGCACCATTGTGCATTAACATTGTGTACTAGCTTTTCTCTGATGATTTTGTGCGCCAGTACCCTCTAAATTCAGATATGATAACCTGGACCTTCCTCATTATGTTCCCATTCTGCCTGGTCCCCCATGACATCCCTTGTACAGGGCTACACTTTCGCTCACACCCCAATGGCCTCAGCAGACCAGCCTGCCCCAGACATTATCCCATACCCTGCCCCACCCCCTTCCTACCCAACATCAACCCCTTCCAGCCTACCTCCTCCATCGACTCTCACCGCATAGCAGACACCTCCAGCCCCCAAAAAGCATCACAAACTACACCCATCGGCCCGTCCACCATCACAAACCTCACTACCAGCAAATCCTATCCCTGCTCAGGCTCGTCGAGAAACACCCTTCCTCAATCTAGGCAACAAACAAAATATAACCTTAACCAAATCTGCCCCTCCCTGCACACGCCCTATACCTCCGACAGACCAGATAACACACTGCCTGAACGCACCCTCCTCCCGCACCCACATCAAAAAACCATGCATCACCACCGAAACCATCAAAGGTGCACTCATCAATGCGAGATCTGTAGTCGCCCATGCCCTAGACATAGCCGACATTATCTCCATCAATGATCTCGACTTCATAGCTATTACAGAGACCTGGCTCCACCCAGCGTCTGGCCCCTCTCTATCACTTGCTATACCCAATGACTATACCATCTACCGTGCAGACAGACAAACAGCTAAAGGTGGTGGAGTAGCCATTATTGCAAAAAGCTCCATAAACATAAGACACATACAAAACCAATCCCTGCCATCAGCAGAACTACTCACCCTCAAACTATCCACAACGCACACAAGCACAATCACCATCCACCTCATTTACAGACCGCCAGGCCCTATACTATCCTTTAATGACGACATAGCCCTTTTACTCTCTAACAATATCAAACCTAACTCTCGACTACTCATCCTAGGAGACTTTAATCTAGGTCTCAATGATGAGAAAGATGACAAAGCTAACACTGTCGCCAACACCATTTCAGAATTAGGACTCACCCACCATATCGCACAACCCACACACAACAAAGGCCGCATCCTTGACTGGATAGCTGACCTCAACTGCAACACTACCATCCTTTCCAACACTCCATGCGCTTGGACCGATCACCACCTCATTACCTTCACCATCAACAAAGGCACTCAAACACCAGGGCCTTCCTCCAATGCCCCACCCACACTCACAAGAAACAACAAAAATATCACAGTAGAGAAACTCCTCCCGTTACTCCAACCCATCATCGACTTCTCACCCACCATGACCAACCCTACTGAATTACTAGAGTTATACAACACAACCATCCTTAAGGCCATAAACACCATAGCACCACTCAAGCTTCGGAAAGCCAAACCACGCGCACACCTCAATTCTTGGTTCACCCCCGAACTAAAAACGCTCCGCAAATCCAAAAGACAAGCTGAATTAGCATGGAAACAGTCACCATCCACTATTAATAAGACATCTTACGCACTGGCCTCGAACATCTATAAGTCAGCCATCATCCAGTCTAAAAAAAATGTACAATGAAAGAATCTGCAGCGCCAAATCCAATACCAAAGAGCTCTTCAATATCCTGAGAGAACTCGAATCACCCTCCCCATTCCCGACACTTGTAACAAAGACATCCACTGGTGCACGAACATTCAGGAAGCACTCCTAGGCAAAATTGCCACGCTACAAGCCAAAATCCTGACAAAGAAAGAAAGCCTCACCCTCACTGATAACATCACCCCCTCTACACACACCCACACCACCCCCCAAAATGATGACAATAACCTCTTTGAGTTTTCCACCATAACCATCAAAGAGGTTGAAGAAATAATCTACTCTCTTAAACCGTCCAAATGCCAAGGTGACACTTGCCCGGCCTCAGTCATTAAAGATGCAGCCAAACAACTTGCTCCCTTCATCACTTCCCTCATCAACTCATCTTTCACATCCAACGTAGTGCCCAACAACCTCAAGGACTCCTGGGTTCTTTCTTTACTTAAGAAGCCCACCCTTGACCCAAATGTCCCCACCAACTACAGACCCATTACGACTGTACCCTTTCTACTAAAAATCCTTGACAGAGCTGCCTATCTCCAGATACAGAACCACCTTGAGAAAAATAACTTACTAGGACTCAGACAATCAGGATTCCGCCCCAAACACGGCACTGAGACCGCCCTGATTGACCTTAAGACACAGATGGACAACATTAAAGACAACGGCAAACTGGCCCTCCTTCTCCTTCTTGACTTATCGGCCGCCTTCGACCTGGTCAACCACGACATCCTCTGCAAACATCTATCCTCCGCAGCCAAATTTTCAGATAATGCCAAAGCATGGATCCAATCCTTCCTTAACAACAGATCCATGAGAGTCTTCGCACCCACAGCCTCTGCCAACCCAGCCCCAGTCACTTGCGGTGTCCCCCAGGGCTCCTGCGTCTCCCCCACTCTATACAATGTGTTCACGAAACCCCTCTGACATATTGGACCGCTTGGGTGTCATCTACACCAACTACGCAGATGACACCCAAATACTGATCCCTTTAACAGGCGACTACTCCACCGACCTCACTGCCCCCAACAACATTTACTCCATTATCCAAGCCTATGCCTCAATGACGACAAGACCGAGCTTCTTCTCCTAGGTTCCCAACCCAGACTTAATAAACTTGACAAACTCTATCAAGCATTCACTATAGACGGCAATAACATCATCGTCTCTAACAGCGTCAAAACCCTAGGAATCTATCTCGACTCCTCCCTCACACTGACAAGACAGATCAATTCCATCTCATCCGCCACTGCTTACACCTGTAAACTCATCAATGCCAGCAGACCCTACCTCTCACCATCCAACTGCACCACCTTAGCCAGAGCGCTAGTCCTCTCCAAAGTTGACTACTGCAATGCTCTATACTTGGGCACCAGTCAGAAAAACATTAACAAACTACAAGTCATACAAAACAACGCCTTGCGAGCAGCCCTGAACATACCCAAACATGAACACATTTCGGACGCCAGACGCACCTGCCATTGGCTATCCATACCACAAAGAATTGAATATAAAACCATCTCACTCACACACAAATGCCTAGCTAACCAAGCACCCAGATACCTATCCGACAACCTCACTCACCACACCCCAGCGCGCCCTACCAGATCAGCTCAAACACACTGCTTAAATATCCCAAGATTCAAGCTCCAAAAAGCAGGTGGCTCCAGCTTCCCCGTGCTTGCCTCCAAACTTTGGAATTCACTTCCACTCGAGCTGAGATCAGAACCGTCCTTTCACAGATTTAGACAACACCAAAACATGGCTTCTATCCAAAGAAACGTAAACTGCCTAGCCCTACCTTACTAGCATGCACCAAGACTGTAAATTTGTAAATATGTAATTGGTCTGTACATTACTGTTGTATTAATCTTGTTGTATTCATCGCAAGCGCCTGGATGCCCCAGGGCCAGGCGGCGCTATACAAATAATAAACTAAACTAAAGTCCTATTAAACTATGTTGTTTTATTTGTCATGCTAAACGTTATTTCTTGGAATGTTAAAGGTATTTCTGGATGGGTTAACCATCAAACAAATTATACTGAGCTTTGCCAAATTTCAACCTGATGGAGGTCTAAAAGGAGACTCATTTAAATTACACTCAGAATAATAAATTAAGCACATCATGGATTAAAGTTGTTTTCACCCAAGCCTCTAACAGGAATGGTGTTGATGACATTTTATCATGAAGTGTAAAAGCTCTGATAGTTAGTGAAGGAAACAACACTGAAGATAGATGGTTCTAGCTTCGCTACTAAAAGTGTGCGTTAAGATCATGAAATTTGTCAAATCATAATTCTTTCTACAAAGATTTAAAAATGTGTTTACTTTGTTGCCTTCTGGAAAATGTGTGTGTGGGTACTAATCAAATTGTCGATTTTTCTCTGGACCGTAAATCGATGCTAAATTCATCAATTCAAAAATGTGTAATGAAGTTTAGAATGTATCCAACAATTTCCCCTAGTTGAAACGTGGAGTTTTATTAATCTTGATCATTCAGAATTTTTCTTTTATTCACCTGCTCTTTTCTAGAATGGATTACATTTTTTGAATAGCTCACCATCATCCAGTATTATCTTTTCTCAAATTGGTGTCCTTGTTCTGTCTGATCATCTACCTATCTAGTCTACCTTTGAACGGAATGTTATGGTTTCTCGAAAACTTCACTGGAGATTTAATAGTGTCCTACCCAAATATAATACTTTTATTGAATCTGTTGATTTTCATTCCAAATATTTCAAAAACATTTATATAAAAATTACCTCTATTATAAAAAGGAACACTATATCCAGTTTGCTAGTGATCTTTTCGAAGAAATTAAGAAACTAGAAGCTAGTCTGACTGAAGAATCTACTAAAAAGGTAATGAAAAAAAACACTCAATATAATAAATATATCACCAATTGCTCTTGTGGTACTCCATTAAAAAAGTCAAGGCCAATTATTCATCATCAGGAAAGCTTCTTACATACATCTAAAACACAAAGCAAAACATTGCAACATCAAGTCCAGTCTTGATCACGCTAGTCAGAAATGACATTTGTCAAATTTAACAAAACTTAATACACTCCAGAAAAGGTATACAAGAGCTTTCCAAGAATCTGTATAGTACTATACAAATGTCAATCCTAATAATATTGATCTCTCATCTCTGGATAATGACTTCTTTACAGGAAATCCAAGAGGATATTAAACAAGGAAACGTCTCTGGTCTGGACATCTTTTCCTATGGACTGGTGCGTTGCTTTTGTTGATACTTTAGCTGCCATGTTGCTTAGTTTTCTTACTGGTTTCATTAATAACCAAGTTCCTACAGGTATGATTTTTGATCCTTAAATTAGCCAGATAAGGCTGCCCAACTTGCTTCTAAATGTTTGTCCTATTTTTTTTTCACTCTGAATGTATAGTTTTCACAAAAATATTGTCCAAGTCACTGGATACAGTCCTCTCCCAACTTGTTTTTCATCAAAACGGCTGTATTAAAAGATGGGCCATCTGCCTCCAATACTCACCTTCTTTGTGACTTATTGACTTTGCAAACTTGTCTAAACATCAACGAGCATTCATTTCAATAGATCCAGACAAGGCCATTTTTTTTCTTATTTGGTGCGGTTTTGGCCCCAAATTATCTTCCATTAACACCGTCTGTCTCTATCCTAAATCTACAATTCTATGTCAAGACCGGAGGCTCCCATTATGCTTCTCTTTCTTTTATTAAATTATTAAAGGAAGCTCAGCAGCAAGAAATATTTCTTCAGAATGCTGAAAAATATATATGTAACAAGTAAACAAGACAGAAAAAACACTCTAAAATATTGAGAGTTGAAAAAAACACAAGAAAACTCCATTTCCCAGGAGGACTGTGAAAAGTTCAACATGAGGTCACCAACATGTGACTTGATACGTCCAATGACAAGGTAAGTCCCTGCATAAACAGTCCTGAAAATGATGCCACTTCCTCTTTCTTTGCTGCTCACAGCAAGAGCACATAAGTGCATCATTTTCTAGATCTGTTTATCATATTTAGTATATATTTGAAGTGATGTTTATTTTTCTTTGTAATTGTTTCATGATTTGCGCAACGTTCGTCGCGCGTGATAATACGAAGTAATTTACTCGACTTCGTTTGTCGAGCGCACTTTGCCTGTGTCTGTGTTTTCTCTCCGACGCCGACCGCTTCCGGCCGGCGCCGGAGAGTACTTCGCTTTCTCAGCCTTCGTTCGGCTGTTTGTTTATATTTATTTGTTTTCATTGCGGGCGTAACTCCCGCGGCTCCGTTCCGCTTCGCTTCCGAGGCGGCCTGTGTTCACAGGACTCGGAAGAAACCGCGAAGTCCTCTGAGTGACCGCGGTGCCTCGAGCGGCCACCAGAGGGAGCGCCTGCCGTCGCAGGTCCGCTCCTCAGTTTTCTGGCGCTCGCGATTGCTTTCCGTTATAATTACACAGCGGATTAGCGATCGCGAGTGCCGGGAGCTACCCTTAGCCATCATTATTTAACTTAAAAAAAAAAAAAGAAAAAAGAAGAGGAATTTACAAGACACAGCGGATCGCTGCTTCGTGCCCTTCTGGTTAGGGCTTTCACAACTTTCCTCATCTTATTAAGTGGGCATTGAGAGAAGGCGGTCTGCCCACACACACATATATTTAAAAAAAAAAAGGTAGGGTAAATAGAAAGGTGCTCATAATATGGCAGCACAATACTTCCCTCAGGAGAGCCAGGATTGGTCTGGTCAAGAGGAAGAGGTTTATGATATTGATGAAGTGGCTATGGCTTCCAGCCTAAAGAAAGTGCTGGGTTCCACAGTGGAGACCAGCATAAAAAAAGCGGTGACACAAATGCTTATGCCTATTCAGCAGCGCCTGGATGACATGGAGGAGCATTTGCAAGACAAATCCCTACCAAAGAAAAAGGCCCAAAAAAGAAAGCACCTTTCAGAAGGGGGATGTACACCGGCTCGCCTGAGTAAGAACTCTACGACCCCCCCGAGCCAGACAGAACCAGCCACTGCTGCCTTATCAGACGCCTTCTCCAGGCTAAAAAAAAGCCTTCTTGGACAGGAAGGGGCTCCCTTCCACAGATGAACCCTCCTATCCGGAGGAAGAATTCAGGGATATCACATCTTTAAGCCCAGAAGAATATCAACAGGGCCTGGATCAAGAGGAGTTCGACTTTCACAGTCAGTCTCCAGCTTCCTCTGAAGAAGATGCGCACTCAATAGGGTCGCGACCCTCTACCTCAGGGATTGTGGCAGCCCCCATCCCTAAGAAGTCAAGCACAGATTCCCTTTCCTCTAAAGGGATGTTTGTGCTGGAGGATTTGGTACACCCCAGATCTTCGCATTGGGAGTCATCTTCTAGGACAACAGATTATATCAAGAGCAGGCTTCGTAAGCCATTGGACAAAGAGGTCCAAGCAAAGCTTAGGGCGGAATGTCCACGCCCCGACATCCCAGATAAAGTGGCCCTAACACCGGAGTTAGACTCCAGGATGATTACTTTCCTAGGAAAGAATATTAAAGATCCACGAAAAGGTATAGATCGTGCCTGGAGGTCATGCCAAGACCGGGTGCTGGACATTACAGGCCCTCTAGCCAAAATAATGGATCTAGCCGAAGCGGCTATTAACACAGGAGAACCCATCGATCCTGTGATTCTTTCAAGTTGGGCTCAAAGAGCCATTTGTTTGCTGGGCAATGCCAACTGTACCATTTCAGCGGAGCGCCGCAAAGGTATCTTGCACAAAATCGACGCTAAACTATGCGAATTAGCAGATACGGAATTTGGAGCAACTGCCCAAGGCCTACTTTTTGGAGACTCCTTCATGAAGGAAATGTCCAAATTCGTAGGCACTTTTACTGCGCTGGATAAAGCGCAAGCATCCATTAAAAGAGTGTTTTCTTCAAGAATTTTTGCCAGGGCCGGACGAGGCAGAGGTCGCTCTTCCGGCCGATATTCCTTCGATAGAAGACCTCAACAATCTAGAGAACAACACGCCTGGCAAGATCGCTCAGAGACCTTCTTCCCTTCGAGAGGGAGAGGCAGAGGTGCGGCTGGAGGAGAGCCGCCCGGTACCCAGCTCAACAACAACAAACCACAGGTCAGTCTACCCTTCACAGCGCCTGCGCCCCATATGCCTATAGGGGGGAGGCTGGCTCATTTTGCGCATGCTTGGGATTGCTTATCCGGGGACGCATGGGTCAGAGATACAGTACGCGGCATGCGCCTAGAATTCTTTGCGCATCCCTTCCAAACATATCGTCCTGCTCCCATTCCAATGTCCAAAGAAGACCATGTCGCTTTGGACAAAGAAATTCACAGCTTAGCAATGAAGCAAGCGATTCGCCCCTGCACGAGCCAAGGTGGGTTTTTCAGTCCTATATTTCTGGTACGCAGAAAAGAGAAAGTGCGTCCAGTAATAAACCTGAAGGCCCTCAACGATTTTATCGTCTACCGCCATTTCAAAATGGAGGGTATTCACATGCTGAGAGATCTTCTGAGACCCAACGACTTGCTAACGCGCCTAGATCTGAAAGACGCGTACCTCGCGGTTCCCATACACCAGGACCACACGAGTTACCTCAGATTCTCTTGGAATCTTCACAGCTGGGAGTTCACGAGCTTGCCTTTCGGTCTCTCTTCCGCTCCTTGGGTTTTCTCCAAACTCCTCCGGCCAGTAGTAGCACATCTCAGAGAACAGGGTGTTCGCCTAATCATATACTTGGCCGATATGATCTTCTTGGCTCAGTCTCAAGCTCTAGCGGAGCAACAGACCAAACTAGCCATAGACCTACTCCACAGTCTCGGTTTCCTCATAAATTGGGAAAAATCAATCCTTCTCCCTTCCAGAAACTTAGAATTTCTAGGGTTCGTCGTAGACACCGAGTTAACTCAACTTCGTCTTCCCACAGCCAAGATTCATTCTACCAAACGAGAGATCCGCAGGCTCCTTTAGAGGGAGGAGTTCTCTCTTCGGAACTTAGCGAGAGTGATAGGGCTTCTCTCCTCCTCCATTCAAGCGATCTTTCCCGGACCTCTACATTACCGGGAGTTACAGAGACTCAAGGGGCAACACCTAAGACGCAGTCTCTCCTACTCACAGCGGCTAACTCTGTCGCCGGAAGCAAGGACAGAGCTCAACTGGTGGCTTACTCACATGGAAGCCTGGAACGGCCGAGCAATCTTCGGTTCCGCACCAGACCTCGTGATAGAGTCAGATGCCAGCCGTTCCGGCTGGGGAGCGAGATGCGGTTCAGTAGCCACAGGAGGAACGTGGTCTCCTTTGGAACTCGAGATGCACATAAACTGCCTAGAGCTCTTAGCGGGTTCCTTCGCAGTACGCTCATTCGCCAAAGACAGAGTGAGTTGTTGTATCTTATTAAAAATGGACAACGTCTCGGCAGTGAGATACATCAATCATCTGGGAGGCACCAGATCTCGACCCCTAGCGGAATTAGCCAAAGATTTTTGGCATTTCTGTCTACAACACCAGATTTCAGTCACAGCGGAATACCTACCAGGTCTCACGAATGTAGTAGCAGACTGGTACTCCCGGAACACGACCGATTACAGCGATTGGAGACTCGACAGAGAAGTCTTCCTCAGAATTCAATGAATTTGGGGTCCCATGTCCAAGGACCTGTTTGCCTCGCGCCTGAACGCTCAACTTCAGTGTTCTTCAGCTGGAACCCCGATCCAGCAGCGACGGCGACAGATGCTTTCCTCCAACCTTGGTCAGAAGGGGTTCACTATGCTTTTCCCCCCTTCAACATGATTGCGAGGACCCTGGCGAAGGCACGTCAGGAGCAAACAGAATTGGTTCTGATAACACCGGTCTGGACCTCTCAGACCTGGTATCCAGTTCTTCTGGAACTTTCTTCGGATTTTCCAATCCTTCTACCCCAATTTCCAGATCTCCTGCTAGATCCGGCGGGCAGTCGCCACCCCCTACTCCTCCACGGCTCTCTGTCGTTAGCAGCCTGGAGGATTTCAGGGCAAGGTGGAGAGTTCCAGGCATGTCCTTCAAGGCAGTTAGCCTCATCGAAGAGAGTTGGGCCCCTGCCACTCTCAAAAGATATTCTAACTCTTGCAACGCCTGGAGAAACTGGTGTCAACAGAAAGACTTACATCCAGTTTCGGCACCTGTAGAGGAGATCCTCAATTTCCTAGCATCCTTAGTGGAAAGAGGTTTAGCATATAGGTCAGTTAACGCGTACCAATCTGCAATTTCAGCAGGCCACGACCCTATAGAAGGAATTCCGGCAGGGGAACATCATCTAGTTTGCAGACTACTCAAGGGCATCAGACTTACAATACCTCCTCCGTCCCGCTACAACAAGCTTTGGGACGTTAACATAGTGCTTAACCTGTTTCTTTCCTGGCCAGATAACAAGGAACTATCCCGCACTGCCCTGTCCGGCAAACTCGTTACGCTGCTCTGTCTCGTCTCCTGCAGGAGAGTTTCCGATGTTAAGGCCCTAGACATAGCAGGCAGAACCTTCTCTCCAGATGGCATTGTATTCCACATACATAGAAGGACCAAGTGCAACTCTAGAGTGATCTCTTATCCTGCCTTCACGGATCAACCCAAGCTCTGCTTAGTCAGATGTCTAAAGGCTTACGAGGAGGTTACGGCACCTCTCAGGAACTCGCCAGACGGGCAACTGTTGATAGCCTTACGCAAACCGCATAAAGCAGTTTCCTCCCCAACTTTAGCACGCTGGGTGCGGTGGACCCTAACCCAAGCAGGGATTGATACCTCACACTTTGGAGCGCACTCCGTCAGAGGAGCCATGGCCTCCAAAGCTTTTCAAGTTGGGATTCGCCTGGTTGACATCATGAGAATGCCAGACTGGGCAAGTGAATCAGTATTCAAGGAATTTTATCTGAAACCAGTAGAGCAGCCGGCGGCCATTGTGGTAGGTAAGCTTCAAACTAGCATAATGGGAGCCTCCGGTCTTGACATAGAATAAAGATTTTCCATAATGTCTTACTAGAAAGTCTTAATTCTATTAAAGACACGGAGGCAAGCATTATCCCACCCGGCGAGAAATTTAAACATGTTTACGGATTGTTATATATGAATATATTGCAAATAATGGTTTCATTTTAAACAGTACTGTTGATTGGGTAACAATGTATTTCTCTCCCACCCCTATACGGGAACTAGGGTTGTAATATGCATGAACTGACTGTGTTTCGTTCTATCTTCCTGACAGGGTCAACAGACAAATCAGCCTGATACAGGACACCAGTATTACGCCACATGATGACCTGGCTTAGGACTATCTTGGACACGTTCGCAGCTTCGAAAGAGGAAGTGGCATCATTTTCAGGACTGTTTATGCAGGGACTTACCTTGTCATTGGACGTTTCAAGTCACATGTTGGTGACCTCATGTTGAACTTTTCACAGTCCTCCTGGGAAATGGAGTTTTCTCGTGTTTTTTTCAACTCTCAATATTTTAGAGTGTTTTTTCTGTCTTGTTTACTTGTTACATATATATTTTTCAGCATTCTGAAGAAATATTTCTTGCTGCTGAGCTTCCTTTAATAATTTAATAAAAGAAAGAGAAGCATAATGCTCGCCTCCGTGTCTTTAATAGAATTAAGACTTTCTAGTAAGACATTATGGAAAATCTTTATTCTTCTAAATAATACCATATCCAATATCCTTTTTTCTCCAAAGTGGTACTATATAGAGTTGTCCCTTGTCCCCTCTTTATTTATAGAACCAATGTTGCAACACTTAAAACATAACTATGTAATCAAAGATATTGTTTGAGGTGCGAGTGAAGGCCTCAACTTAGGCAGAGGACATTGTTTTGCATTTATCATATCCAAAATACTCAACTGAAGCATTAAGACACTATTAAAGGTTACGCTTTGGTTTCTGGATATACACTTAAGGTTTCCAAATCTTAAAGTCTAATTCTCATCAGTGTTGGTCCTCAAATATGAATCTTTTGGTATGTCTTGGAATAACAAACATTAAATCTTTAGGGGTTCCTAGATTTAAAGGACATTCTACTCCAAAAGCAACCTTAAACGGATCCTTGATAATATTGATGTATTGACAAACAATGGGTCTCCTTTATTATAATCCTGGTGGGGCTGTTTGGATGTTAATACAATTATGGTAGTTCCAATTATTCTCCAGCCACTGTCAATGCTTCTGAATGCTTTCCTAGACACCTAGTGTAAATAAATTGAGTCACCACTGTCAAAGTTCCGTGGGACGTATAAAACACCTCAGATTGCCATTACCAAACTCAAACTGCCCAAAAGAGGGGAGGGGGCGGGCTGCAGAATACCTTTTAATTACATGCCGAGGAAGCCGATTTCGTCTATCAGTTCTTACAAATGCTATAAATAACAATGGGACAAATCTGAAAAGATTTACCTTTTCTTTGTAGAGCATATTGCTGTAAACTCAAAGTGTCTCTAATTTATGAATGGATAAATTTTTCTGAAAGTAAAGTATTAAAAACAATCACTGCACTGCTTTGGGAACAGGAACACATGTTATATTATTCCCTCAAAGTGTGGAAAAAAAGATGGTCCTGGGTACTCAAAACCAGCACTGTGGATAATATAGCAATCATTTTTTTAATGCATTGATCTTTTTATAAACCTCAAGAGAATTTTAGATTTGATAACCAACAATCTGATATTTGTTGGTTCCCATCAACATCCTGATACACATTTTGTTCATATAATTCTCATGGTCGCTGGGCTTCACTTTTTGGTCACAAGTTTGGATTTCATTGCAGAAAATGTTTAAAATTATTCAGCTCAGATCAACTGAAAACATTATTGGTAACTTGGAACTCTTCAATCCTTTCTCCCCAGCTAGTTATTCAGTTCATTCAGATTTTAGCAAGAAACGTGAAGAACGATATCAAAGTTCCTTAACTTCAGCATTTGTTGGAACCTCATTTGCTCCAATCACAGAATTGAACTCTGCACTGCCATAGGTGTGTGCTGTTACTAGACATGACGGTCAGCATTCTAATATATGTTTAAGCTTTATTACAGCGATTGCAATGTTGCTACACACCTTTGAAGTATTACAATAGTTCTGTATGTACTACTTTTCCTCTAGTACCCCTCTGTTTATTTGTATTCCCCTGCTTTGTATTCATTAGATTTTATACAAAGCTACAAACCTATGTTATGATGTATGCAGTTTTACAGCCAAATCTACAGCCATCTGATAGTTTCAAAAAGCTTTGACTTTGTATAAAACTTCTAAAATGAGACATTTGTCCTAATATATTACATGGTTTGGAAGCATTTTATATGTTTTCTTTAATATGATAATTTAGGTGGTTCTATGTGAAAAACCTCATGTTAAAGCTCTCAAAAGACCGATTTATAATGACCAATTTTATATTAATCGGAAAATCAGCATTTTCTCCCGAGACCTTTAAAAGGAGTTTGCTTGTTTTTAAAAATATTAAGGGGGTTTCACCCCACAAGCCTCCAATTGTTCCTCACTGAACAGTACCCCGCCCTCTCCCGCAGGATACCCCCATCTCTGAGACCCAGCCCCTTCCCCCCCTCCCAACCCGCAAAACCAAAACAGATACATACATACACACAACACACACCAACACACATGCACGCACCCACACACTTACCCATTCTCCCCGTCCTGCGCTTCCGGGTCCAGACATGCCCGTCAGCTCCTGCACACACTCGTGTGCGGCAAGGGCGTGACAGTTTCATTTAGAAAGACCGCTCTGTGCGCAACACCATTTCATTTGAAACATTAATTTTAATAAAACATATTCAAAACTTAAAAGAAATGGTTTTACAAGAAGTGATCTGCACATAGTATAGATGGTATTGTCGTGTTCATCTATCACTGTATGGTTTCCCCGATAGACATCTATCCAAAAGTGTTGTAGCAAACCAAAGGGATGCTTAAAGCATATATACACAGATATATATTAACACATTTCAGAAAAAAGCTTTCCTATATAGCAAAAATTAATCTTCAATGGTGTCACACTACGTGGCAAACTACAAAAACCTACTTTAGGATGCGATAGGCTTACAGGGAACATCTAGGTATATGTTCCAGACTGACGGTGATTGTGATTGGGTCTCTATCATCAGGTGGACAACTAAGCCCTCCTCTAGTGCAAGTCATCTTCATCGTCACAAAATACACGACGATTCATTGCTTACACAAACTATAGGGCTCTCTGATATGTGGCCCTCTACAATTGGTTAGCTCACTTGTACCCCTCTGGAAAATTCCACTTGCTAGCAGCACGCAAGCTGGTTACCCAAGGTGGTGGGAGGGTCGGCCTGGTCATGCCTCCCCACCCAATTAGCGCAACATCTATCATCAATCCTGCGGTCTGCCATTCAATTAGGGCTTTGAACTCTGCCTTGTAGAAGCACTCTGTGCCGGAGAATAAAAGTGAGTGTGGCATGGCTTATCTTCTGGTTTGGGTGTAGCTCGAGTCTATTTTTATCTGACCATGTGACTGGAGACCACGTTATCGAGCTCTTTGTTGCATATAATAGTATTCAATGATGAACTCTTGACTCCTTCAGTGTTTTTTTCATACCCACCTCATACAGAAGTTTATTTCTTTCTCACGTTCATGTAGCTTCTTGACAGACAACCAGGCTCACGGTGGCCTCGACTCTTGGTGCTGGGCCAGCCAGCCTTTCTTGCATTCTCCTTTGCCATAAGCTATTTTCCAACTGCGCCACACTCAAGCCCTTTCCATTCATGGGGTTCAAGTCTTGCTAAAGTGATTTGTCGAAATTCCAGATTATATACATTCCTATGTAGATACATTGGCGCATCGCCGCATTCTATTCACTACTTAGCCAGCCTCAGGATTACTTTGTCTACTTGCGCTACAGCATCTCTACAAGTGTAAAACGACTTTGCATTTCTTCAGCGTTACTTTGCACGAGCATCTCATTTCGATCCCGAAATGTTGCTTAATTTTGACACCTCCTCTTCATATCTTATAGAATTTTTAGGTTCCTTCTTCATTTGTGTCTTTTCAGGGTTCTTCAGTTCTGCTTTTCATGACATCACCAGTCCTCTTTCTCATCCATTTTCAGACTTCTTCCAGGACTCTGTCCAGAAGACCATCATTTCTTCATGAATGCATATAGGGTTTTCTCAATGCATACCTTGTTTCAAGAATTCTTTGTGGTACAGGCATCCTCACTGGTACTGCACATGTCGCAATTTCCGGTTCCCAACATATATGCAACATAGGGGCAGAGCTTCTGGTAGGCGTATTTTGCTCCTCCTCTACAAAGAGCTCAATAAAGAGTGTTTAACATCCAAATGCTATATCTAACAGCCGTTATGATTATTGAATAATCCTATGCTTTATCGAGGCTTAAACTAAGATTTCATAAAAGTTGTGTGGCAAATAAATTGTCTCTTATTGGTTCTTCAATGTAATGTCATCTTCGTTTTTATAACAAACAGTCAGTATTTCTTTAGTCCACTAGTTTCCTTTACTGAAATATTTTGGGGCTTAATTGCTCTACATTACTACTTGTGAAGACTTTTCTGAATTTAAAGGAAAAAGCTAGTTGATGGGTTTTGTAAGCCTACAAAGATAATCTCTGGGTTATATTTTGCTTACTGCCGTGTTCGGTGTACAATTGACTAAATGAGTAAACATCAATGTAACTAAAAGAAATGTATAGAATAATGGTGCACGACATGTGCAGTAGTGTCTAATCTGAAATATAGATGCTTTCTTAACATTTAAAATCGCCGACCGTCTCAAAAAGTAAATATTAGACGCGTGCTCCTCACAGTTCCTTTCAAAATTGCAGAGTCCATTCACAGGATGTTTTGTGGTAAGTGAAGGCTAGCAATCCTTACATAATACGGTTGGAGGGAATCATTTATAGTTTACGAGGACTACAAACAGCACCCAGACATACCATGTTTCGATATAGGTACTCAGGGTGCAGATTGACCAACGCGCTACACAAAAGAGCAGACATGCAAATAGGACCTTGGTGTTGATACACTCCACGGGTAAGCTTCTAAAACATATTAAAGAGTACTGAGATTTGAGTGATTAAGAATCTTCTTGTTGGGTGAGAGATGGATAACTTAGCTGATCCAATACTCTCTCCTTATTTACAAAAGATTGAGGATGCATAGTATGCCAAAATGATTTGGTAAACGAATGACCCAAGAAATGTAATGGACATTTTTTCAACAGACTTGGTCGTGGACTTCTTGCTACTTTACAAAAGTATAATACATAGAGGTTGAGAACATAAGATAGTATGTCTAATTTTTAGCCAGCCACAGTGGTTTAAAACAATTGATAGTATTAAATTGGATACTAGCACAATGTCTTTTCAGCACTTAAGATTTCAACCCTGTAAGACATAGCCTCTCTATTGTTGGACTACACCTCTCCTATTTGCAGGAGGAACCGGGTCCCCTTAAGAAAAGGAAGACTCAAAATTCTCTAACAAACACAGTATCATTGCAGGTGATTATTTTAAGTGGGATTTATGACAGACAATGATATTGATGACAAAAGTGATATGTTGGATCAAACAGATGAAATCTAATTATGATTATTGTATATCATTAATCCTAGAAAAAAGGAAATGAATAGCTTCACACTGAATTACAGCTCCTGAGGAAGGGAATTGTTTCCCGAAACGCGTACAGCAGAGATGGAAAGAATTAGGAAACTACCTACACCACGAATCCATCAATGTGTAAAAACAATTTAGGATTTGATTAGGAATAATTTTATTTTTCTTTCTTTTTTTAATTAAACTTTGGACTGAATTTGATTTACAAAACTAAATAAATTGTGTGTACTTAATAGGATTCAATGCTGTACATATGAAAACCAATACACAACATTAGTAAATAAATGTTATAAAAGATACAATAAATAGTAATTTTTTTGTTGTTTTGCAACATAAATTGGGTGAGCGAGGGGCAGGAGAGTTCCACAAAGGTGTGGACATCTGCTGGATTTCATTATTTGCACCACCTTGTGCCAGGGTTGGTTTATCTCCCTTGCACACCACTACTTATCTTAAAACTTAAGAGTAAACAATCACAAGGAGTGCGCCTAGACTCTTGCGAAATAGGTTTGCAAGATTGGTTTGAGCCTTCATTTATTAAAGGTTGCATGAAAAAGCTGTACACTAAAAAAGGACTCTTATAAGGAAGTGAGATCAGATATTACCTTAGGACAACATAAAACCAGAAATGGCACAAATACAGCAGTGATTTCTCAGTGGGAAACACAGACAACTGCTGTGTCAGCGGTAAGGCAGGAACACTAGAGGTAAGCATCACTGGACTTATGTCCCATCGAGTGCTTTACAAGATGTTTGCATTAATACTTCATTTAGTACAGTTACTGAAAATGTGGGTATTGTGTGATACAGAGAATAGGTCTGTCCTACCTGAAGGGTAATTTCCTTGAAGATAAATTGTTCAAATTCACTCAAGAGGAGTAGGACAAAAATGCTGCTCGTGTCCCCACACATTATGAAATAGCAAACGTGGGGGGGCCTATTTTGACAACCATCCAAATGCAGAGGGTCAAGAAATTTAGATATTTGCTTCTATGTTATTATAGCTCAAGCAAGGAGAGTGTCCACAAGACTAAAAGTCCCCATGATACATCAAATATGATACATCAATTCCTCCTCATTTAAGTGAGGCAACATTCTGGTGTGTGGTCCGTCCAGGTGGTTGATACCTAAACTTTTTTCACTTTTATTTAATTAATTTGACAGAACAATAACCTTATCCGAAGGCATGTAGAGCACTGTTTAATATCAAAACAGTACAATATGGAACACAAGAAAATACACTCTCAGCACAAGAGACAAGAGCTATAATGCAAAACAACACGAAGCTAAAAGCACAATGACCAAGAATGAATTAGCATAATCAAAAATGCTATAGGGAAGGGGAAGGTTTTCATATCTTTACATAAGGTAAGTAGAGATGGGGTTAGAAACAAATATACAGGGAGTGCATTCCAAATCCGGGAAAAAGTGCTTGATAAGGCATGCTTGGAAGTGAACAGTGTATACCCTGCAGCTCTGTCCCTCCCCTGCCCTCGGGAGTTGAATCTTTGCAGACAGATAAGAAGTTTGCTGCAGACGCATGGTCTTAAAGGCTACACAGTAGAGTTTAAAACGGATGAAAGACTATTTGGAGCCAGTGGAGCAAAGCAAGAAATAGGAGAAAATCGAAAATGTGTAGGCAATCAAGACAAACCGAATGCGCAATGGAATACGGACCCAAGAAGTCTTTAGACTGTGAAACACGCATTAGCAATTTCCCCCCCTCATCAATATGGGAAAGAACAAAAACATGAACCACAGATCAAAAGGGTTCAGCAGGGATACATTATTTTAGTCAAGGAAACAGGCATCTGAATAAGTGCTCTCTGCAAATTCTTTGCCACATGCACATTCATTCACAACTTGCAAATGTCAAGTGAATGGGCTAAATAACATAACAATCCTTGCTCAAGGTGGCCAAGACTGTATCTCGTCAATGACCTGGCCAGGAGAAATTCAGTATTGCCAGTGCAACATTTTAGTATTGCGGCCAGCATCCAGTACAAGCAATCCCCCAGGAGAAAAACATCCGCGCACACCACACCAGACCTCCCAGCAAGTCCATACAAAGGTTGAAAGAAAAAAAAAAAAAAGAGAAGAACAATTCGATCGCTGCTGCACCCCACAAAATATGAGCACGGTGGGGAGAGCAGAAAGATCCCATCTGGAGAGAATGAGATCTGCCAAAGAGGAAAGAACAAAACATACACGTCCCAAACATATGCATGCAGATAGAATGGCAAGGAGTGCTTCATGTCCACCATATCAAAAGACACCGAGTTCGAGAAGCAAGGGTAAGCCGCAACCAACATCTTCTGCAGTGCTCCAGCGGTCATACACAACCTGGAGAGCAGCTGTTTCAGTACTCGGTTGAGCCCTGAATCCGGACTAATGAGCGCAAAGGAGTTGATGCCACTCTCCATGCTCCAGCAATTGAAATCAAGACTGGCTTTTCCAGGATATTACTGAGAAAACTTCAGTTATCGGGCAGTGTTTATTTAAATTGAAGACGGTGAAGACATTTACTTCAATAAAAGCGAAACGTGGCGCACCTTTAATTGTTTAGGGAAAGTGATGCATTCAAAATATATTCATCTGTTCAACTTCTGCTGTGTTTCGTTTCCATAGATGCTCATGCGGAGGAGCAAAATACATTCATATTTATTTTCCTAGCATTATAGGGTCAGAGCAGTAACATGAAAAAATATGATGGAAAATGTAGTTCCGATTGAGAAGTATTATTTTAACAACAAATGTTGCTTGCTCAGAATTCCTGTATTGCGTGCATTTACCAGACATATCCATGTGGTGTGTTTATACACATTAACGTGTGGGAGAAGGGCTTCCACAAATGTAATAACTTGTTTGAAGCAATACCTATTTTCTACACAACCATTTTTATTATATGTTAAATTCATTTTCAAGTTTAATGATGATCTGGTGGCATGCTGCATACTTTTTAACTTTTTACCCTCTTTCTGAGACAAATTATTTTTTCTATTACAATGTACACTAGAATTATGAAAACTGTGTGTAAAATACTCCCACCTCAATATCGTATCTGGGGCACAGATGAGTATGCTATGTGTGGTTTAAACATCTACTAAACCTTAACTTGCAGTCAATGCGGTAAATCGTACTATAAATGGTCAGTGGCCGCAGGGCACTTGCAACAGGGGTGATCATTATACCAATCACATGGCACACTGTCTCTTTTAAGACGACACTTACATCCTTTAAAACACGAGACCACAGCCAGTGCAAGTGCAGTTGCAAAACAAAAATGAAATAGTTGCATGCAAATGAAAAACAGCAAAACATGTCCCTGTACTGGTAGCCAGATAATTATTTCAAATGGGTGTGTAGTGCTCATGTAGGATTCCTCTAACTTTTGAGCACTAGGATTATTATTAGCTCAGTCAATAGTTTACTGACCACCGAAAGACAACATTGGACCATGAGATTAGATCTAGATTTTAGCATTGAGCACTTGCCTCTGCGCTATTGTATCACATCAATGGCATACTAGTTCCACCAAATGACTTTCACTCACTTTGGTTATGCTTTTGTGTTCCTATTCTATGGGAGGGGAGCTTGGATTGCTTAGCCCCTGCTGCGCAAGTTCTTTGTGATGGGAATTTCGCTGTTGAAGACTATGATGTGCTCTCTTTCTATGCAAGAGTAGTCTGCATTTCTGTGGACCTTCATTCATCTCTTCAGTGTGAGGATGCTTGCACTGCTCCCTCCCCAACAGTTCCCCAAAATCCCCCATAGAATGGCACCTCTACTGCTCTGTCTGAGGACTTCTGTGGTAATCATGTACTGTTGAGGTCCACGACATTCCTGTTCCATGTGAGGAAAGAATGATCTACTGAGGTCCATGGCATACCTTTTCTGTTAGAAGGGGAGTTTGCACACCTGAATCCTATGTTGCATCTGTTCTATGTGAGGGGAGCTTCTACTACGGAGACTGATTCCTCATCAGTCACTTCACTTCACTACACTGCAACAACAAAACAAATCACACACAGACTCGCACAACAGCACACGACGACTACCGACCGTAAAACACCCCAAGCCCAGCCAACGGGCCCACCGGGCTGTGTCTGCCAATAGCACATCACCGCTCTCTTGCACTTTTCCAGCCTTTTGCGCACTAACTCACCCCCCACCCCCACCCTTTTCTCCCTTTTCAGAGCCGCCAGGGGACCACTCCGGTGGCGATAGTGCACGCTACAAATATCCTTTAACATTAACATCAGTTCTCCGTTTGGGTATCTTACACCCTTGCTTTAGCTTGCACTGATCCATTCCACATGTTCTACAGGATGAAAGCTTGTATTGCTGTTGTCCTGATTTGCCTTTTCTGTTTGTGTGTGGGAAGCCTTAACCGCTCCTACTCAAGATGAGCTGTGTGAGCCAAGTGTTAAACAGCTTATGCTGCTGCTGTATGTATTCTTTGCATGTAGGGGGAAGCTCACAGTGTTAGTGCTCCTGTGTTCCATTTTTGAGACATTGTTTGTTCTACTGCACACTGTGCTTTACCAGTAGATTGAGAGAGAAATCTGCCTTTCTGTCACGATATGGACTGCTTCCACATGATATCCATGCAGTTTTAACTTTTTGTATGTGTGTTGGCTGGATATCATATATACATTGTACTCCCTCATGAACGAGAAAACCTATGTTTACCCCTTTTTCAGTTAGTAAAATACTCCCACCTCAAAATATTATCTGTAGCACTGCCTACGCATATAACAATGATGTAAATGCTCTACTCCCGGAAACACTAAGATGAGAAGATTAATTTATCACAGATGACAGTGTGAACAAACAGATGCATCTTAATCAGGATAAATACGCACATGGCACGTAATTTGCACTTGCCACTGACAATTTACTCTTGGCAAATAAAAAATGGTGTGCTGTTTGTATGTGTAGAATTGAGGCGACATGTGACCTTTAATGGTAAGCTAGAGCTTGTAACTTGAACTTTTGTACCCCAGGCATAGTATTTACCATTCAAATTGCATATCAAATTTGAGAAGTCACACACTGGAGAGGATGTTTCAATTGAATGTATTTTCACCAATTGCTTGACTACAATCATTTCTCTCAATTATTTCTGAAGAATCTTATATTTATATAACTATTGTTTTGAAATGAAAAACATGGCTTCACCAACAAACATGTGCTACAGCTTGGTTGCACATCCTCAGAAGTAATTAAAATCAAGATCACAGCGACAGAGAGAAGATCCCTTAAGGAAAAAAATCAGCCTTATGCCGGCCGGGTAACGGATGAGAATAACTATTAAGACCAAACCTCGACCCTCTCCTGCCACCAACCCCACACCTTCTGGAATTTCTGGGTACAGCCCCTCGCATTATATACTCGCCTCTCAACGGACACACAGCTGTCAAGCTCAGCGGACGAAAACGACTGAGCCATGGGCGATCCGCAGAGCCCCACATTGCAGCAATAACTCTCTTAGTCAACTCAATAAAAACACCTGCTCATACAATTTGAACCCCGCCTCCTCCCTAATCCATAGTTTTGGATCACATGGAACCTGCAGCCCCAGCAGTGAGGTTAACCTGTGGATACACTTACCCCAGAAATCCTGGATTTTCTCACATTACTATAACATATAGAAAAAAGTGCCCGCCCCTCTCCGCATCGGCCAGGACATGCACCCATGTCCCTCCCAGCTTTGAAATGACCCAGTTTGAGAAGCTGAGGAAGAGACTTGTTATTGCAGAGGGGCTGATCTAGCGCTGGTTCCCCTCCCGGCTCCCCTAACCCCCACCCAATGTGCATTGGCCCATACCTGCCGGACGTGTAGTAGCATCAAGGGGAGATCTGTCTTCTGGTCTCTCCCACCCATAAAGCACTTGATTGGGTGGCATCTGTCCCATCCTATCCCTTTCTATCGCGATGTGGAGTCGCCATTAATTCCCGGCCACCAGTTCTGCAGCTGAGTAATACCGTTGAAGACAGGGCAGGACAATTCCCCACTCCCACACAGAGTGCTGCAGTGTTTGGGGAGCAATACACTGCGGTTCCCCCGCCCCTCCACCCATCCCACCTCCAACAGCCCCTGATCGTGGTGAAGACCATCTTGGGAACAGGGAGTGCAGCGTTTTGCAGCACAGAGAAACCTGGGGAGCGTCAGCATTTTGAAGCTTGGTACGACTGACCTGGATGACCTTAAACGCAAATGCAGGGCAGCGGAACGCAAATGGGGGTCTTCAGGCGCACCGTCTGACAAGCTGTCTTCTGCAAGGCAATATAGAATCTGCATCCAGTCCAAGAAAAGAGTCCATATTCAAGCCTGCATCTCTGCGGCATCAAACAACACAGTCAAACTTTTCAAACTCTATAAGGAACTGCCCAATCCTACTGCAGTCTCTTCCTCTACCGCACCAACCCAGGCTCTTTGCTTGGCCTTGGCTGCACACTTCACCACCAAAACACAGGACATTTTTTCTTCTCTCTCTTCCGCATCCACTCGTGCACCATCATCTCCTGGGCCCTCCCCGCCGCCCTCGGCCGCTCCCAACTCTCCCCTTCTTCTCTCCTCTCCCCGTCACACCTGAGGCAGTCATAGACAAGTACGGTCTATGAAAGCTTCTTCCAAACAGGTGGACCCCTGCCCCTACAAAACCATCAAGGAGAACATTAACTCACTATCTCCAGCCCTGGCAGATCTCTGTAACCTCTCCTTCACCACTGGAATCTTCCTCAATGCTCTCAAGCATTCTCTTGTGCACCCTCTGCTCAAAAAACCCTCTGCCAACCCTACTATTCTGGCAAACTATCACCCGATCTCCATCACTCCTTTCCTGGGCAAACTCCTGGAGAAGTTGACCATCTCTCAGCTTACCCTCCACACTGAATCTGTTTGTTGTCTCCATCAATCTGGCTTTAAAGCATCCAGAGACACGGAAACTGCTCTTCTGAACACCCATGAAGACCTGCTCTCAAACCTTGACTTACTCTCCCTTTGTCCTCATTCTTCTTGACCTATCCTCAGCTTTCAATACGGTAAATAACATCCTTATCTCCTGTCTCTGTGAGACCCTGGGCATCGCTGATCAAGCCCTGGTATGGCTAGCATCCCTTCTCTGACTGCCCCTCACAGGTAGAACTTGGTTCGTTTCTCTCCACTTTTGGTGTCCTCCAGGTTTTTCAATGTCTACATGGCCCCTATGGCCAACATGATCTCTGCCTTCACCTCCAACTTTGTGTTATGCGATTGCTCTCTTTCAGGCCACCCTCTGACTCTTCCTCGCTCATCCCAGACAGTCTTTCCACAATTCAGTCCTGGTGTGCTGCTAATGACCCCTGCCTAAATACCAGCAAGACAAAGATCGTCCTCATAGGTACCCCTGCTCCCATTTTGCCACTTTCACTCTGGCCAACCGCCCTTGGTCCTGCATCCTCACCCACTAGTGAGGCAAGAAATCTGGGGGTCATCTTCGACTGTACTCTCTCCTTCTCTTCTCATCTCTGACATGTCCAATAATTCCCACTAGCTGCACCTCCTCAGAGGTATTCTGCCTTTTTTCACCTTTCCCCAGAGGTTCACTGTCTCCAGAGCCCTGGTTCTCTCCAGACTAGACTACTGCAACAGTATCTTTCTCATTCTTCCCACCTCTACTCTCTGACCTCTTCAACTTATTCAGAACAGAACCGCAAGACTATCCTTGGCCTCGAGCACTGGGGCTGCATCTCTTCGGCACTGAAATCCCTCCACTGGCTCCACGTGGCTGCAAGTATCAAGTTCAAGATCCTGTGCATAAACCACAAAGCTTTCTGGGGGTGAGGCCCGCACTATCTACAATGCTCTCTTCCTAAATACTCTCCCTCTAGAGCCCTCTGCTTGGCCCCCTCCAACTCTCGGTGGGTGAGCCGCTCTCACAAACAGATTGGGGGGTAGATCTTTATCCTCTGCAGGTGCCTCCCTCTGGAATTGCCTCCCTGCCTCTCTCTGTTTTGAGCCTGAACACATAAGTTCCAGAAACTCCTCTAGACCTTCCTTTTCTCTCCCACCTTCTCTCTCCCTCTCCCTTGCTAATCTTCCTTTCCTCCTCTCCTGCATCCCCCCAACTCTGTTCAGTTTTTGCTGACTGTTGCTTGGTTCACCTCCAGAGCCTAACAGGTCCCAGGCTCCCCTGCCAGTCTTTTGCACTTGCCTCAGGGCCACTGCACTTTATTTTTCAGCATTACTCCGCTTTTAGCTTACGCTCCATGAGCGGGGCAACCTCTCTGCACTTAACCTAGGGACCTGCTGGACCGGAGAGTTTTTGTTCCCTCATCCCCATCCCTACACCTCTGTATGTACATATGCATTACCGAAATGTTCTAATACCAGTTAATTGTCTGTCCTGCACCCCTTCCTTCTCCTCCCACCATTTCTCGTCTCCCCCTCCCAGCTTGGTCACAACTATAAAACCTCATGCACTTACTCTAGGAGAAATGTAGTCAGGCCTAGTATTCTAGTTTTCTTTTTTCTGTTTTGATCATTCAGAATCTTCAAGGCCTATGAATGATTACTGTATTCCCTTCCTGCCTTGAAGCGCTTTGAAGCAATGCACCTGTGTATAAGCGCTGTACAAACAAACAATAAATAAATAAAATAAAGATGCAAGAGCCAAGATCAGGGGAAGGGTACACTGGAAATTGACCATATAGCTGGTTATTTGAAAACATTACAAAAAGGACCTGAATAAGGGTATAGATCACCCCTGGAAGTCCTGCAAGAACAAGCTTTTACCTATTGGGCCGCTGGCAAAGATAATGGACTTCTCAAAGAGCATCGTGGGCACAGGAGAAACCACTCAACTGGTTGGTACCACCAGAACGCTAATAAGTTACAAAGAGGCAACACCTGCGATTAATTCTCCCAACTGCAAGACTCATACTTCCTACCAGAAGTACAAACAGTTATAGCCCTATGCGGATGATCCCCAGACAACCAGCCATCACTGCTGGTAAGCATTTCTCCTTCTCAGCCCAACATAGTTAGGGGTCCACTGCCTCGTTTTGGGTGAGCTGGGGGCCAATATCACAAAATGCCTGGTTCTTTTATATTCAAGGAAAGAAGACAACAACTGGTTGGTTTACCAGCATTTTACAATGGAGGGCATACACTTGTTCAGGGACATCTTATTGTAAAGCCACAAGGTACACTGCTAGTGTGCCTCGAATTTAAAAGTTGCGAACCCCATGATCGCCATTTTTAAAACCACACAGAAGATTCATTAAGTTTCACTGGGGATGGGGGCGGTGGGGAGGGAAGAGGGCAGTTTTAAGCCTAGGCTTCCTGAATCTACTGGCAGAGGTCCGGTTTTGCCATCCCAGCAACTAGACTCCGTCAATTGGACACTGTGTTCACGACTTTGTAGTTTCTGTCACAGTGTCCGAAATTAAGATCCAATGAGCAGGAGCTAAAGCCAGCTCCTGGGTGGCAGGCATCACCCAGTAGGCAGGAGCTACTGATGAGGAAATAAGAGCGAGTACCCAGCGCACCGCAAATCGAACTTCCACACAAGATGCACAGTTTAACTCTTTGCCCATTATGTACGATTCATTATGTTTAATTGTCTAGTAGATGTGCCCATTTCTTTTTTATTAGCTTTCTCTAATACTTATTAGTGTCATATGTTGTAAGGCATTAAATCGTCTGGGGAGCCAACAGTAGCTCCTGGGAACTGTTTTCAAGATAGACAGGCTCTCCCAGACTTGAAGCAGGCCCTAAATAGCTCCCAGCTCCCCTCAATTTCAAACCTTGCTGTCAGATAAGGCAAGTCATCAAGAGAGAAATGGCCAAAGTGTTAAGGGATGGTACTGTTTCACTGAAGGTTTTGGCCAGAACTGTGGGCCTTCAGTCATCCGTGCAAGACCTCTACACTACAGAGCCTCGAAAAGACTGAAAATCTTCCAAGAGTTTTTCGTATTGCTATCCATTAACTTGGACCTAACCTGGCTAAACAAACTCGAGGGTCATTATTGGCGCACAGTATTGGGATTGGGCCCCTCGTGCCCCATAGAATATCTTCGCCTAGAACTAGGCCCAATATCACTAAGGGGAATGGCACTCCAAGCCATGGGGTCATTCTATTTAAAGTCTTGTGCCGCCCCGGTCTGTACGTTACTAGCACTGGTCAGATGCAACTACGACTGAGAAGGTATTACGAGGGTCTAATTATAAAATCCTAAATGAAACTCTCTTCTTAGAGATCGATTGGCCTTTTACCAAAAAGATAGGTACACAGTATGTTCACCTGAAAAAATCTTTCGAACTGAAATTTAACAGATGGGATTGGTGTGGGAATTAGATACATCTGACCAAGTTAAAAGAATATGAGGAAGTGACCCATGTTGTACACCGTTATCGAAGGATTCAACCTCATTTGTTGTTGTGCCCAGCCCAGAAAGTAAGGCAGTTTCTTTCAAAACTATGTATAAACCAACTGCCGGTATTGTCTGTCACGGGCCCTCGCTTAGGGGTATCCATTTGCAGTAGCTCAAGCCAGATGCAGACAGCCAGATACGTCCTCGCTCAATGTGCCCTCCTGGGACCCCTATACATGTGTTTTGTTAGGCTTATGAGTCAATCACTGCAAATTCCTTTTGGGATTATTGCTTGAATTCCGACTATCTCAGTGCAGCTTGCCTTATTTAGAACATGGCAGCATGTTAAAACTCTTCTACCTGACAAATGACACCAAGGCCGCTGTAATTGGGGTATCCGGTGGGAGTCCGTGGGGCCGTGAATCTGAATCAGAATTTGAACTTGAATTTGCAGACAATGTTCCACAATCTTGATCTTTAAGTATTTCTATCTCTTTAAGTATTCTGATTCCTATGGATCTCATTAATGAAACTTTCGGCTAATCGCTTGAGGAGTTTGATGAATCTGGAACTGATTTGATTTGTTTTACATTGTTATACAATGTACAAATGCAATATATTAGATGCAATACAATGCAGATCATGTATATTATACGTTTTATTTTGTGTAAAGTCCAAATTATGGATTATATCACAATAAAATTATTATTAACTTGGAATACAGATGCTCTGCCCAAACTCCACTGGTGCCTAAATCATACGGACACATGATGAGGGGAGGAGGGGCATTTCCAGCTCTACCCCAGACTTGGTCCAGGAGTCACCACTGGAAGCGAGTCGCACTGGCTGGTGGACCCAGTATTACAATATCATCAATGGTTAGGGGGTGACTTATACTGGGAAATGGTTCCCCCAGACTTGCATATCAATGGCTTGGAGTTCATGGTAAGCTCTATTGCGATAACTATATCAGACATTCACTGATAGAACTAGCCAAGGACTTCTGGCATATCGCCAGAAGGAGGAGGATCCATCTGGTTGCTGTAACTAGAATTTCAGGAATTTCCAAGATCTCAGCAATGGAAGGCTCAATCTCCTTATTTTTGCCTAACACATCTGCCAGCGCAAGGTCCCTTTTTAATGGCTCTCTTCACGTTCAGGCTCAATGCTCAACTACGATGATTTTATTGTTGGAGGTTCAACACTCACCATAGCAGTGGACACATTTCTCTGCCATTGTGTCTGGGGGGTGGGACTATGCCTTCCCCCCTTTAACACATAGCTGGTGTGCTCACGAAGATGAGGTCTTAGAAGGTGCTAACACACTGGTGAACGCTGCAAGTCTGGTATTAAAAATTCTTCTCAAACTTTCTGCAGATTTTCCAATTCCTTTGACCTTTCACCTGCAAGTCATGGATGGATCTTTTTCCCTCATGGCACAGTGTAATGGCTCCTCCCAGGCCTTTAAGCTTCTGCCCTTATCAAGGATGCATAGGCTTCATCTACTTACAGGAGATGACAAGCAGCATTTATCCTTGTGTGGTCGTTGGTGTGTGTAGCGAGACGACAGTCTCATTTCAGCTCCTATGGCAATGTTTTAAACTTTCTAGGTTTGCTGGCGGACAATGGCATAGTCTTCTGTACAACAGACGTCTACAGATCATCCATATCCATTGGGCATGATCAGGCGGACGTTAAGCACAAAGCCAAGAACATCATCCCTTGATGCAAAGCTTCCGAAAGTTTAGGATATTGCTCAGGCCCCCAGAGCCCTGATACTCTTCCCTATAGGACGTGTAGACCGTTTTTCATTTCCAGAAGCGTACATTCGAAATGTAGCCTTAAAGTTCCGTCCACCAAGTTGACCACGTTGTTTTGCTGGATATCCTTCAAGAGGGTCTCCAACTTAGGGTTCTGAATGTTACCCAGAGGCAATAGGCCCCAAGAAAGCATCTGTTTTTCAATCTTCAAGCAGACAGACCAGTATTTGGTCTGTGGCTTACCCAGCTTTTCACATCCTCACTTGCGAGTCATTGCTTGCCTCAAGTAATGCAAATTAATTACAGCACCCTAAATATCTGCAGTTTCTGCAAAGCCTCTTCTTGCACGAAGACGTCCCTTGAAGTCGATGTTTAGCCCCACAATGGCAAGAATAGTTCAGCCCCACATTGGCAAAAATAGTCTGGTGGGTCATGGAACAACGCCAAAACTGAATTGATGGCTTTCGATGCCCATTCCTCCATGTGCACAAATGCTTATTACCTGCACGCTATGCTGGAGGTTTGTTATTAAGTGGGTGGATCAGTGTGGGAACTCAGTTTTTAAAAGGTGTTCTATTTTAACAAGGCTGTTGCATTGTTGGGGCTGACTACCTTTTGAACAATCATAACACCCACCCTTGTGTCTTGCTGCCGAATTTTGATTCCCCTTACTAAGCAGTAGCAGTATGAGGGAGTTCCAATTCTATCTCCTTGTTTGTGTTCCTTTCTACTGGCACTTGCCTTAACATAAGTCCCCTCACATATACTAATCCTTTGTAAACTCTTTTTTGGTGCAGATCCCCAAGCCAACCAGAGATCTGGCTAGGGGAATCTTCGGCCTTATATGGAATGCCTTTGTGAGTTTGCGCTTCCTGAAGCATTATTATATCATTGTTTGGACTGCCCCTCTGCTCATTTGTGCTGTCTGTTGTGGATGAGGTTAACTGTTTTATGTTCTTTATTTGAATTTGTGCATCAAAGAAGGTTGAAGTGTCTAAAGGAGGTAGTGAGGTCATAGTGCCTAGAACTACCAGATTTAAAATGGTACAAGGTTTCAACTTGAGGTGAATCCACATAAAACCCCTTGTCTCAACTGGAAAAGTATTTTGTTGTAAATGTTCGCTGCTGAAGGTTTCAGTATAGAAAATGAAGCATGCTGCAAGGCCGGTGAATTTAATAGAATTAAAACTTCCCTAGATACAATGAATTTCAATTAAGCATTTTTGGTCGCAACAATTAATGGTTCATCTCCACATTAAACTCATTGGAGGGTACTTGACTTGGAGAAACACATTAAACTTTATATTTACTAGAGTTAGGGGTTGCTGGCCCGCCGAACAATGAAATGAAGTAAGGTTTTCACACATTCTGCAATGGAAACGCATGAGAAAAATTAACACATTCTGAATACCAATGATGATTGCTTGCATATTTTTGGTAATTCTGAAAACTAGACAGAATTCTACCATGTGCTGCGTTTAGGACCTCGGTTTGATTAGTTAGGTCCTGGTTCATACCAAACTTTCAGAATCAAGTTGAAAAAGTGTCATTTTACTTGCAGGCCAAAATTGGAAGACTAGTTTTACAATTACATAATTTTTTGCAGTCACAAGCTAAAATTCCATCAAAAGAAACAGTGGTAAAATGAGGATCTGAGGAAAACATTGGTTTCCACGTGTTAAACGTCATTCTGTGTTAAATGTCATTAAATGTCATTGTTAAGATTAATGAATTATTGGCATTTGTGCAGTGCGATTATACCCAAAAATGGGTCATTGCATCATTCCCAAAACATTGCATCATTCCCTCCTCCTCCTCCCAACCTCCCCCATGCCAACTTGGCAAAAGACTGATATCCCCGCTGCTTGGCTATCAAGAACTCCGAGTGCCCCGCACCTTTGTTACGTATAGCTCTCAAGCAGCCCCCAAAGACCTCCGTAGGTAAAGCCATCTGCCTGGCTGTTCGCGGATACTCTGTGGGACTACTAAACCTTTGCGTGGTAGGTTGATGGGTCTCCCAGATCTGGTGGGATCCCTTGGAGTAGACACAAAGGAGAAGGAGCATTCAACCCACTACCTAACACCAACCTTTGGCCCACAGCCCAACCACAAAAATAAAAGCTGCAGCCTATCGCGTACAATTTCTGAACCGGCTGTGTACTGGCCCCACTTTCTTTCTGCCATTTGCCTGCTCTCCGAAGACATTCAATTGACAAATGCAACTCATAATCAGAGAAAATCTTTCACTATAACCAACTCCATCTACATAAAGCAGTGTATAACTGTTGCAAAACATCAAAATCATATCGGTGGTAGACTAAAAGAGGAGTCGAGATGTCGGAATCCCAGATCCTCTAGAGGTGGTGGTAAGAAATCAAGTTGAAAGCTACTACTAGCCAGCTATAAAAAAAAAGTCACTCACCGGCTCAATTCTATACATACACAAACCACACCATTTCTTACTCGCAAAGAATCAAATATCTCTAACCAATAGCTAGTGCACATTTTGCGCCCTGTTCTAGAGCCAATACAAAGGAAACTTTCCAAAGCCTCCCACAGTAGCCTCATATGCCCAGATATGCTGTTTAAACGAAGAGCACCATGCAGATTGGTGAATAGAGACAGTTTGAGGAAGAATGGAGTTACCTTATGCAGCCAGTTTACTTGAGAGCTCCACTATTCTAAAGAACAATAAACAATGGCACCAAGCATAAGCATAAGCATTCAATCTGTACTTGTCCACTAACAGTTGCAGTTAAAGCGTTGAACACACACAATATATAAATCCAGTGCCCACAGGGAGCCCAGAAATCCTGTGCCTTAAATTACTCACCTAGCCTTCCTCCAAATTCCCTTGATAGGCCGTGACAACATTTTTGAAACACAAATGGCCAGAAGAAACTAAAAGCATCAGGAGCCCCAGCAACGATGCCTCTCACCTCCCCAAATGAGCACGGATTAGACCTGCATCCATCAACACGCCCTGTCCAACACATTCAAAACCCTAGCCCATCTACCCCAACAGTATTGGGCCCACAGAAAACACTAAGAAGCACCACAGCTCTCCGCTTGCCACGAAATTCATCCACCCATAGGGTAATAGTCAAGCAAACGTGACATGCAGCCCCTTCAGAAATCCATTGTCATGTAAACCCAAGAAACCACCGGAAACCCAATTCTCCCTACCAAGGGTACAAAAGTAATAAACGGATGTACACTATGTAGGTGTTAGAATTATGTATGTTTATGCTCTGGAGTTGTCAGACACTGGGAGAATACTGGAATGGGGTCTGTGATATAATGTCAGAGATTTTCAATTGCACTGTAGAACCCACCATGCAAAACTGTCTGTTTCACCAATTCAAGGAACTACACCGCAGTGAACAGAAATTGACAGGTCTATGTATGTTATTAGCAATTCGATGTATAATGTTGTTGTGGTTGCGGCCTACCTCCCCAACTGTCTGTAGCACATGTAGCTATGGGCCGTTACATGGGAATCGGACATGGAAGAACACTGGTCTTCACTGCAACCTGCAAACTGCAAACCCAAGGACATATGCCCCCACTTACCTGTTAATAACTCAGATGAATGTACATGATGCTCAAAGCCCACCAACCGACTAACGTTCCCCCTTCGTTAGACCTGTGTGGATACACCCGTTTGTAGAGAACTTCTCACAATATACCATGCCACAATGACTAGGGTCAGAAAAAGGCTGTAAAGTAAGATGATGATGTACCTTGTCCAAGAATCAATGACCAAGATGTAAAACAGCTACCACTGTCAATGCCGCTACCCCTTACCTTTGTTGTAATGTCAAGCACTTAATAAAGTTTAAAAAAAGAAGAAAAAAAAATCATCCAGCCTCGCAGGGAAAGATAACATATGCAAAAGGGCTAGGCAAAAAGATAGAGAATCGAATATTCCAATAAAAAAAAAATTAAGCCGCCACCCCCCCCCCCCCACCACCCCACCCCCCCGAGTTGTCCATGCGATAGTGTTACAAGCCAGGAATGACCTGGCCCACCACCTGTATCCTCCCATGGCTTCTCGGACTCCCACCCCGGACTAAACATAATGAGAGCGACACATGGCCAACAAACGGACACACTGCCTTTGCACTACCTGAGACTCCCCTGTCAACCCCTCCTGAGCACTAAACGTCTGCACTGAACCAACCTCCATTAATATTAAATGACCCATGAACACTTGCAGCCTTGCGGTGTGGCTATCCGCCCCATGCTCTCTGGCCTACAGTTCTACCACTGTAGAATGAAGCAACAATTAGCTCCGGTGTAGTGAGCGGTCCGATTCGGGGGCTAGCATGCTGTGGTAGAGAAGGGGCCCTGGCAGCATCCAATAAGACTAACACATCGTACAACAGGCGCTCTGCAAGTGTAAAAGGGCTTCCATGACCTGAGAATGTTCTCTGTGGTTATAGGCCATTTGAAAAACACTCTTTTGTACCTACAAAAGGATCATCGTAGCCTGTAGTGTCTCAACTGCCTCAGGATGGAGATGAGCGCACAAGATCAAAATGCCAATCTACTAACCAGTGCATCCCCTGGAGGCCCTCTAAGGGAAAATTCCCTGGAGCAGAATAAAGCAGAATAGAGAACACTTGTGCATGGAAGTGAAAAGATTAACTTTCACGTTGAGGGTGACCAACTGTCAAAGATTGTCTGTTACTGCCCGATAAAATTCCTAGGGCGCTGGCTCCTGTTTGCCCAGGGCATCCACAAGGACAATTTCTTTTCCAGGCAGATGTGCCAATGAAAAGGAAGCCCTTTCTCTCAGAGGCAGGACCACGTGGACATGGCCTCTCAGCCAAGAGGGCGAGAACCCATACTGCTCTCTTGGTGAGTTAAAGTATCAAAATGGTGTTGTAGATCAGCTGGGACTGCCCCAGGAGGTTTGGGAGAAAGGCAAGAAGGCCAGATAACCCTCGGTCCCAGGGAGGACCTTTCTAACGATCATCCCAGTGACCCCTAAGCAAACTGTTTGGTGGGCCCATCTTTTCCACTTAAGGAGGGTTCCGTTATCAACATCAGTTACTTCCACAGCTGACAAAACTCTCTGCAGAACATATTTCAGATAGACGCACACCATAAAAGATCTCTACCAAAACAGACTGTAAAACCCACCGCAGGGACTGTATCTGCAGCCATTTTCTCTGGCACTAGGAAGAATCACAAGTCCATACAACACAAGGAAAAAGATCCTATGAAGCCTACCGACAGTGCAGCTGTAACAGACACTATGCGGCAGATGTCTCCGACTATCTTGGGAGATCGGAAGGCTTTCCTATTCACGTTATCCAAGATCGCTCATGAGTTGGATCCTCACCAAAAAGACAAAGTTTGGACTTCTTGAACTGCAACAAAAACAGTTATCAAGATACAGAAAGGCAAACAATCTCCTCCTGTAGTATCATCAGGACCTTTGTGAAGACATCAAAGCCGAAGTAAGGCTGAAAGGCTGTAAAGTAAGATGATGATGTACCTTGTCCAAGAACTTATTTCAGGTATCTCCTATGGTTGGTACAGGTCAGTATGCGGAAATACACATACAGGGAAACCAGCTAGACTTCTTGAGATTGTGGGCATCCAGTCACGGCCTTGATCGGTCAATGACAAAGCCTACCTGCTCTCTGGGCTTTCTTTAAACCAGGGGCCTATTCTTTAAAACGCTGTGTCTCCAGCAATGAGGTCTATGCAAGACTTTCCATTAGTCACCCAGGGCTCTCAGCATTGCATTTTTATACTGAGCACTGAAAGGCCTTCATAGCTAGGTGGCGTTAGTATGACCTCATCAGTGTCTTGTGGTTCCCCTGCCACTTCTCAGTTCTTCAGGAAGGTCTTTACCTACAGCTCGCTCATCCACCCATTTGGGCTCACTGGGCAGCAATATAAGCTTTCCAGGGTCCAGATTGGTCTGATGGACTACGCTATTGGCAGGCATCTTAGGCCTTACCCCCCTCCCCCTACACTCCCCCCATCTCTTGCCGAAGGGTGAAATCCATTAGGGTTTTGCCATTTTAAAACGCTTCTGTGAATTAGGCCCCATGTGTTCCTACTAGCCACTTCAAAGATGTCTATTCTCTGTGTCCTTACCCATGTGTGCAGGGCTCTACAGGGCCCTCCCATTGAGCCTTTCCACCAATGGATCTTAGAGCTCTCTTAACGCCATCTTCCTAGTGGCCATTACTTTGCTGAGAAAGTCAGGGATATGGGGGCCCTCCTCTTTACTCCACCCTTCATGTTGGTCACTCACCTGTGTTCTAACCTTCCACTTGGAGTGGTTTCCAACTTCCACACTGTTGCCTATTTTATTTAAAAAAACCAAAAGGCCTTAAATGAGAAAGGCCTTCTTGGCAAGGAGCAAGAGAAATAAGATGTATTGAGTGTGGCACCTATCTGCGATTTCTCCCTTTTGCTTGTGGTCACGTTAAAAAAAAAAAAAAAGATACACCTGTCATATTGTGGGGCACGCCCAGATGTTGGAGAATAAACTGCTGAAGTAATCGATTTCAAAGCCAGACTTTATAATACCAATGCATAGCAACATATTTTCTTTCAGCCATTGTGCAACCCATAGAAAGTGTTTCAGAAATGTATTTCCATTAATGACCACCTTGAATGTGTTGCGCAGTACAAAGGCCTCCTTGGCAAAGCACATGTCTGCCATTTGTGATTTCCTGAGCCTAAAGGCTCCAGGGCAAGAAACCAAAAAAACGTTAATTGGGTGAGCTAAAAAACAATGTATTTTCTGGGACTGCAAGAGTTAATTTACCTAAAGTAAAATACAAAAGGAAAAGACTAGACTCAAATGTTACACTTCAATTCATTTCTCACATATGAAAGTACTTGGATTTCTTTTGCATTACAGATTTGAAATGACATGCCTGAACCTGGTGATTAACATTACAATTCAAAACTGCCGTGAATAGCATTGGAAACATTTTCAAGCATGACCTAACCCAGAAAGATAGATTTGGATAGAAGAGTTCAACAATTAATAATTGCCGTTTTATCAGGTCGTCGCCAATATGGCGTTGTTGAAAAATGACATCATACATAATATATGACAACTTCAAAATGGTGGAGCCGTTTACAGGAGGTACGCCACTGATTGCCAGACACGGCAAGATGAATCATCTACCATATAAATGGAGTTTAGCGATTTGGTTGCTAGCAATTAAGACAATTACATTATTTCACAATATAATCTATACATGCAAATCTCCTAACCATTGTACTCGTATATAGGAATATGAAAAACGAATTGAAAGCATTAATGCTCTCAAATACGCCAAACACGGCAAGATGAACTAAACTTCCACCTTACACTGGCTGAACTTGTGACCTCTCCAATAGGCAATAACCACACATGATACTTCGGTTACACAAATGAAATATAAATAATCCAAATGTGTTAGGAAAGATTCCTATTTATGTGTAATTTTCCCTCCAATTGTGAACCCCTCCCACTCCCCCCCTAACTTTTTGCTGTTGTCTGACCATCCTAGCCTGACTTTTGCCAGTGGAGCACAGCCTTCTGTTGCACTCCGCTGGGTTTTTCCGCTCACTTTGTTATGGGGAAACAGACATGCCTTTAAAAACAGTCAGTACTGGGAGACTGTTTCCCTTTGTCCTTTCCACTGTTGCAATTTCTTTGCAACCTTTTACCAGTGCACAAAGTGCCTTAAAGTACAGTGTGCTGCGGTCTTCCTTTCTTTTTTAAGGCCCTGGACACTCTCAAAGGATTTTTTGGTAGAAGTACAATGTACTTGGACACAGCTGGTGGCAGCTGTTATTTTTCACAGATTTTTAACCCCCTCTTGTGGTCCATTCCATACTTACCGTGTTTGGCCCTGGACAGTGGTTTGGCCCCAAAATGGCCATTCCACAAGGGCCTTTGTTCTGTCCTTTGGTCATCTTGTCCCTTTGCCTTCCCCAGGTCGAGCAGCGCAGTGTCAGTCCTTATTTGGTCATGCATTGAGCCGCGAAACGCCAAGCTTTCATAGGCTTCTGCATGCCTTGTGTGTGTGCCTCCAAGATGTGGCCTGGACCTTCTAATTCCAATACACATCCTGGGTGCCAGAGAGTCTGGTGTGCTGGGAATGAATGGACCACCATTATCCATGATTTGTCCACATCTGGTGTGCCTGTATGTGAGCAGATCTCAGACTGAGTCCTCTTCGTTTTGGTGTGAAGGAGATTCTGGATAAGAGAAGGGCCCAAACACCCATACCAGGTCCATCTCTTGAGTTCTTACTGAACCTAAAATAGGATCCAAGCATCCTGAAACTAAGAAGCCGAGTCGAGGAACCGATGGCGACCCGCTGGAGGTTTTGGCAGCCCGAGCCTGCTGTTGTCCCGCAGGACCCCTCTGCAGATCAAACTTAGGCTTGCGAAGGCGATTCAACCCATTTGAATATTGGGAACAACTATTCAAGACACCGCCACCTTAACCTGCAAGCGAGCCTTCTCAAAAGTGTTCCTGGGCCAAACAGCCAACAGACCAGCTTGCGCAGGACCTTTGCTCTAGAACCGCAGCCGACTTGAGTTGACTCTTGAGACTTTGGAGATCGTAAGCACAGGGTATAAGGCACTCTCCTGCCGAGTTTCGTACACCTAGGTCCCCTAGGTCTGGAATTAGGAGAGTATGCCTGCATCTGAGTGTTCGCAGTCACTGTGTCACCCAGACGTGGTGACGAACTTCAAGGGTGCACTGGTGCTGTGCCCCCCTTTGCCCTGAGATGTGCTGCAGTGAAATCAAGTCGATCCCTTCACCAGGAGAGGAGAAATCGCTACTGTCCCGCCACAGAATCATCCCTGGAACTCAGCCACTGAAAGCCGCACAATTGCAGCATTTGAACCCGCAACCAAAGTGGATTCCACTCCTGAATGGTCCGGAGTGTGCCTTGAGTCAGTGAGTACTTAAAACCCTTACCGGTGGCCCCTGGCGCATCCATCCATTTTTACACACAAGTGTCCCCTGAGGGCCACTCACCTTTATCGAGGTAGCCTGTGCTACCATCCTAATCCCAACTGTTGGATCCTGTTCTGACCTCTTGGGGAGACCCTCCTTGAATAGTTGGAAAGTATTCTTCACTGCCTCACCCACCTTCCTGAGTCCCTACTGCCGCTGCAAGAAAGAGACCCTGCTTTTCGCTCTACCGCACGATCGCATGCATCCACACTGAAAGTACTCTTGAGCGCTATGCTGCACTGCACCCCAGTTAGGATTTGATTAAGTGAAAAACTGTCTAATGTGTATTCGCACTGTATGCCCGTTTCCCTTACAGGTTGTGGACCCTTGCTGTGTGCCATTCCTTTAGGCCAATTGTAACTCTCTATATGTTTTATAGTACTGTTGTAGTGGTTTATGGTTTCCGGTTAAAGTTTCAACTACAAAAGGATTGAATGCAATAGGGTTGACGCAATAGGACCAAAACAAAAGGGTTGAATGTTTTTTTAAATTATATATATTTTTTGGGGTTTCGGTATAGGTAAAAAAAGTGTTTTTTACCACAAAAACAGGGGTTGGGGGGACAAAAAGACCCTTTTGTCATTCGATCCTTTTGAGTTGATCCTTTCACCTATAACCTAGGTTTATTACTGCTGATCTTTGCTCGTGTTTTATTTAAAAGGCCTTTAATAAATGTATATGTATTTTTGATATACACCTGACAGAGTAATATGTAGTGTCCTTGCTCTGTGTGCTCATTGTGGGCTTCCGATCAGCCTCACCCCTCCTGAGACCTAGTCTTGACCGCCGCCAATGCTGCCTTGATTGGTCTGGTTTGTCCAGAATGTTAACCTGTTCCAAGAAAGTAGGCTGGCCTTCTGAACTCAGCCCACCAGGTCAGAGTTCAGAAATCCATCTTAACAATATGCCACCAATTTAAGACAAGGAATGAGAGAACGCCGATTCATTTCTTGGTTATAAATCTCTACTCAACAAAATCATGATATTTCGCGTAGATTAACACAGGTGAGCTGATGAATAAATCACATAATTTATTCTTCAATAATTTAAAACATTGTTACACATACAAAAAATGTCCTCACTTTTTTCTCTTTTCTCAACCATTCTATTTTTTCCTTATATTGTCATTCAACTTTGTTTGATGCATTGTTTTTGTTATAAGATAGCAGCTCAGTAAAGGCACCAGGCAGGGATGTCTGTGGTCTCCTATGCTATTTATACTAGCCTTAGAGCCGCTGGCGATATATTTTCACAAGGAATATTGGGACGCTGGCATAGTGTATGAGGCAGTAATCATCTACTTTCCTTATACGCCGATGATATGCTCCTATACTTACAGCATCCCGAGACCAATCTCCAGAATATCCTAGAGGTGTTGGAACGTTACGCAGCCCTATAGGCATCACGATTAATGCTCAGAAATCATGCTTGTTCCCCTTAGCAGGGTACAAAGGAAAAACCCTAGACAGGTTACCAACATTGCCGATCAAATAGGAGACAGACATGCTTAGTTATTTGGGGGTAGATATTGTCATAATCCTAAGGCGGAACACCTACAAAACACAGTGAACATAGTGGACAAAATGGAGAAATCCATGGATTTCTGGACGAAACTGCTTGTCTCATTGATGGAAAGAGCAGCGCTGCTGAAGATGGTGTTGCTGCCGAGGCTCCTCCATTTCTTCACCAAGGTGCCATATAGTAGACCTAGAGGCCCCTTCAATAGACCAGACACAATATGTCGTAGTTCCTATGGCATAACTCTAGATGCCACCTGGCCCTTTCGAAATTGCAAAAGCAGTATGACCAGGGTGGTATTAGAGCCCCGCACTTTGAAGCCTATTTTCTGGCATGCCAGCTACAATTGGTTGCGAATTGGCTGTTGGAAGTGCAGTCCCAGGACACCTTGTTATTACAGCCATTGTGTACCCCATTCTTCTTAAGGCAGATGATAGGAGCCACTAAATCATGTATCCCAGACCCTCTGCTACTTTTGAGACTGAGTAGAGCAATATGGCATAGAACTGGTCACTTTCTGGACAAAGAATCGCCTTATTCCCCACAGGTACCACTAGTGATGCTAAAATGTGAAGATCCACAACTCAGATTGAAGGTGAGAAAGTATTGGTGGCCAATGGGCAAGGCGACGGTGGGGAACCTATTGCAGGAGGGGAAATTGATGAGTTTTGATACACTTGCCTCTGAAACATGTATACATACAGGACAATACATCACATATGCAACACTACTTCAGAGGGAGCAGAGCAGATGGTCTGTAACTGATGGGATATTACAAGAAGATGGGATCATGGAACCATTGTATGATATTTCAGAGGGAGGACACGCAATGTCATTTTTGTACGAGCTACTAAATCTCACAACTGGGGGTTATGTGGGCGCAGACCAGGCGCAGTTGGGAAGCAGATTTACAGGAGCAAATGACGGATACATCCTGGAGTAGAGTATTAGCGCATCATAAAAAGGTTTCTAGAAATGCAAAGCTGCAGTTGATCCAATTATATGTCACCCATAAGGCGTATCTGACTGCGAAAAAGATTGCCAGATTCAGCATGGCGACTAACAGACCTGTCCAAAATGCGGATTGATTCAGACTTAGTACACATGTTTTGGGCCTGTGCCATCACAGGTATAACATTAGACACTGATTCTCCTGCAGCTTGCATGTCGGGTATTTTTGTGCATCCGAAGCAGGCAAGACATGTAAGCAAAGACGTAGCATACATCCTGGCGAAACGTCGGATAGCTATGGGATGGAGAGGCGCACAGCGGTCCGGAGATGCGCCTATGGTGCAGTGACCTCCAAAAATGGTCAAAAGCTGTAACCGCTGTATGGCAAGAGGTGGCATGTTGTGGCCAAGATGAACAAAATGTGTCTTTAGACTCCTGGAAGCAAATAGTACAAAATTTGCTGGTATCAGTGCACAGTGCATGCCGAAGAGATAGAGTTTCCCCGGCAACATAAAAAATGGTCTAATACCATGTCTAGGTTTGGGACAGCCGGATGCATTGTGGTATAATAATGTCGGTGTGATAGGCGGCGAGTTGGTTGCGGGGGAGTTTGGGCTAGTAGGTAGGCAGACACTATTGCGGCACAATGTCATGCATTGTTAATTTAATTCTGTAAGTTATATTGTTCATAAACCAATAAAAAAATAAAAAAACAATTATTGAATTTATCACTTATCAAATTGGAATTAGAATGCAATAGAAATGTACTCATTTAATTGATGTACTAACTTTGGGTAGACCGGGGATTCAACGGATTGGCCTTGAGAAAGCCAGATGGACGAAAGACGTGGCCATGATGTTGACCTTTTGAAATCTCTATTGTATATATGCACAATGATTAATACGTTAATAAACACTAATCTTTAATAAATCATTAGTTATACAACTATTCTAGAATTGTTAGTACTGGGGCGCATACTTTACAGTCTTATTGCGTTGTTTGTATATACATATAGTGATTAGGTTGGGTGTCATGGCCTTTTCCTATAGCAGCCCTACAATAATATCCATACTTAACAATTCTTATGAAGCACAGTCAAAATAACAGACACCCTAACCTCTTTTCCACTTGTTTAGAATTATAGTATGTTTAAATTGTAATAGAATATAGCAGATTTATATGGAAATTGTTGTGACTGAAAGTGGATGCCTTTGAGGATTTATAATAGTGAGATTCATATAGGCAGGGACATTTTAATTTTGTTCATTTTGGTTGAAATTGTTTTATATACACATACCATATTGTAATGGGCTCCACGGTAAAGTTGGAGACCCGGTTGTCTGACAAACAACTTATTTGAAATAACAACATTTTTGAATACCTCACTGTCTGTTCTTTCCCCTGAATTGTGGGATATAAACTGGGGATGTTAGATCGGTGCGTCACGTGAACCACCTGCCAAAATGTATACAAAATGCACTACAACCTGTCCCTGGGTGTAGTTCTCGCCTATTTTCCAGTTTATCTAACTCAAGGAGAGGGAGGATATTCTGGCAACTCCGAAGGTTTGCTCGGTCATTATGACTTTTCTGGACTCTGCTGCTCCCGCCAAGCACACAACAAGCTTGTTCCTCATCTTAGAAATGGCTAGTAGGAAAACACATAGTCTCTCCCATTTCAATCAGTCACAAACTTAAGGATGCTATCTCCCTCGCCTACTCTGTCTAGATCTGAACCCGCCACAGGGCATTGCGGGTTGGTTCTCTAGGGATGGTTGTGTTCTGGGTAAATGTGAAGGGGCTTCACGCATGCTCATTTATGGGGTGGACACCTGAGCTGCTCTGGGTATATATATCCTGTAACTCGCTCCATCTGCCAAGCCTTGCCGATCATGGCTTTGCTTCTGCAGTTCAGTGGCTGCTATCCCGGGAAATCGTCTCTCTGCTTTTTGGTTATGAGGGGTCACCAGGTATCGCAGCAGGTATGGGTTTTCCTTGGGTACATGGGTTGTTCAATTACTTTCTTTGGTATATGCGAGACGTACGGACAAGGACAAGGTAGAGAGAATGTGGAGGTAGTCATTGCACCTAGTCCCTCTCTTCCTCGTCACAGTACAGGCACCAGCCTCTCCCTCCCTAGGACACACGATTGCTCCGATTCTTTACACAAGAGGATGGTGGGTAGGACCACTCCTCATAATTCTTTGGGAGAATGTCTGGTGCTAAGGCAAGTTAACTAAAGCCGTACATGTGATCCACTCAAGTTTCTCATTTCCACATGTGAGAAAGCCCTTCAGTTCAGTTTTATTTTCCTTGGAATTCTGCGATTTGGAACGTAATTACGGGTTGCAATAGTCTCCCTTGCTACTGCTGTATTTAAATACATTTTTAGAAAAACTTTTTTTTTTAAAACAGAAGCTCCTTGGCACAGGAGTAGAGGGGCCCCCAACCCTGCAGAGCGGGGGCCCCACCACACCAAGTGTGGGGTGGCAACAGCCCAGTCCTCAATCATGAGGCTGAAGGCTGGGCTGAGGGATTGCAGCGCAAGAAGGAAGCACTCAGCAGGGGTTGGAGCTGACAATGACATGTGGCACACGCCACGGTCAGCTCCAACCCCTTTTCCTCCAGCTTCCTTGTGGTTCATATACAGGTACCAGGAAGCTTTCATAGCTTCCTGGTTCCTGTTTGTGAGCAGCACGGAGGAGGCGTGAGCAGCACGGAGGAGGTAAGAAGGCTTTTAAAAGGAAAATGTGATGTGTATTTTCCATGTGTGAAGAGCATGTAGATGTATCAATGTGCTATGGGTCAGTGACTGGTGGGTGAAAGAGAACAAATGTGATAGTGTGTGCATTTGAATTTTCTGAGTGGGTGTGTGCCTGTGTGGAGAATGCAGTGAGAACGGATATAAGAGAAGGTGTATGAGTGAGTAACTGGTGGGTGAATGAGTATGAATGTGATAGTGTGTTTCAATATTCTGGATGGATAAGGGTCTTTGTGGGGAATTCAGTCTGAGTGGGCGTGAGAGGTCTATGGGTGAGTAGGAATGTGTGTGCGTGCTGGTGCGTGTGTGTGTCGCCCTGGGAGACTGGCGATCACTAGAGCATTTTATTCACTTTGCATGTTTTACTAGTATTTTCGGGCAAAGCGAAGTTCACGTGTGACATTACCTGGCTAGACTGGCATTTTGGTACAACCAGTCTAGCCATTGCTTACTGTGGCATGACATTTATTACTCAGCAGCTTTCATAAAGCAAGCATAACAAGTAGTATTACCTCGCTATACTGAGGTTTTGTGTAGCGGCCTGTATATTTCTTACTGTCGCATCACTTTTTATTATCAGAGCATCGGGGATGAAGCAAGGATGAGAAGTGTTCTTATGGGTCTAGACTGGCTTACATTGGAAATAGTTTGGACATGTTTTGGTATTAAGACATGTCACTTTTAATGGCCAAACCAACAGGAGTATTTTCTTGCATACGAGTATTGGCATATTTTGACAGAGTCAGCTTTGAGCCTAGTGCCAGTAATGATACTATAAAAAAAATAATACTTCTTAAAGCGAACATCAGCATGTTCTTATATGGGAGTACTAGCCTATGTTGGTGGAGCCAGCAGGAAAGTGTTCTTTATATTGAAGGGACCAGCATGACAATACATTGGCAAATGAGTGTGTGAAATTTTGGTGACTTGCATCTATTGTTCTTTTTTCATGAGTTACCCTACAAAACCGTGGACATTGCAACAGGTGGTGGTCCAGGCCGGCCCTGTGTTTTGTTAAGGAGATTGGGGGTGGAGCCCCCAAATTTGTGCCACGCCACTGATTGGGCTCTGCTCATCTTGAACGCATTCAGGTGTGATGTGAATGGTTGAGAGGGGCCGTAAACTCGACCAGGACCCTGCCCTGGTGCATCACTGTTTAAGAAAATAAGCACTGTCAGAAGTGAGTCATGGCGTGACCCACCCCTCCCAACTCAAACTCCTTCTTGGAAAGGGCTTTATGAAAACTGTATTCATTGCGCCAGTCCTGTGGGTGGTGGGGGGGCGGTCTTTCAATAATGCATTTTGCACATGCAGAACCCGCTCCCCACACCTCAACCCTTTTAAAAAGATTGGAGAAGAGTCCTTTATCAAAGCCTAAGACATTAAGGTGTTATGTTTGGCTCTGGGTTTTGGAGGACAACATGTGGATGCTTGTCACATAACTTTAAGATAAATGCGCACAGAGACAGGTGGCCTCAGCTCACACCTGCACAATGGGTTTCTTCTATTGTAGTGGTAGCCAACTCCTAGATCCATTTATAACCAGGGAATTTTGTCGATACTAAATCCTGGTCAATGATTTAATTTTCAGGCCTTGCTCATACAGCATTTTGCTCCTGGGTAAACGGACAGCACACGCCTCCCCAGGACAGTGCGTATTTAACACATCAATGCCACAGAGAATGAGTACTTCTGTGTCCATTTATCTATAGGTTTTTCATACACTAGCTGTAGTCTGCGGTAGAGATTTCGGTTACCCCGGAACAAGTACTGCATTATGTAGGTTTTACATATAGGCCCCACGTCGAATCTGGAAAATGACATTCCCCAAATGCGTTATCATGGACAAATCACGCCTCCCTGTGCCACGGTTCTTATATCTGGCTGAAATGAGAGCACCTGGAAACACGGGTGTTAGACACACCTGAAGGTCGTGTGCCATCACTCCCCGTGATGTCACTTGGGGGTGGGGGGTGTCACTTCTGCTACCCCTGGGATTTTGGTGAAATTATGTCTCTGGATTTGAAGTCCTAAACAGGAAATGTGAGCGCTTGAATTTAAGTGGGAAGTGTTGCAAGCATGCGTTTGTCACTGCTGATCAATTCTGCTCGTTTTTTCCCTTTGCCTAGCACCCGATTTACTTCCATATTCCATTATTTTTTTCTAAAAACTTTAGTTATGCCTTGTGTTTTTGAATGACAAATTTCAAATATAGGACCTACAACAAAGATTGCTTCCAGTGACACCTGGTCAGGTGAGCATCTTTTCTCATAATTCGAATCTGGCCTTTCGGTAAAAAAAATAAATAAAAAATAAAAATGTATTAAATGTCTTGGCAATTGCATCTAAAACATTCCACGTTGAACTTCAAAATGTATTCCCTCGTAGCCCTCAACATTTCAAAGTAATTTAGGTCCTCGACTATGCTTGCCCGGATTCGAACTTCCGATTGAATTTATTTGGACGTGGAAGAATATTTTTTGAGGGACAACAGTAGCAGGAACTGGACTACGTATGACTCAAATACTGGGCAGAAGGAACATTCTTCGAACCCTCATTTGGGTGCGGTGCTTCCCAAACAGTCAAATATTAAACATCGTTTTCAATGCTGCGGCGGGACATCAGTGCAGACCCAATTGTAAACACTGCAAGCGGGACTGCAAGTTGCCGCTTCGGTGTAGTTGCCCGCTAGTGCACACTATAATACGGGGATTAAAAAGGCAGGGTGTTGTAGTGTCAACATATTCACTTATCTGCAATATTGTATTTCTGCACACTCACCAGTTTTGCACTGTCAGTCGCTCCATCAGCGCCTCTCTTCATTCGCGATGGAAACAGGCGTGTGTAGTCATAGGACTTCTCTGCGACTAGGAGAGCGCAGGGGAGGGCCGAGAGCAGGGCGGGGCCGCACGCGCTGCGTAATGACGCGCAGAGCGGGTATGCGATGGCACCTCCAACCTTGCCTTTCTCGGTGTTGCCTCCTGCTGTTCTCCGCACAGGAGAGTCATTCACATTTACTTACATCAAGCGTATTAGCCTAGCTCATACAAACCATCGCAACGACTTCGGAGGAAGACACCCGTGCTTTTTTGTTGTTAATGGTTCTATTCTTTAGCTTCTCCCTTCTAAAACACCCCTGAAAGCCCCCCCCCCCCCGCCCCAGTCCCCCCAATGCAATTCAATGGGACAACAATTCACTCCAACTTTCTATCTACATCATGAGAATTCTAAAATGTGGTCATATCCTCGCCTTAGTTAATTCTGCCAGAGGTGCCATTTCATCCATCAGGCTGGAGAGTGCTGAGGCACAGCCTATTAAAGACGGGCCGTCTTGAGGAGCCACATGTTTACGTTATTTTAAATGATTATTCTCTGTGCAAACTTGCCAACATTATGTGACCAAAAAAAAGATGTTGGATTTTTTCAGGACAAGTTTAAAAAATGATAATTTGCATAACAATGACGTAAGAAAATACAAAACATACATTGTTGGCACCATTGAAGCATTCTAAAATACGCAACCCCTCAAACAGAACAACATGGAAAGGTGTTTAAATGTTACAAATGTATAATTCTGAATAGTAAGTTGACACCAAATTCAATTACCTAACTTCACAGAAGGTAATCATGTAGGCAACGTTTGCCACTGCTCTGTAGCAGCAGCCTGGGCAATACATATGTATTCCTCCAGTGCAGGTTGAACACTGAGTGACATGGAGACTGATACCCCCTCAGTCTGATAGGCAGATGCTGTGTGGTGGTGTTACACTCTGCCACTTGCCTTCACTGGTGGTTCACCTAACGGTTTTCCCGGCAAGATTGCAGGATAGTCACGCAGCTGTCAGGTCAGTGGATTGGTCTGATCCCAATCAAAGTAATCACCTACCAGCCCACTGTACAGACAGTCTAATTATTGTGTTTCATGCTTTGTCTTGCAGTCTGCATTAGAGTCACATAAATTACCTGCCACCGTAAAAAGCAGTAGGATATGTAACAGGGACATCATTTAGGGGTCGCCAGGGGTCGCAAATGCGACCCCTGAGGTCTCCCTTGCTGCCCCTGTGGTCTCCCTTGCTACCCCTAAAACATTTTCTTAAACACGATTTTATTATTATTATTATTTTTCAAATTAAAGCTCCTGGGCTGTGACCAGCGCCATGTGGCTCTTTGCTTCTCGGGTGGCTGGATGTCTTGTTCAGGTCTCTCAAACATTTTTTTTTTTAAAAGAACAGCTGTTCCACAAGTCTAACACTTTCAGCAGTGCCCCTAAATAAGTAAGACTAGGAATATCAAATAATGTGTGTCTTTGTGGAAATATATACAATAATTGCTAGACTCATTAAAGGTTTATTTCAGGCACACTTCAGAGGGTGAGTTATTGATTTTGTCTGTTCTTAAACAACTCAACTCAGCCTTTCATCTTTCTGAGGTCGATAAATGAGTACCAACACATCATTATCATTTGGCCATGGACGTCTGCTTGCATTCACAGTAATTTGGTAATATGGGCCTATACACACTGATCTTAATGATCCATTCTTGTATGAAATGTATATCACATTGTAGTGATATCGTAACCATATTTTTCATAGTGTACTTTGGTGCATTTTGGTGAAATGACCTACCTGATCTGTAACCCAAATCTGCAGGCGGTAGGACTGCTTAAAAAGCAGTAGCCTACTGCCTAAATCTGTAGGGTTGGCAAGTAATTCTGTGCTGTCATCCTGTAATCATTCTGCCCCCTCCTCTGCTCAGCCGAAGGTCTACTTTGGCTTGTGGAACACTCAGGTGACTGAGCTCAGACACTTTAGTGCACCAGTTTTGAAATTGGGTCAGATTTCTTCAGATTCAGAATCTCGGAAAAATTGTCTCTCCGGATTCCAGAATCCAAGAAACCCATTCCTGCACAGCCCCCTGCCGTGATCCGCTGATCACAGCACTCGAAGATTTAACTCCTAATACCAGAAGAGCTCACCTCTGTTAGGCACGGGCAAAGGACAAAGGACACGGGACAATGTCTTACTTCATCACCATACTTTGATTACCTAACTGCCTCTTCTTCCCTGAGTCACCTACTCTTCCTCTCCTCACATCAGCACCCGTTTAACCCTTAAAGGGATAGGCGTGTCCATCACAACACCTCCCCCTCACATATCTCCTTCCATCCATGTCACGCTTCTTCAATGAGTTTTGAACTGGGGTGTCCAACCCAACCCTTCAAGACAATGTAGCAATACTTTGAGATGGATGGAGAGGCAGAATGTACTCAAAAACCAATAATCAAACTGACTTCGGAAGTTGGCAAAGTGCATCTGTTTTAATATCAATTACCTAAAACTGGGAGTACAACGAACATCAACAAACTCGCTCGATCTTGACACTCAATGCATTTAATTAAAAAAAAAACATTTATAGTTAAAACTCGTCATCATTGACCTCAACCTACGTTGCAAACTACAAAAACCTACTTGGGAAAGTGATAGGCTTACAGGGACCATCAAAGTATATGTTCCATACTTGTCAGGGAAGGTGATTGGATTTCTAACATCAGGTGGGGCAACTAAGCCCTCCTCTAGTGCAGGTTTCTAGGAATATCATCAAATACACAACGTTCCATTGGTTATACAAACTATAGGGCTCTATATTACGTGTCCCTCTATAATTGGTCATTTCCCTCTGTACTATTCCACCTACGTAAGCAGCACACAGGATCGCATCCAGGTGCTGGTGGGCTGGTCATAAACACAGCTTCCCACCAATTAGCCTTTCATCTACTATCACTCTTGCAGCCTGCTAGTCAATTAAGGCTTTGAACTTAGCCTTGGAAATGTTCTCTGTACTGGAGAATATGAGGGAGTATAGGCATACTCTGTTTTCTTGGTTTCGATACAGCTCATCCCAATGTCTATTTTCATCTGACCACGTGACTGCAGACCACGTTTTCGAGTCTTTCCGCATTTAAAATACTATTAAATGATGAACCTCTGATGTCTTCAATGTTCTTACTCCTCACTTAAGACAGGAGTTTTGTTCTTTTCACACGTTCTGTAACCACTGCTCGAACATTCAGACTCACAGTGGCCTTGACCTCCTGGTCTTGGGCCAACCAAGTCTTTCTTTGATTCACCTCCATGGTTCAGTTTTCCGTTTCTAACTCCGACACACTGAAAAAGCCTTCCTGCTTACGGGATCCAGCTCTGCTAAAGTACGTTGTGGAATCATTCATAGCCCATACGTTTCCTATGCATACACGTTGGCGCATAGCTGCAATCTATTCACTACATAGCTAGCTTTTAAGAATACTTTGGCCTCATTACAACTCTTGTGGTAGCTGTGTCGGCAAAACCGGCATGCCTGCCGCCGAAGTTGGATTTTTATGGGCCCCCGCGAATGGGCAAGAACCAGGTCATGCCGAGTTCGGGACTCCCCATCCCCATTCGACCCCACAGGGCTGAATGGGAATGGGGAGCTCGGATGCACCGGCACAATTGAAAATGGTGCCGGTGCATCCAACGTGCTGTGCTCGTGGGTGCCGCTCTCCCCGCCAGGTCAAACTTGGCGGGCTGACAGGTGCCCACGAGCACAGCTCGTAGTATGGCGGTCCGAGACTACGGTACCAGCATGCTTACCGGTACCCTAGTTCTCGGACCGCCATGCTTTTAATGAGGCCCTTTGTCTATTTGCGATGCTGCATCTGTACAATTGTAAAATGACTTGATATCATCTTCATTATTTCTGTAGCATGAGCATCTTCATCTCAAGCTTGAAACGCTGTTCACCTTTAACACCTCCTCTTTAGAGCCTATAGAATATTTATGTTCTCTCGTCTCTGCATCTCTTCTGGGTACGCCAGCTCTGCTTTTTCATTACGTCACCAATCTTCTCTTTTGCTTGGTTTTCACACTTCCTCCGGGATTTCATTCAAATGGCCATCATTTTGTCATGAATGTATGTATGATTTCTTCAATGGGAACCTTACTTCCAAGACTCTCTTTGGTATAGGTGTTTTCACTGGTACTGCACCTGTCTCACACTCTGGCTCCCAACATATAGGCAGCATGGGGGAGGAGCTTTGGGTGCAGGTACTAGGCTCCACCTGTACAGTTCCCCCCCCCCGTGGGTGATTCATCGACCACTCTCTCGTCAACCTTCATATCTAGACATCCTCGTCTGAAGAAGTGCTTCTTTGGGACCCATATTCTCATGACTCCCTTCAGGCAACCTGCTGATTTCACTGCTAATCAGTACTCCAAGACATAAGTATGCATTGTCCACTTGGAATGCAGTAGATCAACTTCCCCACCTACTTCTTGTGGTTCTTTGGGGTACAGGAACTTTGTTCCCTCAGGTGCATGAATGCTGGCCTTCACGTAGTCTCTAATTTCTTCATCTGTCAGCTCTTTAGTTTTCCATCCTGATTCAACATCAATCATGATCTTAGTTTCTACAGCTTTCTTTACAGTCTTCTTGCATAATGAGATTATTATCCTGGTCACACAAAATCCAAGCAATACCATCAGTATCAGGACTCCAAGGAACTTGAATATATCTGCCATCCATTGTGGAACTCATGAGAATATTGATCCAAAGCAACTGTCATCAGCAATGTCTTCCACTCCGTCTATCATCTGGAGGTGTAACTTCGTCAGCATCGATATGGCCTCTGTCAAGGTGCCAGTCTCGTGATCATGAGAAGGTATGAATATGCAACATGATTCTCCAATTTTAGCACAAACACCTCCATCCATAGATTTAATCATATACAGGATATATCTATTCTGAAGAGTCATTAGTCGTATGGCTCTCAGCTCTTCCTTGATAGCATTGAATCCCTTTATGGTAATGTTAATTGTCTGCTAAAGCTCCCATCTGGTTGTTTGTAACCACCTAGTATTTGCATCTGTCTGGATCCTAGGCATGAAAAGTATCGTGAATATCGATGAAGTTTTACTAAACAATCTGTGTTCATATGGGATATAATCAAGGGCTTCTATTGACTTGGCTGAAAAATAGTTCTCTCTCTTCATCCGATTCAGTAGTTCAGCAGATTTCTTCTTCCTCAGGTGAGCATCTGCTTTCAGGAACTCACCAATGTTCACGGCACTTTTAGGAATTACCAATGCTGGAACATGGACATTCACTATAGAACATCGTCCTCCCCAATCCTTGGGTAGCTTCATATAAACTCTGGATCTACACGCCCATTAGTGATCCATGATCACTGCTGTTCCTGCTCCCATTTTGGAGACATAAACTGTTTGGAGACATAAACTGTAATCTTGCACCCTATATTATCTCCCATGTGCTTTTTCCCTTTTCTCTGGAAGCACAATGTCACATTTATCAACAGGATCACTGTCATTGGCCCCGATTCATCTTCAACTCACGTTAGCCATTTAGCATACTTGGCTCATGGTTTAGAACCCTCATTGTCTATTTGTACTTCTTGTATATAGTCATCTTTTAGCAGGTGGGATGTACATGACACCAGCCCTTCTTCCCATGCTTTTCTAGATTTTACTTTTCCATAGATTAACAGCTGATCTCATTCCCCCTAAAACAATCAGTAGCTGAACTGAGTCACGTCTGTCTGCACTCTTCTTCTGACATGCTGCAGACCAAAATATCATCTACATATTGCAGCACGACACTTGGCAAATCAATATTGCTTAAGTCCATCTGCAGGACTCTATTGAAAGTCGATGGAGACTCACAGTACCCCTGGGGTAATCTTGTGCTTTTCAAATTAGTCTGTCTGAATGTAAACAAGGTCAGATCTTGGGAATCTTTATGCAATGGGATTAGGAAAAATGAATTTTTCAAGTCAATCACAGTGAAATATCGCGCCTCAACAGGGATACTACATAAAATCGTCGCTGGATTAGGAACTAGAGGAAACTCATCCTCTACAATCTGATTAATTGGGCGCATGTCCTGAATTAAACGCCACAAACAATCCCTTTTTTTTAACATTTTTTTATTTGAGTTTTATTGGTTTTTAAAACATATGAATAAAGAGAACAATTACAATTTTGGTATCATTGTCGTGCTATATCGAGTTAACTTTGTAAACATGAAAAAACATACATATGTCGCTACTGACAATACCATTCCACGTACATTAATAAGTTTCTCCCCCTCCCCCCTCCTCCCAAGATAGGCGACAGTGTTTGCAAAATTTGTTGACAGGGTCGTATTTTCCATTGAAATTGGGACAAATGTCTTAATTTGTTTACATATATTCATGGCTTGCGGCAGGCCCTTTCCCCTTCAGGTTGATGAGTGATGTCTCATCGGTTATCAGGTTTGCGAGCTAAAAGGCTCAGAGTCGTTGGCTCGGTTTTGTCCTGGGTTTGGGACGTGTAATGCAGCGAAGTCACACCATAGTTCTTCGTGGCAAGCCGCTTACCCATAGAGAGTCGCTGTGATTGTCTCCATCGTGTATATGTTCGAGGCAATTCCAATCCATTCTTTTTTTGATGGGAGGTGTAGGGATTTCCATGCCGCTTCGATTTAATTTTGTAAAATATTTTATTGGTTTGTTTAAACCTTTAAAAACAGAAATAAGGAACAAAACATGTTTTCATCATCTCATTGTCATTTTATTGTCACCATTACTCATCTTATGTTTGTAATTTTAGTTGTTCCTCATTAGCAGTTCCTGAGTCACTCTGTCATTTGGGGCTACAATCTTCGCTAGTCAACTCTAGTTTTTGCCAGAAGCTCTTTTAGTCCATCAGGTACAGAGTTAATGCGAAGAGCAGCTTTCTGCCAGTTCCATCAAACATTGATTGCCACCAGTCATCCACACTCGCCGTTATTTGTTTAAGGATTACGGGACGTAGGATCCTAGTTCTCAGGGTTCTTAGTTTCGGACAGAACAGCGTTAGGTGTTTTAGCGTGTCATTTTTCAGAGTGCAGAGTCGGCATGTTAGATTTATTTTGTCGTATTTAGACCTCATGCTTAATCGCTCTTTTGTCTTAAATGCATTTAGTCGAAACTGCATATACAGGGCTCTGTTGTGCGGACTGGGAAACAGTGCCACATAGTTGGACAGTTTGCTGTGAGATCTCGCCTCATAAGGAACATCCTTCATAAGCCTTGAATTCCTTCTTAATTTGCCCGTCTGAATCCAGTCTGATAACCACAGTTCCTCTTTGCCAGATCTGAGTTCTCATGTAGCGTTGTTAAGTCAATACCAGACTCTACTAATATTTGGAGGCATTGAACATTCCATGCCGATAGTATCGAGTTAGAGTTTCCACCTCCAGGTTTGTGCAAAATTGGAAACTGAGGTAAAGGATTGTTTTGCGTTTTCTTCCGAAAGAGGCTCAATCGGTTCCAACACACTCAAGCATTGATCGAAATTAGACGTAGTTCATATCTCAAACACACGGGCGAGGTTCCTTTAGGTATTTGAAGGACTTTGACCCAGAATATGTTTTCCAAAGTTGACCAAAGCTGGAACGGACATCCAAAAGCATTTTCTGCTCCAAAAATTAATGTGGGGACTACCTTTTGTCAGTAGAAGTTAATGACAGGTTTTAGCGAGAATTTGCCATATTGTTTGTTTAGGGCACTTACTTGGCTGGCCAGCGAACGATACTTGCTTTTTACTGTTGCCACCCATGGTGCGTCATTGATCTTAGGACTGATCATCATGCCTAAGTATTTTGTCTCTTCTGTCATTTTGAGTCTCTCTTTCCTCACATGCCACCCAAAACCATCTTTGCTGATGTTTTTCCTCGTCCTTGGATTTTGGAAGCACATTATTTCACATTTTCTTTTATTTATGAGAAGGCCGTTTCTTTTGACTATGCTTCGACTGCGTCCATTTTGTGTTGGAGTCCGATTGGCATCGTGTCAAGTAGAATTAGGTCGTCTGCATACATCAGCCAGCTCACGTGACAACCATTGAGTTTTGGTGAGAAGTAATGCGTCTCGTCAATTGGCAGGCCTACGTCCGAAATGAAGAGGTGGGATATAATGGATGCAAGAGGGCAACATTGTTTTGCTCCCTTATAGGTGTCAATTGGTGATGATAGTGTTCCCTCAGAGTCTAATTGAATTTTGATGCTAGTGCCCGTATGGAGTTCTTTGATGGCTGCCAGTAAACTAGGTGGACATTCCCAGTTTTTCAGTTTTCTCCAAAGTTTAGATCGATCGATACTGTCAAAAGCGTGTGAGAATTCTACGAATGCCAAATAGATTTTGTCTTGGGTTTGTAGTGCTTCCATTTTGAAGAGGTTTAAGATTAGGAGATTAAGGGAACATCCCACACCCTTCACAAACCCAGTTTGTTTAATATCAATGTGGTTGGTATCTGCGGACCATTTTAGGAGTTTTTGCTGAAGGAGTGTTGCGTATACTTTGCCCAAGACGTCTAACAATGCTATCGGCCGATAATCCTTAGGATTAGATCTATTTCCTTCTTTAAATATTTGCACGACAATGGTAGTCTTCCACGATCTTGGGGTTGCACATTGGATGGTAATTCTCTTTAAGGGGATGTCGCAAATGTCATCCCATCTTTCGGGATTTCTCCTGATTGTGTAGCTTGTGAGACCATCAGGGCCGGGTGCCCTAGATAAACTTGCCTTCTTGATGGTACTTAAGATGTCATCTTTTTCAAATACCAAGTCCCAGTGCGGGAGAAGGGGTAGATTTAAGGCATCCGTCTCTCTTGCGTTGCTGAAGAGATCAGTATAGAAGGAAATCCATGCGGCTACCGAGACCATGTTTGATTGTAATACAACCTGTGGAGCACATTTGTTATTAATCAGCTTCCAGAATTCCGAGGAGTTTTGATTCCTCAGTTTTGATAGCATTAATTCTGTGTCATTCCGTAACATGGCCGCTTTGTGAGCTATGATCCAATTTTTGTATTTCTGCTTGGCTGCTTTTTTTGTTGCCAGGAAGATTATTGGATCATCGTGTGAGGTGTTTCTTATTTCACTCTGCATTAACCGTTTATGCTTTAGGATTTCCAGGTCGAATTTGTGTTTTGGCACAAAACTGCAGTGTTTTAGGCCTTGTTTTTTCTCCATGAATTGACATAGCAAATGTTAGTATTCCATTTCATCATCTGCGGTGAGGTATTTTCGAGCTATGTCATTCACTGCCGCATTCGTAAGTTTTATTCTTATTCGGCTGGGGTCAACCAGCACCTTGTGTTTCCAATCAGGTTTGTCAGTGTGATCTGGAAAAGAAGGCTTTAATTTCACCATGTCATGATCACCGGAGGTCATGGGTGAAACATCTAGACTATCCATGATGTGCAAGGCTTCAGAGACAAAGATGTAATCAAGGCTTGATCTTTGATCTGCTCTTTTCCATGTCGCATTTGCTGGAATATCACTGACTGTATTGCCATTTAGCATAAATATTTTTCTGAGAACCATCTCAAGACACCACTGAGATGCTAGCTGTTCTTTATCAAGCCTAATCAACACTTCTTTGTTTCCAGCATCGCCCCAATTGATATTAAGATCACCACAGAGGATTATATTAGGCAAGTTGGTTTCTTCTAGTAATGTATCTAGAATTGCCGTGACTTGGTCCATGAATAGAAAGGTTCCTGTGGCAATGTGGTTCCAGTATAGATTGATGATGTGTAGCAGTTCATTTTCGTCCTTGAGTTTCTTTGATCTCGTAACAGTTGTTACTTGAATGAATGCAGAGATGTTCTCAGACTTTACATTTCTGAATCCAGAGGATTTCTTAACCAAGGTTAGAAGACCTGCCATTGGTCTTCCCTTTGATTTATGTATGGCCGGATTCATTGCGATTTCAAATCCACTCAAGATTGGACATTGTGCAAGCCATGTTTCTTGTAAGCAAGCTAAGTCAAGCTCACCAATCCATTGTATCTGGAATAAGTGCATAAAGCCTCTGGTGTTCCATTACCCAAAAATGCAAGGGATGGTATCTTTCGCGTTCTGGCGTTAGGTGTCAACTTTCTGTTGCAAGCTGGAGGCTAACAAGGACCAATCATTGGATTTTTCTTGGTTGTTTTCAAGAGGGCGTTGATCGTCATTTGTGATGGTTTGATCGCCACTGTTACCTTCAATAGTAATTCTTATTTGGTCGTCCAAGCGCAATCTGGATGTTGTTTGATTCTCTACTTCAAGGCCACGCCCCAATACAGCGCTCGCAACCTCACAGGTTGCATTTCCTTTGTTAACAATGACCTTTCCACTGTCATGAAGCAAGCTCGTCTGTGGCGAGTCTCTGTTGGGTGACTTATGCGCGAGACTGTCAATTTCCAGGTCTAAAGCTTTGTGTATGTCGAATCCCAGTGACGCTAGGACTGATGCAGCTTCAATAAGAATGTCAGATATAATTCTAGATTGCAGGTGGACGATTACTGTGTCGTTCCTTGCCTCATCTGGGAATTCTATGGTCGTTAGATCTTCTGATTCAATGGTTCTTAGGCTTCACACGAGATGGAACAGCCGTAGCACATTGTGCCGGTTGAGGATTAGATCGTCACTGTTGTTGATCCGTTTGAGCCACAATCTGTACGGTGCTTGCAGTTTGGTCTTTTCTTTGTTGGTTCGTTTATTGTTTGTTTGTTGAGGACGACTCCTGTCTGCATTGCCGCCCCATCCTTGCGATTTCCTTATTTTTCCCATAGTTTTGTTAGGCATGTTTGGTTCTTTTTCCGTCGCCGTTGACACAGGCCCTTTAACCGTTGGTAAGAGGGCATCCTGAGGTCGACCTCGGAGCGTGGCTGAAATCTGTGTTTGTTGGGCCAACTGTTTCCATATATCATTTAGGGTTTTGAACAATGGACTTTTTTCGGGAACTTCCGAAGCTGGTGGTATTTCCCGGTGTATTAATGTACAGATACTCCCAGATTTGCCTGGTTTAAGAGAGTCATTTGAGTCCTCTGGGATGGATTTCTCAGGGGCTGCATCTGATGAGGCATGAGGAGAAGTGAATGAACTTGTGTCAGCCTCCTCCCCATCTTCGTAAGCAGATAAGTTCAATAGATCTGTAGGTATGTCGTTGATGCAAACTATGTCACCATCGTCATCTTGTTTGTTCAACGGATCCAGCTTTTTCAGGACTTCATCATCAGGTTTTTTTTTGGATTGCGATGAGGACTCCCTTTGAGATGTGCTTTTAACTATGATATTAACTGTCTTGATGTTGCGAAGGAATTTCCTCAAGTTATTATTGCACCTTGCTTTCCTAGCAGTCTGATTCTTGGTCTTTTTGATTGGTCCATGCTTTGCTGTTGGTTTAGGAGATGTGTTGTGGACTGCGGCAGAAGTGCCTTTGAAGATGGGAAAGTCACCATTTGCGTTACAGGCCTCTAAAGCGGCAGGATTTGGAGTTTCTGTCGAAGGAGTGATGCAACTGGGCATTGGCAAAGAAGAGGAGGCTATTTTTTCTTTGTAGACCTGTGCCTTCAGCACTTTTAGATGGTGGGCGAGCCCTGTCAACGTGGATCGCACGTCTGACTTTGGGAAGTCCTGATCCACAATTGAAGAGTCAGACGTAGAGGACTCAGAGGTAGATTAACTTCTTATGTTAGGTCTTGTTAAGTGTCTTGTTTTCCAGTGAATCATTGTTTGGGCCTCTGGCCTGTTGTTTTGGTTTGGTAGGATATTTTTTTTGCTAGTTCTTCACTGAGGACATCGAATACTGGGCGAGCCACTCGACTCAGTTCTTCGACGTTTAGCTTGACCATTTCCCTGTATATTTGGTGGTGTGTTAAAAACAGCGTAAATTGAGATGGGAGCATTGTGCTCACCTGTAGCAGTGTTGTCTCCTGAGGCACCTTTGAGGGTTCGTTCTTTGTTTATTTGCTTTAGGTCAAATAGCAGTTTGTTCACAACTTCTAAAGAATTTCTCCTCTCGCTGTTGATGTCTAAATTGGCTGTTGTTCCTTGTGTGAGGCCTTGGCGACCATCTGTTCCTTTGGATTGAATTTCAAATGAGTCCAGAGGTGAATGGAAGATCTCATCATCATTTATTGCGAGCACGTTATCAAACCCAGGGCCCATGTTTAGGTCTGCAGAACTCGACTCAGTTCTTCGACGTTTAGCTTGACCATTTTGCCGTGTATTTGGTGGTGTATTAAAAACAGTGTCAGTTGAGGTGGGCGCGTTGTGCTCACCTGTAGCAATGTTGTCTCCTGAGGCACCTTTGAGGGTTTGTTCTTTGTTTATTTGCTTTAGGTCGAACAGCAGTTTTTTCACAACTTCTAAAGAATTTCTCCTCTCGCTGTTGATGTCTAAATTGGCTGTTGGTCCTTTTGTGAGGCCTTGTCGACCATCTGTTCCTTTGGAATGAATTTCAAACAAGTCCAGAGGTGAATGGAAGATCTCATCATCATCATTTATTGCGAGCACGTTATCAAACCCAGTGCCCCTGTTTAGGTCTGCAGAACTTTTGAAGGTACTGAAGAATTAAGTCCTCTCTCTTTGTATTTGGTTTGATTGTTTTTTTTCTTTTAGATTTTGATGTTCGGTTTCTAGAGAAGCAGTTAAGAAGTCTTGAGTACCATGTGGTTTGTTGCATTCAGGCGTGTTTAGCTCCTTGTCGACAGATCCTTCTTTGCTGGGACTTGAGCTGCCTTTGTGAGCTCTCCATGCCAGCACACGGAGCAAGGGTACGAAAGGCGTGGTTACTCCCATGGATGTTGCAGTCAGATGAACATCACAGGGGAAACATGAACAACAGCACAGGATGTGCTGTTTGAGCCGTCCGTCTTCCAAACTTCACCTCTCATGACAGTGGGGGTCATCATTGCGGCCTGTAAGCAGGTACACATGACTCCGTTTTGCATGTTGTCAACTCGACTAATGTCGTCCAGCGAGCAATCCAAGTTGGAATCACACAAGGATTGACATTTCGGTCTTTGAGCTTCAACGTTAGTGAAGCCCTGGGAAGGATGTGGAGGCACAAGGAGCTCCGCTCGGCTAGAACAGGGGACAAGTGAGTCGACAGCAGCAGCAAGGAAATCAACAGAAACTACAGGGGGAACATCAATAGCCATGCAATTGTCAGCAGCTAAGTGATGTATGTGAGGACACACACTGAGTGATGCAGTGGTGTTTTGGCAGAAACTCTTACTTGGTTGACCGATGAAAGAGAGAGTAGTATGCCGACACCAACCTACGCTCCAGCTTCAGCTCCAGCTCTGACTGAAAGGCGGCGGGCTTCAAGTGTCTCGAGCCTCTGCTGCGTTCGCGTTTTAGGTGAAGCTGCTTTCACTTTGTCGCACGCACAGCAGCTCATAGCTCGGAGTTGGTTTGACAAGCAGTCGAACAACCAAGCGTCAGGCTTCCCACTTCCTCAGACTGCCACTGACTCCAATGACTCTGCTCGACTCTGCGACCGCTCTGCGGTGTGAGTCAGCTTTTAAGATTCACGCCCCAGGCAGGCAGGCAGGCAGGCAGGCAGGGAAAGGGAAAACACACTCAGCCAGCGATAGTAGGGGAATGGAAAAAACAGTCCTTCTACGACTCTGTCTCGACTCCAATGACTCTGCTTGACTTTTTTGATAGGATACACCACAGTATTGCATGGTGAATCTGACATCACTAAAATGCCTTGATCCATCATGGCGGATATTGTCTTAAAAATACCGTCGTCTGCCTCTCGAGACATGGGATACTGTCGCACTCGAGGTAAAATTGCTCCTGGCTTCAGTTTAATCTTAAAGTGGCAGCCTATAGCAATACAGCTGTCCTTCTGCCTGCCCTCAATACTCATAGGGGGCCTAAAGAATTCTTATGGGCTCTTGAGTGTGTAAAGGCCTTCACTGGCCTGAAAGAATCCTTAGGTCAGACCCCTGGGTTAAGGGCACCTTATTGGAAGAGACTTTTCCATGGACCCATCCTGTGGCTGACCAGCTTTGTTTTGGGTCTACCGTGCTGCTGACGTCACTGAATCTCGGCCTGAAAATTTTGGGATCCTCCGCTGGCACTACAAGCTGACCTCCACAGAATTTCAGCACCCTAGCATCGAGGAGACTCGAGATAAGAGGGAAAGTCTGACTGTGGCCACTGAGTCCTTTTGTGTTGCCGTGCTGTGGTGACCACCATAAAAAATTGCTTACATGAGCTGAGTCCATTCCTGAGAGGGGTCCTGCATCGAGTTTTGCTGCATTGAGAGACACCAACCAGAGATCATCTCGAACATGCAACCCCTGCAAATCGAGGACTGTGTCTTTCGGACAATAAAGCAACATCAGACCTCCTTCCTTTGTCCTGCCATGTCTGGGGAAGAATCGGAGTATGGGGGAGTAAGTTACAGAGCTTCTTACCTACCCCCATTCTCCATTATAAGTCAATGAGCTTATAATAAACCTTAATTCTAACAATATTGGCTTTGCCATTGCTTGCTTGAGCAAAACATCTGAAAGTTTGGCTACTTTTGGGAATAAGTCTAACTTGTATCCAAACCATAAGAACCCTTCACTGGGCCCCAGAGACCCTAGCTGCTTTTTTCCTGCTTCATAACTTCTGTGGAACATTTAGCTGAACTATTGGGCAAAGGGCCCCAGACAACTTAGTGCTGGACAATTTTAGTTACGGATCATCTCTGTGGACCTGGAGTGCATAATACTGATCTAATCTTTCCTTTGCAGGCGTTTCTGATATGTTTTATGCCCTATAACAAAGTGAATGTATATATGTATTTAGTTTATTAGTCTTATGTGATAACTCTGCTTGCCCATAGTCTTTATGATATTGTGTTTTTGGCCAATACATAATAACTGTATCCTGTCTAAGTGTAATCTGTGATTCCCATTGTGTGACCTCATTGTGGACCCTTTACAAGCTCACCACCTCTGAAGATCTTAGCCTAGACTGTCTGTCACTGCTACCCAAATTGGTTTGGCCACAGCTCCCCAGAGTTGTCCCTGTCACAATATAGGTTGGCCTTCTATAAATCTGTCCACCAGGCCAGAGCATAGAAAATCAGTCCTAACATTGACCTGCTCTGGTGGACGTCAATGGCTGTCACAAGTACGTGGTCCATTCCATTTGTGACTCTTGGTTTTGCAGGGAGCGTCTGTACTACCTGATTGATTGGGACGGCTATGTTCCCGCACATTACACTTGGGAACCGGCCTCTCAGGTACATGCCCTGTGTCTGGTTCGTCTTTTTCATATCTGGTACCCCTGGAAGCCTGCTGTTTGGTTGCTGTCCAGGGCAAGGGGCTTTGCATTATGCGCTGACATAGACACTTATGCCACCCACACCACTTACCTGCTGGAGCTTAGATATTGTATCCCCGGGCAGGCACGCCTACATCTACGATCCCTGGGGAATCTACAGAAGTGGGAGGCACCGCTGGAAAGTCCTATGGGGGTGCCACGGTTGCCTGGATGCTTCCAGCATCGGAGCTCCGATGCTCCTCGGCAACAGCGTTTGGTTTTCAGGGAAACCACTGATGCCGGAACACTCTGCTCTGGCTATAAAAGGCAGGCGAGAAGCTTGAGCAGTGCATTTTAACCCATCACAGTTCCAGCTTCTTGCCTTGCCCTTCCGTGGTTCCTGGGTACTTTCTGATCTTGTTGCTCACTCGCTGACACTCTTCTCAGTAGATTTGCCTGATTCTCTATTCTGCCTTCTGCCTCCTTCTGTCCTGGCCTTGCTGTTGCCTTCTTTCCAGTGTCTTCTTGTATTTCCTTCCATTGTCAGATAATGGCTCCTCTGACATTTTCCTGAGACCATCATCTACCTCCCGGCTCATTGGCAACCCTGTGGCTCATTGCCTTACACCACGTTAAACCGCCAGGAGGTGAATCTAGCCTATGGTGTGGGGAAATCGGTCCCCAACCTTGCGCAAGTACGCTATCCACTTGGGACGGAAGAGGGCTGAGTCTCCTGCCTGCACTGACCCCGGATCATTCTGGACGACTCGCGAACCGGTGCCTCCAAGAAGAAAGAAGGAAGCCCAAAACTGCAAGGAACCGGTAAGCCATGCCCTAGTAGTTACCAACCCCTTGACAGTTACAGCATATACACTGATTATGTTATGTTCTTCATATCTATTTGCTGCAATCAATATTCTTCATGTCTACATGCACATTTGATCTGGTGTTCGTGTATCTTCATGGTGAGTGCATATATGCTTCTACTGAAGTCTTGTGTATCAGTTTGGCAGTGAAGTTACTTGCGTTTGTCATCTTCAGTTAGAGCAGGTTTACTTCTTCTTCTATTATTCCAGAATATGGTCGGTATGGTTGTCTTAGTGCATAGCGTTTCTCATACTTGCAGTATAGAGGGGCAGACACCATGAATTATATATTTATCTACCCCTCTGCACCTTACTGAGAACTTCTGATTTACCAAAAGGAGGACAACTCTTTTTTTGTTTCCTCATCTGGAAGTGAATATTAGGCTATCATCCAGAAGGAGGGTGAAATCCTTCTGGACCAAGACAGTACCTTTTCCTTAGATTACTTTAGAATGTAAGGACACAACTAGGGTTTGGCAAAGGACAGTGGACTGTTTGCTTTATTGGATATCCTGACAGAATCCTTAGTATTTCTGTTGAGGCAGGGTAACCCCTCTTAGAAATAAGGCCAGATAGGTTTGTGTCTTTTTTTAACTTTTATTCCCCAATAAAGGATTTTTGCCAACAACTATGCCACCACTGTGTCCGACTCATTCTTCTCCACCCTTTCAACCCTGATGCTCACCACCTCCTCTTGACTCCTACTCTCTTCTCCTGATGTTATCACCTTTTCCTGCTACCACCATCCACTTGGTATTACTTTCACAATCTTAATTCTCGCCACCTCCTTTGCTCTACCTCTCACTCAGATGTTACCACGTCCTCCTTTACCTTCTTGCCTCACACCACTGCCTGCCGCTCTTCTATGCTGCCACCTCTCCACTTCTCTCTGTCTCTCCAGCCTCTGCTTCCTCCAATGCTCTTCAGTCTCTAGCAACTGCCAGATTCAATCCTCCTGCTACTCCAACCCATACTGAATAACTGTGACTTGGTGCTTTTATACTGTGTTACCCATGCCCATTGGGGTATCCTTAGTGTGCTTTTGCACTTGTGGCTTGTACTTGGATGAGGCTGCGATGTGTTGTTGTCTCCGAGTGCAACTGGCGCTGCATTGGGTTTAATGGGCTGCACCAAGCTTATAACTGATCTGGTTGCCATTATGAAAGTGAGTTTTTCCCCTCTGGCCATCCGTGGTGCTACCTGTGTTGTGCTGTGGTCTCCTGTGCTTTCAACGTGTACATAATGTGCTGGAAAAGACTAAGGGCCTCATTACACGGTAGGCGGTAGGGATTTACCGGTACCGGTAAAATACCGGTGCCGGTAAATCCCTGCCGCCTTACTACGAGGTCCCTTAGCGGGTTGGAGTTTTAACGCCTGCTTTTTGCAGGCGTTAAATACCAACCCGCTAAAGGACCTCGGAGCTAATTACGGCACCGCTAAATTGCGGTGCCGTAATTAGCGCCTTCCCCATTCCCATTGAGCCCTATGGGGCAGAAATGGGAATGGGGAAGGGCAATGGCGGAAGGGGGATTTACCGCCCCTCCAACCTTGGGATGGGGCGGTAAATCCCCTTACCGCCAAGGCGGTGCCGGTATTTTACCGGCATGAGCCATGGCGCTAATTGCGCCATGGCTCACCGCCTACCGTGTAATGAGGCCCTAAGTATGCTTTTTACACTTATCATTTTCTTCAGAATACGGTGCATGCAGTGAAATTGCAATATTGTATCCTCAGTGTGAGACCATTCTGCCGGTAAACAATGCTTTTGTAACTTTGTTTCTTTCATTGCAGTCCTTGAGTTCGGGATGCCATGGATTTGCAAAACTGTATCCACGATACTCACTGCAGGTCTTCCAAGCTATGTGAAATGACTTCTATGTGTTGTGTAAAAGGTTGTAATTGCATATAAAAATAGGCTACTAATATCAAGTGAATTGGAGTGATTGCCCTTAAAGGGAAAGGTTTTGTGACGAATCGTGGGACGTCATCTCTTCTCCTCAAAGGAGAGCTCATCCCCTCCCCCTGTGAGGTTAGGGAGGTGAACCTGCTCCGCAACACCCTCCCTAGGGGTCATGGCAAGTGGGACCTCACTGGGAGAAACCACCCCTCTGGGGACAAGGGCCCTCATTCCGAGATTGGAGGTAGCCATGGCGCTATTGACGCCACGGCTGCCTCCAATACCGGGTCTGGCACCGGTCTGGTTGAATGGGGACTTACCGGGTCATTCACCATTCAACCAACCATTCCCCATTCGCATTTGAGCCCCGATAGGGCTCAATGGGAATGGGAAAGGCGATAATAACGGGCCCGCGAATAGCAGGCCCGTTATTAGCGCCCTGGTCCCTTAGCGGGACCCGTAAAGGACGTGAGGTCAGACCGCACGTCCTTTATGGTTTCCGCTAAGGGACCTCGGAATTGGGCAGTAAGGGATTACTGGCACCGGTGCCTGGTATCCCTTACCGGCCAACTCATAATGATCCCCGAGGACTCCCATTCCTGTGAGGAACTCCCTAAAGAATATTCCAACATCACCTCTTTGGGAATAACCTGCAGAGACTTGTATGAACAAAGAACAATTATGTGTTACTGTCAGAAAGGAAACAGTGCATGCCACTTTAAATGGAAAGCTCCAGGTAACTGAGAGGAAGAGGCTGGAGCAACGTGAGAGGCCTCAGCAAGTGGACACAGAGAGACACGGTGTGACGCTGGGGAAGGCCCACAACAATGTAGCGCCTGAGAGGGGAAAAGTCTGTGAGTCAGAGAAAGCTTGTGAGTTACAGAACTGCTTGCATACCGAAGGGCTGAGAGCTGGACACGCACCATTCTGCACGCTGAAAAGAACGAAAAACAGAGGGTGGTGGTGTGACCATGAAGATCTCGTGGTGGACCGGCGGGCCCTGAAACTATATCAAAACCACTATGCAGTTGGAACCACATAATGTCCCGTCACCTGAAACACCAGACAACTGTCCAAAAGGAGGATACAGGGTACAGGGCATTGAAGGAGTGAAAGAAGCCAGACAGACAAGAGAACCAGCCCAGCACGAAAAGATGCCCCAGTGACATTATCCCTGAGGGTACCAGGTAATGGGGAAAATGGGTGGCCCGGGAGACAGATGGGGAATTGTTATCGGACTACTGTGAGAAACCAAAGGGTGTCTCACCTGCTAGTCCCCGGGGATCTCTCTCTCAAGTGGCCAGAGCATGGCCATCACCTTTGGATCCAGACCCTGGGGGGGGACCAGTGCGGGAGGATCAGCAGGGTGAAAAGTCTTTGGGGAGTGGAGTGAGGCAGCTGATGGCGAGGGGTAGTATTCCTCCTTTTTCTTTTCCCATACCTTGATGTCCCAACCCACCCCCTCTTTCTACACAAACACTGGGCCAAGGAAGAGGGTGACTGAGAGTAACAATGCTAACTCTTACACATTGCATTGGACATGTCCCGCTAATTGGGTCAGGCAAAGTCAGGCACTTGACTCTAAGGGCATATACTTGATACCAATTAGCTCTCCTCACATGGATAAAAGGCAGAACACACTCTGAACAAGGTGATACACGAGTGAGAACAGAACTTCCGGGGCAGAGGCCTATTTACTGGAGCAGAACAATGGACCAAGGGAGGAAAACCACGGGTTTGGGAACCACAGGAGTTTCCTGCAGGAGGTTGTTGCTCTTACACTCTGCCTCTTGTCTCACCTGTTTGTTGTTTGAAGTCTTCTTTCTCTGAGGTCTTTCTTTCTTTCGGGACGTTCAGGACTTGTACAGGTACGGACGGGTATCCTCTGTCTCCAGTGTGTAGACTGGACACCAGCCTCGGAGAGATGGTAAGCGTTCAATATTCCAGGAAGATCAGGTGAGTAATGGTCTTAAGTCCGGGATGGGTCTAGGAACCAGGGTGGAGTCGAGGTACTCGCACAGTGCAGAAGGCAGAATGTGAGTACAGAAGGAGCAGGACTGAAGGCCCGGGAAGGAAGAGGGACATGCGGATCCTCATGCGGAAGCACAAGGAGAAGCACAAATTGATACCAGTACGGAAATTTAGGAACCGCTAACTGGAAAGGGAGTTGCATGGGGATAGAGGGAAAAGTTAGGTAGGCACTTGCCAGATACTTGGAAAGGTAACGTTGAGACGCGCAGAACCGCAGGGGCGTGTCTGTTTTCTAGGAAGTGGCAGGTCTTGCGGAAACACTAGACAGCGGCTTCTCAATGGCGTCGGCCATTTTGGTAGAATAGCGGGTACGACATTGCGGTGCTTGATGGACCATGAAGTCCAGAAAGGGCGGAAACGGCGAATCATGACAGTTGCCTCCAAAAGTCTGTGAAAGATACATGAAGAAGCTGAATCCCAAACAAGGATGCTGCATTTTGTTTCAAGGATGCCAGCGACCCACCCAGATGAATGGCAGAGTTGGGGAGGTGAGGCCAAGCCTGTGGTACTAACCTTGACTCGTAAACTGGAAGACAGTAAAGACAAGAAAGAAACGCACACAGCCGGTGAGTCGGCAAGCGATATGAGACACCAGTGTGTGCTAAAGAAAGATTGAAGTGGCAATATTGTATTTCATAATTGAACGGAGGGGACCGATGTGAACTTTTTTGGTGAACTGTGTTTCGTAAAATGGAAAGTAAGACTTTAACGTGGAAGGCCAGTGTAACGCTCACCTGGTATCCACAGGGACGTCACTCAGCCTGTTCGACCTCTTACGACCTCAAACCCTTCCCTGGAGTCTACTCGACTGGAGACTGGGCCTGAAACACAGGATTGGTAGAGTGTAACTCCCTATTGTCTCTGTGTGCTTGAACCCCTTCTTCCCCAGGGTCCAACCCTTCCGTTTGATCCACAGCTCACCTTGTTTTCTTGGAAAGTGTGCTCTCCATCCTGCTTTCAGCGCAGGGGCGCGTTGATTGATGCGGGCTCGTTGCTGCCTACTTACTTCACTGGCAAGAGTCCGACAGGTAAGTATAATGACTCTTTTGAACAGTTCTCTAACTTCGTTCCTGTCCTTCCTTAGATGATGGCCGGTGTCCGGGGATGGCGACGTGCTGCTGAGATGAGTAGCGCTGAAGGTGAGTGAGAGTGCGATGCGCGATGCGACCCTTTCGTATTTGTATTGAACTGAGTTCTTTTTCTGTGTCTTTTAGGTGCCGCAATGTTTTCAGCGTGGATGCCGGTTATGAAGAAGAAATGCGGTGAGTAAGCGCGGTATGCGCCGCCTCTAGATGTTTCCACGCTAACCTGGAGTGTCTTTTCCCCTCTTACAGATGGATGAGAAGTTCCGGAGACAGAGTTCCCCCAGAGCGGCTGGGATTCAGGTAAGCGTTTGAAGCTCGTAGTCTTTAAAAATAAGGGAAGATTTGCTGAATGTTTTCTAATGCCTTTTTTTCTGTTCTTTTCCCTTTTCCTTAGGAAGCGGCGTGCCGGGATGGGTATGACACCACCGAAGATGCCCGCAGAACAGAAGGAGCGATGAATGAGGGGCAGAAGCGCCGCAAGGTAAGGCTGTTCCTAATGGTGTTCTTATTCTTGCAGGAGCTGAGCGCAGAAAAAAGATGCAGGCCTACTGGAGACCGATCCGAACACGGTGAGTGTCATGCTGCAGGTGCAGAAAACACAAAGCATGTTTCTCAGCCTGGGCATGGCTTAAATAGTCTCTGGGTATCCCAGGTGTCTCTGGGCTGAACCACACCCAAAAGACTAGACTGCACATTCAGTTCTGGGAACCGAAATATGTGGGGGCATCCATCTTGTCCCCATCAATGCACTACAAGTCCAATCCCCAATGTTATCCTATGGGAGTGAGTGAGTCTGGTGCCACAAGCGCCAAGTCTGACTGCAAGTGGGTCTTTGGAGGGATGGAGAGGCCCTTGAGGGCAATGTAGGTGATCCACGTTTTGAACTCCTTTTGTCGTAAGAGCCTGAGCCAGAGTGTGCAATTTTTCCGACAGGGACCGCCTTATTCTGGGCTGTCCAACGTGGGGAGGAGAGCTGACTCAGCCACATTTATTCTTTATATTTGAACACTGACTTTCCTTTGCATCTATTTGACTTTTAACATTTTTTGTACAAGACGTAGGGCAGGCATTCGTTTTTTGTTAGTATAGGCCATTGTGATTTGACGGACTCAACTAGGACTGTATTGTTTATTATCTGATGGTCAAGACTACTCCCATTCTAGCTATAAGCAATGTAGGAGTTTCTCCAACCCCATTGAAACTTCAATAAAGGTTTTACAAATTGTACCTTTTGTGTCAGTGTCATAGTTGTGATACCATGCCTCCCTTACATTACTCATACTCGTCCCAGTCAAGTTAACAAAAGCATAACATTGAAAGCAAGAGAACTGAGTGATAATCATTATAGTACTACTCATACTCGTCCCAGTCAAGTTAGCGAAAGCATAACATTTAAAGCAAGAGAACTGAATGAGAATCATTATGGGATTACTCATACTCGTCCCGGTCAAGTTAAAGAAAGTATAACGCTGACAAAAAGGGAATCGGAGAATGAGATTGAAGTTATAAAAACTAAGAAAGAAACAACTAATAAGAAATAAGATATCCGTACAAGGTCAAAGAGACCTGGTTTTGAGAAGAAACAAAAGTACAATAAAATCCTGAAAGAGTTGCACGATCACGAGAGACTATTTGAAAATCACCTATTGAATAAAACCAGGAAGAGGAACTTTGCAAGAAGCAAAACCCAGGAGAAGGGATTCATTTGTCTGCCGTTTGTTGTTAGAATAGTGGTAGGGCCAGTTGGGGTCAGTACGGACTGTGGACAGATTCTTTGAGACATTCACTGATGACTCTCAAGCACCTTAGTTGGTTTGTTAGGTAGGGAACACCCCATCCATAGAAGTAGAGAAAGTTAGGCATTATTCTTTTCTTTAATAAAAATATACCTGAAATGTCTTCTAAGTGTCTGCGTCCTTCTCCTGACCTGCCACCGTATCTTTTCCTATGCTGGAACTTTGGGCCGTCTGAGAGAGCGATTCAGGCTCTCTGAGTGGGGAACGTAGGGGGTACATTATCATTGCCTTGTATGGTCTCACATGTGGTCTTCCCTAATTGGCAGGTGGAGTGAGGAGAGTCCAGGTCCCTAGCATAGGCCTGTAATGAGGCACTGTGATTGTCCCCTGCCATGTGATGGGGATCAAGATAGAGTGAACAGAGGATCCATTCCATATTACCCCCAGGCTCAACATTCATTGGCTTGGCTTGGCATGGCACCTGGACCACTGAGTCATTTCCTTAGTGGTTCTTAGAACTAGGGACTTCAAGACACAAGATAAACAATCTGCATTATTGTACCTGGGGTCCATGCATTATATGTGTGATGCTCCTGCTGCTATACTTCTGAAGTGAACTTGCTTTTATGCTTTTATTTTTATAGTAGCCCAAATTCAGGTTTCAATGAAAACTTCATGTGATGTCTGAGCCACATGTGAGGGGGCCGTGCTCAATTCTAGCAAGAAATAGTATTGAATGAGACACACCATACGAACATGCAAAAATACTATTGTTTGTTTGTTTGTTTCTTTATTTATGCCGCGCGCCAGACCCTGAGGTAACTGGGCGCCAGGAACTTAAAGTAGGTTACAACATGATAAAGGTATACAGTAAAAATAGAGTAAGTGCAAGTGACCGGGTTACAGAGTGGTCAAGAGGGGAGCACACATCAGGAGAAATGCAGCAGTGATAACAACAGTCAGAGGGTCAGAGAGCCGGGGAGTTCTTGTCGGTTAGCCAAGACTTAGTTTTTCCTATGAAGCTCCAGAAGGATGGTTCTTCTATAAGGTTCACTGGTATTTCATTCCATTGTTTCGCAGCTAGGACCGGGAAGCTGGAGCCGCCTGCTTTTTTTAGTGCAAATTTGGAGATGTTTAGGCAGTGAGAATACGATGTTCTAGTAGGTCTGGCTGATATGTGTTTGTTGAACTTGTCTGCCAGGTACTTAGGGGAGGTGTTAGATAGGCATTTGTGGACGATGACTAGTGATCTGAGGGTGATCCTGTCTCGGATTGGGAGCCAGTGGGCATCTCGTCTGAAGCTGGAGATGTGTGAGTGCCGTGGGATACTGAGTGCGGCTCTGAGGGCATTGTTCTGCAGCACCAGAAATTTGTTCAGACTGCGCTCTGAGATGCCGAGGAAGAGCGTATTGCAGTAATTGATTTTTTATAGTACTAGTGCTCTGGCAAGGGTAATGCAGCTGGAAGGCGAGAAGAAGGATTTTCAGACATTGATAAGATTATTAGTATAGGCTGTGGAGGAGGCTGTGGCATTTACATGTTTTTTGAGGGATAGAGTAGAGTCCAAATAAACCCCTAGGGTTTTGATTTCTTTGGCGACTGTGATTCGGTTACCATCAATGTTGATAGATGTGTGACAGGGGTCGAGTTTGTTTAGCCGTGGTTGGGAGCCTGTAAAGGAGGTCCCAGACTTGGCCTGCACCCCTTCCCCTCATTTCGAGGTACCAGGAGCGCGCTCGCCAAGGTACGTGACGTATGAAGAGCAAATGAATCTACAAAGAGCTGCACTGGGACTCTGGCCAGTATAAATCAGAAGATCCATACCGGTTGAAGCACCCATAACCAGACAACCCTGGGCAGCATGGTACCCTATCAGACAGCCATGCCAGCCGCTGATACGAAATGAGGAGTACCTACACACGGTCCACGAAGAGACCCCAAAAGCCTTAATGGAAAGCCAGTGGAAATGACACAAGGGCCTGAACAGATTTGAGAATGAACAAGAGCAGCTATCAAAGATAACACGCCAGTGCGAGTAACTATGAAATTGAATGGAATAGACACAGAGAGGAGACAATGTCACAACATGAGGAAACAGTGTTACGAGACAAGATGGAAGCAACCGTCCTGTTAAACGTGTGTAAATAGGCTTGAAACGCAAGATGCTAAGAAATCGATATTGCTTGCAATGCTTAGTAGAAGATAGAGCGGCAAGCGGCAAGCGCCAACCGTATATCTACCTCAATAAGGCACATTATACAAGTGCGACTCCATTTTGTAAAAGCAGAAAGGTACCCAGGTGGTTAGAGGCCTGCCAGGCCAAGTTTCGAAACCCAGCCAAAGGCAAGAGAAGGAGCCGAACCGAAACTCAACAAAGAGCGGCTCATGTCTAGGAAATCGAGGTCAACCCGAGAAGGGGAGGAGAGCGTCAGCTCACAAGACTCCAACTTCAGAGCATACCAGCCTGCCTCATGAAGGTCAAGATAAGGGTGGCTCATGCAGGTGGCTAGGCCAACACAGAATTAAATGCACTAAAAGCTGAAAACTGCAGCAGATTCATGGTGAACTCACACGTGACCAGCCAGGCGCGAAGAAGTACTATCGCCTGATGTCATCCAGGACCCGAGGATGCCATAACTTTTCCTGATAAGAGACTACAGTTTTGAGGCCATCCTTAGCCAACTAATTGACACATCGCCCTAAAACACTGATTGATGGAAGGGAGGCAGGATGAAACTTGGGACACCAGGCACAGGGGTGTCCACTCTGCATGCTGCTAATTAAAAGTGGACATTTATGTCTAGGGGTGTAACCTGCCCAATCACAATGGACCAAGTTATCTTAAGTCCTATAGATATTGTAACCAATAGGACGTCGTAGTTGTAGTGACGTCTATCACGCGTAATGTAGAGGGATGGGCATAGACACCCACCCGATAAGAGTTATCCAATCCGTATGCCCTATTATCATATACAGATACAACACCTATACTTAAGTTACCTTTCCTAACCAATTATATTCCATTTCGAGTTTTGTAAAGTTAGATGTCAATGATAACGAACATTGCCTATAAGAACCTCATTTCAATTGAAGTTCGAGGTAGTCGGAGCGAGACCGACGATCGCACTACAGCTGATTCCCATTTGTTTCCCTGTTTGATGTATGTATCATTAAACGGACTTTCCTTTGTCAAACTACTGAGTCCTCGTTATTGAGTCGTGGTGGAGTAAGTGAATCCTGCAACCCCTGTCCTCACATGGTGCAGCTATCTTGTCTTACAAGTTCTAGAGGGTGAGTGCTGACCAATGGGCCCGTCAGCGAATTCCTCTCCTCGTGAACACTTGGTAGCGTGAGGATGGTTCTGGCCTTCGATTATAGATTATCGATTGATATATTGTAAAGATCACAAGTCCTTTCGCCATTCCGGCTCAGTAGACTGAGAAGCTTCCCGTGGACAATGATAGAGTAAAAAATTTCAAAAAATCTGCAGTGGGTCTGAAGGAACCTGCCTTTCCAAGCATAAGCCTTCTCATTCTCACGGGCAGCGGATCGGACGAAAACCTTAAAAGCAGGAAGAGGAAGGGGCAGCGATCCCGAAGTTCCAGAGAGGAAACAATGCGATCGGTGAGTAAAGCAATAAAACTTGTTACTTTGGCAAATGTCGTGTAGGCATTAGAGCCAGTAAGGGAAAGGTGACAGAGGGTGGTGGAGAAACAATAAAATAGTTAGAAGTTGAGAATATTGTATATATACTATGTTGAAGAACAGGTGGCCAAGTGAAGCTGGGGGAAGACGGAGGCTGCACTGGGAAACGGGATAGTGTATGATTAAGTAAATATCGCTTGCAATCCTATTTTCCTCGAAACAGTACACGACTTTGCAAAATTATAAAGATTTTGAAATTAAGTTCCACAGCAAGGCAATTTGTGTCTGGCAATTGACGGACATACTACAGATATATACGAGCCAATATTCCCATTTCATGACCACCCTCCTTTGGGATAACACGGAATACACATGGCTAACTCCCAAGTGCACAAAGAAGCAACACGGCGGGCACAAGCCCTTACACTTTTCAATGAAAAATTAAAATTAACTAAAAAAGACACATCTACTGCTACAGTGCCGAAAAATGATAGCGAGATTGGCCTACTTAAGGAACTGGAACAACTGCAACGAAAAGAAGTGAGCAAGTGGTGGGAGGAACATTCATTAAAGAACTATATAGAGGTGGGTAGAATACCCCGAGGGTTGAGAATCCTCACCATCCCATCATTTGAAGAACAAAATCCACTCATGCTTGAAGAATGGAGGGATGCCACCAACGGCTGTTCAAGAACTTTTTTATTGCTGTTAATTAAGTATGCAGGAAGTGACCGTACCACACTATTGGAAAAAATAACTGAAGTAGAAGGCAAATTGAAATTACACACAGAAACGGATGAGGGGAGAAAACTGAAGAGCATTATGGAGAAAAACTTAACAGAATTCGAGGAAGAAATTCAACAAAGAAAACAAAGAAAGTTCCTACGTGACAAAGGGGACTATGAAACTGGCAGGGTATATACCTTTGCAAAAAGGTTCGATCAACTAAGACAGGCATCGCAAAAAAAGTCTCCACCAGCGATTGAAGAATGCGCAGCCAGCACTAGTGAAATTTCATCATTATCTGAATCAGATTTGACAGGGAGTGATTCAGAGGAACCACAAATCCGCCTAAATTTTTTAGACGAAATGCGCTTACTGCGCCAAGATGGAAAAAAGAACAAACAAAAAAGAGGTGGAAATGCAAATCGAGGCAAAGGAAGAGGCGGCCGAAACAAGAGAGGAGGGGACAAAGGAGCAGGAGGGTCCCCGAACAATATCCAGGCCAGATCTCTGCGCTCTGGCAAATAAATAGTAATGCCGAATCAAATGAGGGGATGTTTAAAATAATCAATCTGTCCAAACACACCCTCACCGATACCCAACACAAGGTTCTCAGTTTAGGTCTTAATTATTGTCCAAATGCAAAAAACGATTACGTAGAAACAAGAATCGATTTAGACCATTTCATTCGCAAAGTGCGGCTCAAGAAATTTTTTGCAACAAATAGTTGGCACCCACGTAAAAAAGAGGCTCAAACAGGAAGAACTAATATTGAAATCAGAGAATTGGACATTTTGACAGATCTTATGGAACTGGAAAGTGGCACAGATACGGAAACAGCGGCAGGGCCGGTAGATCTCACAGACACAGGTATCCAAACAGACTGGAGGGCCAAAAGCAGTCTTAAATTGAAATCAAAATTCAATCCAACATCAAATGTTAGCAGCAATATCGATGTGTTTCAAAGTCTAGTAATTGAGGACTTAAAAAAGTTACGCAGAAGAACAAAAAAGTCAACATTCAAAGACAATCTAACTCCGAATGAGAGACAAGCACTGCAAGAACTTCAGGAGCTAAGCAATTGTATAATTAAACCATCGGATAAAGGGCGCAACATAGTCTTACTGAATAGAGATGATTACATCAAAGAGGCATATAAGCAATTAAACGATATAAGCTGCTACACTAAACTAAAGGCCAATCCTATGGCAGAGTTGGAAAAGACGGTGAAAACATTTTTGGACAAATGGGAAGAAAGAGGCATAATATCCGAAGACACAGCAAAATTTCTGTGGATCAGGCATGCAATAACACCAACTATATACTTTCTTCCAAAAATTCATAAAAATTTGAAGAAACCCCCAGGCAGACCTATAGTCTGTCTTATAGGATCTGCATTGGAAAATGTGTCCAAGTATATAGATGAAGTACTGTTTCCATTTGTCTCCGCCCTCCCGTCATATATCAAAGACACCAAAGATTTTCTTTGTAAAATTGAAGACATTCCTTGGGAGAAGGAGTACCTTATAGCGACGATGGATGTGGTTTCATTATACACATCCATCGGACATGAGGATGGCAAAAAAGCGTGTCAACACTATTTGAACTCAAAATCATTAAATTTTCTGGAGCATACTAAGATGGTGATGGAAATGATCAATCTTTGTTTGACGAACAATGTCTTCCTCTTTAATGATGAATTTTTTAGACAAGTGCAAGGAACCGCAATGGGCACAACTTTCGCTCCCTCGTACGCCAATTTGATGATGGGAGCATGGGAGGAACAAGAGGTCTGGGCAGAGACGAATCAGGAATTTACTCAGAATGTGGTCTTATGGCTTAGATACATTGACGACTTGTTCATAATCTGGAAAGGTACTGCAAAAGGTTGGTTGGATTTTGTCGAAAGACTGAATGAAAATTCTAAAAATCTAAGATTCACCGAAACCCACAGCAGGACATTTATTACCTTCCTAGACGTGAATGTAAGAATAGTGAACAACAAAATCACATGTGAACTACATAGAAAAAAAGTGGGTTCCAATACCCCATTACACGCACAAAGTGGACACCCCAAGAGTTTGATCTGGAGTGTCCCCTATGGGGAATTTGTACGACTCAGAAGGAACAATACCACCTTAGAAGTATATGACAGAGAGAGTAAAATCACAGCAGCTGGTTTTCAACGTCAAATGTATCCTAAACAAGTCATAGAAAGGGCTTTTCTGAAAGCTAGACAACTAGAAAGACAAACTCTACTAACAAGCAGTCATAGCAAAAAAGAAAAAACAGAAGAAGAGAAGAATAACACGAGAATCATCCTCACTTTTGACAGCGAAGCCAAATCTATAAGACACATTTTGCAAAAATACTGGAACATTCTCTTAGCTGACCCAGACCTCGCCAAAAGTCTTCATAAACACCCACAGATAAGTTTCAGGAGAAACAGTTCTTTTAAAGATATTCTGGTCCAGAGCTTCATGTCCAAAGACGAATCCAAAAGACAAATTAATTGGCTAACTGTAAAAAAGAAGGGGTTTCATAAATGCACAAGATGTAACATCTGTAGGTATGCAACAAACTGCGAAACATTTATACATCCGATAACAGATCAAAAAACATGGATCACACAATGGATAACATGCGAATCAGACCATGTGGTGTATGTGTTAACGTGCCCTTGCCAGAAATGGTATATTGGCAGCACAAAATGTAAGCTGAAAATTCGCATCCAACAACATGTGCGTGCAATCCTGCATAAGGATGCCAATTACCCCATGGCCAAACACTTTTCTGACTGTCATCAAAGCAACATTGATCAATTGGGTTTCTTTGGAATACACAAAATAGAAATGGGTCCCAGAGGAGGAGACAAAGAGAAACTCCTAAGACAAAAAGAAACTCGTTGCATCCTAGATTTCGAAAGTAAACAACCTAACGGACACAACATCGATGAAGAGTTGTATACTTTTCTGGGGTGCTAAATTAGATTTCTGATAAACTCCCATGTTTCAACATCACACTACAAGTGAAGAGGCGTATAATGTTTAGAGCTAATGCATTATAGAGTTCCCCCCCCCCCCCCCCCCCTTTTTTTCTCCTGAGTAAACTTCTGACTCCCCAACATTAGAACTAAAATGTCAGCAAGAGCAAACGTAGATGTAGTAATTAGAAGAGTATTAATTCTAAAAATGTTTTAATTGAGTGATGGTTTTAATAGTTTTTAATTTTACAATGCTTTTTAGGTGATTGTTTCTTATTCTTGCACTAATGCCTAACATATAATATACAATAGGTTTCGGAAAGAGGGGTCACAACAAGGGACCATATAAAACATGTAATGAATTGGGCTTCATGCAGTAGAAGATAGGGAGTATGGGAGCTTAATAACGTTGAGGGCCTTCTGAGATAGGGATGGCACTATGATGACAATGTCGCGCACTATGCACTTTATAAGCATTCAGTCATTGGAAGAAACGAGACTGAGTCACAATGATGAATCAAAGACAATCCTTTGCTGTTTAAGCACAATGCACTTGTAAGAAAAAATCGGATTGATCCGAGAGAAGGTATAATTCTATGGTTTTAGGTTGTTGGCACTATACACCTTATGTTCTTTAAGGGTTGCCCGGTATTCAACCGGATAATAAAGAGACGTTAAGGAGCACTAAGCATCCCAATAATTTCAGAACACTGCTGCTAATGCACTAAGCACTTTATTCAGCAAAAAACAATCGCCCAAATATATGGGGGTTTGGTTATTTGTTTCCGCATGATATAGTTAGCCAACCCGTAAATAAGAAAAACTGGCTTACAGACATTTGTTCAGCCTCTGTTTTTAGACATAATAGACCAACTATGCCTCAACTCCCACGAAATATTACAAAAGACAAATAAAACTCGAAGGTACCCACGTTTATCTACAATATGCCATGTGTATTTAGAAATGGATTGAAATTTTGTACCATATAGATCACGAAATGGCATATGCAAAAGGTGGCAATTGCTGGGTATTCGGGAAAAACACAGGGCCAATATGGCCGACATATAAACTGTGTGTTCGAATCAACTTTAGCAATAAGTCCCTTTTTTGTGTTTATATCCAAACTGTGTGGGTAGTCTCTCTTTCATGCTTCCTCTTTTAAATGTTTGGCTGACAATGAGGCAAACTGTTGTGAACAAGCGGCGAGTTGGCCGCGGAACGCGTGAACGCCTCAGCAAACTATTTGTTGCACTTGGGAGGACCCATGTATTTTGGTCGTTTGAATTTTAAAGGATTACCATGTGTTTGGTGAAGATTACAATTTTCCCTGTTAAAAAATAAAGGAAGGTTATTTTGGAAAACGAAGTGTGGACTTGGACGTAAACATTTTTTCCAATTTGGATTTGATTGGTGCCTCACCAACACTGTGGAGAGTGCAGCTCAAACTTTCTGGCATGAGAATGGCAGTATTTTGAACATATATATATATATATATATAGGGGGTAATGACTCAAGCATAAGAAATAAAATATAAAGAATATCAGGGGGGCACCTGAAGTAAAAACGTAAAGAATATCAGGGCGGCACCTGAAGTAAAAACGTAAAGAATATCAGGGGGGCACCTGAAGTAAAAACGTAAAGAATATCAGGGGGGCACCTGAAATAAAAAATGTAAAGAATATCAGGGGGGCACCTGAAGTAAAAACTTAAAGAATATCAGGGGGGCACCTGAAGTAAAAACGTAAAAGGATATCAGGGGGGCGCTGAAGTAAAAACGTAAGGAATACCAGGGGGGCACCTGAGCAAAAACGTAAAGATTCAACTTGTTCCTGCACTTTAAAGAGTAGTCAGAAGGAACGTGAACCCAGAGTCCACAGTGGGGGGGACAATTTAGGCTACGATGATGTTTAAAGACGTCATAAAGGCGGTTTGTTTAAATCCCATGACGGGGTATTAATTAGAAGGCAGGTATACATATGACCAGCTGGTAGCTGTCTAGTCTGTCAAACGTCTGTCATATATGTTCTGTTGTATGTCGAATGTAAAATAATTGTATTGGTGATTGTTTAAAATGCATTTTGGATTTACATGATTCTCTAACTGAGAGGGAATCGCCACTGAATTGATGAGTTTTGAATAAATTGTTGGTATAAAATTTAGCGGGAAAAGATTGGATTGGAGCTTGCGTAGTTGGTGCTCGCTCATACTATTAAAAGAGTAAAAGAACTGTATAATTGTTGATTGCTGATGGAATTAAGAATGGAGGAAATTACCCCGCTTGCGCATTTATGCAAGCAACTGCCCAAGCATGCAACAAAGCTGAATAAATATAGCCAGGAGTGGGTTAAGGAAACCGCAAATAAGATGTTTATGCCGTTGCCCCAGAACGGGTCACTCTCTAAGGCTGTTTTACAGCACATGACCACCTTTCTACATGCCACATATACTGGAAAAAAGCTAGGGAAACGTCTTGCTGTGCTGGAACTGAGGAAAATGTTTGAAGAAACGAAGGCGGAAGAACCACCCGCTGATTGGATATTAAATGTATGTACACAGGGGGGTGAGACGCCTACCGTGCCACCTGCCCCACCTGAACCAGTAATCGAAGGCAGTAAGTCAGAGGGTCTTTACCCGCTAAGAGAACTTAAGGCAGCCACGGGGTACAGCAACCCGGCATATGAGTCGCATGCATGCAGTGGTGACGACATCAAAGAAAAAGGGCAGGAAAGTAATCTTGCCTCCGTAGTCCTGAGGGACAAGGAGAGACACGGAGATGAAGGAAAGGATCAGGCACAGTGTAGTACATCTCTCTCTCGAGAGGGAAAGAAGCAGAAAGGTATTAGCGAGTTGGTATTCACAAAGGACGAGTAGATGGGAGGTCAGATATTGCTAAAACTTGATGGTAAAGGGAGTGATGACATAAGACCGAGGGAATGGTCTGATGAGGTGCTGAGAAAGGAAAAGGAGAAAGAAAAGGATATGAGAGATGAGAGGATAAGAAAGAAGAATAGGTTGAAGCGAGAACAACTATATCGCAAAGAGCAAGGAATACAGCTCAGTCGCACACAATACACAGCCTATGAGAAGTACAGGCAGAATATGCTAAAGTTAGAGGAAGAAAGGAGAATGCAAGAAAGGAAAGTAAAGAAGCAGGAAGACGAGGAAAGTAGAAGAGAAAAAGAACGTAGGAATGAACGGATGAGGGAAGTAGATAAGGCTAGAGAAGAAGCGAAGAAACGAAAAGAAATAGATGAGGAAGCAGAACGTAAGTGCAGACAGAGGGCACGAGATATAGAATATTTGCAACGGGAAGTTAAAAAACCCAACCTGGTTGTAGAATGGGAAGACATAGAAGAATATTGAAGATGACTTCGACACCAGAAGCAACGGGGAAACGATTGATAAAATTTATGATGAGATGGGGCTGGAACTAATTTCCCAAGGGGGAAGGGAGGATGAGCGCTTAGAGAGCACTCAGCTATATGACACTGAGGATGTCACCCGAAGTAGTGGGAGCAGGGGACTGTCCCTAGACAGGCTAGAGATTGGGCAGAACGAAGAAGATGCAAGAAGTTGTGTAAACTGGGAGTATTCAGGATCTGACTCCGGTGAGGAAACGGAGGAAGTGGCACATGACGAAGGGAGAAGGTGCGAAAAACAGCTCCCAAGGGATCAAGAGGTACGCTGGTCCGATGCTAGAGGGTCCACAAGTAGGAAACCGAAGTCCGCTGGACAATCCAGCCGACATGAAGAAACACCCCACAGTCTGAGGGGGGTGTCGGCGCCTGCCTATGCAGACAGGTGAAGGGCATTGCCAAGCAGACGGCAAGGCAGGAACGTAACCTCGGCGGTAGACCAGAGAACTATGGGGAAAGAGAAGGAGGACTGTGCTTTCCAATTCCCGTTGCTAGAAAAGGGGGAGCAAGACCACAATATATTCCATGGCCACACATGGACTGAGAGAACCTTAAAAATAAACTTCCAATGTTGACATCGGGAGCCGGAAAGTGGATACACGAGTTAGAGAAAATGACGGGGGGTGTCACCTTAGCTATAGGAGACATAAAGGGCCTCCTAATCGCCATACTTGGTGAAACAGCCGATGATGTATGGAAACGGGCAGGCTACCCTAAAGTAACCCTAACTGACACCTCCCATGATGGAGCGCCATTTAATAACTGTAGAGCAGCAGTGTGGAAAGCGCTGCGTACGCTATATCCAGACACGTCTGATATGGGAGCTATATTGACTCAAAAAATGAAAGAGTCAGAGGATCCGTTGCTTTATATCCAGAATTTTCAAGACGCGTGGGTGCTCGAAACGCATGAATCTTGGATGAAATCCATCCCTGTATTCTATCATATATTGTGCCAAGGGTTACCAGAACCGGTGCAAAAACGCTCAAGAAATTGGTGGGAATAGAAGCTAAACCATGGCCCGAAATACAATTGACAATCGCGCACTATTGTAGATTGCTACAGGATAAGAATCGGAAAAAGGAGGCAACGCGTAAGGGGGAGGAGGCAAAGCTGGCACAAAGGAAGCTATCGAAGTATGCTCTCGAGGGAGCAATGCTCACCAGCCCGGCCGAACCAAGCATACAGCAAGCGACTAACCCCTTGCAGAATAATCAAGGTAGCACAGGATTTTACCCGAGGGGAAGAGGGTTTGGAAATAGAGGATGGCAGAGTAATCAGGGAAGGTTTCAAAGTAACCAAGGAGGGTTTCAGAATGTTCAAGGTAGCTTCCAGAACACACAGATGGGCAATCCGACTATGCCAGATGGACAGATGGCACGACCACCGCCAGTATGTTGGCTGCGTGGAATGACTGGACACGTGGCGTGCATGTGCAGAAGTCATGGCATGTGGCAAAATAACCAAGGGATGGGGGAAGGCATGGCGAATCAACCTGCCGTCCCACAACAGGGCAGTGCCCAAAATTACACAGAGCAGCAGCAGGCGGCAGGCTTGCAGCAAGGTGCACAGCAAGTGGTTCAACCACCGAACATGGGGAATATGCCACAAGGACAACCCCAGCAGGCACCGCCGCAGACACTCAGGTCAATAATCCCGGAGGGGGAATTAACCCTGGAAATGGGGGAAACCCACAAGTGTATAGTGGACCAAACCTATATATAAAATAGGACAGCGCACGGGAGACCCTGATGTGTTCTATCCTATCAGTGACACCAGACCCTAATAGGGAACCTAGGGTGAATGTCACCATAGTGGGTAAAGAATTTTCCTTCCTAGTTGACACGGGGGCAACGCGTTCGTGCATACGAGAAGGGACATTTTCCTTGTCCGGCGAGGCCATAGATACCCAGAGTTTCACTCAAGCTCATTGTAGAGTTCCCTTTAAAGATGCACTCCCAGCCTCAGTGAATGAGCGCGAAATGAATATACCTCTATTATATTCATGCCAGACCCCAGTAAATATTCTGGGTCGGGACCTGATGACTAAACTAAACATGACCATCTCTTTTACCGAGGATGGTATAGTGTGCTCCACTCCAGGAATGCATTATTCAAACGTGGGCGAAATGATCGGAGCATACTCAGGATGTATAGCTATGAGAGCTATACCGTTAGAACCAGAAGTCTTTGCATGTGGAGTGCGGGTGCTTATGGTGGGACTGCCAGGCCTCACAGATAAATCTATGAGAACACCTGATGAGTTTCTATTCAGGCCAAGAATACCCATGCACGAGGAGGAGGGACAAGTATTTCCCTTAATGATACAATCTGCCGCAGTGCGAGGAAAAGTGGTATTGGTTGAAGGATGACGATGAAGGCAGACAATGGGGTGCGATTATTGTCATTGAAGAAGGGTATCGAGTGACTGACGTCACTGATGACGATCTGTTCAAAGAACACCCTGACCTAGAAAAGACATGGGTGGAGGTGAGTCTCATATTTTGGGTCAAAATGATCAAACGAGAGGTGCCACAGAGAATGATGTTGGCACTGGTAAGCCCAGAATACTTTGAGGACGACATGGCCCAAGTGCCTGCCGCTGTATGGACTACAGGGCCCTATGAGGTAGGTCTCCTGAAAGGAGCGGGTGAAGTGAAAATCAAATTGAAACCAGGAGCAATTTTACCACGAGTATGGCAATATCCCATGTCCAGAGAGGCAGATGAAGGAATAGCGAAGACAATCTCCGCCATGATGGAGCAGGGTATCCTAGTGACATCAGAATCAGCTGGCAACATGGTGATTTACCCTGTCAAAAAATCAAAGGGAGGGTCTTGGCATTTAATCCAAGATTTACGAGCATTAAACGATATAGTTGAAGCCGAATTCCCTCTAGTCCCTAATCCATCCACAATTCTGTGCAACATACCCTCTGAGGCAAAATATTTCACGGTGATCGATTTGAAAAATGCATTCTTCTCAATCCCGTTGCACCGTGACTCTCAAGGCCTGACGTCATTTACTTTCAGATAAATGCGCCTGAAAAGTACGAGGTAGCCACAGGGGTACTGTGAATCTCAATCCATTTTCAACAGAGTCCTGCAGATGGACCTAAGCAATATTGCGGTGGACAGTTGTTTTGCAGTATGTAGATGACATTTTGATCTGCAGCACCACTGAAGAGCAATGCAGGCATGACACTGTGCAGCTATTGACTATACTGGCGGAGAAGGGATACAAGGTTGATAAGGAGAAGTTGCAGTACTGTCAGCCAGAAGTGTTATACATAGGCCAACTGATCTTTCATGAAGGGAAAAAGGTAACCCCAGAAAGGGCTGAAGCTATCATGAACATGGCTAAGCTGCGCACAATAAAACAGATGCAAAGCTTTTTAGGCCTGTGCAATTATGTCAGAGTGTGGGTCTTTGACTACAGCTCTTACACCAAGCCCTTGCTTCAGGCTCTAAAAAGGCCCAGAAAACAACGGAAGATATCGAGTGGAATGAAGCAATGGAGAAAGGGCTTACAGAACTCAAAGGGGCAATTTGGAAGGCACAGTTCTCAGGATTCCTAATTACACAGAGGAATTCTACTTGTTCTCACATGCCGATGGCAGTTTTATGACGGCAGTGCTCGCACAGCGAACCTCGCTGGGGTACAAGCCCCTAGCATATTACAGCGGGAATCTGGACCCAGTCATGAAGGGCCACTTCCCATGCGAACAAAACCTAGCTGCTGCCGCATTCGCTATCGAAAAGGCATCGTTCATTGTGATGGGATGCTCCATGACATTGTATGTTGAGCACTCACTGTTTGCCATAATAGAGAACCCAAAGGGCACACTGACATCTCAAAGAGCATCCGCCTATGAGGTGATTATCTCCAACCCATTGAACAAAATAGTGCGATATAAAACTGTGAACCCTGCTACATTCATAGCTGAACCAGTCACAGAGGGAGAACCTATACACGACTGTCCATACTATGAGGAATTCTATGATGAGATCCCCAGGGTAAAAGAGAATGCCCTGGCGAGTGGGGAGATCGCCTTTATTGATGGGTCTTCAAGAATCAACCAAGAAGACGGACAAAGGTATACAGGCGTTGCCGTGATAAAACACCTAGCGAATGGGGAGTTTCGAGTACTCGTTAGTGCATGAATACCATCTCATTATTCAGCACAAGCTGCAGAGCTGTTGGCATTGATGCTCGCCATTGAGAATCATGCAGACCAGGAAGTGACGGTGTACAGTGAGTCCGCCTATGTGACATCCACAGTGCACGCAGGCTTAGCATGCTGGAAAAGGAGGGGCTACCTCCGAGCAGATGGCACACCAGTGCAACATGCATCCTTATAGAACAGGCTGATAAAAGCACTACAGCTCCCAGTGGACATAGCGGTTGTGAAATGCGCCGCTCATACCAAGGGGACAGATTTCGTGTCACGCGGAAATCATGAAGCAGACACGGAAGCCAAGCGCATGGCATCCAAAACTGAAACAATCATGGACGTGGAGATAGCACGTACCCATGAACGAATGATGGTAGCGCGAGCCACACCGGAGGCCTATAGCAATATGGGGCAAACCCAGCTAATGGAGCTCCAAGGGGAGGCACCACAAGAGGAGAAGAATTTATGGAAGCGTCGAGGGTGTTCTTTAAACCCCTCTGACGGACTGTGGAGGCAAGACAGCACTGGTAAACCAGTAATGCCTGTCGCCCTCCTGAAGGTAGCATTAGAACAACTGCATTACCCCATCCACATGACAAAAGAAAATCTTGCCGCAATGCTCGCAGAAGACTGGTTCACGCCGAATTTAGCGGAGCATGTTGCATTTTTTATGGTGAACTGCATTATCTGCCAGCAATTCACCGCTGGGCACACATTAAAAGTAGTGAGAGGAATCATTCCCGACCAAATGGACCATTCCAGCACTTACATATCGACTAAGTCGACATGATTCAAGTGTGCAACGGGTATAGGTATTTAATTGTGGTGGTGTGTCCCTTCTCTAGATGGATAGAAGCAAGCCCCTGTACACACCCCGACGCTGCCTGTGCTGCTAAGTTCCTGGTGAGGGAAGTGTTCCCTAGATGGGGGGTGTGGGAGGTAATGAGATCAGATAATGGGGCCCACTTTGTAAATTCAGTGTTCGAACAGATCAGTTCATTGCTTGGTATAAAGCACAAGTTCTCGTTGGCGTATCATCCAGAGGGGAACGGGATATGTGAACGGATCAACGGCTTGCTTAAAGAGAGGATAGCCAAGTTGAAGCTCACATTAAAAAGGGGATGGCTGCACTGTCTAACACTGGCACTGTATGCACTTCAGAACCAACCAGGCTCCGACCATCACCTCACGCCGCACAAGATAGTTACAGGCAGAAGGATGAAGACCTCTCTTACCCCCAGAGATAGAGCTAGTTGTGATGCGCAGACGACTAGGGAGGTTCTGGGAACAGAGATGCTGTCACGCGCTGGGCTCCCCAACGCTTCTGGAATCGCTGGTGGCTTGGATGTCATTGAGCGTTCCATTACGTTCGGGGGCCCAGCGCTCATTATCGCACTTGCGGTTGCGATGTGCGGCCACCGGAGGATTTAACTTCCTGTTGTAGCTGGTGGCCGTCGCATTGCAACAGCAGATTTTCCTGCCCTGGTGTTATGCTGTCAAGCGTGTCCAGCTTTGTGCGCTCCTCCACCCTGCCCCATGCTCTGTGCTTCCCGAGGTGCTTTTCCTTTATCCAGCCCCATCCTGTGCTTCTTCCTTGTGCCTTTCTCCCCCGTTCCCCCTTCCTAGTATTTCCTTCCTATTCCCTTTACCTTCCCGCATTTTTCCCCCTGTCCTTCATTGTCCCGTCTTTTCCCCCTGGTCTTCCTTCCAGGCTCCCCTGGGCTACCATCTTTCCTGTGGAGTCCTGCCCTCTTTCAGCCTGTTCTCATACTACCTGCTGCCAGATCTGCTACCAGTTCAGCCTGAGGTTCCCTGCAGTCTACCGCCTGCACTACAACTAGCGCAGTCTTCAGAACGCGGCAGACCACCGCGCAACAGGATCCACTACCAAAATCAGGATTCCTATAAGGATTTTTTTTTAGCCTTCCGGCTTTTTTCCCCTTCTGAGGGCTTGTCCCGAGAGAGCAGCCAGTCTAGCGCTGTGGTCTATCAACAATCACGGTGGCTACCTCCTGGAGCAGGCCTTATCTCTACAAAAAAAGGAGCCATAGGAAGGAAGAAAGAAAGGAAGAGGCAAGACACACCTCAAGGTTCAGGTGAGGAGGAGGGGATAGAACTTGACTTGGAGGGTGTGGAGAGCACACGTGATAGATGCAAAAGTACCTGAACTGTTTGACATCCAGTACCTCTGTCATTTCAGGCCAACTGCAGTGACGGCGAAAACAGGGTGGCGCAGCATAAAACGCAGCAGGAAGTGCTGAAGCAGACACCAAACAAGGTGTACATGCGCCCTCGTATTCCCTGGTGACAGTGTTTTGGTGAAGAACTTTACCAGGAAAAGGTGGGACGAGCCAAGATTTAATGGCCCTTTCATTGTAGAAGACTGCACCTCCTCCGTCGTCAAGATCCAGGGCAGAAGGGCATGGATCTTCCTAAATGACATTAAACCTTACATAGGGGAGAGCTCTCCTGCTGCATCCAACTGCAAAGAAGCAACGGACAACAGGGAAGAACCTCAGCACGTGCAGACAAGATCGATGGCAAGGTAGAAGGACGCATGAGCAGCACAATAAAGGCAAAAGGAACACTGATTTGAATTGTGGCTTGTAAACTAGACATTTTCTCAAACCAGTGAAAGATAATAAAGGTCATAAAATGGACACTCTGTGCATCCCAGTTGCAGGGTAAAAAGAAGCACATCCAAAGCCACAACAATGTTGATAATATGAACTTTTGAAAGCATGACATACCCAAAGGGATACAAAGAATCAAGACTCTGATAGACTACAAACAACACATTTTTGAGAGTGTAACACAGTATCCTGAAGCAACCAGTATCAAGACTTGGATCACAGAATCATTGGTACATTCCAGCTGAAATCTCAGGTGGGATGTGCTAACCTACTTTCAACTCGTGGTGTTGTCATACCCATCACTCATAGGGAGAGAAGCTAGTGTCACAGACTTTATCCAAGATCCGGCCAACAAGAAAATAATCTGGCAATTACTGACTGGCATCACGGAAGCCTTCATTGTACTACCAGAATACGGTGATAAGGGTACAGATGCTCCCACCTCAAGTGATTATTGATGAACTTACATATGCCCTATTTTTCCGCCTCATTGAGGAATGCCCAGGACTCATCGGGAGAACCACAGATATCCTAACCTTCATCAGAGATCCAAGAAACAACAAGTTCCTGAACCAAGTGTGGTACAGATTAAATTACGTGGCTGCAATCCACACAGCAGGAAGTGTAAAAACTGTGCGAATCAAAAGAAAATCTTGTGATCAGGACATAACCAAACAGGACAAATGTCCCTATCACCCGAGGACACCCGGCTGGCACACAATGTCCTGTTTAGATTAGTCCCAGACTATCCGGAAATGGTGCGGAGGCCTGCAGAGGTTGACGTCATCACCTTTCTTAGAGATCCGGCCAACACCCCACACATGGGCACACTCCTCCAAGGCATAATGCTCCAGGTGGAGCTGTCCAACTTCCAACGAGAGTTCCTAAGGAGATTCCAGTGAGACCTTTGGCCGAGGGACAGATCGAGGAGACAAAGACTGTTCACGCTGCAAGAAAGGCCTGAGATCTAGAGGCTAGAGAATCAGAGCAAATGTCATTAACCCCAGAAGACAGCCAATATGCATACCGTGTTTTCTTCCACCTCATTGAAAACTTTCCAGAACTAGTGGATAGACCCAGCAATGTTGACATACCCGCATTCCTACGAGATCCAGCAAAACACGCGCAATTAAATAGGCTCCTGCGGGCTATCATAGCGCAAATAAGAAGCAATTATGGACATCCACTACTGAGGAGAGCCTTAGAAGGAGAAAATCCAAAATAGAACTTTGTTGTCATTATTTCACCATGGAGCAGATAGAGAAAAGAGACACTGTTCCTCAACTTGTCGCCGAGAGAACAGACGAAAGGAGCAGACACAAGAACTTCACCATCGTATTTTTCCTGTTCTGCATCCTTCTCATTTTTTTTTCTATTTCCTCATGTATTGACCTCTGCTTTTATTTTTGCTCCTGTTGGTACAACATCTTTATTTTTGCGATTTTGACTTGTTCTCTATTTTTCCATATTTTATTTTTATTTTTGTTCCTATTTTTACAACCTTATTTTTGTACGATTGGCTCATTTTTTCCTATTTTAGCGACACGTTAATTTTATTTTAATTTTAATTTTATTTTTATTATTCTTTTTTTTCATGTTCGCTTTTGTTATTATTTTACTTTTATTTTTCCAACATTTTATTTTTGTGTGATGTTTAGCAGTTCCATCTTTTCATTCCTTCGCATTGAACAGGTTCCAGCATGTCCTCAGGACCAAAACAAATTCGAGGAGTGCACTTGGACCTTACCTACTATAGATATGCATAATATATGTTATGTATCAGAACTGCTAGCCTAACCCTTTTCCTTAGTCTAGCACAGGAAATGTACTGAGGACCCAGAGACTACCCACGTCACTCACTGGAGGGGGACATTGGAGAAGCACTTGTCCCTCTGATAGTAACGAACTCTCGAAATATGAGACCAGAGCAAAAGAACGAATAAATAACTGACTATGAACTCATTCAAAATGGGGGCCCAGAACAGTAACTTGGCTTTACCCCCAACAAAAGGGCGCCCCCGCTTTCCTAGAAGAAAATGCTGCAAACTTTCACACTTTCACACAGAACTTTTATGTGCATATGTACAGTGATAACAATTGTTTTTCTACTCTTAACAATCAGAACTGCTTTCTTTATTGGTGCACGAAGTGTCCCCCTATCAGTACACCCACTGGATAACGAACGTCAGGGGCCTACAAGAGCACCCAGGCCCTATATGGTGATTCCAGTTCCAAGAAAAGCAAATGATGAAGCAAATGACTTAAATTTGAATGTAATTAGCAGCGATATGAATACACATGAGGTAATGAATGAGAGAAAAAGCTGAAGACAGGGTCAGCACGGAATGAATGATAATATAGCACTGGCTCGGCACACACCCACACACAGAATGCACACAAACAAGGACAAGTGTCAATGGCTAGAAGGCCTCCAACGAAGGCAGCAGAGAAGGAGAAACTGCCTGCCGAACACTCAATTCCAGAGAAAAGTGGAGATAACCAAGAAAAGCCAAATGAAATGCCGAAGAAGGAGGAAATAGCAAAATCCCTCAAAAGAATAGAAGTGGCCACGAAAGAACTCACAGAGAAGAGACACATGCTAATAGAGTGTTTGTTCCCGTTCATAGTTCAAGCAAGGAAACTACACGGGGAGCTGAAAAATAGAACTAAGAAACTATAACTGCAAGCACACCTGCTCCAACACAAGGAACAAGCTGCAAGCCTACAACACAGCCACAAGTTGGGAGGTTGATGAACCAATGGTGGTTCTGGGAAGTTTATGGCAGACTGCAAAAGGGAAGGAAAGGAAGCAAAAATCCTCCCCCTACCACAGCGACGCAGTCGAGGCAGCCTGCTCCATCGAGATACCCGAAGTGGAAAAGCAGCAAACATGCATTCAGAGACGTAGTCATAGCAAACTACAGAAGAACGCTGATAATCAAGAGAAGCCTGCATGAAGATAACAATGAACTTAATGACTACCTGGACAGCACAGCTCATCTCGGAAACAACATATGGTACCAACAAATGAAGGAAGTAGGACGAAGGCAGCCAGAAGGAGAATGCTTCGTCTGTGCACTCCTACCATACAGCATGGGAAAGTCCAAGATCTTCGTGGCTGTAGAAATTGATGTCCCTACAGCACACTGTGTGTCTCATGTAGCAATGTGCAACACCAGAGGACAATTCATGGGAAGAGACGCCTCGTTGATATGGGCCAACGAAAAGAATTACCCAGATGAATATGGCTATGTCCAGGACATTAAAACAAGAAACCAAGCACACACCAGAAATCATGTGATCAGGTACGAGAACCCCAGCGTCAAAGGATCTGGGATAAGATGGGAAATAAACCCAAGACTGAACGTTCAAGAGAAAACTGCAGAGGAGGATCAAATCTGGAAGAACAGAGGCCAAATGCAGATCTGGGGGTCAGTGGTCTCCCCAGATGGATGGGAAGACGGAGTAGTAATCTTCCGAGCGTGGATGGTCCTTGGAGCATGCAAGGAAGCAACAGAGAATTTGCAGAGGTTATGCAAACCTCTGTGGCCAAAGCTAGTAAAGTTGCTAACATGGGTCAAAGATAGAGAGGGACCCCTACAGATAGTGCCACTGGAGAGCCCGAAACTATGCTTCAGAAACAATGGCACAAGAAATATGGGAGAGAATCAAAACTGCGGACGAATCTTTGAAGCTCCGGGAATGACACAAGGAACCACAGTTATTGTGGACCATTACTGGGCGTGTGGATCCAAGGCATACATAAGGCTGCCGAAAAACTGGGGAGGCATATGCACACTAGTGAACGTCCAAGTTCCCGCACTAGTGATCCCTAAGAATGACTTGAAGTTGGACAGTTTCCCGAAAGCAGATGCTCATCTAAGAAGAAGAAGATCTGTGAAACTCATATCCAGGATGAAGAGGGAAAATTACTTTTCTCCCAAATCAGAAGAGGCATTCTATGCAATCCCGTACGAACATAGGCTGTTCAGCCTCACCTCAACAGTATTCACAACACTACTCCTGCCCCACATCCAAGTTGGAGTGAATGCTAAATGGTTACAGATAACCAGATGGGAGTTATTGCAGACCATAAATACCACTATAAAAGGATTCAACACGATCAAAGAAGAGCTGAGAGCAATCAGACTGATGACCCTCCGAAACAGATATGCGCTTGACACGATCACAGCAATGGATGGAGGTGTTTGTGCAAAAAACGGAGAATCATGTTGCACATTTGTACCATCACACGATGAAGAAAAAGGAACCCTAACATAGGCTTTAAGCATGCTTACAAGCCCGAAAAATCAGATGATTGATGAAAGTGACGAAGTAGACAATGACAGCTGGTTTGGAGACCTATTCTCATGGGTCCCACAATGGATGACAGATATATTTAAGTTTCTGGGAGCTCTACTAGCAATGGTATTGCTAGGATTCTGTGTTATCAAGATAATCATGACACAGTGCCAGAAAACTGCAAAGAAAGCCATAGGGATGAAAATAATGATTGATATCGAAACAGGATGGAAGCCCAGAGACCTGACTGATGAAGAAATAAGAGACTTTGTGAAAGACAGCAAATTTGCACCAGAGGGAGCAAAGTTCACATACCCTAAGAAACGAAGAAGGTATGAAGGAAAATGGATCTACTGCAGCCCAAATGGACAATGTCAGCTAATGACGTGGAACAAAGACGAACATGTGAAGACAGCAGGGAGTTTGAAGTGAGTGATAAAAATATGGACTCCAAAGGCTCACACATTCACACCATCATGTACCAACGCAGAGGACGATGAGCATGACACTGAAGAAACAAAAGAAATGAATGCAAAGGAGGTTACAGAAGTGGTCGATGAACTGACCAGAGGAGGGAGTGTAAAGGAGGTCCCAGACATGGCCTGCACCCCTTCCCCTCATTTCGAGATAGCAGGAGTGTGCTTGCCAAGGTACGTGACGTATGAAGAGCAAATGAACCTACAAAGAGCTGCACTGGGACTCTGCCCAGTATAAATCAGAAGATCCATACCGGTTGAAGCACCCATAACTAGACAACCCTGGGCAGCATGGTACCCTATCAGACAGCCATACCAGCCGCTGATACGAAATGAGGAGTACCTGCACACGGTCCAGAAAGAGACCACAAAAGCCTTAATGGAAGGCCAGTGGAAATGACACAAGGGCCTGAACAGATTCGAGAATGAACAAGAGCAGCTATCGAAGATAACACGCCAGTGCGAGTAACTACGAAATTGAATGGAATAGACACAGAGAGGAGACAATGTCACAACATGAGGAAACAGTGTTACGAGCAAGGTGGAAGCAACCGTCCTGTTAAACGTGTGTAAATAGGCTTGAAACGCAAGATGCTAAGAAATTGATATTGCTTGCAATGCTTAGTAGAAGATAGAGCGGCAAGCGCCAACCGTATATCTACCTCAATAAGGCACATTATACAAGTGCGACTCCATTTTGTAAAAGCAGAAAGGTACCCAGGCGGTTAGAGGCCTGCCTGGCCAAGTTTCGAAACCCAGGCAAAGGCAAGAGAAGGAGCCGAACCGAAACTCAACAAAGAGCAGCTCATGCCTAGGAAATCGAGGTCAACCGGAGAAGGGAAGGAGAGCGTCAGCTCACAAGACTCCAACTTCAGAGCATACCAGCCTGCCTCATGAAGGCCAAGATAAGGGGGGCCCATGCAGGTGGCTAGGCCGACACGTAATTAAATGCACTAAAAGATGGAAACTGAAGCAGATTCATGGTGAACTCACACGTGACCAGCCAGGCGCGAAGAAGTACCATCGCCTGATGTCATCCAGGACCCGAGGATGCCATAACTTTTCCCGATAAGAGACTACAGTTTCGAGGCCATCCTTAGCCAACTAATTGACACATTGCCCTAAAACACTGATTGATGGAAGGGAGGCAGGGTGAAACTTGGGACACCAGGCACAGCGGTGTCCACTCTGCATGCTGCTAATTAAAAGTGGAAATTTATGTCTAGGGGTGTAACCTGCCCAATCACAATGGACCAAGTTATCTTAAGTCCTATAGATATTGTAACCAATAGGATGTCGTAGTTGTAGTGACGTCTATAACGCATGATGTAGGGGGATGGGCGTAGATGCCCACCCGATAAGAGTTATCCAATCCGTATGCCCTATTATCATATACAGATATAACACCTATGCTTAAGTTACCTTTCCTAACCAATTATATTGCATGTCGAGGTTTGTAAAGTTAGACGTCAATGATGACAAACATTGCCTATAAGAACCTCTGTTCAATTGAAGTACGAGGAAGTCAAAGGGAGACCGGTTGATCGCACTACAGCTCATTCCCATTTGTTTCCCTGTTTGATGTATGTATCATTAAACAGACTTCCCTTTGCCAAACTACTGAGTCCTCTTTATTGAGTCATGTCGGAGTAAGTGAATCCTGCACCCCCTGTCCTCACATGGTGCAGCTATCTTGTCTTACAAGTTCTAGAGGGTGAGTGCTGACCAATGGGCCCGTCAGCGAATTCCTCTCCTTGTGAACAAGCCGACGAGAAGGAGCTCAGTTTTCCCGTAGTTGAGGCAAAGGCCATGTTCTGACAGCCACACTTGGATCTCCAGGTAGAGGCTGTTGATCCATGCAGAGTCCTCTTCGTAGCTGCCCGAGAGGGTGATGAGAACCTGGGTATCGTCAGCATAATTTGTGTATGTGACACTCAAGTTATCTAAGCGGTCGAAGAATAGCTTTGTGAAGATATTGTATAAGGTCGGCGAGATGAACGAGCCTTGAGGGACGCCGCAAATGATAGAGATAGGTTGGGCTGAGGCCTCCGGTGAGAAGACCCGGGTGGTTCGGTTAGTGAGGAAGGATTGGACACAGGCAGTCGCCTGGTTGGAGAATGCAGCTGAGGCCGTCAGATGTTCTGTGAGGATCTGGTGGTCAACGAGGTCGAAGGCTGCTGAGAGGTCAAGCGGCAGGAGAATGGCTAGATTGCCCTTATCCTTAGCCTCGTCCATCTGGATTTTTAGGTCCAGAAATGCAGTCTCTGTTGCATGCCTTGGCCTAAAGCCAGATTGTCTAAGTCCCAGAAGGTTGTTTTCTTCCAAGTGCCTCTGGATTTACAGGTAGGCCACTCTATCTAAGATTTTTAGAATGTAGGGGACGGTGGTGATTGGCCTTTAATTAGTGGGGTTGTTGGGGTCTAGGTTAGGATTTTTTAGGAGGGGCATGACCCATGCCTCCTTGAGGCTGCTAGGGACAGAGCTTGTATTGAAGGAAGCGTTGATTAGTGCTGTTATGAATGGGGCCAGGTCATTGGCACCTTCCTGGATGATGGTGGCAGGGCATGAGTCCCCTTGGCACCTAGAAGGCCTGTGATGACGCTTTCCACTTCTTTGGTAGTGACAGGAGTGAAGGAGAAGGTGGGGCAGGTAGGAGTTTTGGGAGTGGAAGTAAGTGGGGTGTTTGCTTTTTTGGCCAGACTAGACTTTTTCAGTTCAATTTTAGATTGTAGCATGGAGATTTTGTCTGCTAAGGGTTTTTGTATTCTCTCACACCAGTCTGTGTCTTTCACACAGGTTTCTGTAGGTGTAGAAGGGGACTCGAGTTCCCTGAGGATAATGAAGAGTCTTTTGTTTTGGATTTGGCCTTGTCGAATCTGTTATCATAGGTCTCTTTTTTGGCTCTGAGGATGGAGGTTTTGTAGGTTGAGGCCACTGCCGTAAGTAGGGCTTTGTTGGACGGTTAGGTGATTTTCTCCAAGTGGCTTCCACCGCCCGTTTGGTGTTCCTGAGGATTTTGAGCTCGGGAGTGAACCATTTGTTCAGGTGGGCTGCCGGTTTAACTTTAAAAAGTTTGATGGGATCAATGGTGTCAACTGCTGAGTCAAGTGTTTTGTTGTAGAGGTCGGCAGGTTTATCCACGTCTAGGTTGGCATAGTTAGACAGGGCCAGGATATTGTGGATTAGAGGGCGAAGGTTTTGCATGGTGATATTACGGTTGTTCCTGGCAAGGGTTTGTGAGAGGGTTTGTGGTAAGGTGCTTGGCTGTGCCTTCCCTTGGATGGAGAAGGTAATGGCATGGTGGTCTGACCAGGCAAGTAGGTTCATTATTGAGGATGGAGGTGGACCAGTTGTGGTCCGCCAGCCAATCCAAGGTCCTGCCTTTGTTATGTGTAGGGGTTTTGATTCTGTGTTTAAAACCTAGTTGATAGATGGAGTTTTCCAGAGAGAGCGCATTAGCGTTGTTGGGGTCGCCAAGGCCTAAGTTTAAGTCTCCCAGTAGGATCATTTGTGATCCTGTTTTAGTATTATTAGTCAGGAGATCGGAGATCTCTTCCTTAAATGAAAAGATGGGGCCAGGTGGCCTATAAATGAGGTGTATAAGGATAGTTTGAGCTGCTGATGGTTGGAACTTTACTGACAGAAGTTCAGCGGATCAGAGGCTGAGAGAGGGGGTTGCTCTAAGGTCGAGGGATGTTTTGGCAATAAAGGCTACTCCTCCTCCTTTACCCGAGTCCCTGTCATTCCTTAATATAGAATAGCCCTTGGGGATGGCGAGGGACAGAGCGGGGCCTGCTGCTGGGTGCAGCCAGGTTTCAGTGATAGCCAGGAAGTGAAGGTTGTTCGTGGAGATAAGGTCTGCAATGTCAAGCGCATGGGCGACCACCGACCGAGCATTGATGAGAACACCTCTGATCAGAGGGTGTTTAACTATGCTCATGGGTGTCTTTAGGGTGCTGTCCGAGGTGTGCAAAGGGCTGGTTTGCAGTGGGCCGGGGGGAGAGTGAGTGGGGTGTTTAGTAGGGGAGGTCCTATGGGAACGAATCGGGCGCCAAGTCTCAAGTTTCTGTCCTTCACTGGGCACGGGTTCCAAGGTGAGGGAGGTGCAGCAAATCGTTGAATCCATTCTAGTGGGCTTAGTGTCTGGCTAGGCATGATTGCCTGTTTAAAGTCTTTATTGGCGAAGGACATGGTGAGCGAATCTGTAGTAAGTAGGGGAAGTATCGTGGCTAAGATTAGTGATGATCTACAAAGGGCTGCCATATAGGCACATTCGGTAGTCGGCACAATCAATAATAGGTACATTCGATAGTGGCGAGCTAGTAGGCTAGTCCCAGTCAATATAGGCACATTCAGAGGCGGGCACAATCAATAATAGGTGCATTCGATAGCGGGGAGCTAGTAGGCTAGTCCCAGTCAATATATGCACAATCAGTAGTGGGCACAATCAATAATAGGTGCAATCAATAGTGGGGAGCTAGTAGACCAGTCCCAGTCAAAATAGGCACATTCAGAGGCAGGCACAATCAATAATGGGTGCATTCAATAGTGCAGAGCTAGTAGGCTAGTCCCAGTCAATATAGGCACAATCAGAGGTAGACACAATTAGTTAGGAAAGCTCGAGGTAATATGGAAGCAAGCAAGATCTACTCACATTACACAGAGTTACACTTGTGATATTTGATGCTGCAACAGCTGATTCCTGGAGTGTCGGTGTATGGCACATGGTAGGCTAAATAGGGTAGAGTCCATTGCCCTGGTCCTGACAGTCCTGGACAGGCATGGACAGGCGTAGGCCTTTGTACTGGCAGCCTTCGTCAATGGAGGCCGGCTTCTGCCTCCGGTTGCAGGCGGTGGCCTATGGAGCCGTTGCCCAGTCGGTTGCTAGGCAACCAAAATACACAAATTGAGCATTAGTGTGCTGGCAGCCATCTTAGGTCGCAGGGTGGGGGTTCGGGTGCATGCAATGCATGTGGCAATGAGGGGAGCAGAAAGGCCAATGCGGCTCAGCCCTCAATTGTGGGGTGGGATGATCTTGTCGTCGTGCTGTCTGGAGTCGCGAAAGGCAGCGAGCGAAATGATGTAGCTGAGAGGAAGCAGGCGTCACGCTGACCCTGCAGTGCTGCAGCTGCTCGGCAGTCGTTGTGTGGCGCTGCTCTTGCAGCCCTGCATAGGGGGTGGGATTTTAGATAATCCAATATACCTAAAATCACGAGGATATGATGTTGTTTTTACTCAAAGGTAATGCTTTATATATCCAGAATGGTGGCCTAACCACAATTATGCCTGGTGCTTTGGAGTTGTCCTGGCCATCTATGCATTTGTCTTGACTCACCCCCTGGATTTTCCCTTCCTTTTTTTGTAGCCCCTCTAGAAGGACATCGACTTTGGTGCAGCTCCTGCTCTGTTGCTGCAGCTAGGCTTCCCCACCATGCCAACTGTTACCAGCCTTTCATTCCAGTTTCCCGTTCTCCACCGCTTCTGCTCAGTGGCGTTTCCCCAATCTTTTTTCAGCTGTCACGCCCCCAGTCATTGCTGCCAAGGCTCATCAGGCCCCTGCTTCACTGGATTCTCCCAGTTAGTTATTCGGGCTTCACCTTCCTGTGACTCCCTCGCTCTTCCTTGGCCCAGCTGGGCTGAGCCTAGCTGTCTGTCTGGTCCTTCTTGCCAGCTTGTTGGAGCTGCCACCTTCCTTGCACCTCCTGAGGTTGGTTCCTCCACTTCTGTCAGCCTCGCCTCCAACAACGAATGTCCCTGCTCCCAGACTTCCTTCACCAACAAAAAGAAGCACTAGTTGCTGCTTCCATAGGCTCTGAAATTGCAATGTTACCAATGGACTAAGACCTGTCCCCACCATCCCTAAGAATGTGACTCTCTCTTAGACATCTATGGGCTTCAGAAAAGAAGACAGAATGCCAATTCCATGCTGGATTAATCAACATTATCAAAGGCCCACACAAGCTCATTCATATTGACATTGCTCACGATGGTATCAGCCACTCTTTGCAACTATCATGCTAACTGAATCCTTTTCTCCAAAGTACATTGTGGCTGAACAGGTCAGCGACCAATGTTAATCACTTAAAGACTTGCCATTTAAACTGTTGATTAATGCTTCTTGACTCCCACTTTATAGTTCATGATTAATGGTGCACGATACCCACTTTATTTCTCTTAATTGCTAGGTCTTGACCCACTAGCCGGTATAGCTGCGTGGTCTATTTTTAGTTGTTTCCACTGTTCCAATTCAGTCTTATTCCCCCTATTCTATCTCTTCACTTTACTAATTTAGCAAGCAAATCATCATAGCTGGTATAATTTCAAGCAACAGAGAAACTTTTCTATTACTTCGCTCCTCTCATATATATATCCATAGAAAACATAATGGTAACCTCTTGAAACATAACATCTTCAAGCACCTGTACTATCAGTCCTTAAATGCGGCCTCATTAACGTCAGATCTGCTACTCTTCATGCCTTGAATTCCATGGTTCCCTCCGGATCTTACCCTCGACAAAGTCATGATTACAGAACCTGGATTACTGCCAATTCTGCTCCCTCTTTCACTCTTTTGGCCTTTTAGTACCTCCTGTATGCTTATTACTCAAAATAGATAAAAAGGACAAGACAGCAGGGTGGGTACTGGCCCTCATTTTCAACTCGCTCCCTACTTCAGGCTTAGAACTTCCCACCTTCAATTGCTTTGAATTCCTTGCTATTAATTTCAGCATCAATCCGTTAACATGCTACAAAACCGTTGCGTGCTATCATGACCTGCCACCTGCTTCTGCCTTACTCACAGGCTTCCAATGTCTCCCAACTCAACTTTTCATTACTTCAGATGATTTAATGACATTAACCACTGGCTCAAGGACACTACCATCATCTTTTTCAAAGAATGTTTTGACATCTGGCACAACTTTATCATGATATTCGATCCAGAACTCACTTTCACTTCAAAGGACAGTGCCTCGATGCAGGTATCGCATACAGCATTCCCTCCAGCTCTACCTCTTCCCTCCCTGTCACCTGGTCATATCAATACTTGATTCTTTTCTCCTCCTCACCCCTTCCGTTTCCTCGTAATATATTATTCTCATTAAATGACTACTTCTTTGATCGTAGAAAAAAATTATGTCAAAGATCATCTTATTCTGTGCTTACTCAGTCAGCTCTCAGACCATTGTTTACCCAATGACATCGTCAATGCTTTCCCTGCTGCCATCTCCAGAGCAGTGAATTATTGCACCCATGTCCGCATAGGCAAATCAAGGCCTGCTAAGTCTTGATTCCATGACTCCTTCCTAACCATGAAAAATCCTACTATAAACTAAAACCTACATTGCATAAAATAAAAAAAACACATAATTTAAGACAGATATCGAAGCGGCTCCACAACCTAGCACAGAGCCATCTTAGAAGCAAAGACAATACTGCTCTAAAGTGCTTGATTCCCTGAAAACCCAGAATGCGCATTAAAATGGTTCATTCTGTCATCTCCCCAGACCCGCAACAACCATCATGTCCCAGATGCAACACTTCGGAAATACTTGCTCATCATTCTTCAAAGACAAACCCACTAATATCAAAGAAAACATCAAACTATCTCTATACCCTGCTATGCCCAGCACAATGACTAACCCATAAGCAAACCAACATGGCTTCAAACCCTCCAATTGACTTTACAGATTTAGAGGATTCCAAGATTAGTCTCTTGCTTCAGTCTGTTTTACTGTCCAAATGCTCTGGCGATCCATGCCAATATGCAATTGCTGCCTTCCACGTTGACATGCTCGCCAGCCCACAAACTTCCTTTATCAAGAGTTCACTAAAATCAGGATATATTCCTGATATGCTAAAACACTCTCTTATCTCTTCTCTCCCAAAAAAACTTCCAATGATCCCAAAGAGCTCGACAACTATCTACTGATCGCTAGACTCCTGTGAATCATGGAAAAGGAAATTAACTGGCAGCTTCAGCTACAAATTGAAAAACATTCCAATTTAGACCATTGTCAATCTGCTACCCATCCTTTCATAGAATAAAGATGGTGCCGATGAATGCATGGGATGAAATCCTCAAGATTGCTGATGTTAAGTCCCTCACTATGCTCATCCACCTGCCCTTTCCATTGCTTTAGATACAGTGGATCATCACACCCTTCTCCACGGTGGGTGTTTTCAATCATACTCCTAAGTGGTTTGCTTCCTACCTGGCTGGACATCTTCAAAGCATCAGACTTAGTGATCTGACCTCTCCTCCAAGAGCTAACTACTGGGGTTTCCCAAGACTATCCCCACTATTGTTCAACATCTACTTCACTCCCCTTTTGAACCGTTTCATAGTTCACACTGTCCTCATTCATTCATATTCCCAGGACATTCAGATTTACATATTAATCTCTGGGGTGAACAACCAATTCTCAACAGTTTCTAAAGGGTTGAATGTAATCAATGAATGGATACAAAACAGTTCTCTCAAACTCACGGGCTCACAAACCAAAATACTAGTCCTAGCTCCCAAACAATTACTCAAAAGGATTCGCACCATCAGCCCGCCACTGAGTTCTTTCGGTGAAACCATCCAAATCAAACACTAAGGATTGGATTACGGGTGTAAGTGGTTTCCTGCACGTGGTAATACCAAAAGCAAAGCATTAAACCATGTGTTACCGCATCTGCACAATACCAGATGCAGAAAGTGGGCAATATCGGAATGCAGTATTTACAGCACAATTGTGATTACTATTGCTGGGAAAAAGTAACACTTCAAATTACTGGCATGAAAAAGCAAGCAGAACTGAGGTGCAGGTGAAGATATTACATGTACACATAAACACCCCTCTCAATATAAAAAGTCTTTATCAAGTCACACACAAAAACAACAGCAACCTACAGACAAATGGAGCATTGACAATATACTAAGGGGAAATGTAGCTGCTATTTATGCCCAGAGGAATGCTCCAAGCATGCAGCAGATAGGCCAATAAAGTTGGAGGAGGAGGCGAGGGGCCACTATACTTTGGATCAGAATAAGCCCATGGGCAGAAACTGAGACAAACATTCTGAAAACCTATCAACTGAACAGGGCAACCAAGACCCATGTACTCCCGCTCATTCGGGGGTAACCTAGAGAGCCAAGCTGCAATATATGACTAATGTCTCACCCTTATTTTTATAGGTGACACCAGTTGTCTGATAGCAAAAACAAAGAGGTGATGGCTGGAAGGTTTAGAATTAATCTGAACCAATGGCAATGCTCTGGGCAACTCTCCAGACCACCGTTCTTCGCCTGCCAAGCCATTACAGAAGGGAAAGACCATATGCAAATCAGGCTTGGCCCCACCCCAAAAGGGGCAGTCCGGCCCGAACTGCTAGGCCACATCCCTTCTGCACGAGACCACAAGCATCCCCAAACATGTTTCGCCCTTGTTGGGGCTCATCAGTGAGGAGTAGCTTGGGTCTCTAGGCCCAGCAGGCACGGGACCAACGTCTGGGCATACCCGTCCCACTCGGGGTGACATAGCAAAAACAAAGAGGTGATGGCTGGAAGGTTTAGAATTAATCTTAACCACTGGCAATGCTCTGGGCAACCCTCCAGACCACCGTTCTTCGCCTGCCAAGCCATTACAGAAGGCAAAGACCATATGCAAATCAGGCTTGGCCCCACCCCAAAAGGGGCAGTCCAGCCCGAACTGCTAGGCCACATCCCTTCTGCACGAGACCACAAGCATCCCCAAACATGTTTCGCCCTTGTTGGGGCTCATCAGTGAGGAGTAGCTTGGGTCTCTAGGCCCAGCAGGCACGGGACCCACGTCTGGGCATACCCGTCCCACTCGGGGTGACATAGCAAAAACAAAGAGGTGATGGCTGGAAGGTTTAGAATTAATCTTAACCACTGGCAATGCTCTGGGCAACCCTCCAGACCACCGTTCTTCGCCTGCCAAGCCATTACAGAAGGGAAAGACCATATGCAAATCAGGCTTGGCCCCACCCCAAAAGGGGCAGTCCAGCCCGAACTGCTAGGCCACATCCCTTCTGCACGAGACCACAAGCATCCCCAAACATGTTTCGCCCTTGTTGGGGCACATCAGTGAGGAGTAGCTTGGGTCTCTAGGCCCAGCAGGCACAGGACCCACGTCTGGGCATACCCGTCCCACTCGGGGTGACATAGCAAAAACAAAGAGGTGATGGCTGGAAGGTTTAGAATTAATCTTAACCACTGGCAATGCTCTGGGCAACCCTCCAGACCACCGTTCTTCGCCTGCCAAGCCATTACAGAAGGGAAAGACCATATGCAAATCAGGCTTGCCCCCACCCCAAAATTATTCATTCAAAACCTTCCAGCCATCACGTTTCTGTTTTGCTAAAGTCACCCCGAGTGGGACGGGTATGCCCAGACGTGGGTCCCGAGTCTGCCGGGCCTAGAGACCCAAGCTACTCCTCACTGATGACGCCCAACAAGGCTGAAACATGTCTGGGGATGCTTGTGGTCTCATGCAGAAGGGATGTGACCTAGCAGTTCGTGCTGGACTGCTCCTTTTGGGGTAGGACCAAGCCTGATTTGCATATGGATTTTCCCCTTCTGTAATGGCTTGGCAGGCTGAAAAACGATGGTCTGGAGGGTTGCCCAGAGCTTTGCCCGTGGTTATGATTCATTCAAAACCTTCCAGCCATCACGTTTCTGTTTTACCAGTTGTCTGATTACTTGCTTCTGCCATGGCAACTGACCTCATACCAAAAAGCCCAGAGGGCTACAGAGACTTGTATTGATATGGCAAACAGACGAACATTCAGCATCATAGAAGGGTCCTTCAAACTGCTGAAAGCCAGGTTCCGTAGCCTACAGAGGACTGGTGGGGCACTGATGTATGCCCTCAACAGGGTTGAGCACATTCCAAAGGCATATTGCATGCTCCACAATCTGTGCCTACGGCATAAAGTGGCAATACTCCAGAATGTCATCATTCTGCAACACAAGAAGAAGTCCCAGCCATCAGGGACGGACTGAGCCAGAAAATTTTCTCAGACACCAATTAAAAAGTGGCCTACAGTTACAAATGGCTATTCATTCCTTTTGTGACACTGTTTGAATAGTATCCAATGGTGAGTTTTTGGATAAAATATGATGCAAATTGTGCATTTCAAAGAATATTTATTCAGCAACACTGGTCAACACTTCTAGCCGGAGAGTGAAATACCTCATCAAACTGGCCAAAAACATGGCCCACTTTGACCACAAAACTGGCCCATACCATTATTTTGTGTTTTTGGTTTGGCCATGGGCCTATTGCAGTATATAAGCCATTCCGAGCCTGGCAGCCATATGCAAGGCATGGGATGTGCGGGGAAAGTCAGATCACATGGCAGCGTTTAGTGACCTCATGTTATGTTATGTTATTTGTGATTTCTACCATGTACCGCTGCCATTTTCATGGCCTCCAGGTGCACATGTAGATCGGAAAAGGAAGGGGATTGGGATGGGTTAGTTAATGGGATTGAGCAGGAAAAGCACAAGAGAGTTTTAATGTGCTGTTGATAGTTTCGGTTCGGAAAAATCGGTCACTGTGTGCTGATTTTATTTTATTTTAGTTGATCAGCGTCATGTGGTACTTGTTGTGTGGTTGTATATGGGTGGTTTATGTGCGTCTTGAGGGTTGTGGGGAGTCAGTACAGTGCTTGTAGTTTGCAGTGTTTTTGTTTTTTGTGGCAGAGATGTATGTCTGTATACCCACCATCCAACACTGAACAAACCAGAGTAATAGAGAGTTTTTAGTAGGGCAGGTCGACATTCGCCGGATTCTTTTTTCATGTTTCTGAGTGTCAGTGTGGGTGGACATGGCGCACAATGGCACAGTAATGTTTATTAATTGTTCAGTATCAGACAGTTCATGCCATGCGTGTCTGATGAGAACAAGTATACATTAAATACTGTTACATCTACATATGCAACCTGGTTCAACCCAGTATTACCCTTATTAAAGTGTAAATAATATTACTTGACACATATGGAACTTGCAGCATTACATTAATTGAACAGATAGATCTTCAAGCCATGAGTGCACTCCCAATGTAATCTCTCACCTCTCCTACTCCCTAACACACTACTCAACCTGCCCATCAGTGGTGAACCATAAGCAATGTTCCTCATTTGCACCTGTGTTTCTTCTGCTTGCTAAGCAGGTTTGGGGTTTGAGCTTGTAATAGTCTGGTAAACTTTTGGGGTAAGCTGCAAGGGACAGATTCATCTATGGTGTTGACAAAGGTGGATGGTATTGGGTTGGTGGTGGTCAAGGACTGTAATTGGACTAGTGTCCTCTCCACATGCTCCACAGACCAAGACATCAGTGCAAAGCCTTGAGTGGTTGCCCCTGTGCTCTCCCTCATTTTCTGGCTTTGAAGGGTGATAGCTCTTACTATGCTGTCCAGTTTCACACACATATGCGCTCCTGTCTTCTTCCCATGAGCCGTTATTGCCTTCCAGATGTCTTGGAGGACATGAAGGTGTTCCTTGGAAAGGTCCTCCTGCAGCTGTAGTCTGGTCTCCTTCTTGGAGACATTGGATGACTGCCTGGTGTTGGTCCCAAATGATCTGTCATTTACCTGTGCCTTGACCTATTGCAGCTGGCAAGTTTCGTGCAGGGGTAGTAGGTACAGACAAGGTCACTGGAGCCACTGGCTAATCGACATTTTCACGGCCATTTCCATCAGGTGACCACAATCCAGTTTCGCCTCAGTAACCATCTGGGTCTTCTGTGCCAACTGCAGTATGTATGCACAGTGGAGTGACTGGGTACTCAGCACCCCGGTCATCCCTAAGGTCTGCTGGCAACAGTTCTGCCTGTGGGATGAGAGCGAAGACATCTTATCCAACCTCTACAGGCAAAACATAGGTGAATGGTGCCCTTGTGAGTGCTTCTGAGGGACATGGCCCTCCGGTTTGCAAAGGCAGCACTTGGGGTGTACTTTGTGATGGCTTCTCTGCTGGAGGGTCTTTGTGCGGCTTGTCTGGCATCTTCATTGATTGATAATTTGTTATTTATTATGCGCATATACACAAGTGTTTCAGGGCACAGCAAGGCAAGGGAGGGGGAAAAGAGGGAGGACAAGACAACAATTTTACTAGAGGAGATAACAAGGGGGGTCCTGGGAGACTCTCTGCCAGACATGAGTCCTGGTTACAAGAGTCTTACCCATAGTCATTAGCTCACTATCTTTCACAGAGAATAAATATCCCAAACATATCAGTCTTTGTCCTGCCCTGGGGCAGTCTAGCACCGAAACGCTAGGCAATTCTCCTCTGAACAAGAGTACCAACAGCAACCCCAGACACGTGTTTCGGTCTGGTTGAACCTCATCAGTAGGGTGTAGCTGCGCCTCTCTGGGATATTTCTTCTCTATGAAAGATAGTGAGCTAAAGACTCTGGGTAAGTCTCTCATAACCAGGACTAATGTCTGGCAGAGGGACTCCCTGGACCCGCCTTGTTAATTTGCATTTTTAAGTAACTTTGGGTCTCACCCTAAATTACTAGGGGAATCCAGACGTGGACCCCTTGCTCACTACTCTTAGAGAGGCACAGCTCCTCCCTACTGATGAGGTCCAACCAGACCAAAACACGTGGCTGGGGATGCTGTTGGTACTCTTGTTCGGAGGAGAATTGCCTAGCATTTCGGTGAGGAGAATTGCTTAGCATTTCGGTGACTGCCCCAGGGCAGGACAAAGACTGATATGTTTGGGATATTTCTTCTCTGTGAAAGATAGTGAGCTAAAGACTCTGGGTAAGTCTCTCGTAACCAGGACTAATGTCTGGCAGAGGGACTCACAGGACCCCCCCTTGTTAATTTGCATTTTTAAGTAACTTTGGGTCTCACCCTAAGTTACTAGGGGAATCCAGGCGTGGACCCCTTGCTCACTACTCTTAGAGAGACACAGCTCCTCCCTACTGATGAGGTCCAACCAGACCGAAACACGTGTCTGGGGATGCTGTTGGTACTCTTGTTCAGAGGAGAATTGCCTAGCATTTTGGTGCTGGACTGCCCCAGGGCAGGACAAAGACTGATATGCTTGGGATATTTCTTCTCTGTGAAAGATAGTGTGCTAAAGACTCTGGGTAAGTCTCTCGTAACCAGGACTAATGTCTGGCAGAGGGGCTCCCAGGACCCCCCTTGTTAATTTGCATGTTTAAGTAACTTTGGGTCTCACCCTAAGTTACTAGGGGAATCCAGACGTGGACCCCTTGCTCACTACACTTAGAGAGGCACAGCTCCTCCCTACTGAAGAGGTCCAACCAAACCAAAACACGTGGCTGGGGATGCTGTTGGTACTCTTGTTCAGAGGAGAATTGCCTAGCATTTCGGTGCTGGACGGCCCCAGGGCAGGACAAAGACTGATATGCTTGGGATATTTCTTCTCTCTGAAAGATAGTGAGCTAAAGACTCTGGGTAAGGCACTCATAACCGGGGCTAATGTCTGGCAGAAGGACTCCCAGGACCCCCCTTGTTAATTTGCATTTTTAAGTAACTTTGGGTCTCACCCTTAGTTACTAGGGGAATTCAGACATGGACCACGTGCTCACTACTCTTAGAGAGGCACAGCTCCTCCCTACTGATGAGGTCCAACCAGATCGAAACACGTGTCTGGGGATGCTGTTGGGACTCTTGTTCAGAGGAGAATTGCCTAGCATTTTGGTGCTGGACTGCCCCAGGGCAGGACAAAGACTGATATGTTTGGGATATTTCTTCTCTGTGAAAGATAGTGATCTAAAGACTCTGGGTAAGTCTCTCATAACCAGGACTAATGTCTGGCAGAGGGACTCCCAGGACCCCCCTTGTTAATTTGCATTTTTAAGTAACTTTGGGTCTCACCCTAAGTTAGTAGGGGAATCCAGACGTGGAACCCTTGCTCACTACTCTTAGAGAGGCACAGCTCCTCCCTACTGATGAGGTCCAACCAGATCGAAACACGTGTCTGGGGATGCTGTTGGGACTCTTGTTCAGAGGAGAATTGCCTAGCATTTTGGTGCTGGACTGCCCCAGGGCAGGACAAAGACTGATATGTTTGGGATATTTCTTCTCTGTGAAAGATAGTGATCTAAAGACTCTGGGTAAGTCTCTCGTAACCAGGACTAATGTCTGGCAGAGGGACTCCCAGGACCCCCCTTGTTAATTTGCATTTTTAAGTAACTTTGGGTCTCACCCTAAGTTAGTAGGGGAATCCAGACGTGGACGCCTTGCTCACTATTCTTAGAGAGGCACAGCTCCTCCCTACTGATGAGGTCCAACCAGACCGAAACACGTGTCTGGTGATGCTGTTGGTACTCTTGTTTAGAGGAGAATTGCCTAGCATTTCGTTGTGCTGGACTGCACCAGGGCAGGACAAAGACTGATATGTTTGGGATATTTCTTCTCTGTGAAAGATAGTGAACTAAAGACTCTTGGTAAGTCTCTCGTAACCAGGACTAATGTCTGGGAGAAGGACTCACAGGACCCCCCTTGTTAATTTGCATTTTTAAGTAACTTTGGGTTTCCCCCTAAGTTACTAGGGGAATCCAGACGTGGACCCCTTGCTCACTACAATTAGAGAGGCACAGCACCTTCCTACTGATGAGGTCCAACCAGACCGAAACATGTGGCTGGGGATGCTGTTGGTACTCTTGTTCAGAGGAGAATTGCCTAGCATTTCGGTGCTGGACTGCCCCAGGGCAGGACAAAGATTGATATGTTTGAGATATTTCTTCTCTGTGAATGATAGTGAGCTAAAGACTCTGGGTAAGTCTCTCGTAACCAGGACTAATGTCTGGCAGAGAGACTCTCAGGACCCCCCTTGTTAATTTGCATTTTTAAGTAACTTTGGGTCTCACCCTAAATTACTAGGGGAATCCAGACGTGGACCCCTTGCTCACTACTCTTAGAGAGGCACAGCTCCTCCCTACTGATGAGGTCCAACCAGACCGAAACACGTGTCTGGGGATGCTGTTGGTACTCTTGTTCAGAGGAGAATTGCCTAGCATTTTGGTGCTGGACTGCCCCAGGGCAGGACAAAGACTGATATGTTTGGGATATTTCTTCTCTGTGAAAGATAGTGAGCTAAAGACTCTGGGTAAGTCTCTCGTAACCAGGACTAATGTCTGGCAGAGGGACTCCCAGAACCCCCCTTGTTAATTTGCATATTTGAGTAACTTTGGGTCTCACCCTAAGTTACTAGGGGAATCCAGACGTGGACGCCTTGCTCACTATTCTTAGAGAGGCACAGCTCCTCCCTACTGATGAGGTCCAACCAGACCGAAACACGTGTCTGGGGATGCTGTTGGTACTCTTGTTTAGAGGAGAATTGCCTAGCATTTTGTTGTGCTGGACTGCACCAGGGCAGGACAAAGACTAATATGTTTGGTATATTTCTTCTCTGTGAAAGATAGTGAACTAAAGACTCTTGGTAAGTCTCTCGTAACCAGGACTAATGTCTGGCAGAGGGACTCACAGGACCCCCCTTGTTAATTTGCATTTTTAAGTAACTTTGGGTCTGACCCTAAATTACTAGGGGAATCCAGACGTGGACCCCTTGCTCACTACTCTTAGAGAGGCACAGCTCCTCCCTACTGATGAGGTCCAACCAGACCGAAACATGTGTTTGGGGATGCTGTTGGTACTCTTGTTCAGAGGAGAATTGCCTAGCATTTTGGTGCTGGACTGCCCCAGGGCAGGACAAAGACTGATATGTTTGGGATATTTCTTCTCTGTGAAATATAGTGAGCTAAAGACTCTGGGTAAGTCTCTCGTAACCAGGACTAATGTTGGTGGAGAGAAACGACCCAAGTTGGACCTGGGAGGGGCGGTCCAAGGGGAAAGAGGTCAACCACGCCAGAGCCTGTCCAGCAATGCCAAGGTTCAAACTGAGATGGTTGATCAGGGTGGCATGATTGACTGTGTCAAAAGGCATAGGTGAAGGTAGAAATCAGGAGGGCCAAAGGGGCCAGATAGACATTGAAGAGCCAGGGGTAGAGGATAGAGCCCTGGGGAACACCACATGTTGAGAGAGAGAGGTGGTGGAGAGAAAACAGCCAAGCTGTACCAGTGAGCGTCAGTCCAGGAGGAAGGGGGTCAGCCGAGCCAGAACCTGATCCGAGATGGGAAGGGTCTTACGGAGATGAGTGATCAGGATGTTGTGGATGACTGTGTCAAAAGCAGAGGAAAGGTTGAGGAGAATGAGGACCGAGGGTGAATTAGAGTCGAGATTAGAGAGATCTTCACGGTGCTCAGGAGTGCAGTTTCCATACCTTTGGCTGCTCTGAAGCAAGACTGATGGTCATTGAGACAACCAACAGATTCTGTGTGAAGGGTTAGCTTGGAGGTAGCCAACTTGTCACGGGGTTTGCTCAGGAAAGGAGTGAGAGAGATCAGACGATAGTTTGCCAGAATGGAGGGGTCGGCAAAAGGCTTTTTTAGTAGGGGGTTCACAAGTAAGTGCTTGAGAAGCAAAGGGAAAGTACCAGTGGTGAAGGAGTGATTACAGAAATCATCCAAGGCTGGATTGAGAGAACCAATGTTGTCCTTGATGGTTCTAGAGGAGCAGGGGGTCACCTGTTTAGATTAGACTTTCATCAAACGGACATGTCTTTAAACATCTTCAGCTGTTACCGGAGAGAAGCAGGATAGAAGGAAAGGAGTGGGGGTGGCTAAGGCAGGCCTGAGATGGGTGAGGGGAGAAAGAGGAGAAGGGGTGGAGACAGGATGTCCTGGATTTTAGTGGTGAAATGGGAAACCAGAGCTGTGCAGAGGGCTTGGGTGGGTGTAGAGGAGGAGAATACTGCAGTAGGATTGGCCATGTTGTTAGAGGCCGCAGAGATGCAGGCTTGAAGATGGAGAATCTGTATTGCCTTTGGATCAGGTGGCAGGCCAGTTTGTCAGAGGGTGCGCCCGAAGCTCCCCACTACCGCTCAGCTACTCTGCACTTGCATTTTAGAGCAGCCAAATTAGAGTAGTACCAAGAGTTGCACTTTGTGGCAGGCTTCAGGCGGATCCTCATCACAGGGGCAAGGATATCTAGAGTGGTAGAGATGGCGAGGTGAAGGTTGGAAAGGGCTGTGCAGGATGGGAGTCAGCTGCAGGAGTAGGTGGAGGCAAAGGTGGCCACTGACACTCGCTTCATAGGGCGAATGACCACAAAGGAAGATGGTAGTGCTGGGAATGCCTTTGACAAAGGGACAGGAAGTTTCAAGTGAGAAGAGAAAAAAAAGTGGTCAGTCCAGGAGAGAGCAGTAGTGAGAGGATTAGGGGGGGGATGCTGTCATGATGCCTACCCCCAGGAATCCGGACCATGTCCATCAGCCCCGGGGGCAAGCATCTAGACATTTAGTAAAACCTCAGCAGCCCCGGCTAGGGACTATCTGGGTTCAGTCCTGGCGCCTTAGGCGCCAGGCTCATAGTAGGAATCAGTCCTGGCGCCTAAGGCGCCAGGCTCATAGTCATTACTTACCTCAGGCAGACCATGCTGCAAATGACTCCAATCCAACATGAAGCCTGAAAGGGACTATTTTTCTACAGGGATTATTTTTTACTCGGGTGTGGTTCTAGGGACTTCTTACCTGGGACTACTTTTGAGGCTATTTAAACCACACCCGACCAGCAAAACACGCTTTGCGTTATTCTGTATCCAGCAGCGTAACACTCACCGTGCCTGCAGCCTGCATCCAGTCTTCTGCCACGCCCGACTCGAATCCAGAGCTCCTAAAACAAAGAGGAAAGAAAGGGACAAGGTTAGAAAACAAACTTATTTCTATTCCACACCTGATTCTGGATCCATCTTGTCTCCGGACCTGTGAAGAACATCATTTCTGCATGCGCCGCACCTGCAGCTGCAGCGCCACGCCATACTCACCAGTCTTCACAGCATCCTTCGGGTCGGCGCTGCCTCCATCATTTCTTCACCGAACTTCGGCACCTAGGAGACAAAAGAAAACCACAAGGAATTCTTACCACCATAGACTTACCTGATTTACCACCGGAGGCATCCTTTTGTGACTCTCCATATTTTCACGTGCCGCATCTGTAAAGAGAGACAAAACCACAAGTTTTCCTCGTGCAACATTTACCGGACAGCGCCGGTTAATACAGACTCTTACCTGAGCACCACCAGCTGCCACAAGAGCATCTTTTCACAAGCCAGTTGCAAGACAAGAAAGGAAGGGGGGAACAAGAGTGAACATCGGACATATTGAACTCTATGGGCCTCATTACGACCCTGGCGGTAAGTACCGAATATTACCGCCATGGCGTAATCAACGTTTACGCCGTGGGTCGATGGCGTAAAGTGCGGCATATTCCGACCCATCGGGCACGTGCATTACGCCATGGCATTAATGTAAAGTACGGCATGGCGTAAATGGGCCAAAAACGGCCCTTACCGCCATCGCACGCCGCGCAAGGAGCACTACCGCCACACACACCATAGCGGCGACCGCAATTAGCGGTCACCGTAATTAGCGGTCACAGTAAATAGGCGGAACCGGAAATAGCGTCATCGCGGCGGAACGGGAAACTGCACGGCGGCCATCTTTAAAAACACAATCCATTGCCATCCTCCACAACCATACCTGATCCAACCCTGACACCTATCCACACCCATCACCCACCCAATTAGCCAAGTAAAAATGCCCAAAGTAGTTAAAAAGCATGTGACCGGCAGCGCCAAGACCGTTTCTCAAAGGAGGAACTAACCATGCTCGCAGAGACCCTGCAAGAAAATGCTGCAGATGTATTCCCCGCGCAGATGACAAGGCCGGCAATAGTGAAAAAGAAGGCCATATGGGCCCTAGTGGCACAGCGTGTGAGTGCAGTGGGGGCCGTACCCCGCACTGCCCAGCAGTGCAGAAAGCGCTGGGACGACTTGAGGCTCCGTGTCCGAAGCATCCTCTCAGCTAACCAGAACCTAGGCACGTCAACTGGGGGTGGATCCGAATCGCCATAAAGCTGCAAGCATGGGAGGAAATATGTGCATCCACCATCGGGATGGAGAGCATCCAAGGTGTCGGAGGGATGGAGAGAGGAGTGCTGACCTCAGGAGATGCAGGTAGGTGGCCAGAGCAAGCCATGCTAAACTCAACAAAGTCCTATCATGTGAAGTACCATGTAGCCCCATAGTGCATATGCAACACATGGGCAGGTGAATGTCCACAGACACATCCAGACTCCACCCTGTACACATGCAGCATGCACACCCTAACTGCTGGCACACACATACCACCATGCTACCTCCACACAAAAGGCACAAAACCTGTATGCCCCTGCCTGAAATGTGCTGCATGTACCCACTGTATAGATGTCATCCCTCACAATGCACGGCCAATGTCCGCGGACCCATCAATAACACTATCCCTCCTTTGCTCCACCACAGGATCTGACACAGACCTCCAGGAAGAGGACAACACTGCATCCAGATCCACCAAGAGGGCCAGGCCACAGGCATCCACCTCAGCCGTCCTAAAGGAAACACACCAGCAGCCACAAACCCTGCCTGGGGAAGAGGACAGGCAAGTGCCAGCCCCCACAACAGCAAACACAGACCCAGCAGCAGCACCGCACATGTCACTAGTCGTGCCCACTGAAGGGACAGGCTCTGCTGCAAGCAGCACCCTGGGTGAAATCGCTGCCATAGCGGCAACCTCCGACAGTGAGGCAGGCAGCATCGAGTTCATCGATGAGGAAAGGCCCACTGCCCAGCCACATTCCCCCAGCACATCCCTAAGCCCCCTGCAGGCGGATGCCACACAGGGGCAGTCGGAGGCCGAGGATTGGCCAGCCTCCCCATCCCCCCAGCCTGAGGTGAGAAGCCCAATGAACATGCAAATGCCACTGGGCATGGGCCAGCGGAACCAGCAGACACTTGAAGATATAGTTACCCGCCAGCAGCAGCTATCCGCCCTCCTCAACGAACATGTTGCACAGTGTGGGGTGGTAAGGGATGACATGGAGAGGTTGGCAGACCGAGTCACAGCTGCCATAGAGTCCTCCACAAAGGACATATGCACGGAACTCGCGGCTGTGCGCAATGTCCTCACAGAACTTGTTCAGACCATCAGGGACATGCGTCCAGATGTGCAGGCCGGACCCTCCTCATCAACCAGCTCGGCACAGAGCAGCCCCATCCGCAGATCAGGGCGCAATCTACGCAGCACGGGCAGGGGTGCCCCGGGGGCCAGGGGAGGGGATTCACATTAGTGGCTTGACAGTCGAGCAGGACTACTGCACACCCTGCTGCACAGACACTACCGCACCTTCGTAGGGATTCCAGGGTGGAGGGGGGAGGGGGTGTGTTGGGGTGTTCAGGGGGGAGGGGGTGTGTTGGGGTGTTCAGGGGGGAGGGGGTGTGTTGGGGTGTTCAGGGGGGAGGGGGGAAGGGGTGTGTCACGACGTTTCATAGTTTAAATACACTTTTTTCTTTCCCAAAATGAAATGTGTGGACATTTTCATTGCATATGTGTGCTTTATTGGTGTACAGTCCACAGTGTGCATGTCCCAGAGACACACAGTGCCCCAAGTGCAGTCTCCATGTGATTCACACCAGCCATGTGTGCTAGAAGCAGTGGTCGATGATACTTTGGCGCATTGCACGCCCCTCCTGTGCGTCGCCTCCTCCATGGGGTGCCGCCCCATCTGCACCCTCCTCATCCTCAGGTGGTTGCAGCTCTGCGTCAGGGGGCAGGGGCACATTCCGTCTGACGCACATATTGTGTAGCATGACACATGCCATGACGATCTTTGCCACCTTCTCATGGTGGTACAGGAGTGCCCCACCAGACCTGCTGAGGCTTCGGAACCGTGCCTTCAATAGGCCGAATGTCTGCTCTATGACCACACGAGTACGTGTATGTGCACGGTTGAAGTCCTCCTCGTGCTGGTTCTGCGGGTTCCGGACTGGTGTAAGGAGCCACCTCGTCAGGGGATAGCCTGCATCACCTGTATGTAGGCGAGAATGTATGTGTCAGTCATGTCGTCTGATCAAGAACATGATGTGCCACCATGGCTTGCATCCAACTGTTACTTCGGCTCACTTCTACATGCACTAATTGATTCACACAATGCAACCAGTATATGCTCATGGCTCCCATGGCCTGTTTTGCATGCCATCACCCAATGTATGCAGAGGGGTTGAGTGCATTGTGAGTGCCCATCCTCTGTCTCCGTTCTCTGTGTTGCTCACAGCCAGGTGGAGTATGCATCATTCCCCCCTCCCTTTCAGCCAGGTGGAGTATGCATCATTCCCCCCCCTTTCAGCTAGGTGGAGTATGCATCATTCCCCCCCCTTTCAGCCAGGTGGGGTATGCATCATTCCCCCCCCTTTCAGCCATGTGGAGTATGCATCACCCCCCCCTTTTCAGCCAGGTGGAGTATGCATCGGTACGTCATTCACCTGCCCACTTCCATGACATTGGACTCACCGAGTAGCCAGGATCTTGGGCCTGCATGTCGCTCCATGTAGCGTGGTATTGTGGAGTTCCTCAGGACCATAGAATCATGGGTTGATCCGGGGAATCGGGCACAACAATGTGTGATGATCTTGTTGGAGTCACAGACTATTTGCACGTTGATTGAGTGGAACTGTTTCCGGTTGCGGTATGGTACCTCCATGGCACGTGGAACCACCAATTCCACATGGGTGCAGTCGATGGCACCAATGCAACCGGGTATGCCGGCTAGTGCATGGAAACCCACTTTGGTGTTTGCAATGTCCTGGGCAGTCCGTGGTAATGAGATGTGGTCGTCTGTGTGCTTGAGGAGGGCATCGAGCACTTGGATGAGTGTTTGTGAGAATAATGGTTGTGAAATGCCATGCAGGTGCCCCACTGTGTGCTGGTAGGTGCCTGTGGCCAGGAAGTGGAGTACAGACACTACCTTCAGTAGGGGGGGGGATGGCGGTTGGAGTTTCTATCATGCTGAGGATGTCGTTGTGTATCATGTCTACGATGGCGGTGATGGTGTCCCGGTCCAAACGGTACAGGGTGTGGATCTGCTCAGCAGTGAGGTTGAATGGATAGGCTCTGATGCGTGGGATTGGGGGCTGCCTGCGTGGTGGCACTGGCTGTGCTGGTGGGGCTTGCTGGGCCTGCCTTGCCCTCCTTCTCCTCCTGCGTCTCCTCTGTGCTGCCTCTTGTTGTTGTTGCTGTGGTAGCACATGCATTGCTATCAGGTCCTCCAGCCCCAACATTGCTAGTCGTATTGGTATCATTGTGGAGTGTGACTGGGTGTGGGAAGGGGTGGGGTGTGCTCTTTTTGTACTTCCTGAGTCTGTATTGCCTTCACCTGTGCTGTTTCTGTGCACCTGTGGCAGCTGCACTCACTTTACATGGCCCTTTACGGTTGGTTCGCGATGGCGTAATTAGCACCATGGCGGTAAGGTACTTAACGGGCTGGGTGATGGCGTTAGGTGCATGTCCGCTTGGGTCGGCATTTGCGTACCTTTCCGCCATGGCGCTAAGTACGGTGTGGCCGGTCGCGTGCGCGCACCCTTAGCGCAGTTAGCGGTAGCGTTAACTACGATGCCGCTAATGGCATCGTAGTTAACGGTCACGGGTCATGATCGGACCTGGCGGAAAACGATGGCGGTAACCATTTACCGCCATCGTTTTTCACTTAGCGCCAGGGTCGTAATGAGGCCCTATGAACTTAATACTTACTGGTCCTCACCAGGAACCTCAGAGTCAATACTCTCCAGAACTCTCCCGAGCCTTCAAACCAGTGAAGTAACTGGAATCGACGCGCCCCTGCAAATCCACGCAGGATGGAGAGCTCATCTTTCAAGAATATAAGAAGAATATTTCTATGGGTTAAGCAGACAAGATTAGGAGGGCAGATCCAGTCAGTCATCGCTGCACTACGCATCACGTGGGTGGAGACCACAGCTGTCTGCCTCCGACCGACGCCCCCGTGGGAGCCAGGTGAGCGTAACAGAACGCGAAGCCTATCTACAAATCCCCACACGGGCGTTATGGTAACCTCATAAACCGACCAACTAGCCCTTTTGTTAGGGGAACTTAGGGCAGAAGTGCACTCTGCGCGCCAAGAGACTAATGCCCTCAGGAGAGAACTGATTGTGTCAAAGGAGCGCACTGATGATCTTGCTAGACAATTACTGCAAAACCAAGCTGGGCAAACACCATTACCTGGACTCGGGGGGAATCCAACTCCTGTTTCATCGAGCAATGCTGTGCAAGTGGTTCTACCAGGGAGCATTCCTTTAGCTCCACCCGAATGTTTTGTTGGGGACCCAAAAAAGTTTGCTGTGTTTATGAACCAATGCCGCTTGCACTTTTTATGCAGACCTGGAGCTTTTCCGAACGACCAAACCAAAGTAGCCTTTGTACTATCATATCTAAGTGGCAGCACAGCGGATTGGTCAATTCCACTAGTTAACCAGGATGACCCTCTTCTTCGGGATTTTCAAGGTTTTCAATTGAGCATGGAAAGACTATTTGCCAGACATTCACAGGGACAGGCCCTGGATAACAAACTTTTATCATTACGACAAGGTAACCAGGATCTACTAACCTATATCACCACTTTCAATAGGTAAGTGGTGGAAACTGGATGGCCAGAGGTAAAACGAATTACATCATTTCATCGTGGACTTCGGGGTGAACTCAAAGACGTTTTGGCCCAAGTTGTGAACCCACCTCAGGATTGTGCAGAATATATAGACTTAGTGGTCCAGTTAGACCACCGACTTCAGAATAGAAAGGCTGATCGAGCTAAGTACAAGAATCGGGTATTGGTTAAACCCAATGTTACCCTCAAAGGAACAGATGTATCAGAATCGATGCAGATCGGGGGGGTCAAGGGACCCTTAACTCCAAAGGAAAGAGAAAGAAGACGGCAGATGCAATTGTGTCTGTACTGTGGGGCCTCAGGACATTTTCTCCGGGATTGCCTTATAAAAACATCTAAAAAAGTAGTCAGAGTTGCTGATAAAAATCAAACAGAGCCTGATTCGGGAAACAACCACGCCAGACAAGCGTAGAGGTCCGCTTGCCGAGTTTGAAGAAGGATACTCAGACCTTGCACTTCATCATACCAATGGTCCTTATAGATCCAAGGCAGTCATCACGTATGCACGCAGTGAGGGCATACATTGATAGTGGGGCCATAGGAAACTATGTGGACCACGAGTTGGCTTCTAGGATAAATCTATCTCTCTGCAAAAAGACCACTTCGGATGTCATCACCACAGTCGATGGAACTGAAATTGCCTCTGGGCCTGTAACTCATTCCACCGCAGAGATGACACTATTGGGTCAGGATGGGCATCAAGAGACTATTGTGTTTGATTTAATCAAAGCCCCGCAGTTACAAATAATACTGGTTGGAAACACATAATCCTTGTATTGATTGGCGAGAGAAGATAATAACCTTCCCGGATTGTGCACACATTTGTTACCCAAAAAAACCCTTGAACCAAGGCCTGGCCACAGTCGTTACTCCAGTCGTGCAGTTACCTCAGGAATATCAAGAATTCCAATATGTTTTCCAAAAGGAACAGGCAAACACCCTACCACCTCACAGATCATACGATTGTCAAATCAATCTCATACCCGGTGCACAACCTCCATGTAGTAGGATCTATGCCCTTACGGAACCCGAAAACCTTCACCTACGACAATACTTGGACCAATACCTTGCTAATGGCTTCATTCGTCCATCCAAGTCCCCTGCATCTTCAGCTTTGTTCTTCGTGCCTAAAAAGTAAGGTGACCTCAGAACGTGCATAGACTACTGCGCATTAAATCAGATCACGGTTAAGAACCAATACCCATTGCCTCTGATCTAGACCAATTACTAGACCAAGTAAAGTCGCTTGCATCTACACTAAATTAGATCTCCGAGGGGCATATCATCTGGTACGTGTAAAGAAAGGCGACGAATGGAAGACTGCTTTTCGCACTAAGTACAGGTTATTTGAATACCAGGTGATGCCCTTCGGGCTGTGCAATGCACCAGCAGCCTTCCAGTATTTTATGAACGATGTCCTTCGTGAATTCATTGACGTCTGTGTTGTTGTATACATAGACGATATTCTAGTGTACTCCTCTTCAGAATCAGACCGTGTGAAGCACGTTTGTGCAGTCCTTGAGAAACTACGCCAGCACAAGTTATATGCAAAATTGGAAAAATGCGTTTTTCATGCTACGGAAGTTGAATTCCTTGGATTTATCCTGACTCCAAAAGGAGTCCGAATTGACTCTCGAAAGGTGGACGCAATCCTCAAGTGGCCATCACCCAGTTCAGTTAAAGGGGTACAAAGCATGCTAGGATTTGCTTTCATGTTTCACTTTTAAAACCAGTTCAACCAGGAACAAGATTAACCAAAGCACCCGACCCCATCTTAATAGATAGAGAACCTGAATTCGAGGTAAAAAATATCCTGGACTCCAAGATGGTTAAATCAAAACTTTTTTATTTAATTGATTGGAAGGGCTACGGACCACAAGAAATGTCATGGGAACCTAGTGACCACGTCCATGCACCTCGGTTGTTGAAAAGATTCCATTGGAACTTCCCAGACAAACAATGGCCCAGGGGAAGAACAACTTTAGGAGGGGCCTTGGGGGGAGTGCTGTCATGATGCCTACCCCCAGGCATCCGGACCACGTCCATCAGCCCGGGGAGCAGGCATCTAGACATTTAATAAAACCTCAGCAGCCCCCGCCAGGCTCATAGTCATTAATTACCTCAGGCAGACCATCCTGCAAATGACTCCAATCCAACATGAAGCCTGAAAGGGACTATTTTTCTACAGGGACTATTTTTTACTCGGGTGTGGTTCTAGGGACTTCTTACCTGGGACTACTTTTGAGGCTATTTAAACCACACACGACCAGCAACACACGCTTCGCGTTATTCTGCATCCAGCAGCGTAACACTCACCGTGCCTGCAGCCTGCATCCAGTCTTCTGCCACGCCCGCCTCGAATCCAGAGCTCCTAAAACAAAGAGGAAAGAAAGGGACAAGGTTAGAAAACAAACTTATTTCTATTCCACACCTGATTCTGGATCCATCTTGTCTCCGGACCTGTAAAGAACATCATTTCTGCATGCACCGCACCTCCAGCTGCAGCGCTGCGCCATACTCACCAGTCTTCACAGCATCCTTCGGGTCGGCGCTGCCTCCATCATTTCTTCGCCGAACTTCAGCACATAGGAGACAAAAGAAAACCACAAGGAATTCTTACCACCATAGACTTACCTGATTTACCACCGGAGGCATCCTTTTGTGACTCTCCATATTTTCACGTGCCGCATCTGTAAAGAGAGACAAAACAAAACGTTTTCCTCGTGCAACATTTACCGGACAGCGCCGGGTAATACAGACTCTTACCTGAGCGCCACCAGCTGCCATAAGAGCATCTTTTTACGAGCCAGCTGCAAGACAAGAAAGGAAGGGGGGAACAAGAGTGAACATCGGACATATTGTACTCTATGAACTTAATACTTACTGGTCCTCACCAGGAACCTCAGAATCAATACTCTCTGGAACTCTCCCGAGCCTTCAAACCAGTGAAGTAACTGGAATCGACGCGCCCCTGCAAATCCACGCAGGATGGAGAGCTCATCTTTCAAGAATATAAGGAGAATATTTCTACGGGTTAAGCAGACAAGATTAGGAGGGCAGATCCAGTCAGTCATCGCTGCACTACGCATCACGTGGGTGGAGACCGCAGCTGTCCGGGTCCGACCGACGCCCCTGTGGGAGCCAGGTGAGCGTAACAGATGCCTGAAGAGATGAGAGCATCCAAAGTGTGGCTGGCAGAGTGAGTCGGACCAGAGGGTAGAATGGAGAGGGAATGAGAGTCGCATAGGTTGCGAAAGAGCCCAGAGGAGTCTGGGGAGTCCAGGTGGATGTTGAGATCTCCAAGGAGGAGAAGCTGGGAGGAGGAGGATAGGAGAGAGGAGGAGAGATCAGCCAATTCAGTGAGGAAGAGGGTGACCGGGACAGGTGGCCTGTAGATGGTGGCCAAGGTCAGAGAGAGTCCATAAGAGTAAGAGAGCCTGCAAACCAGACATTCAAAGGAGGAATAGGTCTGAATGGGGATGATGGAAGCAGAGATTCACTCAGGAAAGATCAGGGCCACTCTTCCTCTGGGCCTATTGGGATTGGGCTCATAGAGGATCTTGTAGCTCTCAGGAGGAGTGTGTCAAAACTCATGACAGAGCTGGCCTTGAACCACGTCTCAGTAAGAGCGAGAACATCCAGGTCCAGAAGTTCAAGGAGGTGGCAGATGTCAGAGGAGTGTTTTACAGCAGAGCGAGAGTTGAGAGTAGATTGTCACTTTTGATATGCTTCCGGGGGTGGGGGTGTCCAGGGGAGAGGAGTCCACAACAGAAGTGGCAGAGGAGCTGGACAGGTGGAAGGAGGAGGCAGCAAATGAGCTAGAGAGGTAGTGGATGGCAAGGGAGCTAGATAGTTGAAGGACAGGTGTTGCAGAAGGGCAACAGAGGTGGATGGAGGCGGTTGCAAAGTAGCCAGAGAGGTAGTGAATGGCAAGGGAGCCTGAGAGATCAAGGAAAGGGGTTGCAGAGGAGCAAGAGAGTTGGAAGGAGGAGGCAGCAAAGTAGCCAGGGAGGTAGTGGATATCAAGGGGGCCTGAGAGGTGGAGGACAGAGGTGGCAGAGAAGCCATAGATGTAGTGGATGACAAGGAAGCCAGAGCCGTAGAAGGAGGAGGAGGCAGAGTAGCCAGAGGAATGGTAGAAGGAATAGCAGGAGAAGGAAGGAAGTTGTTGAGGCAGGGTGTCCTTCTTGAGCTTCTTCATTCCAGACTTAGTGAGAATAGAAGGATAGGAGTAAGAAAAGTAGCGAAAATGAGGGAAATTGAGAGCACCATAGTGGGTGAGATAGAGGGAGGAGATGTAAAAGTGAGAAGCGCACAAGGGAAGGAAAACACTGCACAGAGCTACATCCCGCAGGGTGCACAGGAAGGGGAGTCAGGAACAAACGTGGGGGATAACAGAGGGAGTAACAGGCAACAACAGAGCACAGTTGAAAACAAGCAGCACAGGCAGCAACAGGCAGTGCATGGAGAATGCGATGGAAGCCAACCAGACTCGGCTCAACCAAGAGAGGAAACAGCCTGAAGGACAGCAGTAGAGATAGAGGGAGGAGATGTAAAAGTGAGAAGCGCACAAGGGAAGGAAAACACTGCACAGAGCTACATCCCGCAGGGTGCACAGGAAGGGGAGTCAGGAACAAACGTGGGGGATAACAGAGGGAGTAACAGGCAACAACAGAGCGCAGTTGAAAACAAGCAGCACAGGCAGCAACAGGCAGTGCATGGAGAATGCGATGGAATCTAACCAGACTCGGCTCAACCAAGAGAGGAAACAGCCTGAAGGACAGCAGTAGAGATTACAGCATAAGAGGTGCAAGGCAGAGTGATAGAGGCCAGTACACATACCTAGAGGGAAAAAGCATGACAAGCAAAGGAATGCAGAGAAACAGTGATTGAGGCCGAAACAAACATCTAGTTGGGGAGAAATGCATCAGATGCAACAGAAAAAGAAAACAACAGAGAAACAGCTTGCAAGAACAGCAGAAAGCAAAGTACGACTACCCGGGAGCAGGATATCCTAATGGATGCGTTGAAACAATGCAGGGTGAGATACGCATTGAGTCTCGGGAGGATAGCTCAGGGGCAATGTGCTCGCCTTCGAAGCAAGATGCCATGGAGCAACACATATTCTATCCCTGGATCCGTGCATAGAAACCTCTGGGTATTAAGCGTGTTATAAATAACCATCGTATCAATCATATCATATGATATGATCAATGGAGGTAAGCGCGAGGTAGGGCAGGTTGTGGATAAAATTAAATTAGCATATCTGAAAATCACTGATAAAAGGATCCAATCTGGGAACCTAAATACATTTACTGCACCCATAATAGATCGGGCAATACTTAAGCCACAGTTCCACTGTACCCCATTCTGGCTAAAATCATGCTCAATACTGCTTAGTTGTTTTGTCCTTTTTCACTCGCTTTGTTCATGCCACTTTTGAGCACGGAACAGTTCCTGACATTATAAAAAATATAGTTATAACCCCCCTTATAAAGAAACCTGGGCAAGACCCTAAGGAGTATTCTAACCTGAGGCCCATAACAAACGTTCCTTTTTTGTTACAAATAATAGATCAAATTGCCACGGCAACACTGCAGGAACATCTGGAAAAAAGCATATTGCCTGCATGCCAGACCATCAGGGTTTAGGTCTAAGCAGGGAACGGAAAGTGCCTTGGTGGACCTGGAGACTGGCATGCTAAATATAATGGATAATAGCAAGTCAGGGCTGCTGATGCTACTGGATTTGTCAGAAGCCTTTGACTTGGTGGACCACGAAAGACTTATCATCACTCGCGCTAAATCAGGTCAATGTTCAGAAAAAGCTACTGCATGGATTAAATCTTTCTGTAGAGATAGAAAATCTAAAATCAGCTTCTAGGAATCTATGTCGGAAGAAGAGGTTGTAACAAGTGGAGGGCCTGAGGGCAGGTGCATTTCGCCAGACCTTTTTAACCTCTGTATACGCTCTTTATGCGAACTTCTGAGCTGAGTGGAGACTATGCCAAGCATACGGACCAATTCAATCTTGGATTTCGGCTAACTGGCTTTTCCTTAATAGCTCGAAAACGTAGCTGCTTATTTTTGGCTCCAAGCTAGCAAGAGCCAAGTTTGGAGCACAGTATGAGGGCTTTTTTTTTATTGATGGACACTATGTTAAAGTATCAGAGAAAGTGAAAATCTTACGCTTCTCGTTTGACTCTACCCTCGGGCTGACGGCCAAGTGGACAATGTGACAAAGAAAACACAGTACCATTTGAGGTTGCTAAGATTAGTCAGGCCATACGTATCCAATAAAAATTGCGAGACTCTGGTAAGAGCCACCATTATGCCATGGATAGATTACTGTAGTGCATGTTCTCGGGAGGATAGCTCAGGGGCAATGTGCTCGCCTTGAAAACCAGAAGACATGGAGCACCACAGGTTCGATCCGATCACCGGATTCACGCTTGGGTATTACCTCTGGGTATTAAGCCTGTTATAAATAACCTATCATAGCATATCATTGTTGAGTGGATAGTCAAAATGATATCAGAAAACTTCAAGTTTTGCAGAATGATGCTGTGCGAATCATTAAAAGGATCGCTGAAAGTAATCACATTCCTGCACACAGGAAAAAGTTCCACTGCCTGCAAGTGGCAGCCCGAGACCGTTTTAAAATCACTGCCTTGACCCACAGATGTTTGTACGGGTCAGCCCTGTCATACTTACAAGAAGGCTTCAACCATCACCAATCGACAAGACTTACAAGACTAAACAATGCTATATACCTGAATTGGTCTTGTTACAAGTGTACCAGAGGGAACGGTTGGTCGTTTCCGGTTCAAGCAGCCTTGGCATGGAACAAATGTCCAGTGAACATGTGGAAGGAAGGAAACTTAAAGAAAATTCGGAAATCACTGAAGAAACTGCTATTTATTTGACTGGCCATTTAACTGTTCTCCGTTCTTTAGGCTGTTGTGTCTATGTGTGCGCCCTGATGACTGCGGGCCACGCGCGTTACAAATACATAAATAAAAATAAAATAGTAGGATGCAGTAATGGCTGCGTCCCCCGCAAGCACCTGTCTTACCTTGCGGTTGCCGCTGGTCGACGGCTGCGCTGCATGCTTGCAATTTACATTCCGACCCCTTCTTCGCCAAAGACCTGCGTCGCACAACATCGCAGCCTTGCCCTCTCAGAGTAACGAAGGTCCCCCTTTGTCTACTTCCAGAACGTTCCTGCGCATCCCAGTGCAGAGCTGACAAAGACAAGGGCTCTGCTTCCACGGGGGACCAGCGTTCACTCCTGTCCGCATTGCATAACATCCACTCTGGGTCCTAAATGAGGGTTTGCAGTGTTGTGGAGGTTTGGGGGGCACAACTTGTCCTTCCCAGTTGTGGCTTCAGTGGCAGGAGTGGCAGTTGACTTCCAGGCTGCCTTCCTCCATATTGGCGCTGTTGGGGTGGTGGTGGTGGGCCCTAGAGCAGGGATGTTTGCTGCGATGGCAGATGCTTGGCTATCAGACAGGCCTTCTTGGTCACTGCCAGTGCCGTCTGTCGAAACGCATGGATGACATATGGTCAGTTACTCAGCCAATGAGGGTGGCAGTGTTGGGGATTTGTGTGGGATGGTGTGCTGTGTAAGGTTGGTGTCACAACTTTTACGCAATTTGGAAAAGGATACAGATTTATAAAGGATACAAGGTCAACATCCGCTTTTGGAACCCCTTCCCTCTGGGATGGCTCTGGGATATCTTGAACGCGATGTTTGCACAAGACTTTCCCCCCAAGAGCGCAGCCTGTAGAAAGTATACCAACTAACAGGCCAGGGGCTTAAGTGGAAAGGCAGGAGCAGCGACAACAGAGCTAAGGGAACAAAGAAAAGGATAGTTCAAGATAGCAGCCAAAGAGGTACGAAAATACAGCACTTGTTCCCTCCCCCCGTACTTGCCCCCTCTTACCTGCTTAGCAAGACAGGAAGTCCCGTAACCTAAGAGAGTGCAGTAGGATGGTGACTTGATGATAGAAAATGGAAGTTCCAGTTGAAGAAAGTCTGTGCAATGGTCCACCTAACCCGAACGGCACGAGGGCGCAACTAGTAGTGTTCAAAAATAATCCCCAAGTGTATTCAGCAGAGCGTCCCCAAGTGTGAGTAACCAATCCAGGGAGTGACCACCAGAAACAGGAGAGCGTCCGTTTGGTCACTTCAGTATGTAGAGCGTTGTCTTCTTGTGAGGCGGGCAGCGCCGTAGATCTGTCCGTGGTAAAGAGTTTGTATATGTTCTGTATAATAAGTGAAGGGGAAGGGAAGCAGGAAACTCGTGCAAGAGTGATAGCACAATGGAAGGAAAGAAACGTGCGTGGAAGTTTTCAACAGAGAGTAGCACTGGAGGTCTTTTATTCTTGCATAAATCCAAATACCACAACATACGGGAGCAGGCAGAGGACAAATCCGAAATGGGAGCCAGGGGTTTGTTAACCAGGGGAAACAACCGAGGGAGTCAGGAGCCAGAAATCGAAGGAAGAGACGTTCAGAATAGTCCTTGATACAAAGCCGGGTCAGGAATAAAACAGGAATCAGAGTATCAGAATGTCGAGTACTCGAACTGAATAGTCAGTTTTAGGAGCACCCGTTACAGGGACACGCCACACTAAGTACTGGAGTCTGTTTCAGAACGCGAGGCACGTTGCGGGCGTTTCACGTGACCGCAGGCAGATGGAATCCTGGACCTTGTAGTGCGGTGGATTCCGTGAGCTGTAAACAGTCTCCAGGGTAGTTTCCACCTGGAAGTAAACACCCGCGAGCGTCCAGAAACAGGAATGCGGGGCATGACAGTACCCCCCCTGCAAAGGACGACCACCCCTGCGGGCACGCAGTCTTTCCAACCAAAAGGCCCGCAAGAGTCGGGGTGCATGCAGATTTGAGGCCGTTCCCAAGTCCTGTCTTCAGGACCGTAACCCTTCCAATCAATTAGGTAGAAACGCACTCCGCGACGCAGACGGGAGTCCAATATAGCACGTACTTCATATTCATCTTCACCCTGTACAATAATTGGAGCAGGGGCAACAGGAAGCCGAGTGCCAGGTATAAAAGGACGGAGCAGGGATACGTGGAAGACTGGGTGAATCCGCCAATGGGATGGTATGTTCAAACAGACAGCAACAGGATTGAGACAAGAAAGGATCTTGTATGGACCTACATAACGAGGCATGAGTTTCCGTTTACCCCGAATGTTGAGATGTTTAGTTGCCAGCCAGGCACGATCACCCGGTGCATAGGAAGGGGCAGGCGACCGATGTTTGTCCGCTTGCGTCTTTGCCCGGGACTGCGCGGCTTGTAGATGTGACATAACGGAATCCCGTATAGCAACCAGAGTGTCCCTCGTGGTTTTTGCTGCAGGGATTTGGTCCAAGGAAGGCAAGACAGGCGGAAGGATCCTTGGATGTAATCCATACAAGGCGTAAAACGGGGAACATCCTGTTGAAGTATGTCGAGAGTTGTTATAAGCAAACTCCGCTGTTCCCAGAACGGATAACCAATTTGTCTGATGTTGCAAGCACAGGCAACGAAGGTATTGTTCCATGGTGCCATTAGTGCGTTCGGTTTGTCCGTCCGTTGGAGGATGATAGGATGACGAAAGCCGTGCATCAATACCCAAAGAATGGGTAAGGGCTTTCCAGAACCGTGAAGTAAATTGAGTACCCCGGTCAGAAATCATGATTGTGGGTAGGCCGAAGAAGCGTACCACATGATCAAAAAAAAGAGTAGCCAATGATGTGGCGGTAGGTATACCTGAGCATGGCATAAATCGTGCCATCTTTGTGAATACGTCCACTACCACAAGCACCGTTGACATTCCCCTAACCAAGGGCAGTTCTACCACAAAGTCGAGCGAAACCGTATGCCAGGGGTGTGGAGGAAGCGGCATGTTCATCAATAGACCGAAGGGTCTCCCTGGTTGCCTTTTACGTTGTACACATATCGCACACGTAGATACGTATGACGCAGTGTCCTTCTTCATACCTGGCCACCAGCACCATCGATGTAACAGGTCATAGGTTTTAAGCTGACCTGGATGTGCAGCTAACGGGGTATCATGGGCCCATTCCAAAGCCTTCCGTCTGGTGTGGCTGTCAGGTAAGTATAAAAGACCATGAACGTAAGGAAGACCTGTGACAATCTGGGCACCCAAGGTATCAAGATAAGAGGCATGTTCCTTGGCCCACTGTCGAACTTGTTCCAGAAGTGGGGGGGAGACCGAACAAACACAAATGACCGAACCCGAAGGTAGCATAGAGGTAACCGATTCCCGGGTGTCGAAATCGGCACCGACACGAGATAAGGCATCTGCCTTTCCGTGTAGAGGTCCAGGGCGATAAGTAACTGTGAAGTCAAATAGCGTGAAAAACAAATGCCAACGTATTTGTCGAGCATTGGTACATTTTGCGTGTGAAAGAGTCTGTAGATTCCGATGGTCGGTGTACACAGTTACTGGATGTCGAGCATCCAAAAGGTGGTGTCTCCACTCCTTAAAGGCTGCTCGAATCGCTAGGAGTTCCCTCTCCATAACAGGGTAATTGCGTTCAGCCTGAGATAGTTTACGGGAGAAATAAGCCACTGGATGCAGTTGCTGTGTAGTGGGGCAGATCTGTGACAGAATGGCCCCCACCGCGATAGCGGAGGCGTCAGCCTCCACTGTAAACGGAAGGGAAGGGTTAGGATGCTGCAGAACGGGAGCAGTAGTAAAGGCCTCTTTTAATGCCTCGAAGGCCGACTGGGCTTCGTAATCCCAAAGGAATGGAATCTTCGGGCTGGTGAGACGGGTCAAGGGTGCTACTATCTCAGAAAACGAGGCAATAAAGCGCCTATAAAAGTTTGAGAAACCCAGAAAAGACTGAAGTGCCTTTACAGAATCTGGGACTGGCCAGTCCCTAACTGCTTTAACCTTGGAAGTACACATGAGCACCCCTTTCGCAGATATCTGAAACCCCAAGAACTCAACTGATGACGCATGAAATACACATTTTTCCAATTTGGCATAGAGAGAGTGTGTACGTAAACGCTGCAGTACAGAGCGAACGTGTTGGATATGTGGAGTGAGTGAATCCGAGAAGATCAAGATATCATCTAAGTAGATCACCACATAGCAATCTAGCATGTCACCGAAAATATCATTAACAAAGTGTTGGAATGTGGCTGGAGTGTTACAAAGTCCGAATGGCATGACACAATACTCATACAGCCCAAACTTTGTTTTGAAAGCGGTTTTCCATTCGTCCCCGCATCGTATCCTCACCAAATTATATGCCCCTCTGAGATCTAATTTGGTAAAAATAGTGGAGGATGTCATCTTATCAAGCAGTTCCGTTATGAGGGGCAACGGGTACTGGTTCTTGACTGTTATCTTGTTCAAGGCTCTGTAATCCACGCAAGGGCGCAGATCCCCCTCCTTTTTTGGTACGAAAAAGATGGGAGAGGCAGCAGGGGACCGGGAAGGTCGAATATGTCCCAGACGCAATGCCTTCTCCACATACTCTTTCAGGTGTTCTTCTTCGTTCCTGGTCAGGGAGTAAACACGACCATGAGGTACCACTGCCCCAGGTACCAAATCAATGGGGCAATCATAACAACGATGTGGAGGGAGTTTTTCTGATAGCCCTTTGTCAAACACATCGGAGAAGTCTTTGTATACTGCTGGTGGTTCGGGATTGGGATCTCCCAGCGTGACATTAACAGAGGAGACATTAGACACCAAAGCCAAACAAGGAGACAAAGGCGTCACACCGGGGCTTCGAGAGCAATGTTGGGTACAGAACGCAGAAGAGAAATGCACTGTTTGTTTGACCCAATCGATCATAGGGTTATGAGTCCGGAGCCAGGAAAGACCAAGAATGATCCCAAACTGAGGGGCTGAAATAAGGTCGAAAACTTTTTGCTCAATGTGGTCTTCTGAGGTAAACATGCGAAGTGGGACAGTTTGTTCCGTTATCCATCTGGACACCAGACAAGAACCATCTACTGCATGTACTTCCTCAGGTCTTTTTTTTGGAACCACCGGTATGCCATGGTGTTGAGCTAATTGTATGTCCATATAGTTTCCGCTAGCCCCTGAATCGATCATAACTGGACTGGTGAAGGGCTCAACACCAGGGAGGACAAAACACATGGCAAGATAGATGTGTGAGGAGGAAGGGTATTGGTCCGAGCCATCCATATGGCGACTCATCCTTAGGGCTCGGTTTAAGGACGAGTCTTGGTGTTTCCCGCTACCTTAACAGGTCTCTTAGAACATGCACGAATGAAATGGCCAGATTGACCGCAATAGAAGCATAGGTTGTTAACCATGCGCCGTTCTCGTTCGGCTTTGGTTAGAGGACCTCTGATGGCCCCTATTTGCATCGGCTCGGCTTCTCCTGAGGAAGTAGTCGAAGTCGTTTCTGACTTGACGGAGAGGCGAAGGTCAGGACTACGCCGTTTGCCACGTCTTTGCCGCAGCCGAGCGTCGACCTGTAGGACCAAGTCCAACAATTCCGGGAAGCCGGTTGGTAAAGCTGGTACCACTGATAAGGTGTCTTTTATCTCATCCGAAAGACCCTTATAAAAGACAGCTGCCTTCTTCTGTTCGGGCCAGGTGGTTTCTGCTGCTAATTGGTTAAAGCGAGCAAGGTAAGACAGAAGGTCTGATTTGCCTTGACTGATAGCAAGGAATTCGAGGTCCGAGGTTTGTGCCTTGTAACGCATATCGAATACGCTATTCATAGACTGAATAAGGGCATCAAAATTATATAGGGCTGGATCATTGGCTTCGAGTAATGGGTTAGCCCAAGCCGCTGCTGTTCCTCCCAGATGTGAAAGGAGAAACGCTGCTTTGGTAACAGCGTCAGGAAATGCCAGCGGTCGACAAAGAAAATGCAGACGGCATTGATTTACAAAGGTCCGATAAGTCTTAGGATCTCCATAGAAGCGTTCTGGAGGGGCCAAAGGGAACGGTCCAGGAAGCACAATGGGTGTGGAAGCAGAAGATTGTGCCTGGGGTACAGGAGGGGCTGCAGCGGCAGCAGCATCACCGAACTCCTCATCGGGGGGTAAAGGCTGCACAAAACTCTGTAGTACATCCATACGTTGATGGAAAATCGCATCCGCAGATGCCATATCGGTGCGTAAGGTCGCAAAGGCTTGCATCAAAGCAGCCATTGGATCCGCTCCGGTTTCCATGACCGATAGGCAAAATTAATAGGCTCCTAAATCTGTCACAACTTTTACGCAATTTGGAAAAGGATACAGATTTATAAAGGATACAAGGTCAACATCCGCTTTTGGAACCCCTTCCCTCTGGGATGGCTCTGGGATATCTTGAACGCGATGTTTGCACAAGACTTTCCCCCCAAGAGCGCAGCCTGTAGAAAGTATACCAACTAACAGGCCAGGGGCTTAAGTGGAAAGGCAGGAGCAGCGACAACAGAGCTAAGGGAACAAAGAAAAGGATAGTTCAAGATAGCAGCCAAAGAGGTACGAAAATACAGCACTTGTTCCCTCCCCCCGTACTTGCCCCCTCTTACCTGCTTAGCAAGACCGGAAGTCCCGTAACCTAAGAGAGTGCAGTAGGATGGTGACTTGATGACAGAAAATGGAAGTTCCAGTTGAAGAAAGTCTGTGCAATGGTCCACCTAACCCGAACGGCACGAGGGCGCAACTAGTAGTGTTCAAAAATAATCCCCAAGTGTATTCAGCAGAGCGTCCCCAAGTGTGAGTAACCAATCCAGGGAGTGACCACCAGAAACAGGAGAGCGTCCGCTTGGTCACTTCAGTATGTAGAGCGTTGTCTTCTTGTGAGGCGGGCAGCGCCGTGGATCTGTCCGTGGTAAAGAGTTTGTATATGTTCTGTATAATAAGTGAAGGGGAAGGGAAGCAGGAAACTCGTGCAAGAGTGATAGCACAATGGAAGGAAAGAAACGTGCGTGGAAGTTTTCAACAGAGAGTAGCACTGGAGGTCTTTTATTCTTGCATAAATCCAAATACCACAACATACGGGAGCAGGCAGAGGACAAATCCGAAATGGGAGCCAGGGGTTCGTTAACCAGGGGAAACAACCGAGGGAGTCAGGAGCCAGAAATCGAAGGAAGAGACGTTCAGAATAGTCCTTGATACAAAGCCGGGTCAGGAATAAAACAGGAATCAGAGTATCAGAATGTCGAGTACTCGAACTGAATAGTCAGTTTTAGGAGCACCCGTTACAGGGACACGCCACACTAAGTACTGGAGTCTGTTTCAGAACGCGAGGCACGTTGCGGGCGTTTCACGTGACCGCAGGCAGATGGAATCCTGGACCTTGTAGTGCGGCGGATTCCGTGAGCTGTAAACAGTCTCCAGGGTAGTTTCCACCTGGAAGTAAACACCCGCGAGCGTCCAGAAACAGGAATGCGGGGCATGACAGTTGGACTCATTGCCACTTCACTTTTCACTGGATGTGGGTGCACTTGGACATGCCTACTTCCACTTGCTTTCAATAAATAATTGTAGGAATGTATATTGTCTACTCACCAGCTGCTACATGCGGCGGCGCTGCCTTGACCTCTGCATCTCTGAGTTCAGTTTTTCCACTGATGCCCTGCATCTTTGTCTTTGCCTTTCAGGGTTGCAAGCATGGGTCTGGCACTGTTCCACCTACAGTTGTTAGGCACTCCTGTCAGTGGTCTGAGATGCTGGAGAGGGCCCTCCACTTAAGGTTACCTCACCTCTTCATGACGTACCTGGTCATACGGGGATGTGCAGGTATAGCCAGGACTTTGTTACACAGAGTCCTAAAGTACTCCACGTTTTGCAGGGACCATTTCACCATCAGATGGCCCACCAGCATGGGTGCCTGCTTGACAACTTCTTCTCCTAGGACCGTGAGTTCCTGCTCTAAAAATGTTGGCCTCCTCAGATTCAGAGTGGCGTGACATATTGTAATGCCCTCACAGTCTCGTGTTCTTTTCTGCGAATGCAGTATTTCCGGCATCCATATTGAAGGTGTTGTTACCGGATGCAGTACTGCACTTTTAATTATTTCGGGTGCTATGTCAGACTGTTACCACATTGGGTACATATATATCGTTATGGCTTTCATTTCGGTAAAAGGTGCAATCGTGCCCTGTGCCTCCTTTTACAGCATCCGGTAACAGTATTTACAGATTTATATGGCACACTGACATGAGTCTTGATTCCCAGAGTAATGCAGTTCCCAAAACGTCCTTCCTTCAGCTCAGGCTACAGTACAAGATCCTCCCTTTTCCCCTCCAGGAAAACCACTCTGTAGTGGTGGACCCAACTCTTGCATCTACTAAGGCAGTACACAAATTCAAAAACTGGAAACAAAATTTAAAACGCACCTGGATGCCTGATTGCGAGCTTAAAAAAACACATACCGGGATTGTCACACTGACGACATCTCCAATGGTTCTCAATCCGACCCAGGGTCCAATTCAAAACTCTCTGCCTCGTCTATACATGGCTGCAGGGAACAAACCTCAAAACTCACATGTTCCAACTCTGCTTTTCCCAGCTCTCCCCCCTCTTTCTCCATCATGTTTGATTATCCATCAATCTTGGAAATGATAGTGCCTACTAAAATTGAGTTGGTATGTACTTTAAATACATTAAAGAAACATAAACAAACAAACATGTATATACAATGCCCCTTCAATGAGGAACTCTATGGGAGAAATAAACCTGAGCTAGACAAGCACATTGGGCCTCATTACACGGAAGGCGGTAGGGGATTACCGGCACCGGTGACGGTAATCCCCACCGCCCTACTACGAGGTCCCTCAGCGGGTCCCGTCCTTAATGTGTGGTCAGACCACACGTTAAGGACAGGACCCGCTGAGGGACTTCAGTGCAAATAACAGTACCGCAAATTGCGGTACCGTTATTTGCTCCTTCCCCATTCCCATTGAGCCCTATGGGGGCTCAAATGGGAATGGGGAATGGTTCCCGGAATGGGGACTTACTGGTCCCGCAAAGGTCGGAGTATGCTGGTAGTCCCTATTCCGGGAACCCTGGCCTCCGACGGCGGTAAGGGGGTAGCCATGCGCTAACAGCGCCATGGCTACCGCCTTCCGTGTAATGAGGCCCATTATGCCAACAGAATACATGCAGGGGCGGCATATGGTGAAAGAAGAGCTACAGTGCAAAGGAATGGAACAAAGATAACTTTATGCTGTGAGCTTGAATGATTGTGTGCTCTAGCTGTCCTGATCCCATGAAACTATACATATATATTAATGAGGCACATCATAAATGTTGGTGTAGGATAGTACATAGGATGCGCGAGAGAGGGAATTGGGGCACAAATCACTGAAATGATGAGCTCTAATCCGTGATATACAGAAAGACAGCTGGTTGAATTACTATCATAAAGGAATGGACACATAAAGATGCACATAAAATGAGATCGACGCGCACAGAAACTCCCCGCGCCTCCTTTCTCTGGAAATCCATCTGGGCTCTTCATTGCCTTCAGCTTCTTCTCTAGAGCTTCTGTTTTGCTCTCAATTCTGTTATTAGTCACTTGCAACTCAACGTAAAGCCTACTTTGCTCTGCCCCCAGGAGAGCTTTGCAGCATGTCAAGGGTGGAGGCGGTAGCTTGGTCCCACCAGCTGCGTCTCTTGGTAGGTCGCGAGCTGGATCCATGGCCCTTGGGTTGAAAACAAACTCCCCCTTTGAGCTGGCCTCGTTATCTTTTTTTGTATTCATATTTGTATTTATTAGGTTTATATAGCGCTTTACACCAAAGCGCTGCAGAATTTAACAACAGGATACATTTAACAATAACAAAAATAACAGTAACAGTAGAAGCAAATACAATTTTGAATCAGACCAACAAAACAGTATGTACAGCAATTAGACAGAAGGGAAGGGAGTGGTGGAGTAGAACTGCGAAGAAGAGGGAGGGATGGGAAGGGAGAGGAGGAGGGAGACGGAAGGGGTAAAGGGATGAGGATAGAGTGGAGGGGGAAGTGGAGGGAGCTGATTATGGGGGATAGGGGAGAGGGAGAGGGAGGGGTGGGGAATCATGGTGAGGAATGGAGAAGGAGAGATTTAATGGACGTGCAGAATGAGGAAAAGGTAGGAATAGAGCGGATTGAGAGTAGTAAGGAGTTCCAGTGAAGGGGAGCTAGGAGTTGGAAAGAGCAGAAACGGGAGGAGGCACAAGGGGAAAGAGGAACAGTGAGGAGGAAGTGGTCAGCAGAGCGAAGAGGGCGAGAGGGAGTGTAGACAGAGAGAAGGGAAGAGAGATAAGGGGGAGCGAGATCATGGAGAGATTTGAAGACTAAGCAAAGAAAATGAAATTTAAGTTTAAAGTGAAAGGGAAGCAAGCTAAGGGAGGATAGGGAGGCAGCGATGGAATCTCGGGAGGTGAGGAGACAGAGTACGGATGGCAGAATGGTAGATAGATTTGAGGGGGGTAAGATGTGAAGTAGGTAGACCAAAGAGTAAGGAGGAGCAGTAGATGAGGAGAGAGAAGATTAGGGAGGAGGATCAAAATTTAGTGGCATGGAAAGTAAGGGAGGGGCGGACTTTGCAAATATTATACAGGTGGTAGCGACAGGCACGAGAGGTGAGAGAGATATGATGGGAAAAGTGAGAGAGGAATCGAAGTAAATGCCTAAGTTGCGAGCATGGGGGAAAAAGTAAGGTTGGAGGGAGGAAATGAATGAAAGGAGGAGGAGAGGGAGGGGGAAGGGAGTTGGAGGGGAAGAAAACTACATCAGCTTTGTCAGAGTTAAGGGAAAGAAAGCGAGAAGACATCCAGTCTTTAATGGCAGTAAGAGAGGAAGAGAGTTTAAGGTGGAGGTCAGGAGAGAAGGAAGAGAAGGAAAGAAAGAGCTGCGTGTCGTCAGCATAGAAGTGGTGAGAGATGCCAAATGAGGAGATGACAGGGGCAAGGAGGGAGGTGTAGAGTGAGAATAGGAAAGGGCCAAGCATCGAGCCTTGGGGTACTCTGTATTCCAGAGGCTGGGTTGGAGAGGAGCGGCCTCCCCAGGAAACAGTAAAAGAGCGGGAGGAGAGGTAAGAGGATAGCCAGTTGGGTACAGAGCCTTTGAAATCAAAGGAAGAGAGAGTGTTGAGAAGAAGGGGGTGATCGACAGTGATGAAGGCAGCTGAGAGATCAAGAAGAATAAGGACAGAGGATTGCTTAGAGTGTTGAGCGGAGAGGAGGGAGCTAAGGATGTAAGTGAGGGCTGTTTCAGGAGAGTGTTTAGGGCAGAAGCCAGATTGAGAAGGGGGAAGGTGAGAGAGATTAGAGACAAAGGTTGAGAGCTGCGAGTAGGCGAGGCGCTCAAGAAGTTTGGAGAGGAATGGGAGAAGTGAGATAGGATGGAAATTAGAGGTGAACAGGGGATCAGCAGAAGGTTTCTTCAGAATAGGAATGATAGTGGCATGCTTGAAAGCAGAGGGAAAGGTGGCCGATGAAAGGCAGGTGTTGAAGAAGGAAGTTAGGTAGGGAATAAGAAGAGTGTAGATTTTAGGAATAAGAAGGGAGGGGAGGGGGTCAGTTGGAGCAGACGAGGGGTGGGCTTTGGAAAGGAGGATGGAGACGTCAGAAGGGGAGACAGGGGAGAAGTCAGTCATGCAGGTAGAGGGGGAGAAGGGAGAAGGGGGAGGGGGAGAGAAAGAGGAGGAATTGATTTTTTGTCGAAGGGTAAGAATCTTGGAGGAGAAGAAGTTTGCAAAGTCAGAGGGAGAAAGGGTGGAGGAGGTTGAGGGATCAGGGGTAGGAGGAGAGAGAAGACGAGAGAGATTTTGGAAGAGGTGGCGGGGGTGGGAGGCCTAGGCTTGAAGAAGGTTAGAGTAGTAGGAGCGTTTAGCCGAGGAGAGGCAAGAGTCATAAAGGGAGTGGTAAGAGAAGTAGGAGGTTTGGTTGGATAGTGAAGGAGATTTGAGCCAGAGTCTCTCAAGACGTCGGAGGAGACGTCGCATGGAGAGGAGTTGAGGAGAGAGCCACGGTTGTGAGGGTTTCCGGGTTGGACGGAAGAAGGAAAGGGGGTGGAGTAGATCGAGTGAGGAGGAGATAGAAGAGGAGAGAGTAGAAAGTGTGTCATTGGCTGATAGAGAAGAGAAATCTTGGAGAGAGGGGAGAGAGGAAGAGCAAGTTTAGAGAAAGAGGGAGCGATCAAAGCTACGAAGGTCACGTTGTGAGAAGATGGAAGGGGAAGGCTTAGGAAGAGTTAAAGATAAGGTGAAGAGTGGAGCCAGAGGAGTGAGTAGGAGAGGAAGGAAGAGAGGAAAGAAGGAAGGAGTCAAGGATGGATGAAAGGGGAGAGGAGTGAGGGGGAGAAGGGATGTGGAGATTAAAGTCGCCGAGGACAGTTAGAGAGGGAGAGGGAGAGATGAGAGAAAGGAGGTGATCAAGGTCATCATAGACGAATAGAGAGGGCCATGGGGTCGATATATGATTAGAAAGGAGATTGGGTGTGGAGAGGAGAAGGATTTGTAAAGAAACTCAAAAGAGGGAAAAGAAGGAAGAGATAGAGAGAAGGGAGGGGAAATGTATTTGGGGTGGAAGAGGAGGCCAATACCTCCACCACAGCATTTAGAGGGCACTATGGGCGCCTCTTACCATTATTACAACACAGGCAATTGACAAGATAAAGACTGGGCAGGAAGTTCTGTGTACACAGCCAACAACAAATGCACACTAATCAGAGCAGGTTCAAGACACAAGAAAGAGCAGCATGACATTGCGTCATGTCTAGCAGTGCTAGATGACTGGGGACTTCAGAAGATTCGCAGTCATCACATGGACGAAGTTCATGTAAGAGGACTCAGCCACCCCCTTCCACCATAGTGGTTCTTGCTCATGCACTTGCAGGCACCACAGCTTAGTCGAAGACAACTGGATCTTTCCTGACAAAATGTCTCGCTGAAATTTTAAGTGTTGCCAGCCGGCAAGTCGCGCATCCATCTAGGATTCCTTGAAACAGCATCTACCGAACACAAAGCAAGAGAAAGTCAGTGAGGCAGCCACACCACCAACATACTTGAAATGCTCTGTGCTGGCAATAGGAGCACCAGAGCCAGCAACCGCCCTGCAGCAGTGCAGTCAGACCTCAACACCATTCCAGGGGCGGGGGCAGAGTTACACAAAATCAAAAGAAAAAATAATGTGTCAATTGGCAGGGTGGGTGTGTGGGTCTGGGGGAAACCTCCAAAGCTCACATTTCACCCATGGCAAGAGAGTTCACCAGTTCCATAAGTTAATTGTTCACCTATGTTATGTTATGTTAGCGCTACTTATGTAGCGCACCGTCACCAACGGAATTGGTGCCCAGGCGCTCTGGAGGATCTGTAAATGAGAAAGGTGGGATGTGTTAGTAAGGTGAAGAGGGCGTAGGATAGTGGGAGGAGTGGTGTACTGTTGGCAGCTTCAACTCGGGAGACACCGGGTGCTTAGCTTTGGTGCGTGTATTGGATCGGTGTCTGTCCGCGTGTGCTGTTGGTGCGGCTTATGTGTTGTTGCAGTGTGGTGAAGTGCGTGCAGCTGGCTTTGCGAGAGATGGTTGTGTGAGTTTTTTTTTTAAGTATGCAGAGAGTTAGAGTTTATATTGGTTAGTGGGTTATGTGATATTTAACATGCAAACATTCACAGTTCTATGTAAGTGTGGCACTTGCTGCCCTACTCAATTCAGTCTGAGTGTGGCACTCAACAACCCTAACAATACTACCCAGATACCACACAGGCCAATGTTCATAATTCTATCAAAGTGCGGGACATGCCAACATTCTCAAATCCTTTTAAGTGTAGTGCTTGGCAATCTTCACAATTCCGTCTAGGTCTGGTACTCGCTATTATTCACAATCCTGTCTAGATACGGCACAGGCTAATGTTCTCAACTTTAAGTGTGGCATATGCTAACATTCACAATCCTGTCTAGATACAGCATATAGAAGCCAATGTATGGGCGATTCTTGTAATTTAGGCGGATCAGTGACCAAACCTATAAAGCAATGTCCTATGAGGAATTCAATGTGGTACTGGGTAAATATTCCAGTTTAGGCTTCTGCCAGTTCCTCTAGACCAGGCTTGTACAATCCCGGGCCCCCAGTGCCAGAATCCTGATGGGGTTTCAGGATATCCCTCATTAATATTCATGAGAAAAAAAGTGCATACATTTAGAATCATTGTATGCAAATGTGTCTCATGCATATTAATGAGGGGTATTTTGAAAACCTGTCATGGATCCGGGAGGCCTAGAGTTGTACAACCATGTTCGAGACCATTGGCACCCCAGTATTGTACATTGTGCTAAATGGCTGAACTGAGAAAAAAACGATCATGCACTTTTCTTGTTGTTGCAGCGATATGTGGTGTTTTCTTGTTTTTCCCCCAGACATCTGCAGAGTAAATATTTGGGCTGTACTGAAAAAGTAAAAGCTCTTTATCTATAGGACTTAATCATTGTAATTAAATGAATAATTACGAGATCGTTTGTGGGATGTATTGAACCCACATCTCTTCAATGGAGAGGGCATACATGTGTGGGCATGATGGTGGCACGTGAATTAACCTTGTTTAAGGACAGGAGAAGACCTAGTTGTGAGACGATGGACGATGCCTCCTGCAGCTGTAGCAGCCGCATCTCACGTTATTCTGGGGCCATTCCAAACAAGAAAAAAGAGCAATATGTGCAAATGCCACCCAAGTAAATTATGGCAAAGACAAAAGCATATTAAACACAGAAATGTGCACTTAGGTGCTGATAAATATAAGCAGAGCATAAAAGAAGTTGGACCAACAAGCGTTGTGATGAATCGGCAAAAGAAGCTCACAAAAGCTTGTGTACATTTGGCTTTCAAATTTGATTTTTAAGTGAGTGGTCAGAATGGAATTTTTTTATTACGAATGTTATAATGGTCCTTTTGTCATCAAAAATATCATTGGGAAATTCTCTCCGTTTCTCCTAGTATAGTGGCAGGCCTATCATGCTCTTAAAATGTGTTTTGGACACTTTGATATTTTTACTAAGTTTTCCAGACTACAGCATCTTTATTTTTTTTCCTTGTTATTGTACATATTTTGGTACTTTTATATTGGGTCTTCTCAATAGCCATTGACATCTCCAACTTCACTTGGGAGGCGTTTCCTTTCACAGCTTCACTGGTAGGCTCTTTCGTACACTTCCTTAAAGCCCTACATGCACATGTTTCTGTCCTATTGGCCCACACAGTGCCAGACATTCATCATGGGCTAAATTAATAAACTATTACGGATTATACTTTCTCATTGTATTCAATATCTTCCTGGAATTCCATGAAATACATTTCTGTGGTCACCATCAGCTATAATCGATGGTCTCAGATCACCATTACTTAATGTCCTGAGTAGCTTCTCCAAAACGTTTGCTTCTTTATGCAAGATAGCTCCTACAATTTCGTGGGGTTATACAGTAACCTCTCTTCCTTTATCTCCTAAAGATACATTAATTCCCTAATGCACTGTCTTGGTTACTTTACTTTATTAATTTATAACGCACAGACAAGTGGCCCGGATGCATACGGGCGCTCCGAACTAGAGTCCCAACACCGATGATCAAGACAGGACAAACAACACAAAAGCCACTACCTGCACCATCTAAACCGGTAACATAAACGTATCTAAACAAGAAGGTTTTCAATGTTTTCTTAAAACTTTCCAAAGAATCGCAATTTCTGAGGTCAAGTGGCATTGCATTCCAGCTTTCAAGTGCCACCACGCAATTTATTTTTAACCAAGGACTAATTTAGTCGGTATTGAATATTTTCACTGCTTGACCACAAACAGTTATAACTTTGCCCTCAAATCAATATCCGGTGATGGTTGTCCATTCTATCTCATGAAACTTTTTTTTAAAAGTCCAAAGAATGTAACAATTCAAAAACAGGAAGCGGATTTCAAACATTTCTTGGCACATTCAGAAACTTGAAATTGTTTGATCTGAGGATCTTTACTTCTTTTTTCTTCCCAATCCTACCTGACAAATAAGCTGGATACAATCCTTTCAAGCATTTATAGGTGATAGTGAGTAGACGAAACTCAATTCTTGCCTCCATAGGTAACCAGTGGAGGCTTCTCCTGACATCGGACACATGATCAGATTTCTTCAATCCCATTATGGCTTTAATTGTACTATTTTAAACCACCTGCAATCTCGCCACTTCTCCCTTCCCAAACTCCACCAATAAACTGCTGCAATACTCCATCTTTGAAGTAATAATAGCACTTGCCACTGTTTCACAATTTATTTGATATAAATATGGACGAATATGGGAGAGAAGTCTAATGTGATAAGCAGATGAAGAGACCACACTGCTCACCTGGCCATTCATGTGGAGGTTTTGATCCAATATGACCCCCAGTGTCTTTATCCTATCTTTAGTCTGTATTTTACAATCCACAATGTAGAAGCTTTTGAAATCTGCACAGAGGTTTTTCAACCTGTGGCTGGTGCCTATAACCATGAGTTCTCTTTTCCCATGATTAAGCACCAGCCCACTCGAGCACATCCATTCCTGGATGAGACTGTAGATCTCATTCACCATTCTAGCATCTTCCTGATAATGCCCTGTCAATGTAATTAGACACTGGGTATCATCAGCGTAATTGGAGAAGAAACTCTTCTTCTCCTCTAAAATCGGAAACTGTGGGGTTGTAAAAATATTATACAGGGCCGGCAACAAGCATGCACCCTGAGGCATCCCATAGCGCAACGGGAATGGCATTGCTTCTGCCGTGCTACTACACACCCTCATAGTTCTGTTTTCCAAAAACGATTGGATCCAGGATATTGCTTGGCCACTTAAAATTGGCCACTTCTCGCAATCTCTTAAGAAGTAGGGAGTGATCCCTGAATTCGAAAGTGGCCGACAGATCTAATACCATTAGCATCATGGTTTGGCCTTCATTTATCCTTTCCATCATACCGGACTTCAAGTCTAGAAGGGCTGATTGAGTGCTAAATCCTGGCCTGAAGCCTGATTGCCTGCTGTTAAGAATATTATGATTCTTCAGATGTTCCAGCACTTCCTCATAAACCTCCCTATCTAATAATTTAAGAAGAAATGGTGAGTTAGCTATGGGTCTGTAGTTTGTTGGCACAGCAGGATCAACACAATGCTTATTTAAGAGAGGGATGATCCAGGATCCTTCCAAACGTGTGGCCACATGACCTTCCTTCAGAGAGGCATTGACAATGTTAGTAATAGTACTGATCAAAAGCTCTGAACAGCATTTAACAGCTTTAGCTGGAAAAATGTCTCCTTTACAGGATGAAGGATTGAGTTTTCTCAAAATAGCCCTTAACTCATAATCTGAAATACTCCCGAAGTTGAAAGTTCGGATCCCAGTATAGTCCCTAGTCTCGCTAACAGACCTTACTCCAGACTCTTCCTTTGAATCCACCAGCTCTTTTAAGGTTTTTACCTTAACCAACTTTTCCATCATAGCATCCTTTATAAGAGAGCACCACTCACTATATTTAGGAATACATTTCTGCGGACTATTGTCAGGCTTTTCAAATTCCTTGAGAATTCTAACACCTTTCTTTGAGTCATAATGCGCGTCTACTTTCCGGGTTTCATAAGTACCATTCTTAGTCTTAATCACAGCTTCTTCATACTGTTGAATCAGAAAATACAATATTAAGGCTTTTACACCAAGCAAAGAGAAATACACCAACACGGGCTTGTAAAGATTCCCAGAATCTTTATTGCAACACTGGACAGTTCACAAAACAAAGTACACAAATAGCTATTTGGCCGTCAGTACATCACAGAGACCACCAGCAGGTTCAATGTGAGCAGTGAACAGGAATTGCTAGCTGGGCATCAGCATATTTATACAGTTTCTTCATAACGATGTCCAGCCTCCTACAAGTTAATCATGTACTGGGCTAGGGTTCGCGCCAGGTTCATTCCTAATTTACATATCTCGTGCATGCGGTTTACTTCTTAATACATTTACTAACAAATACTATTATTCTCTGGGTTTAACTTTACACTCTTTACACATTTGCTTCAATGCAGGTAAAACAGATGTTTCGCATGTCATGTTTAAATAGCATTATTGTTCTTGTATACTTGTAGGTTAACATCGCCGATTCAAGTAATCCCCCTGATCCCGAGGTCAACAAAGGACAAGGTCTACATGACCCTAACATGTAGCCTGCAGGCAGGTTGGACATTAACTCGCCTACAGAGGTTGAAGAGGTTAAGTAAGAACAAGAGAACACAGGTCGGCCATTTTAGGCCACAGGGTGACTTTGCACGACAAACTAAAATGGCGGCTTTAACCTGAAATGGAGGCTTGATTAACTTAAGGTCACGACCTTGCGATGCAGATTTCCTGGCAAAGCGACTGGGCATAGGCCAACATGTACAATGAGGACGAAACAATATTATATCAATTTTAACAAACCCTCCTTTTGGCCTATGCCAAGCGCTAAACTACTTCCAATCACTTTACGACTAACTCCACATTTCAACGTCTATACACCCCCAATTATTATCATTATCAGACATATCTATTGCCATTAGATCAGACACTAGAGTTTCTTTCAACACGTACTCCTTGGAAACCTTATCTGGGGCATATATTTTAAACTTGTTGCTTGCGCGCAACATCCCCCTAATACCGAACATATACTAGGGAGACACTGTATACAACAACAAAGGAACAGTAAACTACCCAAGATAATCAGCAAGGCCGAAAGCAACTTCCATCCCCACGACCGTAGGAGATCCCAAAACCATGCACTAAGTTCCCAGTTTCCCTCAGGAACATGCACTTCCGAACTAAGAACATGTAGATTTTGGATTGCCCTAAAGATTGTTGGAGAGGAGTCTGGTACGTAAACGCAGCAAGCGGACCCCACTAATTTACATACTCCTCCACGCTCAGCCAGAATGACATCTAATGCCATCTGGTTCTGAAGAGCTACTAATCTTATCGCTTTCTGTTCTAACGTCATATTATAGAGTATGTCAGTGGTCCGGTTGATGGTTCTCTCCAGTACTCTCGCTAGTCCCCTGATATTGTCTGAATTCATAATCTGCCCAAAAAATGGCACAAAGGATTTCATTATGTCTCCTAGAGTTTGTGCTGGAGTATCCCCCTTCACATCTCGTCGTGGACGAGTCTTCGAAATTTCTGCAGTACTGGCAATGAATACCCCAGGTAATAAAATCCCTAAATAGCAAGTTCCTTGCCAATCACTGGGCAACCATGGAAATGCCACATTACCGCAAACAAAATAGACAGGTTCACCTACATACAGAGGTCTGTTCTCACTAGTCAAATTTGCAACGTTGGTGCAACTTCTAAAATCACCCATTGACTGTGTTCCATTCCTCTGTATGCAGAAGGAAACTGAATCGGGGCTATGGTTAACAGAATAAGATGGAGGCGTGGCATCCTTATTGCCTATAGGAGCCATTTTGAAAGAGATCAAAGACTGAAAAGGACGAGACAATCTATCAGAGGGCCTAACAGAAGCAACATTTGGCTTACTCCTATTTGCAAAAAGCGAGCATCCCAGGGGCATCAAAACACGTTTTTCAAAGCTATTCAAATTTGTACCATCAAAGTTCCCTGAGATGCTGTCATTCCAACGGCCAAAGAATAGTGCTCTAAGAGAAGCATAACAAGCAGTTGTCAAAGGTAAAGGATGAATGTACCAACCTAGCCCCTTATCCCCATGTTGCGGTAAATGCGAGCAGATCCAGCAGTTGGTCCTATTAAAAATTGCATGAGTTGCATTCATTATTAGCAAAAGAGTATTATTCTGATAGTTCCGTCTATGCGAAGAATCTCTAGGCGACAAGGTATGCAATTGCACGGAAGGAGTAGGTAAAACAGATACATTTTCAACAGGTAAAAAGTCCTCTAGCGGATATGCTTCCTCCAGCTACCATAACCCAAAACCAGTAGTTACTAAAAATCCAGTTATTATTACAAAAAGGCAACAATACATTTTCGGGGTACCCTTACACGCTTGATCATTGTCTCTGCTAGTCACATATTTATCTAAAGGTTCGGTACGAGCGGTAGCGGGTCCAGGCATCAATCGAAAAACACCAATTGTTCGTTTGCTGGCTACTCCAGTCGCGCGTCTTCTTGATGTCTTTCCCACAACCCTTAGCCAACAGAATCCTTTCGTATAGTTGGCCCAAAAGGCAAGCCCTCAAATGATTTCCTCAATCGCACAGTCAAACCATGCCGTACGTCTATCTTCTTGGACGTAAATTATATTTCACAATTTCCAGTGCTGAAGGATCAGAAAACAGTATGTCGTCACTTCCCACTGGAGGTGGCGAGTGAACGGAAATGGGATCAGAAAATGGATGATCCGGAAGTACCACTGTTGGAGAGTGCGGAGACAAGATGGCCATTTTGTCTGGCCTTACGAACTCTGGAACGGTCTCCGATACTCTCTTGTTGGTTGTTGCTGTTTCGGCACGTTGGTTACAGCATTGGAAAGGAATTCTGTGTCTTCTGTATCGTATGGCACGGGCTGCGGGATCCGTTTGGTGTGTGTTGCGTGTATCCAGTTCTTCTGTGTTAGACGATTCTCTGCACAGCAGAACACTGCTCACATCTCCCCAACACCTTCCTCGGGTTCCCACACAGCTCCCTCCAGGGTTCGAGGCTCATGTGATTCGGTTTACCCAAAGGACCGAAAGTTCCGTACCAGGTACAGTTTACGGGCTCGATTGCAACCCTTCCTGCATTGACAGTTGCCATGGAGAACATACAGCAGAAGGGGCTGCGAAACACCTCCACGCCAATCGTTCACTTGCTCACGTGACTCAGTGCGACGTTTCCCACGTGACCTTGGTGGACGTCACATGACCCCGAGACGCACAGTATTTAAAGCCTGATGCACGGAGCACTCATCGCTTCTCAGCTGTCTTCAGACCCTGTTTGGCGTTACGTCTTGTTAACACTACTGGTTTACCTTGATCTTGGAACTCTCATTTGGACTCCTTCGGATTACCCTTTTGTACCTTTGCTTGGAACTGCTTACCTATTGCTGGATTTCTGGATCGACCCTCACTTGTCTTCGGATCATCCCTTGGTACTTTGTTGAACTTCTACGCCATTTCCCTTCTGGGATTCAAGCTTTGCCTTCAGCTCTACAGGTGGCTTATCCTGTATCCACACTTGCCTGCAGTCCTTCTTTTCCAGGGACTGCCTCATCTGAGTCTCAAACCTCCCTCCTAGGTTTCCTGGGTTTTCCAAACACCGGATAGGTAAGACTATTCAGATCCTTTGGTTCTTGTGATATATTATAATTGCCTGGTACTTAACCTTGTTCTTTTTGCAGCAGCATCAGTGTTCCTGAGGTTCCGTGGATCCGGGAAGTAACATCTCCCACCTGTGGGCCCAAAGGTCGCACAGCGGGTTTCTTTTGGTTCCCCTGTGCGTCACTTGGGGACGGAGGTCTCAACGGTCTACACGACACTCAAGTCAGAACATTCTGCCCCGCTACCCGCACCGCAGTCTGGGTGACTAGCAGGACCTGGTAGGGACCCCTCCACCGAGGTGCAAGGCAAGACGACCTTTCGAAAACTTTCATGAGAATCCAGTCCCTCGGTCATAGACTGTGACCGGGACCCTCGTACCGTACAGGTAATGCCTCTCGCACCTGGTGATAAATTGAAAATAGATTTTTAGTCAACTGGTTACAGTATTCTGAAAGAAGCACATTCTCTACATCCCGCAATGAGCGACTCTTTGGCATACCCCAAATATTAGCAGGCCTCCCCATTACCACCTCAAAGGGAGAGAGCCCAGTCTTAGTTTGAGGGGTTGTTCTCATCGACAGCAACACGATCGGTAAGGCGTCCAGCCATTTTACCTTGGTGCCAGCACACGTCTTAGCGAACTTGTTCTTTATAATGCTGTTATGCCTTTCCACTAATCCGGCACTTTGGGCATGTCTGGCCGAATGGAACCGTTTATCAATCTGCAATCCTTCGTATATTTGTAGGATTACAGCAGCGATAAAGTGTGGGCCATTATCTGACCAGATGACTCTCGGCAGCCCGAACCTAGGAAATAACTCTTTCAACAGAGTTTTTGCCGTGGTTATGGCCGTTGCATCTCTAACAGGGAAGGCCTCAACCCACTTGCTAAATGCACAAATGACAACCAACACGTATTTAAGATTGTTGCAACATTCCATCTCAATAAAATCAAAGTGGATGGCCTCAAACGGAACAGAAGGTGGAGCGAAACTTCCTCTAGGAGTCGAGGTACCTTTTCCTACATTGTGCTGCAAGCAGACCATGCACCCTTGGACAAAGCGCTCCGCAATTTTGAAAATGTTATCATTGGCCCATACACTGTGTAACATTTTAGTCAATTTACGCGCACAGACATGGGTCGGACCATGATCCATAATGACCATCATTGTAATACAGGCGTCAGGGAGTAACCATTTTCCTTCAACATTGTCCACCCAACACCCATCACCATCCAATCTCCCGGCACCCTCGACCCATTTCTTGGTCTGCTCTACAGTAGCATCTGCTTGAATGTCTTTTACAGAATCGATACTTTCACCAAAAGTGCAAACATTTACAGTTTCCCTTACAGCATACATTTCTGAACTAAAATCAGTGGCAGTTTGTTTAGCTATCTGATCAGCAAAAGCATTCCCTTTTCCAATATCATCTGTAACCTTCTGATGTGCTGTACATTTTACAATGGCTAACTGAACAGGGAGTGCGAGCGCTGAAAGTAATCGCACTATTAAAGTGCTGTGCTGTATTTTTGTGCCATGTAAGGTCAAGAAAACTCGTTCTTTCCAAAGTCTACCGAAGTTGTGAACCACCCCAAAGGCATACTGACCGTCCGTATATATATTTACTGTAAGCCCTTCAGAAAGTTCACAAGCTCGAGTTAATGCTATCATTTCTGTGGCCTGCGCGGAATTATGCATAAATCTTTTGGTTTCCACAATCGTGCTTAAGGTAGTGACGGCATAAGCAGCCGTGGATGTACCATTCGGAAGTTTGAAACAGGAGCCATCACAAATCGATTCTCCCTTTAGTATCTTGTTCTGTAGTGTAAAGGCAATCGTGTCACGTTTCGTTACCATCAACAGTATCTTGCGGGACAGGTAAAAGTTCAGCCGGATTTAATACGCAACACCTCTGAATTTGAACATGGGGAGCAAATAAGATCAATTCGTATCTTGTCAATCGTGTGGAAGTAAGGTGTTGCGTTTGAGTTCTATTTAATAGAATATCTACAGAGTGAGGTACCATTAGGGTTAACGCATGACCCAGAACCATTCCCTCGCTCTGTTTTACAGACGCAGCAACAGCAGCGACAGCTCTCAAACATCTCGGCAGAGCGCATGCAACAGGATCAAGGACGGATGAGAAATAGCCGCACGGCCTATTCTTCCCTCCATGTTCCTGCGTTAACACAGCCAAAGCACATCCATCACATTCATGCACATACAACACAAAGGCCTTTTCATAATTTGGAGTTCCTAAAACCGGTGCCGAACACAGCGCAGTTTTTAGTAAATCAAATGCTGTCTGGTGTTCCAAAGTCCATGGCAATGGCAAAGAAATGCCCTTCTTTGTCAAAGCCAGCATTGGTTTAATCGTTAACGAAAAATTAGGGATCCACAATCTACAGTAAGAAGCCATACCTATCAGGGCTCTAACTTCCTTCTGCGTATTTGGGACAGGCATGCCAGAAATAGTTTTTATTCGTTCAGGTGTCAACCTTCTTCCCTCCTTTGACAGGAGATAGCCTAAATAGGCGATCTCCTGGCAACAATATTGGAATTTTTTGAGTGAAGCTTTATGACCATGTTTTTCTAGATGACAAAGCAACAACATGGTGCCTTCTTTACAGGCACTTTCAGAATCAGCAGCCAAGAGGAGATCATCTACGTACTGTAGTAACGTGTAAGTAGTAGGTAACTCAAGAGTATCGAGTTGCTCTTTCAATGCTCTACTATAAATACTTGGACTCTCAGTATACCCTTGTGGTGCACGAGTGAATGAGAACGAGCGTCCACCGAGGTTAAACGCGAACAAATACCTACTATCCTTATGTATAGGAATACTGAAAAACGCATTTTTGAGGTCCACAACGCTAAAGTGAGTGGCAGAAGCCGGAATCATAGTCAGTATCGTAGTTATATCAGGTACAATGGGAAATTGAGGAGCCACAAATTTGTTAATAGCACGCAAATCAATTATAAACCAAAAAGGAATCGCATTATCACCTTTTTTGTACACCGGCAAAATCGGGCTGTCACACAAACTACCTGTAATTTCCTCAATTACTCCACGATGTACAAAATCAGAAACTATGCATTTCAAATCCTGTTCGCCTTCAACTGAGATTTTATATTGTGGAATGCGAGGCAGTTTTACTCCATGTTTCAGAATAATTTTAACGGGTTCAATTTGAAGAATGCCCACATCATTATCATCAATTGCCCATAAGCATTCCGGAATGTTACTGAATTCTGGCGGTAAAGGTCGAGTCAAAAACTGAAAGGCGAGTGATTGCTGAGGTGAAATTGCTAACCGAACTCCGTCTGAGGAGCAATGTATTACTGCGTTCAATTCCTTCAGCAAATTTAACCCCAGCAAATTCTCTCCAAACTTTGTAGTAAGTAGAAATGGACACTGCTCCGTGAGGGGACCCAGTGTTATCGGTACCAGCAAAGAGACTGGACAAACTACAGGTGTGCCTGAAAACCCTACAGAAACATTGGATTGCCCTGACAGGGGAATGTTTGGAACCTGTGAATGGTCAATGGAACACTTTTGTGCTCCCGTATCTACTAAAAATAGATGCTTCCTATATCCCACCACCATCTCAACGTAGGGACCTTTCTGATGAACGGGAATAGGCGTTGGTTCCAAATCCTGCTTCGGGCAATCCTAACGAAACAGAATGTCGTCAAGAGGAAATTCTTCAGAGAGGTACGCGGCAGAAGGATGATCAAAAATGTTTCTATTATCCACACTCGATACTTGTTTATCCTGTGAAAAAGGTTGCTGTGATTCTGGCGGAAACTGACCTCTACCAGGGCCCCCTACACCTGGGCGACCTCTGGATCGTCTACCCATGTTCCCAAATGACCTTTGCTGCAAGGTCGGACATTGTGCGCGCCAGTGGCCTTCCTGTCAACAATAGGCACACTGGTTAATGGTTACCGGAGGCAGGGGCATACTTCCCTGTGGAACGTATTGACCTCTAAATTGCATATTACCCCCTCTAGGGCTTCTAACAATCTGTTGTACTAGTACTTTTGTTTTCAGGTCACCCTTTCTTTTCCTTTTCATTATTCACACGATTTTCATAGTACTGAGCCATATGCAGTACTTCTGATTGAGACTTCGCCTGCCAAGCGCTTTCGGAGGACATCATTTGTGACTGGATGTCAGGCAGCAATCCACACACAAATTTGTCGACAAACAGCCTTTTCCCTGACTCTGTGCCTAAGTCTTGTCCACTGAAATCTGAAAATACCTGTTCGAACCGATTGAAGACCTCAGTAGCACCCTCAGACTTTCCTTGGACACAGGCCGTAAGCTTGTCCCAAATAATTCTTTTTCAGGAACTATGGTTTTTAATTTTACAATAATCCTATCAGGCAAAGTTAATATCACTTGAGGCGGTCGCTCGCCAGCTGGTCTTTCTCTGTTGAGCCTAACCATGTTATCCCATGTATCTCCTAACCCAGGTACATCATCTACAGTCCTAATCTGTTTCCACAAATCAACTGGCAGGAGTACAGGAAATAATAAATCAATATCACTTAAGGTGAATACCGATGATTGTAAGACCGACTCTATTTCTTTATAGAACCCCGTCGGATTCTTTCTTATATCAAAAATAGATTGCTTTAAGGTGTTCACTTCCTGTCTTGAGAACAGGACGTGAACAAACTGCGATACATAATGTGCAGGAATGTCCACAGCGACTATACCTCGTGCAGCATCGGCCGCAATCTCAACTTTTGGGACAAATGTCGGAGGGACCTCTCTCATAGGCAACTGAGAAGTAGGTAGCTCCGAACGCTTACTAAGCAACAGAGCCAAATCAATCGCTAAGGCAGTCGAAGAGGCATCAATCGAAAAGGCTCTCTTGTAAACACTCAACAATTCTGCGGGACAACAAATCTTTCTTTTTACACACTCATTCTGCAGGTATTCTACCATAACCTGTATCACTTTCTTTTGCATTTCTAACGTATACTGACCATACGTGTTATATACTTCATCTGGAGTTATCGACATATCCGAAATCCATCTTATCGCATCCTTTGTACAAATTTGCGATTCCTCACCTATCAATTCACGGCGAGGAGAAAACCGTTTCTGTAAGAACATAGCGCCTAAACTATCACCATCTGCTTCTTCATTCTGTAACTCTTCCAACACCTTCCTATGCACAAAAATCCTCTTGACATGCTCATATACTTTCTCCGCAGTATCTCTAGACAACGCTAAGGTGTTCAAATCCCGTAACCCTTGTGGGAGATCTACATCGTTTAATCTATTCCACATTATACTCAAATGAATCCCTAACCCTTCAATAAAAACATTTTTCTCAGGAATACTTTTTAAATTTTTGAGTGTGGAAAAAACATCAGCTTCTCCATACAATGTTTAGTCCAAGCAATCAATTCATTCTTTTTATCTAGGGACACAGTATTACGAGTCACAACCCTTGATCCCGCTCCCTGGTCTACTACAAGCGATGCGGAATCACTTGGAAGAGGAAGAGTAGGCACATTCTGAATGTCAATAGCTGGAGGCAAGGGGGCAGGCAAAGGAGCGAAGGCTGGAGGAACAACAGGAAGAACAATAGGGAGGACCGAAGGAACCATAGGAGGAGGAAGAACAACAGGAAAGGGCAAAGCACCAGGAGGAGGGACGTACGGGGGTGGCGCAGAGGCATCTGGCCTTCGTTCATGCAAACGTTTGTTAATCAATTCATCGGACGTATGAAAATCTTTTGAAGGGTAAATTTTCTGAATGCCTAATTGAAACGCTCTGTCCGTGTTCCTAACTGATTCCAATTGTTTATTTTGATCATATAACAGTGCCTTTTCGGCATTTGTCATATGCCGACGCATATGTTTCTCTCTACTTTTTTGTTGCTGCAAAGCTTCTGTTTTCCAGCTGTGCAATGTGTCAAATGCTGCAGGTCTAGCCTGTTTCTTTATCAATACAGACGCTAAATATTCTAACCGAGGGATTTCAAAGCTACCATTGGTTGGCCACCGAAGATTAGAGTTATGTCTGGTCTGTCTGTGCCAAATATCATTAAATGCTATACTACCAAAGCCTTTCTTACAGTACATAGTACATGCCGGCGACCCCTCCTGTGGTGCGGGACGGCTAACTTCCAAAGATTGTCTGTCGCTGTGGAATAATGCCCTGAAGCAGGCAGACAATTTCTCAGGCATATCAGAATTCTGGTGTTACCTGGTCAAATAATTGTGCTCGCGAGTACAATGCGCCAAATTCAAATTGTCAGGGTCAAATTAAGAATCGGGTCACGATTCACCTGACCAAAGGACTGGGAGGCCCGATCAGGTTACTAAGGACAATTCTAAGGACCCACGTGTCTGGTGATTTCAGCAAATTTACCCACCTCGATATATGGACCCTCGTCAAGATGTCGTCTTGGGCTACAGCTCAACGTTCAGGGATCGGATCGTGCTGTTCTGTCGAGGAATTCGCTTCTCGTCCAGAGGGGCCGTTTTGTTGGCACCATCCGATCCCGGTCCGATAGCCGAGCCAACCTTCAACGAGACAAAGTCAATCTTGAGGGTCCCTATTCGGGCGCCATCAATGGAATCAGAAAATACAATATTAAGGCTTTTACACCAAGCAAAGAGAAATACACCAACACAGGCTTGTAAAGATTCCCAGAATCTTTATTGCAACACTGGACAGTTTACAAAACAAAGTACACAAATAGCTATTTGGCCGTCAGTACATCACAGAGACCACCAGCAGGTTCAATGTGAGCAATGAACAGGAATTGCTAGCTGGACATCAGCATATTTATACAGTTTCTTCATAACGATGTCCAGCCTCCTACAAGTTAATCATGTACTGGGCTAGGGTTCGCGCCAGGTTCATTCCTAATTTACATATCTCGTGCATGCGGTTTACTTCTTAATACATTTACTAACAAATACTATTATTCTCTGGGTTTAACTTTACACTCTTTACACATTTGCTTCAATGCAAGTCAAACAGATGTTTCGCATGTCATGTTTAAATAGCGTTATTGTTCTTGTATACTTGTAGGTTAACATCGCCGATTCAAGTAATCCCCTGATCCCGAGGTCAACAAAGGAGAAGGTCTACATGACCCTAACATGTAGCCTGCAGGCAGGTTGGACATTAACTTGACTACACAGGTTGAAGAGGTTAAGTAAGAACAAGAGAACACAGGTCGGCCATTTTAGGTCACAGGGTGATTTTGCACGACAAACTAAAATGGCGGCTTTAACCTAAAATGGAGGCTTGATTAACTTAAGGTCACGACCTTGCAATGCGGATTTCCTCGCAAAGCGACTGGGCATAGGCCAACATATACATTGAGAACGAAACAATATTATATCAGTTTTAACAATACTTTTGTGCTGCTGCTGTACACCTGATTTTGTCCAACTCTGCAAGATTTTCCTAAGATAGAACGTTTTTCTTCTACACACCTTTAGAACCTTGAATCCCTCCGAAAACTAGGCATTATAAGTAATATATATCAGCTTCCTAGATTTTAGAGGAGTATGGGAATTAGTTGCTTCTTCCAATGTATCTAAAAACACATTGGTCACCTTCTCTGCGGTATACAAGAGTGGTGTATTCACTATGACAGACGCAATCACCAATCCTGTATAAACTCAGGTTTTAACTGCCTCACATTTCTAGATAAGCTCCAGTTCGGTTTGGCTGCAACCATCCAGACTTTGCAATCTAGGACAATAGTAACATCAATAAAAAAGTGGTCCAACCAAGGACACATAGAGACAATGGGTGTACTCATATTCAAGTTACGAGAAGCCAGCCAATCCAGCATGTTGCCTTTAATATGAGTGCGTTCCTCTATATGCTGTACAACGCCTGTGCTTGTCATAAACCTTTTCCAATTCTTTAGCCGCTGAATCACTTATATCAGCTTTCCAGAGATAAAAATCTCACAATAAAATCCACTTCAAAAAGAGTTTCATCTGCGGATGTATCAGACTATTCAAGTGAGGGACAACATCTGGCATTATAATAGGGGGTCTGTAGATAAGCATAATATTCAAGCTTGCAATAGCATCTGTCCTTACTTTGATGCACAGCGTCTCACACCCCATTGGGCCATACACCACAGACTCCCAAATATCTGAACTCTTTTAAAAAATGAATGCCACCCCTACTCTCCCTTGATTCTTCCTATTTACATACCGTATAGAATAGTCTTTAGGGGTAGCAAGTTAAAGAGATGGGCCAGTTGCCTCATGAAGCCATGTTTCGGTCAAGGCACAAATATCTATATCACAATCTGTGATATGCTCAGAAACTTCCAATGCATGCTTCACCAGAGATCTAATGTTAAAGAACAGCATTTTAAGGTTGCTATTCAAATCGCATGCCTGAAGTTTTTTCTGCAATCCCTGTGCCCTCAGAGTATTTAATCCTTGTCTAACCCTAAAACTCCCAACAGGCATGGCCATTCTCCTATTATCTAACTGAGAACTGTCCCTTTCCCGGTGCCTTTTACTGCGCTGAACAGGCGTGACTATGCTCTCGGAGACCACTTTCATAAGGGCGATCCCCCTGTTAACTGTTGTATCCTTCCCTATGCCCGTCGCCTGGCCCCCCTCTGTAGGTGCTGTAGGAATAAGGAACTTTTCTCTGATCGCCCTAGAGAAAGCAATAGAATTATCCACATGCCTATTCTCCAAGTTATCCCATGCCAACACTGATTCTAGCGGGTACATATTGGTCAGACATCGGACGGTAAACCCGATTTACCCAGAAGATGCAAGGCTGCAGGGCGACAGCGCCAACACATCAAAGACTAGCTTGCTGCAGACACGCCTGCGCTGTCGCGCCTGCTGGCCAACAAAAGAAGGCAAGAACTACATCTCCTCTGTGAGTTGTAGTTCAGCCACCAGGCGAGTCAGGGAGGTATTCTACTTCTTCCGGTGTAGCTGGCTAGCACACCTGATTAAAACCCAGGCACTCACACAGCAAGAAGTCACCCAAAATAGCGTGCTATTATAAATTCGAATCTCGGCAGATTTATTTCTAAGAGCACAGGTTCAGATTAATAAAATACGTAAAAACAGTCTAAATGAATTGCCAATGGAACAATAACATTTCAATTCAGCAGTTTTCTGAACGCGTGTTACAACAAATCAGATCTACAAGGCAATGACTAAGAGCATGACTACCGACCAGTGCAGCCCTTAAATGAGCGGCAAAGACCAGCTTGCTGCAGTCGCGCTGGGGCTGTTGCACCTGCTGGCCAACAAAAGAAGGCAAGAACTTCAGCTCCTCTGGGAGTTGTTATTCAACCACCAGGCGAGTCAGGGAGGTGCTCTAGTTCTACAGATGTAGCTGGCTAGCACACCTGATTGAAACCAAGGTTATATTTGATCCAGTGGCTCTGGAAGTCTTTGCCATGGTTATCCCTTTAATTAGAGAGAGACAGTGCTTAGTGTGACATCCAGCCTCTGTCCTTGAAATCGCGGGTAGGAAAGCCTCCACCAAAATTGTTGGGGCCAGAGTCCTCACGGCTGATTCCTAAAAGTCAGAAATGAGAATTGCTCACTAAACTTTTACTATTACCCATAATGACATGCTTTATAATTATATTAAGTAAAGGATATCCACAAAGTGCACTAAAATGAGTGGCGTATAAGGTCACCTTGACTACCCATTTGCAGCCAATAAATAACCCTTAAATGTGCCTAGCGAAGATATCTTAGTGTTAATCAAAACATTTTACTGGCAACTTGTACTCCTGTAGCATAATCAAGCTAGGTATTTGTAGCACAAACTCTTAATAATATCATTTTAGACATAAGGGTTACAGGCCTTTTCAATTTCACAGTATTATCTTGATCGCTCAATTCCCTTACATTCTGTTATCAACAACATACACCTTTAAGCAGTCTATTCTTGACTATGCCAATTTCGGCTTGCACTTGGCCGATATAGATTTAACATTTGAGTTTGACGTAGGCTACAACGTGTAGCGATACCCGAGCAAATACGCCACCAAACTTTAGGATTGCCAGAGCCCTTCAAGCATCCTATATTACATTGGGCCTCATTACGAGGTTGGAGGTAGCCTTGCTGTTATACCGGCATGGCTACCTCCAAACACGCACCTGGCACTCGCGAAAGGGGAATCACTGGGTCATTCCAACCTCGGCGGACCCAGTATTTCCCCTTACGCGAGTGCCGAGCCCGGTACATCCCCATTCCCATTTGAGCCCCCATAGGGCTCAATGGGAATGGGGAGGGTGGTAGTGACGGTACCAACAATAACGGTACCATTGCTACCATCTCTGTTCGCGGGTGCCGGTATGGCCACCACGTCAGACCTGGTTGCTGCAACGGCACCCACGAGCAGAACCCCTAGTATGGCAGTACGGTACCAACTGTACCGGTAGCGATACCAGTGCCGTTGTTGCCTTACCGCCATACTCGTAATGATGCCCATTGTGTACTAACTTGCAATCCTTCCAATCTATGTTGAAAACACAGCTCGGTTATCACAACACGTTAGGACATATTCTCTTCCCTCTTGCAGTACTATGGTCCATCTAAGAGGACTGGCACACACCCATGCTATCTCAAAACATTCTTCGCCCGCTGCATCCTTCCCTCTCTGTCTTTGTAGCATTTACTCCCCACTTTCACATCCTGTTATCTTCCCCTTGCTCATTTTATTTCCCAACAGGACAACTCCTTTCTGACATGCCAGGTTACTTCCGTCCCTAATGCTGAGTCTGCCATGCCCGACCTTGATGATCTGTCCCGTCTATCCAAATGGCTAAATAACGCATGATCCAGCAGACATCGACCTTCATCTTTCATGTATATTGTGACTTCTCAGTTGTTGAAGAGAAACTTGAAGCTGAATGGAAATGCCCTTTATGTTGGCGCATCTTGGAGTTTAGAATATCTTCCACTGGCTTCTTCTCATGTCACCTTGGCAATGTAATGGGAGATACATCGTTGAAGATTTGGATAGAGCACTTCATTATTATTTATTTATTTTTTATTTTTTATTTTATTGGTTTATTACAAACCTTTAAAATACACTTTATCATACCATGCAAATGTATTAAAATTATAAGTCAAGAATCATATTATGACACATAGTTACTTCAAAGTCAACGAAGAAGGAAGAAAAAAGAAAGAAAAAGAAAAGAAAAAACAATGTCCAACCTAACCACAGTGATTCACTACGTCCTTTTAAATGTCACAACAGTGGAAAAAGAAACTAAGAGGCATGTCATTATTTGCTCATGACGTTTTGTTATTCTCCTCTGTTATTCGAGCGATGATCACTTCTAGAAAGAACGTCAAGGCTACTGTTAATTTTCGATCTGTTTCGTCAGTAAGGACCTGCCACCAGTTTTCGACATTAAGGTTTGGTCTCGCCATGATGAATTTACCAAGATGCTTTGTTCGCTCCATGCACAACGCTGTACAAGACAGTGTACGATGTTTTAGTGTTTCATCGTGTACGGTGCACAATCTGCAGGACATTGCGATTTCGCCACCCCTTGACCATAGACTTACTCTTTCTCTGGTTTTGATCAGGTTCATGCGAAACTTCATGCACAGTGCCCTGTGATGTTGATCGGGGAAAGTCGTCCAGTAGTTTTGTATCTCGTTTACGCCTCTTTTTCACTAGGGACGTTTTTCATGATGTTGTGTTTTAGTCTTTGTTCGCCAGTTGAAATCCAGTCAAGTCTCCACAACATTTTTTTTAACATGGTTAGGATTAGTTTGCAAAGTGATCATGTCGGTTCCAAGATCATTTAAGGTTTCTTTACATCGATCTACCCACATGGACAATACATTAAGTTCATTTCTATTTCCTGGATTTTGCAGAATTCTGAACTGTGGAGGCGTTACTTCCATGGTAATTTTGCGGTATAGGTTAAGCATGTAGCAGCAGACTCTAGCATTTATTGAAGTCAGACTAAGCTCATTGCGGATGCATGCTGTTGGGGTTCCCCTTGGCAAACATAGGACTCTGGACCAAAAGATTTTTTCAAGAGTGTTCCATAAGTCATAAGAGCATCCTAATGCACATTCTACACTGTGGATTAAAGCAGGAACTGCCTTTTGCTTGAAAAAGGCAAGCACTGGCAAGAGTGAAAATATGCCATATTTCTTGTTTAGTGCAGTTGCCTGAATAGCCAGTTTGTGACATTTTGTTTTGATACTTTCAACCCACAGTGCGTCATTTATATTAGGATTGATCATCATTCTCAGGTATTTTGTTTGCATTATGTTGTTCAGGGTCACACCATCTATGTGCCACCGAAAATTTAGGTCGATTACGTGAGTTGTGTCTCCTCTGATCTTGTAATACTAAGATTTCTGATTTTGGCGTATTGATGGTAAGCCCATTGGCATTGACGTATTCTGCAAGGGCATTCAATTTGCGCTGAAGGCCAAGTAGGGTTCTATCCAGTAGGATTAGACCGTCAGCATAAAGAAGACGGTCAACGTGGAATCTGTAGATTTTTGGTGGATAAGATGGAACACCTTCCAGGCTTTGATCAATGTCAGATAGAAAGAGGTTGAAAATAATTGACGCCAAAGGGCATCCTTGTTTAACACTGCAGCAAGTTCGAATGGACGGTGAGAGTCTGCCAGTTCGATCTAGCCGGATTCTAATTTCGGTGTTTGTGTGGAAATCTTTAATGGCCATGAGGAGGCTTGATGGGCACCCCCATTTGATCAGTTTGTTCCACAAAATCTCTCGGTCAATGCTATCAAAAGCATGCGATACGTCTATAAAAACGAGATAAATCTTTCCCCCAGTTCTCAATAAATCCATTTTCATAATGTTGATGATCAAAAGATTTAAGCTGCTGCCCTTAACAAAACCAGTTTGTCTAGTATCAATGTGGTTACATGCCAAGGTCCACTTCTGTAGCTGTTGGTGAAGAAGGGTTGCATATATTTCCCCTAGCACATCTAATAGGGCTATGGGCCGATAATGCTTTGGATTTGCTCTATTACCCTTCTTAAATATAGGCACAATGATCGCGTTTTTCCATGATGTTGGAGTTGCGCAGAAGGTGGCGATCTTCGTGAATAGGCAGTGGCAAAAGTCAGCCCATTCCTCAGGATTTCTCTTCAAGAGGAAATTGGTCAATCCTTCGGGCCCCGGCGCTCGTGACGACCTGAGTTTTTTTGATGATATCTAAAATCTCCCTCTTGTCAAATTTTAGGTCCCACTGGTCGATATCAGAGAAGATAGGCGGCTCTATGTTTCCTTTTTTGCTATAGAGCTGAGTGTAGTGTCTTAGCCATTCTTCTTCGGATACCATGTTGGTTTGAAGGGCATCCTGTGGTCCACTAAAATCATTAATGAGTCCCCAGAAGTCGCAGGTATTTTTGTTTGCTCATTTTTGCATCATCGCTTCAGTGCCTCGCTGTATAATGAGAGCTTTGTATACTTTCAGCCAATTTTTATAGGACTGTAGTATGGATTTTATTTCCGAGATGTATTTGGCTGCATCCTCTTTATGGCATCGTCTAGTTTTGGTTCTCATTTTACGTTTGCGTTTCAACACTTCCAGGTCAAAAGTGTGTTTGGGTTTAAACGCTATATTTTGAAGGTCTTGTTTTTTCTCCATGAATTGTGTCAGAAGATGTTGATATTCAAGATGATTGTTTTGGATCTGATACGCTTGTTGTTTGAGGGACTTCACATCTTTGTCATTGAGTCTCAATCTAATTCTGTTAGATTCCACCTGCTTTTGCAGGAACATCACCTGTCGTGTTCCCATTTAGCATGGACAAGTTTCTTGCATCCATTTCAGCGCACCATAGCGCCGCCTTACTCAAGGCGTTCAGTTTCTCACTTTGAGGGTTTGCTTTTACTTTTATATAGTTGATATTCAGATCTCCACACAGCAAGATATGTGGCAATGTTTCTCGATCGTAAATTGTGTCAATTAAGTTTGAAACCTGATCAGTAAAAGCTGTGGTTCTCATTGCTTTGGGTTGCCAGTAAACGTTGATGATGTAAATAGCATCTTTAATGCTTTTGATGATCCTTCTGACTTCACAAGTGCTGTTTGGATAAAAGGTGATATGTTTCTTGATTCAAGAATTTTGCATGCAGAACTTTATCTTACGAGGATTAAAAGGCCAGCCATAGGTCTGCTCATTTTCTGTTGAATTGCAGGATTTATTGTCCTTGTTTTTGCTTTTTGACATTAGCTTCGGTTTCGAACGGCTAAAGTTTTGGCAATCCAGTTCCATTCATTTACTTCAGAACCTGACTCATGGTCATGTATTCCTCCAATTGGCGTCATATCGCAGTCAAACGTGATTTTAATTTGATCACCATTCTTAATGAACTGGGGGAGTTCCTTATACATGCTGGGGTCATTGTCTGTTTTTGAACTCATTTTTGTGGTCACGAGGGCTATTGAATCCTTGGCGCCAGGCCTGTGGTCATCACCACAGTCAGTGGCATTGATTGTGTTTTGGCTCAAGTCTGCAGTTGTCTCTGAACTAATGCGTGTGTCTTGACTATTAAGGTCCTGAGCATTTTTCACCTCACGGATGTCAAAGCCCTTCAAGAGTAGTACCGGAGTAGCCTCTAGTAGAATGTTGCATATAATTCTTGAATCAATATTAAGTTTTACTCCATTATTTTGGGGTTCTTTTAAGAAATCGACAGTTTTTATGTCTTCGGTTTCAATTGCTCGAAGAGGTGGGACATAGTGGAGTAGTCGTAGGACGTTGTTGCGATTCAAGGTGAGTCCATCCTTACTTGCTAGGATGCATTCCAGGATGAGACAATACCTGGATTGTGGTTTGTTAGAAGAAGAGAACTTATTAGTTTTGCTTCTGTTATTCACGGGTTTTGGCCCACGTTCTTTGTTGTAGATCTTAGATAATATTGCCAGGCCTATGTCCAAATTCGATGTTCTTTATCTTACAACATCATTCACGGTTTTGCCAATTGTAGCTTTATTGTCATCATTGGTTGCTACATTCACTAAGTTGCCTTCAGCCTGCTCAGCCAATTTATTCCATCTTTCTCCTAGTGTGATGAACTTAGGGGAGCAAGCTGTTGAATTGTTTGATTGTCTTACATTTACGGGAGGTAATATGGTACATACTCTAGCCGATTTGTTTAGGTCACACACAGGGGGCCACAGACGGAGACTTCACCTGAGGCCTTTGAAGGGACAATCATGAGATCTTCATTATGCTCAGAAGGAGGGCTTTTCGGTTCCTCTTCATGTTCATGCGTTGAGAGGTCCAATAAGTTAATTGAAGTTTCAGGAGTGCCAAAAGTGTCAACAGAAACCTCGCTTTGAGAAGCAACATTGATCGGTGGCTTCTTTTCTTCCCTTTGTTTTGCTGTTGAGCTAGTAGAGTCTGTGTTTAAAGTAAAACTCACAGACTTTATGTTGTGTAAGAACTTTCTTGAGCCGTTCATCATACGCGACTTCTTTTTTCACAGATTTTTAGATTTTCTTGATTGGGATGATTTGGAGTTCACAAGACTTTCGATGTTTTTAACCTTGACATTAAATATTTAAAACAGCCCCTCAGAGACACCAATGACTTCCGGGCTAGATTAAAGCGTCCCAGGACAGGAGCCACATTGGTCTGTGCCAACAGCTGACGTAGATGGTGTTTGAGAATCCAAGTTTGCCCCATTTTAACTTTGGTTCATACTTCCGACAGCGGCAGAAAAGGAGGAGATTGTCTCCAGAGAGGCCGATGAAGATTCAGCATTGAGGTCAAGTTTAGGGTCTTCAGTTGCCAGGATCGTTTGCACGCCCTCAAGGCTTCCTTGTACGACAGCTTCTGTGTTGGTTTCTTTGTTGCATAAGATAGAGCTGAATTTACTTGGTTCTACGTGGATGCTCTTATTAGACTCTCTTCCAGAGCGGAGCATTTCCACTGAGAAATTAGTTCTTTGCTGTTTCAGAGGCCCAAGTGCCTCCATTGCAACTTCTGCCAGATGTTTCTTGTCCTCTATATTTTTAGTTCTTTGTTCTGCTGAGGGGGTCAGAGATGGATCAATTTTGTTCTTTAGATCGATTGACATTTGTTTTAATATGTTGTTGTCACTTTCCAGATTAACCAATTTAGAGTTCATGAGGGCAGCCAATGCGGTTAGATCTTTTACACTGTCCTTCACTTGTTCGTAGAGTTTAAAAATGGAGAAATAGTCATGGACATGGAAGACATCAAGATTGGTTGTAACTCTTGTATGATTTTTTTTATCATTTTGTCCTGCTGCAAGTTGTGGGGGATTCGCCTCGGATTGGTTTTGTGATGAGTTTGGCGAATCTTGGGATACTCCCGTTCCATTATAGATGACTCAGTGGAATAGTTATCTGACGAAGACTCAGATGACTGCGGATGTACATTTGTTACATGAGTATGTACAGGTATCACAGACTCTGTGCGTTTGAAATCCGACACTGATCCTTCACAGGGTGTAAGCAATGAGTCTGTTCAACAGGTTTTGTGGATCTTATCTGGGAGCAATGGATTTCAGGAGAACCACTGTCCTCGATTCGTCTTCGTTTTAAGGCACCACTGTACCACTTGATGTCAGGCAAGTTGACGATTTTGGGAATTAATTCTGATTTCATTTCACTCAAATTTTTTCCCATTTCCATCTGATCCTCCGTTTTTTTTGGTACATGCAGTATTGATTTGTGTTAAGTCGTGAAGTTGCTTGTTGACAATTTCAATTGAATTTTGCCTCTCTAGATTTTTTTTTTCTGATGTCCCACTCAGATCTTTTTCAGCTGGGATTGAGTAGTTAAAAGAGTCTGAGGCTAGAGACAAAGGTGAGCCAGACAGTGCCATGTTTGTTTCCGTGATGGACGGCCTCTTTAAAGGCTGAAGAGGTTTGCTAGTTTGTGCAAATATTTGTTTTTGCGTTAATGTATCTGATTCTGCATTCAAGGCACTCAATTGGGCCACAATAGGGACCTGTTCGGGCTTCTGTTTGGCTTCATTAGGAGGTAAATACCATTGTTACTGAACTTATGCTGAGGGGCCAATAAAGCCTGATTAAAATGAAAAGTCGATGCACAGTCAGGCAGGTCAGCTGGGCAATAAGGTCCACAGCTTCCTTGAACAATGTTCAAGAGAGCAGAGGGCAGCTGGTGATCAGCCGACAGAGCTTCCATGGCTCGCTGTGCAAGGACCTGCAGTCGTGGGAGAGTTAAGGAGCCGGCAGCCAAGCCCTGCTTCTCCCGTGGACTACGTGATCCAAGAGTGTCAGCAGAATTCATTTCTGCATTTATGCTGTTGTGTATTCCCTGTGGCGATTCAAGCACATCATTTGCCATTAGTTCGCAGCGACACGGAAGCTCCGGGGAGCACTCAGGGGGTGCGTGTAATTGCAAGGTCATTGTTTCATAATTCCCACCGCACACATTACACATCTTACACGGGACATTCAAAGTATTCAAAGTATTCACAGTCTCAGCTATTGTCTCGGTTAGAGTAGATGTTACTGTTAGAGAGGTAGATTAACTTATTTGAAGGGCAGGGCCAGACAGATCAGGCACGCCAGACTGTTCACTCCTCGTGGCTCTTCTGCGCATTTGCAAACGCGTTAGCGGTTGATGCAAGGGTCTTTCTTTGTTTCGCGCTGATGATTGAAGATTGCAGCGCAAGTCCATGTTTAGAAAGTCGCCTGAGCCCCACGAGCCCCAGAGACTCTCAAGACTCCTAAGTGTCCTGAGAGTCTAGGGTCTTAAGGGCTTGAAAACAGTTCCCTCCGCCTCTGGGCCTGGAAATGGAAAAAACACTGGTCGCTTCTCACTCCACACTCCTAAGAATCTACTAGACTCTGCGTCTGTGTCCGCTCCGCGGAGAGTCTAGGGTCTTAAGGGCTTGAAAACAGTTTGCTCCGCCTCTGGGACTGGAAATGAAAAAAACACTGGTCGCTTCTCGCTCCACACTCCTAAGACTCTACTAAATTCTGCGTCCGCGTCCGCTCCGCGGAGAATCTAGGGTCTTAAGGGCTTGAAAACAGTTTGTTCCACCTCTGGGACTGGAAATTAAAAAAACACTGGTCTCTTCTCGCTACGCACTCCTAAGACTCTGCTATTCTCCGCGTCCGCTCTACAGAAAGTCTAGGGTCTTCAGGGCTTGAAAACAGTTTGCTCCGCCTCTGGGACTGGAAATGAAAAAAACACTTGCCGCTTCTCTTCCACACTCCTAAGACTCTGCTAGACTCCGAGCACTTCAACAATTCAATTGCACCTCATTACAACCCTGGCGGTAGCCATGCACGGCTGCCGCCGGAGTTGCATCTTTTCTTGCGCCCAGAAATGGGAAAAGACTGGGTCATTACTGCCTTGCCGGGCCCGGTATTTGCCCATTCCTGGGCGCCGGTAACATTTTTTCCCCATTCCCATTGAGCCCAGTGGGACTCAATGGGAATGGGGAAGCCGGATGCACAGGCACCGTTATTAACGGTACCTGTGCATCCAAAATGCTGTACTCGCGGGTGCTTTTCATTCCGCCAGGTCAGACCTGGCGGAATGAAAGTCATCTGCAAGCACAACTCGGAGTTTGCCGGTCCGATACAACAGTACCGGCAAGCTTACCGGTACCGTTGTATCCGGACCAGCAAGCTCGTAATGAGGTGTTTTTTCACTCTGGTAGCGGACATTAAACTCACTTTTACTCTTATGTCATGGAGCTTGAAGAGTGTATCACCTGGAGGGGCATTCAGATCTTTCTTGTAGCAACTAACCCTGTTGGCTCTATCAATTCAGTCCTTGGCAGTGCTGTCATTTTTAAGGATCTGAGACTAAATCCCTCTGACTTCATAGGTATCTTCTCTTTGTGATCTGTTTTGAAGATCTTCACACTTTCTTTTTCTTGAGGTACTTTTTCATTTACTGAAGGCAACCAATTTCCATTGCAAATGATGGGAGCTGTTAATGTAAGTCCATTTGGTAATTTTAGAATATGTCTACTCTGGTTCCAAGTAAGTCTGTCTTCCTCTTATCATTTATTGATAGCCTTTGTTAAGTCGATTATGAAGTTTCTTAGTTCATCTTGTATGATTGATTTGAAAATGTCCTTCAATGATTTGTGGAAGTCTTCAAATATTTCCCATGTACTTGTTTCATCGATGCATGCCACATATCCGCAGCTGGCTATGGTATCAGAGGTCACTGTCACCTGCCGTTTCACGTCAGTTGCAATGTTTCTCGTTTTTGTACCCGGAAACCTTTCTATATTTCTGGAGTCCCGTAGAGCCCATTATCTTCTGATCATCCCTTAAAAGTGATGTATGTAAAGCATCCAAATTCACAAATTATTGACGTATTCATGTATTGACGCCAAGGGAACTCGGCTGTATGGATGGCCCGAGATATAATCCACTGTTCTATTAATGAAGGGCTGCGAAGGCAAAGGGCAGGTGACTCAAGAACCCACACTTTCTGCTGGTATGCTGAAGCCACTCTCCCTCCCTGCATGGGTGTGAGGGCAACGAGGCTAGGCAATGCCCTAGGATGCTGGTATTGCTCATTGTTTGTTATATGCCCCGCAGCTGGGGGAAGAGGTTGGTGAGGCTTATGCACAGAGAAGCAAACTTCCTTAGTTAGGTCCAGAGGAATAGTCAGTATTTCCATATATTTACCAGGAAAGGCCCCACCAGGGATCCATCTCGTCCCCACTACTTGGGGCAACACCTCACTCCCTGCACTCACTGACTCCTCTGGTTCCCCAGATGCCAACCTCACCTTTGTGGAAATTCCCAGAGCAGCAGCATTTCCTTAGCAGGAGCCAACCTTACTTATTGCTGGACCGTCCTTCGAAAACCAGCTTAGAGAGCATGACATAGAGGGGCAGCACAAAGTACCCTTGATAGATAGCCTGAATACTTTAGCCTTTGGCAATCAGTTTGCTGTGAATGAGTAGGCAAGGGGGATTACGGAATTTACAATGTGCTCCTAGCTGTGGAGATTCGTTGAGAAGAGTAGCCTTCCTGGCGGAGGTGGCTAGATCATTTTCTTTCCTGATTCTCATGCGATGTGGCCTGGATTCCATTTTTACAGTGATACTGGAAAGCAAGTGAACAGCTTTACACAATCTCTTAATACAGTGTTTAGAACAGGTGTGACAGCAACCTAGGACTCAGCCAGTTCATCTTGACTACTGATGCCTTGCCCAACTCCAGTTGGCTGAAGGCATACCAGAAAAGCATCCTATCTGCAGGCCTACAACCCCGAGAGGAAGGACAAGTGCCTTCACATCTACATGAATGAAAGTGCTTCTGCAATACACTCGTTGAGGATTTAGGTGTTAAATGTACAGTATACTGAACGCATTCACTCAAGTTTCATGCTAATAATATTGCAGGAGTTGGACACACCAAATAACATTCGATTTAGTTAAAAACGCTACAGTGAAATACTGTTTCACAAGACTTTATACTTATATTACTAGCCCACTGACCCCCAAAAAGCAGAGAATAAATAAAAGCAATTAATAATAATAAAAAACACTGTACCCATTGACTGGAATCCGGATCTCATATCCTCTTAGTGGCAAAGTTAACCACACAAAAAAACCTGCTTAAATTTAGATAAACAGCCACACTTTAAAATACTGTTTGTCATGGCTTTATACCTCTAGGACTCCTACATTCACCTGAAAAAAGCAGACAATGGGCCTCATTACGACCCAGGCGGTAAGTTACCGCCTGGGTCGTACCCTTACCACCATGGTGTAAACTATGGTGTAAACTATGTTTACACCATGGTGAATGGCGGATTTACCGCCCCATTCCAAGGTGAGTGGGGCGGTAAATCCCCATTTCCCATTTACCCTTCCCCATTCCCATTTTTGCCCCATAGGGCATAATGGGAGTGGGGAAGGCGCTAATTACGCCACCGTAAATTACGGTGGCGTAATTAGCACCATGGTCCCTTAGCGCCATGGATTTTAACGCCTGCAAAAAGCAGGCGTTAAACTCACCATGGCGCAAAGGGACCTCGGAATCAGGCGTTAAGGGTCGGCGCCGTTTACGGCGCCGTTAACCCCTTAACGCCTGATTCGTAATGAGGCCCAATGAGGCCCAATACATCAGAGTATAACAGAGTCAAGAGTACAGGCCATGCTATATGAAACAGTATGGTTGGAGCAGATCCAATCCTGGTGCCTTATTGATTGAAGGTTTCACCCAGTTCGTTAGGGGCTCGACAGAATATAATTTGTTAGGGGCCCTCCAGAATTGAGCCCTGGTTCCAAATCAGTTGCGAGCACACCAGGAAAGGTCTCAACCTCGGGTCCACCAACATTAATGGGGACAACAGGCATCTGAACATCAGTGTGCTTGAAAGGACATCTGCATCACACTATTGTGCTTCTCACAGTGCATCAGTGTGAGTTTGTGGGCAGGGCATGGAGGTACAGGTGCAGGTGTTTTGACCCCCACAATGATAAGCAGCATCTAAGAAGGCTATGTCCGGCATGTACCAGAGATTAATTGGTGCTAAAATAGTGGCAAAATGTGTCAGCGAGATGGCCAGTTCGGCCGATTCAAAAGAGTGACATGTCTAAATGTTGCACTCAATACAATATGAATGAGGACATGAGGTTTGACCTAAGTCTAACCATAGATTCCACTGGCACCTAGCCATGTGAAGCTGCAAATCACCACTGAGTAGTAGTTATGTCTGGGCACCATAGTAGATTCTAAAAGTAGCCGTAAAACATTGGCATGAATTAAAACTAAACCAGCGTTTCAGTTTTAAGGATTTTAGTTACCTTGAAATATTGTCAAAGCATTCTGACAACAGTGCCTTTGCTCTCTGAAAACCATGGAACGTGGCTTTGTCCCTTCTTTTGGGAGTAGGGATTTAGTTTCTGGTATGGCTTATTATTTATTAATGTGTCAGGGATATTTCTGGAATGAAAGCCATTGGGGTTCTGTTGTGGGCACCCACAAAAGCACATTCGTCTTTAATTCGTATATTTGAAAAGGAATAAAGAGCAAGGCAGACTTATTTGGGCTCCTGTAGAAAGATTAAGTTAGCTTTGCTGATACTATGATAGGTCTTTAGTCCTATACTTTTCAGAGGTCAGTGATCCAATGAGCATGGTACCAGCTTGTGCTCCTCTGCAAAGCCAAGATAGTCACCCCCTCCTGTGTTTCAGAACAGTGGTCCAAGTTCTGGTCTTCGCCCATCTGGGCTGCGCCAAAGCTCTATTTGCAGAAGCCACAGATTCCACTTTGGCGTATGTAAATGCCGCCAGCATAACGGTACATGTCTCATCACAGGACCGAAAAGTTTCAACCACTTCATCCCTATCCTCAAGGAGATGCACTGGCTACCTCTTCCAGAATGCATCGTATTCGAGACAGCCTCCAAACCTCATCACTTCTGGAAGCCACAATATCAATAGACTGGAAACCACAAATTCCATGAAGGAAAAACTAGAAAACAGACCTTTTCCTACTATGCAGCCTGGCTCGGGAACAAATTACCAACGCAGATCAGGGTCGCCCCTACCACCCTACACTTTCTGGAAAGGCCTTTGCAGAGTGATCAGTTGCTTCCCAGGTCGGCATACACCACATCTGCACATGACAAGCCCACAGCATGTCGCTTTCACAAATGGAAGGTATGCACAGCAAATGCGGAGTGACAAGTGCATGCCATTTTCCCATCTGAAATGGAAATGAAGTCAACTAAGCACATTGCATACTGTCATACATATGCACATGTCAAGAAATACACACGCAGAACAATTACAGATAATTGCATTAAATTATGCGTGAGGTTTAGTAAGCAGTGTAAACACAAAGGGCTCGGCTCGGCGCACTGACAGAATTTGCGAGTATAATTGTGCAGATAGTGTAAACTGTTGAATTAAACCAGCAATGATTAAGTTCAGAGAAAGGAGATTTTATATTAAGAATACAAAGGGAGTGAGCCAGGAGGACATAATTCAGATGAAAGAAGTTACGAAGAAGTAATTAATTTCAAAGAAATTAAATGACAGAATAATTGTAAAGTCCGTGCAGAATTGAAACTCATGCTTGATCAGTCATTTTAAATGTCACACTACAAACATCTTAGGGGGATGGAGGTATTATACTCCTTCCCCTCCGAAACTGTTTAAATATGAGGAGGGGAACATTATGCTGTTTCCAGGCCCTGTGAGGCACTGTATTCCGAAATACCACAAGAAAAGGTGCAGACAGACATGTGTTCACAGAAGGGTCGCCACTAAGGGTCGGTCTCATGAGGGTCCCCTAGACCCTTAGTTCTATTGGTGCAATAACTGGTTGTTATAGATCACTCTCGGAAGGTGAGTTTTATGTTGTGGCTTTCCTGCATAATGTGATGCATGATTATGGTTTCCTTCCAACTATAATGCTGGGTTGAATGTAGTGAAGGGCACAAGGAAATACCCGTATAAATGCACCCCCACCTGAACCTGGCTTAGGATCAGGAAGCACAGCAAATCAACGCCCACGGCGGAGGCAGATCTTGCTGTCTTTCTCTCCAGTGCCAGTCTGATTGCTGCTCCCATGATCCTCTCCCATTGGCATTCTTTAGTTCGGGGGTTTCCTGTATTCTTCCCTACCTTCTTTCTCTCTTACACTCTTCTCTCTGCTTTGCCGCATGCCCCAATTCTTAAAGCATGCTGCCATTGACAGCGTTCTCAAAATAAGTCTGCTGACCCATTTCTTCTCTCTAGCTATCGGAAAATGCATATTTATCTTCTGCAATCTTCTCTATTTGTGTCTTGTACTCAACTCTTGGCTCCCGCAATGCTCGTTCTTTCGCATCAGCTACGCATCAGTAGCATCCTCACTTGTGCATGTCACAGAAAACTGATGTCTCTTCTTTGTCTCTTGGAATTGTCTGCAGCTTTTGATGTGATGGATCACGCTATACCTATAAAATCTCTCTCTGCTCTTGGTATTTCTAACTCTGCTCATTTTTGTCTGTCTTATTATTTCACTGATCATTCCTATTCTCTACTAAGGCGGGTGCTTCTTCTTCTTCCCAACTCCGAATACTATATTACCAGGGTTCAGTCCTGGGTCCCCTCATATTGTCTCACTATAATATTCCTGCTCCTTAGCCAGTCTGGATCTGAGGCGCCTTCCTGAAGGTCAACACAATAGAGACTAAATTAATTCTACTAGGAAACCCCATTAAGCATGCTCTCGTCCAGAATTGGCTTATATGAAGTAAGCTTGATGAATTAATCCCTGAAATCCCAGTGACTGGAAATTCTCTAAGCCTTATCATTGACTCTGTCCTCTCATTCAAAACACACATCGCCAAGAAGACCCAAACCGCATGGTACCAAACTTTGCTTCTGCGCAAACTCCAGCCTTTCATCCTTGTCTGAGTTTCACACCAGTCATCCAAGCTGTTGTCATCTCTCACCTGAAAGGGGGCAACCCCTACACGCAGAAGGGTCAGATGCCACATTGACCTGTTAAAAAGCCATTCAACACACTGTGAAGCACATGTCATTTCTTTTTTGACTGTCTTATTATTTCTCTGATCATTCTATTGTGTACTTGGGCAGGCAATTCTTCTTCCCCACTCCAATTACTATAAAGTGTTACACAGGGTATAGCTCTGGGTCCCCTCATTTTGTCTCAATATACTATTCCTGGCCCTTATCCAAGCTTCGATGTCAAGGGCCTTCATGACGGTCACCCAATAGAGACTGAATTCACACTATTGGGAAACCCCATCAAGCATGCCCTAGTCCAGAATTGGCTGACATAATGTAAGCTTGACGGATTCATGCCTAACCTCTTACTCAGCGCAACATCTCTCAGCCTTATCATTGACTCTATCCTCTCATTCAAAACACACATGACCAAGAAGTCCCAAACACCATGGTACCAACCTTTGCTCCTCCGTAAACTCAAGCTCTTCATCCATGCCTGAGTTTCAGAACAGTCATCCAAGCCCTGGTCATCTCCCAACCCCCCCACTCACAGGAGGCCCTGATGCCACCTTCACCTCTTTGAAAGCCGTTCAACACACTGAAGCACATCTCATCCCAGGACTATGACATTTTTACCATCTCCCCCCCATCCTCAAGGAGCTGGACTGGATACTCATTCTTGCACGCAGTTGATGTTCCAGAGAGCCTGCATCACCTATAAAGCAATGACATTTGTGGCGTGGTGGAGTAAGGAGTCAGACAAATGGGTAGCATGTTTCAACAATTTTTATTTTAAAAATAAAGAAAAGATCCTACCACTCCCTATCTCCAAAGGGTTATCAGTGACTAAAGAAATGTTAACTCAGTTGCTCATTGTCAGGATGTTTGTTCAAATGAAATGTGTTTGTCGTCTGTCCAAAAACCTACCCTAAACCTACCCCCGGGCCCCTCTTCGACATCCTTGACTCCCTCGGCATAGCCTAAACCAACTATGCCGACAATACCCAAATCCTGCTCCCACTTATAGGCATTTATGCAGAGGATTCCAACACCCTCAACAATACTTACATCCTGATACAGTCATGGATGGCAGCCAACCACCTATGTCTAAATAGTGACACAATTGAAAGCCTCCTAGTCGGTTCACCCAAAGCACTAAATAGTCTCCCTGAACAATACACTGCCTTCCAAACTGACAACATCACTATCCCTGTCTCCCCTCAATATAAACTCTAGGGGTGTACCATGACGCCTCCCTTACCATGTCCCACCAAGTGAATGCCATCTCATCACCAGCACGCTATGCCACCAAGGTATTGAATGCCTCTAGCCCTTTCCACTCTAAAAACATCATATGTTTGAGGATTGACTACTGCAATGCCCTCTTCGCAGGCACCTCTGCCAAAAGCATCCATAAACTTAAAAGAATTCAAAATAACGCCCTCCAATCAGCCCTGAACGGTATTGCGCCCTTTTGCCGACTCTCATTTTTCCGACAGATGTTTTGCCACAGGAGTTTTACCGAAAATTCTCATCACAATTTTTTGGGTTTGCGGAGTTGGAAAAGGGTAAATAAAGGGTTAGGGGAAGGTCATTTCGATTACTTTTTTTGGCAAAACTCTTGCGGCAAAACACTAGTCGGAAAAGAGGGGGGTCGGCAAAATGACATGGAACCCCCGGAACATACCTAAAAGATAACACATCTCAGGAGAGAAGCCCACTGGCTGCATGTCCAAGCCTGCATTACATTTAAAACCTTATCCATAAAATACAAGTGCCTTTCCAACACAGCCCCCCCACCTCTCCCAGAAAATATCCAAAGCTTACTCAACTAGGCCCACCAGCAGACCCTACACTGATCGCCTACGCCTACCTAAAGTCAAATGATCCAAAACCGGTGGCTCCTGCCTCCCCTACATCGCTGCCAAACAGTGGAACTCCCTTCCCCACTCACTCAGAGCAGAAAAATCCTACTGGGTATTACGTAAAGCGCTAAAAACACAGCTGATCTTCTAAGTCTGAAACAAGCCTTGTGCCTTCTCCCTGTACCTAATTTATTGTATGTCATAACCATTGCAATTTCCTCACCTGTAAAATCCATCCTATGTCAAAACTAATGTAAACAACCTACTGCATGTCATAACCAATGCTAATTCCTGTACCTGTAACAGTTTTCTTATGTCAAACCTAATGCAAATAAACTCTTGTACCTGTACCAGCACTTCCATGCCTCCGAACGGTTTGCACACTTTTTAAATGAAACAAATAGTCTACAAAAGGGTTCAGCATCCAAATGAACATAGTACCTGCAGAATGGCTCTCTTCTCCTGGTGAACTGGCTCAGTCTTAATCTCTTTCCCATCAATCATTTGCCACTAGTTTCTGATTCAACAAAGAGTATGGTCAGGAGAATGACTCCCTTCTCCCGACCCACCTCGCACAGCCTTGAGGGCTGCTTTGGGATATTCTTTGTCAATAGTCCTCAAAAGCCTCTTCACTTCTTCCCAAGGGCTCCTGAAAGCTTGCTTTACAGTTCCAAAAATTATTCCCTGTCTTACGACGTTGTGAAGATTATCTCCAGATGACCCTTGCCGCCTAGGATCCTCTTTAATCTTGCTTGGATTATCACTGTGATGAGGGAGATTCCTCCCGATGCATTCTTGATTTTTAGACCTTTGGATATCACTACTGTGATGAAGGAGATTACTGACAACATTTTCTTGACTCTTGATTCTCTGGGTATCACTAATGTGATGAGGGAGATTACTCCTCAGGCTTTCTTGACTCTTGGTTCTCTGGGTATTACTACTGTGACCAGGGAGTTTACTCCTGAGGCTTTCTTGACACTTGGTTCTCTTGGTATCACTACTGTGACAAGCTAGATTACTCCTGATGCAACTTCCTCTCTGTGCGTCTCTTTGGTAATTACTGTGACAAGCGAAATTACTTCCGATGCAACTTCCACTCTCCTTGTCTTTTTCGTAATTACTGTTACAAGGGAGACTACTCCTGATGCAACTTCCACTCTCAGTGTCTTTCCCTGGAGCAACCCCCCCATTTTCCTGCAGTTCCTGTTACCTTGTTTGTGTTGGGAATACGTGTCTGGTTCTTCCTGGGGTCACGGGCAGTTTGCTGTTCGCTCGTCACTTCCTTCTGGTTCGCCTGCATGGGACCGCGAAGGCCTGGGGCTGGCGGTTTCAGCGTTGTTGTTGGACCTAAGTGGTCCACCTCCCGCCACAACCTGAACTTCCCCGGCACTGGAGTGAGTCAGCTCCCTGCCGGCTCACAGGATTCTTCTACTGCTTCCTCTCTTCCGAGGACCTGATTCCCTGCACAGCTGACATGTTCCGTGGTTTGAATTTTGAGGGTTTTGCTGGCTTCTTGCCGGCTTCTATCCTCTTCCTTCTGTCCTTTCTCAGTTTTTATCTCTTGTAGCTGGGCCAACCCAGCGCAGTGTCATGGTCTTTTGGTTGTTTCCTTGATGCACTCTTCATGCCTCCTCGTTGACACCTCTTCATAGTACTGTTAGAAAAGGGTGTGCCTGCATTCTTGTTCTTCCTCGTTTCAGTGGTGTGAAGTCTCAAGGAAGGAAGGGAGGAAATGTTACAGGGAATGTTACAGTAGCAGACTGCCGACATTAAGGTTTTTATGGGTCTATGGGCAACATGGTTAGAAGTTCCTTCACGGAATGGGAGTCCTTATCCCCATGAGTGGAGTCTCTCCCTTTGCGGTCCTGCTTTCCACCACCACTAGGGGGACTTTTGGGTAGTGGTCTCACATAAACCCTGTCTCTGGACCAATTTACTAAAACAGATCATCCTGTGCCCCTGCATTTTATACTTCGGGAGGATTTGAAAACCCTTCTATTCAAAGAACATCCCACCAATCACTTCACTTTACCCTATATCTCCCTGTCCGTAGCACCACCTTTCTCTACTGTCCCTGCCCATCCCAGCTACCTCTGTTACTCCTTCATCCTACCTGTAACACCCTGGATGTGTTGCAAATGTAAAGTGCCCTGTTGAGCAGCAGGATGTGTGCTTTATCAGTACCATATATAATGTCATTTAGCCGAGTGGGGTCCATAAAGAGTCCAACCCTGATTTTAGGTAAACACACGATTTATTTAACAGTGAAAATGGACCTCATTATAACCCTGACGGTAGCCATGCCTGTAAGACAGGCACGGCTGCCACCGGAGTTGCATTTTACCGGGTAATTCCGACATTGCCGGACCCGGTAATTCCTGCATTGCCGGGTGCCGGTGCCTGTCAGTCCCCATTCCCATTGAGCCCCAGAGGGCTCAATGGGAATGGGGAAGCCGATTCACAGGCACCGTTATAAACAGTGCCTGTGCATCCGACATGCTATGCTCGCGGGTGTCGCTCTGCCCAACAGGCCAGCCCTGGCGGGCTGACAGGCGCCCGCGAGCACAGCTCCTAGTATGGCGGTCCGGGAACTACAGACCGGCATGCTTACCGGTACCATAGTTCCCGGACCGCCATGCTTATAAAGAGGCCCATGGTATCAAGACAGTGAGCCTCATTACAAGGTTGGCGGTAAGGTAAAATCGATGCCGGTATGTTAATACCGGCATCGTTTACCGGACCGGAGCATTATGAACCACGATGCCGGTGTTACCGGCATCATCAGGGACCTGCTGTGACCGGGCTACTCCTTGCTGGTATGTGTGCGGACATGCAGCAGCCATGCTCCCGGCATGCGGCAAAGAAGAGCACATTACAAGTCGCACTGACATGCAATCGCTGACATAGACATGCTGGTAAGAACAGATACCATGATGCCGTTAACACCGGCATCACGGGGCAGCCGTTAATAGTAATCTGCTGTGCAGAAAACTACCACAGGTGCACGCAATCAGCACAGGTGGAGGCAATGGAGTCTGGCACAGCACAAAAGGAGCTATCCCACACACCACACCCCTCTCAGATCCACAATGCTACCATTAGCAGTTGCAATCCTGAGGCTGGAGGACATGCCTGAACTGCTACTACTTGAGTAGGCAGTGAACCAGAGAATGCAGCAGAGGCGCAGGAGGAGAAGGAGGGTGAGACAGGGCCCGCACATACCATCAGTGCAGGCACATGTAATCCGCAGGCAGCCACCAATCCCCCGCCAAATGGCAAGTACATTTGACCTAACTCCTGAACATATCCACACCATGTACCGTCTGGACAGGGACACCATATGCACAATAGTGGACCTCATTCATGACGACATGGTGAGCCTCATTAACATCAGGACAGCCACCCCCCCCCTTGCTGAAGGTAGTGTCTGTGCTATACTCCCTTGCCACAGGCACTTACCAGCACACAGTGGGGCAGCTGCATGGCATCTCACAACCATGTTTCTCCCGTGTGCTTAACCAGGTACTAGACACCCTCCTGAAACATGCAAGTTACCACATACATTTACCACGGACTGCGGAGGAGGTGAATGCAACCAAAATAGCATTCTATGCACTGGCAGGCATGCACCCATGTGAAGCTGGTAGTCCGGCATGCTGTGGAGGTAGTGTACCGCAACATGAAGCTCTACCATTCCCTGAATGTCCGGATGGTGTGCGATGCAAGCAGAATCATAACGCATTGCTGTGCAAGATTCCCGGGCTCCACACATGATGCCATGGTTCTGCGCAACTCCACGCTTCCCTGCTACATGGCACGACACACTGAACAACGTACCTGGCTGCTGGGTAAGTCCAACCACAGGCCATGAGGGGTGTCAATTGGGGGGGAACCACAAGCACAGGCACCCTGACTTCTGGCTGGGTCATGAGGGGTGTTGTTTGGGGGTGGGGTGACCACAGCCTCCCGGGGGCCTAAAACTGTGACCCCAATGAATTCGACAGAATGTCGGACACAGCCAATGGATGCGGATGTGGAATGCCTACACAGCTGTGCATAAATGGAAGCAACATACATAGTGACCACACCAGCACATGCATCTGAAACATCATCTGTCACGCTTCACTCACCTTCTGCATATGGTAGCAGGAGCCCATATGCCTTTAGAACGGCAGCAAGACCGTTCTACAACAAGTGGAGTCTGTTTTCCAAACTCCCCACGAAACACCACTACATTCCGGCTCCTAAGGTCGCATAACCGCTCTGAGCGTCACAGTCATGTGCTTTGGCACATATTTAGGTCCTTTCCTCAAAGCGGCAAGCACTTCTGAATGTTGCTGTTACCTTGTTACCCGTTGGCGGTCGGATTACGCTCGGACCACGTTTAGCCTGATTTCCTTAGGCATTCTACCTCCAATCCATTTCCGGACCTTCGTTCATGAGAAGGAACTCCAGAGACAATTCCACCTCACAGAATTCTCCTGCAGTTCTCCACGTTTCCTTGCGGGGTTGCCTCGCGTAATTCACCTGCAGTTCTCCACGTTTCCTCGTGGAGTTGCCTCGCGGACGACAACTGCAGTTGTCCGTGCTCCCTTGCTCGGTTGTGCTACCTATCGGCGGACCGCGAATCCTCGCGGAGATGTTGTCTGTCCGCTCCAATCCGGGGTTGCTTCTATTCAGTACCGGATGGTTTCTACAGTAAGTCAAGTACCTAACATATGTCTGTTCCTGTGTGCTGACGTTACTTTCAAAGCGTAGGAAGTGACTCTATAACTTCCATTATTTCTAAACTCTTCAGTTCTATCCCGGTTGTGAATGATTCTTTTCAAGTAACATTAAGGGTGAATGTTATTGACTGTGTGAAGATTGAGGGGCCAGAATCTTTATTTCTAAACAGTTACAAAGGGTGTTAACAAACGTTCAATCCAGAGGATTTGTCGACTACCCTTGCTGTAGATGCCAGAATTGTTTTGGGTTTTGTTTTGTGCACAGAACTAAGGAACTAAGGACGCTAATCGGAGTGCACCTACCCGGCTCTATATCGACCCTCGTTCCATTCGGGATTAGTTTCCTACTAACCTTCCCTTTCCTTTTCGTTGTTTTTTATTTTGGAATCATTTGGACCTTCTGTTCGCCTCAACTCTACAAACTACTCCTACAGGTTAGTTTAGCGATAGTGGGATCTTAAAGAGGAATTGAATCATATAGTTACTTACCTTATTTATTTTTTGTATACAGATTGGAGAGTGTGCCTTGTTACTCACCCTTTCAATTGATTCCTCGCTCTGACCGTGTTTATTTATCGGGCAGTGGGTGAAATCAAGGGAAAGGTTTTTGCCTTGAGGATTCTACAGTGAAGGTCAAGAAGAAGAATTCAGAGTCATACTGTATCCTTTCACGCTATTCCACCTGTATTTATTTTTGGTGTATTGCTTGGTCAAGTTGATTCAAGGGTAGCATGTCATCATCAGACATGAACCACACATACCACAATGCACCACTCTGCAGTCACAATGCATGGAATACATGAGCGCAACAAAGTGAATCACGGGTCATGCAGCCATGCCTGAGGTGATTCCAACCTCCACACAGGGCAATCTCTGTCACTGCACCCCCCCCCCACACCGCAGACCAGTATACCTGTCCAGGGACCTTAATGGACACCTCAAAATGCAATGGGCCAAGCATGGAAACTATTGCAATCATCAATCAGTTACCACCACTAACATATGTTCGAGTGGTGCAGGACCCATCCACAGAACCTCAGTCCTTACCCTGTCAGTACACATCCAGCCTCATCGCAGAAACGTTACACACCACCGGCGGACCATATCACCAATGCCATTGTGCCTTCTGACTTCATTTGTGTGAGTGCTGTATCTGATGGAAACGTCCCTTAGATGTGAGCAGCACTTATCCCCCCCAACCATGAATCATCACAAAGCACACTTACCTGGATGTCACTATAAGGAAATTTAAAGTGGAGTCAAGAACAATCTGTGCCATGTGACCATGAACAATGTACAGGCAGTGCACACAAGGAATGACCAAAATATTCACAAGGATATTTTCAATTGCTCCCATGCAGGTAATGCTGGCTATCCCCTGAAGCCGTGGCTCATTGCCCCCTTCAGACAACCAGTCAACAGGCATGAAGAGGACTACAACAGTACACATGCACATACTCGTGTCACGATTGGGCAGACTTTTGGGCTGTTCAAGGCCTGGTTTCGCTGCCTCAGCAGGTCGGGTGGGGCACTCATATACGGGCCTGTGAAGGTGGGTAAGATAGCGTTGGTATGTGCCATGTTGCACAACATGTGCATCCAGTGCAACATACCCCTGCCCCCTGACATGGAGCTGATGCCACCTGAAGATGAGGATGAGAATGGGGAAGATGCTGCAACCTCCCCACGGCACAATGTGAATGAAGGACGTGCAGCACGCCAAGAATTGATTGCACAATACTTTTGATGGACTGGGAAACACAAGGCACTGGGCATGTGGAACACTGGGCACTGGGCACTGTATGAAATTAAATTGATACACACTCAAGAAGCAATGTTCAGTCATGTGTTTTCTTGCACAAACCAACGGTATTAATTAGATGTGAACTATGTACATTTAACATGAATCAATGTGCTCCCTATCCCAGAAAATTCACCACACTACCCCCACAACCCCACAATCCAACACCCCCAGACCACAACACCCCCATACTCCACCTCCCACACCCCAACACCTCCACCCCCACTGCAACTACCCCCACTTCATCTTCAATTCGACTCCCTCCTGAAATGCACGTGAAAGTCTGGCTACTAACGCCCCCTTTTCGGAGGAGGGGGTTGAGGGTCTGTGCGGCACAATCAGCGCAGTGACCGACGCACCAGGCTTGTCTGCGTGGAGCTTGCCGGGGCGTTGTTCGTGGATGGAGTGGGTTGTGGGGCTCTGTCTGCATTCCTCTGTTTGGCCATGGCGGCCACCAACTGGGTGACGGCCTAGGTCATGGCCGCCATCCCTTCCCGCAAGCTCCGGCCCATGCAGTACACAGCCCGGCTGACTACCCTGGCATTATCCTCCAGGGCTTCCTGCATGGCCCGGCGTGTGGCTTCACTGTCCGTCACATACTGCCTGACCATGTCCTGCATGGCCAGCTGTCGCTCCTCCATGTGGGTCTGCTGCCCCTCCAGGTCTCTGATGCTTTGTGCTGAAGGTGGGTGCACGGCAGGTGGGGTGTGTGGGCTCCCGGGTTGTATTCATTTTGGTCCATGTCATCCACTGAGTTATGGCCACCTGAGCCGTGTTCCGGTGAGTGCCATGGGGTAGCCTGCATGGGTGGGGTATTGTTCTGGTCTTCATGCATGCTGTTGCCTGCGGGGTCGGCCACCTCCTTCTCCTCCGCACTTTGTTGTGCTGATTGGGCTGCCTCACCCAGATCACTAGTTGACATTGATTGTGGCTCCTCCACGTCGCTGGCCTCTGGGGATATGAGATCTTCCACCTGAGGTGGTTCCTGTGACCCAGATGTGTTTTCTTGGTGTGGGGCCTTTGTGCCAGGGGTGCCATTTGGCTGGTGTGCCTTGCTACCACTAGTGGGTGTTTTCTGGGGTGCCTTGCCGCCAGCAGTGGGTCTTTGCTGGGGTGACTTGCTGGGTGGACATTGTTCATGATCGGCCTGCTGTCCAGCCTGTGTGTCCTCTTGGCTGGGGGGCTGTGGCGTGGTGGCTGTGGGACGCTTCTGTCCTGCCCTTCATGTTGAGGGCCCCTGGCTGGAGGCGACGTTGTCACCTCACCTCTGACGTGCAGTGGCTTTCTTGGGTGTCGGGGTGTGTTCTGACTCGCTGTCTGATCCTGTGCCTGTAGGGGACAGTGAGGCAGGGCATCAGTCATAGGTCATCGTACATCCTACATACATCGATGCTAGCACATTCCGAGTCCTGTGCATTCTTGTGGACATGTTGGAGGGGCAGGCATGGTGCTTATGGGAATTGGGAGGCGGGAATTGGGAGGCGGGGCGGAATGTTTGAGCATCCTTCTGGTGCAGTCATGTTGTGCATGGTGCAGGTTGGGTGGCCTACAGGTGTCTCGTGGTTTGCATGTTGTGGCCATGCCTCAGGAGCTGTGTGCCATGTGTTGTTTAGATGTGGGACAGATGTGCTTACACTATGTGCGTACATGCATTAATGTTTACTCTGCATGCACGGTAATGGTGGGTGGCTCAAGTATGCAATCGGCAGTGGTGATAAGTGCACCGTGCCATGGGATGGCACAGTGGTCAGGCCTGCATCTGTATGGGGATGTACATGTGTGTGTGCGCATGCAGATGGTTCATGTGTTGGCGATTGGGGGTTCAAGTGGGTTGTGTCCGTGGTGTTTGTTGTGTGTGTTCGTGGCAGGGACATTGAGGTTTTGTAGGAGGTGACTTTAGGTGGGAGGTGATGGGGCATGTATTTGCTCTCATGTACTTGCCATTTGGACTTCGCCATTGAAGTTGGGGTTGAAGGTGTGTGTTGTGACTTTGGTATTACGCTAAGGGTCACTCACCGTCATCGGCCGATGTTGGGACACCCGTCTCGGCGTCACCCACGCCCTCGATTGCCTCGATGTCCATCACTGTGCTGCACGTCTCCTCCCACAGTACAAGCTTTAGATGGTGCTCCTCCTCCTGTGGCCAGCCCCTGGCTGCAATTGGCAGAGAGGATGTTGCGGACCCACAGCTGCAGATCATCCCACCGCTTTCTGCAGTCATGTACAGTGCAGGGTGTTGATCTCACCACAGAGACCTTTTGCGCCACCTCCTCCCACACAGCTTTCTTGCGCATTAGTGCTTCCCGGCTCATGTCTGCACAGAAAACAACATCTGCGTGTTCGACCAGGGTATCTGCTAGCATGTTGAGCTCCATGTCGCAGAACCTTGGCTTTCGCAGACGCACTGTGCCTTGACTCGAAACCATGTTCCTCTGTTTGCTTCCACACTGCTCAGTTCTCTGGTCCAGGTGCTGTTGGCTGACAATTGCAATGGATTGTGTTTTTAAAGATGGCTGCTTGAGCATTTCCCATTCCGCCGCAATGAAGTTGCTTCCGGTGCAGGTATTTTTGGCATCGGGGTGCCGGTACTTGCGGCATTGAGGATGGTGGTGCCTGTGTCACCAGCATCGATGATGCCGCTATCGGGGGTTTGGGAGGCCTTGTCAGAATGCCGGTGCAACCTTTTCCGGCATGCTGGAATGCATGTGCACGCTGACTCGGAATCTACCGTAGATTCCGGCAGCAGTGCTACACGGACATGGTTGCACCGGCATGCCAGTAATTTGCTTTTATTACCGCCAAACTCGTAATGAGACCCAGTGTTTTGTTCAAACCAATTTGGGATGCCTGCCTGTCGCTTATAATCTCTCTGGTTCTTTCTTTAAAAGTCTCTATGCTTCCCCCAATCGTTCCTGCAACTCCTGAATATGTTACTGTGCCTCCACCACGAGCCATGGATAGAGCTGGAGCTACACTTGCATTTGAAGACAGTTGGGGTGACTGCCCCAGTTTCCACAGAGGAGCTTAAGAGTGCCTTTGCTTGGATCCGGATTTATTTCCTCTGCACATACGCTCTACTCCTCTGTTTGTCCTACTCCTCCTTGACGTCTTGTTTCTCCTCACGCCATGGGTTTAACTCCTTCCAAAGGAGGCCTCATTCTTACCCTCTGCTTTGTTCTTTCTGCTCTTGATAGCTAACACCTCAATATCCCTTTGTGCTTTTTTGCAGTTCCTAACCTCTTCCTGATGTCTTCTTCCTACTAACTCCTGATCTCCTCCTGTTCATACCACCTCCCGATGTCTTCGTCCTACCACTTCATAGGTATTCCTCCTACAAGCTCCTAAGGTTTACCTCCTACTACCCACTGATGTCTCTCCCCTCCCACCTTTGATGTCTTTGTTTCATATTTTTGTTTTTTTATTTATTTTTCATCTATGAGTTTATACAGTAACCAGGCAAACAACATTCTAAGAGAAGAAACTGGCGAGCACAAGTGAGACCAGATTTAGTAGTACATTCATTCTTACTAATATAGTATTATGATGATGATGACTACTGCCAACTCTTTATCGCCAACATTATGGTTAATTATGGTGAATTTATCTACAACATTTACTGTTTGCTGCTATAGTTTTTGTGAGTCTCTTATATGCATGGTTTACATGTGTTTGCACATTAAATTTTGTTTTACACACAATGAATTGGGAGATTTGAATTGGTAGAGTGAATCATACACTTAGAATGTAAATTGTATTTATGCTGTATTTTTCATCAGAGTTTAGTATACATGTGTATATGTATTCATATGTCCTTGTAATTGTTTTTCAATAAAAACATTTTGCACATCCACTCCCCCTTTAGGCTTAGTCTATTTATAATTGTTGATTTATTCCAATGTTAATTTCATTCAATTGTCATACACTGATTTATGCCATGAGGAGAGTTTGTTTAGATTATTAGATTATTAGATTGTCCAGCTTGGCACTATACATGCTCACATTCATTTCAGTGTACATCTCTCGGAGACCGGGGTCCTTCTGGGACGTACCACACTGCTCCATGACTCTGTTCTTGCTCCACTGTTGAAGCTCAACATTTTTTGATGCCTGTCACACCTTCCCATTTTCGATCAATCCTGTGGCAGTACCTCTGCCTCTCCTTTGTACAATTGGGAAGCTTACATACAATGTTTCAGAGATAAGGGCTGAGGTCCTTGGTGTGTAAACCCTGGCAAATCCCACACAGCACTTGGCAAAGGTGAAATCTGTTAAATGGCATTTTTGAATAAGGAATCTATATTGCCAGCTTTATACTCCGATTTGTTACCCCTTTTGAATGCTTACTTGAGAATTATTTGTTGCATATGACCATCTAGTGACTACTGTGAAGGGGTATGTTACCTGTAAAACCAGTTATCACAAGTTACCGCTAAATGGGTTTAGATGGTAAGACAAAGAATGTAGAAGGGCAAAGGTTGAATTAATTGCAGCTTATAAAATTCAGTGTGGTAGGAATTTGGATGATTTCAAAAGCAAATGCCTAATCTATAAGCCATTGCTCACTACAGAAAAAGAGCAGTAGTGTGAGAAGCAAGCTCTGAGGTCTGCAATACAATCGTGTAATCAGAGAGATTTTTAGAGACTGCTTGCTCAAGGTTCAATGTCTTCCGTGCAGCCTTCTTTGATAGTGGGCCATCTAGGGCTATTTCATTTTAGCTCTCTGATGCAGATATGGTGGGCATAGGGATGACGCAGAAACAGACCAATTCTGCTGACCCATGATTTATAGAGTTGGGATCAGCTGGGCCTACGCTTGAGCCCCTGAAATTTACCGAAGGGGAGATGAAGATCACTTTAGCTCGATAGAAACCTAATAAAGCACGCTATTGGATTTCTTGCCAATACATTTCTTTAAGGAGGAACCACTAATATGGGTACATTTCCAGAGAAAATTCTTTAATTAAGTTATTTAGAGGAATAGAATCCCTGGAAATTGGCACGTTTTGGTCATTATTCCAATCTTTAAAAAGGGGGACCGCAGTGTCCCTTCTAACTGTAAGCCTATATCCTTATTGGATTCCCGTCCTAATCTCTACCCTATAGCATTAACCTTGAGGCTTGAATCTGGATGTGCTGACAAGAGTATCCTATCCCCAGATCAGAAGGGTGTTTAGGAAAGCTACATCAACGCTAGGTCAGTCCCTCAGATTGCCCCTGTTGGTGGACAAATACGTTAAGCTTAGGAGGATGCCTTTATATGTTGCTTTTATTGACCTACATGCAGCTTTTGCATCTCTTTCTAGGCCACAATTATGGGCCTTGTTAGAATCAATAGGGTTGCCCAATTTTCGATCTCAGAAGGTGTTAGGCGGGGGTGCGTTATGGGACCTCTCCTATTGTCCTTATTTATGAATGATATTGCACTAGGGATTAACACTTTGGAAGCTGATAGGCCGGTATTGCGTGGTAAAAAGTGGGATATTTTTCTTATTTACCGATGATGCTGTTTTAATTTCCAAGACCCCCTTAGGCCTACAAAAACAATTGACTGCTTTTTCAACTTACTGCCAGGACAAAGGTTTACAAATTTACATTTCAAAATCTGACGCTATGATCTTTACCCCCTAAGAACTTTCATATGTGCAAATCTTATTCATTTTATATGGATAACCTTAATTTGGAACAGCTGGAGGGTTATGTCTATCTGGGGCTAATGGTTTGCCATAATTGCAGTTGGAGTAGCCAGGTAGAGAAAAGCTTAAATACCCTATCCAGGTGGGGTTTGGCATTGATTATCTTCAACAATCAGAGAAGGGGGAAGTAATTCCCACTCGATGGAAATATATAGAATGCAGGCTTTGCCTGCTGTGTTATTTAGAGCGGAATTATGGGGGTATTCAGATACCCGCGGCTTGGTTTGGGAGGAAAATAAATTACTAAAGTGGCTCCTTAATCTTCCCAAAAGTGCTCTGAATTTACCAAACTTGAGCTGGGATTGTAAGGGCTGGAGTATCTGATAAAGCTGCGACTCTTACTATACTAGTTGTGAATATGGCATATGAGTGAACTTGTAGTATACAGGGAGGGAATGAGTGACCTGCTGCATCAGAACAGTGCAACAGGTCTTCCATGGTTTCAATTCATCAAAAATATGGCCATATTATTGGACCTTCTCCAGCTGTGGAATGACCCTCTTCGGTTGGGTCATAATTACAAATTACTTTGGTGCGGTACATGATAACTGGCTTTTTAATGAGATATGCAAACAGTCATCAGGGAAAAAAGGTGGTGTTAGAATCTTTAGAGTTAAAAAGTGTTTTTTTACTGGAATCATATCTAGATAGCCCTTGTAAAAGGGTCGAGAAGACTTTGATGATAAAGTTTAGATGAAGAATTCTTCCGGTTCATTACCTTGCTGCACGATGGAATAAAGAATCTCTAGATACATGAATATTACGAGGGATGAAAATTGTGTAGTTTAACTAATGAGGTATTTATCCTCTGCTTGGGATTTGCACGCAACATTTTCAAACCCTTGTGTATGAATCTGTTTGCTTTTATGATTTATAATGTACATTTTATGGCTTTGCCGAAATAAAAGATTTTCAACACACAATTGGAAAGCAAAGGCAGCCAGTAAGTTACTTACCTATGCGATCAGTCAATTAACATTATACGCATTTAGGTTGTTTACTGAGGCAAGCCAATATGGATGTTGCAGCTCAACAATCCCAGCCATTCCTTGTGAACGAGCCAAATGGTGATAGAGCCAGCCAGCATTCTGTTGCGTGCATCACACGTGCCAAGTGGGCGGTCGCAGACCCGCTACTCCATAGAAATCAACAGGTAATTTCCTGCAGCAGTCTTTTGGTGCCCTGCCACCAGCTCTTGAATGCTGCCATGCAATGTCACTTTTCCTGAATTATTATTAACATCAGGACGACTTCTGATCCTAGCGCCACTAACATGGTGCTAGTATTCTGACCAGACAATCTTCATAGTTCCATTTCCCCTGTCTGCGAAGCTCCAGAGGCCTGTTCTGCCTTGATTCCTGTAATCACACCACCAAACTCACCTTCCCAGTGCTTTTTCCTTGGCTGGCTCTTCATCGGTGTGACTTCTTCAACATTTCTTCAACATTCCTTCTTCCTAGTGCTTTTCCAAAGCTGACCATCTCCAGAATCTAAATCCTGTGGCCGATGATGATGTGGGAACTCTGCATCATCGGCAACCCCTGGCTGCATCCCACTCACCTTTGCACTCCTCTGGGCCTGACCCTCGGCCTGGCAATCACTAGCTTGAGAATAATCACTCTTTCTATGGATCTTGAGGTCCCTTGTGAGCCATTGACGGATCCCTCTTTTGTCACTAAGCAAAGTGTACAGCAACTGTATTTGGATACTGTCAACCCCTTTGGCAGAACTGCTTTTTTGGTGCCAGGGTATCCCTCTGATGAGTCTCCAGTGATGCTGGCAAGCCCTTTTTCATACATGTCTTTATCCCTGGGCCACATCTTCACCTTTAGGAACTCTTGAGGGCTTCTCTCCAATGGAATTCTAGACACTGCTCTAAAGGGCACTTTCGCACAAAGGACTACCTCTATTCGCACTACTGTTCTCCTTCGGTCTCCTCTTGAACTTGCCAGCTGACATAGAAAAGGCTTTACATACCTTTTACTATCTTTTTCTTTCTAGGAGGGACTCTCTATTGACGCTAAAGAACTCTTACTTAAAACTGTTACTTACTTGATACATTGTGGCATATTCTGTGTTCCAAAGTTACTTACATGTCGGGGCATTTCTTTTTCTCTTTGTCCTTTCTTATATAAAGATTACATTTGTATAACAATATATTGTGTGGACATTCTGTAGCTGGGCATTAACGAAAAGTTGGCACTGTACCTGTGAACCACCACACTCCACCATCTGAAAGTCAGACCTGGGTTGTTCTGCCACAATTGCCAGTTGGGGGGCCTGGTGAGATTGAGAGAATTACTAGCAGCACCTAAGTGAGGAAGATACATCTGAAAGCCCTGGCCAGAGATTAAAGAACATCTCCATCACACTCCTGCACCTTGGTATTCTTATCAAGGCTCACAACAATCAGTGATGGGTATCTCTCCTCCCTCATTAAGGTCCCTATCAGGCAGCCGGTATGATTTCACTCTCCTGTCATACGTTTAGGCTTTTCCCTCACCGGGTTCCTTACAGTCCATGCTATCTTCCAACTTAAATTTGTCCCCTGGTTCCTCTTTTCAAAAGTCTCCCCTTTGTCAAAAGAGTGCAGGTAGGCATGTGTGCTTTCTCTGGAAGTCGCTAGACATTGCAGTGTGCCCCCTCTCTTTAATACTTCCTGAGTTTCCACACTTTCAGGATTTGTTTTTGAGCAACAGCTAAAGCTCTGTCAATCCACATTTTTTTCTCTAGACTAATATCTAGATTATGTCCCGCCGAGTGTAAAATTACTTGTTTAGGGTGTCTGTTAATACGTATATTCGCAACCAAATCTATCCTATCCAAAACAACCATCCAACATACTGCAAAGACTTGTGGGCAATTCCATAACATATGCAATAACGTCCCTCTTTCTTTCCTTCATCCCCAACAACCATTATCATCCAAGACAACCGATGTGTGCATTCTGTCCGCAGTCCAATATAGTCCACTCATTATGTTCTGTGGTATCAAACGAAAAATTGTGGTCCAAATTCATCATGCTTTCTGTTATTTTCTCCCAGTGTTCTTTAGTTTTCTCACATTCTAATTCTGTAGAGACTTTTTCAAGTGATCCCACCCATTAGTAATTGCTATTTCAACAGGCATAAATCTAAGAAAGATGGACACCATCCGAGGAGGAGGGTCGACTAGTTTACTTAACTCTGGTTTGTCAGCTAAATGAGTATTTGTCCTAAGAATTCTTTGTGATATTAGTGCATGTAAATTATTAAATATAATGTACTCTCTTTCATTTAAACTGTATTTTTCTCTCAAGATATTAAAGGTAATTACTTGATACCCATCTATAACCTCACCCACTTTCATTATCCCTTTTGAAATCTAGCTCCTACAGTAAAGCATTCTATTATGTATTTGGAAAGCTGGATTATTCCATAGTTAGGCACTCTTATGAAACCTAATGTTTTGTATATCCTCTTCCATTCATGGAATTAATGTTTTCTGTGTGCTTGCTATTGTAAGTAGCAATTGGCTTGCCTGTGGTCTTTTTCGTATGGAACAAACACTATCTAGCTTAAATGGGACAATTGTTTGAGGCTCTATGTTTAACCACATTGATGAAGCCACTTCTATAAAAGAGCTATTACAGTTTCACATGCTCCCGCATTTGCTCCCCCCCCCCCCCACACACACATATGGTGCACACGGGTTTGTGAGAGTCAGCTTCCCTACCCTAGTATGTGTACACAAAAACACATCGACCCACAAACCCACACACACACACATGTGCAAACCCATTCACACCCCAAACACTGTCACCAGGACACATACACCACATGCACACAGAAACACACATACGTAGACACAATATGCAATCACTTTCCTTAGCAGAGTGGCATTCTCCTTCCTCTGGTATGTTACTTGATTACTGTGCTCTCAGAATCATATGCAGGGAACTGGAAGTAGAATTGGAGGTTGCCAATCTCCTCTCCCTCTGGTCCTGCCTCTTCACCCCATCACCAGGGCATCAGGGGCCTAGACTTTCAGCTCTGTGCATGCTGTGGTACTGCGCATGTCCAGGGCTGTGAAAGTGTGGCGCCCTTGAGACCTACTGTGTGCTGGCCAGTCAAGCGCTACATAGTGCCTGCAGACAGACATGACAGCTCTCATATGTAGTTGAGTACGTTTTGCCTCCCTTCAAACATGTTGAAATAGGCATGCAAAGGTGTGTGCAAATCCGCAGACATAGAATGACTAGCCATTTGATCACATAGGCAAAGTGAGAAAATTACTGATAAACCAAAATGTATTCATATTAAAGAAACATACTAAAATATTAGTCAATCACTGAGCGTAAAACATACAATTCTGTACATGGTGAGGGTAGTAGTACAGTGGGAAATATTCCATGTACTGTCTGACATTGTCAGTACGCTGCTACGGTCAACACAAATGTAGGTGTTTCTGGTTCGGAAGTGGTTTTGCATCAAGTTCTCTGAGTGGCCAGAATATATAATGCTCCGAACTGTCTCCAGGACACTGTGAGTTATTGTAAGCAAGAGACTTGTAGAAGCAGGTTTGTCCATTCATCTAAAAAAAAAAAACCCAGAATAAAATAGTTTAAAAACTTTATTGAGACAAGAGGTGTGTGATCAAAGCAACCTGCTGTGTTGGGTTGACAAAAGGGGTTGTAGGTTTAGCACCTACCTGCAAAAGTGGGTGGCGTCATTAGATTAGATTGATGGACGGCTGTCTCATGTACAGGCAAGTTTTCATTTGGGATCTCTTGTGGTTGCTATAGAGAAAAAAAGGCTATAATTATGCCTGATTATCAGGTGTGTCGTCTAGTTTGAATGGAGTCTATCGAAATTGTCATTAAAGGGTACCTGGGTGACTCTGCGGTGCTGCGCGTTTAGTGATTCCGGATGTTGTTGCGAACACGAAGAGTAGAACCAGTAGGGCACTGAAGGTCAAGGTACTTCAAAAGTAGTGCTGAAAACCAAGGCCAGGGCCAAAAATTAGCTAATGCATGGTTCCTTTAGATGGATACAGTTGGTGTCATGCAGCCTGGTCACCTCCTCGGAAAGGATTTTTTTACTGTCTGTATTATGAACCAGAACAAATCTGGATTCCCAGTGTATGCTCTCTTTCAGTGACTCAACTGCATACTATTGCACGACTGTCTTATACCTGCATTTTACAGTCACGTGACATTTTTCAAAACATGTTTTCATGTCCACACTACATTAGCTGACCAATACCCCCTGATCTACTTCCTGACATGCCGCCTGCAAACTTGGGCTCTCGACATACCTACTATTGTAAATATACATTATCCAATGCCACGACGCTGCTTTGGCAGTTGCATGCACCAGGAACCCCTAGTTTTTAACAGAAACACCTCCTTTTGTGTCGACAGTAGCAATGTACTGACAGTGTTATCCAGTACATGAAATATTACTCACTGTACTACTAACCTCATCGTGTACAGAATTGTATGTTTTACACTAAGTGATTGACGAATATTTGTGCTTTTAGTATGTTTCTTTAATATGAATACATTTTGTTTTATCGGCAATTTTCTCACTTTCCCTGTGTGATCAAATGGCTAGTTTAAAGTAATACCTAGCCCCCTGTAGGTTTTCTCGGACCTCCTGTGCGTCAAAGAGAGGGGTAGCCTTGACTCTCAGTCTTTTTGTTCTTTTACCTATTCACCCTCTGAGTAGGCCCCGTCAACAAAAAGAGGGTTTTCGCCCAATATTTTTTCTGCGACATACAATGCCTGCCAACGTGGGGTATGCAAAGTAAACACTCAGCCTCACCACTGCTCACTGAAGCTGCAAGACTGAGCAGTCTGCTCTGCTCAGGCTTGCTCTCAGCTCCTCCCTAACAGCTGTTGGGCAACACTACTATATGTGAAATCAGGGCGGTCAGGTGGTTTCTAGGGGGGCTTTCTGTGCAAGCTGACGATCATGGGGAAAGGTTAGATCTTTGTGGGAGGCCATAGGTGACTGGTAGAAACAGCTATCTGAAGGGACCTATGTGGACTAAATGATCACAACCCACTAAGGAAGCAGTGAACCAGTGTATGGCATTGATATGATATGATATGATAGGTTATTTATGATGCGCTTAATACCCAGAGGTTACTAAGCGCGGACCAGGGGATCGAACCTGTAGTGCTCCGTGTCGTCTGGCTTCCAAGGCGAGCACGTTGCCCCTGAGCTATCCTCCCAAGACACATTATGTGACAATGCCTTAAATTCCAATATGAGTGAAGAGTGGTCTCATATGACCACTTTTGGAAAAAAACAACCCTAGATCCATAGAAACTGGACAACTACATGCCCATTACGAAACACCTGTTTATTGGCAAAACCTTGGAAAAAGTAGTTGCTACACAACTACTCACCAGAATCAAACAACTCCACCTCCTATACGACTATCAGTGAGGGTTCTGCCCAAGGTGTAGTATTGAGACAGCCACCATGCGGTTGGTAGATGATGTTCTCGGAATAATTGATAAGGACTCATGTCTCCTCATCCTCATTGACCTCTCGGCTACATTTGACACCTTCGACCACAGAATCTTTCTCTCCCTCCTTGCTTGCAGGATGGGATTCTCTGGCCCTGTCCTGAACTGGTTTTCCTCCTACCTCTCAGGCAGACACCAGGCTGACCAGATGAACTTGTTGCATTCTAACCGGACTCCAGGTCTCCTGTGGAGTCCCTCATGGCTCCATTGTCTCACCAATACTTATTAACCTGTACATGGAGCCGCTGGGCACTATCCTCAAAGATCCCATTATAGCCATCCACGAATACGCAGCCGATACTCAGTTGTACATGACATGAAATAAATAGCTCACAGGACACCATTCATCTCTGTGATTACCTAGCCATCATCCAGTCTTGGATGTCGACTGCCTACCTTAAACTAAACCCATCCAAGACTGAATTAATCCTCATTGGTCCGCCCGAAGAAAAACAAAACAAGTCCAACAATGGCTCAATGATATGCACCTTGAAGGATTTGATCCACAACTCTCAGACTCAGCAAAATCCATAGGGTTCACCATTGACAGCAATCTGTTCTTCCAGAAAAAACATAACCAAGAAGGCCCAAATAGCCTGGCTCAGAATCTCTACTGTTTGAAAAATCAAACCCTTCATCCCGCTGCAGAATTTACAAACCCAGGTGACGGGCATCACAAGTAAGCAGCACAGGGAGATTAGTGCCTCTGGTGCTGTAGCTAAAGAGAGCAGGCCCTTGTGGTCTCGCAAATCGATGAGAGAAATGCTATACTGACAGTGCTACCAGCTGATCACTTGGCTCCCCTAAAAGCAGTCCACCTTGCTGCAGCATGTCTTATTACGGGAGCATGGATATTTGACCGAAGTACCCCAACCTTACGCGAACTACATTGGCTTCCACTCCAAGCCATGATACTGTTCAAGACTGCATGTTTCATCTACAAATCAGTTTGAGCAGCACACCAGCGTACTTGGCAGCTAAACTCCACATATCTGGTGACACACACACCTGAAGTAGCAAATCGTCCAACCAGCTTGAATCACAACCCATCTGCAAAGAGAGGATCCACAAACAATCCTTTTCTTGTCATGCACCCACACTCTGGAATTCAATCCCGGTATCAGCTCGGAATGCCCCCACAATTATCCATTTCTCTGAAACCATGGTTCTTTCAACAACATCTGACCAAGGACTCATTCCAGTGGATGCACATACCGACACACAGACCTCACAGTACTGTGCTACTGTTAAAAGATGCCAGCCAAAATGCTGTCTACCCACACTCTGTTATGCATCTGTACTGTTGTATACCTCTGAAAAGTACTCTGTTATGTATCTCTATTATTGTATTGTTGTATATGTCTGTAAAGTGGCCATTGCTTCTTGAAGCCAGGTCCGTGCTCAATAAATACAATACTACTACTACTAATAATAATAATAATGATAATAAACTGTGTACAGTGCGCTGCTGCTCACGAGCTAGGTCCGTGCTTTAAACAATAAAAAAATTTATTGAAAAGGGCTAAGCGCTTGGTGATTGATTTTGTCATAGGCTGCAGAGAACCAGCAGCACCAGTAGGCAAGCATTGTTGTTGTCCATGATGTGGAGGGCATCGCCAGCAACCTGGATGTTGGATGATTCTGTTATCCCATCGGCCTGGTGCCAGATTTGTATGAATGTTGAAGATGGTTTGTGTTGATATGGGATTTTAGTTGAAAAGGCAATCACTCTTACGGTGACCTTTCTAATGAATGGTCGATGGGTCATTGGATGGTAGTTGCTAAGGTAATTGGTATATAGAGGTGGTTTATTGAAGACGGGAAGAAGTTATCCTGTTTTAGGTTGGTAAGCTTGAGAAGGAGAGCACAGGAAAGCAAGGGAAGGAGAACGATATCAAAGGAAAGTGAAAAAAGAGCAAAGGTAGTGGAGGTTGATATAGATGTCCAAAGACAACTATCAGCACTGGCCAAACCAAGAAGGCCACAGGTTATAAAGGTCCTATGAAGCAGATGGCAGCCCAAGCGGGACCTGAGCTAGGGTGTAGCTAAGAGACAAGTGATATGGTAAGGAGAGCTTGTTGACTCGGCCCAGAGATTAGTAGAGCCATAGCCTAGAGACATGTGAGAGAAGGGAGGGAATTGGTATAGTCCAGCTGACAGCCCTTTTCTAGTGAAATTAGCAGAACAACCAAAGAACCTAACGTAGGTATTACTGACGATGGTGAATCAGTAGGGCTGACCAATCACAAGTGCCTCATCACGCTTAGCTGAGGCTACAGGCTGAAAATAAATCTGGGACGGACGGGGAAGAAATAGATGGTCACTGGAAAGTACAGTGAGTTTCACTGTATGCTATCAGCTGCCAGGAGTTCCAGAAACCACAAAATCTTGAGAACTGTGAGATCCTTTAGTACATCAGTCAGGTGAGCCGACCCTGACAACAAACTGTCCCTTAATAGAGCTTTGGGACTCAGGGCAACGGTCCTTACCTCCAACTGCTATTGAACTTGTTTATGGGTTTTCATGGGCCTTACAAACTATTATTGAAGACCTGGCTTACCCTTACTTTACTCCCACTCTGTTATTGGTTATAACAAATGCAAGACTTTTGTTGATCCCTCAGTCTGGGAAAATTAATTATATAGAACACCAAAACAAAAAGAAGTTTATAAATATGTTTCAGATAATCAATATGTGTTCCCTCTTACTCAAACATGGCCGCATGTACAGAAAGGAATTGATCTGTCAGAACCACCGTCCCCCTTTCTGCAACACCCATTGCTAGAACCTAGATGTCTGGCCTTGTTGAATATGAGTGTCATAAGTTAGGAAAGGGATAAGGGTGTTGCAACCTGTTAGGGAGAATTCTCTGTTTAGGCTGAATTTCCTAACCTAGTGAGTCCCCCAGCAGCTTTGCTGGATTTCTGGAGTTTGTTTTTTCCATCCTGCCAAGAGTGTGACCCTTTTCCTCTCACTCTTGGACATGTATGTGTGTGATTCCTTTGAGTTGTCAATGTGTTCGATGGGCTATGGGGTCTTTTACTCCATAGGGTCTCATAAGTTTTTCTATGTGTGTCACTCCGCACCCTACGTGTCGTGACACGGGGGCACCCTAGCTGGTCCCCCCACCATAGACTCCATACCCGGGGACTGACTACCGTCTCCCCGGGCATGTAAAGTCACCATTGGCTTTACTAGACCTAAATTTACTAACAGAACTAGTACCAACCATCTTATTGTGGACGTGCTAGTAGGGGTAATTCGATTACTCCTGGATCTGTTACTCGAGGGGGCACTGTCCCGTCCCTCCTCGTCGAGTTTTGGCTGGTGGCAGTGGAAACTACTTGTTATGTTCGACCCCGAGCATAACCCCCTGGGATCCGTCCCATTGTTGAAGATTGATACTGTTTTTCGTTAATCTCCAACGTACCACCGATCTACTTATCTTAAATAGGTTTATCGAGTGGTATTTTCTGCCAGAACTCGGGTTGTAAAATGGCGTCTGTGTTTTTCTCTGTGACTCCTAAACCAAAGGTTGAGCCCTTTTGTTCCACTTTTGGCGGGCCTCTGGACAGAGACCCTCCAAAGTGGCGCCATTCTGTCTGGGTTACCTCAGGGGTGTGGGAGGGGGTTTAGGCACCCTGGACCGAGTTGCCTTGCCAACTCAGGTCGCACTCTGGAGTGATTGGCCCAGGTGGTGAGCCTTCCCGCTCACCACTTAGCATGTATTGATTGACAAGCTAGGCTGAATGAATGGGGGACGTCTGCATAAAAGCAGGGCTTTTGGGACTGGATCTTCGGAACGTCGCCACTGGACCTAAAGAATCCGACGAGGGTAACGCTGAGCCGACCTGCACGACGACACCTCCGGTGGAGCCCTGCGGAACCGTCTCACAATCTCCCAACGACAGAAGAGATCTCCCTGCCGGAGAGGCTCTTTCCCTGGCTGGTGGGAACAACCAGTCTTCTTCTTCTTTGTGCTTTTTGATCGCCCTGGACGCAGTGGTCGAATTGCCCGTGCAGAGCACCCGGCAACCGGATAGCCACTACTCCGGCATCGTGATTGAAAGGTGGTGCCTTGTGACGAAGCCCTCCGCGGCTGGTTTCTTCCCTGGTGGTGCACCGGACATCTTCTCTTTGACGACGAGAGCATCTCTTCTCTTGGCCAAGACCCGTCGCGCATCCACCACCAGGAACAACTGCCCCCGCTGGAGTGGTCTTCCACAACAAGGTACCGTAACCGCCTGGCTTCCCTTATCGATCGGTCCGTGTGAGGTATCTAATTCCTCTCCGTTCCGTTGGGTTGCCTCCAAGCTTTATTCACTCTTTGTTCTGAACTGGTTCAACCTGTCGCTAACCAAACTGCTAACTGAGACTTGAACGCATCACCCATAGAGACTTTCCAGGACATCGTGCCATACCTCTCACCGAGTGGGCCTGGCCGCCGAACTGTATGATCTAGTGTGATTAATGCCTTCTTGCCTTGCATTTTTACCTGCTTCAGTACGAACCGTGTTGACTTCATTACCTGCCTATCTCTTCTCTCCCTTCCTCACTAAATATTCGAGTGTCATCTGGGTTGAGGTATACACCTCTGTCTGAAAATAAGTGGTGCCGTAGGACCTGGAGTTGTCGATATTGTGTTTTCGGGGATTGAGCTTTATTCCATTCTGCAGAGTAATTGTATTTTGATTTGTTTGCCGTGGTTCGCTTTAGTACTTTCCGTAGATGTTCTGTTATTAATAAATAACTTGCTACCTTTATACTAAAGCCTGGTTGCGTGTTTACTCGTTTTGCTGCGAAGAATTGCCCTATCTTGTATGCTCCCTATACTGACCAACTTTTCTTGAGAGAAGTCTGACTGCTCAGCCACAGCTACCAATTGAATCTGTGTGGTACAGACTGCTACCAAGTGGGTTCATCGCACCACCTGTAGTCCTAAATCTTTTGCAGTGGTCCCAGAGGGAGCTGCACAGGTTTCCGCCTAACACTGGTGTACAGCGGTGGGATTAGTATCGAGTATACAGTTTAGAGTGTTTTTCGACGCTGTAGGACGACTAACCACAAAACTTTACAAAAGCAACTTTCAAAAAACATGTCTACGATGGAAAATTACAGCCAAGAGTCTTTGTCAGATAAAAATACTGAGAGTCTGCGAGCTCTCTGTAGACAAGAGAATCTTCCTGTAAAAGGCAAGAAGTTAGAACTGATAGAGAGATTGCTGGCGAACCATAGTCTGGGTACTGGTTCAGAAGAACCAAACTCTCCAGCAACTGTAGATAACAGTAATGGTGTTGATCTGAATCGTAATTCTGATGATAGCGATGAAGAGGCTGACGAGGACGGCGAGGCTAACGAAACTGTCTCACCTGTTCCTCTACCTGCCTTACCAACTGTGCCTACGGGGCCAATACCAGGTCCCACAAGTAATCCTGCTTATTTTGAACTTGAAAAAATGAAGCTCGAATTAGAATATAAACGGTTCTTGGCTCAATCTGAACGAAACCAAGAGCTCGAGTTCAGACGAATGAATGCCCAGGCTGAGCAGAAACAAGCTGAGTTAAGACTCAGGGAAATAGAGCTTAATCATGAGTTACAAATGAAAAAGTTGTCTATGGAAAATGCTTCTCTCTCCTCTGGTTCCTCTAGGAGCTCCAGTCCCAAAAGACCCCGGATGCCGAAGGAATTAGTGGGTATGTACGAACCGAGATTGGATGTGTTGGATTGGCTGAAACTGTTTGAATACAATCATGGGCTCCAGGACATCACCGGGAATGCGTTGCTTCCCTGGTTGTTCTCTAGGCTTCCTCCTGTTGCGACTGATGTGGTAATGGAATTGGGGGAGGTGGATAAGACGGATTACGAAAGTGTGAAACTAGCATTGATAGCTAGATTCGGGAAGACCCCTTCCCAGTATCTTAAGAGGTTTAGAACCCTCAAAAAGCATGATGGTACCCCTTGGGCTACCTGGGTGAGTGAAGGGTTGAAAAACTTAGAGGGATGGATTAAGGGTTACAAAGTTAACACTTACGAGGGTATGCGAAATCTTTTTATGTTGGAGTCGATTTATGATGCCTGTTCTCCCGAGCTCAGACAGCACTTGGCTGACTCGAAGGAATTAGATTCCAGGACTCTAGCTAAGGCTGCTGACTTGTGGGTTGCCAACAGGGCTACTCACAAGGATTCTGGGGCAACTCAGAAAAAGGACGAGGGAAAACAGCCTAAAAAAGACTCAAAGGAGAATTCGAATAACTCACATTCCAAAGAGGGCCCCAAACAAAACCAGAAGGGTAAGCCACCGGGAAAACCACAGCAGAATAGTATGTCTTCTGGTGCCAAACCGGAAGGAGGTCAGAACAAGCCACCATTCCAGAAAGCATTCGGGAAATGCTTTGTTTGTGGCTCGACTGATCACGTGAAAGGAGATCCCAGATGTAAGGGTAAACCTTCAGGGGTCCAGCTTGTCTCCTTAGCCTTCGCTCCAGAGGAGGAAGTCCAAATGGCAAGTGGAAACTTTCTACTGCTAGCTGACGAACCCATTGGAGTCTCAGCCAGCGTTTCTTTAGTATCTCTGGGGTTGTGGGAACAACAGAATTTAGATGTCTATAATTCTATCCCCGATAATACTAAAGAGTATTATAAGGACAGTGTCCAGGTGAATGGTCAGGAGACGCCTGCCATTAGGGACACTGGGGCCAGCATAACTGTGGTGGATAAATCGTTTTTTCAGGCTGAGGATGTTGCTAAGGCACCCAAACGCCTCACCAAGTTAGCTGGAGGGCCTGTGCAGATGCTTCCCCAATTACCAGTTCTCATCCAGTGTAACGACATGACTGTAAAGATACCTGTCAGCATACAGAGTGAGGTACCAGGACGCGTACTGTTGGGTAACGATTTGAAAACTCTCGGAGTTGTATCGCATACTCCCAGACCTCCTAGTAAACGGTTACAGGAGCTAACCAGACCTGCAAGAGAGAGGACCCTGCGCGGAACTCTCGGGGAGATGATGAAGAAAGAAATCACTCCTGCTCCATTGGAAATGGCGGCCGCTGTCTCTAGGAACACAGAAGTAAAAGGGAAACCTAAAACTTCTAAACCGAAACCAACAGCCCACATTCCAATGCAGCCGACACGGACTTCCCCGCGGTTGTCCAACGTCACACCCGTAACTCCACCTCCAGCTGAGGCTGAGGGGGAAGTACAACCCTGTATGGTAGAATTAGACTCTGAAGAAGAGCTAATGGAAGGCCAAGAACTCATTGGAGATCTCGATCCTGTTGACCATCCTGAGCTGCAGTCGTTACTGGCAGAAGGTGGACCCAGCAGGCCGGACTTCAGTAAGGGACAGAGAGAATGTCCAACTCTGGAAGGTCTTCGCCGTCAGGCAGAAACTCAGGCTGAAGGGCAAGAGCCTGGGAAACATAGGTTGCACTGGGAAGATGGCCTCTTCTATAGTGAACCGACCGAGTCTGCACCTGGAGACTACAAACGCCTTGTAGTACCCCAAGAGAACAGACCACAGTTCTTGCAGTTAGCCCACGAGATTCCTTTGGCTGGTCACTTGAGTTTCAAGAAGACTAAGGAAAGGCTCTCGCTCTACTTCTATTGGCCAAAGATGGGGGCCGAAGTAGAAAAACACTGCAGAAGCTGCCATACCTGCCAGATCTCTGGTAAGGTTGGGTCCAAGAATGTGGCACCGTTAGTGCCTCTTCCCGTTGTGGGAGTCCCATTTGAGAGAGTAGGGATTGATATCGTTGGTCCCCTTGATCCTCCAACCTCCTCAGGCAACAGGTTTATACTTGTTGTAGTAGACCATGCTACTAGGTATCCTGAGGCAATTCCTATGAGGACTGTTACAGCTCCGGCTGTGGCTAAGGCCCTCCTTGGTATTTTTACTAGGGTCGGATTTCCTAAGGAAGTTATCTCTGACAGGGGGTCAAATTTTATGTCCCACTACATGAAAGCCATGTGGAAAACCTGCGGGGTAACTTACAAGTTCTCAACGGCTTACCACCCACAAACCAATGGGTTGGTAGAACGGTTCAACCGAACCATGAAGAGCATGATAGGTGCTCTAGAAGAACCCCTTAAACGTAAGTGGGACCTTCTATTGCCATGCCTTCTTTTTGCTTATAGAGAAGTCCCTCAGGAGGGAGTAGGCTACTCTCCCTTCGAACTGCTCTATGGTCATCCCGTCAGAGGTCCATTGGCCCTGATTAAGGAGGGGTTGGAGAGTGCTCCTTCCCCCAAGCCAGTCAGAGTGACTGACTACGTGATAGGTCTCCGGAGGAGAATGTCGCACCTGATGACAGAAGCAAGCGAGAACTTGAAAGCTGGACAAGCATTGGTCAAGCACTGGCACGATCAAAAGGCTAACATGGTTGAGTTCGCTCAAAACCAGCTTGTTCTTGTTATGATCCCCACAAGGCAGAGGGCCTTGCAAGATAAATGGATGGGACCCTACCGAGTAGTGGGTAAGCTCGGCGAGGTTAACTATCTGGTGGACTTGGGCAACCCCAAGGAGGCTCCGACAGTCTTTCACACCAACCGACTTAAAGCGTATGTCTCACGACCTGATGTAGGAGCGTTGCTTCTAGCATTGGCCGAGGAAGAAGAAGAGAGTGAAGCTCTTCCGGATCTCCTCAGAGGCTTACCTTTAGATGAAAAAATTGAAGGAGTAAATCTCTCCTCCAATCTGACACCCGAGCAACAAGAAGAGTGCAAGTCTATGTTGAATCAGTTTGCCTCTCTGTTCTCGCTCTCACCAGGCTTGACCCCTTGGGGCCAGCACGAGATACTCACTGGTGACTGTCTGCCTGTCAAAAGCAGAGGATATCGCATGTCAGAAAACGTAAGAACCCACATCAAAGGCGAGGTCAGCAAGATGCTTGATCTCGGGGTAATAGAGCCCTCTACTAGTCCATGGTCTAGCCCAGTTGTGTTAGTACCAAAGGCCGGATCTAAAGAACTTAGATTCTGCGTGGATTATAGAGCTCTTAACGCAGTCACCACGACTGATGCCCACCCTTTGCCAAGGACAGATGAGTTGGTGGATAAACTTGGCGCCGCCAAGTTCCTCAGCACATTTGACTTGACGTCAGGCTATTGGCAAATAGCCCTGACCAACCATGCCAAGGAGAAAACTGCATTTTCTACCCCCGTTGGGTTATACCAGTTTACGGTAATGCCTTTCGGACTAAAAAATGCACCTGCTACGTTTCAACGGATGGTAAACCAGGTTCTAACCGGGATGGAGGACTTCTGCATGGCATACTTGGATGACATAGCAGTGTTCAGCAATTCCTGGGACGAACATGTAACCCACCTGAGAGATGTTTTGCAGGCTCTTGGACGAGCCAATCTGACCATAAAGGCGAGTAAATGCCAAATTGGACAGAGTAAGGTAGTCTACCTTGGGCATGAGGTAGGCGGTGGAGAAATAAGGCCTTTGCTCAGTAAGATTGAAGCTGTGCAAAATTGGACAACACCGACTACTCAGACTCAGGTGAGAGCCTTCCTAGGCCTCACCGGGTATTACAGGAATTTCATAGAGAACTATGGGACCATAGCTTCTCCACTGAATGTCATCTCCTCGCCCAAATTCCCTAAAAAGGTTAAATGGAACGAGGAGTGCAATCAGGCTTTTGAAAACCTGAAAAAGGCTTTTTGCCAAGCCCCAGTATTCAGAGCTCCTGATTACCGCCAACACTTCATTGTGCAGACAGACGCTTCCAATGTAGGGATAGGTGCCGTACTCAGTCAACTGGATGGGAAAGGTAGGGAGCACCCCGTTTGCTACATCAGCCGCAAGCTGAAGGATCCTGAAACAAGGTGGGCAACAATCGAAAGAGAATGCTTTGCTATCGTGTGGGCTCTGAAGAAGTTTAGGCCGTACTTGTATGGTTCTACTTTTGTTATTCAGACTGACCACCAACCCTTGAGATGGTTAATGCAAATGAAAGGGGAAAACCCGAAACTACTGAGATGGTCGATCTGCCTGCAAGGGTTCGATTTCACCATTGAGCACAGGTCAGGGTGTCACCACCAAAATGCTGATGGTCTCTCTAGGATGTATATCATCGACTAGAGGTATGAGATTCATCCAGGAGTGGATTAAATCCTCCTGTCCCTTAGTCTGGGGGGGGCGAGTGTTAGGGAGAATTCTCTGTTTAGGCTGAATTTCCTAACCTAGTGAGTCCCCCAGCAGCTTTGCTGGATTTCTGGAGTTTGTTTTTTCCATCCTGCCAAGAGTGTGACCCTTTTCCTCTCACTCTTGGACATGTATGTGTGTGATTCCTTTGAGTTGTCAATGTGTTCGATGGGCTATGGGGTCTTTTACTCCATAGGGTCTCATAAGTTTTTCTATGTGTGTCACTCCGCACCCTACGTGTCGTGACACGGGGGCACCCTAGCTGGTCCCCCCACCATAGACTCCATACCCGGGGACTGACTACCGTCTCCCCGGGCATGTAAAGTCACCATTGGCTTTACTAGACCTAAATTTACTAACAGAACTAGTACCAACCATCTTATTGTGGACGTGCTAGTAGGGGTAATTCGATTACTCCTGGATCTGTTACTCGAGGGGGCACTGTCCCGTCCCTCCTCGTCGAGTTTTGGCTGGTGGCAGTGGAAACTACTTGTTATGTTCGACCCCGAGCATAACCCCCTGGGATCCGTCCCATTGTTGAAGATTGATACTGTTTTTCGTTAATCTCCAACGTACCACCGATCTACTTATCGTAAATAGGTTTATCGAGTGGTATTTTCTGCCAGAACTCGGGTTGTAAAATGGCGTCTGTGTTTTTCTCTGTGACTCCTAAACCAAAGGTTGAGCCCTTTTGTTCCACTTTTGGCGGGCCTCTGGACAGAGACCCTCCAAAGTGGCGCCATTCTGTCTGGGTTACCTCAGGGGTGTGGGAGGGGGTTTAGGCACCCTGGACCGAGTTGCCTTGCCAACTCAGGTCGCACTCTGGAGTGATTGGCCCAGGTGGTGAGCCTTCCCGCTCACCACTTAGCATGTATTGATTGACAAGCTAGGCTGAATGAATGGGGGACGTCTGCATAAAAGCAGGGCTTTTGGGACTGGATCTTCGGAACGTCGCCACTGGACCTAAAGAATCCGACGAGGGTAACGCTGAGCCGACCTGCACGACGACACCTCCGGTGGAGCCCTGCGGAACCGTCTCACAATCTCCCGACGACAGAAGAGATCTCCCTGCCGGAGAGGCTCTTTCCCTGGCTGGTGGGAACAACCAGTCTTCTTCTTCTTTGTGCTTTTTGATCGCCCTGGACGCAGTGGTCGAATTGCCCGTGCAGAGCACCCGGCAACCGGATAGCCACTACTCCGGCATCGTGATCGAAAGGTGGTGCCTTGTGACGAAGCCCTCCGCGGCTGGTTTCTTCCCTGGTGGTGCACCGGACATCTTCTCTTCGACGACGAGAGCATCTCTTCTCTTGGCCAAGACCCGTCGCGCATCCACCACCAGGAACAACTGCCCCCGCTGGAGTGGTCTTCCACAACAAGGTACCGTAACCGCCTGGCTTCCCTTATCGATCGGTCCGTGTGAGGTATCTAATTCCTCTCCGTTCCGTTGGGTTGCCTCCAAGCTTTATTCACTCTTTGTTCTGAACTGGTTCAACCTGTCGCTAACCAAACTGCTAACTGAGACTTGAACGCATCACCCATAGAGACTTTCCAGGACATCGTGCCATACCTCTCACCGAGTGGGCCTGGCCGCCGAACTGTATGATCTAGTGTGATTAATGCCTTCTTGCCTTGCATTTTTACCTGCTTCAGTACGAACCGTGTTGACTTCATTACCTGCCTATCTCTTCTCTCCCTTCCTCACTAAATATTCGAGTGTCATCTGGGTTGAGGTATACACCTCTGTCTGAAAATAAGTGGTGCCGTAGGACCTGGAGTTGTCGATATTGTGTTTTCGGGGATTGAGCTTTATTCCATTCTGCAGAGTAATTGTATTTTGATTTGTTTGCCGTGGTTCGCTTTAGTACTTTCCGTAGATGTTCTGTTATTAATAAATAACTTGCTACCTTTATACTAAAGCCTGGTTGCGTGTTTACTCGTTTTGCTGCGAAGAATTACCCTATCTTGTATGCTCCCTATACTGACCAACTTTTCTTGAGAGAAGTCTGACTGCTCAGCCACAGCTACCAATTGAATCTGTGTGGTACAGACTGCTACCAAGTGGGTTCATCGCAACACCTGTAGTCCTAAATCTTTTGCAGTGGTCCCAGAGGGAGCTGCACAGGTTTCCGCCTAACACAACCGAATGTTGGGTCGTGATAAGTACGCAGGAGTACAAATGGATCTAAACACATCAAGAGGTTAATTTCACTCCCTAAGCTGCCTCCCCTATCACCCGGCTCATATTCCAGTAGTTACGAAATGAGAAAGAGACTTCTCTTGAAAATGCACAGACATAGGGCCTCATTCCGAGTTGGGCGGTAAGGGTTAACGGTCACCAGTAACGAGACCGGTACCGTTAAACCCTTACCACCCAATTCCGAGGTCCCTTAGCGGGACCCGCAAAGGACGTGTGGTCTGACTCGGAATGAGGCCCATAGACCTGCAATACAAATGGACTCCCAGTCCTTGCAAATCAGGGCTTAGGAACATCACTCGGAGAAGGAAGCATCACAAAGAAATGAGAGTGAACAGGGGCTGCAGCTCATGCGTTGAGGTAAGGATGGGTCAGCACACTGGGAGAGTGATTCAGTGTTATAGACCGAACACGAAATGAGAGAGGGGACAAGCAATGGCTGTGTTAGGTGGATGTTCTTGGAGTGAAGTGCGCTGTTGTGGCCAGGTGACGGGCATCACAAGTAAGCAGCACAGGGAGATTAGTGCCTCTGGTGCTGTAGCTAAAGAGAGCAGCCTGCAAAACAGTGTCACTCTGGGAGAGGAGCCTGTTTTTCTGGTCTCAAGGGAAAGCCACAGTGGAATGCCCAACAGAGCCTTTCTGTCCCTGTTTCAGGGTGCGTACTGATGCTGCTCTACTCTACAGAAAATGCATGACATGGCAGGGTCAGGGATGACTGGGTGATGATGAGAGCACCACATTCGACACTCTGAATGTAATGCATTAGGTTCGTTCGTCTGTTTTGCGGCATTGCTCTCCTGAGCGCCGGTCCTCGGTTTATCGACATACGTTGCATGTTTATAATCAGCACAGCCAGCTAATGGCCCTGACGATAGACATGTTGTCTGAAATGCATTGGCATTTTTACAATTTTTGGCACATGCCTGATTGTGGTTATACAACTGGCTTTTTCGTGAGTCAGGATTTTTAGTGACGTCATTTAGGACAAGAAAAGCAATGGGATATGTATGTCGGACATCGGAATTGAATGTATTTCTAGCTGCTGAGCTAGACAAAGTGGGGTGCACGCCGCAAGCCCACCTGCCTTGGTCACAACTGTTGCCTTCCATGCAGTGCTCATAACCCTGCGCCTGTTGCAAATAGGTGCAGAAGAGAAGAGCGCCTTCTTTGTGTAAGAATTTTAAACCACATCGCATTTTTGAATATGGGATCTGCTTTAAATGCGCAAAAGTACCACGCATTTGCTCAAATTCACAAAGGGAATAAAAGAGAGCATTTGAATCTGGTCCTCTAAAATGCAGGCATGCAAATGCCTTTTGCAAATAGGGTGCAATGTTCTTTTGCTCTAGCACATCACATCATTTGCGCAAATCTTTTTTTTAAAGAATTTGGTCCATTGTCTCTAGACCAATCTGGAGAAAACTTAAAAAGCTACCCGCAAATGTTTCCCAATGCTACCTACCGCTAACACTACTCTCAGGACTAGCAGTTTTCATTGATACTGCATGGACGTGCCCTGTACACACCCTGCATGGCCTCGCCTCCATGCACCCCAACCAACCATAAGCCCCCTTTTTCCAGTTGTACTTGGGAACTTATTAGCAGGGAAGACGGGAGAGCCTGTGGAGGAAAGGGGACTTCGGACTAAGAGTATCAGTGTCAATACAGTGAGTAACTTTTCCACACCTTCTCGTTTACAGATCCGCCAGAGCGCCTGGGGACCAACTCCGTTGGTGATGGTGCGCGGTATAAATACCTTTAACATTTAACATGAAACTATGAATAAAACTAGGCTTTGTTTTTGGCTGACTTTGGGCCTCATCGGGATTTGGGTGGTATCCCAGCGCTAATTACGCCGGGATACCGCCCTACGTAATGAGTGTTACTGCAACTCAGTCTGGCGCAATTTGTGCCGTATCCCACATTGCAGGGGGAGGTAAATCCGCATTCCCATTGGGTCCAAATTGGGGTTTCTTGGTGCTATTTGCACCGGTGCAATTAACGCTGTGCTAATAGCAACGAAAACGGGTGGAAAATGGTGATTTTTACCTCCAGCAAAAAGCTGGAGGAAAAACTCAAATTTTTCACCCAATTCCAGATTGGGCGGAGCAGTAAATGCGGTGGGATTAATGGTACCGCCGCATTTTACCGCCCTGCCCAACTTGTGATGAGGCCCGATTTGTCCTTGTGGAAGATGATATATGGTCACCCACACATAATTGTATGAAATATTTTATAGCAACATTCTGTGGACCTTGTAGTGAGTACCCATGCCATATCGAAGGTTGAATACAGGGTAAAAACATCTGGTCAGTTCGTGGTAGGGCTGCCGGGTCAAATGATTCTAAGGAGTTTTGGCATTTGGTGAACACAAATCTTAGGCCAGAGAAGCCTGGTGTGGTAAGAAAGATCTCCTTGGATGCCTGGCATGATCATTTTACTGCCTTATAAGCTGCAGGGCGGTCTGTGCTGGCTAGTGTTGAGAAGACGGGACAGGCACTGGTGCCCATGTTCCCCCCAATGAGGGTAGGGTTGATCCGATTACAGCCCTAGAAGTAGGCCAGGGGTTGTCCGAAGCGAAAAAGAGAAAGGCCCCTGGCCTGGATTGTACTCCCATTGATCTTTTTAAAAGTGAACCTATGCTATGGGTACCTTTTTAACAACATTTTTTAATGGTATTTTTTCTAGTAACCTCCCCCCGAGCAGCCGGATGGAGGAAATCAGTATCCAGCTATATAAGAAAGGCGATTGGGATTTGGCTTGTAATTATAGGCGTTTATTGATTCATTGGCAAACCCTTATTCCAGGGTGCTTTTGCACCGCTTGTAGGATTAGGTGGCAAGTGAAAGAATTCTTTCCAGTGTGCAAGCAGGATTTAGAGCGTGAATTTCAACGCTAGACCAGGCAATGAGGCTTGACCTCTTATGCCTGAAATACACACTTCTCAATTCACAATGCTTGTATTTGGCGTTTGCCGATCTACAATTGACCTTCGATACAGTGTGAGGGCTTATCTGTGGTCCGTTGTAGAGGAACTAGGCATTCCCTCATCCTTGGGTAATGGCATTAAATGTTTATACTCTGGCAACTCGGCACGGATATGTTGGGGGCCGTTTGGCGAGCTAACCAATCCAGTATCAATTGATGGTTAAGCCGGGGTGCGTCGCAGCCTTCTGTTATTTTTTATTATATATTAACAGCGTAGTCCCTGCATTTTTAGAAGCTGCAAGGGATGCCCCAAGTTTGGGAAATAGAAAATGGAGCCTATTGTTGCTTGTGGATGACGCAGTTTTGTTGTCAAAGACCCTGGATAGGCGGATTCCAAGATGGCGGCCGTGGGAGTGAGACGTGTGTGAGTGTCTCTCCCGCCGGGCAGCAACAATAAAGAACAAATGAAAGCGTTGGAATTAGAAAGGTAGCAACATTTTTCTGCCGGGAAATAAACCGCTGGGGGTGCTCCCTCAGAGACATCAGCACATCGAGTAGCAGATGCGAGGGGCCCGTACAAGAAGCCTGGCGTGAAGAGGGCTATCAGCCACCTTCAGATGCCAGGTTGAAAGCGACGCAGAGGTGGCAAGAATTGAGAGTAATAGAGAGTGGTCTGCACACAGCTCTCACACCACCGTGGAACAGACATGCACCTTAGCAGGCGGAGAGCCGGGTGCAGCAAGTCCTGTGGTGTGTTGGAGGAGATTATCAGAAGGCGGGCCGCTAATGTGGAGTAGAGTCATCCCTAACCCCGGGACAGGAACAAGAAGCCAGCCGCCAGACACTGCAAAGAGAAGGCAATGACACGGACCCACACATTATTAAGCAGAGGGTTGAGGACTCTAGCTGCACAGAAGGCTGCATAGGGACTGGCCTCCCCCCGCCTCCCTCGTTTACCAAGTAGAGAGCACCAGAAGCACGGTGCTCCCCTTCAGGGATTCTGTCTCCGCATCGGGCATCTAGGAACCGGCACACAGCGAAGCCGGGGAGGGGGACAATAACGCTGCCTCTCGCTGGAGGTGAAGGGGCCCTAGATAAAGACAACGCAGCTCCCCAGGCCTTCGGACAGGAGACACAGGCTCATCCAGTGTGGCAAGGAGAGCAAGAGCGGACACTGTGCAGACAATCATATTCCTGAGGTCGGCAAGAGTCCCCCGAAGGTAGGACAAGAAGGAAGCAAGAGCACCACTGTGGGATTGGGGCAGGGGTAGGAGGATTGAGGACAGTAAGCCATAGACACTTAGCCGGCATGCAAGAAAAGCCGTCAGTAGCCTGCACCACCACCCATTCCACGGACTAGATCCTGACGGGGTGCATGATAATCAGCGCGGCCCCCCACAAGGCGGCGAGGTACCCATCCCCATCTCCCAGGAAGGAAATCTCCCTTAGTGGTATGCATTTGGGGTTCTGCTGTGGAGGGAGGACAGCGCATTAGCCAGAGATCCGACACGGTCAGGGCTCTGACGGGAGAGCCTCAAATCTACCAGGGGCCGGGAAGTCAGAAAAGGTCTCCAGCTTTGGCAGTCCAAGGCCCGAGGCCCCCAGCAACTAAGACCAAAGGAAAGGACAACAGGGAAAGGGGACGGGGATCCAAAAACCTCGAGTGCAAGGACAACACACCAGAAACAGAGGAAGGGGACAAAAGAAGCCCAAAGGGGGTCAGACAACACACCCCACCCTTCACCCTAACTCACCAATACGGGCTCAAAGGAAGGAGCAGCAAAGGGGGGCTCCTAATAAGGAACCGCTTTGGAAAGACCATCAGGACTCATAGTCGACACATTAAGGGCTAGAGCAGCACCAACAGAGTCAGCCCTCAATACCTGCCTAGTCGGGGCTATCTTGATCATGCTTCATATAAGGGGCAGACAACGGCATCAGGATAAGACCCGACCCCCCTCCACCTCTCCATTCAAGAGAAAAGCAGAGTCAGAAAGGGGAAACGGGCAAAGGACACAAACCAGCGACACCCGGACCTCGCAAACCCATCAGAGACATTCGAGGGGATCAAACTACGCAGGACATAGCCCCAGCATGAGAAGAAAGGGGTGAAAAAGAGAAGGGGCAGAGACTGTACAAAAGTATGTAGATGTCCAAATCAAGAGGAAAAGGGGAGCATGCCACCTCTCAGAATCATGCACCAAGACAAGACCCAAGCCTGATCCAGCTCTGGACCACCGACAACCCCATCACCAATCTTTTTTCCAGTCTCACTCTCAGCCCCAGGGACCTCTGCGCAACCAATGTCAAAGACCTCTCGACCTCAACCCACCTTAACGATCGACTCTCACTCCCCAAACTCTCAGTCAATGATAAAACACACCCCATCTCAGGGTATAAGAGAACGTCCCGTCTAAGAGCACGCACCAAAGTACCCCACCACAATCCCACTCCCATGACCCCGCAACCCAGACCACCCAAACCCATGGCCCCCATAACTAACAAAAAGCCAACTCACCTCTTAGCAACAAAAACCTTGAGAAACCACACGGATCCCAGTAGTCTACCAATTAAGAATGCGCCCATGAAGGATACCAAACCTCCCATTAGTCTAAAAAATGCACTTATCAACGCCTGCTCCTTAGGATCCCATGCCATCGAAATCCATGACCTTATCATCGAACTTGACTTAGATCTGTTAGTAATCACAGAAACCTGGCTACATCAAGCTTCAGGTTCTCTGTTAGCATTGGCCATCCCACCTGACTACACGATTCTCAGATCAGACAGAATCATCTCCCCAGGAGGCGGTGTTGCCATCATAACAAAAAATACACTCAAATTAAGATCAAGCTCTATCGAAAATATCGCAGGATACAAACTACTGCTCGCTAAATTAACCTTGAATGAAAACACCACAATCAACATAGTGGTTATCTATAGAACCCCCAGCACCAATAGCCACCCAGAAACAGACATCCCACTAATATTGGCACCCATCCTTAAACCCAAAACGAAATGTATCATCATTGGGGATTTGAATCTTGGCTTCAATGATGACCAAGACACTAAAACAACCTCCATTCTCTTGGCACTTAAAGACTTGAATTTCTGCCAACATGTCAATGTCCCCACCCATACCAAGGGCAGAACCCTGGATTGGATCCTCACCCTCAACACTAAAATCACTATAGGCCCGATTGCCCCACTTAGCTGAATTCATTATCACCAGTGAAGTTCCCTGCCCGCCTAAGAACAAAATTATGGATACCATTGAAAGTAGAAATCCTAAAAAGCTCACAGTAGAGAATCTTGACCCACCCTGAATAAAATTCTAGATACCCACTCAATCCTTAGCAACGATCCTACTACCATCGCTCAGTATTACCACAAATGCCTTTCCACAGCGATTGATACTATAGCGCCAGTCACCACCAAACTAAGACGTGCCAATAAAAAATCCAACTTTGAGTTCAACGAGGAACTAGTCGCCCTTAGAAGGAAAAAACTTTCTCTCGAGCATGTCCACAATAAACACTCCTCCCCTGACTCGGCCAAAGCCTTCAAAGACGCTAATACCTTCTACAAAACAGCTATCATTACCCAGAAAGCCAATGCCTATAATGCTCGCATCAGCAATGCAGCATCAGATTCCAAAGAGCTGTTCTCTAACCTCAGAGAACTTGAAAATCCCCTACCTTCTGACACACCCACTAACGCGAGTAAAGAATGGTGCACTACCATACAAGACTCACTTGCATCCAAAATTGCTGTGCTGAAAAACAAAATCAACACCAAAAGACTACTCCTAGCTGGTAAAAACTCCCCCAGCCTAACCCCATTGCCTCTTCCAGCGACAATACCAACCCCCTCTTTCAATTCACACCCGTTACCCAAGATCTTGTATTTGACGCAATCTCCAAACTAAAAGCGTCCAAATGCAAAGGAGACACTGTCCCAGCCAAACTAGTCAAAGCCTGTGCCTCTACTCTAATCCCCACTATCACCAAATTTATCAACGCCTCTTTCAACTCCAATTTAGTTCGAACCTGCATCAAAGAAGCCTGGGTTACCCCGCTTCTAAAAAAAACAAACCTACACCCCACCATTCCGACTAATTATCGATCCATAACCACGGTCCCGTTCCTACTTAAAATCATTGACAAACTAGCTTATAACCAAATTCAAACTCACCTGGAATCCAATCAGCTCCTCGGCTTTAGGCCTAACCACAGCACCGAAACAGCTCTCCTGGACCTCAAAATCCAGATGGATGCTATCAGAGATTCTGGGAAACTCTGCATTCTCCTGCTGTTGGACCTCTCCGCTGCGTTTGATCTGGTGGACCATGACAAACTTTGCAACTCACTTGCCCGAGAGTTTAACTTCTCCAGTGAAGCCGCTGCATGGGTGAAATCCTTCCTAACCGACCGCTCCTCCAGAGTGTCCATAGGCAAATAAGCAGCCAACCCCATCCCAGTCCCCATAGGAGTGCCCCAAGGCTCTTGTCTCTCCCACACGCTGTACAACGCGTACACCAAACTCTTGTTCTCAGCACTAGACGATATGGGTGTCATATACACAAATTTTGCGGATGACACCCAGATCCTCATACCTCTCACAGGCAACTATGACCAGGACACCGTAACAATCAATAACATATACGTCATCATACAAAATTGGATGGCACTAAATAGTCTCTGCCTAATGACGAAAAGACAGAAGTCCTCATCGTAGGATCTCCAGCCAAAATATCAAAACTTCACCCAGAATACTCAACCATCAACATCGATGGCACCGATATCCCTGTGCTGAAGCAAGTCAAAACACTGGGCGTATACATTGACGCCAGCCTGACGATGACTAAACAGATTAATGCGCTCTCCACTTCTACGGCTTACACCTCCAAACTAATTGCTCTCAGCCGACAATTTCTGACCCCAGCAAACTGCCTCACTTTAGCCAGAGCCCTGGTCCTATCGAAATTGGATTATTGCAATGTATTACTACTAGGAACATCTAATACCAATCTAGCCAAAATGTAACTACTACAAAACAAAGTCCTGAGGGCAGCTCTAGGCATAAAAAAATCAGACCATATCTCCAAGACTAGGAAGGACGCCCATTGGCTCCCTATCAAAGCCAGAATCATCTTTAAAACATTATGTATCACACATAGATACCTTACCAAAAAAGGACCTATCTATCTGAACAATACTCTTCACCCTAAAGATGACAGGAGATCACTAAGATCTAACGACAAACTCCTCCTGGCTCCCCCCGCTTCAAAACCTCTAGAGCGGGGGGTAGCAGCTTCACCGCTCTAGCCCCCAAACATTGGAACACCTTACACATGACTATCAAAAAATAATCCTCCTTCACGACCTATAAGAAACTGCTAAAAACCTAGCTATTCAACCAATATTAGCACCTAAAGATAGGTCTCTGCACTGCTGCATTTTTGTTGTGAATATTTGTAAACTGTATCTTTGCACCAACTTTCCAATAATGATTGTAATGTAACCAATGTAACAATGTACTATTAATTTCTAAACTGTCTTGTAACCACGCCGTGACATCCGAGGGTCTGGTCGTGTAACAAATAAAATAAATAAATAAATAAATAAAAATAACAATAAAGGAAAAGCCCAGGGGGAACTTCGCCAGACCAGAAACCTATTTGCTTCCAGGCAATGGCGGCTATGAAGGAGGACATGCAGGCCTGGTTCAAGGATCTTCAGCAAAAATCCATGACCACGGTGCAGGATCAGTTTTCATCAATCAAAGATTAAATGAAGCAAGCGGTACATGAATCAAGGACGGACGTAGCCAAATTAGAAGAACCCACAGACACCCTGAAAAGGGTGGTCCAAAACGTGGAGGAAGAAGCACAGCAAAGCAACGAGACACAGGAACGTCTGGTGCGCCTTACACACAATTTAGAACTCCAGTATGAGGACCTAGAAAACCACTCATGCAGGTCCAACATTCGAATTAAAAACATGGGGGAGTCGTTGGAAGATAAGGACCTCCAGGAAGCCATCCAACAAGTATTTAAGGACATTCGGGCAAGTGGGGATGAAGAGGAAATCATGATATACAGGATACAAAGGGTGGGCCCAAGGAAGATGGGAGAGCCGGGTGCACGCCCCCGTGATGTGCTGGTTGCCCTATCCTCATACCCACAGAAAGAACGTATTCTGCGGAAAGCGAGAGGTATGGACCACATCAGAATGAATGGGGTTGAAATGCAGTTGTACCAGGACCTTGCCCAAGTAACGCTCCAAAAAGGAGGGCCATGGCTCCGGTGGTGAAAGAACTGGTAGCAAAGCAGATAAGATACAAATGGACTTTTCCCTTCGGTCTTCTTTTCACATGGGAGGGCAAACAGTACAGAGTGACCACCTGCGAGGAAGGGATGCATATCTTAAGTTTCTGAGAAGAAGAAGGTGAGGCGGGAAAACAAGTGTCCATTGAATTACCACGAAGGAGACCATGGGAATGGAAGTAGATTTACCTCAAAAAGAAACATAACAGTCATAAGAAATGAGGCGGATGTGTGGCCCCCCCATCCCCCGGCGGCCAGGAGTGCCAGATCCCGGTCAGCAGATAAGTAGTGGTTATCAGAAGAGGCAGAAGAGACAACCGTTCCAATGACCAGTTCGCGCCTGTGGCCTGGCCAGGGGCCCTCTATGCACACCGGGTGAGAATACAGGGGTGAATGTGGGGTTTAGGATTCCCCACTCAGTCAATCTCGAGTATGCAGAGGGCCAGGAGTGACGGCCACATCGCCCACGCAACCTAAGGTACCTGGGCCCTCCTCTGGACAGTTATAAGGGAGTTGAACGCTTCACAAGTTGGGGGTTGGAGGGAGGGATAGGGATTTGGGAATGGGGAGGAAGACGCATGGAGACAAGAGGACAGGAAGGAACATCAATAAGAGAAAACAGAGATGGGAGGGCTGAAAATATTAACATTTAATGTGAGGGGCCTAACCTCCGCGGTAAAAAGGAAAAAGGTGGAGAATTTCCTGTGTAGGGATAGATACGATATTCTAATGTTACAAGAAATGCATATAAGGTCAAAAGATAAAGCGAAATGTACCTAAAGGGGTATAGACACACTATACAGTCCAACACTACAAAGAAAAAATGCCCAGACGTGAGTCCCATGCCTGCTAGGCCTAGAGACCCAAGCTACTCCTCATTGATGTGCCCCAACAAGGGCGAAACATGTTTGGGGATGCTTGTGGTCTCGTGCAGAAGGGATGTGGCCTAGCAGTTCGGGCTGGACTGCCCCTTTTGGGGTGGGGCCAAGCCAGATTTGCATATGGTCTTTCCCCTTCTGTAATGGCTTGGCAGGCGAAGAACGGTGGTCTGGAGGGTTGCCCAGAGCAATGCCAGTGGTTAAGATTCATTCTAAACCTTCCAGCCATCACCTCTTTGTTTTTGCTTTGTCACCCCGAGTGGGACAGGTATGCCCAGACGTGAGTCCCGTGCCAGCTAGGCCTAGAGACCCAAGCTACTCCTCACTGATGTGCCCCAACAAAGGCGAAACATGTTTGGGGATGCTTGTGGTCTCGTGCAGAAGGGATGTGACCTAGCAGTTTGGGCTGGACTGCCCCTTTTGGGGTGGGGCCAAGCCTGATTTGCATATGGTCTTTCCCCTTCTGTAATGGCTTGGCAGGCGAAGAACGGTGGTCTGGAGGGTTGCCCAGAGCAATGCCAGTGGTTAAGATTCATTCTGAACCTTCCAGCCATCACCTCTTTTTTTTTGCTTTGTCACCCCGAGTGGGACCGGTATGCCCAGACGTGGGTCCCGTGCCTGCTAGGCCTAGAGACCCAAGCTACTCCTCACTGATGTGCCCCAACAAGGGCGAAACATGTTTGGGGATGCTTGTGGTCTCGTGCAGAAGGGATGTGGCCTAGCAGTTTGGGCTGGACTGCCCCTTTTGGGGTGGGGCCAAGCCTGATTTGCATATGGTCTTTCCCCTGCTGTAATGGCTTGGCAGGCGAAAAACGGTGGTCTGGAGGGTTGCCCAGAGCAATGCCAGTGGTTAAGATTCATTCTAAACCTTCCAGCCATCACCTCTTTGTTTTTGCAGCGCAACACTGGGTACTAAAGGAATGGACAGCGGGAGAACCACAAAAAATATTGGCCACGCAGAATAGGGCGGTAGCAGGGGCCCCACTGGCGGAGACCATGTGGAAAGGGAAACAATACAGACACCGTAATGTACGCATCACACACGCCTACGCCCCGTTTAAACCCATGTTCGGAAACCCGTGTTCGGAAACCCAGAATTTCCCCCGGGAATGGAGAAGGGGGCCTTCAAGAAGTGGGAATTAACAGGATGTACTAAAATAGGGGATATGTTCCACGAACAGAACATCAGATCATTTGAGGACTGTAAACCACTCTTGGGCCACGGAGACATAGACAGGCACTGGCTAACATCACCGGCCATCGTGCAAGCCGCGATGAGAGACCTTACCCCCTTTGAAACATATACACTGAACAACACAGGAGCGGAAAAACTGGTTTCAACTCTGTATACATTTATAAATGTTCAGTCAGAAGTGCTCCAGTGGAGCTACATGAAAAATTGGGAGATAACACTGGGGGGAAACATCCCCAGGGCACGGTGGGAAGGTCTATGGAAAGACATTCTGAAGCTGACGAGGGCTATCCAAATGAGAGAAATGTGGGTAAAAATGGTGGTGCCATGGCACTATACGCCGGAGAGGCTGAAGTCAATGTACCTGTAGGTGTCAAATCTGTGCTGGAGAGGCTGTATAAGGGTTGGGGTAAAGAATCAGATACAGGGGATAGTACCGGACAAGGCCCACTTAGATGATAAAGTCTGGCTATGCAGGATGTGGGACCCAAAGTCAAAGATACTGTCGAAACTACAAAAGAGGTGCTTCATGGGTTTACTGATTGCGGCCTGGTTGGCGATAGCCCAGAAATGGAAACAAAGGGCTGCGCCTACGACATATGACTGGCTACAGAAGGTGTGGGCACTGATAACTATGGAATGGATAACACACAAGCTTTAGGGGATCCAAGAGTTATTCCAGAAGGAATGGGGGGCAGTACTAGCATACCTATAATGAGACTATATGGCCCAATGGTGCCCGCACAAAATTAGAATTTGGGACTTATTTTCAGCATGAGACGCTCTCCTGGGACATGCTGGAGAAAAAAGGCTCTTCCGGTGGGGGCGAGGGAGGGGGGAGAGGTGGGAGTGGGAGGGACGGATGTTGGGAAAGATTGTTGATGTTGATGACATGTTTCATTGGAAATACAAGAAAAATATGTTTGTTTTCTTTAAACCCTGGTTGGCCTGCAGAACCAATTTGATGTTTTTAATAAATGATGTGCTGTAAAAGGCCTCCAAATCAATTTTTCGAAAACCAAAACCATGCATGCATGCAAAAAATTATCGCATTTGCACCAGTGTGGCCTCATTAGGAACTTAGTACCAAGACTTGATGGTGAGGCTCTTTCTGTACCTCTTAAGATCTACCAGGTTCAGGCAATCCAAGGGGTAATCTATGGAGCCGAGCTGTGGGATGCAAATTATTGTACCCGTATTCAGAGAGCCGAAAAGAGATTTTTGAAATGTGTGCATGGTTCACCCCCGAATTCACCATCCACGCCAGTGGCGTGCGAATTTGACCTCATTGAGATCCGATATGCTATCATGATACAGCTAGTGTGATGCTGGCTGCGGATCGGGAACAATGACGTTTTCTTTGTGTTTAGGAAAGGTTTGGAGGAGCTGCTATCGTTACTAGGTGGTAGGAAATCTCCTTGGTTTAGGCATGTAAGAACCATGCTTTTGAACATTGGGCAGGGGATTTATGGAGCGATCCAAAAAGGTTAGGCAGAGCCTATGAAGAGGTGGTTAAGAACAAATTTAGAGAGTGGCCGTGGAGCATGATGATCCATAATTGACTAACGGGGAAAAAAGCGACGGCTTATTTGCAGCTAAAGGACGTCTGGGGCCCGGAGGTATATCTGGACCTCCAAATGTCTGTGAAATTAAAAATATGGTTTGCAAAATTCTGATTAGGCACACTCCCATAGGTTTTCTTGTCCGCCAAGTGGAAGAATGGGTCTTGTTCCTCAACCCTGTGCCCTTTTTGTGGCAAGGGGCGTGAGGATGGGGCACATCTTTTCTTTTTTTTGCCGTGCTCACTGCTGACCAAGGGTGCATTGGTTCACCCCGGTCTGGATTCACCTAGATCAGCTCTCAGTCCCGCCAGCTCTTTGAGTACTGAAATGTGGCACCTTGCCTGCATCTGTTGTCAGACTTGCTGCATCGTGAAGAGTATTAGGGCCTCTGTCTCCAGGTTTCCCACAGCGAAATACAAGTAAATTCACTGTGCGAGCCTTGAAGCCACAGGTGTTGGTGTTGTATCACAGGAACCAGGCGCCGCCGAAGACCCCAAGGCTATTGGAGGGAAGGTAAGTGTTAGCACAAACAATCACAGTACTTCAATTAGTAATCAACGTAAGATACCAGAGAAGCTTACCTAAACCCAACAGGGAATGACTCAGGATCGGGGGTTGTGGTGCAAGGGGCACGCAATCAGTTCCTTCAGTCTGACACAAGATGGAAGTGTGGACCGTCAACATCTGCAGGGTTTGTGGAAGGTGCGTAGTTCTTGGTAAAAAGTAGTAGTACTGAAGAGACAAAGCGGAGACAAGTCCCAAAACAATCCAAAGGTCAGTTACAGGTGATCATGAACAGTTCGACAAAACCAGGGATGAGGCAGAGGCAGTCCGTTATCCGTTTTCCAAAGGTCAGAGATATAGCAGTTCGTGTAGACAAATCCAAGGAGTAAGAAGTTGCAATCCGTGGTCCGAGAGCCGAGGTCAGAAATCTGTGAGACTTGATCTTGAAACTGCTGGACAGTTTTGCAGGAGAACAGCTGAGAAGCAACGAGTGGTTTGAAATGGCCGGCTTTATACGCAGCCCTGGTCACGTGATCGGATAACAAACCACGTGATCGGCAAAGCATCCCGTAACCAGGAAGTAATGCGATCAGCCCGTACGCAACCTCCAAGGAAGTTGCCAATGAAAACGGGGAACCCAGTGAGGACGACCAACGCCCCTGCCCCGTAATAAGGACTGTTTACACCTCCCTCGCACCACAGGTAACCTGAGACCATGAAGTGGATGTGGATGTAACTTGGGAAGTCTAGCTATCCCATGTGTCCGGGATTCACCGAGAGTGGGCGAGACAGTCTCCCTACTTCTAATGGCCTGTATCGTGTTGGTGTTCCCTCCCCGTATGACATCTGTGCTAGCGGTTTAATTTTTCTTAAGATCTGTTTTTAACAAGAGAATGTCAGAGGTTAGAAAAGTTTCTAGATTGCCAGAGTGTTAGGATGGGTTAATGTTTAAGGATTTTGTTACCCACTGTCTCAAGATGTATAAAGTTTGTTCTATGACTAACGCTGTTTTATTTCACATTGTTTACCTTTTTTGGCAATTATGCCGAAACTAAGGATGCGTGTGTGTGCGCGATACCATTGATCACACTTGCACAAGCCTATATTGGTTTTATGATTGTATACATACTTTGTGTATAATGATTTTATGACATTAAGAATGATGTGGTTATTGATGTAAATTTTGTACTTAATCTTTTGTATTTTGAAACATTTTACTTTCATGTATTTTTTGTATTTTTTTCCAAATGAAGTTATTGATGGTGATGAATACATAGTGCCTGAATGAACAGTATGGCTCTCTCCTGGATGTCTGTGAGGTTATTCGATGACACAAAGGTTGGTAACTACCTTTGCCAGCGTCCATGCTTGGGGAGTGTAAGGAACTCATGGTGGCAACAGTAAAGACCAACAAAAGTGATCACAGTTCAAGGGTGTTTATTAAACTGTATGCAGGTCGCAAAAATGCCTGATCTAAACCTAAATTTAAGATGGGAGTAAGAGTCGACCATCAAATAAAAATAAGGCAGTCATAGTGGCATTGTGTCAAATAAAAAGGGCCTATGCAAAGAAACCTATTGCCAAACCTTACAACTAATACAAAAAGGGTGTGGGATGACTTTCAAGAAAAGAAAGAAGTATTCACAAATGATATGTCAGGATGCAGTAGCTTGTACTCCCTTCGCCACGTTTTGAGCACGGGTAAAAGTGGAATATTGGAGCACAGCACACTCTCGAGCCTCCCCAGCACGAGACAACAGTTCCATTTACAGCTATCAGGACCGTCGATGACCAAGTCTTGTTTCTCTTGAAAGTCTCTTGTCTTCAATAACAAGACAAAGGTTCCTTCAACAAAATGAAAGTTTGTCTCCTGTTTTTACTTAGGGTGAGGATTTTTTACCCCTGGGTCCCTCTCTTCTGGGCGCTGACCCCTTTTCCTCGTGGTGTTGGGCGATCAGTTTTGACCCCTCAGAGCTCTCTCTTTCCCGGCTTGGATCCTAAAACAGTTCCTATAGATATCAAGGCATTTGGGGCTGTGGTTTTCTGGTCACGTGGGCCTGATAGTTTGATCATGACAAACAACAAAATAACACAAAGTTCTGTTCTACGTATTTCTTGGGTGATGGATTCACCCCTGGTTCCCCCTCTTCCAGGCTCTGACCCTTCACAAATTGTACTCCACAAATCAAATAACAGTTCCTTCTCTTAATGGCTTTGGGGGATGGCATCACCCCTGGATCTCCCTCATTCAGGCTCAGACCCCTCTCGACTGTTAGCCTCCCTCCACCGGGTTCACTATGGCTTTTCTGTCCTTCACAATTCTTAACGTCTTTTTAAACAGATCTAGTGGACATCCTCGGCCGGGTTCACTCTTCTCAACACACAGTTTCTTGGGACTTTAGACTTTGCCCCTTCTCGTCAGCATCCCTCTTCTGGGTTCAGACTTGCCAACTTCACATTCACTTTCAATGTTTACTGTAGTCACTTCCCTTGCTTTGTCATGTGGCGGCATTCTCTTCCCTTGCTTTCTTTATAGTATGTAGATCAAAGGCTTTCGACTGTACAGGGATTTTGCTTGACCTCCTGTATGACCACTTTGACCTATCTTGGCGGCTCTCCTACGGCCTTCTGGTTTCTGTAGTTTTACTTAGACAGGGATTGACCAGAGTCTCTCGAGTTAGCACCCATGTGGTGACGGTTCCCTCTACAGCTAGTCTCCCCTCACTTTTACAGTTCTTTGAACTTGGTTCAACTTGCCCCTTTGCGTCTTTTATTCACCACAGCCTGGTTCGTATCGGCTCTCCTCTCGACTCACCGGCTGTGATGAACCGCTTGGCGTTCCTCTTTACTGGAGTCAAGGCCGGTACCACAGAAGCAGGAGTCTCCCTCGCTCTGGCTTATTGGCATCAATCCGCTCCATGTACCGTCGACAGTGGTTGAAGTGAGCGGGAGCGGTTGGGAATGGTGCTCCTCTACTTTTTAAATTAAGTTTTACTGTTCCTATAATTTTATTTTAAAAAGAAACCATTCCAGAATGGTTTAGTTTTAAAATAAAAGTGTAGGAAGAAATTGAAACTTGCACTTTCAGTGCACTGCAAAGGACGTTCCCTTAAACAGCAAGTGCATGTGTTTGGGGGTTTGTATTTTGTGTGTGGGGGGTGTGGTGATGGGGTTTGTGGGGAGTGGGTGAAGGACAGCAGGGAACATAGCTCTGCTACTTCTTTTCATACACTTCGACCACTGACTGTCAACATCTGTTGCAGCACACTTGCGCTATTGTCCTCTGTCTTACGTTTCTCTCAGCAGAGGGTTTGCAGGGTTTTGTCAAAAAGGGCAAGGTCCTGTCTCTCCTCGTCAGCCTCTCGATATTTGCCACCTTCCTCCTACTTTTGAACCACCGGGTCTGGATAGCTGTCTCGTCGTGCAGTCTGCCTTGTTCGTACTGTGCTCTCTTGCTCCACCTTTTCTCCCTTTGGCGAAAGGAAAGGGCCGTCAGGTGTGTGTGATTCTGATTAATCGCCTGACTCTGCCTGACCCTTGTGTCAGGACATGTCAGGTAAACCGTTTTCCAATTAGTCCTTTGTGTTTTATGTCGGGAGGAAGAATTTGTATCAGAAAAGGGGAGAATTTGAGTTTCGGGTGTTCTGCAGGGTCAGAAGGGAAAGAGGTGTTACATGTAATGATAACCCTCATATTGGCGATCTCGGAAGGGTACACTTATTTGGGGTTCTAACCCAATAAGGTGGATTTGTGGAACCAACGGGAATAACCGGGATGGTGAAATGAACAAGGGGGATTGTGGGAAGAGTAGTTTTTTGTCCTAATAAATCGGGTGTTCGGAAAAGAATATCCAGAGGGACGTTGAGCCGAAGGATGGGGAGTATTCAAGTGGAGACAGGGGAAACAGGGATTCTGGGATATATACTTTTTGGGTGCAACTGGGATTGGGACCTTCGAGGATTGGATGTTGGATCTGGGCAGGAGAGATTTACTGGGAGGAAGCGAGGCAGAGGTATTATAACCTATATAGGTTTTACGGAATTCACCCTCCTCGCCTTCTCCTGGCATGTGTCATACCGCGTCTCACCTGGGGTATTTCCCTGAGCACAACCCCAGTCTCCCCTAGCCAGGTGATCCTCTCTTGTTCGTCCACTCCCAGGGTTGGGGCCTGAGAATGTCAGGCCTTCCCAAGCCACCTGAATAAGGGGTTCCTGAGGTTTGCTTGGGAGAATACCCTCAGTTTTCTCACAGGAGACATTTCCCTTTGCTCCAGTAATATCAATAAAGAATTAGGAATAATTTGTAGAGTTAATACGTTTACCAAAACGGCCTTAACCTTCTGTCTATCCTAGCAAACCTTCTGTCTATCCGAGCAATGAAGGTCTTGAAGAAGAACCACATGGGCTATTCATCGGCCTGACTGGAAGGAATGCATAGATTTCCCCCATCAGATGAAAAGCCCAACACAAGGCTTTTTCCCCTAAAGCCTAGAGAGTTGGAAACTTCTGTCTTTGAGTAAGCCTAAAAGTCGAATACCCACTGTATTGTGGTCAATCTTCCAATATGTGAAGTTGCATCAAAAGTGGAACAAACAGCACACACACACCCATCAAGCCATCCTTAGAGAAACCATCTGCAGGGTTCTGCAATACTTTACAGGTGCATTACGTGCACATTTGGAAAACCTTCACATGTACTGTCTTGACTTTACCTTACATGCACAATACGTTCACAAGTTGTACACCTTATTTTATTTATTTATTTATATACAGGAGGAAAAATGCTTCTTTGATCACAAAAAAACGTACGATAGATAAGAAAAGATAAGAAATCAAATTTGACGGGAAGCAGTGAGCTTCTTACAATGGGGTGAGTTTGAGGGACATTGTGTCCAGGTTGTGGAGGGGAGTAATTGGAACAGTCACCAGGGACAATACATAAGTAGACATATATAGATTATAGACAATGAACATTGGACATTTTTATGTGCCGGTAGGTGGTACGGCCAGCTGTGCTTGGGATGTGACCATGATGGGTGAAGTGCTAGAATGCAGGCAGATGAAGTGAGGGACAGAGGCAGGTTAGCAGTGAGGGAAACATGTTAGCTAGCAGGCAGATGCGAGGTAGGTTAAGAGGGTAACTCGAAATCGAGGCGGTAGGCTTTTAGTTTGGTTTTGAACAAATCTGTGTGGGCTGTTTCTCTGATGTTCGGGTGAAGAGAATTCCATGAAAGTGAAACAAGAAGAGAGGAGGAGCGGAAGAGAGAGGAAGCACAGGGAGGGCAAAATGCCACAAGCGTAGTCGAGGAAGCAGAGCAGAGATTACGAGAAGGCATGTAGGTGAAGCGAGGGAGTTCAAAGAGAGTCCTGGTAGCGAAGTTAATGATCTTGTCAAGAGGACAGAAAGGATAGTTGGGGAGACCAAAAAGGATGCTGGCACAGTAATCCAGTTTAGAGAAGACAAGTGTGGTTAAGAGATGCTTGGTGGTGTTGAAAGGAAGAAGGTGCCTTATCTGATATGGTACATTGTATGTGCTTGGTGCATTTGCAAAGCATTAGGCCAATTAAGTTTATATTAATTTAAGGAATGGAGGTTATGGAATTAGCTTTTATATGAGATATAAATATCCTGTTTTAGGCCCACATGCATCATGGCAGTGTACATTCAGGGCCTGCTGTGCCTAGAGACCCAAGCTACTCCCCACTAATGATGCCCAATGAGGCTGAAACCTGTCTGAGGATCCTTGTGGTCTCGTGCAGCGGGGATGTGACCTAACAGTTTTGGGGTGTGACCAGGCTTGATTTGCATATATCCTTTCCTCTTTCTGTAATAGCTTTGCAGGCTAAAGGACGATGGTTTGGAGGGTTGCCCAGAACTGTGCCAGAGGCCGAGATTCATTCTAAACCTTCCAGCCATCACCTTTCGTTTTACATGTAGGGAACAAGAATTAAAGGAGGTCCCCACCACGTGACCAGCAGCCCCAGACTCAGCCACTCCAGCCAAATCTCATCTTAGGTCCTGCACTCCATTCAGTGTCCCTCGATCCCCCATCTCAAGTAACCACACAAAAAACAAGCTGGTGCCTCTTCAAACCTGAGCCCAGCGTTCTGACACACAATTCTCACTCCATGGCACAGGCTTCCCCATTGCGCATCTGCATCCTGAAAGCAGCGCAACCCAGTAGAAAGGTTATCAATAGTAGAGTGGCGAGCTGAGCACCGCTGAGAAGTGGTTTGGGCCCCCATTTCCAAGGCAACCCAAGTTTGGCTCAGAAAGACTTTACAGAATGGGAAAGAGGAGGCATATCCGAATGATCTCAACTCTACAATGCAAGGGTCCTCATTATTTTTGCAGAATGCAAAACTCGTTTTCAGGTCCCTCAAAAAGAATGCTTCTGCTATACGCAGATCAAACAGTGGATTACAAATCCAGATGTCCGAAAACCGGGTTCCGGCTCGCCAACAGCGTTGGAACTCACAATGATACAATTCAAATGGTCAAGGCCTCTAAGTTATGCCAACTGCTAGACAAATCAGACCCCTCTCAACAAAAGTTCCACAACATGTTACCTTGGGAGAAGGTTCAGAACAAAAACATCAGAGAACAATATTGGGGTACGATTTGGAAAAGGGACAACCAATCTTCTCACTACATTTCCAACAGGGAGTGTGCTTTTAAAATTCTTTACAGTTCTTTATAGTTGGTACATGTATCTTACCTGCATACACAGGATGAAATCATCCATATTGCCTTCATGTTGGAGTGGATGCAGGGAGAGGGGAAACATGATACACATGTGGTTGTCCTGTTACCAGGATAATATTTTGTGGAAGGAGATTCTCTCCCACATTAAAGACATCACTGGTGTGCAGCTGCCTTTTGATCCCTTGGTGGGGATCGTGGGAGATGAAGCAGAAGGTGGCCATTCCTCCATGGGAGTTCATTCCCCCCCCCCGATCACACATATACTGACGGAAGCGACAATAACCCTGCAGGCCATATCTTCTGTCTTCGGTGGTACAAGATGTGGGAAATTGGGGCAGCCTAGAAAGTAACAGCTGCCTTGCAAGGCTTTCTCCTGATATCGCCAGAGTGATCTCTGCTGCAGAACCTTTGCTCCAGTTTTCAACAGCAGGTTATCAAACCAGGACTGCTGAAATACTTTTCCCTAATATAGTCACCTACTGACAGAAACAGCAACATTTAAGGTGCAGCAGCGGGACCTGCCGCGTGGAGTGCAACCTTGCGCTTAGTGCCACACATTGGCTGCGAAGAGGGATGAAGCTCACATCTAGAGGCGTGAACTTGCAACTTACTTGGACTCACTTATAGCCTGCCCTGAACAGGATTGAGGGTTGAGGAACAATGATGAGGAAATTCAACTTCATTTAATTCAATCACTGTTCATTTGGAATTCATTTGTATGAACTTGACGTTTGCAATTCATTTTTTCATTTTTGTGTTATACTTTGCCTGTTGTGCCCAAAAATCATAAATAAAGTTATGTAAAAAAAATAAAAAACATTATCTATCCCTAGAACAACTGACTATTCCTGAATGCTCAGCAGTATGTCGGGGCACACTACCTGCACATTTGACGAATATTGCATGCATGTTGCCTGCACAATTAGAGAACATTGCACTTGAAAATGTACATTCCATTCACAGTTGCATATTGAAAATGGCTTAATCCGCTTATAAAAGTGACCAATGCAACAATTATTTTAAGATTTATCATCAATATCATCACCTGTTTAAAAAGAAAATAAAGACAACAACCTTCTACCTGTAATGTGAGTGCAGCATCGAGAATTGCAGCTACAAAGCTGCCACCTAGCAGCCATCACTGGAATTTCATCTCCAGATCAGAGCTGCTTAGCAATGCATAGAGGTAAGAAAAGCAGCTGGAAACCTTGCCCTTTGCTCCATATTAAAAAATTGTTGTTATCTTACAGGCAGTGCTGTTTTATACATAACTTGCTGACAGTTCTCAAGGATGCAACACCGACCCCATACCAGTATGTTGGCATCCTTTTTCTTAAGATTTCATTAGTGCAGTTTTCGTCCAAGGGATCAGCGATGTGATTGAAGCATTGGGGCAAGTTTACAATTCACCATCAACATTCCGGGGGATGTAAAATAAGCAACGAAAAATCCTTCTCTCTGTAATATGAAAGTAGATTAGCGCATTTCAGCTAAAAAAAAAGCCACAGTGCCATCAGCGGAATTTATCCTCCAGGTATATGTTATAATATGATATTTATTTGATTTGAGAAGGATATTGCCCCACAGACCTCTATAGATGTTTTCAGATGGGCTTTTGGCAATTGGTTTCTCTGCATGCTGCTGTTTTGATTATCATGGATCTATATGTTTTTATATAACTTTAATCCTTAGTACCATTTGTTTATATGGACTCTGGTCCATTGGTCATTATGGATGTGTCTGCTTTTAGATGAATGATGGTCCATTGATTACTGTTATCTGTCCAAGTATTCCTGGAGGTGCACATTTCTCCATAGTTCCAGCTTGTTGACCATGGTTGTATAGAAACCATGGCTGTCTGTGTAGGTACGGACATTGGTTTAGGTTAAGAAAGCGCTTGACAAACAGGTATATTCAAAGAAATACAGTTGTGCAGTTCTTTAGATAATAGGAACAGTTAACAAACTAAAGAAGTAGGTGGAGGGAGATCTGCAGTACAAAGGGCTTGTGGGTGTTTTTCTTGGTCTAAAGTCTCCTTTGTCAGAAGCATCAGTCATATAATTTCTGGATATAGTCCAGGTCCAAATGACTGCGTCATTTTCTGTGAATCTGTATCTTATTATGTTATGCCATATGTTTCTGATCACATCAGTGATTTGAAATCAATGCTTTCATTCTATATCAGCCTGGCATATCTCGCATTAGCAGAACGTTACAAATCTATAAACGCAAACTCTCCTATTGCTGGGACGCGTTTTTGCTATAACCTTGCTTTTCTAGAACGTCTTCCTCCATTTACAGATCACATTAGTTCTAGCTTTGCCATCCGTATACAGGGCAGTATCGGCCAATGTATGTTTTGCTGGATGGCAATGCCAATTAAGAGTATTGAAAAATAAGGTGACTCATTTCAGGACATGGAAGGCAATTTTGTCACCTTTCCTTTGGCAAGAACTAGACAATAGCCATTAAAATTCAGAGCAGGCGGTCACCCGATTGCTGTAGTGCAAAGGCGGATGTTGCACCTGTGCTCTCTAATTAGATGGAGCGGAGGCCTGCTTGCTCAACCATACTGCTAATGTTCCTCTGTTAGTGCTTACACCTGTCCCTGATTTGCATGGCTGCTCCCCGCTTTAGATGATCATTGCTCTATGGGGTGCTATGGCTCCATTTGCCATGATTTTACTTTAGAATTTGAATAGGTCTTTCAGACATCACTGCGAATAAGAGGATGAAACATGTGATAGGTTGCCTGAACTGATGCTTCTAAACTACTGTGGATACCGTGGGCAGAATTTTCCAAATTCTTTGGGCGGGACCATGACATTACATGAGTTCTCTATTCAGGAAATCCGTCCTGTTTCACCGTCAAACTAGTCTGGCCTGTTGCGGTGGCCATGTGTGCTGTGAATTCGGCAACAAGCAATCCCAGATGTGTTTCACCCTCATTGGGCTTCTTAATCGGGGTGCAGGTACATTCTATAAGCACAACAAGCAAGGATATGCCTGGATACACCCTCTCCACTTGCGTAATTTACATAGAGAACAAAATTTTTGATGACATGCTTGAGCAAGCGCTTCACAACCACTGGGACTACACCAGACAGCATTTTCTTCAGCAGATTGCAGTTTATCTATGACATTGCAAATCAGTACAATCCTGCAACTTCTCTCTGTAAAGGATTACATTATTTTTCTTTGGTAATGATGTAGATTTTTCAGGTATCCAGTGATGATGTTGCTAATGAAAATGTCGTATGGAGGCAATGTTTTTTCAAACGTGCACCCTGTCTACTATCAGGGAATATTTGGGCATTCTGGCCAAATATACTATGACGGAAGGTTGGAATAATTAATAACAACAGCCATAGAATATGTTGGGAAGGCTTTTCAGGAGTCAGGGTAAAAAACATCGACCCGCTGGAAAGGTTTTTGCTGGCGACATTTCCACACAGAACAGTTTTTATGTCTCTCGCTCTCATATATGAAAAGTTTTTAAGTTGAGTTTACTACCTATAGAAAGGTAATATCTACAAATGTTGGGAATTCCATTGTTAACGACCAAAGTCGGTCCAAAAACTAAAGTATTTCCTCAATATAGTCCATAGAACTACAAATGATACCCTAACTCACATGACAGCACATACACAAGACTCTCTTTAAGGATGGATGTGAGCTACATAATATTTAAATCAAGCGTTGTGAAGAACTTGTGTAATGAAGGTAAGGTTTCATTTGTAGTGTGATGGATTTTGTACCTTAAGGTTAGCATTCCCAACGTTTGTAGATTTTAGTTTTTCCCTTTGGACTGAGTGTACCCTAAGGTTGGCATTTCTGGCATTTTCCAACATTTGTAAACTTCATCTTTTTATAAGTAGCAACAATCACCTTTTTGCACTGATTTCCTTTGTTTCTGTTGGTGTGTATATGTGTTTCTCATTGTGTCTATGTGTGTGTTTTTCATTATGTGCATGTGTTTGTTTAGCCAAAATGTATTGGTAGTGTGTTTTAGTTTTATGCGTAGCTTTAAGTGTCTATGCATATTAATTCAGAACGTATTTAAGCACTAATGCATATTCCAAGCGTATTGTCTATGCTTATGCATATTCCAATTGTACTGCATATTGCTTGTGACTCTCTCTCTCTCTCACTATTCTTCCCTCCGGTACGACCCGCACAGCTGGACACACTCTGGATGCCCTTATCTCTGGCGAAATCCCTATCTCTAACACAGTCACCACACCACTCTCCTCGTCTGACCACTCTCTCCTCCCACTTGGGGCCCCTTGGCCCTCTATCTGAGCCACCCCTGCACTGCCAGCCTCCTTCCCCGTGATTCGACCGATGAAGCAAGTTTCAGTCACTGCTTTTGGTTCCACCTTCATCCCTCCTCCCACCCTGCCTCTGACTTTGCCCTCCAGTCATGAGGATCCACCTAAAACCTGCCTTCAAGTGCAACGGCTGGTATGACTCAGATCTAGCATCCTTGAAACATAAGTGCAGAGTTGCTGAACGGAAGTGGCCGACCTCGTGTTCATCCTCTGACAAACTGGCTTTTCACCTGCTACAAAGGCAATACTGTTTCTCTATCCGCTCCAAGAAGAGGGCCCACTTCCAAGCCTACATCTCTGGAGTCACTAACATGGCTGTACTTTTCAAAATCTGCAGGAAACTCGCTAATTCAACTGCAGTCTCCACCTCGCTCCTTCCTTCACAAGCTCTCTGCCTTAGACTTCCATTTCACATCTAGTTTAGTTTAGTTTAGTTTATTCATTTGTATTGCGCACCAGACCCGAGGGTATGAGGGCGCATGAGCAGCAAGGTGATTCAAAGCTTGGTTACAGGTTGCTTATACTTTACATTACATAATTACAGTGTGACAATGAAGGAACATGTGTACAGTTTGACAGGAGAGAATGCAGTAAATATATTTAAAGAATTACAAATATTTACAAATTTAGTATTACAAATTTACAGATTCACTTAAAGCATGCAACGCGGAGAGCAGCCGTGTGGTGTTAGAGGTGTTGGTGGTTCGTGTTCTTTAACCAATGGATGTAGTTGCGTCTAAAAAGTGAGTAAGATTGGGGAGTTCTGAGCGATGCTGGTAAGGAGTTCCAGTGTTGAGGTGCTTTCACCTGGAAGCTGTTGGCACCCATTTTGGTGCGTTTAAACCTGGGGACAGTGAGCAGATTAGCATTGGAGGTTCTGGTGGGTCTGATGGGGGTGTGTTTGCATATTCTGTCTGCCAGATAGCGTGGGGCAGCATTATTCAGGCATTTGTGGGTGAGCGATGCTACTTTAAGCAGGATTTTGTCTGTTGTGCTGAGCCAGTTAGGGAATTTCCTGATATTGGAAATGTGTTCCCTCCTGGGAATATTGAGCGCTGCCCTAAGAGCGTTGTTTTGTAGCGTCTGAATTTTGTTGGTGATTTGCTTGGTGGCTCCTATGTAGAGGGCGTTACAATAGTCCAGTTTGGATAATACCAATGCTCTGGCTAGTGTAGTGCAGCTGTGGGTGGAGAAGAAGGGTTTGGCTGCTCTTATAAGCTTACATGTGTAGGCCGTAGAGGATGCCATCGAGCTAACCTGTTTGTGGAAGGTTAGGGAGGAGTCGAGGTTTATTCCTAGGGTTTTTACTTCTTTGGAAACCTTGATTAGGTTCTGTTCTGACTTGAGTGTCATGTAGACCGTTGAAACCTCCGTCCTCAAGTGACGCACAGGGGAACTAAAAGAAACCCGCTGTGCAACCTTTGGGGCCACAGGTGGGAGATGTTACTTCCCGGATCCACGGAACCTCTGGAACACCAATGCTGCTGTCAAAAAGAGCGAGGTTAAGTACAAGGCAATTACAGTATATAATCACAATAACCAAAGAATCTGAATAGTCTTACCTATGCGGTGTTTGGAAAACCCAGGAGACCTAGGAGGGAGGTTCGAGACTCAGATGAGGCGGTCCCTAGAACATGAGGACCGCAGACAAGTGTGGATGCAGGACAGACCACCTGTAGGACTGAAGGCGTGACTTGAATCCCAAAAAGGGAAATGGCGTAAAAGTTCAACAAGGTACCAAGGGATGATCCGAAGGCAAGTCAGGGTCGTGTCCGAAATCCAGCAACAGGTAAACAGTTCCAAGCAAAGGTACAAAGGGGTAATCCGAAGGAGTCCAAGAGAGAGTTCCAAGATCAAGGTAAACCAGGAAAGCAAATCAAAACGTAACGCCAAACAGGGTCTGAAGACAGCTGAGAAGCAATGAGTGTTCCGTGTCTCAAGCCTTATATACTGAGTGTTTCGGGGTCATGTGACGTCCACCAAGGTCACGTGAGGAACGCCACTCTGGATCACGTGAGCAAGTGACCGATCGGCGTGGAGATGTAACGCCGCCTCTTCTGCTGTATGTTCTCCATGGCAACTGCCAGTGCAGGAAGGGTTGCAATCGAGCCCGTAAATCATACCTGGTACGGAGCTTTCGGTCCTTTGGGTAAACCGAATCACATGAGCCTCGAACCTTGGAGGGAGGTGTTGGGGAAATGTGAACAGTATTCTGGTGTGCAGTGGATCGGTGTGCAGAGGATCGCTTAACAGGTTCCCATCTATGATGAAGTTGGCATAGTTGTGGTCGAGTTTGGTTAGGTTGAAAGTGGAACCAAGGATGATGAGTTCAGTTTTGTCATCATTCAGGCATAGACTGTGCGAAGCCATCCATGCCTGGATGATGAGATACACCTTGTTCACCAAGGCCAAATCCTGGTTGTAATCTCCCGTCAACGGGATGAGGATCTGTGTATCATCGGCGTAGTTAGTGTAGGTGATACCCAGGCCATCTAGATCATCAAACAGGGGCTTCGTGAACACGTTGTACAGAGTGGGGGAGACGCACGAGCCCTGTGGGACTCCACACGTAATGGGGATGGGTTCGGCGGCGGCAGAGGAGGAGAAGACTCGCATGGATCTGTTGTCGAGGAATGACTCAATCCAACTGATGGCTTCTTGTGAAAAGTGGGCAGCTGAGTCTAAATGATTACGTAGGATTTTATGGTCAACTAGGTCAAACGCTGCGGAGAGGTCTAACAAGAGTAGTAATGCAGTTTTCCCGTTATCTCTAAGGACGTCTATTTGGGCTTTCAGATCTATCAGAGCGGTTTCAGTTCCATGTTGGGGTCTGAAGCCGGATTGTCTTATTCCTAGAAGGTGGTTTGTTTCAAGATACTTTTGGATTTGTTGGTATGCTGTCTTGTCTAGTATCTTGAGCAGGAATGGGACGGTGGTAATCGGTCTGTAGTTGGTTGGGATGGACGGGTCGAGGGAGGGTTTTTTGAGGAGAGGGAGGACCTAGGACTCTTTAAGGTTACTGGGGACTGTTCCTGAGGAAAAAGAGGCATTGATGAGTCTGGTGATGAATGGCGAGAGGTCTCTTGCCGCATCTTTAATGATTTGTGGGGGGCAGAGGTCGCCTTTGCAGTTGGAGGGTTTAAGGCCAAGAATGATTTTTTCTACTTCGAGAGAAGAGACTTTGGAAAAGCTGAAGCGAGCAGTGTTGGGTGTGTGGTGTGAGGGTGGAGGGCTCGAGTGGGCGTTGGTGGGGTTGGTAAGATTGGTGAGGGAGTCTTTCTTATTTTTAATTTTTGTTTGAAGGCCAGTGACTTTGTTGTTTAGTGCATTTTGGACACTGGTGCACCATTGTTTGTTTTTAATGCAAGTATCTGGGATTGTTACCGGGGTTTCCAATTCTTTCAGGATAGTAAATAATTCTCTGGAGCTGGAGTTGGATTGTGAGATTCTCTGGTTATAGGATTCTTGTTTGGCCGCTATGATTTCTTTTTTATAGTTGGCCGTTATTTTGTTAAGCAATAGTTTGTTGTGGTCAGTCGGAGATTGTCTCCAGACTTTTTCCAGTTTACTCTTTTCCAATCTAAGGGTTTTAAGATGGCTGGAGAACCATTGGTTGAGGTGCTTTTTTGGTTTGGATTTTCTACGTTTCAATGGTGCAATGGCGTCTAAGGCTATGCGCATGGTGTTGTTATAGCCTTCTACGAGGTCATAGGGATTAGAGTCTTGGAGTTGGCTAAGTGTAGGAAGAATGAGCGGGATCAGTTTTTCTACTGTAATATTTTTTTTGCTTCTCGTGTGGATGGCTGGGGCTAGTGCCATGTTGGTTGTAGGGCTTGAGGCCTCAAGTGAGAAGGAGAGGAGATGGTGGTCGGTCCAGGATTGGGGAGTGTTGTTAGTGATCGATACGGCACAGTTGTAGACTGCTATCCAATCAAGGGTTCTCCCTTTGTTATGGGTGGGGCTGGTTACTTTTTGTGTGAAGCCTAGTTCAGATAGGGTGTTACTGATGAGAGTGGCTTGATTGTCTTTGGGGTCTTTGTAGCCTAAATTGAAGTCTCCTAAGAGGAGGCATTGTGAGGAGTTTTTTAGGCTGTCGGTAAGGATGGCATTAAGGTCTTCCTCGAAAGGTCCCAGGGGTCCAGGCGGTCTGTATAGTAAGTGAATGGATATTGTTTGGGAGTTGGCGGTGGGTAGCTTGGCTGTAAGTGATTCACATGATGGGAGGTGTGTAGCGGAGTTAAGTCTGATGTTAAGGTGGGTCTTGGCAATGATGGCCAAACCACCGCCTTTAGCTTCAGTTCTGTCCGATCGGATGATGGTGTAGTCAGTGGGGATGGCTAGCGAAAGGGCTGGGCCTGCGGCTGCATGAAGCCAGGACTCTGTTATGGCTAGGAGGTCTAGATCTTCAGCTAAAATGAGATCAGCGATGTCCGTGGCATGGGCAATCATGGAACGTGCGTTGATGAGGGCACCTTTTATAGGTAGGGTTTTGGCTTTGGCAGGGGTGGGGGTGGTAGCTGTGATGAGCGCTCTATTGTTGGTTGTAGTGGAGTTGACGGGTTTAGGTTCGGGTTTTTTTAGCGTAAGATTAGCGCAGGTGCTAATGGATGTTCGGTATGTGAGTATGGATTGTGTGGAGTCCCTGGCTCTAGGCTCGTGTATTTTGGGAAGTCTGGATCGTAATCTGGTCAGCCTGTCCGAAAGGCATGGGGGAGCGAGTAGGGTAAGCATGATTGTGGTGCTGGGCTCTGTGAGGGTGGGTGATGTGGTGCCTAGGCTGGTCAGGTTAAGGGGTGAGCTGGGCAGGCATGCGGAATTGGTGATGTGGAGAATGATTCTCAGTAGTATAGAGTAAAGGCCCGGGAGGAACATTATGTGAGGTGGGTAGGGTGCAGTGTGTGTCCTGTCTAGGGTCAAAATCAAGCAGTAGGCGCGTAAGTGTAGTCAGTGCGGCCTGCTTGGAGTAGCCGAGTACTACCTAATCCAAGTAGCGCATGGTTGCAGATTGGCATCTGACTCAGATACAGGTATGCAAAGTGGCCCTTAGATTAGAATAGCGCAGATGTGCAGATAAGCAGTTAGAATCAAAAATAGCAAGCGTTTGTCAATTAGCACAGCATAAGGTTTAGGATGGCACCAGTGTACCAATTAACATCTTGGATCGGAGTAGCGCATGAGTTCAGAGTGGCGCATATATTCAGAAAAGCGCCTGGATTGGGAATAGCAACTAGGTTCAGAGTAACACTTAGTACAAGATAACACCTAGATTCAGAGTAACCCCTGAATTCAGAATAGCACTTAGATTAAACGTGACAGGAGTTTGCAGATTAAGCACAACATTGAGTTTAGCGGCTATAAAAATATGTTGTGCGAGGACACATTGGGCTGCAGGTCAACAGATCTAGAGGCAATTGGTGAGCAGATCAGCAGAACAAAGCAGATGCTCACAATGCGGTTAAAAATGGCAACTAGAATTGCATAGGGTAACAGAGCAGCAGTGAGGCACAGTGCAGTTATATGTTACAGGGCTGATTAGCGACACAATAGTCTAAATACGATTGAGCACCTATGTACTGGAAGTGGCAGCAAGGGCATGGCTTGCTCAGAACCTTACAGGCGGACTAAATGTTAATGTGCATCTAGATATTAAATGAGGTTTAACAGTAGTATTGAATAAGTAAAGCAATGCCATGCAGAGGTGTGTAAGGCAAAACCGTGCGATATGGCATTTGGAGTGGCAGTGTACAGAGTTGCTTAGTCAGTGTGATCCATCCGTACATAACGCCGGACACAAAAGGTTTGCTGGAAGTAGGTAAGGCGGTGCGAGTGTAGCACTAGGCTGCATTGTTTATGAAACGATCTGCTGGTAAGGATGGGAGGGGCTTCTGGTTGGCTGTTACAAGTTTGACTTTAATATTGTTAGTGGGGTGTCTCACCGTGTTGGCAGCCGTCCTGGGGGGGAAGATAAGGTAGAGGCACGACGTAGAGCTTGGACCTGGAGCAGCCCGCAGCGCGGCACGCTCGGTCAGCTCAGTCAGCTGGCCTTTTTCCTAGGCCTTCTTCCGCAGTCCGGCTTCCGCCTGCCGGTGGTTGGACTGCAGCAAAGAGGAAGGCTGCCCCAATTGGCTGGCTCCTGGATGCCTGGTTCCTGGAGGACAGGGTCATGCAAGTCGATAGACCACGGCGGCGGCCATCTTGGAAACGGGACACATCTCGGGATTTCGATCGTGGATTCTCAGCGTGGCTTGCCAAGTTGGTGACAAAGGTAGGGCACAAAAACGAACAAATCTGGAAGCTGGTAGGAGGGTAGGCAGTGGGCCTTGGAGGGGCTGCTTGGCTACAGTTAATGTGCCTGAGCTTACCTCTACTCCCTATGCTGGATGCTGCTGGGTACGCTCCTGCAGCACGAGGCAGGGCTGGGAGCTCCTGCTCCGGAGAAAGGCGATGGTAAATTTCAGGACACCCTATACTCACTCTCCCCAAACCTCATCTCCACTGTGACACCCGCTCCCCTGTCTCCCTTGGCTCCCCTCCTCCCACCCCCTATATTCTCCTCCCTCCTGCCCATAGCACCTGATGATATGATATGATAGTTTATGATATGATATGATAGTTTATTTATATAGCACCTACACACAATGTGTTTCAAAGTGCTTCAAGGCAAGGGAGGGAACACGGGAAAATAAAATGACATTCTTACAGGCCATGAACAGTAAGGATGTGAAATTAACTATCGTATTTGGCCTGATGACTTTCAGATAGTGCAAGAGCTAAGACATAATAGATAAGGAAGGGAGGGGGAGAGTGGGAAGGAAATGGAAACAGACATGCGACTACCGTACTAGGCCTGACGACATTTCTGGTAGGGCCGGAGAAAAACAAAAGGTGAGGGAGAGGGGTGCAGAAAAGTAGGGGAGGAACAAAACAAGCGACTATCATACTAGGCCTGATGACATTTCAGATAGTGCTGGAGTGGGGGGGGGGGGTGGGGAGGAAAAAACCAGTAAGGGTAGAGGGGAGGAGACAGACGAGGTTGCTATCCTACTAGGTCCAGGGACAATTTTGATAGAGTAAGTGCATAGAAGAAAGTAAGGGGAGGAGATAGGAAAAGGGAAAAGGGAAAGGAGGAGGGAACAGAGAGTTAGCAGTCAAAAGAGTGGAGACGCAAGAGGGGAGAGTGAATACAATTGCAGAAGTCAGTGGTAACACATAATGTTGCAAGCCAGGATACAAGATGAAGATGGGAACAGCATGATTCAGGGCCACCAGTACAAAATGCAAAGGAAGTTCAGCATGAGAGTTGAGAAAGGGTGACGCACCGTCAATGAATGAAGTCCATAAAAGTCAAATCCAGCATTGGCCACAAGACGGTGATGGTGAAACCAGAATTTATCAGGACAGACTCCTGCAGGGTACAAGAATCAAGCAAACCTGGCAACACCTCTGTGCGAGAATGGTGGGGGCACAAGGGAACATCACGGGGGGACCGGAGGGGGTGGGGGTGGCCTTGTGTGACAGAGGGAGTAACACATGTTGGTACATGCTTACCTGCTGTCTGAGCAGGGGGTCGGGCCCTGTGTCCTCCTGGTCCGTACAGGTTCAAACAGGAATTGCCCATTTCTTCGTCTGCCCTTTGCTTTCGATGCCCGGGCGAGAGACGCCCTTGACCTAATAGTTAAGAGCAGGAAGGTAGAGGCAGGGCTAAGAAGGTGGGTGGTGCTTAGGCCAAGTGACTTAGATCCACTTGCACCTGCTCCCCATCTGCAAAGGAAAAGAGACTGGAGCGCTGGAGTTCTCTAGAGTGGTCCTCTCTATGAATGTCTCTTCCAAATGGGTGTCCCCTGCTCTTTTACAACCATTAAGGACAACATCTCCTCTCTCGCAGCAGCTCTTGCCGACTTCTGTAACCACTCGTTCGCCACTGGCTCTTTCCCTCTATCCCTCAAACATTCCCTTGTGCACCCTCTCTTAAAAAAGCCTTCTGCTGACTCCGCCTGCCCCGCTAACTATCGCCCAAACTCCACTATCCCCTTCCTGGTAAACTCTTGGAGAAGCTGGTCCTCTCCCAACTGACCCTCCACACTGAACTTGACCAACAATCTGAATTCTGGGCATCCAGAGGCACAGAAACTGCTCTCCTGAACACCTGTGAAGACATGCTAGCACATCTTTGATCTAACTCTCCTTCGGTTCTAGTTCTCCATGATCTCTCCTCTGCCTTTGACCGGGTCAAACATTCCATCCTCATAAAATGACTCTGTGATACCCTTGGCATCACGGACCGGGCACTGGAATGGCTGACCTCTTTCCTCACTAACAGCCCTTCCCTGTTACAATTGGGCCCTTTCTCCTCTACCACCACACTCTCTACCTGTGGCATCCCCCATGGCTCTATCCTATCCCTGTGGCTCCTCAATATCTATCTCGCCCCTCTTGCTCACCTGATCTCCTCGTTCTGTCCTCATTTCCAGTGTTATGCTGATGAAACACAGCTCTCCGCCAAACTTCCCTCTACTACCTCCACTTTCTCCTCTCTCATCCCCGATTGTCTGAGCGCCATGCAGGAATGGTGTACGACTAATGATCTCTGTCTTAATGCCAGTAAGACAGAGATCCTTCTGATTGGGACACATGTGCCCTGTTTTCCTCCTATCTTCTAGCCGCTCTCCTTGGTCCCTCTACCCTCACCATCCTGTGAGGTCAAAAACCCCGGGTCAACTTCGACTCTGTTCTCAGATTCACCTTTCATATCTTGGAACTTGCCAAGAAGGCCCATTTCCAACTGCACCTCCTCAGAGGCATTCTCCCCTTCTTCACCTTCCCTCAGAAGTTCAATGTTTCCAGAGCACCGGTCTCTCTAGGCTGGACTACTGCAACAGCCTCTTCCTCAATCTCCCCCTTCCCTCCCTCCAAATCCTTTACCTTGTCCACAGGGTTAAGCCCCCCTTTTCCAGGCGTTGGGAGGTGGGAAGAGAAAAGGCAGTTAAACAAACCCCAATCCTTGACCCCCCCCTTGTGCTATTATGTTTCTGTGCAGAAGCACGTTTCCAGCCTTGCCTCAGAGTACATATGCTGGCCAGTCTTCTCTTTATGTTAGAAATGCAAAGTCTACAGAAAGAGAAGAGCATCTGAGGAGTTCAGAGAGATGAAAGGTCTGGCAGATAAGAAGCAGTAACCTGCCTACTGAGGCTCCAGCATCGCAGAGACCGGATCACTGCGGTGGAGCAGCGATAGAGAGAGGGACGCTGGCTCCAGTCACACAGACACGAAGCAACCACATAGAATCTCAGGACAGCCACGCAGAGGCCCCATGCTACTGTAGAACAAACAGCAACAGCAAACCTCCCCTGTAGTCCTAATCCCCTAGATAACCATGGACCAGAATGGGGCAATATCCCTGGACTTACACATACTGTCTCGGATGATACAACCGTGAAACCTATCTTCCAGAACCAACAGATGTCCTGGGTTGCAATCCCAGATAGAGAAAGTAGGAAGAGTGGTAGTAGTGGAGGTGGAGTGGTAGCAGTAGGGGTAGTAGTAGGAGTGGTAATGGAAGGAGGAGCAGTAGGAATAGGTGCAGAGTAGTGTAGTGGGAGAGGAGCAGTAGCAGTAGTGGTAGGTAGGAGGTATAGGAGGAGTGGAAGTGGAGTAGTAGGAGGTGGAAACAGTGAACATCATAGGGTGGAGGCAGAAGAAAGGAGGGGTGAAACATTGGAGGGACAGGAATTGGAGGGGAAGAAATCAAGAGCATGTAGAGTAGAAGGGAAAGGTGGCTGTGAATGTGAGTGAACCATATGACCCTTACCAAGTATCACACTCCCTACCTTTCCCATTAGAACACTAACATCTGGCGAGGGTAGGGAAAGTTAGGAAGACCCTGATTAAAAAGAGCCTGCCTTCAGGGTGAATATCACTATGTCAAGGTAGACTCTAGATAGTAGGGCTCAATAATTTCTAGCACTAATCCGGGGCTGTAGACGCCTGGGCTAGGGAGGAAGTTTGTGGGCAGGCAATGGAGACAGCGATGGCCAATGGCCCATAAATATTTGAATAAAAACCTTTGAACCGTACTTGAGGTTTGGAGTGTTTTCTATGTCGTCTCTGACACATGCCTTTTATTCCCTTTTATTACAGGTACAAATCTCAACTGCGTCTGCTAGGCCACTCCTTTAATTAGATCTGCCTTATGTCATTTAAACGTTGCTTATCTACTTGTGAATCTGAAGCTGCGCTAGAAACTTCTGGGAGATACCTGAGGGCATCCTAACTTCTTTCTCCCCTATCATCCTCTACTCAGGAGGCCAGGGAAAGGCCATCGCTCTTGGACCCAAAACCTGGGGGTGGAGATGCGAGGGAGATGCCATGGAGGATCACTTGGGTAGAGGAGACTTGGGGAATGGCCGGGGGATGTCCTTCGGTGAGATACAGTATGCCCCATTTCCATTCCATCATGAACCCTTAATCCCATGGGCATTTGTGGGATAATGCTATCCTTTTTTCCTCTGCCCAGAAAAACCTCAGACATCCTAAATATGGAAACATTAGAAGGAGGACGAAGAAGGGAAGGTCTGCAGGCGAAACAGGGTATCCCCCTTTCTCTTAGAATGACCAATCTCCCATCCCCCTTCTTTTAGGGATAATTGTATACAATCTCCCCTTATTTCCCCCTATTCAAACCACTTTGGTACTTTGACGGGGAAGAGGTGATTAAGAGTAGTGAACATTAGAGTAGTGAGCCATTTCACCACTCTAGGACTGAGACGAGGAAGAAGCCTGCAGAGTGTTGTAAAGGTCAGACATGCCTCAACCGCTCCACTAATTGCAACCAGGTAATTACAATTAGGGACTCACACCTGCAATCTGTCAAGTGGTTGCAGGTGTATAAAAAGTGAGGAGGCAGCCGAGGTGGGTCCTGCCGGAGAGCCAGGACGCCAGCAGACGTTTCCAGGAAGCTGTGGAGTAAAGAGCCAGGCAGGCCACGAGAAGGCATCCGGTGGGGGAGCTTCATTGGTGGGAGGTCAGCAGTTGGAGCTGTGGACTCAGAAGAAAGAAGAAAAATGTCCGGCAGCGTCCGATGAGAGAAAGCAGAGCTGCGGGTGGGTTACAAAGAGAAAGTGAAAGAAAATGTGTCGGCAGAGCCGCAATTGAAACCCCAGCTGCCCGGAGGAAACACCAGTGACAAAAAGGATGCGCAAGACTAAATTAACATACAGAAACTCGTTGTTTTTGTTTGAATGTTTGAATCTGTTGTCTGTGTCTTGCTTCATGATGCCTTCACACTTCTTAAGCTCTGCCCCCACCCCCAAATATTGCTTTGCAACATTTTAGGCCCTATACTGTACCCTATTAACAGCACGTTAAGTGGGATAATTTCTTATCCCACTTAACGTGCTGTTAATAGGGTACAGTATTTAATCATGTCAGATAAGGGAAACAGATACTGTTTATTTAAGTAAATGTAAACTAGTAAGCAGCGCAGCAGGAGTGCAAGCTCTATTGTCATGAGTTTTGCAGATGCTATGAATTGATTGGATGAGACGTTTTCATATCCAGGCTACTAAGCTTCTTGAGTATTTGTGGGAAAGTTGGGTGAAATGAGTACCTACCTGAAAATCATTAAAATGATATAAGAAGGGTGCTACCTCTTCCACCTCCCAGCACCTCGTGCTCTTCTTCTTTGCTCCAGCGTCTCATGTTCATTGCATGATCGCAGTCCATTATGCTCCTCATCCCAGTCCCTCATAATTTTCTTTGTCACAGCCCCTCATGCCCTACCCCGTCCCAGTCTCTCATGCTGTCCCTCATTGCAGTCCCTTCTGCCCTTCCTCGTCTCCACCCATCACGGTCTTCCTTGTTGCAGTCCTTTGTGCTGTTCCTCGTTGCTGTCCCTCATACCTTACATTGTTGCAATCCCGGATGCTCTTCCTCATCCCATTCCCTCATTCTCTAACTCACTGCTGATCAGGATGAGCTTTCCCGCCCCAGTCCCTCATGCCCTTACTTATTAAAGTCCCTCATGCTCTTACTTATTAAAGTCCCCCATGCACTTGCGAGTCACAGTCACTCACACTGTTCCACATTCTAGTACCTGAAGCTCTTCCTCATTCCAATCCTCTGTGCTTTTCCTTATTGCAATCCCTTATGTTCTTCCACGCTGCAGTCCCTCACCATCTTTCCCATTGCAGTCTCTCATGCTCATCCTTGTTGCAGTCTTTCATTCTTTTCCCTACCACAGTCGCTTGTGCTCTTCCCCATCACAGTCCCTCATGCTCTTTCTCATTCCAGCCCTTTCTTCTCTTCCTCATCCAGGTCATTATTCCTCATCCCAATCTCAGTACCTCATTCTCTTTCTCATTCAATTCTCTCTTCCTTGTTCCAATCCCTATTCCTCTTCATCATCAGGTGGTAAAGAGAGGTGTGATGGGCACACCCGTGCCTTGGGCCGCCTTGTACTCACATACGCATGCATGCACACTGGAAGTAACGACACACACGTCTATGCTTTCCAAGGTGCCGGCGGCATCTGCCGCACGAACCGTCTTTATTGGTACCGCCCGAAACGAGGCTCGCGCTTGCGCTCCTTTTAACTGAAGACGTCACATCCCTCCTTTTCTTTCAACAGAAACAACTTTTGTAAAGACATTAAACTTGGTAACTGTAAACGGACCCAACGGGGGTCGCTGACCTGACTCGGATGTCGGCTCAGTCTCCTGAGTCCAGGACGTAGTCCTTGAGACGAACCGGCAATCTGCGATCATGTCGCATGGGATACCTGCTGCTGCTCCATGTGATTGACACGGGGCTATCAGTTTGTTGCGACATGTCCATTGGCAAGTCCACCGCCGGGTTCTCAGCCACTGCTTCGGGCCGGGAAACTTCTTCCGATTCCTCTTCCGGACTTTGGACATCTACCTTTTTGAAGAAGGATCGGTTTCGGGTGACGTCCCTCTCTAATTGGCCGCTGTGACCATGGTCCCCTTGACATGGGTAACTGTCCACGGATATGGTTCGTACGAGAGGGACAGCTTCCCTACAGGTCGACGATTACGCACGAGCACCGAGTCTCCCACTGCAACCTCTTTGTCTTGCGCACCTCTCCTCGCACTCTCCTTCACATTGCGCGCCGCTCTTTCCTCACAGACTTTGTCGTTGTCGATAACCCCAGGCTCCCGGCCCTCAATTTCCGGGATCAAACCTCTCTGGCAGCGTCCAAACAAGGCCTCGGCCGGGGCAACTCCGGTCGACTGGTGAGGCGTGGTTCGATATTCCCACAGGAACTCTACCAGTTTCTTCTTCAGGTCACCTCCTCCATTTGCCGATATTCTGAATACTTTGTTAATGGTCCTCATGAGTCTTTCAGCCTCTCCATTCACTCGAGGCGCGAAACTTTACGGTGCTGGATCCCTTTCTCTCTCAGGTACTGCGCAAACTGGCTCCCCGTGAACGACGGCCCATTGTCGGAGCACAGGATTTCGGGAAAACCTTGAGTCGCAAACATTTTGTCCAGGGCCATGGTGGTGTGATCGCTCGCCGTTGACTCCACTACCTCCACTTCGGGATATCTCGACCACTGATCGACTACGGCCAAAAAGTACATGCCCCTCCCAGTCGACCCAAAGTCAGCGTGGACTGTCCCCCACGGGATCTCACTCCTTTCCATGGAGCTGATGGGTGGAGCTCTCTCTATGGGACTTGCTGCTTGGCATGGCAAGCTCTTCCTCACGTGTGATTCCACTAGGCTTTCCAGATCCGGGAACCATACTTTGGGCCTCAGCCGCACCTTCGTCTTTGCGACCCCTTGATGTCCTGTGTGTCAGTGTCCGTGGAATTACAATCTGCCATCCATGCAGCAGTAGGCCATCATCCGATATCGAGAGTTCATCCCTTACTCTCCAGAGGGCTTGAAGATCTTTCTGGGCCCTGACCTCCCGCCTGTTCTGGAGCACCTCTTTCCAGTCCCCACTTCTTATGGCAGCCTGAATAATCTTAAACACTTCGTCCGTTGATGATTCTTCGGCCACTTTTACCCTGGACAGTGCCACCGGCATCGCAATCTCCACAATGCTGTGAAGAAACTCTTGGCATTCCACCAGTTCACTGGGTCCCTGCCCTTGCTCGTAGTTCGGGTGACGGGACAGGTAATCCGCTGGATTGTTTGTTCCTGGCCGGTACACAAGCTTGACCCCGTACTCAATGAGCACGAGCATCCACCGCTCAATCCGCGGGGGAGGCTTTGATGACACACCCGCTAGGATGAGCAGAAGTGGCTTATGGTCTGTCAGAGGTTTTCCAAGGATATACAGACAAAAATGTCGGCAGCCCCACAGAATAGCCAACACCTCCCTCTCAATCTGCGAGTAGCGTTTTTCAGTGTCAGTAAGAGCCTTACTCGCGTTTGCGATGGGGCACATGTCACCTCTGGCGTCGGCTTGCATAAGCACTGCGCCCAGTCCCACCGGGCTGGTATCAACAACAATCTCGGACTCTGCGGTGGGGTCAAAATAAGCCATTGTGTCCCGATCCGAAAGGGCCCTCTTGATCTCTTGGAAGGCCTCCTGTTCTCTCTTGTCCCACACCCACGTGGCCTCATTCTTTGTCAGAGCTCTGAGAGGCTCAGACAGGGATGCCAGACCTCTAATGAACCGCCCACAGTAGTTAACCATCCCCAGGAAGCTATGTACCTCCGTGGGGGATTGGGGCTCTGCAGCCTCGCGGATGTCCTTGATTTTCTCCGGGTCTGGCGAAACACCATTGATGTGGAAGATGAAGCCAAAAAACCCAATACGAACCTTGAAAAGTGTGCACTTTCCTCGATGTAAGGTAAGGCCCAGCTCCCTCAACCTTTGCAAAGTGGATTTTAGTCTCTTCATGTGCTCGGCCTGGGACTCAGCAAAAACCAGAATGTCATCACTCATATTGAGCACCTCTTTGAGGCCAGCCAGCGCTCCCCTAATGGCATTTTGAAAGACTTCCGCTGCAGAGGAGATGCCAAATTTTAACGTTTAAATTGATAGAGGCCTTCATGTGTGGTAAACGTCGTAATGTATCTCGAGTCTGGGTGGAGCTCTAGCTGGTGATACCCTGACCTCAGATCCAACTTGGAGAACACTTTGGCCCCCTGTAGTTCTCCCACAATGTCATCGAGCGTATGTGTCATATGCCTTTTCCGTTTAATGGCTGCGTTTGGGAAACGCATGTCCACGCAGATGCGGACAGCGCCTGGCTGTTTTGGTTTTGGCACCACTACAATGGGCGACACCCAGGCTGTCGGCCCTTCCACCCTTTCTATGATGTCCAACTCGACTAGTAGCTGTAATTCTTTCTCTACTTGCTCCCGAAGACGGAAAGGGATTCGTCTATGCTTTAGGGCCGTGGGCCGAATGGTGTCATCAATGTGTAGACGCACCGGGGGAGCCTTCAACTTGCCCATCCCTTGCAAAAGGCTGGAGGAAAACTCATCTAGTAACTGTTCTATGTCCACCTGGTACACCTCGAGGGCAAAATGCACATGGTCCAGCACCTCTGACGCAGCACAGTTTAGCAGTGAGTGCGGACTCACGTCGGTGACAAAGAATCATGCCTGGATGGTCCTGGCCCCCCCGAGTTACGGGCGCCACAAACACCCCTTGAATGGGTAGTTGTGTGTCACCCCCAAAAGTGAATATCTTTGCCTTTGACACATCCAATGGTGGCGGGCCCGGGATGGCCTTGTAGTGGTTGGTGGCAAGTACACAAACAGAGGCTCCGGTGTCAATCAGTACCTGGGTGGGGGCACCTTGAATGTCTACAACCCACGTAGGCTGCCTCCTATTCTTCACACCCTGTCGCGAGATTCGAAATAAAGAAAATTTCCTCCTCCTTTTCCTCTTCTTCCACAATATTGAGTCTTTGAGTGTCCGGCTCCAGTGTAGCGATGGAGCGTTGTCTCCTAAAGCCACCTCCGCTCGTCCTTGCTGGCCCTCAGTGCGTGTTTACCGGGGCAGCTGCGCGACACATCCTGGCGTAATGACCGGGATTGTTGCACCTGCCGCAGACCCTCGACTTGGCGGACAGTCTTCGGAGTGGGGCAAATCATACCCACAGTACTGACATATGGCCGCAGACCCATGAGCGGGAGCCGCCTTCTGGCGCTTCTGGCTTCAGCAAGCTTTTGATGTAGTTTGCTTTCCTACTGCAGAGGCCTCTTCACATTTTCCGGGGCGCACTGCAGCGTCCATCTTCGCGCCTCTCGTCTCGGCCAGCTCATACACTCTGCCGCTGTCCAATATTTGAGCTAGAGTCATACCTGGTTCCCGCAGTATCTGCCTCCGTAGCTTGCCTGAACTGCAACCTTGGATCACCTGATTGCGAACCATGACTTCTTAGTTGTCCCACCTGCAGGTGGTTGCCATCTGTCGCAGACGTGCGCAGAACTGATCAAGAGATTCCTCCTCACGCTGCTTCTCCCTGCACATGAGAAATCTATCGAAGTCCACATTGGATAATGGAATAAAATAGTTTTGAAGCGCAGTTTTGACAGCCGCATACGTCACTACCTGCAGGTTTAGGGACTCATAGATGCGGAGAACATCCATCCCCGCTGAGTAGAGCAGTATGGCTCTTTTCGCATCATCATTTGTCTCTCCAGTTGCTGTGAAATACATGTCTAATTTCTTGATCCACAGGAGCCATTTTGGGCCCAATTTCAAAGGTGGGCCAGAAGTGTCAAATTCCTGCATTGGTAACAACGAGCCATGTTGCCTACGCACCACCGTCGGTGCCGCAGATGCTTCTCCATTGCTGTCCGTCATCTTCACAGGTCGCACAGGCACCTCAGACTGATGACAGAGGCCGCAAACCTGACTTAGACAGATGTTGACTTACCTGGATGCGTGAGCTGTGGCCCTGTGGTGCTGCGGTGATGATCCCATCCAACACCTGGTTGCCAATAAGCCCCTGGTTGATCCTCCTGGCACCCTGTCACCAAGAACCTGTGGTGTCAGGTCAGCCTGCAGTTCTCATGGGCTGGAAGACTGCAAAAGTTCCAAAAATTGAGGTGATGCTATCCCTCAGAACCTGGGCAGCGCACAAGCACCCTCGCGGGCCGCTACTGCCTCACGTGCCGAAAATAACATGCCTGCCATCGCTCGCGTCGGGTCCGGGATGCATACTGAAGAAAATGCTCATGGTTGACACGCTCGTGCGTGTCGAACGCTTCCTCCGTTGCATCCCATCCTCGTCATGTGATGGGCGCACCCGTGCCTCGGGCTGCTTTGTACTCACACAGGTATGCATGCACACTGGAAGTAATGACACACATGTCTATGCTTTCCAAGGTCCCGGCGGCATCTGCCGCACGGACCGCCTTTATTGGTACCACGCATGCGTGGCCCGAAACGAGGCTCGCGCATGCGCGCCTTTTAACTAAAGACGTCACAAGAGGCACTAGGCATAGCCAAAGGCCATACTCTGGGCATAGTGGCCACAGTGTCACAGCACAAGGCAGATGGCTCATGGACACGCAAATAGGGCAAATGGTACACTGATAACATTGAATATGAGATTATTAATGATATCAGAAGAAAGAACCATAGTACTATAACCGGTGAGAGATGTAGCATTACAAAACCCTTGCAAGTCGATTTTACAAATCTTTAGTTAAGAGACAATTAAGTTCAATCAGTTTAACGCAACAAAACCCTTTAAAATCGGTGAAATGTTAAGGTACCAATTTACTGCAATAAAACACCTGAAATTCACCAGCTGTTAGAATCTACACTACCTTAAATCCAAACCCACATTGCACAGCCCATGAGTATACACTTTTCGGCTATCTGCTTCTAGCCTATAATCTTCGGGTTATTTATTTGTTGGGCATATGTATGGCACCTATACATCAAAAAGTGCTTCAAGGCACCACAAGACTAAAAAGGGACAGGGGGTGCAGAGGAGAAAATAACCGTAATGGTCCTACTAGGCCTTGTGAAATTTGGATCGTGCAAGTGCAGTATCAGGAAGTGCAGGAGAAGGGAAGAGGTGCAGGAGAGATGGTGGCCCGGGGTTGGGCAAGTGTTAAGGGAGGCCGAGGAGGGCAAGTGCTCAGGGAAGAAGGGAAGGGGGGGGGCGCTAGTGCAAAGGAGGGGGCTGGATCAGACTCAGTAGGTTAGTCGGGAATGGTGCCCAGGGGCAAGTGCTGGTAAGTGGTAAAGGGGAAGAATGGTCAAAGGAGGGCCTGGCCCCAGTAAGAGATACAGGCAACCAGACATAGAAGCAGGTGGAAATGAGCAGTGGAGGGGGCGAGGGAAGGAAGAGGAGAAAAGGAAGGTCTTGAGAAGCTTCTGGAACTTAAGAAGATCCGGCTTAAGACAGAGAGGGTCAGGGAGGCTGTTCCAGATGGAGGATCCTATCGAAGAAAGAGATCTACCCCCCACCCTCTGCTTGGAGAAACATATGATCTGCGGAGTTAGAGGTAGAAGACCGAAGGACTCTACAAGGGAGGTTTTTAGGGAGAGAGAGTTGGATGTATTGAGGTCTCAGGCCCCCAAATGTCTTGTGGATGATGCTGAGGGTCTTGAATTTGATCCTTGAAATCGCAGGGAGCCAGTGGAGAGATGTTAAGGGCTGGAGAGATGCAGTCCCTGGGCTTGAGGCCGAGGATAGGTCTTGCAGTCCTATTCTGGATTAGTTGAAGAGGGCGGAGGGAGGAGAGAGGCAGATTAAGGAAGAGGCTGTTGCAGTAGAACAAGGAGAGAACAAGAGCTCTGGAGAGTTTCTGGGTTTCTGGGGGAAGGTGAGGAAAGGGAGAATGCTTCTGAGGAGGTAAAACTGAAAATGAGATTTCTTGACTACGTCAGCGATATGAGGTGAGAAGTATAGAGAGAAGTCGAAGACAGCACCCAGTTTTTTGCCTCACACGAGGGTGAGCGGTGGGGTTCCAAGGAGGATGGCCAGAGAGTATGAGGGAAGTAAGGGGTATGAGGCCCAATGAGGAGGATCTCAGTCTTACTAGCATTAAGGCAGTGATCATAAGCAGCACACCATGCCTGAATAAAAGACAGTCAGGAATGAGAGAGGTAGGAGAGGAGGAAGAGATGGGAAGTTTAAAGGAGAGCTGAGTGTCATCATTGGACATGAGGGGAGAAGGTGGAAATCAGGTGTGTGAGAAGGGCCAGGTAAATGTTGAAAAGCCATGGTAAGAGAATAGAACCCTGAGGGACGACGCAAGAAGAGGGTGAAGGAGAGGAGAGAACGGGCCCAGGTGCACTTGGGAGGGTTGGTATGAAAGGAAAGAGGTCAACCAATCCAGTGCCCGGTCTGTGATGCCCAGGGTATCATAAAGCCGATTTCTGAGGGTGGAGTGACTGACTGTGTCAAAGGCAGAGGCCAGATCAAGGAGGATGAGAACGGAAAGGAAAGTTACTGTCAAGGTTTGAGAGCAATATTGTCCTTGATAGTTCTAGAAGAGCAGGGGAGCACCTGTTTGGAAGAGTCTTTCACAGAGCAGACTGCCTTGGTGACCTCATCCGACGCTATTGGTAAGAAGGAGGAGAGAATGGGGGAAGGAGAGAGAAGAGAGGGGGCAAAGGGAGGCCTGGGCACAGGGGGAGGAGTGAAGGAGGGAGAGGACCAGATGTACTGAGTTTTGGTAGTGAAATGGGTGGCCATGGCCGTGCAGAGGGCCTTGGAAGGAAGAGGAGAATTGGAGACAGAGGTAGGATTGACAAGTTCCTTGCAGATTTTGAAGAGTTTAGCCGTGGTGTTTGTGGCTCCAGAGACGCAGGTTTGGATATGGGCCCATCTCTTGGTGCAGATGGAGAGTCTGTATTGCCTTTGGAGCAGGCGACAGGCCAGTTTGTCACAGGATGTTATAGAAGCCAACCATTTCCATTCAACGACTTTGCACTTGCGTTTAAGCAAGGCTAGGTTGGAATCATACCAACTATTGCACTTGGAGGCAGGCTTCATGCATATCATCATGGCAGGGGCAAGGATGTCAAGGGTTTTGGAGATGAAGAGGTGAAGGTTAGCAAGGGAGGAGTCAGTGTGAGAGTCAATCGCAGGAGTGGGGGAGGAATGAAGGAGGCAGCAAAAGCAGCTACTGACACTCGCTTCATCGGTCGATTGATGGAGAAGGAGACTGGCTGTGAAGGCAGAGGCTTAGCAGAGGGGCCCAGGAGCTCCAGATAGCAGGAGAGCATGGTCAGACTAGGAGATAGGGGTAGTGAAAGAGTTACAGAAGGAGATATCAGCTGTGATGATAGCATCCAAGATGTGCCTGGCTGAGTGGGTTGGACAGAGGGAAGAATGGTGAGGGAAAGAGAGTCGCAGAGGTTGCGGAAGTTTAGAGTGGATGAATCAGAGGAATCAAGATGAATGTTGATGTCTCCAAAGAGGAGAAGCTTAGAGGTAGAGATCAGGAGAGAAGAGGTGAGGTTAGCCCACTCTGAAGAGATGCAAATCTTACAAACAAGACATTCAAAGGAGGAATAGGATTGAGTGGGTATGACAGAGGCAGGGACCCATTCAGCGAAGACAAGAAACACTCTGCCTCCAAACCGGTTAGACCTGGGCTTGTTTCAACCCTTCCCAGTGATTCATATATTTTCTGGCTTCTAGTAGTCCCCTTTTCTATGTGGGGCCCTTGTATTGTTTCTCTAGGTATTAGCCTTTGTTTCACACAAGTCTGGGTAAACTTTAAAAGTTTATTCCCTGCGGGTAGAACTTAGGTTGAATGTACTTCAATTGGTCAGAGGCTCACTTTGGCTCACCTCTTCGCTCTGTTTCTTTTCCTGGATGGGATAACTTTGACATCCCCACATGGACCTGTGGGTTCACATTCAGCTAAGCAACTTTAGTTTCTAGCCACTGTCTGTGGCTTTGTTTATCTGGCCGATCCAGGCCTTTGCCCCTCGGGTGTGTGTCATCTTTAGGAAAATAGCGTCTTTCATATAAACTCATATAAACTCTTCTCCCTCTTTTCTTTCTCCAACAAACCTGGTGACAGGCTCCTGTGGCACATGTACAAAGTAGAAGATAGGGGTAAGGAAAGATCTGTAACATATACTTTAACAATTTGTCTTCCTCCCCTTTGTATAGATCACGTGTGCTACTTTGGTATAATTTTATTATTTTATGAAAACTGTAATGTTTTTAATATTATTTTGTACGTAATTGTAAAAGATTTCTTTCTATTGTAGTTGGAAATCAAAACACAAATAAAACAAAAAAATAAAAAATAAAATAAAAAAAATAAAAATATAAATTCTTTTTGGGAAATGGGAAATGTTCTCATCTACACTCTTTACCCTTCTAGAGCATATGGATCTCATTTACCATGGTTGTACAATTCCTTTATATCCTGGTTTCTAATAATTCCGTCTTTTGTTTGGGATTTTTGAACACCTTCTTGGAGTTTATATTCCCTCCTTCATTATCCTTCATTATCCCACATGGCCTGTGAGCTACTGGAATAGCTTCGTTATTCAGAGTCTCTTGCGTAGTGCTGCAGAGCTCAATTGCCCTCCTTTTATACATGTACCTGTTGTTCCACAGTCTCCTTTCCAGGGGGAGGCAGTTGCTCCGTCTGCGGCGGATGCTTTTTGCGTGGGCTGCTGGTTCCTCACTCTCCCTTGCGGCTGTCTTGTCTGTGGCAGCCTTCTTGCAGGTACACTGGTTCCCCACATTGGCCGCGGTTTGGTATCTCGCTGGCAGAGACTTTAGAACTACGTTTCTATGACACACCTGGCTCAACAGCATTGCTTGGGCTCTCCACCGACCACGTAGCTGTTCCTGCCTCCAGGCTGAGTCAGCTCTGCAATGTAGCAGCAACATCTGCTCTGCGCAGCTTCCTTCGGGTTGGCTGGATTCACATGAGCTCCTTCACTCTCCCTTGTATGGGGATCTCTACTCCTGGGGCTTTTTCTTTAAGGAGGGGTCAGCAGTCAAGGCACAACACGGCATGGGTGGGGGGTGAGGGTGGAAATATCCTACTACGCCTTGTACATTTGTGCAAGGGCAGGTTATTTATAATGTGCTTGGTTTTCAAGTGCGGATCCGGGATTCGAACATTTGTTGCTCAGCGTGATCTTGCTTCCAAGGCCCGCGCGTTGCCACAGAGCTATCAGTGATGTTATCTGTGATACATCAGTGATTTCAACGATATCATGAGTGTCATATGTGATGGCATTGATGAAGACAATCATGATGACATCAGTGTGCTCATGGTCTGCTCACCAAGTGAGTGGGGGGTGCTCAAGGTTTTATTGTGTACAACTGCACTTTGATGTCCTTTCAAGCTTTTTCACTATATGAAAAAAATGTTACTTGAACATTATGGTTGCAGCTGTGGTAAGTCAGACATAGGAGGCTGACAGGAAGGCATGGTTCAACATATGTTATTAAAGAAAAATGAAACATCGCTAACACTAAAACTAAGATGGTGGGGCCTAACTTCAAAGGAAATAATGAACTGGTGCTCGTCAGGATGTCTCACGAAAACTCTGTCTTCTGTTCAAAACCTTTTCTATCCTATGATTTGCCTATGGCTACAACTAAACAATCTAAAGTTGGCATATGTATGTCTTCTAACGTCTCAGACCTTTGGATGCTTGAGTTACGTTCCTTCCCCAGTGGGGTAGTCTCAGTGTCAGCCCCTCATTGGCCTGGTAGACTCTCAGACCTTGGGAGCCTTGGGTCACATTTACCCTCTCATGGGGTATTCTCACTCTCAGCCCCATATGGGCTTTCTGCCCTCTCAGACCTTCTGATGCTTTGGTTCTGTTCACCCCTTGTGGGGTAGTCTCACTGTCATCCCCTTGTGGAATTTTTAGCCTCTCAGTCCCTCGAATGCTTCAGTTGGGTTCACCTCCTTGTGGGGTATTCTCCATGTAAGCACCTAGCGGGCTTCTCTGCAACCTCTTGTAAGGAAGGTATGATATCAACAGTAAGACAAGTGACCACAGTTCAAGTGTGTTTATTGAACTTCAAAAGGGGCTTGAAAAACGCCTATCTAATCCTAAATCTAAAGATGGGAGCAAGCTATGACCATCAAATAATAATAACACAGTCCTAGTGGTGTCTTGTCAAAATAAAAGGGCCTATGCTAATAAACCTAGTGCCAATCCTTACTTCTAAATACAAATAGTATGGGAAACAATGTTATGCAAAAGAAAAGTGTTCAAGAAATTATATGTCAGGATATTGAGGCCGTTGGCCTCCCTTCGCCACGTTTTCAGCACGGGACATGGCGGGACACTCGAGCTTAGTAAAGTCTCTGGCTTTTCTGGCACAAAGGTGCAGTTCAAACATTAGCATCAGGACCTTCTGTGCCCAAGTCTCTTTGGCTTTCAAAGTCTCTTCTTTCAGAGTGCCTGATGATACAAATAAACAATACGTTATTTTCCTCTCAGGATTTCACACACACTCACTTTCTCAGGTGATCCACTGTTCACCTCAGATCCCCCTCAACCAGGCTCAGATCCTCTTTAACACAACGCTTGTAGGATTTTCATGTATCCAATTTCTCGGGTGATTCATGGTTCACCCCGGATCCTACTCCGCCGGGTTCATATCCGTTTCAAAACAATGTTCAATCAGTCTCCCTCTGCCAGGCTTGAACCAATTCTAATTTACTTTAACACAAAACTTGCTTTAACCAAAAGTTCTCAGCTGATCTCCCTCGTTCGGGCTCGGACCAACTTCTTCTACTTTGTCATCAACTTTCTTTACTCTACTAACATCGAAGACTTTCGATTGTGCACAGGAGTTTGCTTGACCCGTTGCAGTACCACTTCGATTCACAATCCTTTGTCACTCTTTTGCTTTTCTCAGCTCTCAGTTGGATACCTTACAGGGACTTTCGAATGAGCATGCACGCTGTGCCGGACCACTCTGTGTAAGGTATCGTATCTTGGATTCAAAGTTCAATCACTCATCTGTTGTCCAATTTTACTCGCGTTGGTTATCACATGCGCTTCATACACTGTTTACTTCAGCATTCACCATACAATGTTGCTGCTTGCAACCTTGGCTTCAACACAGACCGGTCTGGTATCGACCTCCCCAACTCACCTACTGTGTTGATTTCATTGACGCTTCTTTGTTGTGGGAGCCAAGGACAGAACCACGGCAGTAGGTGATTCTCCCCACCTTGATTATCGACGCGGGAGTTCCTGGGTACCTCCGACTCACAATGCAGGATTCTTCAGCCTGGTTTCCTGGACTTACACTTCCTATTCTTAAGGTTTTGTGAAAGTAACGGTTCCTCGTAGAAAAGGTCAAGGGAACTCCCCTCCTTGCGATACCCTTCTGTTTTGCAGTCTTTCACTTCATGTTAAACTGCCATCTTGGAACTGCCGTTTCCTTGTGTGCTTTGCATCGCTCAGAGTGCCTGACCCTTCCTGACCAAGTATACGGCTCAGGTGTTAGTCCGTTTTCTCTCATAGCGAGCTGTCCGTGAGAAAGTGTTTGTGTTGTGAAGGGGGAGGGGGATTGAGTTACTAAGTATCCTATCTGGTAGGATGGGGTAAAGGTGTTACAGGGAAGGGGATAACGTGTCTCACCATCCGGTGTCCCACTCCCACTCCCTGTAGACCTCTCACCCAGGTGATCCTCCCGCACTAGTCCACCCCCATGAACGGGATCCTAAAGCGATGGCCGTGTCCTAGCCACCTGGATGACAGATTCGAGGGACTATCGGGTGAGACACCTTCAGGTTTCTCACACTCTCCACCTTCCTACTGCTTACTTTGACTGGCCACAAACCTGTCTTCATGCAGAGATGTTGGTTTTCCACTTTGGTTCCTCCTATCGACAAACAACAAGACTTCAGCATCAGGATTGCAGGATGCCTGTAGGCTGCTGCATCGGCAGTTGGTCCTCTGTCAGTTAGACGGCTCTAGACTCTCTACCTTCTCCCTGAGCCTGGCAGAAGTCTGAGGGCTCTCTGCCAACCACGTCTCTAACGTGGTTCTGCTTCCAGGGTTCTGCAAGGGAGACATGCACTCCTCTGTGCTCCATCGCAGGTTGCAAAGTTTCATCGGCCTGCTGGCTCTTTGCCAACCAGCATGGGCCCTGAATCTTTAAAGGTCCTTCCTGGAACATGAAAAGAGATGCCAGTGGTCCTTTGATTCAAGTAGAGGCATCAACAGAACTGGATCAGAAGCCAAGCCCACCCCTTTTAAAGGGCCCTGAACATTATGATCTGCTCAACTGTCATATATCCAATCAAAACTTGGGAGTCTGAATAACAGGGAAGAATGGTAGCAGCTATGCTTGGGGATGCCTTGTCCACTACTGGGAGCATGGGTGGGTAACTCCCAGTGAGATCCCACTTGTGCTGTCCCCTAGGGGGTGTTTTGCTTAGCAGGCTCACCTCCCTAGTCCCAAAGGGGTTTGCCACCCCCTTGGGGGCAAGGATGAATTCCCTGGATTCGTCACACAGCATACAATCCACAGAGAGACACCAGTTTTGGTTCCAAAGGACCCACAACATGCCCACAGCCATGCACGGCTCATGATGCCACACATTGAGATAAGCGATATGAAAAATAGCCTCTTGAAAGCAATCTTTATTGCCCATTTGGGCTTTCTTTTAAGTTGACCCTCCACTGAAAACTAACACTCAATATGAGCTGTCTGGGGTACTACTTTCTCTCTTAGCTCTTGTGTGTGCATCATGCCCTGTTGGAACTGTGAATATGTGCATGTTACCTGTGATGAAATAAGTTGTGTTATTAGCAGTGTGTGGAGGTGTCTGAGTTCTTGCTTCCTGGGGAACTATAATGCACACATTTTTTATATTTTTATATTTTGCACTGCTACTCTCATATCCTTCCAGCTAAGGTTTTCTTCGGTGAAATCCAAAGGTTTTTATTGAAGAAGGTTAACAATAACTGTGATCAACACAGTTTACTTCAGTGAATGCATTGGGCTTTTTAATGTTATGCACTAACAAGATCAGTGGATACCTAGCCAAGGGCATGGCTTTTGACCATGACAATTCACAGCAAACACACCCAAAGGGTTTTTTAATTATATGTTCTAACATGAACATGCTCAGGAGGGGTCCCTTTGCTCGGAGCATGACTTTTTGCCCTTCCCTGGGCTCTTTAAAGAGACACAATGGGCCCTCTGTGTATGGCCTTCGACTCTGCCCGGTAGACACAATTCTCAGGGCGTGGCCTTTAGCTATGGGATGGTCTTCTCAAGGACACCTAATGTGACCAGAGCATGGCATTGCCCAAATGTACACTTCTGGCACCTAAAAGTGCCCCACTCTGCCCATTTGACATGGGCTGTGGTCATGCCCAATGGAAATTGTGCCCGGTGCCCCTGACACAGTAAATGCACCAACATGATTGCCTTGCCCAGTGGATGGCGTTTCACAAGCAATTAGCACAGTGAACCTACCTGTCAACTGGTCATGCAAGTTTGATATCAATCACTTCTGTTTTTTAGCACTGCATTACACACTGTTTCCCTAGGGGAAATTGAATGCGTTATTTTCACCCAAGCCAAAACAATTTTTCCACTGGATGAAACATTCCGAATTCTTCCAGAAAAAATCAGAGTGGTCTGACGATGTTTTATGTAACGTTTCATGTAGTTCCATCCACAGGAGAAGGTGGAGGCAAGGCTCAAAGAGACGTTTTTTTGGGGCAACCCCTCTCACAGCCAGGGGATCAATAGACAACGAAAGAATTTGCTCGCTTTCAAAGCGACCAAAAGGTAAACGCAATTCCATCCACTCACATCTTGCCTCACTCAGTAAATGGTGATTAAGTGTGCTTTTCACATCTTTCCTGGTTTGCTTTGACCTTTCTAATTCCGTCGCTGTAATCAGGATACTTAGGCCTCTTTAGGTGGATGCATGGGGTCCAGACTTGCTTCAAGTCTTGCCAGACTTCAGTCATGTTCCTTTCAGATCTGGGGAGCATTAGGGTTTCAGCCCCTAATACTGACAGGCAGTTCAGCCAATGTTGTTGCAGGCACGCCTCCTCTGCTGGACCTCATTACCCTCCTTCTCATCTTCATGGACTGACCCCTTTTCTAGTTTACCTCCTCTCTCTTCTGTCTTTCTCTCCTTGATGCATGCTATGATCGGACCAACTTCACTTCTTCTCTGGCTAATTTTCACCTGGCACAAGAGTGAAGCAGAGAGACCACAAAGACAGGAAAGTAAGGGGGGATGCAAAATAAGAAGGAATACAACTCGAGACAGGACAGGTAGAGTAGGCAACATTTAAAGGATTGAAAGAAGAGAAAGTTTAGTAGGGGAAGAGCAAAAGAAGACATAGGGCCTCATTACAAGTATGCTGGCAAGTAATACCAGTTTCCAGCATGCCGGTAACGGTGGTACCGGCAACACGGAAACACCATCAAACCCCCCACAAAATGCCAACACCGTCGTCCTCAGTGCCGGTGCCTCCGAATCCGGCGACATGGTCCCGGAACCACCGGCACCGGTAACTGAGGTCCTGTAAATACTGTGACCAGAAACAAAGTGATCGCCGGAAAGAAGAAATCACCCGGTGGCCATTATAAAAACACAATCCATTGCAATCCTAAAAGCAAAGGCGTCATCCACCCCTCCTCACCACACAAACTCCACTGCGACCATGACATCAAGATTATGTGAGACCCGAAAGCGGAAGCCACGCTTCAGTGAGGCTGAATTGAACATGCTAGCGGACCCCATTGTCCAGCATACTGCAGAGCTCTTCTCCAATGACCAGCACAGGCAGGCCCAGCTGCGCAAGAAGAGCATCCGGGAGGAGGTGGCCCAGAAGGTCTCTGCAGTCAGCACAACCCCCGCCCCGCACAGTGCGAAACTGACACAAGCGGTGGGACGACCTAAGATTGATAAGATTGAGGGTACGCAACCTCCTCTCGGCCGAGCTTAGACAGGGCACGGCTACAGGTGGCGAGGGCGCATCCACTATACACCTGCTGCCCTGGGAGGACACGTGCAGCAGTGTGCTGAGCCTCAAGGTCTTTTGAGGGGTCGGTGCTGCAGAGGATGGAGCCGGACACCTGAAGAGGCTGGTGAGTACACATAACCCAATGTAATGTCAACCTCCCTGTCCACCCTGCACTCACTACTGTACCAACATATCACATGAATGTCAATTTCATTGTCCACAACACCAAAATAAACCTGCATGACCTCCCCGCCCCCAAGAGCGCAGCAACCTGGGTGGATGAACCAACATACACCTTGGCCCCCAAAACATTACACATACCACTAATACACCTACAACACAGCACAGGCACCCAGAACATGCTTCTGCTTCCACACATTCACCCATCACATTGCCACAGCTCAATGCATGTGTGCCCGCCTTTCTTCCCCTGGCACAAAGTCACAACAGTGCTAAGCCCCATCTCCACTCACAAATGACCACGTCACACACAAATACAACATGTGACCCCCTTGTCCCAGCCAGCCCGACCCATGAGCATAAATGCTCAACTTACCCTGTAACTGCTACAGGCAGCAGGCACATGCTGACCCCATCCATACCACACCGCTGCCCACCCCAACATGCCACAGCATGAAGGACCCACCCCTAACACCGTACCCAGCAATTGGCAGTACACTACGACAGTATCTCAGCACACTACTCTACCATGTACGAACATCACACATACGCCCGCACAGTATGCATGACACAGGCATGTGTGCACCATGCCATGTACCCTGCCATGTCCCCGACACAGCACAGCCACAACCAACATAATACATGTATCTCTACCTCATCAATCCACACTGTTCACTGACAACCTGCCTTTCTGACTCCTTCGGCAAATCATCTGACAACGAAGGGGCCCAGCCAAGCACCTGAAGGGGCGCCAGCCATCGACGCCGCAGGACACCACGAACTACCACCACCTCCACCCAAGACACCACAGCCTCAACAGGCACAACTGCCACTGCCACTCCAGCTGCACCCATTGAGGCAGCACCGGTCACCACAGCTGCACCTGTTGAGGCAGCACCCGTCACCCCATCTGCACCCATGCAGGCAGCACCGGTCACCCCTCAGCACCCATCCAGGCAGCACCGGCTGCTGCTGTACTACCACCACCATTGCAGCCACATGCACGTGCACATCTGTCCAGTGCAGAGGACATAGCAGACGACGGTGGAGTGGACACAGGGGAGACCACCAACCACAGCACCTATGAGCCATTGGCATTCAGAGCCATGGAGCCAATGAGCCCACAACGCCCACCCTTCCCCAGTGTGCATGAAATGGATGGCAGACTCTGGCGCATGGAGGAACGCCAGGATGCCTTGACTGCCCTAGTGCAGCAGCACCTCCAGGAGGTGCAGTGGATGTGCGAGAGTGTCCAGGCTAGTGTGCGTCGAAATGCTCATTGTAGGAATGCCATTGTACAGATGTCCAGTAGGGTATGGGAGGTCAACAGTGTGATGTCCTCAATAGGCAAGACAATGCTATGTTCCTACAGGCATTCCTAGACAGACGTCCCGCGGAACAGGCCCACACACCATCTACCAGTTCAGCACCTGCTAGTTCCGTGCCCAGCAGCCCAAGGCAGCGTTCAATGCGGCTGTCCAGCTCTGCGCACAGTCGCACTGTAGATGCAAAAAGGGGTGACACAAATAGGCCCAGAACAGACATATGCCCTGTATGTGACTTTTGCAAGTACTACTTGCCCAACATGACAGGGGTTGTGGAGAGACAGTTGGGGATGGGTAGTGGGGAGGGATAGTTGGGGATGGGGACTGGGGAGTGATAGTTGGGGATGGGGAGTGGGGAGGGATAGTTTTGTCAGTTGTTTTCAATCCACATTTGTAAATCATTCCATTATACACATTACACTTGGTGTTGCAGTGAAATCATGTCTGGACATTGTTTTTTAGTGCAAGTGAGTGGTTTATTTACTGTGCAGTGCTCAGTGTGTTAGCTGGCCTGTGTCAGGTGCATGCATGAAGTAATCATAAATAGTGGTCAATCAGTGCATTGCGTGCATCACAGCCATCCATAGCATCCCTGCGATGTGCCAATGGCAGTTCATCATCACGGTCATCCTCCTCTGCTTCTGGTGGGTGCATGTCCATGTCTGGGAGTAGGGGGATGTTGCGCTTGATACACATGTTGTGCAACATGGCACAGGCCAGGACCATCTTGCCCAACTTCACAGGGCTGTACATATGTACCCTCTCCCACCCAATCTGATTAGGCAACAGAACTTTGCCTTTAACAGGCCAAAGGTCTGCTCAATCGTACAACGAGTACTGATGTGAGCATGGTTGTATCCCTGCTCATGCTGGTTTTGTGGTTGAATCACGGGGGTCATCAGCCATGGCATCAATGGGTATCCAGCATCATCTGCATGTGAGCGACAGAAAGGGGAAAAGGTAATTGTTGGGCCTGCATCATGTTGGAATAGTCTGTATAGTGTTCACTGACCAATGCAAAATTTCACATGCAAATTGCTGAAGACGTAGCAAATGTCATAGGTGAGCATGTTAACATGTGCATCGTCAGTGGGAAAGGGTGTCAATGCATTGTATGGACATTTTTGTGAGGAATCAGGGTAATCTTTGGGATTTATGTCTGCAGACATCAATGTCAATGTAATGACACATTCAAAAAGCAAATGTGGGAGTCGGCCACTAGGGGGCGCCGAATGAAGACCTAGCTTCATGTCGTTCCGCCAGGGCCGCCTAAATCCTCCATAATCCTGCCGTTTCTTCGGATCTTTTGCTAACCTGCACCACGTACCACGGTAGGGGAATGCACCAGCATCCCCTCCGAAAAATCCAGAGGAAAATCGGACCTGCCTGAGCCTCCCGCAACGTGTGAAAGCCCGGCCAGGGCCGCAGGGCTGCGAGGCAAGCTGCATGAGCGAGTCGGCGTGAACACCAACTGCGACCGACGAAGCCCCGCTGAGGACGCATCTGGCACATCGGAGATCGCTGCGGGCTCGCCCCCCGAGGCCCGCGGGACTGCTGCCGCGGGACCGGAGTCATCGCCCAGCGAAGTGAGAGGTGAGGACTTCCCCCCGCCTCCCCCTCCCCCCTGGGCCTCCGATGCAGCTGCTGCCGGCCGTAACCACCGGACCAGCCGGTTCCGAGGGACGCCCACTAGACCTGAGGCTGCCTCCTCCCCCCCTCCCCCGGCACGACACCCGTGCGGGCTCTCCCTCCCCGGCCCCCGCCGTGCGTGGGCCGCCTGGGTCGAGGGGGAACATCGAGTGCGGGGGAGGCACGCGCGGCGGCTGGAGGGGGGGAGGTGAAATCTTGGGGGCAGCCGGGAGCGGGGACAAATTACCAGCGGATCGGAGCGGACCTGCTGGGGGACTGCCCCAGGCGCTACAAAATTGAGGTCCCCTGCCAACGGTCGAGCAACCCAAAAAGCACCCGCCACGCACTGGGAAAGAAACTAAGGACTCACCCCCAGGCACAGACTTGCCAGCTCGGTACATAAAACCAACGCCACCCTCCGCCTGCATAATCACCCCCCTCCCCCACCCCCGGAACCACACAACAAAGCATGCCCAGAGCTGGGCTATATGGGACATAGTACCAGACTGTGCAGGCCAGGGCCCGACAAGGGGCAAAGCAGCACGGCGCAAACAGTGATAAGGCCACCAGCCGACAGCCCACAGGAGACCACAGGAACGGATCGAAGGGCTGAGGACCACCCAGGAGGAAACCTCCGACCAAGGAGACACACCCGCACCCAGAGCCGCCCCATAGGGTCAGAATGGGTAAGGATCAGCCCCGCAGGGGAACGACCCAAAACAAAATAGACAAATACACGATGAGCACCCCGGCGGCTCTCCCGGACCCAATTAGTGGGGTGGATAATGAGGCTACGAAGGGGGGTGCGGCCCAAACGCTGTCCCTCACCGACATCATGGCAGCAATCAACGACTCCAGAACCTCGGTAGAGACCAAAATAGACGGGTTGGCCTCCGAGGTGTCCTTTGTGAGGCAAGACTTAAGGAACCTCACTACCAGGGTTGGGGAAGCAGAACAACGAATATCAGACACCGAGGACACGGTTAAAAACCTGGGAGGCCGCCTTGAGCAAATGGAACGGAAAATCACCACACTGGAAAACAGAGCCGAAGATAGTGAGGATAGGTCCCGTCGGAACAACCTCCGCATACTCGGCCTTCCCGAGAAAGAGGAGGGGCCCTCCATGGAGCTCTTTCTGGAACACTGGCTAGCAGACTTGATGGCTCCCAAGCAGCTCTCTAAATTCTTCTCAATAGAAAGAGCACACAGAGTTCCGACGGGCAGACCAGTTCCGGGGGCCCCCCCACGAACGGTGATCGCAAAACTCATGAACTACAGGGACCGGGACACACTACTGCACATGGCAAGGGCGACCGGCCCCATCACTTACAATGGTCACCGAATCGGGCTCTTCCCCGACTACACAAGAGAGGTCCAGAAGTCGCGACAGTCTTACGACTCCATCAAAAAGAAACTGTCACCCCTGGGCATCAAATATGCACTCTTCTTTCCGGCAACATTCAAAGTGTACCACAACGGCAAGGTCCAAGTGTTCTACACTCCCTGCGAGGCCTGGGAGTGGTTAGAAACACAGGTCCTCTCTACTCCATGCCCGAATGGACCGGATGGAAACACACCCCGCAGGAACGATGGAGACAACAACCGCCCTACTGCACAGGTCATCCCACCACATGGGGAAGCGGGAGAACTCGGACCCCCGATCGACATGGGACACACCTGAAAATGTGCAACTGCTGAGGGACAGAAATAAGGAAACAGTATGAGATCCTTGCAACCGGCGGCCCTTGAGAGGTTATAGGGGAGGTGAACAACTACCACCCCTGCGCCCCCTGAGAGGGACTCTTCACTGTTAGCTTTACTTTAAGTTCAGTGGTTATCTTGAACCACACGAGTTGCGGGGTAGGGTCCTCCTGACCACCCCCCCGCCTCCGAGTTGGGGCCTTCGCCTCTTTAGTAGTTGAAATGGTTAGGGGAACAGGTACTTCAGGTTGGGGGGAAGTGCAGGGTGGGGGGAGTTCGGGGTTTTTGGAGAAGGAAGAGACAGGCCTCATGTCACAACTACCAGCAGTAGTGGGCAGCAAAACAGAAGTTCAAAGAAATCCTTGTACAAGATATGAGAGGGACCGACACGTCCCCCCCACTGGCCAGCACATATCCACCTGCACGGACATGGCCTACGGTTCACAGGTTGGGGTTCTAGAGTTTGCACATGAAGTACACAAAATAGATCATCAAATAAGCACGGCAGAAGGGCTCAGGCGTCAGTTACACCTCAGAACGGCAGACAAGATAGGAGCACGGGAACCACTCTGCATCCTTACATATGACCCCAAACCAAATCCCACGCTGATATAACACAAAAGAGACAAATATCTCTGTTGACCTGGAACGTGAACGGCCTGGGGTCGGGCATAAAGCGTAAACTGGTACTCCAATACCTTAACCGCCATTCCCCAGACATTGCATTCATAACAGAAACCCACCTGATCGGTACCAACTGTGGGCTCTTTAGGAAATCAAATTACCCGCACACATACCTCGCTGGGTTCTCCATAGGCTCTAGGGGAGTCATGATCCTCTTACATAAAAGATTTCCGTTTAATACAAGGAAAGTCAAAGCAGACCCTCGGGGCAGGTTTGTGATGGTACTGGGTGAACTGCGGGGGGAGACTTGGGGCCTCGTGGCAGTGTATGCACCTCCCACGCTTACAGCGGAACTCCTGCCGAGCTCCAGGATATAATACTAGAAGAACGGGCGGACTCATGGGCAATAGGGGGGGATTTCAATGAGGTCATGGAGACAGCCTGGGACAGAACACACGTGGGCAGCAGAGCGGCGGACATCCCGACCAAACTCCACACCTTTGCAGAAGCTATGGGGCTATCTGACACATGGAGGGCAGCCCACCCAATGGATCGGGGCTACTCGTTCTACTCCAACGCACACCGGTCCCTATCCAGACTCGATTATATCCTCACCCCAATGAATATGGGCCATCGACTATTGTCCGCAGAATTCCTGGCGAGAGGGATCTCTGACCACTCCCCCATATTGGTAAAACTCAAGGGCCTATCAGCAAAACAAGAACCCACCTGGCGCCTAAACACCTATTATTTAGGGATACCCGAAATACTGGAAGGGCTCGCAAATAAGACATCGGAATACTTCGACTTAAATGTGGAGGCAGTGGACTGCCCAATAACAAGGTGGGAGGCATACAAGACCGTCATAAGGGGGGGAGCAATATCCTTGGTGGCAGCTCACCGCAAACAACATAGCGAGGCAATCTCCGAAGCAGAAGCCCAGGTAACTAGGCGGGAGGAGCAATTCCTCGAAGAGGGAACCCAGGGGGCACATGAGGCCTTGGTAACAGCCCAAACAATCCTGAAAGACAGGGCCTTAGATAATGCCCGAACCGCCCACTGGCTGGCCCGGAGCCGGATATACGAGAGAGGAGACAAAGCCACCAAAACACTAGCCTGGCTGGAACGTAGGGAGCAGAGCAAAGGACAAGTACGGGCCATCCAAACCCATGGCGGGAACTTACTAACGGGGGATGCTGAGATCGCGGGGGAATTTGCAAACTACTACAGAGAACTATACTCCCCACAAATACGAGACCCCACAACAAACGTCCCAAACTTCCTGGACGAGATCACGATCCCCCGCCTTTCTGAACTCCAGACAGAACAGTTAGACACTGCCATCACTGAAGATGAGGTAGGGGAAGCCCTTTCACAACTACAGACGGGGAAGACCCCTGGGCCCAACGGGTTCCGGGTAGAACTGTGGAAAAAACTGAGCGCAACGACAACGAAACATATGCACGACATGTTCCTCCGTAGCAGAGAACAGGGCACCCTCCCCCCAGACCTCCGAAAAATGACAATAGTGGTGATCCCCAAAGCAGGGAAACCCCCGGAGCACTGCGCCTCTTACAGGCCCATTTCTTTAATAAATGGGGAGGCAAAAACGCTAGCCAGAGTCCTCGCCAATAGACTGCTGGGGGTGATTGGATCTCTAACTCACCCAGATCAGTGTGGATTTATGCCCGGCAAGTCCACACGAATGAATCTCCGCAGGGTCCAGATTGCCCTCGATCGAGCTGACGAGATCCCGTCTCAACTCGCCCTCCTGGCGGTGGACTTTGAGAAGGCTTTCGATACAGTGGGATGGGATGCCCTGTGGGCCATAATGGAACGCATGGGCTTTGGACAATACTTCATGTCATGGGTTAAACTCCTTTACTCCCTCCCCGAGGCCTCTGTAAGAGTCAATGGGAAATCATCCGCCACATTCCAGCTGAGTAGGGGGACCAGGCAGGGATGCCCCTTCTCTCCCCTGCTGTTTATCCTCACCATTGAGCCTTTGGCAATCCGGTTGAGAACTGATACACGATGGACAGGATTCGCCTGGCCACGGGGCGGGGAGGAACGGGTCTCGCTGTACGCGGATGACCTTTTGATATATTTGAGCAACCCAATAATCTCCTGCCCGATTGTGACCAGAACCCTGGAGGAATACCAACACTTCATGGGACTCCGGGTCAACACACAGAAAACAATCTACTTCCCGGTACAGGGAGGGGAGGAAGCAATCCCAGATCCCTGTCCATACTCCGTTTCAATTCTGGGCTTCACCTACCTAGGCATACGAATTAACAAGACACAGGAGGACTTCCCCAAACTGAACCTACACCCGATAATGGAAAAACTGGAGAACGATGTCGCCCACTGGCACTCCCTCCCACTTTCATTACTCGGGAGGGTGGCACTTTTTAAGATGCTGGCACTCCCGAGATTTCTGTACATCCTCCAAAATGCCCCGCTCCCCATCCCGGCCACAATATTCGCAGATATAAACCGGACTCTCCGCACACTTCTCTGGGGAGGAAAACAGCCGCGCATTGCCCTAAAAACGCTCTATCGCTCTGTGTGGGATGGGGGTATAGGACTGCCCAACATTCGCACATACTATTGGGCGGCACAAGCGGGAGTGGCAAATGAATGGCTACACGGAGACCCGCTGCTACCACATATCCGTGTGGAGACAGGGGACACTGGCTTGCCATCCCCCTTGCACGTACTATACGATAGCCCAAGGAACCTAAGAGCAGCGCCGACCGGGTCCCGTCACATACAGCGAGTTTGGAGGGAGATACATAGATACTTAGGCTGGGAAGACAGACCAACCCTGATCCAACCCCTCTGGCATAATGCACACCTTCCCGAAATACAAAAAATGGGCCACTTTGAAACCTGGGAGAGGAAAGGGATATCCACACTGGCGGACATTGTCCAGGAGGGGCGAATGATAGACTTTGAAACCCTGCGAACGAGACACGGGCTGTCACCCATGGACCGCTTCAGATACCTCCAGCTCACACACGCCATTAATACCCAACTCCCGAACCTGGCCGATATACCCGCCTGCTCTCTCCTGGAAACAAACATACTCCCACACCCCATCCCCTACAAGGTAACCTCCACCCTCTATCAGGCAATTAACTCCTTTGGATCCAGGGAGCTTGACAACCTCAGGGCTAAATGGGAACAGGACCTGGGGCCACTAGAGGCGGAGGAGTGGGTGGAAGCCCTGATGTCCCCGAGGGAAATAGGGATAGATGCCAAACTCCGGCTGATTCAGCTCCGAATCCTACACAGGTCCTACTACTCCAGAACGCAAATGGCCAGTTGGGGTGGGGATGGTAACGCAGAATGCAGTCGATGCAAAAGGGCGGAGGGCACCTTCTACCACTTGTTGTGGGAATGTGGGGTGCTGCAGGAGTTTTGGACTGCGTGTTTACTTAGCCTCTCCAGAATACTTGGCACCACAATCCCGAGAGACCCTAAGCTTATCCTGCTGGGTATAGGAGGCGAAACTGACCTTAACAAGCATGAAAGAATGTTTCTAGGAGTAGCACTTGGTGCAGGAAAGAGACTCACGGCAGCCACATGGGGCTCGGGGGACAGGATAACCATTGACAGATGGTCCAATGAAATGGACAGATGCGCCTCCCTGGAGAGGCGAATTTATAATGCGCGGGGCTCCCCCCGTAAGTTTCAGAAAATATGGGGAAAATGGGAACTATGAAATGCTAAGGCCAAAACAAGAAACAGCGGCGACGCCCTGCGCAGCTGCCGGGTGGGTGGTGCGGATTCTCGACCCCAATCCCCCCCGCCGAACTACACAACTGTCAGGAAATATGTTAAGCACTGCTATCTATTGTGACCTCGATGATAGGTCTCCTAATGTCTTTTGTGTACTCATGCTGCATGTGCTACCTTTCTTTTTCTTCTTTTGTTCTCTGTTTAACAAACCAATAAAAAAAGATTTATAAAAAAAAAAAAAAAGCAAATGTGGCTTGTCCGGGTGTCAGTGTGCCAGTGCAATTACCAGATGGCATGTTTCTGGGCCTGCAAGATAGTATTTGGCCTGACACAGCCATTTTGGCTGACACGGCAGACCCTGCCGGGGGCCGCAGACCTGGTAGGCAGAGCTGACACAGGTAAGAACGTTTAGCTGAGTTACAATAAGATGCATGATTAATTTGGGATTCAGTACATGCCTGAAGGTGTACTTGGCGTTTTGATGCACATGTTGTGCTGCATGGGAGGGGTTGCACAGCATCAATGAATCTTGCAAACTGACGAATGTGGATATATTCACAGAGTGGTACCATACAAGGATTTGAATGGATGGGGAAAACGACGACAGCCCAATAAATGCCAACCAGCCAATATGCCTTGTCAATATGAGTGGTGGGTGTGTTGTTTGAAGTCGCTTTTCCATTGCCCATTCACATTGACCTCTGACCCTTTCACTCCAGCACACATAAATGAGACTGCTGTGTGTTCTTGTTGAGGTCTAATTCAATGGCCCTATGATGGGCATATCACACATCCATAGATGTGTCTGGCAAATGTTTTGCGTGTAAGGTCACGTGCATATGCGTAGGTACACTTGAAACAGGCAGGGAACCTGCCTACTTGGTCTGCGGAACACTAGTGGTTTGGAGGTGAGTTGCTGTGATGCATTAGAATGACTCTGTGCTGTAGGTGGTGAGGGTTGTGCTGAGTGTCTTTTTGCTGGGTTTTGGGACAGTGGTGTGATGCATTCTGATACATGTACTGCATTTAATGTTGTGGTGCAGCTTTGATGTTGTTTGCAAGCACATCATCTATTTAGCCATTTGACACACACAGTCAAGGCCTTCAACTCAGGCATGCTATTTCTGTGTCGGATATTGCATTGCACACATGCACTGCAGATAGGTGTTGGACATCCCTCCATTCAAGTGACCATGCTTTGGTAAATAGACTCACCCAACAGCCAGGTACGCTATGGTGTATCATGCCCCCCCCCCCATTCGATAGTGCACATGCTTTGGTAAATAGACTCACCCAACAGCCAGGTACCCTATGGTGTATCATGCCCGCCCATTCGACAGTGAACATGCTTTGGTAAATAGACTCACTCAACAGCCAGGTACGCTCTTCGCTGTGATGTGCCATGTACCCTGGCAACGTGGGGTTCCGCAGCACCATAGAACTGTAGGATGAACCCGGGAAACTGGCACAGTAGTGGGTGATGAAGTGGCGGCCATCACACACCATATGAGTGAGTAGTATCGTTTTCGGTTCCTGTATATGCCTGGCCACCCAGCTCAACATGTGTGCAGTCTATGCACCAATCACATTGGGCATGCCTGCAAGTGCATGGAATGCTACTTTCGTGGCAATGACCTGGTCAGCTGTTCTGGGTAGGCCTATGTGATCTGCCACATGCCGCAGGAGTGCATCAATAACCTGAAACAAGACATGTGAAAAACAGGGTTGCAATAGTCCATGCAGTTCACCCACAGTGTGTTGGTAGGTGCCTGTGGCAAGAAAGTGTAGTACAGACACTACCTTGAGCGGGGGGGGGGGCAGTATGGATCTGTATGAGGCTAACAGGGGCATCAAGGATCAAGTCCACTATGTTTGTGATGGTGTCCCTGTCTAGCCGGTACAGTGTGTGGATCTCGGTTTGGCTCAAGTTTAAGGGTGTGGCCCTTATGCATGGTATGGGTGGCTGCCTGCGGGCTGCAACAAAATTGTTGTTTTGCAGGGCAATGATGGCCCTCCTTCTCCTCTAGCACCTCTGCGGCATCCTCTGCCTCCCTGCCTCTTCAAGTTGTAGGCCTGCATGCAGGACCTCCAGCTCCAGTTGTGCTACTGCTGCTGCAAGCATGGTAATGTTGAAGAGGTGTGGGAGTGGTCCTTTTGTGCTTTTGCAGTGCTCATGGTGGCCACCTGGGATGATTTGTGGCACCTGTGGCTGTTTCTGCAACCCGACTCTAGTTAATGCCTGGTCTGTGATGCTGGTGCTTCCGGCTCAGTAATCACTGTGCTACTGGCATGTCCATGTCAGAGTTTCTGTGTACGTCGTGCTTCGAATGTGCACGTAATAATGCCATGCCGGTGTCTCAGGCATGGCTGACACGTTTTCCTGCTGTATCCGGTCACGGTGTTGCCGGATACGGTAGGTCACTTGCAGTGATGGTGTTAGCGGCATCGCTACTCAGAGTATGCCGGACCATAAAATGGTGCCGGTACGGAGCGAGCGGCACCGCTATTTCCGGACTGGCATACATGTAATGAGGCCCATAGTACAGGAAGAGAATAGTAGAATGTGAGAAATTGAAATAAAGCACATTATGGAAGGGGAAAAGAGAAAGAAGGGGAGAGAGAACAAAGATAACATGAGTTAGACAAGGAGAAAACACAAATCAAAAGTGATAGAGAGCCAAGTGATAGAACAAGAGTTGTATGAAGACAAGAGACGGACTACAAAAGAGTGGGGGGGAATAAACATTAGACAAAATGGGAGGGAGACAAGAGACAGAACAGAAGTGGGATGGAGAGGAGAACCAACAGGAGGTTAAGGAAAGAACAGGAGAAAGAGGAGAGGCACACCGAGAGGGAAAAGGGAGGCACAAAAGTACATGTGTAACAAGGAGAACAAAATGGCAGAATTCAAGGGGATGAGAAAGGCAAGAGTGTAGAAGGGACCACGAGTAAACAAGAGAAAGAGAAAATGAGGGAGGCATTACAGGTGTTAGAGAATGGAGGGGAAGCAACAAAAGGGGTCCCAGAGTAACGGATAAATGACTGGAGAAGGAAGAGGATGAGGCCAAGGGGGGGAATAGACAAGGAGTGGCAATTAATTAAAAATAAAATGCCAATATAATGGTGTGCACACTACACTGTAAATCACATGCTTAGTAACTAGGTTTCTGATGCTCTGTGGTTCAGAGTCACCCATGCTAACCCCCACTCCGTAGTTCCATAGAGAAACAGCCTGGGACATGAGGTTTCTCACACAGTCTGTGAACCAACCCTGCTGCCACAAAAGTAACCCACTCACTCTTCCTCATTTGGAAAGTGCTACTCCTCTATGGCTATTTTCTATCTACCAACGAACCATATGACGAATATTGGCTTCAGTAGGACCACTTCAAATATATTGCATTTACTCTCCTGAGAGACGGAACAGGTATAAGAATGTGAGTTGTTGGTCTCTTGGCAAACTCCTTGCTCCCAGCTATCCCTGTAATGTCTTTGGTGAGCTGTGTCGCCCCTTTTGAGTGGTTTGCCCTACACCCTGTCCTATCCTGCACCCAGACATCTGAGGAAGCTGTGTACCCTGATGAGCCGCAGCACAACTTGCAATGTGAGAGAGCTGCTCCAGCTCCAACACCAGAGTATTTCATTTGAACAGTTTCAGTTATCTCTGTATTCAGAATAGCCCCTGTGTATTTTGAACTATCTGTATTTATTCAACCTGTGTAAAATTCAACCTGATTTAAAGAATTCCCTTGAACTGTGAAACTACTTTGCTCACCTCATCTCACCCATGTCAGAGTAAGCAGCTACAGGGCCATCTTAAGCACTTTTGGGGCCCTGGGCACGAACATCTTTGGGGCCCCCCTCCACCAAACCAAAGGAATTAAGGGATCAAGAATACTGGTCACTCCTCCCACCCCCACCCGTCGCGCTCAAAACCTATAGGTTGATATGCTGTCTCGCAGCATAATAAGCAGGTTTACTCCCTTTAAGACCCCTTAGCTTCTTCATTCAGAATGATAAACAAGTAGCATTTGAAGACCAACATTAGCAGTCTACGAAGAGGTTACTGTTCTAGTACATAGAGGATACTTTTTATCAACAACATCCAGGAGGGTATGCAGCCTGTAGTATTAATGCAGGACTGTATATAAAAGGTTCATGTAACCCATAATAGACAGATAACTTACATTAGCTGCCTCACAGACTGCAAAAGTGCTCATGCATGGATAGAGACCACCAATTAGAAGGAAGGAGAACACTACACATACCGTAGCATGGATAGTGGGTGCAGATTAGAAGCGACCAGGAAGGTGTGTTTATCCAGACAGACTGAGATTAGAAGTGGGATATGGTTTTCAAATGGTGTTGCCATTAGATATCAAAAGGAACAAATGCCTGTGTTGTGCGATATAAATATGCTCACTATTAACACATTGAAACCATGAATAAGGCTTTTATGAAGATCATACCATGAGAAGGCAATCACTCGGAAGGGCTGACAATTTTGAAAGGTTTAGGGACTGGCAATATTGAGAGGTTAGGCAATACAAGATTAAATGAGATGCTCAGGATCACACATTGGATAAGGGGTGAAGGGATGAAGCTAGGATGTGTGCCAACTCTTCAATTTCTGCATTAGAATACTTTATTTTCCAGTTCTTACCATGAACTAAAACAATTTCATATTATTAAAAAAACAGACTTGGAAAGTACACAAATTACATTATCAAACGTGACCATTTTTAAACAAAATATTATAGAACGGTGTTATGCAAAAAGGGAGTGATTCTAGCTTCATTCTCTCCATCATCAAGGGAAGTATATAAGAACCAACATACCAATCTATGTGATTTAACAAATTTAATCTGGGATTGTCTTTTGTATTTTAAAGCTTTAAATACTTCCGAAACAATGGTTTGTGACATTTTAATGTATAAATGTGCATAAAAACCTTTGCCTTTTACCAAAAACAAACAGATTTTGTGTCAAACAAGCACACCTTAAAATATGCTTGCCTTAGGCATGCAACATATGGTCCGCTCTCTTCTGTCTACCATCCCTTCCACCCAAATGGCCTACATAAGAAGAAAGATCAAGTAATGGGCTAAACTATACCAGCAGCGTGCAAGAAGGCAAACCTCACAGAAGACAGCACAGTAATGTAAGATATATTAGATGATTTGACTAGGATCACTGTATCATCTGCTGGCAAATCCAGGCCACAAGCATGAACGCTTTTGTTCCATAGTCTTGAATTTGGATACTTATTCCCCTCGTGGACTAACAGTTTATGCCATTGTTGTAGGCGATTCCCTAGGTTTTACAACACCTCATCTGAACAAACTAATTTCTAGACCTTTACCATATGGATGATATGTTCGTTTCTATAGCAACCCCTAGCTAGTGCAGGTACATTGCTGATAATAGCATATGTTGTTCTGCAAAACAAAGTACGTATGCAGGCAGGTTTATAAACATCCGACATAGTAAAGGCTCAGCCAGCCTTGCTGGAATGTGATATTCTAATTGTGCATATGAACACATATCTCTGCAATGGGTGCTTCACACACTGAGCTAACTTCTGAATCACTGTAGCACTCAATTTATCAATATGCATTTCACCATTGCCTTGCACATGATCAACATAATTCCCACAGGAAGGAAAGAATGCTACCGAGTTGTTCTCTAAGGAACACACAAACTATGTATAACACAGTGAACACATAAAGCAATACATGATGAATTGAACAAGGCAGAATGTACTTGTCAAAACAGAAATGCAATGAGTTTAGAGCCTCAGCAGCACCCCATAAAATATCCAGACGTGTGCTATTTAAGACTGGTGAACAATGGAATCTTCTTCAGATCAGCTAGCCTTGTGTTCCCCCCCCTCCAAGGTAGGGGCCCTGGGCAAGGGCCCCTTTTGCCCTCCCATAAAAACGTCTCTGAGCAGCTATCATCCTGCTTGGCTGTATATCATCTGCATTTACTTTTCATAATATTTTGCTTATTTTGCTTATTCGTGTATCTGTGGCATTTATCTTGCATGTCAATACATTCTCGCTAAGGCTCTCTGTTTTCAATTTTTACTGATTTGTACACATCATGTTTCATTTCAGTATGCATTTGTTAAAATTCAGTCAAAGCAGTAATGCAGGCATTTTGTTCTTTAACTTAGAAACCATGATTTGCTGGCCAATGTCTGTGCAACGTAACACAAGGGGAAGGATGATGAATACAATTCCCTTTGGAGACGTTTAAATGGCTACAGTATTGTTGCTCAGAACAACAATTGCAGGAACAGGCATTTGTTTTTAATGTGAAAGTGGACCATGGCTAGATGTGCAGAAACCCATCTCTGCGAGCATCAGATTAAAAGAATACAAGCACTACATTTTGTATTCCAATAAATGGGAAAACATACTAGTTGCAGTTATTTTTCTACAGATCAAAAAATAATTTTGGATAAATGCAAATAAAATTGCCAAAAGGTAAATATGGATAAATACAGACGGAACAGTTGAAAAAATAAATACCATAAAACCGGGGTCTTAATTATCACTAAAACTAGATTCTTACTAGAATCCCTGGTTTCAGTAATCATTGCCTTGGGTCTGGAGTCATTCCTATATGTGCATTAATCCCGATACATTGCCTAATCGTGAATATGTTTCATTTGCTATCATTCTTTTGAATTGGGTCTTCATTGCTCATTTTATTACTGAGTGCGCACCAAGGCCCCCAGTTCCCTCTTCAAATTCTTCCCATCCTCCACACGTCTCCGTTGGTGAGGCTGGCTTAGTAGCCATCCCATGCACACTGTTGATTCGAACTCAGGAACATTACCAGTTTACCCGCTTTTTATTTAGTGCTAATTCCAGAGAGGTACATGCTAGTAAGAACCCTGTGAATACCCTTCGAGTAATCCGTTCCCTTTATATAAACACAGGAGTCAAAGTGTGAGGGAACTAAAGGGTACGACGTTCCCTTAATTCTAAGGGAAATTAGTCATAGTTCCCTTACTTTATGTGACCTGGAGTACCGTTCCAGAAAGTTAGGAAAGGCCACTTTAAAAAAAAAGAGAAAATAACAGTTCCCCTGCTGGGGGTTTGAACCTGTGCTCTGCAATGGTGAGTGAAGGGGAGGGGAGGCTGCATAAAGCTGCATGCTGGGCTTCGGGGGAGGGGAGGTTGGACGAAAATGGTACACTAATGGTGGTCATTTAAACTTATATTCTATCACTGCGTTTTCTTTAGTCTTGCGAAAAACATTTGTAAATCACAGATTTTTGAGGTGGAGGTGTTAGATATTTTGTCTTATTGGGGTAAATTTGGGGTTTGGCGGTATTTTCTTACCATAAAAGTATTGGCGGTAATTTGGTGGTAAATTAGTCTTGCATTTAGATTGGGTTTGGCCTCATATTATTTTAGTGACCATACCTTGTTAGCTTATATTGGTGGTAATTTTAGTGGTATTTTGTTTTGCGGTATTTAGTAATGAGCATGGTTTTCTTCCTTATATTATAACCCCATCATAAAACAAAACCTTCCTTTCTATTAGAATACCTCCCAGTGGTCTATAGAGAACCTCAGACCTATGCACTGTTATAACCCAATAATATGATTAGAGCGCCACCTATAGTTTGTGGCTGGTATCACTGGTTTATATACATCCAGTAATCTATGTCATAAAGTATCACTGGCTTATTTTTTTTTATTTATTTGTTTTGGCGCGAAAGCATTCACAAAAAGAATCAGATAAAACATTTTACAATTTAAAAGAAAAAAAAAAGAAGAGAAAAGAGTTAAACCATAACAGAAAAGAAAAAGGGAACTACAATATTTTCCCCGTTTTTTACCAACCCTGCCAAGTTTTTCTGGGCAATCGTTTCATTAAGTTTTGTTCTTTTCCATATATTTTCTATGTGCGCGTTGTTTATTTTTCTTATTTCATTTATATGTTAGATAACTATTTCACATTTGGTTAGCACCTGGATAGCTGCTAGCGTCAACGCAGCATTAGTGCCTGAAGTGATTCTGTCCCACAGGAAGTCTGAAATTATATCTTCCTCTCTGCGCACAAAGTTTCTGAAAAGTCTTGATCGATATGTCCATGAACCTTCACAGTCCATTAATAAATGCCTTCATGTTTGCTTGGCAGGGTTTATGCAGATTGAACACAGTTTTATTGCCATATTCCCTTGGTTTCGTTTTTCTAAGACCGCCCCGCAGTGAACGAGGTTTAGTCTCGTTCTGAGGAAATTTGAACGCAGCTCTCTGTCGGGGAATTTCATTAGGTAACTTGAAGGGATCCCCAGTTCTTTTTCCCCCCTCAAAAAGGCACATCGGATTGGATCTGCTCTTACTTTCTCTATTGTTTCGATCCAATCCAAAAGTTCTAATTTTCTTTTTATTTTGAGAGGGTTTAGGACCAGAGTTTCCTATTTCAGATCTATTCTCATGAGGGCCTTTGTTACTCTTTCCCCTAATAAAATAAGAAGAGATGATTTGCCCTGAAGCCTCTGATGTTTTAGATCTCCATAGAGTGTAGAATCTTTGCTCGTTAAGATTTCTCGAAATAGAGAAATAAGTTTCCATTCTGCCATGCACTTCAGCGACTTGAGGCCCAGCTCAAATCTTAAGCTTTTTGTGGAAGCACAACTCGGAAGGCCCAAAACTCTTTTCCATAATCGACCCTCGAAGCTTTTTTCCCAATTTACAGACCAGAGCCCTGGTTTGGCTTCCAGGCCATAAAGTAACACCAGAACCACTTTTGCGAGGCAATACTTCACTAATGGAACGATTGAAAATTTACAGAATGTGTAGTTTAGTTTGATCATTTGTGATATAGCTTGCGTTACTTTGGCCGTTATCTCCGATTCTACCTTGAATTGGGCTGAATGGGCATGAATGTTATATACCAGATATTTGAAAGTTTCTACAACTCTTATGCTTTCACCCCCCAGATTCCAGCTTTTGTATTTCGCTTTTGACAGAGAATGTTTGAAGATCAGGATGTTTGACTTTGCAGGGTTAATTGTTAGTTTGTTTATTCTAACATACACATTCATTTTCTCAAGTAGATGTTGTAGTCCAATCGGGGTTCTGTCAAGAAGTACTAATAGGCCAGCCAACAGATCTTCCTACCATTTATGGTTGGACTGGCCATTGCAGCTGACTCTAAGAAGGGTCCCATATCTGCCAAAAACAGATTGAAAAAGAGAGGCGCTCCTAGGCACCCTTGTCTGACTCCCCTGTTTACCTCGATTAGTTTTGAAAGAAACCCCAATGCATCCAGCCGGACTCTTAAATTTGTTTCCATGTGCAGTTCCACTAGGATGGATAATGGTGTTTCCGGCATTCCCCACTTTCGTAGTTTCTCCCAAAGAAGAACTCGTTCCACTTGATCAAACGCCTTCGAAAGGTCAATCCAGGCTCCATACAAGGGTTGCATTTTTTCTCCCACTTTTCGTTCATTCAGTATGTTTAAGATCAGACCGTTTATAGATGTCGAATGGCCTCTCCGGAATCCCGTTTGAAAGCGTGATAAAATATCAGAATCTTCTACCAATTTCGAAATGTGATTTAGTAGAAGTTTCATAAATATTTTGTTTTCAATATCCAGCAACGCTATTGGTCTATAGTTCGCCGCTGAACGGCGATCCCCATTTTTAAAGAACGGTATTACCAGAGCCGTTTTCCAAGACGTCGGGAATGTCCGTTTATTAAGGATTTCCTCGAAGAGAGCGGATAGTAGTTTTGTCCATAGTGCCGGTTCACTCTTGAGTGCCTGATAGGTCAGACCATTCAGTCCGAGGCTTTTGATGTAGAGGAGTTCATTATGATTTCATAAATTTCCTCTTCAGTAAACTTGAGTTGCCAAGGGGTGTCTGGTTTAATCATAAAATTGCAGGTACAATCGCTCTTATAGGTCTCTGTCAGATATTTAACCCACCCATCTTCAGACACTAGATTACACAGAGAGTTTCCTACTTGCCCCTCAAATTGGTTCATAGCTTCCCAGAAGTTTTTGCTGTTATCTTCTTTTAATATGTTAAGTACATATTCCCCGTCTGTTTGCATCCGGATTTCCTTCTGTGAGGTTGACCATGATTTGTAGTTTATTTTTTCTCTTTTTATTTTTAATTTCAGTTGCTCAACCGGATATTCTGCTTTCTTAATGTCTCGCAGGGCTTTCCTGTGCTCTCTTTTTCTCCTTTGCATTGGTTCATCAAAGGCGAGGAGATGTTTTTGTTTGACTCTCCCCGCCAAATTTACAGGTGCTTGAGTTGCCCAAAGAAAGTTGGTAAACCTGTATGGGTCACATTGCATTTTCCAAATGTGTTCCGGGATCTCCTTTAGGCGTGTGTTAAGTTTGGCTCCCCCATCTTTGTATTTCACAACTCTGATTTTCCCTTTTTTCCCTTCCAAGTTCTGAGTTTCTCTTTCCATTTTTGTTCCTAAAATAGCTTGGAGAGCTCAAGCCTGCTATGATCACTACCTCCTTCTTGTTTTAGAATAAGGACGGAAGGTGAAGCATGCAGATCTTTTGAAGCAAAAATGAAGTCCAAAGCGGAGGATGATTTCTCTCTATGCCATGTTATATATGGTCCTTGATCTCCCTCTTGTATACTGTTGACCATTTGAAGATCCCATTGTTCCATAAAGTCCTGCCACATTCTTCCCCTACTTATTTTCTTGGTATTCAGATGACATGCCTCTCCTTTTTGTGGATATAGGCAATTCGAGTTAAAATCTCCTGCCACTATGATGTTAGTGGAAACTGAGTTCACGTTTACTGTTTCCAATAGTAAGCCCAGATCTTCTAGAAAAGTGTCCAGTTTTGAGTTAGCATGGTTCCAGTATATGTTTATGAAAATCCAGGTTGACGGTTTTTCTTGTAAGCTTATTTCTGCTCTACATGCATGTATACGTAGAGGATATTTCCAAATTTCTACTACATTTTTGAGGGTTTGATTTTTGAGTGCTGTAAGCAAACCTCCTGATGGTCGACCTAATGATTTTTGTAAAGCTGGTAAACAAAAAACTGTGTACCCTTCGATATTTAAAGGGTTCACCAGCCAAGTTTCTTGTAGTAACACGACATCTCCCTGATTAAATAAATGTGCCCGTGTTTCTTTTGCTCTTATAGAGCTGGAGCCTCGCGTGTTCCAGCTAAAAACAGTTAGGTCGCTTCTTCTAAAGTTGCTGCGTCCCTAATCCTAACTTCTGCAATACTTGCGTAAGTATTTCTGGGAGAAGTGTAAGGGTGCTTTCTTTTGTATTTGAATCTTTCTTTATGCTTCCTTTTTTCATCAGCTGTGGTTCAATTGGATTTTCCTTTCCCTTGCTTTTTGGGGATGAGATGCTCTGATGATTGATGGTAATGCTCCTTTCTGTGTCATTACATGAAACCTCCAGCCCGTAGGATTCCAACTCTATGGATTCTTGTAGTATAGCATTTTTTGCATTCGCAGAGGATAGTATCAATTCTACCATGAAAAGATCATTGGACATTTGGAATTTGACTCTCTCTATGTCTTCGGATTTAAAGCAGTGAAGATTTCCCACTTTTTTCATTATGCCCAATATTACTGCACAACTCAATGATTTATGGTGCTTTAGGTTAGAACGTAGTCTTAGCCAAAATCTTTGAGTAGTCTTATTTTTTGGATTGTTTTTTTGCCGATGTTCCATGGGTTTAGGCAGTGTCTGCGTTGCAGAGTGGGTGTCATCTTGGAGTCCTGGACTATTTAGTTTTATTGATTTCCCTTCTCCATTTTGAATTTTACATTAATTTACTGCCAGTGTTTTTTTTTCCAACGAGGTTATGGTGGAGTTTACGCTTGAGAGCGATGTATTAGAATCCCTCCCGATCATGTGTTTCTTAAATTCGAAGATAGGAGCAATTTTTATATTATCACACTGAACTGTGACAATGTTGTTTGCATTCTTTTTCTTCTTTTCCGATTGAAAATCTTTTTTTAAAAGATCGGGGCCCATTTTAGTGTTTTTATTGTGTGATCCTTTTGAGGGGCACCATCTAATTCGTTCCTGGTTTGTTGTTTCCCCATTTTAGATTGACCTTTCAAAGCGCTTTCTGCCGTTGTTACTTTTGGACTATTACTCCCCTCTATCTCCTTCTCGGTTTGTAGTCCAATACTTGCTTTTATGATTACAGCAATTTCTTCTGTTTTGTTGCTGTTACCTGCTTTGATTTTTTCAGGATTTTTCTTCATTGACTTCTGATTTCTCTTTCTTGGACAGTATTGTTTTTTTCTGTGAGATTGTTTGGATCTTTGAAAATACTTGCTATACTGTCCTGTTTCTCACTACTGCCAGAAGTCTTAGAGTTTATCTGGGAGTTTGTTTTTTCTTTCATGTTTCTATTTTTTTTGTCTTTCCGCCCTTTTCTTCAGTTTTTCTTTGTTTTAGGCTGTACTGATTTTGAGCTCTCTCTTCTTGTGTTTCCTCATTTTCCTCCTGCCTCTTGAGGTCTGGTCACAGGGCTGTTGCCAGTCTGCATTTTTCTTCATTTGGTTCCCTTTTCCATTTTCTGCTTGTAGTTTTTGAGTATCCTCTTCGGGTTCCATTTCTTCTTCTGCTATATTAGCAACCCTTTGGAATTCTTCCAGTATCGAGTCTGTGAGCGGTGTATCGTCTAATGAGTATTCTTGGATTTTTTCTACGGTTTTCTCTGCTTGATTTATATTCAGGTTTCCTTTCAATACAGATAGAACCTCTTCCAGTAGTTTGTTCTTTTGTTTTTCGATCTCGTTTTTTTCCTTCAGTGCTTGCTGAATGGAGGATATATCCAGCCCTTGCTTTACCATTTCGTAGTTTAGATCCTGGAGCGGGAGGTTCAAGTTTATATTGGTTGCAGCCACCAGACCTACCAAAGATGAGTCGCAGAGTGCTATTTCTTTGGCCATCTCTAAAAGTGTTCCATTTTGTGTTTGTACCTCCATTTTTAACATTTCAAAAACTGAGACCAGTGAGTTGAGAACAAAATGTAAAGCTTTCAACGTATCTGTGTTTGGATCTGTTTTTATTTCATCATCTTCGGGATGAGCTTGATCTCTTTGTTCATTTAAAGTCTGCTCTGTACTCTTGGGTGATTGTGTATTTTGCAACGTTGATGCAGCCACCTTGTCCCCCTCATTCGGTGTAAGGACTTCTTTCCCCAAAGTTACTGGTGATGTGAGAATTTCCGTGCTAGAGGATGGTGTTTGGGGTTGCCTCGGGTTTTCCCAGAGGATACGTGATTCTCCTTCTACATCACTATGACTTTTGTGTCTTTTTCTCCCAAAGTGATTTTCTATTTTTTGTTGAATTCTTTTCGTTGTTGTGGTATACTCTAAACCCGTTTCCAGTTGTTTGTTATTGCAGCGCTTGAGTTCTTCTTTCTTGAGGCTGCCCACCAAATTAACTGGTAGTTCTTCTGCATGTATTTGTGCTTGAACTTGCTGAAGAGTGTGTAGGTTTGGGATCACCTGAATGTGTGGTTCCGTGGCGATATCTTCATTACTTCCGCTTAGATATGACCCATCCCCTTCTCCCCCCATGTCTTTTGTGCTGTGGAGTTTCATTGCTGCTTTTAGAACGTGAGCACTATTAATCAATTTTAGGTCGATCACTCCGTGCAGTAAAAAAAAATCAAAAAAAAAATCACTGGCTTATTTACATCCAGTAATCTATGCCTTCCCCTCAGCATGCAAGAAAAGGGCATTCATCATACCACACACAAACCTTTGCTTATCTATTACTTGACTTGCATTGGTAATTTGGCAGATGTACTACTGCACTAATATGAGCCTCCCCTTTAGACCTTGTCTATTGAAAATAATTCACAGATGCAGGAATGACACAAACTCACATTTGTTTTCATAGGTGCTTATTATATTGAGTTACAATTACATGTCATCAAGTCTTAGCATGGTTATTTACAGCAGCCTCTGGAATACAAAAAGAAAACAAAGAAACAAAGCAGAACAGGCAGGTCTATTTGAAATGTAAATTAATATTCCCACAACCAAAAATACACATGCAGTAATTCCCTAACCTTTCTACACTGTAATAATTTGTAGCCACACATCCGACATTCAAATGATCCTCACTTGGCACAAATCTTACCGAGATTAGCACTTCTTTGAAGTTCTCAGTACGACCTTGCTCCACTCGCAAAGGCAGGCCAGTCAGCGCTAAATGATTCTGTAAATCTTGTGTGGGGAGCACGGCGAGATAATTCTCCCAGCCAGACCTCTGTAACCCCTTGGAACTCCCTCTGTCTTCACAGCCCAGTCTCAACTAACTCCTCTCTGCAATTTTTACCATTGGCAAACCTCGGATCCTTCCCATTTTTTACGTGGCATTTCTGCAGACACTTTCTTCCAATCAGGTTAAAAGAATGTTTTCTGCGCCACCCTTCATTTTCAGAACAATGAAATCCTTGCTCTCTGAGCAACTGTTGCATTTTATTTCCTGCTGCCTCTTCCCTCTGCTCTCCACAAGCTAACACAGAAGAAAGAAGAAAAAAATGCCAGTGTGCATTTAAAATGCATTTCAGTAGTGCCACCAAAACATGTATTTTCACCTCATTTTGCACATGAGACTACATTATAATGTTAGGGAAGTTAGGATTAGTATTTAGTAATATTAATTAAGTTGGTCAGTTATATGATTTAGGTAGCCTCCATGTATAAGGCATCACAGAAAACAAATTGGTGCTCTTCATTCTGTGCAGTTTCAAGTTGGCTTGGCTGTGTTATAAATTCTGTACTTTGCATACTACCACTAAGGCTATATTATACTGGCTAAATAAAAATGCTATACTACTGCTGGCAACAAAATGCCACTATATTTTGCAATAAATGCAATAAAAAATGCCATCACATTTAGTAACAAGCTCTATATATTCTTACATATTCCCTCCTTTTCTGACAATTCTGGCTACCCAAATCCACAATTGGAGGAAACCCAAATTGTTATTCTTTCTTTTCATTTTATGAATCACAATTGAACTAATAGCAACATCATAAAATGAACATTGAAATATTTCATAATATAAACCACTGCTTAAACATAATAGCAGTAACATCTCCCGAATGGGTCCATGAGTCCTCATAGACATGTGCATATGTATGTATAGCTTTTTTTTCAATGAATTGTCCGCCATCAACATTTTATGCATAATAACAAAATAATAAAATAAATAAATAAAATAAATGACTAATATAATTAACTAAAGCAATTAATTAAAATAACAAACATGCGATTTTCCACCATACTCCTTTTCAGTTCCATAGACTAATACTATGCTTCATCAGGAACGCCGTAGAATTAAGTTCAATTCACTACTGGTCTTTTTAAAACGCTTATCATTTTTATGATTGACATGCACCTCTATGATGTTCTGATCAACTTTTCGTTATCTGGTTCATTCGGTGAAATTCTTTCATCCTAGCACCCTTGGATTCTTTTCCATATAAGTCATCTCTTTGGTCGTCCCTGTTACTTTGTCTTCACCTCCATATTTCAGTCCGGAGGCATTACTTGAGCTTCATCCCGTGGACTCCAAGACTCCATCATCTCTCGTGTCCTCTGGTCCTGCGACCTCCGACCTTAACCAAAGATTGATTAAGTTTTCTAAATTAAATAGAAAAGAGACAGATTAAGTACATAGCACAATACCAATTTCACCCTTTCCACCATAAAAAAATATAGTCCAAAACATTCCGCTTGCTTTCTGAAACTAAGCACATGTTAGAGAGAAAACAAACATATACATAAGACACCATTATACATCAAAATATATTTCAACATACTATCATAAAAATTCAATCTGCTTCAGCTCCTTATATCAATGTTTATCACCTATGGTATTTTCATTTACATTTATCTCTATAATAAGGACCACAACTATATTTTATTTATTTTTTTATGTTGTGTGATACTATGAAGACAGCTAATCTGTTTTTCTTTCCATGTACTCAGGGCACTTAAGCTGTTTCTACTTGCTCAAGCCTCCTGACTTCCTGTTTGGGATGACAGGGCTTAATTTGGTTAACATGAACAAATTGCTCTGTCATCATTTCACACTCTGTGGCCGCAAGAAATTTAGAATTTGTATGTTTACCTTTTCCAAAATGAAATTTATATACCTGATCCCCCACATTAAACTCTTTCATAGACGTCATTTCACCATAATATGATTTTGCACTGTCAGCAGCCCTTTCCAAATTTTGCTGCGCAAATGCATGTTGTAAATACTTCCTCAGTTCTTCCACATATTTGTGAACTGTAGATGCACTCACAAGTGTCTGCTCATGTGTCCTGTATAATAAATGTTGTGGCAGTACCATCTTTCTACCTGTCAACACCTCATGAGGGCTGACACCTGTTGATTTGGCAGGAGTCGATCTGATTGCCATCAAAACCAGGGGTAATCGTAAATCCCAACTGGAACTTGCTTCTGCTACAAACTTCTTTAATATCTCCACAACAGACCTATTTCAACGTCCAATATTCCCAGAAGAGGTGGGTCGGTACGCAATATGCAGTTTCCTTTTCACCCCCAGTATCTGCCACACTTTACTCATTAAAGCGCTTGTAAAATAAATTCCTTTGTCTGACTCTATTCTTTGTGGTAACCCAAATCTTGAAAATATATGATTTACCAGTAACGTAGCTGCGATTTGCGCACTACAATCTGGTGCAGGAATACACTCTATCCATTTCGACATCAAACAAACCACGCTCAAAATATAACGGTTCCCCCCACTCGACCTCTTTACAGGACCTACATAGTCAATTTGCAAATCTGACCATGGAAGGGTTAAGCCTCTTTTCATCAGTGGAGCTCTATGCATTGGTGAGGCGGGTTTAAATTGGGCACATACTAGGAACCCCCTAGTATATAATTCCACATCTTGGCACATATGTGGCCAGTAAGCATAATCTTTCAGTATCTCTAATGTCTTTTGTGAACCTCTGTGTCCTGCAGTTATTGCATCATGTGCATGGTGTAGCATTAGCCCTCTGAATGAAAGGGGTACCACCCACTGTATTTGTCCTGTAATGGATTCCCTGATCATGAGTCCATCCTGTAGTCTAATTCGTTTTTTATTCTTTAATAATACCCTCAACTCCTCTTTTCCTGTACAATCATTCTCAGTTAAAGGAATTTGTTTGGGATCCATCAAATGATTATAACAGATCCCCAATATCGGATCATCCTTTTGCGCTTTAATCAAATCTTGATCTGGTGTATCATAACTCCATTGCACTACTGGTTGTTCTACCTCTTTTGGAGCCTTTGTGTAACTGCATCTATCTGTATTTCACCAATTAAGGGGGTAATTCATAGAATTTAGCGCACAAGTGGCGCACGGGGCTGGCGCACAGTGTGCGTGTGTGAATCTCTGCGCCAGCCGCGTGCCCTAAAATCCATTTCCGCGCACAGCGTATTCATGGATTTTAGCTACCAAAACCAGCCATGGCACACAGTGGCGCAGCGACCTTGCAGCTGCGCCAGTTATGCCCCCAAGAACGCCCCTCGCACAGGGAAAATCCATCAAAATCCCCAATCCAGCGCAAAGGGCTGCACTAACCTTGTACCAGCACGGCAGGCGGGGAACGTGTATTACTGGGGTTCGCGGGAAGTTTCACACGCGATAGGCCCTGTGTGAGTGGGGTACGTGTACTACTGAGGTTCGTGGGAAGTTTTACACGCGAAGGGCCCTGTGCGAGTGGGGTACATGTATTACTGGGGTTCACGGGAAGTTTTACACGCGATTGGCCCTGTGCGAGTGGGGTACATGTATTACTGGGGTTTGCGGGAAGTTTTACACGCGATTGGCCCTGTGCGAGTGGGGTACGTGTATTACTAGGGTTCGCGGGAAGTTTTACACGCGAAAGGCCCTGTGCGAGTGGTGTACGTGTATTACTGGGGTTCGCGGGAAGTTTTACACGTGAAAGGCCCTGTGCGAGTGGGGTACGTGTATTACTGGGGTTTGCGGGAAGTTTCACACGTGATTGGCCCTGTGCGAGTGTGGTACGTGTATTACTGGGGTTCGCGGGAAGTTTTACACGCGATTGGCCCTGTGCGAGTGGGGTACGTGTATTACTGGGGTTCGTGGGAAGTTTTACACGCAAAGGGCCTTGTGCGAGTGGGGTACGTGTAGTACTGGGGTTCGTGGGAAGTTTTACACGCGAAAGGGCCCTGTGCGAGTGGGGTACGTGTATTACTGGGGTTCGTGGGAATTTTACACGCGATTTGAGCACGGTACGTGTATTTCTGGGGTGCGCGGGGAATCCTACACGTGAATTGGCAGTGTGGGTCCTCCCAGGGGTTCCCTCTACACCCTCCATGGCCCCTGCAGGCAGCCCACACCACAGGGGACTACCCTGCACCCCGTGTCATGTCCCGCAGGCAGCCCATCCACCATGGGCATGCCCCCCAGCCAAGCAACATGTCAGCTTGCACTACTGATCACCAACTCATGTCCCCCTACACCCCCAGCCCCCAGCAGTGCGGGGCACCAGCCAGCAGGCCCCCACTCATGTCCCACTGCATCCCCACCCCCCAGCAGTGCGGGGCACCTGCCAGCAGGCCCCCACTCATGTCCCCCTGCACCCCCACGCCCCAGCAGTGTGGGGCACTCGACAGCAGGCCCCCACTCATGCCCCACTCATGTCCCCCTGCATCCCCACCCCCCAGCAGTGCGGGGCACCTGCCAGCAGGCCCCCACTCATGTCCCCCTGCACCCCCACTCTCCGGCAGTGCGGGGCACCTGCCAGCAGGCCCCCAGTCATGTCCCACTCATGTCCCCCTGCACCCCCACCCCCCAGCAGTGCGGGGCACCTGCCAGCAGGCCCCTATTCATGTCCCACTCATGTCCCCCTGCCCCCACGTCATGACAATCCTCAATCATGGCCCTTATGGCCAGCCTCCCCAGCCCAAAGACCCAACCAAGTATTGGATCCACCCACATAGAAAAGCCAATTACATGATACAACCCCAAAGGCAAGTATGTAAATGAACACATGTCCGTCACACACACACAATGGGTGCAAGTAAATGTGAAAACCCATATCATGACATGCATGAAACCAATGAGATAATACCACACATCGAAGTATGAAGAAAAAAATGTATTAAACACAACATGAATGTAATTAAAACAAAACACACAACAATGGGAATAATAAAAGAAATGCTGCATGTCCGTAAAAGAATAAAAAACAAGAAATCATAATCCAAAGAAATCCAAAAGAAATGGTGTCCAAAGTCACAGTCCAACAAAGCAAATCCAAGGGAAAAAAGAAAGTAAAATCCATTGCTCCATGGTGAAAATAAAAAAAATGAGAATAATCCAATGGTGAACTATGTACAAATGAACAATCCAGGGTCCATGAGCCCAACTGATGAAATGAAACCTACCAAAAATACTACCTAATAAAAAACTATATGCAAACACGTGGTTCATTGTCCAAGCGCAACCAAAATAAAAAAAAAAGGAAAGGAAACCTAACACTATCTAACTATATACAATGGCGGCGGGCAAGTCCTGCGGCTCACTCTGTGGTGTCCCGGGCCAGGGCATCATCGAACTCGATGTCGATGTCCTGGAGGCGGGCTTCTGCCCTGGCCCTGATGTCTCGCAGGGAGGCACTCATGGCCTGTTCCAACTCTCTGCGAGTCGCCTCGAGGCACTCTGCCCGCCTCAACGCCCGATGCATGGAGAACTCCGCCCTGACCATGGTGAGCCACGCCTCTTCCGCCCGCCGCCGCTCCGCACCTATACGCTGGCCCAACCGCAGCCACACGGAAGACACATCCATTCCAGGGTCCTCCTGCCCTCTGGCCGATGCCTGCCCCCCTGATGTCGATGGCCCCGAGCCATCATTGCTCCCACCTAGAGCCTGCTCCTGCTGCTGCTGCTGCTGTCCATGTGCCCTGTCCGATGATGCCTGCACATCCTCCATCAGCTGGTCTCCAGTTGTGGTGTCCACCCCTGCTGGACCGCTGACTCCCGACTCTGGCAAGGATGGGATCTCCACCAAGATGGCTGTGTTGGTCAGGCCAGGTCCACAGGGGGCCCTGGTGGAATCTGGGCCGGAAGACGGCAGGGAGAACGACTGGCGCATAGTCTCCACAGAGGAGGAGAGGTCAGCCAGAGTGCGCATCACATGTAGGAACCCACCAAGCAGGGGCCCTCCCAACAGTGCCACGTCGCGACGCTGCTCTTCGTGATGGCGTGCGTTCTCTGCCCAGGAAGAACGCACGTCATCACGAATGTCACGCATCAGGACGGAGCCCATACGTTCATGGGACCCCTCGTCCGCAGGTAGTGGAGAGGCAGATGACATGGCACTCTCCCCTACCTGCGGACGGGCCTGGGACGGGGCCTCCCTGCTGGTGCATGGTGGTGCAGTCACAGGGTCAAGGACAGAGACATGCACAGGCCCCTCCGCTGTGACCTGTGCTGCCTCCTGACCCTGGTCCTGGACTGGACCACTTGCACCAGTGGTACTACGCCCACCAGGCCCCATGTGCGGCTCAGTAGCGGGCTCCTCCTCCTCTTGGAGACCACCAACCCGGATGTCTCCGTACCGTCTTCCGCCATTGCAAGCCCCTGTGGGGGCTCACCCGGCCCTTCCGCCACAGCCGTATTGGCAGACGCGGCACCAGCCCCCTCGCTCCCGGATTATGGCAAGTCCTGGGAGGGTGGCTGGGCCTTGCGTCGCCGCCCAGTGGAGCGCCGTCTCCGCCCTCTTCTTCACTTGACGCTGCGTAGAGGGAGACATAGAACACAAGCATCAGGGTACAGTACAATATTCCCTTAGACAGGAAGCAATAACACATGAGTGGCAGTGTCTAACGTCACTTCCATTCTGTCCCTCCACAACACATGGGTGAATGCACGCAACACACATGCATAAACAGGCATGGCGCCTGCAATCAACATCAGCATCAATGTACAAGGGCCTCTATTAATCAAAATGTTGCCTTCAAACTCACATGCATCCTGGCTCACACTGATCCATGCACACACATCATGAGTGAATCTACACATCATCACGGACATGTGTCATGAATCCATGGCGTATCGAAGTCACGGACACACTTCTCAGACACACACATGTGCACCATACATGTACATGACAGCAGCACCCATCCCTCACACCCCCACTATGTGCAAGAACAGACACTAGCATGCTTTCATGTGTGCATTTGCCATACAGCTCCCCATGTAGCATTGGAACTCATGCACCAACCATGTGGTTCGCACATTACTGGTCTCACATGCATGACCATGATGTCCCTGCACACACACATTCATACATGGCCCATGTCACACATACAGGCAAGTATCAGACTACCAGCACACTGCAACATGCCCTGTCTCGCACACCAATGCTTGGCCACTTACCGCTCAACTCCAGACGGGTCTTCCTCTGAAGGATCTGGGCGTGGAGCGCTGGGCATACGTGTTCCAGGACCCTCATCTGGATGTCACTCATGCTGACCCGGCCCCCCTCCGCGAGGCGCCAGGCCTTGTGGAGGGTCCTGGACCTGAAGTCCTCCCAGCGCTTCTTGGCATGCTTGATGTCGCGGGTTGCCACCCCCTCCGCGTTGATGGCAACCACTACGTCGTCCCAGATCCTCTCCCGTCCTACCTTGTTGGCGCATGATGTTCCGAAGAGGGCATCATAATGCCCCAGGACATGCTCCATCAGGACACCAACTTCCTTCACACTGAAGCTGGTGGCCCTCTGCCTCTCTGGCTGGGGGTCGCCAGTGGTCTCAGATGGTGTTTGGCCCGACATGGCGACCCCTGAGGCAGGCATGGGTGGGCAACTGGGTCCTGGGGCTGGGCTGTGGAGCGATGGTATCCCAATCGGGAGTCTTCTGTTCCAGCAGGGGTGGACACAGCAACTGGAACCCTGGCTGACATGCAGGCACCAAATAGCAGGGCACGTGGGCAGCAGGCAGTCAGGCAGCAGCAGATTGCAGGTGGGAGCGTGCTGGGGTCTCTGGGGGGCAGTAATTCGGCCTTCTGGGCAGGAGCATGGTCTTCCGTGTGTTTTCGCGTGGCCAGCTTGATACGGAGTGATTTGGCACGTGAAAAAATTGCACGTCAGCGTGTAATTGGACCAAAGGCTCTTAGCGCGTAAGCGCGTCTGTGAGGTATCGCGCACGGGCGTTGCCCTGGCACGGGTTGAAGATCCCATGTGGCTTTCCATTGCTCTGTAGTGCTTTTCGTGGGGTGCGGGGGTGTGTTTTCCAGCCGTTGGGGTTCACACGCTATTACTTCACAGTGGGTGGGTGTTGGCTACGCGTTCTTCTACACACAAGGCAAAAGGTGAGTGGTACCCCACTCGCACAGGGCCCTTTCGCGTGTGAAACTGCCCGCGAACCCCAGTAATACACGTACCCGACTCGCGCAGGGCCCTTTCGCGTGTAAAACTTCCTGTGAACCCCAGTAATACACGTACCCTACTCGCACAGGGCCAATCGCTTGTGAAACTTCCCGCGAACCCCAGTAATACACATACCCCACTCGCACAGGGCCAATCGCATGTGAAACTGCCCGCGAACCCCAGTAATACACGTACCCCACTCGCAAAGGGCCAATCGCGTGTGAAACTGCCCGCGAACCCCAGGAATACACGTACCCCACTCGCACAGGGCCCTTTCACGTGTAAAACTTCCTGCGAACCCCAGGAATACACGTACCCCACTCGCACAGGGCCCTTTCGCGTGTTAAACTTCCCGCGAACCCCAGTAATACACGTACCCCACTCGCACAGGGCCAATCACGTGTGAAACTGCTCGCGAACCCCAGTAATACACGTACCCCACTCGCACAGGGCCCTTTCGCGTGTAAAACTTCCCGCAAACCCCAGTAATACACGTACGCCACTCGCACAGGGCCCTTTCGCGTGTAAAACTTCCTGCAAACCCCAGAAATACACATACCCCACTCGCACAGGGCCCTTTCGCGTGTAAAACTTCCCGCAAACGCCAGTAATACACGTACCCCACTCAGTATATACATGCTTTTTATTTGTGCACACTTTTGTAATGCGCAGGGACGCTACCGCCTGCCTTTGTGTGGCGGACGTGTTTAGGCCTGTGCGTGTCTTTGCCCGTGCGCGGGTTTGTCCTATTAGATTCCATGAATACGTGTGGTTCGCGTGCGTGTGGGCGTTCCGTGTACTTTCCAGCAGTACTTCCCCAGTTACGCCTTCTTTTTCACGCGTTATTCCCCATTCTGCGTGTTATGCCCCCTGTTCCGCCTACTTTTGTTGTGTGCGCTGCGCTATGTGCACTTTCGCTGTGTGCTTAGCGCACGCTGTTTGGAGACGTGTGCGCCAGCGTGCGCCATGCACGGATTTGGCGCACAACCAGTGGGAAAGTAGCGCAGCGCCTTCCTTGAATCACACACGTGGGCGTGCGCTTGCTTTCTCACGCTTGCGCCTCCTTGCGCCTGCTTGCGCTGGGATTTTCGACGCACGTTTGTTCCATGAATCGGCCCCTTAGTGTTCAATGGGTAGCAACTCTCCCATCACAGCCCTAATTTTGGCTAAATTATCTGCTTTATCATTTCCCTCCTTATCTTCTCCTGGAGTTTTTAAATGTCCCCAAATTTTCCTCCAGTATATTTTTAAATCATTCCCTTACACTAATTTGTCTATAGCCTGTATCATTTTTCTATGTTTGAGGGGCTTTTTATTATATGTAAGCATGCCTCTTGTTTTCCAGCCAGGCAAATACTCTACAAAACTATTTTGTGCATAATCAGAATCAGTCACCAGGACAAGTTCACTGAATTTATTATCAACTGCAGTAGTAATTGCTTTATAAATGGCTGCCAAATCCGCTACCTGCCTACTCCTAGCCCCAATTCTGATCCCTATACTAGGAATGCCTTCATATTTCAACCAGACATTTCCTATTCCTGATAAGAATTGTTTATTATTGTCATTTTCAATATGAAAAGCACAACTTTCAACATATACAGTTGGTAAATTCTTGCATGTCTTTTCATCAAATGCTTTGTGTGGTGATTGTTGAAACTCCTGCAAACTAGATTCCACCTCTACTTCGTCTGATACACATTCAGCTACACAGTCATGTAAATACGCTAATCCTTGAGCAACTGGGCTCTTTTTATTTTGGCCATACCTCACTTCTACAGGAAAGCCTTGTAGTGCAAATGTCCATGAAGTAATTCTGGACTGTGCTAGGTTGCCTGACCTAATCCTTTTACTCTGTAAAAACTGCAATGGTTGATGACTTGTCTCAACGATTACCTTTTCTCCTTGAACAATGGGGCGGAAATGCTGCAACGCCCACACAGTGGTCAAAAGGGCCTTTTCACATTCACTGAATTTAATTTCAACTTGACAAAATGTCTTACTTGCATTGGCAATGGTTTTGTGGTTCAAATCATGTTTTTGAGATAACACTGCTGACATACAATGTTCAGTGAAACCTATTTCTATAAAGAAATCTCTGTTTTTATGGGATATGCTAAACATGGTGCTTTTATGAGACATTCCTTTAATTTAGCGACTGCCTCAGTTTGCTCCTTTTCCCATTTCCAGGGTGTATTCAGCTTCAACAGTTTAGTTAATGGTTGAGTAATTTCAGCATAATTTTCAATACATTTCCTGATATATCATGTCATTCCTAATAAACCTTTTAGACTTTTCACATTTCTAGGATCTTTCAATTTCTGTATGACCTCTACCTTTTTGTTTTGTGGATTTAGTCCATGTTCAATTACTCCATGGCCTAGGAAATTCACCTTTTCCTTGCACCATTGTGCTTTCTGTAAAAAATACTTTGGCACCAGCCTTTTGCAATTGGCCAAACACATGTGTAATTTCATCAAAATGGCTTTTAAGTTTTCATTTTTTATCAGGACATCATCCACATAAACTATAGTTCCTCTTTCCGCTGCATCAGGCATAGCCTTTCTCAAAAATATGCCAAATTCACTTCCACTATTGACATACCCGAATGGTGTTCTAGCCCATGCGTATTCCGTTTTATCAAATGAAAATGAAAACAAATTCTGAATATCCTCTGCCAGTGGCTCACACCAATATCCAGATGTGAGATCTAAGGTAGTAAATACCTTTGAGCCATGCACCTGAGCAAGGCCTTGATCAATGAATGGCAGTGGCCATCTGGACACTGGCACTCTTTTATTTAACTCTCTCAAATCTGCACACAGACGCCATTGACCATTTGGCTTTAACACACCAAAAATAGGAGTGTTGGAGGAGCTATGAATAGGCCTGATAATTCCCAGAGACTCCAAATTTTGTATTATCTCTGCCAATGACTCTAAACATGCCAGTGGTAATCTATATTGGCGCACAAACACTGGATTTCTACCACATCCTTCCGGTAATGTGGCAACATGTAAATTAGTTATGCCGCAATCATATGCGTCTTTAGCAAAAACGTCTTTGAATTCCATAAATATTTTTTTCCATTAATTCTTATCCTCTTCACTATCACATGCATCTGCTAACAAAATCTGCTCCTCTACCATTTTTGAAAATTCAGGGAAATCCTCCAGTGGAGGAATCTTTGTGCTTTCTTCCAACAGTGTGGCTGTGCCTCTCTGTAAAGCTGCCACTTTTAAATATTTTGGTATATCAGCATCCACTTCAATGTGCTGATTTTCTATTTCATTTTCATTTAAGCCAAATACTATACAATTCTCTTGGTGACAGCAGACTGTTTCATTGGAATCATAAGGATACACAGACTGAATTTTAAAGATCCCTTTGGGTTGAGAATCCAGATATTCTGGCAACACACCCTGTGCATCTACATATCTCGCAGGAATAATTCCAATCATCATGTATTGAAATCTGCGGTATAATCTGATTTTTGTAGGACCATTCCCAATGAAGAATTCTCTTCTAAATGAATATCCTGACACCCTTTATTGTTCACCATAATTTTGGCAGATCCTTCTCCAATATCTATTAATGGGGTGTATTAATAATCCAGGCCCTGCTTCATTCATTCAGGCACACAAATGCATCAGAATCTTTAATTTGCTGTCCATTCTTGCACTTTAGTGTTATAGCAACCTGCTTGGTGAATACAGGAATAGTAATATCCTTTTTCACCTGTAATTCAATTGCATATGGTACCAATTGTGCACAATGATAAGCCTTTCTCTTGTCTTCAAATTCAGGTGCAGGCCCGCCTAGCTGGGACCATACTTTTTGGTTAAGGAAATCTAATACCATGCACATTCTGTGCATAATATCATAACTTATGTAAAAATCATTTTGTGTTCCACTCACTATCCACACATTGTTGGTTTTCTGTCCAATATTAATCTTTAGCATGCATCTTCCTGCAATTCGGTTTTCAAAATCTGGGTTGTCCAAACCAGAGACATATTGGTTTTTAATTCTAAATTTTGGGATCTCCTCCCTCTCCATTATTTTCTGCAGTAATTTCTCATTAATAAAGCTCCTTTCCTGTTCAAGCGCCATGGTAGCTTTTATCACTTTAAAATGGTCATTTATACCAATGTGAACCCATAGCTGCTTATCTTCCATGTGTATTTCAGCAAGAGTGGTAATGTTTTTTTCTGTGTCTGTTTTAGGAATAGTATTCTGTTTGCATTTCTTCTCTTTTAAATAGAAGCACGATGTGTGTTCATCTATTTCAGTTTGCCATTTCTTCCTGGGATCCAAATAAGTCTGCACAGATTGTTTTTCCGTTTCATTTTGCATTTTATCCTGACATATCAAAATGACTGTAACACTGCACACAGCTATTCTGTAGGTATACCTCCACTGCATCATTCGTTTTAGCAAAAGTGTGGCATTCATTTATACTGTTGTTTTGTGATTTTATTTTCTTAGGTCTTAATGTTTTTTTTGCCAAAGACCACAGTACTCTATTTACCCCATCTATGAGAGGAGACAATCTTTTCAAGCAATCTGTTCCCATCAGGAATGAAATTTCACAAATAGGTGTGATCAATACTTCCTGTTTCATTCTGTGTTTTCCTATCTTTATGTCAACCTCAGTGACACCCACAATAGGCACCTCCTCACTGTTAAAGTTATGCGCTGGGCCTTCACTCTGCCTCACTGTGATCTGTTTCTGTGGAGATCTCCCTTTATTGATACTTTTTACCAATTCTTTGGACATAATTGTGGCCTGTGTGCCTGTGTCAATCATTGCAAATGTATTGCATTTCTCTTCCAAAAAGTGTGAATTATTACTAATTTCAGGATTCACTTTTCTCAGACCTTTTTCACTTTTGGCTAAGCACATTGGTAAATGAAAGGACATTTTTCCCTCCTTTTTGTCCATTTACGTTTGAGAAATCTTACTTATCTCCCCATATTCATGGGTCCTTTGGAGTGTGGCTACTGTTAGCCCTTCCATCCGGGGGTCATCAGAGTTCACACTACAATTCTCCAACTGAATATGCGTAAAACATTACTTGATAATTTGTCATTTTCTAATTCTGGGCACTTGTGGATGCTTGGCATGGCACCAATCTTTTTAACTTCCTCAAAATTCTGTGGCTCAAAGAACTCTTCAGGTGACTGATCTATACCCTCGTTTTGAGTACTTATTCTTTCTGCCTGTATTTTGTTAGTGTTTTTATTGTCTAGGGAGAGCGTTCTAACATCCCCGCTTGCTCTCTGTTCAATCGCATTACCCATGCATGCGTTGTCTTTCTTAAATCTGTCCCTTTGTTCTTTTGGCATTTCATGTTTTCCTTTTTCATTTGTGCAAAACTCCAATGTTTGATTTAACTCCAGGTTAAACCGAACTTCTTTTTAAGATGTATTTGCAATTCCTGTCACACGTTCATTTTCTGGTATTTTCCTTTTTACATCATTAACCATCTCAGAGTCATCATGCAAAATCAAATCAGGGCAATCTGTCTTTTTAGCATTGCAGGTATCATTAATATTTAGTCACTTATTATCGGAAACCACCTTGTCATTGTTATGGCCTATTGCCCCCTCCTTTGATGACTGTTTTTGTGCCGTACAGAGCTTTCCTATTTGTTCAGCCACCATTTTCACTTGGGCCTCGAGACACTGGAATCTTCCCATCTCTCTAGAAACCTCTCTCTGTGGCCTAGGTCGATATTGATTGTTTTCCCCCTGATTGAATCTATTCTGATATCTCTCAGGAGAATGGTTTATTTTGGGGTTGTTTCTGAATTCTTGATTCATGTGGGACCTATCCTTTGGTTGTAGTCCTCCGGTGGCGGTGATTGATTGTATTGACGTGAGGCATAATTCATACTCTGCCTCATGTCCTGTCTCTCATTATGTGAGTATTGTCCCCTAAGTTGATTCCCATTTTCAGTAAATCGATCCACATATTGGGGTTTATCCAGATTACCATATATCATGGTGTTGGGGTCAAATCTGCTCTGTGTCCCCAATGTCTGGTAGGGACCATTATTTCTTTGGTTTTGGCCTTGTCTCTGATTATTATTCATACCTGACATATCAGGCCGATATCCTGCCCGGGGTCTGTCTCCTAAGTACCTAGGGATAATGTAGCTCTCCCTATTACTAGGATAATGTGATTGAAACATTGGTGCAGGGAGTGCACCCTAACAGTATAGCACTTCATATAGTTTTGTACTTTGGTGCACAATCCATTCAAGGGACTTGTCAAATTCACAGATTAGCTGTGATATGATGTCTTTCTGCAACCCATAGAAGTAGGCAGTTTTAAACTCATTGGAATTGGGGTCAAAAGATACATCAAAGTGAGAAAAAGCTCTTTTTAAGTCTTGTAAAACATGGTGAGGGGACGTATTTGGCCCAGCTGTAATTGTGTAAGCAACTTTCTTCACCTCCTGTAAGGACTGGAATGGAGAAAAATGACGTCTAATCTCTTTCTCAAACTCTGCCCATGTCATGTTCTGCTGTTCATTTAACCCTCTAATGATACTGGCAGTGGGAGCGTTCAGAGTTAAATGAAAGTATTGTCTGTATTGTTCTTTAGGTATCTGGAGGGCTTTAAATATATCGTGCACCGCTTCTGAGTGGTTCTCTATACAGCACTCCCCTCCTTTTTTGAATGGTTTGATCAGAGTCTTGATTGATTTCATTATTTTGATAGGGCTACTTGTTGCTATGCATGAGATCACACTACTTTGTGATTCAATCCCTGTTTCATATGTATGAGATTGGTGGCAGCCCCCAATGGGTGTGTCAAATCCCCCAAGGGCACTGCAACCAAGTTCAGTCACCGGCCCAGCCACTGGGGCACTAGTTCTCTGTGTAGAAATACAATTCACCTCAACTCCATTGAATGTAGTGCCCTGTCATTTGTCCTGGGACCTGGAAATGCATATTTGCTGTTCCAAATCCTTGCACTTTTTAAGGAGCCTATCTACCACCTTACCCAAATAATTGTTTTCATCACTCATCTTATTAATCACACTTTGCATATCGCTCATTTGCATTTGACATTCATCAAATTCTTTGTCTCTTTTGTCTCTTTCTTGAAACATTTTAACTATCTCTTGTTCAGCATTTTGAAGATCACTTTCTTACTCAAAACGTTCTTTTTGTAAAATCTGCATTTCCAAAACAACTTCATCATTATCTTTTCTAATATGATCTACCAACCCCTTCAAGTGTTTAATTCTCGCTCACTATCCTCAAACTGTTTCTTTCTTTGGGACAATTGATTGTCGAGATCTTTACATTTTGACTGCATGTCCTTTTGACATACCTCCAGTTCTGCTCTAAATGTTTCCTCCTGTTCACTAGCTCCATCCAGTTCAATTTTTTATCTGCTAATCAGCTTGGCATCATTTTCTTGCATTTGAAGAGACCTATTTAAAATGAACCATGTCTTGGGAAATAGCCGTATCAGGCAATCTTTCTCTGCATGTTTATCAGCAGCATTTAATAATCTGAAAAGACAGACCTGGAGTATGCTACCTTCTGCAAAAATGCTGTCTAATGGTTCTTTCTGTACTTCACCATGTATGTGGTCTTACCACTCTGTGGCGTTATTTGATGACCATGTCCCATGTGCATATAACTTTGCCTCCAGATATTGCACTAACTCTGGGAATGTGCCCTCCATTTGAGACATTCTGAGATTCACTTTTAGTGACACACTGCTCTCATGAAATGGGTTCCCTTCAATGCACATATGGTAGTGTTAGGCACACCTGCCACGCCCAGCAGGTGCTCTACAGCCACTTTCCCGGCCAATGCACCATTATCTGTTAGATATTTTGTCTTATTGGGGTAAATTTGGGGTTTGTCAGTATTTTCTTACCGTAAAAATATTGGTGGTAATTTGGTGGTAAATTAGTCTTGCATTTAGATCGGGTTTGGCCTCATATTATTTTAGTGACCATACCTTGTTAGCTTATATTGGTGGTAATTTTAGTGGTATTTTGTTTTGCAGTATTTAGTGATGAGCATGGTTTTCTTCCTTATACTATAACCCCATCATAAAACAAAACCTTCCATTCTATTAGAATACCTCCCTATGGTCTATAGAGAGCCTCGGACCTATGCACTGTTATAACCCAATAATATTACTTAGAGCGCCACCTATAGTTTGTGGCTGTTATCACTGGTTTATATATATCCAGTAATCTATGTCATAAAATATCACTGGCTTATTTACATCCAGTAATCTATGCCTTTCCCATCAGCATGCAAGAAAAGGGCATTCATCATACCACACACAAACCTTTGCTTATCTATTACTTGACTTCAATTGGTAATTTGGCAGATGCACTATTACACTAATATGAGCCTCCCCTTTAGACCTTGTCTATTGAAAATAATTCACAGATGCATGAATGAGACAAACTCACATTTGTTTTCATAGGTGCTTATTATATTGAGTTACAATTACATGTCATTAAGTCTTACCATGGTTATTTACAGCAGCCTCTGGAATACAAAAAGAAAACAAAGCAGAACAGGCAGGTCTATTTGAAATGTAAATTAATATTCCCACATCCTGAAATGCCAAGAATACACATGCAGTAATTCCCTAACCTTTCTACACTGTAATAATTTGTAGCCACACATACAACGTTCAAATGATCCTCACTTGGCACAAATTTTACCGAGATTAGCACTTCTTTGAAGTTCTCAGTATGACCTTGCTCCACTTGCAAAGGCAGGCCCAGTCAGCGCGAAATGCTTCTGTAAATCTTGTGTGGGGAGCACAGCAAGATAATTCTCCCAGCCAGCGCTCTGTAACCCCTTGGAACTCCCTCTGTCTTGACAGCCCAGTCTCAACTAACTCCTCTCCGCAATTTATACCATTAGCAAACCTCAGATCCTTCCCATTTTTTACATGGCATGTCTGCAGACGCTTTCTTCCAATCAGGTTAAAAGAATGTTTTCTGTGCCACCCTTCATTTTCAGAACAATGAAATCCTTGCTCTCTAAGCAACTGTTTCATTTTATTTCCTGTTGCCTCTTCCCTCTGCTCTCCACAAGCTAACACAGAAGAAAGAAGAAAAATAAATGCCAGTGTGCATTTAAAATGAATTTCAGTAGTGCCACCAAAACATGTATTTTCACCTCATTTTGCACATGAGACTACATTATAATGTTAGGGACGTTAGGATTATTATTTAGTAATATTAATTAAGTTAGTCAGTTATATGATTAATGTAGTCTCCGTGTATAAGGCATCACAAAAAAAAAAAAAATTGGTGCACTTCATTCTCTGCCATTTCAAGTTGGGCTTGGCTGTGTTATAAATTCTGTACTTTGCATACTACCACTAAAGCTATATTATACTGGCTAAATAAAAAATCTATACTACTGCTAGCAACAAAATGCCACTATATTTTGCAATAAATGCAATAAAAAATGCCATCACATTTAGTAACACACTCTATATATTCTTACAAGGGAAGGAAAGGAAGGACCCAGGTAGGGGGTTTGAATTGAGAGGGCTGTAGGGGGAATTAATGAGTATGGGGGAATGAAGGGAGCAGAAAAAGGGGTGGGCATAAAAGGGGGTGGAGTAGAGGAACATCGCTCCACTACTTTTTCTTGTACACTTCGACCACTGTATATACATCTGTTACACTGGAGACACGGCAGAGATCTTGTAGTTCGGAAAGCCTCTCCGCTGTTTACAGCTACGCCTGGATTTTTCATTTTTCTCCCTCCTGATTTTTTAACCACTTATCTGCCAATCCATCTGCTCTTTTTTTTATTCCATGCTAAATTTGTTGCAATTTTTCTCAGTCATTTTTGGTATCGCAGCATTATTTCATTGCCACATTGTTATTTGCTTATTGCGTTTACGACTACAGCAGTGCGTCACCGCAGACAAGCACAGTCCTGGTTTGTTGTAAGAGAGGTCCCATGGACATGCCAGCAACCTCCATTCTGCTGCACGCCACATGCTTAGCGTCCATCCTACAGAGGGAGAGCTGCTTGGGGAAGCTCCCTCGCACCAGAAACCTCACTACCTCACCCGCCTGACTTTGCAAATCACCTGCTCAGAGGCATACATTCACAAAGAACTGCAATCCAGGATGCCATTCGATGGGCCAGTGGGGAAGGATTGCACCACCCCATACGGACAAAGTTGCCGCCCGCCCAAGACTGCCATATGGTGCATGGCCAACTCCGATGTCCGACCAGTGCCCATCGGTGATTGAAGTACCTGAGAAGGAGTCACTTCCAGAGGCACTATGGGTCTAGTGCACCATCCTTTATAAATCAGACACTGACATGCACCACCTAAGGGTGCCTATTCCTGGTTTCACGGTCCTCGCCTAATTCTAGCCGGTTGCCTGAGCAGCCTAGGCTTGCACGCCAGGAAAATAGACATTGGGGACTCTCTGCTTGTGAACAAAGAGAAAAACTGGTGTGGGATAGGTGAAGCCCTCCATCGAGCCCCTCGCATTTTTTGTGGTTTGCCCCTCCCTCAGCCCGCTCCACTTCCTTGTTTTGTCCTGATCCCTCCGCTTGTGCCTCCCTGCACCCCTTCTTGATTCCCTTGCCTCCCGACCCACCCCCCCTGCTCTGATTGGTTCCCCTAGATGTGTTACTCAAGCCATAACTGACCTTCCCAGGGCAGCCCTCTGTCCGTGCAGCCCTGCGGCTAAGGCCCTAAGGCCAAGGGCAGCTCATTCGAAGGCAGTCCAAACCATATCTGCAGGTATCCGCAGGAGAAGCAGGAAGCCAGCACCCACCAAAAGTAAGTTGTACCAAGGGGACTAAAGCAATCACTTCACGGCAGACAACCCTACCACACTGTGGTTTAGTTGAATTTAGAAAGTGTTCCTATTAACCTCACTGTGCCAAAGTTGAATTTAGAAAGTGTGCCTAATAGCATAACTGTGGTTTAGTTGAATTCAGAATGTGTGCCTAATAACCTCACTGCGCTAAAGTTGAATTTAGAAAGTGTGCCTAATAACCTCACTGTGGTCTAGTTGAATTTAGAATGTGTGCCTAATAGTGCAACTGTGGTCTAGCTGAACTTACAAAGTGTGCCTAATAACCTCACTGCGCCAAAGTTGAATTTAGAAAGTGTGCCTAATAACTTCACTGTGGTTTAGTTGAAGTTAGAAAGTGTGCCTAATCACCTCACTGTGGGTTAGTTGAAGTTAGAAAGTGTGCCTAATAACCTCACTGTGGATTAGTTGGATTTAGAAAGTGTGCCTAATAACCTCACTGAGGGTTAGTTGAAGTTAGAAAGTGTGCCTAATAACCTCACTGTGGATTAGTTGAAGTTAGACTGTGTTCCCAATAGCGTAACTGTGGTTTAGTTGAATTTAGAAAGTGTGCCTAATAACCTCACTGTGGGTTAGTTGAATTTAGAAAGTCTGCCTAATAACCTCACTGTGGGTTAGTTGAAGTTAGAAAGTGTGCCTAATAACCTCACTGTGGATTAGTTGAATTTAGAAAGTGTGCCTAATAACCTCACTCTGGGTTAGTTGAATTTAGAATGTGTGCCTAATAACCTCACTATTAGTTGAATTTAGAAAATGTGCCTAATAGCGTAACTGTGGATTAGTTGAAGTTTAGAAAGTGTGCCTAATAACCTCACTGTAGTTAAGTGAATTTAGAACATTTGCCTAATTGCATAACGGTGGTTAGTTGAAGTTAGAAAATGTGCCTAATCACCTCACTGTGGTTTAGTTGACTATAGAAAGTGTGCCTAATTGTGTAACTGTGGAAAGTGTGAATAATATCGTCCTGTAGTATAGCCTATCTTAGAAACTGTGAATAATATCTTTCTGTGATATAACTGAATTTAGAAAGAGAGAATAATATCATCCTGTGCTACAGCTGAATTAGAAAGTATGAATAATCTCACACTGTGGAATAGCTAGGTGGTGTGAATAATATAATCCTGTGGAATAGTTCAGCTTTGAAAGTGTGAATAATATCTTCCTGTGGTATAACTGAACTTAGAAGGTGTGAATCTAAAAAGTGTGCCTAATAACCTCACTGTGGTTTAGTTGAATTTAGAAAGTATACCTAATAGTGCAACTGGGCTTCAGCTGAACTTAAAGTGTGCCTAATAGCGCAATTGGGGTTCAGCTGAAATTAAAGTGTGCCTAATAGCGTAACTGTGGAAAGTGTGAATAATTTCATCCCATGGTATAGCTGAACTTAGAAGGTGTGAATATCCTCACCGTGTGGTATAGTTAGGTGGGGTGAATAATATCATCCTGTGGAATAGTTAAACTTAGAAAGTGTGAACAATATCATCCTGTGGTATAGCTAATCTTGAAAGTGTGAATAAAATCCTCATGTGATATAGCTGATCTTAGAAAGTATGAATAATATCACCCTGGGATATAGCTGAACTTGGAATCTGTGAATAATCTCACCTAATTGAATTTAGAAAGTGTGAATAATATCACCCGGTGGTATAACTGATCTTCGAAAGTGTAAATAATATCTTCCTGTGGTACAATTGAACGTAGAAAATGTGAATAATATCATCCTGTGCTACAGCCGAATTACAAAATGTACCTAACTGTGGTATAGGTAAACTTAGAAAGTGTGAATAATATCTTCCTGTGGCTCAGTTGAACTTAGAAAGTGTCCCTAACTGTGGTATAGGTAAACTTAGAAAGTGTGAATAATATCTTGCTGTGGTTTATGTTGAACTTAGAAACTGCCCTTAAATGTGGTATAGGTAAACTTAGAAAGTGTGAATAACTAACACCCTGTGATATAGTTGAACCTGGAAAGTGTGAACAAAATCATCCTAGGCCAACTGTAACATAGTTCAAACTTAGCCACGCCATGAGTTCACTCGACCCACCAAGGTCCACCCAAAGAGACCCGCTCGCGCCCGCCTCCCTTCCCTCTCGCTCTACTTCCCTTCCTCCCTCCCCAAATGAGCCCGCCCTTCACCACATCCTCAGCCCACTCCCTATCCGACTACCAAGGCAGAGGAACCATCCCTTCCCAATCGAGCACACCCGCCACCTTGCTCCCTCCCCATCCCCTATCCAACAACAAGCCAGAGGAGCCCGATGGCGAGCCAACCATCCTAAGATACATACTCCTCCCATACCATCCACCCGCCCACCCGCTATCATCATGTCCGCTCCCCCAACTAACAATACGCCCAACTTCCCAGGCACACCCAGCCCTGCAACCAACCCCTCCCCCTTCCTCTCATCAACTCCCCCAAACATTCTCGTACGACCCCACTCCTTCTCATCCCTAAAAACCAGTGGTCGAAGTGAGCGGGAGAGGCCGGGAGCGGTGCTCCTCTACTTTTTTAAATTAAGCTTTACCGTTCCTATACTTTTATTCTAAAAAGAAACTGTTCCGGAATGGTTTTGTTGTAAAATAAAAGTATAGGAAGCAGTTGAAACTTGCACTTTCACTGCATTGAACTGAACGTTCCTTTTAACAGTAGGCACATTTGTTTGGGGGTTTGTATTGTGTGTGGGAGGTGGCGCAGCGATGGGGTTTGTGGTGAGCGGGAGCAGGGCAGTAGGCAACATAGCTCCACTACTTCTTTTCGTACACTTCGACCACTGCTACAAACTGCATGTCTCGCCCTGGCAAGAACAGTAGCCGCATCCCTTTCACCCTCCGACCCCACTACCCTCTCTCACACACCACCTGCAACAAAATCACTGAAAAGGAAACGTTTCTGGTCTCCCTCAATCTCTCATTACTACTCGCCAATCCTGTCTCGAACCACCACCTCATTCTCCCAATCTCGATCATCACCACCGCCCTCACCATGCCTGAAACCCCTCTCCCTTGAATTCTCACCAACCTCAACAGGAACCCTTAAACCCCCACACCACACCTTCAAGTCCCTCGACCCAAATCCAACCAACGTCACACTCCTGTCTAACCCCACCCCCCAACACCCACCACCTCGACCGCCCGCCTATTCTTCCCATCGACCATCGACCATCCCCCCTCTCTCACACCGCAGTTTCCATTCTCTCCCCTCACCGCCCTCCAGCCACCACCCACCACCTCTCCCACCCACTCCCCCTCTCCTCCCACCCCTCCTGTACCGAAGTAAGATGCATCCTTTTAAATGCCCAATCTGTTGCAAGAAACAGGCACAGCATCTTTGACCTACTTGCCTCGGACAAACCAGACCTAGTCTTTATCACGGAAGCCTGGTTCTCTGACGACTTTTCCCCTATCGCCAATGAAGCCTTCCCACCTGACTACTCCCTCATCCCACTCCACCGACCCTCTAGAGGGGGAGGAGTAGCAATCACCTTCAAGTCAAACTTCTCCGCCTCAATCATCGACAGTCAACCATCCATCCCTTCCTGCGAATCACTTCTCGTCAAACTATCTTTCCCCCCAACGTTCTCCCACAGCTTCCTACTAATTTACAGACCCCCTGGCTACGACAGACAATTCTCAAGCAACCTCTGCGATTCGATAGCCACCATCCATTTAAACCATCCCACCCTCACTGTTCTAGGAGATTAAAATATCTGGCTTGACATCCCCACCAACCCTATGACCCACTCTCTGGTCGACTGCCTAGACGCGATTAACCTCCATACCCACATAAATGGCCCAACTCATTATAAAGGACACACCCTTGACGCCATTGTCAGCTCCCACGACCAGATACACCTAAATCCCCCACCCCTATCATCTGGTCCGATCACTTCTTTGTCTCTTTCAGCATCCGGTCACCCACCCCCCTCCCCTCACCCAAACCAGAACCCCCAAATCTACGCAAATGCTGGAAAAAACTAAAAATCCTTCCCGACCTAGCCGAGGCGCTCTTTCAGTCTCCCCCACCTACCTCCCCTCGCAATGAAATCCTAACCTCCGACGCCTTTGACTCATGGCTCAATACCTCATTAATCCCGCTCCCCCCCCACTTGCCAATCATCTGCTCGCCATGGCCCGTTTCCAAGATGGTTTACACCAGAACTGAAGACCACAAAACAACTATATAAATCCCTCGAAAGCAAATGGCGGAAAGACAAAACCACCCTGAGTAGATCCACCTTGGCCCGGCACCATCGCCAGTAAAAAGCCGAAATCCAGAAAGCAAAAAAAGCTGATTACAACTCTCGAATCCTGAACTGTGAAAACCCCAGCAAGGAACCCCACAAAATCATCTCTGAATTCACCAAACCATCATGTACCTCCACCCAATCGACCCCTTCTTAATCTCTCTGCGACTCACTCTCGCTCCACTTCTACACCACTGCTCTCGAGAGGACAAATTCTCTAACCAACAAACTGGCCCTCTTGCACCCACCACACAATCCATCCAACCCACCTGCCAACCCACTGCTTGCAACTCCAACCCACCCGACTTTCGACTCTTTCACACCAATATCAACGGACCAATTTCTCAAACTTCTCTCTGCCCAGAAACCATCCGGCTCCCTGCTAGACCCCTGCCCAGCCTCAACCCCACAAAATATTTTCAGCTACCTGCGCAGGAGAATATGCGAGAACCATCATAAATGAATTTTTCCCGACGCGTACAAAACTGCTCATGTCAAACCCCTTCTAAAAAAAAACTCCCTCGACCCTCTCGATCCCAAAAAGTACTGCCCCATCTCAAACACCAGATTCCTTGCCAAACTCATCGACCAAACTGCCTACTCCCAACTAAATGCCTTTGTGGAAGCCAACTCAATCAGGTTTCAGACCCAGACACGGAACCGCCCTGACATCAATCTGGGATGACCTTAAAAACACTGCAGACTCTGCGGGATGCGCTGCACTAATCCTTCTTGACCTATCCGCCGCCTTCGACACAATCAACCACTCAATCCTCCTCGACTGCCTCCATTCCGTAGGAATCCGTGGAAACACTCTAAGGTGGATAGCATCCCTCCTCAACAAAAGGAACCAAATAACCCTACTCTCCTCCTTCGCCTCCGCTGCCCGACCAGGCAATACCGGAGTTCCACAAGGAGCATGCCTATCAGCCCTCCTGTTTAACCTCTATATGTCCACCTGCCCACGAATAATCCGCTTGCACAATATCCTGTGCTACAACTACGCCGACGACACCCAACTAATCCTAAAACTCCATGACTCAATACCCAGCTGCCAGCCCGACCTTGCTGCCTGCCTCCTTGACATTGATCACTGGATGACCACAAACCACCTCCTTTTAAACCCCACCAAAACCAAAATCATGGTGTGTGGCAACACCGAACTTCTCCCGCACCCTCTACCCTGGCCGTCATCCATGGGCGACTCCCCGAAAACCTCATCCTCAGTAAAAAACCTTGGATGCACTCTCGACTCCGACCTTACCCTGTCGCACCAAGTCAACAACGTCTCTAAATCCTGCCACTACCACCTCAAAATTCTTAGGCGCATTTTTCCATACCTCTCCTTTCCCAACAGACTTGCCGCGGTCCAATCAATTGTAATGTCAAGACTGGACTATGATAACTCCCTCTACCTAGGAGTCCAAGCATACCACCTGACTAAACTACAAAGAGCACAAATGCTGCAGCCAAACTGCTACTAGCACTTGGCCCAAGAGATCACACCTCCTCAGCTCTCAAAACTCTCTACTGGCTCCAGGTTGCTCGAAGGGTGACCTTCAAAACCTTATGCATCTCTCACCGAGCAATGACTAAAACCGGACCTCAATACCTTCAGGACAAACTAAAACCATACCAGCCACCGCACACTCTAAGATCAAGCTCTGCCCGCCTCCTAGTGAACTCACTTCCACCCCACATCCGACTCACCGAAGCCCTCATGTCTTCCTGCAAACTACTAAAACGTGGATTTTCCCTTAAAAATCGACTCTTAACATAAACATTATAAACAGCCACAATAAACAGAAACCCCAGGTTCCTGATTCAAAAATAAAAATCCAGCATAGAGACCCGATCGAGAAAATGGAAAACTAAAACTGCCAGTGTAAGTAAAACAGAGAAACTAAGTAGAAACAATGAAGTGGATGAAAAGGATGAAAGGGATGAAAAGGATGAAAGGGATGAAGTGGATGAAATGGATGAATGTGGATGAAACGGATGAAGTGGATGAAATGGATGAAGTGGATGAAATGGATGAAGTGGATCGAATGGATGAAGTGGATGAAACGAATGAAGTGGATGCAATGGATGAAGTGGATGCAACGGGTGAAGTGGATGGAACGGATGTAGTGGATGGAACGGATGTAGTGGATGGAGCGGATGAAGTGGATGCAACGGATGAAGAGGATGCAACGGGTGAAGTGGACGGAGCGGATGAAGTGGATGGAACGGATGTAGTGGATGGAGCGGATGAAGTGGATGGAACGGATGATGTGGATGGAATGGATGAAGTAGATGGAACGGATGAAGTAGATGGAGCGCATGAAGTAGATGGAATGGATAAAGTTGGATGAAAAGGATGGGATTGACGATATGGATGGTGCGAATGAAATGGATGGAGCAAATGAAATGGATGAAGTGAATGAAGTGGATGGAGTGGACGAAATGGATGGAGTGGACAAAATGGATGGAGCGAATGAAGTGGATGGAACGGATGAAGTGGATGGAACGGATGAAGTGGAGGGGGTAGATAGAACAAATGAAATGGATGGAATGGATGAAATGGATGGAACTGATGAAGTGGACGCAACAGATGAAGTGGATGGAACGGATGAAGTGGATGGAATCGGATGAAGTGGATTGAGCATATGAAGTGGATGGAGCGGATGAAGTGGATGGAGCAGATGAAGTGGATGGAACGGATGATGCAGATGGAATGGATGAAGTAGATGGAATGGCTGAAGTTGGATGGAAATGATGGGATTGACAATATGGATGGAGCAAATGAAATGGATGGAGCGAATGAAGTGGATAGAGCGAATGAAGTGGATGGAGGGAATGAAGTGGATGGAGCGGACGAAGTGGATGGAGCGGACGAAGTGGATGGAGCGGACAAAGTGGATGGAACGGACGAAGTGGATGGAACGGATGAAATGGATGGAACAAATGAAGTGGATGGAATGGATGAAGTGGATGGAACGGATGAAGTGGATTAAACCGATGAAGTGGATGGAACGGATGAAGTGGATGGAACGGATGAAGTGGACAGACCAGATGAAGTGGATGGAACGAATGAAGTGGATTGAGCGAATAAAGTGGATTGAGCGTCTTGAAGTAGATAGAGCGAATGGAGCGGATTAAATGGATAAAACGGATCAAGTGGATAGAATGGATGAAGTGGATGGAGCAGATGAAGTCGATGCAGCGGATGAAGTGGATGGAGCGGATGAAGTGGATGGAGCGGATGGAGCGGATGAGCTGGATGGAGCGGATGAAGTGGATGGAGCGGATGAAGTGGAAGGAAAGGAAGAAATGATGGAGCGGATGAATGGATGGAACAGACGGAGTGGATGGTAATGGATCAAATGGATAGAACGGATGAGTGGATTGAACGGATGAGACGAATGAGCAGATTGAACAGATGGGAAGATGAGTAGTTTTAACAAATGGAACAAATCAAGTTGATGGAATGGATGCAGTGTATGAAACGATTACAGTAGATGGTACAGATGGAGTTGATGAAACAAATGGAGTGGATGGAATCAGATGAGGTGGATGGAATCAGATGAGGTGGATGGAACTGGTAGAGTGGATGGAACAGGTAGAGTGGATGGAACGGATGGAGTGGATGGAAGCGGATGGTGTGTATGGAACTGATTGAGTGAATGGAACCGATGGAGTGAATGAAACAGATGGATTGGATGGAACATATGCAGTGGATGGAGCAGATGGAGCCGATAGAACAGATGAATTAGATCGAACAGATGGAGTGAATGGAACAGATGGATTGGATGGAACATATGTAGTGGATGGAGCAGATGGAGCAGATGGAGCCGATAGAACAGATGAATTAGATGGAACAGATGGAGTGGATAGAACAGATGGAGTGGATGGAACAGATAGAGCAAAGGGAACAGATAGAACGGATGGTACTGATTGAGCAGATATAACCGATGGAGTGAGTGGAACACACGGAGCGGATCGAATTAACTGGATGGATGGAATGGATGGCACACTCTAAACAGATGGGAAGGATGAAATGGAACTACAGAATGGATAGACTAGTTTATGTGGATGATGGATCGAGTGATGGAATGGATGACGAACCAGACGAAATGTATGAACAGACGAAGTGGAATGAACGGACTGAATTAATAAAACGGATATAATAGATGGTACAGATGGAATAAAATGGAATGCTCGATCTCAAGCGCCTTACTGAGAATCACCATATCCCAATACCACGCTTACTCTCTCCTATACACCACCACTCAAATAGAACACAGCGATACTATGGCACATTCGGTATAGCTGTTCCCATACTAACACCCACCACATACTCCTCATCACCCTAATTAAACACAGCAAGCTGAGCACACACAGCCAGCTTAAGCGTTCTCCGCAGGCCTAACGCAGCCAGAAATCAGTCTGGGCATCAACCCCCCAGAACGAACACATATACCTGACCTCCCAACCACCACACCTACCACTAAGAAGCAGCTATCATGCAACTGCCACACCGGCTGCACACATATCTGGTGCACACACACACCTTACGACCATCTCTCTCTCAACTGACTCGAACTACAGTTCCCGAAGGCGTTCAACCTACCAGCGATTTGAGATCATACCAATGATACATAAGGTGCTATATAAATGCAAAGTAACATAACATAACTGTCCTTTTTGAGAACTGTCCCACAGGTTGGCACTCAGAGACATTGAGGATGTCAAAGCTCACCTCAATTAACTTTTACAAGCAAGGTTAAGAGAGGAGTCCCAAAGCCCCTATGCATCCCTGATGGTGGTGGCTCACAAAACAACCCCAATGAGGTCTGCATGTGCATTGACTATCACAGAATAACTGGCCAGACAGGGCCAGACTACTCCGCCTCCCAACAGCGCCTCTGTGTATACAAGACTCTCGACTTCCTTACCCAGAGCCAGTGGTTTATTGTGTTGTATGTTGGACTTAAGGAGTGGGTACTATCAGATACCAATGCACCCCAGCGACTGGGAGAAGACAGTCTGTATGTGTCCTGTAAGGAACTCATGGTGGCAACAGTAAAGACAGACACAGGTGTTCACAGTTCAAGGCTGTGTATTGAACTATTAACGCAGGTTGGAAAGACGCCTAACCTATGCCTAAGTCTAAGATGGTAGCAAGCGCTGACCATCAAATGAAAATAAGGCAGTCCTTGGAGCGTTGTGTCAAAATAAAGGGGCCTATACTAAGAAAACCCTATTGCCAATTCTTTACGCTAAATACAAAAGAGTGTGGGATAGTTTTCAAGAAAAGAAAGAGTGTTTGCAAAATAATATGTCAGGATGCAGTAGTCAGGGTTTTCCTTCCCCACGTTTTTGAGCATGGGATAGGTGGAACCTCTGAGCACAGCACAAGCTGACAGTTCTGCTCCAGCTATCAGGTTCTCTGATGGCTTAAAGTCTCTTTGCAATAAAAAGTATTTTGCCCTTGAGGGCCTGATAGTTTCCACAATCAAAACACACAGTTCTGTTTTACTAATGCTGTAGGTGATGACTTCACCTCTGGCTCCCCCTCTTCCAGGCACTGACCCTTTTCAATTTTCAGCCTCCCTCCGCCGGGTTCACTATGGCTCTTGATTAGGGTGCTTGTGGTTCAGTTCTGGGTACCCCTCTTCTGGGAGCTGACCCAATTACGGTGCTTATGGTTCACCCCTGGCTCCCCTTCTTCTGGGCGCTGACCCTTTTCTCCTCAAATAAAAGTTATTTTTGGATTGCGCTTGAGGTGATGGTTCCGCCCCTGGATCCCCCTCTTCCGGGCGCAGACCCATTGCACTTTGGGTAATAACTTTTCACTCCTGGATCTCCTTCGTTCAGGCTCAGATCCCCAAATGATAAGTGGGATAGTTTACTTCTTCTTGTTTACAATGTCTCTTGGTTTCTCCCTTGGTCTGGCTCGGATCGCAATTGACAATAGGGACAGTACACTTCAGCTTGTCTTCTCTCGATGTGGGATTCACTCCCCTCGTTTTCTGTACAGTTCTTAGGTTAAAGGCTTTTGACTATACAGGGATTTTGCTTGACCTCCTTTATGACCACTTTGACCTATCTTGGCAGCACTCCTACGTCCTTCTGGTAGCTGTAGTTTTACTGAACATGGGATTGACCAGAGTCTCTTGAGTTAGCACCAACGTGTTGCCAGTTCCCTCTAACGCTTGTTTTCCTTTTACAATTTACAGTTCTTTAAACTTTCTTCAAATTGCCACTTTGCGACTTTCATTTAACACAGTGCAGTTCTTATCGGCTTTCTCTTCGACTCACCGGCTATGATGAACCGCTTGGATTTCTTTGTATCTACAGTCAAGGTAGGTACCACGGTGCCAGGATTTTCCATTGCTCTTGCTTATCAGCGTCGGCACGCTCTGTGTACCGTCGTCATCTGCTGCAACACACCTGGGTTATTGTCCTCAGTTTTACGATTTCTTCTGCTGAGGTTTCGCAGGTCAGCGTCGAAAGTGGTAAGGTCTTGTCTTTCCTTGTTAGCCTCTCAATATTCGCTGCCTTTCTCCTCCTCTTGAACTGTCGGGCCTGCATAGCTGTCTTGTCATGCAGTCTGCCTTGCTCGTACTGTGCTCTTTTGCTCCACCTTTTATCCCTGTGGGGAAAGGAAAGGGGCATGAGTGTGGGTGATTTTGGTCAAATGGCTGACTTTGCCTGACACTGGTATTGGGACACATCAGGTAAATGGCTCTGGTGTTAGTCCCTTGTCGATCCTGTTGTGCAAAAGTGTTTGTGTAAGGAAAGGGGTGTGGGGAGGGCAGTGTTTTTGAATATCCTACGGAAGAAGATGGGGAAAAGGGGTGCAAAGAAGGGGGATACAGCGTCTCACCCGTTGGTGTCCCACTTCCACTCCCAGAGGACCCTCTCCTCCCCATCCAGTTGATCCTTCCTCACTGGTCCACCTCCAGGAACTGGATCCAATCGTGATGGCCGTGTCCTGGCCACCTGGATCACAGATCCCCGGGGTTTAGCCAGGGAGACACCTTCAGGTTTCTCACAGTTCCTTGGGGTTCTTAGAGTTTATTTAGATGACCCAGAGTATCTAAAAATGAAGAAGACCATTTGGTACATAAATCTCCTCAAGGTGTTTGTGTACCTTAATGACATCATCATCATCGGCACAACATTGAGGAGCATAATCAGGAGCTTCAGAGGTTTTTGGGTCAACTACAGGCGCAAAGGCTGAATATTTCCTTGGACAAATCCTAATTCTGCTGATAAAGTGCCAAGTACATTGGGCACATTCGCCTTTTTGTGCATTTCCTAGCGCCAAGATGCCCTCGAGTGAACGTGCGGTTTACAAATCTAGCTAGCATAACATTATCTCTGAGAGTGCCATCACCAATGATACAGGGATGATGTAGGCTCGATCTGCATGGTCCCATCCCAAGTCCCTGAAGGACTTAGGTAGCTTTCTAGCGTTCTCTAACTACTACACTACTTGATTAACTTGACCAGGAAAGATAGCTTAGCGGTAATGCTCTGCTCTTGTAAACAAGACTACACTGAGCAGCACGGGTCCGGTTACCAATCCCGGTATTGCGCTTAGAGGCTGGGGTCTGGCATGAAGCGCGACATAAGAAACACATTTTTTGCCAAAATCAGATGGCCACTCGTGGAACTGGCTAATGGATGTCACTACATCCAGAAGATGTTCTGTTACAGGCCACTGAGTATGGAGCCACTTTTCAAGGTTCAGGACTCCTTTGGTGATCGCTGGACAAAGATATGTCAGCAAGCCTTGGACACCCTGAATAAGACTTAAACATAGGCACCTGTGCTGGCATATGTGCACCCGCAGAAGCCATGTGCACTTCATGTGAATGCCAGTATGGTTGGCATTAGGGCTGTCCTCTACCAAGTGGAGAACGCCAACATGAGACCAGCCATCTATGCCAATCGAGGACCGCACCAGTCTGATAGGAATTACACAGTCCACAGGCTGGAATGCCTCATGCTGAAGTGGGTGGTGACTGAGAAATGTCACAACTATGTACAAGGGGTTCCGTTTTCTGTTATGACAGATAAGAATACACTAACCGGTGGACCGAAATCAGCTAAACTAGATGTTAGCAGCCACCATTGGCTACCATCCCTCTCTGAATACCAGTCGCAGCTCTGATATTGGCAAGGCAGAACCAAAATCAATGCTGATGCCTTGTCCCACCGCTCCCATCTACCATCTGTAGGATCATCTGGGTGGAAAGAAGTTCCTGATGCTGTAGTCAGGGCCGTCTGTCAGACTAAAAGCAATCAAGACCCTGACAAGTTCTGTGGCATTGACTGTGGTCTACGGCTGTGGACTTCCACAGGTCTTCTGTACCCTGGCCAGGTTGGAGGCTTATGAGCTTCACAGATAACCAGGGAGGAATCGAGAGTTGCCCAGCAGACTGACCCTGGGATTGCCGCCTTCCTTCATGCCAAAATATAAGGGTGCAGTGAACCTATGGTGTGACTTGGAGAGTGTCATTCTGATTCAGGAATGGGAGACCTTTGTACTGAAGGGATGAAGGGAAGGGTTCTGTCCAAGCAGAGCCACATCCAAGACTGGTTCCTCCAATGTCTGGTTTTGTCCCACCAGCTTAGAACTGGTGTCCTGGTGAACCTCATCCAAGATCAGCCTGGACATCCTAGCAGTGAGCGAACATTCAAACATGTTGCACAAGGTTCTACTGGCCCAGCCTGGCAGCTGATATAGAGAACTACTGCCACCAGTCTAAGACACTAACACTAAACAAACCAACAATTTCTTTGGATGAGCAAACTCCAGCAATATCATTTCAACCCATCATCTCGTCCTCACATACTGCAGAGGATGTCTCTACTTCTTTCTATACTACTATGGATCCATTGGGGGAATGAGGACAGGGCTTGTTGGTCTTCCAAATGATCATACTTCAAACTCAGAGTGCTCTGGTCAATCCCTCAGACTAATGGAATGGGATTCCCATACACACAACGGTAAGGCCTGCACCACCAGATATCCTGTGGCCCAAGCATACTCCAATACCATCCACAAGATCCCTGCAACACTGATTCCAATTCCCTTATGAAGAAATAAGAGGGTTTGCTACAAAGAAATTGATTTTGTTATCAATATGTATTTTCTCACCATTATATTAGGGTGGAGAAATATTGTTTTTTAAACCAATTCTATTGACCACTGGTCATAGAATCAGTTTTTGTTTTAATGATAAGACACACGCCATGGGGGCGACAAATTAAACACGAAAATATCGACCTCCATGTTGTGTGCTCGTATTAGACACCAGGAAAGTGTTTTAGAGAGAATAGGGTCAGGATCTCGACATCATTTGTAGTCGACCCAGCAGCACCAACTAGGGCCCACAACAATTTGATACGAGATCATTCACATATAGGGTCATTTAACTTTTTTGTAGGTTTGAAACCCCGTGCAATGGACTCACTGGAATCAACAGCGGGGCATGTGGACACAGCTGCTGGGGATATGTGTCTGAATGTTGATTTAAGAAGTGGTGCTTGGCTTCAAAGCACTAAGCTGAAATCCGAAGCTCAGAAGAAAGTAAGGGTCTTATCCTTCAATGGAATTCAATTATTTCACATTTTTAAGGACAAAGATCCCAAAAGGGCTCAAATGATTATAGCCCTTGCGATGAAGTGACTATCTGAAGTAACAGTTACAACTGTCACAAAATCTTTCTCATCTCAAGAAACATAAAACAGCTAGAGATAGAGACTCTTCCCTCCACAGATCTTGAGGATTCCAATGGAGATAAAAAGACCAGAGTGATTGGAGAGATTCTTCCTCTTCATCTTTCTTCCACTCTCAAAAACAGAGGACCACCAATGGTTTCTTCCCCTTTCATGTGGCCTCCCCACACAAGCAGAGCAAATGCAGATTTTCAGCTCAAGGAACTAACTACCCTGGTACGTGGGCTGATTTTGAGGTTTCTTCATTTTTAGCAGCTCTTTACATACAATCCTTGGTGCCTCTATACAGTGGATTCACAATTCTGCCTCCTGTGACAAATCGAGGGAATCCCCCCCTTCTCCCCAAGGGGGACCCTCCCCCTTTGAGGCTAGGGAGGTGAGCCTGCTTTGCAAGAACCTCCCCAGGGGTCTGAGCAAGCGGAAACTCACTGGGAGAGACTCCCTCTAAGAGGACAAGAACTCCCGTTCCTGTGAGGAACTCCCTAAGTCATTCCCCTTGGTGGCATACATGGGACTATCCAATGTGAAGAACAGTAGAACATTCAGAGACTTGGCTGAAGACAAAACTAAAACATACTGCTACAAACAAGAAAGAAGATCTGTCTCTTTAAAAGGAGACCTTCATTTAACTAAGATGAGGAGGCTAGCGAGAAAGCACACAACGAGAGGAGGTGAAGCAGAGAGACGCGTCCGCAAGCAGGGGAAGCCCCCTGATAGCATCACACCTGAGAGAGGCAGAGCCAAGGAGAGCCACAAAGCCTGCAACTTTCAGAACTGCTCTGAGAGTGAGAGCTAAATGCTGGAAGCCAAACGTTGGTACAGCGGGAGAAGCCGAGGAGAAGGGGACCTAAATCCAGGTGGTGGTGTGACCACAATGTCTCATGCTGGGCAGGGTTCCCGTCCAACGACGTTGTAACCACACCGCTGAGAAATCAGCAAGCCGCCTACTTACCAACAATGTTACTTGTCTGCACAAAGAGAGAGGAGTGGGACGTTGGAGAAAACAAGAAAGTTAATAACAAACAACCGAAGAGAACTTGTGCAAGCAGAGAGAGAGAATACTCTGAGAGAAAGAGAACGTAGAGTAAACCTGAACCAGATCATTAAGACTGGAGTACAAAAACCCTGTGAAGAGGGGAAAGTACTACATATGTTAAAAGGCAGAGACAGTAACAAATTAGAAGTAGAATTCTATGAAGTAAGGCCAAGGGAAGTCCATAAGAGAAACTTTACAGAAAACCAAGCACTGCAGGAGAGAGTGGGGGAAACATTAACCGTCAAGAAAGCATAACCCATCTAAGAATGCACATGTTACTGGAGTACCAAAGGAATATCAGTGTGAAGCAAAGGATAAGACAGTGAGTTAAAAGGGATTCCCAGAAGAAAATCCCTAAAGTGAAGGAAAACCCCAAAGAACTTGTGAAAGAGTTACAAGAACTTGTACAGAAGGTGTCAAGAAACAGTTTAAAGTTAGCCTACTAACAAGACGATGGAAGCAAAGGAGAAACAGTGCAAAAAAAGACAATCAGGAGAAGAGAGACATTCTCCTGACTCTATTTTTGTAGAATAGTGGTAGGGTCAGTTAGAATTCGTTTTTTTGGACAGTGGACTTTTGCGATTGACAACTTCCTGACAACAGACAAGCACCTTAGTTATTAACATAGGCTGGTAACACCCACATAGCAATAGGGAAAGCTATGCCTTTCTCTTATTATTCAATAAAAAACAAGTGTAAACCTCATCCCAGAGTCCATGCCCTTCTTCTGACCCACCACACTCCCTATTCCTCCTTCATCTATTCCTGCCCCAAATGCTTTCATCAAATTTTATTCAAGAGATCGATGAGTTGTTCTTGACGAAAGAAATAGAGCTGGTTCTTCAGTCAAAAAATTAAGAAGGTTTCTACTGCAGAGTCTTCACAGGGGCAAAGAAAGATAAAGTGGGCGTATATAGCTTTCTGTATTTATTGACATCAATTAGTTCCTTCCTAATGAGGAATTAAAATGGTCATGCCAGCTAAAATACTCTCAGTGCTTCAAAAGGGGAATTGGCTTTGTGCACTGGATCTCCAAGATGCCAACCTTCACACCCTGACCAGGCCTTCACACTGAATGTATGTTAGGTTTGCCACAATAACTCATTGCAATCAATTCAGAGTTCACTCTTTGGCCTCAGCTCTGCACCTAGGGTATTTTCAAAGGGCACAGCAGTTGTCCAGGTCTTTCTGCATCTGGATAGAGTTGACATCTACCCATACCTGGATGATTGTCTCATTCCAGAACACTGGCAGAGATACTGTCTCTCTAGTTCTCGTGTATTCTTTGGGCCTGCCATAACATAACAGGTGTATTTGTAGAGTGCACGTTCACCCCCACAGGGGCTTCCTGGCGCTATTGACAGACAACAGATGTTTATTGTTACCCAACTTAATGATGCTCATTTTAATGACCTCGGAAGGATGAAGGGCTGAGTGGACCTGCCATGGGTTGAACCTTTGACAACAAGGTCATTAGTCCACTGAGCCACAGAACATGAGGCAATCAACCTTGGCCCATTCACACTCTCTCACGTACAGGTATTACTATGGGACACCCATCTGGGCAGTCATTCCCAGGATGGACAGGGTAAATGCTCTACATGCAAATGGATTGATGATTCCTTGATCGGATTCTGCACCAGCTCTTACTGTTCATAGGATGCTGGGACTCATGGCCACCTCCGTTTTGGCAGTCCATCATTCACAACACATCTATTTGTAGCAAATCAATATACAAAGATAGCAATACAAGAGTAAACATCTCAGAAGCAATTTAACGAAAAAGCAATAAAGAGTGGTTGCAACTATGGGAACAAAGAAGCTCCTTTAGAAATTCAACAATGCATAGCTCAATACCACAATCTTTCCTTGAAGAAAGCAACAAATGATCAACCCCTCAATGGACAGGGACCATCCAGGGACCATCAGAATAACCATGCTGCACAGCTTAGGGGTATCAAGGGTTTGTCACATAACATAAATACAAGTGTGGGAAATTATTCCATGGTGCAGTCAACTCGATTCTAGCCACCCATCTGCACTGGATATTCATGCATAGCGTTCATTAAACAAGGACAGGCTTTCAAAATCTTATCCTGAGTTTCCATTCTTTTGAACATAATCATTTTGTAATGTGACAGTACCCTTAGGTTCAATACCTAATCCTCTACAACCTGTTTCTGGTCTTCCAAAGCAACAGTACGTCCTTTTTAGCAAGAGACTTTTGTAACCACAGCCATATGCCCCTGGGCAGGGAGAGAGTGTCACCCTCTAACCAGTGGAAACAAACACATTGGAAAGTCCTCCTCACAGAGGCGCCCATCACCATAGCCCCTTCCAGCACTCTCGACCAGAAATTTGTATTTATATCACATGTCCATAGTGGACCCACACCCTTAGCACACTACATGAGGAGTACCAAGCTACATAAGGTTGACAACTGGAATCAAGAGACTGACCCATGGTCAGGGCATATTGTTATACTGAAACATGTCTCTTATACCGAAACATGTCATAGATGGCATTCAATGGTGGATGTGCCAGGGTAAATTGATGATTTGAACCTACATTTATAAACAGGACCCAGAAATATCTAAAACGACTGAGTCCTCGCTGATCGGTTGGAGCACCTGAATGGCTTGTGGAGCATAGTGGAACCGAACAAGCATATAAATGTACTGGAGCTGAAGGCAACCTTCCTTATGCATGAAGCATTTTCTCCCTCTATTCGGAACAAGAAAGTCCTCATCCACTCAGATCACACAACACCCTTGTTCTCTGTGAACAAACAGGGTGCCTGGAGGTCTCCTCAGCTTTACAGTCTAGCCTCTGGAGAGGGGCCTTTCAGCACAAGATGCTCCGGCAGCTTCTCACCTAGCAGGACATCACAGCACTCAAGCTGATGCATTGAGCAGAATCAATGGGCTCCCAGGGAAGGAGAACTTTCTAGCACAGTCCTGCCTCACATCTTCCAGCATTGGGGTTTGCCTCCAATGGACCTTTCTGCAACCAAGGACAACAGGAAGTATTCTGATTATGCTTCCTGGACTGGCAAGGGAGAGGACTCTCTGGAGGATGCCTCCCTCATATGATGCGATGAAAGATTCTTCTATGCCTTTCCTCCTCTTCCTCTGTTTCACCGAAATTAGTTCTCAAAATTCGTAGATCTCCAAACTACCTCTTGATCCTCATAGCTTAGCATAGCATAACAGAGTCTAGTACTCAGACCTCCTTGATGTCTGTACTGAGCCTCCAATCCTGCTTGCAGCAAGGAAGGTCCCCCTCATTCTTCACCTTTCCTTTATATCAATGTCCTTTGTGGCCTAGTCCCTCGAAATTTGCTATACCGCACACTTGAGCTGATGACACAATGACTACTATGAAAGTGGAAAGGATTCAACAGGGTCTTTGTAAATAAACAAATGGACCAGATGTTACTGATGCATGGAATATCAAACAAATGCATATTCCTGCTACTTGATTTCTATCATGTCCTGCATTTCAGATCTGGTGAGGTCAGGCATTATACTGGACTCGATTAAGTGTAGGCAAGCCATTCATATGTATTCTTAGACATTTTGCAGTTACTGCATAGCAAAAGGTATACATGTGTCAGTCCTCTAACTTTGTGAGTCATAAGCATTTGCTTTGTGTCTATCAGCAATAAACTAAAGTGTTTGTGTAGCTTCGTGCAGGGATGCCTATGTGCTTCATATCTAACGTATCTATGTCATGATGTCAGTTGTGATGTCATCAGCGTTCTTTGAGGTTATAGTCAGTTGACTTGTTCAAGTGATGATAGCTGTATCTCTTCAATACTGTCATTCGTGTATGGTCTGAATGGTTGTCTGAGTGAGTAGCGCTTCTCGCATCTGCCTTAGATCAATGATGGGGAGGAGGGGCCCGGAAGTGTTATACATCTCTCGTTTCTGAGGCTGAGAGTGGGATGGGTGTAACAAGGGCCCTGTTTGGGTCTCCCACTTCAATCCCCCCTCTGGCCAACAAGTCGACCACACTCCCTAGACAACCCTCTGTATTCACTTATGGTCTTGGAACCCAGACATTTGTCACTCCTCCCAGATGTCCATAATACTTCACATGCTTGTCTAAGCTCAAGGTCATATAGCTGCAATCTCCATCGGGGGGTTCCATGCCCGTTTTCCCCAATAGTTGCATGGATCTGGGGGAAAAGAGATCGTGGTACATCGGTGGAACCGAGGGGACTGCGTCAAGTGTGATTTTGTTTCAATGTTCAGTAATATTTTCATCCCTATCGTCTTTTCTGTAGTATTCTTACACTGTGCTATAGCTACTCTGATAACACAGAAGGCAAAAATACTAGCACTATGGCTGCTATCAGCACCTTCGGACCACTAGCCATCCATGATGTTATCAAGGAAATGATGTAGGTTAGCCAGTCTTCATCTTCTCCTATTGGGTTTCTCAACACCTCCATTCTAGCATGCAGGTCTGATAATTGCATGATTGCCTCTTTTAGTGTTCCATTCTCTACATCATGGAAAGGCACATACGTTCAGCAAGAAATCCTGATCTTGGTGAAAACGCCTCCTTCCATAGCTGCGAGAAGGTTAAGGATACATCTCTTCAGTAGGGTCATCAGTCTGGCAGCTCTCAACTCTTCCTTGATGGCTTTAAACCCCTTGACGGTCATATTTTTTGTATGCAACCAATCCCATCTGGAGCCATTTGGCGTTCACATTGGCCTGAACTGCTGGTACAATTGACACAAAGAACATCTCGATTCTGCTGAATAATCGGCATTCTAGTGGTATTGCATCTAGTGCATCTCATCCATTTTTGATGACACATAGATTCCTCTCTTTACTCTTGTCAGCTCTACAGATCTCTTCTTTCTCTGGTGTGTATCTATTTTGGGGAATCCTTCTACTTGTATGTCTTTTAGAGGCACTACTAATGCTGGTGTGTTCAGCTGTACTAGAGAGCATATCCCTCACAAGTTTGGTGGTAGTTGCATGTATACTTTGGATCCGCAGGCCCTGTAGTGATCCATTAGCAGTGCGGTACCAAGCCTCATGTCTGGTATCTTTGATATTCATTTGCATCCCTTATTCTATCCACCCTTCACTGGACCATCATTCTGGAAACACAAGGAAGCATTCTCGAGTGGTATGATTGGCATGAGACCTGCTTGATTTTCCACCCAGGTGAGATGAGCAGTTTTGTACTTGCTGCCCATTCCTTGGGGCAATCATCATTTTCCTTCTGCACCACTTCTACTGGAACTGTCAGGAGTGTGTGTGCTTTACGCCCTACCATTCTTTCCTTCCATTCTTCTCCTGTAAATATCTGTCCATATACTAGTAACTGGGGTCTTTCCCAGCATCTAGGTATTCCTTATATCTCTCTTTGTCCTGCCTTTGGGCATTTTAACTCCTTTTGTGTCACTATTCTGGCTTCTCCTTTGTTGGGGCCATCTATTGTCTTGTCAGTACTTCAATAGTCATCTATCATTTCTTGAATCTTGATATAGCTGTCTTTATACGGTAACGACTTCTGTGACATTCATCTTAGTGCTGCCCATCTGCCTTGGAATCGGCCTCTTGTTGTGCATAGCGCCAGGTGCATAAGGCATTGTGCTCTGGCTGTCTGGATTTCTGTTGCTATGAATGTTCTGGAGGTGCTCATGGCATAGGGGATGAGAGAGCACACAGATGAACTCTCCTTCAATGTCTCTCCCTCCCTGCTTTGGTCATGTGTTGGTATCACACATTGTTAGACACTTTGGCCGAATCAACTAGGTATGAATTTACGTGTTCAAAATTTATATCTGCACTTCGCCTGAGTCCTTTTACTTCTCGGGCAGCGTTGGTTACCCGCCCAGATATGGCTTCAGTGAGAGCAGGAATAGGGGTTGCATTAACAGAGACCAAAGCATGTGCATGTGTATACGAAAATACAACCTTTTGTAGTGGAAAGATGTCAAACGGGAAATTATATCGTGCCACCTATTGTGATGAATATATGTATATTGGCCTATGCCAAGCTGCTTGTAAGCCACTTGCAAAGAAATCTGTGTTGCAAGGTCCCGACCTTCGAATCAATGTAAGCCGCCATTTTAGGTCAATCCGCCATTTTAGGTTCCCTCTGCAAAGTCACCCTGTGAGCTAAAATGGTGGACGGTGTCATTCCGAATGTAACATGGCTGTCTTGACCTCTGTGTATAAACTAATGTGTAACTTGCCTGCAGGCTACATGTTGGGGTCGTGAACTGAGACCTTGTCCTTCGTTGACCTGTGTGTAAAGGATTACTTGTGCCAATGAAGCTAATCCGCGAGCATATGTTACAAACAATGTATCCAAATTCTGACTGAGAACACTTGTTTAAACTACATTGTATTAATGTTTGAGAAGGCTCTATGAGAAATCCTAAAATACACTGGTACCGTTTAGGCTTGTTGGCGAATGTATTAAAGACAAAGCCTAAGTGTATAGATGTGTGAACTCGGCATGAACCCTAGATCTGTAATGTATTAATGAAATATTAACCCACAGTAGGGTTGGACATCATGTTTCAAAGGTATATAAGGTACGACTATTCTAATGTACAGCCCCACTGACGGAGCACACCGAACCACGCTGGAGTATGCTGTGTTGTACTGAGGGCCAATAGCTATCTGTTGCTTTGTCCTTTGAAACTGTTCAGTATAAAATAAAGATCTTTGTATGTTCCTTTGTAACCCGTGTTCGGTGTATTTCCTTTTGGGGTACTCAGCCTCGATATTTTCTCTTTGTTTTCACAGTTGGCACCCGAATAGGGACCCTCAAGATTGATGCCCGATTGTCGAAGGTTGACACACGGTATCTGACCAGGATGGGACGGTGTGACAAAATAAAGGCGCCCCTTCTGAAAGAGACTCAACACCTTAGCAGCGCTGCACAACCCGATCCCTGGACGATTAGCTTGTGATCCGAGACGGCATCTTGACGAGGGTCCACTTATCGAGGCGGGCAGATTTGCCGTAATCACCAAACACGAAGTAAGATTAGTTAGGTAAGAATTTTTAAATCTGATCGGACCTCCTTAGGAGTGATCAGGTGAGTCGTGACCCGATTCTTAAGTATCCTGATAATTTGATTTGGCATATTGTATCTGCAAATACAATTATTGACCAGGTAACACCAATATATTGATATGCCTGGGAAATTGTCTACCTGCTTCAGGGTGTTTTCCGCAGTGATAGGCAATCTTTGGAATTTAGCCATCCGGCACCACAGGAGGGGTCGCCGGCTTGTACTATGTACTGTAAGCATGGCATTAGAAGTATAGTGTTTAATGATATTTGGCACAGACAAATCAGACATGCCTCTGAACTTCAGTGGCCAATCAATGGAAGTTATTAAATCCCTCGTATTGAGTATTTAGAGTCAATTCTATTAAAGAAAAAGGCTAGACCTGCAGCATTTGATGTTTTACAGAATTGGAAGAAAGAAGCTATGCAGCAACTTAAGAGTAGGGAAGTCCCGGTCTAAGTCCCGCTTTGCCGCTCGAGGATACTGACTCTGCTGCTACTGCTTTGCTACTGCTGCCGCGAACAGAACTGCCTGCCAGCCGATACTACAGTTCCCAGAAGGCATTGGCGTTGGCTTGTACACTTTCTATTGGGCGGAGCTATTTAAAGAAACTCGCGCGCGCACCGCGCGCGCACCGGTGAAGTCCCGGTCTAAGTCCCGCTTTGCCGCTTCGCCGCGGTCACCGCGGCAAAGCGTCGAAAGTTGTTAACACCAACAGTGCTAATAATTCGATCTTGAGACCCTGTTTTGGATATTGACCATAATTCAACTATGAAACGACACATAAACTCATTAAAGTCTGGCATGCCGATAGTTACAGCATCGCACAGATCCAATGGTGCCAGCTATATCAAATCTCCTTCGTTGGCCCATACAAAAAGAACTCGCCTCAGCTCCACTCCATGTGTAAGTAGCCGAGGTACAAGACAAGATGAATCAGGGCCACTCCATAAAATGGACATTCGCCCCTTTTGTAAAGGCATAAATAATTTTGATCATCCAATACAACAAATTGGGAAGCCTATAGGGCTTTCGTCACAACAGCCAACCAAAGAGCCTATAGACATAAAAGGATCCTCAGATGACCATCTCGTAACGAGCAATTCTGGTGGGAGAAATTTAATGGATAAAGAAAAGCCTGTGACACACATGGGTGAAATTCGAAGTGGCGAGCTTTGTATTCCAACTACAGTCACCGTTCCAACTGTTAAATTTGCAAAAGAAAATGTCTCGCTCTCAGACAGTGCTATACTAACAAATGTACTAACTGGTGTTGAGGCTCCGCCGCTAAACGTTTGTAATATTTCTGTAATAACTGTGGGTGATACTTCAACTTCTAAGTCATCTGTGAATTATGTGCCGCATGACATTCCTATCATTGATTTAGAGAACAGCTCCTTGGCTGCTTTTTCTCACATGGCCTCTGAAAACCTATCTAAATCCCCGGCCCTCTTTACAAACGCCAGCCCCGTTGATTCAGTGGCAAATCCTTCCTTCTCTGCTCCCACCCCTAGAAAGGTAACTGGAAAAACCGTCTCTGACATGTGTATAAATGACACTCGGTCCGTGGACATAGGTATAGCATTAACATCGATGAATAATGCTATCTTAGCCTTGGCCAAGCTCTTTGAAGTTTTGGTTTTAAAGGCGGAGACACACTCAAATCAATTTGACCAGATTTTCACAAACCAGTCTATAATCTCTGACAAACTGGATCATCTCAAAAATGTGAAAACAACAACAATTGTCAACCACCCTGTGTCTACACAGACTTCATCATTTAACGATCCAATCGTTCAAAAATATCATCCCCTACCGTTCATACTGGAACCTATAGTGGACTCCATGGAAAGAGAACTTGAACCAAAAACGATCCCCACTTACGCCCTTTTTGAGACTAAAAAGACAAAGAACATTAGCACAAAAAAATCGTCATCACAACTACAGACCAAGAAAACAAAAAACATGAAAATGGGTCCTCGTCAACCATCACAAATTAAAGCCTTTCTTAGCAAATTACCCACTTTCACCACTCCTGCTGCAGTGGCTTCAAAAGCCATTACAAAAAAATATGCATTGCAAAAGCAAAACAAAAAAGCTAAAACACACTCGGCCCTTGCTGATCCAGTCTTAGCGTATAGCCCTTTAAATAAATTGGTTACTGTAGCAAACCAACTCTCACAAAATAACTCCATCGAAACGAATGTGAGCACAGTGACCAATGGTGATCATAACAGACCTAACATAACAACTGAAATGACTATTACACCTCCCATGGCTCAGAACCTAGAGCCTTACGAACAGCGTCGTCAAGAAATATACAAGGCAGTTGATGATTATTTGGCTCTAAAAATAGTTCCAAAAAATATAACCTTGCTGCCAGAAACTCCAGCTGCACAGACACCTGCACCTGCAGTTGTATCGATCTTAAAAAAATCACCTTTACCGGACACAACGGGGTCTTGCCTAACCAATTCTTCTCAACCTATATGGAAGACGTTATCCGCAAAAGAGCTTAGGTCTGAGGAACCCGGGACAAACCCAGTTCACTCTGATAATATAGAATCCCTTGTGCAAGCGACACTAATTAAACTTTTGGGAACCTCCAACACCCCTCAACCAGGCTCAATCCTAAATCTAGACAATGGTGCTAGAAAAAAAACGAATGAATTAACATTAGCAAATAAACAAAAACCAATTGCCACCCGCTTTAAACGACCAGCGATTCATTCCTTAACTCTCAGTTGTCAGCCCCCACCTGTCAGACAGTACAATCTAAATCGGGCGTCCGTTCTATCGATATTTCATGAAATCCCGGACCTCGACGACATAGGATCGGTTGACATCGAACTTGTCGAATTTCCGGACGCTTCGAATCAATCTTTAGTAAATTTATGGATCAATTCCAGGGTGGTAGTAAACACCATTTGGGCGGCGAAATCCCAAATCGCCGACCTTGGTTTTACATTACTTCCATCCTCAGAGGTACTAGACAAACCTACCACATGTGCTTCGTCTGTCTCGAACCAACAAAAAAACCGACCCCAAGAACGACTTGCACAATCCTGCAGTTGCCAATGCCAACCTGAACAAGGATAGCAAACGTCCCCCATACCATCTAACTTTCATTTCGCTAGTTGGAACTCCAGAGGTAATCGACATTTATTAAATAATTCTCTTTTAAGTGATTTGAACCTCGACGTAATTCTGCTCCAAGAAACCTGGCTAACAAGCACTCCCTCTTGGAATAATTATGACATTTGTTTAGCTCCCGCAGTAAAACATCGGGTGGGTCGTCCAACCTCAGGTTTACTAACCGCAGTCAAACAATCCTCTGGTCTAAAAATATCCCCTTGGTATTGTCCAAATGAGTTCATACAGATGTCTAGACTGAATGGTACTAACCATACATGTGCTGTCATTAACATCTACTGGAACTATATGAGAATCTCCGATGATAGTTTTTTTGAATCCCTAGCGCAGGCTTTCGACCTAATCATGATGGATGGGCATGTTAACTTGATCTACTTAGCAGGTGATCTAAATTTACACTGTCTGGGACCTTTCGCCAAGAATGAACAAAAACGATTTGACATGTGGACCATGTTTATTAGATCACATAATCTTTACATGTTAAATGGATCCCTCTCACATGACATTCCACCAAGACCGACATGGCATCGAGATAATAGCCTCAGCATCATCGACTTTACTTATGTCAATGCAAAGATGCTGGATATGGTCTTAGACTTTTGTATTATAGAATCGCAGGCAAGTGATCATAATATCATGCACACAACCTGTTGTTCCAATAAAATGACCACCAATTCTGAATCAATCTATCTTAAAGGGACACATGTGGTAAACCCGGCAAGAAACCGCTTAAAGTGGTCGGAACACTCCCTGAAAGCTTTTAGATCGTGTTACCATGCCCATCTAACAAGCAATAACACAAATGACACTATGGCTGAAAATGTACACTATGATCTGATGCAGCTCTTTCAACCAAGATCCATCACCCATAAGCAAAAACAAATTCCGTATTTGCACATCACCAACCCTGAGGTCAAACTTAAAAAATCTGTAATGCGAGCCGAAAAAAGAAAGGCCAATACACTTCCTCTAGAACTACGTCGGGTTGCTCTATCGCAAATCCAAACAAAATATAGAAATTGGGCTAGAGGCATTAAAGCCAAATTATATCAGGATGATGGGGAAAACATGCTAGTAGCCCTAGCCTCAAAAAACTCAGCCTGTTCATGGCATACTATAAACCAAATAACATCAGGTCATCAAGTGGCAATCCAAACAAATGATGTCTCGGAGAACACGTGGGTTTGTTATTACTCTAACCAATTCACAAGTGACCAAGCATCTTCATCTGTCTCACTTTTAAAGCACGACACTGTTTTTAATCTACGCTTCACTAAAGAAGACTTAGAGTTCTTAATCAAACAAGCTAGCAATTCTAGGGCCCCTGGCCCGGACGGATTGTCTAACATGCAGCTAAAACAATTCCCGGAGATTTGGGCCGACATATTATTCCTTATGTTTAAAACAATCACTAAATCTCAAAAAATCTCTACATCTTGGAAACAGTCGATCCTCGTACCTATCTACAAAAAGGGTGATCGTACTTGTCCTGCAAGTTATAGACCCATCTCACTATTGGATGTTACGGGAAAGATCTTCTGTCGACTCATTTTACGAGAGCTAAACGAGTGGACCAAAAATCACTCGAGACGGGATCCTTTTCAATCTGGCTTTGTCAGTGGCCTGGGAACAATTCCCAACATCATCACCATCAATATGTTGAGAGCACAATATTTAACCAAGAAACAGACTCTATATTTTGCATTCATAGATTTCCGAGCCGCATTTGATTCAATAGATCGAACGCTACTTTTCGACAAATTAAAAAAAATTGGCTGTCCTAGCTCCATTCTGGCGTTAATTATCCAATTACATACGGATACTTCTATGCGAGTCCGTCTCACACGGGAAGGCCTACTATCGACACCCTTTCGAACGTCTGTTGGACTCAAGCAGGGATGTATATTAGCATCTATTCTATTTAATCTGTTTATATTAGACTTAGGCCTATGTTTCCGAGATATCATTAACGATGCCCCGGAATTGGGTGGCCAACGCATCTCGTGGTTACTCTACGCAGATGACTTGGTCTTACTTTCACAGACACCAAAGGGCTTGCAGAATTTGCTGACCGCCCTTTCACACTATGCAGACCTAAACCATCTGACAGTAAACCTGTCCAAATCTCAGATCATGGTATGCAAGCCTCAGGGTAAACGTAGAACTCATAATGGACCGTGGTATTTGCAGCGCCAAATCATGGAAATTGTTTCGAATTTCAAGTACTTGGGAGTGAGCTTACAAAATACTGGCACTCAAGTCGCTGCTACACACATGCTAAACACAAAATTGCTAACTCTCATATCTCAAGCGAAAATCCTCGTATTTAAGTACGGAAAATTTACATTAAAACACATTTTGATGTTCTACGAACAAAAGGTGACGCCCGTTTTACTCTATGGTGTGGAATCAAAATTATATTCCAATGACAACTCATGGAATAACCTTGAGGCCTCCTTTTGGAAAAAGGTACTGCGACTTCCAAATTGTGTTCCTTTGCCCCTGCTAAGATTTGAATTGGGTTTGAACTCACTACATAGTAGAGTAAAATGGAGAATGTGTGCCTTCTTTCGAAAAAGTTTGCTTGGAATTACTGATGTTAATATTCTGAGCACAGTAGCTCGCCAACTATCTGGATCGCCTGCTTCCTTTCCAACGAAATGGCGAAACACGGTAATAGACACATTAGCTAAAGCTGACATCTCCTTACAATTCCTTATAGAAAACCCAAGTGGTGCAAAGAAAAAACTGTTCTGCTGGGATTGGATTGTAAATTACGAGTTATGCGCAAAGTACAAAGACTTTGCCCCTAACCTCTTTTGCCCTAAACGTCTAGGACAAACGGCCGGATATTTGTTGAAATGTCCTTCAGCTAACATTCGTAATAAATTTTTAAGAATGAGGCTAAATTTATGGCTAACGAGAGAGATTATGGCTAGGCGTAAAACTATTCATGTGGAGCTCAAATTTTGCCGCTTCTGCAAAAACCGACATATGAAAGAAACGTTGCCACATCTCATTGTATCATGCCCACATTTGCATGTTATTCGAGAAAAATATTTTAAGAATCTTTTGAATCTGTATATGGAGAAGGATGAAAATGAAATTTGGAGTATTTTATTCAATAGCACTAGATTCTCAATCATGAAAGCTATTGTGCATTTTTTAGAAAACGTCCTACACGATGAGATACTGTTAGATGCATAAAGTATAACCTAATCCAAAATCCAGTTTCGAATTGTGGAAATCGCAGATTTTTATAGTGGTAATTGTACTTAATTTTATCATGGTTACTTTAAGCATTTTATCAGCTTGACTTGATAATTTTTATCACTGGTTCGAACGTTTTAGAAAATGTAATAATCATATGCATTGTTAATTCTTTTCACTATTATGTATTCATGTTGTCACGACAATCATATTTTCTAAGAATTTTGAAAAGTTGATGTAATCAGCTATGACAAAATAAAAAAAATAAAAAAAAATAAAAAAAGAGTAGGGAAAAACATGCACGCCGTCATATGACGAACGCCAAAAAAGCATTGTTATATGATCAAAATAAACAGTCTAAGTCAGTTAGGAATATGGATAGGTCTTTTTCACTTGGGATGCAGAAAATGTATCCTTCTAAAGACTTTCATGTATCTGATGAGCTGATTGACAAACTTCTAAATGAACGTAGGCCTGGTGCCACTGCGCCACCTCCGTATGTTCCTCTTCCTGCTGTTATTCCTCCTCCCGTAGCTCCTCCTGCTCTTCCTATTGCTCCTCTAAATGTTCCTCTTCCTCCGGCTGTAAGCATGGCATTAGAAGTATAGTGTTTAATGATATTTGGCACAGACAAATCAGACATGCCTCTGAACTTCAGTGGCCAATCAATGGAAGTTTTTAAATCCCTCGTATTGAGTATTTAGAGTCAATTCTATTAAAGAAAAAGCCTAGACCTACAGCATTCGATGTTTTGCAGAATTGGAAAAAAGAGGCGTTGCAGCAACTTGAGAGTAGAGAAAAACATGCGCGCTGTCATAAAACGATCGCCAAAAAAGCGTTGTTATATGACCAAGATAAACATTCTGAATCGGCTAGGAATATGGATAGGGCTTTCTCGCTTGGCACTCAGAAAATCTATCCTTCCAAAGACCTTCATGTTTCCGATGAATTTATTGATAAATTGTTAAATGAACGAAGGCCTGGTGCCTCTGTGCCACCTCCGTATGTTCCTCTTCCTGCTGCTTTGCCTCTTCCTGCTGTTATTCCTGCTCTTCCTGCTGTTGTTCCTGTTGTTCCTGCTCCTCCTAATGTTCCTCTTCCTCCAGTTGTTGTTCCTCCACCTGCTCCTCCGCCTCTTCCTATTGCACCAGTAACAGTACCTCCATTGGATTTATCTGCTCCCCCTCTTCCAAGTGGTCCTGTACCGTTTGTAGTTGATCAGAGTGCGGGGTAGAGGGTTGTCACTCGTAATACTGTACCTCCAGAAGAAACAAGATTTGATTGCATGGGCTAAGCATTGTATAGAGAGGGATGATCGAGCTAATATTTTGGCCATACCTTCTAATATGGATAATTTTCCTAAGAAAAATGTTTTTATTGAAGGTTTAGGGATTCATGTATGTGTAACGTGGGGCAAATTAAATAATGCAGATCTCCCACAAGGGTTGAGAGATCTGACCACTTTAGCGTTTTCAAGAGACACTGTGGAGAAAGTACATGTCGAGAGTTTATTTGAGTATAGGAAGGAGTTGGAAAGGTTACAGAATGAGGGAGACGATGAGGGTAGTATGTATGTACAGAAACGGTTCCTTCCGTGTCGTAAATCGATATCTGAGGAAGCACGAATTTGTACGAAAGATGCGATTAGATGGATCTCAGATATGTCGATATCTCCAGTTGAGGTATATGACACATATAGCCAGTATACGCCGGAAATGCAGAGGAAGGGGATACAGGTAATGATAGAGTACCTGCAGGATGATTGTGTGAAAAGAAAGATTAGTTGTCCCACAGAATTATTGAGTATTTATAAGAGAGCTTTTTCACTTGACACGTCTTCGACTGCTTTAGCGCTCAAATTGGCTCTGTTGCTTAGTAAGCCTTCGGAGTTGCCTACTTCTCAGTTGCCTATGAGAGAGGTTCCTCCGACATTTGTCCCAAAGGTTGAGATTGCGGCCGATCCTGCAACGATTGCGGTTGCTGTGACCATCCCTGCACATTATGTATCACAGTTTGTTCACGTCCCGTTCTCGAGACAGGAAGTGAATACTATTAGACAATCTATTCCTAATATTAGGAAAAATCTGACAGGATTCTATAAAGAAATAGAGTCTGTCTTGCAGTCCTCAGTATTCACCTAGGGTGATATTGATCTGTTATTTCCTGTACTCCTGCCCGTAGATTTGTGGAAACAGGTTAGGACTATAGATGACATACCAGGGTTGAGAGATACATGGACTAACATGATTAGACTTGATGGAGAAAGGCCAGCTGGTGAGAGGTCGTCCCAGGTGATACTAACCTTGCCTGATAGAATCATTGCAAAATTGAAAACCATAATTCCCGAAAAGAGAATTATTTGGGACAAGATTACGGCCTGTGTCCAAGGGAGGTCTGAGAGTGCTACCGAGTACTTTAATCGGTTCGAACAGGTATTCTCAGATTTCAGTGGACAAGACTTAGGCACAGAGTCTGGGAAAAGATTATTTGTGGACAAATTTGTGCGTAGATTGCTGCCTGACATCCAGTCACAAATCATGTCTTGGCAGGCGAAGTGCCAATCAGAAGTACTGCACATGGCTCAGTATTACCAGAATCGTGTCAATAATGAAAAGGAAAGAGTAGAAAAGAGAAAAGGTGATTTCAAGACTAAAGTATTATTACAGCAAATTGTTAGAGGCCCTAGAGGGGGTAGTTTGCAGATTAGAGGTCAGTATGTTCCACAAGGGAATGTGCCCTTGGGTCCTGTGAACATTAACCAGTGTGCCTATTGTCGGCAAGAGGGTCATTGGCGTGCACAATGCCCCGTCCTTCGACAAAGGTCGAATAACATATTTGGAAATATGGGTAGATGATCCAGAGGTCACCCGGGTGCAGGGGCCCCTGGCAGAGGTCAGTTTACGCAAGATCCACAGCAACCTTTTTCGCAGGATAATCAGGTACCAAGTGTGGATACTAGAAACATATTTGATCATCCTTTTGCTGCTTACCTCTCTGAGGAGCTTCCTTTTGACGATATTCTGTTTCGTTAGGATTGCCCGAAGCAGGGTTTGGAACCTACGCCTATTCCCGTTAATCAGAAAGGTCCCTATGTTGAAATGGTAGTGGGAAATAGGAAACATCTATTCTTGGTAGATACAGGGGCACAGAAGTGTTCCATTGATCATTCTCGGGTTCCAAACATTCCACTGTCAGGACAAACCAATGTTTCTGTAGGGTTTTCTGGCACACCAGTTGTTTGCCCAGTTTCTTCGCCGGTAACTATTTCTTTGGGTCCCTTTACGGACCACTGTCCATTCCTTTTGACTTCGAATTGTGGAGAGAATTTGCTGGGGTTGAATCTGTTGAAGGAATTAAATGCAGTGATTCATTGTTCTTCTGCTGGAGTGCGTTTGATGATTTCACCACAGCAACGTTCTGTCTCTCAATTCTTAACCAGAACTTTGCCACCAAAACTCAGAGATGTACCAGAGTGTCTATGGGCAATTGACGACCATGATGTTGGCGTTTTACAGATCGAGCCTGTTAAAATAGTCTTGAAACATGGAATAAAACTGCCACGTATTCCACAATACAAGATTTCAGTTGCGCGCGAGCATGCTTTGAAATGCATTGTTTCCGATTTTGTGCATCGAGGGGTGATTGAGGAAATTGCAGGTAGTTTGTGCAATAGTCCAATTTTGCCCATGTACAAAAAAGGCTATAATGCAATTCCTTTTCGTATTATAATTGACATACGTGCCATCAACAAGATTGTCGCTCCGCAATTTCCAATTGTGCCTGATGTGACGACGATATTAACTATTATTCTGGCTTCAGCTACTTACTTTAGTGTTGTGGATCTGAAGAATGCTTTCTTTAGTATTCCTATACACAAGGACAGTAGATATTTGTTCGCCTTCACCTTAGGGGGACCCTCGTTCACCTTTACCCGTGCACCGCAAGGTTACACAGAAAGTCCTAGCATTTATAGTAGGGCTTTGAAAGAAGAGCTTGATACCCTTGAATTGCCCTCTTCTTGTACATTGCTTCAGTATGTTGATGACTTGCTTTTAACTGCTGACTCTGAGAGTGCTTGTAAGGAGAGCACTGTGTTAGTGCTTATTCACCTGGCTAGACATGGTCACAAAGCTTCGCTTAAAAAGTTTCAATATTGTTGCCAGGAGGTCGCCTATTTAGGCTATCTCCTGCTAAAGGAGGGAAGAAGATTGACACCTGAACGAATAAAACACATTTCTGGCATGTCTGTCCCAAATACGCAGAAGGAAGTTAGAGCCTTGATAGGTATGGCTTCCTACTGTAGGTTGTGGATGCCAAACTTCTCACTAGTGATTAAACCGATGTTGGCTTTGATGAAAAAGGGCATTTCTTCGCCATTTATGTGGAACGCGGAACACCAGCAATCATTTGATCTGCTCAAGACTTCATTGTGCTCGGCACCAGTTTTGGGCACACCAAATTATAAAAAGGCCTTTGTGTTGTTTGTGCATGAATGTGATGGATGTGCTTTGGCTGTATTAACGCAGGAACATGGAGGGAAGAATAGGCCATGCGGTTACTTTTCTTCCGCCCTTGATCCTGTAGCATGCGCTTTGCCAAGATGTTTGCGAGCTGTCGCTGCTGCTGTTGTATCTGTAAAACTGAGTGAGGGAATGGTTCTAGGCCATGATCTAACCCTGATGGTGCCTCACTCTGTAGATGTTCTACTGAACAGAACCCAAACACAACACCTCACTTCCGCACAGTTGACGAGATATGAATTGATCTTGTTTGCTCCTCACATACAAATTAAGGGGTGTTGTGTTCTTAATCCGGCTGAACTCTTACCTTTTCCGCAAGGTACTGCTTGCAGTGATGAAGAGTCACATGACTGTCTGTATACTACCGAACAAGAGACAAAGGGTAGAATTGATCTGAAAGACACTCCTTTGAACAATCCACAAGGGGAGCTGTTTTGTGATGGCTCCTGCTTGAAACTTACGGATGGTACATCCACAGCTCTTTATGCAATTACCACATTGAGCACGGTCGTGGAAACTAAGAGAATCACGCATAACTCTGCGCAGGCCGCGGAGATTATAGCATTGACCCGAGCTTGTGAACTTTCCGAAGGGCTTACAGTAAACATATATACTGATAGTCAGTTTGCCTTTGGGGTGGTTCACAACTTTGGGAGACTTTGGTCAGAGAGAGGGTTCTTAACTTCACATGGTACCAAGATCCAGAATGGCTCCCTAATAGTACAACTGCTCTCAGCGCTTGCGCTTCCTACTCAGTTGGCTGTCGTGAAATGTGCAGCACATCGAAAGGTTATAGATGATATAGGAAAAGAGAATGGTTTCGCTGATCAGATAGCTAAACAGACTGCCACCAATCTCTTTACAGAGATGTATGTTTCAAGAGAGACTGTACATGCCTATGCAATGGACAAGGGTGTTGGGTCCGTAAGTGATATCCAAGCCGATGACACGTTAGAAGAATCCAAGAGATGGGCAGAAGGCTTGGGGAAACTTGATGATGATGGGTGTTGGGTGGATGTGGTTGAAGGAAAATGGCTACTTCCTGATGCATACGTGATGATGATGGTCGTTATGGCCCATGGCCCTACACATATATGTGCCCAGAAGATTACGAAAATGCTAGAAAAAAGTATGGGCGAATGACAAAATTTTGAAAATAGCTCAGCGCTATGTCCAAGACTGTATGATCTGTTTACAGCACAATGTGGGAAAGGGAACATCAACTCCAAGGGGAAGTTTCTGGCCACCTTCTGTCCCCTTTGAAGTCATCCACTTTGATTTTATTGAAATGGAACGTTGTAACAATCTGAAATATGTGTTAATTGTCATCTGTGCTTTCAGCAAATGGGTCAAGGCTTTCCCTCTTAAGGACGCTACAGCCATGACTACTGCAAAACTATGTTAAAGGAATATTTTCCTAGGTTTGAGCTACCAAGAATCATCTGGTCGGACAATGGTCCACATTTTGTCGCTGCTGTAATTCTGCAGATATGTGCGGCATTACAAATCGACAAACGGTTCCATTTGGCCAGACACGCTCAAAGAGCCGGACTGGTAGAAATACACAACAGCATCATCAAGAACAAGCTCACTAAGACGTGTGCCGGCACCAAACAAAAATGGCTGGATGCCTTACTGATCGTGTTACTAGCCATGCGTACAACCCCTCAAACTAAGACTGGGCTCTCTCCATTTGAGGTGGTAATGGGGAGACCTGCCAATATCTGTAACCTTCCGAAATGTCGATCATTAAAGAATGCCAAAATGTACTTCTTTCAGATTACTGTAGCCAGTTGACTAAAAACCTGTATTTGCTTTATCACCAGATGCGAGAGGCTTTACCTGTCCGATACGAGGGACCGGGCCACAGTATTCGGCCCGGAGATTGGGTGCTCACCAAGGCATTTGAGCGTTCTTCTTGCCTTGCACCTCGTTGGTGGGGCTCATTGCAGGTCCTGCTGGTCACACAGACGGCGGTGCGTGTCGCAGGCCAACAAAAACTGGATCCATGCGACGCATCTCAAGAGACTTCCTCACCCAGTGCCACATGATACAGAAGAAACAGAACCCCTTGCTAACGCTGCAACCAACGATCCCGAAGCAGTAAATAGCGTCGAGGGTGCATCGGAGAATCTCTCTGAGCCCGTGAGGCTTGGGAAACCTGCCATTTTGTCTCCACACTCTCCAAAAGTTTTGCTTCCGGATACGCCGCTTCCAACGGGAAGTGACGACATATTGTTCTCGGATCAATCAGTACCGGGAACAGCAAGGTACAATTTACGTCCAAGAAAATAGACTTACGGCACGGTTCGGCTGTGCATTCGAAGAGGAAAGACAATTCATCAAGGGCCTGCTTTTGCCCAAGTAATTGTTTGAGAAAAAGGGGATTCTGTTGGCTAGGGTTGTGGAAGGACTAAGAAGTCGCGCAGCCGGGAGGTCGCCAGCTAATAAAACTGGGGTTTGTCGTTTGAAGACTGCAATGCCTGCAACCGCTACCGCTCGTACTGGACTGATAAATGATCGTGTGACCGGCCGGGAAAATGAACAAATCTCTTGAGCCCCGAAAACGTATTGCTGTCTTTTTATAATGTCGATTGGTTTTATAATAGTAACTGTGCTAAATCTCTGGTACCTGGAAGAAGTGCATCCATTCGAAACTTTGTTACCGACTGAAAATGTAGCCACTGTCCCTACTCCCTTTGTGCATTTGCATACTTTGTCTCCTAGAGACTCTCAGCATAGACAAAGATATCATAACAATACATTGTTACTCATCATGAATGCCACGCATGCCATTTTTAATAGGTCCAACTGTTGGGTCTGCTCGCATTTACCGCAACATGGGGACAAGGGGCTAGGTGGGTATATTCATCCTTTACCTTTAACAACTGCTTGTTATGCTTCTCTTAGAGCACTGTTCTTTGGCAGTTGGAACAATAGCATCTCGGGGAACTTGGATGGCACTAATTTGAATAGTTTTGAGAAACGTGTTCCGACTCCCCTGGGATGCTCGCTTTTTGCAAATAGGAGCAAGCTTAACCCTGCTTCTATTAGGCACTCTGATAGACTGTCTCGTCCCTTTCAATCTTTGATTTCCTTCAAGATGGCTCCGATCGGCAATAAGGATGCCATGCCTCCTTCCTACACTGTTAACCATAGCCCCGATTCAGTTTCTTTCTGCATACAGAGCAATGGTACTCAGTCAATGGGAGATTTTAAAGGTTGTGCCAACGTTGCAAATTTGACAGGGGAAGACAAACCTTTGTATGTAGGCGAACCTGTCTACTTCATTTGTGGTAATGTAGCATTTCCATGGTTACCGAGGGATTGGCAGGGGACTTGTTATTTAGGGATCCTGTTACCCGGGGTATTCATAGCTAGTACTATAGAGGTATCAAAGGCTCCTCCATGGCGGGACGAGAATGGTGACACCCTAGCACAGGTCTTGGGAGATGTAGCAAAATCATTTGTGCCATTTTGGCGGCAGATAGTGAATTCTGAAGACATCAGAAGACTAGCGAGAGTACTGGAGAGAACCATCAACCGGACCACGGACATACTCTATAATATAACATTAGAACAGAAGGCAATACAATTAGTAGCACTTCAGAACCGGATGGCATTAGATGTCATTTTGGCTGAACGTGGTGGAGTGTGTAAATTAGTGGGGTCTGCTTGCTGTGTTTTCGTGCCAGATTCCTCCCCAACTATCTTCAAGGCAATACAGGATCTGCACGTCCTTAGTTCAGAAGTGCATGTTCCCGAGGGAAACTGGGATTTTAGCGCTTGTTTCTGGGACTTCTTGCGATCTTGGGTTTGGAAGGTGTTGTCGGTCTTACTGATCATTTTGGGAATTCTGTTGTTTCTTTGCTGTTGTATCCAGTGTTTACCTAGTATATGTTCGATGCTAGGGGGATGTTGCGCACAGGCGATAGGTACAATAGGGCATAAGGTACATGCCCCAGATAAAAACTCCAAAGAATATGTGTAAAAAAAGGAATATTAGCAACTGATCTAATGGGAATAGATATTTCTGACAGTGATTCAGGGTGCATGGACGATGATATATGGAGTTGTTTGCAAGAAGATCAGAAGTAGTTTAGCACTTGGCATAGGCCAAAAGGAGGGTTTGTCAAACGGGAAATTATATTGTGCCACCTATTGTGATGAATATATGTATATTGGCCTACGCCAAGCTGCTTGTAAGCCACTTGCGAAGAAATCCGTGTTGCAAGGTCCTGACCTTCGAATCAATTTAAGCCGCCATTTTAGGTCAATCCGCCATTTTAGGTTCTCTCTGCAAAGTCACCCTGTGAGCTAAAATGGTGGGCGGTGTCATTCCGAATGTAACATGGCTGTCTTGACCTCTGTGTATAAACTAATGTGTAACTTGCCTGCAGGCTACATGTTGGGGTCGTGAACTGAGACCTTGTCCTTCGTTGACCTGTGTGTAAAGGATTACTTGTGCCAATGAAGCTAATCCGCGAGCATATGTTACGAACAATGTATCCAAATACTGAACTGAGAACACTTGTTTAAACTACATTGTATTAATGTTTGAGAAGGCTCTATGAGAAATCCTAAAATACACTGGTACCATTTAGGCTTGTTGGCGAATGTATTAAAGGCAAAGCCTAAGTGTATAGATGTGTGAACTCGGCACGAACCCTAGATCTGTAATGTATTAATGAAATATTAACCCACAGTAGGGTTGGACATCATGTTTCTAAGGTATATAAGGTACAACTATTCTAATGTACAGCCCCACTCACTGAGCACACCGAACCATGCTGGAGTTTGCTGTGTTGTACTGAGGGCCGATAGCTATCTGTTGCTTTGTCCTTTGAAACTGTTCAGTATAAAATAAAGATCTCAGTATGTTTCTTTGTAGCCCGTGTTCAGTGTATTTCCTTTTGGGGTACTCAGCCTTGATATTTTCTCTTTGTTTTCACAAATAGGGTAAAGAAGCAGACAACAGAAGGCAAAGAAATATCAACACAATAGATTGTGTCACAGCTTCCATCTTCTGCAATACTGGATGTCTTTTATATTGTCCATAGGGTCCATGAGACATTTGAAAACGTCTTTAAAATGCACCATTACTGTTTTAGTGTGTTAGTCAAGCTCTTCTGTAGTAATATTAAGCAAGTGAAAAAAAAACAATTGCTACCAGACCAGTCGTACATTGGCACTATTAAGCAGTGTGATGGTATGTGGGTCACCTCAAGGGAGTATGGGATAAGTGTGTGCCACATAAAGAAGAAAAGCATAAAAGAACACATTAGGAGGTATCATCTGTGCAGGCATAACTGCAGGTCTGGAAAAAGTGCTTCTCAAAGTCTGTGAAGGTATAGAATCATTAACTGAAATCAGTCCAAACGTTCACGATGATTACATAGTGTGAGGAAAAGATATTATGCCTAGTCTAGCTTTTCATTTTGTTCTTGTCTAGCTCTAGTCACCCATTGCATTTGCATTCACTGAGGTTTTTTCTTGTTCTTCTTCTTGCATCAAATCATCTATGTGTTGGACAGAGGAGGTCTCACCTCTGCAGGGCTTGACGTCTCTAAGGTAATTCCAGGCCTTTTCCCAATGAGTTGGACTGCCCTGTTGGTGGCTTGTCTACGGAATAGGGACCCTCAAACCTGGGTTTGTACCAGGACCGGACATTGTTGCATAAACAAAACTGGTCTCCTGGATAAAAAGGTGGTTGCTTGAGCAGTTCAGAGTCTGCTACTGGTGTGTTATCTTCCTCATCCTTTTTCGAACTTCCCCATCTGGAATGGAGCTGGCGAGAGACAAAAGAAGCACTAGCCAACATTGAAGCCACGTAATCATGCATTTCATCACCTAAAACAGTGGCTGTACTCTGTGTATCTGTCAACGCTCTAGTGGAAGGAGCACGTGGGAGTCACATGCGTCATCCTGTTACCACCTCATGAGGGGTTAAATGGTGGTCGGACCAGGCTAATTGCGCAATGCGAACAAAGCTAGGTGTAGGCAATGTAGCCATCCCTTCTTCAATTTTGCTTATTTTGGCTATTTTCTCCTGAAGCAAGCCATTAAGACATTCACAAAGTCTGTTCGCTTGTGGGTGATAAGCACAGGAAAACATATGCTTAATCCCCAGCAGGGCTGTGATATGCTTGAAGGTTCTGTTAGCAAAGTGGGGCTAATTCTCTGAACGCAGGACCTCATACCCTCTCACCCCACATTGTGGGAACACTTCTCTGATGAGGAATTTCACCACACTGAGGGCATTGGGGTAAGAGCATGGATGAGCTTCGATCCAGTGAAAAAAGGGCATATAAACATGATCATATAGCAGTACCCTTGGATTATATCCACATAATCTATGTGGAGGTGTTGGAAAGGCCCAATAGGGCGCTGTATTGCTCCTCGCACTACACGCAATGATGTGTGAACTGTATTGTATTTTTACATACTATGCAATTATCCATGGATGTGGCAATATAGTCTGCCAAATACGGACTGAACCAATCTCCCCCAATATGTGCAGCAAGAACATCCTTACTTAGGTGAGTGAAGTAATGTCACCAGAATAACTGGATTTGCTGTGCTCTCCTGTCCCCACAATGCATCTGTAGGGGATATTGAACATCATCTTTTCACCCGTAACTCCTTTTCTTCTAGTGGTGCTCTCCTCTGAAACTCTATTATTATTTGGGTAACAGGCAATAAACTATAACCTTCTCGCAGTATCATGTTACGCATGTGTATGCGTGCGTTAAATGGGGTATCAAACTCATTTATTTCTGTAAAGTATGCTGCCAGCTTTGAACTCTGTGTCTGCGGCTTCATTGCAGCAGTAGGTAATGTCCTCGCCCCTCCTGTGTACCTGGAACTTCACAACTGCTATGGCTGATGGCAGTTGTAGTGCATCTATGAGTCTAGCCAAAAGGGGCGCGTGCTGCATCGGTGTGCCATCAGCACGTTGGAAGCCCCTCTCCTCCACCGTGACAGTCCGGCATGTACCATAGACGTCACATAGGCAGAATCGGAATACACTGTGATCTCCTCTTTCTCATGTGCTTCTAATGCCATTATAAGAGCTACCAATTCTGCCGCTTGTGCTGAAATATGTGAAGGCAATCTTGTGCTTGCTACTACTTCAACTGTCCTGTCTGGTTTTATTCTTACTACTAATCAAATTGAAACACCATGCACACCTAGTATAGAAGGTTTCTTTTGTTTTATAGGATGAATAACAAGGTATTCGTATAGTTAAGGTGTACTCATATGTTTCAAGGTACAGGGGAGAAACAAAACAACCCTGGAATATGGGTTGTATATACAATAGAACCAGAATAAGTTCCCTATTTGGGAACTCCCGTCCCCTGCACACTATCTGTGGCTAGATAAGCCCAGTGATTTAAAGTTATTCAAATGATTTTTTCAATGAGAATTTGGTCAACATGTAGCATTCTATATAGGAGAGAATGCACTGTAAAGTCACAATTTATGTTTAAAGAAAAAGAACATTAATGCAAAATTCACAAAAGTATTTACATTTTTATCAAAATGGGTTATTCCATACAAATATGCCCAACGCGTTTCGAGATTAAATTCTCTACATCAGGGATGTCTAAATGTCATTCTTTTTTTCAAAAATCTATGAATTCAAGAAAAAAAATATAAACATATAAATCAATTGATTTAGGTAGCATAATTTCAAAAGTGTTCAAATTAACATATTAGTCTTCACTTGTAAATCAAATGGTTGGTCCCAGACACTTTGTTTCACATGGCTTTTTCTAAAATGATTATACCTATTGTGTAGCACATTCGTTTACTCTTCTCTAGGATCTAGAATAGGATTAGTAGATTCAGGAATTAAAGTAATCAGTCAACTTAAACTACAGAAACAACAACAAAGTATGGATAATATTCACAATAGAAATATGTCAAGAAATAAGGAAAGCATACCATCTCCTCATCACGTTGTAAAAAAGGTCAATCCCCATGTGTTCATAAGGTTAGACTTCAAGTGGTGTTTTCAAAGGTCCAAAGTCCCTATTAAGAATATGGGATTTAGAGTATGAACCGAGATTCGTTGTACTAGATGATACATTGAAAATTTAGTTAAAAGACACTTACTGCTATGGGATGTAAACCACATAAATGCATACATGTCCTAAATTGGTGTTGTAGAGGGCAGGTATAAGCTTGTGGCAGGAGAAATAGGCTTGCCAGGGCACGGTCAGCCAATGGGTGATGCCTGTAACAAAGCGGCATTAATTTAGAAACCAGCGTTCAGCAGGCTGTGTAGTCTCAGTCTATAAGCAAGTCAAAAAGGCATGTGGGCAGGTAAAAAGAAGTGAGGGGTGAAACTTACAATGTCTGGATAGCCGGTCATCAGGTATTCCGTTTCGATTCTTGCCGTCTTTGTAGAAAGGAACATGGCGGTATAAAAATGCATCAGTGGTGTGACGTCATCACGTTGTTAACATGCATGACATCACCAATGTCAACATCATTAAGGTAAATGCCGAGGGTCCATGTTATTGTATGACGTTATCACGTACACGACGTGCGTGACGTCACCATTGTAAACATTGTTAAAGAAAGTGTTAAAAAAATGGAATCAGCCAGTTGCTGGTTATAAAGTGAGTATGTCACAATAGAAGTGTGTGTGCTGACAATCAGATGATGGTCAGAAATGTTCACATGGAGCAACAGGCTGCAGTGGTACTGAGGCAACCATACGCTTCAATTCAGTCAATGCCCTGTCGTAAGAAGGTACTCTAAAAGTAAGGAACGAAATGTTCTGTCACGTGGAGCAACAGGCTGCAGTGGTACTGTGGCCACCGCACGCTCCACTTCAATAAATACCCTGTCGTTAGAATGTAGAGGACGTGAAACAGTACTTTATAAGTAAAGAACAGAACGTTCTGTCAAGATAGATAAAAGTGTCCTGCCAGGGGCAGTTTTAGTGCATTGTAAAATGCAGAAATGTAGGGAGAACTCAAAAAAGGGTAGCCTTAAAAGGGGTAGCCACAAAAAGGTGACACTTCTGTCCTAGATGACAAAGTCACTACTTAAGGTAAAGAGTGAAGGTGGTAAGAGACACCGTCGCGTCTCTGAAAGCAGGGTGAAAAACTTCATCATATAATTGTCTTCCATATGGGCTGTCTCTGTTAGAAGAGAGAGTTCACAATCTAGATATCTTACAAGTGGGCTGTCTCTAGTAGGTGAGAGAGTTCACAATCTAGATCAATACGTTCGAAGTGAAATACCCAATTGGGAGGTTACATTGTGTAAGCTTGAACATATATAACATACATATTTCTGTCTCATTGGTGTGGAGTGCCCAATCTCATTTTTCCGAACATTTCAGACAACTGTATATACTGGAAACAAGGTAAATATTCATCTTGTATTACAACCACAGGAATTTTTTATAGAAAAGCTTCAAATTAGAAATCTTCATTAAGCCCATGTGGGTTAACGGCATCCAGTTTGTGTATACACCATAATTCTCTCTGAGCCAACCTTTTAGCAAAATCTCTGCCTCTGGGTAGTGAGTGTACTGTTTCTAAGATTACCCATCGGAGTTGGGTGATGTTGTGGCCATTTTCTTTAAAGTGTCTGTATACTGGGGACTTGTCATTTTTGGTTCTAATGTTGGACTTGTGTTCCGTCCAGCATTCTTTTGCTTTTCTAATAGTTTTGCCGACATAATACTTGCCACAAGGGCATCTGAGGGCATGCACTATGTTTTTACTGTCGCATGTGGCAAAATCTGGAAGGAATATTTTTTTGCCATTGCTGGGATGGCGGATATGGTCTCCCTTGATAATGTTGGCGCAATGTTGGCAGTGGACATAGGTAGGTTCCTGGCTTTTGTTTTTTCAGTACAGTTTGACTGGAAGTTTTCTTTTTTTCGGTTTTAATGAGACTTTCTTTAAAATGTTTGCCCCTTTTGTAGGCCAACATCGGGGGTTCAGGAAAAAGTCTGCAGATTAGGGTCCGATTTTATAAGGTCCCAGTTCTTTGTGATGATTTTCTTAATTTGGTAGCTCTGACTTGAAAACTTTAAGGTGTGTATAAGTCTAGTTGTAGATTTTCTAGGTTTTTCTTCGAGTAGGTTGATCCTTGTGTGGAGTTCTGTGCATGTGACCGCTTTTTCCAAGATCTCATCAGGAAATCCTCTCTTTTTGAACCTTTTATTTATGTCGTCATATTCGCCTTGAAGACATGAGTTAACTGATGTAATCCTTTTGAGCCTCAACATTTGGCTAAAGGGTAAATTCTCCTTAAGGTGGGTGGGATGAAAACTCCCAAAGTGGAGTGTGCTGTTACAGTCTGTTGGTTTTCTATAGATACTCGTGCCCCCAGATAAATCATCCTATCATCAATTTATTTAATCTGATGACATCTAAAGATCTGAGACGCTCAAATACAGTACCCCTAAAAACATCAATATTAGAAAACATCAACTAAAATTGATAAAGGAACTAGCAGAGGATACCACTATCACATTAAAACCAGCTGATAAGAGTGGAGCTTTAGTCCTAATGGATACTGATTTTTACAAATGTATATGTTTGTATTTTTTTCTTGAATTCATAGATTTTTGAAAAAAAGAATGAAATTTACAGCCCCTGATGAAGATAATTTAATCTCGAAACGCGTTAGGCATATTTGTATGGAATAAACCAATTTGAAAAAAATTTAAATACTTTTGTGAATTTTGCATTAATGTTCTTTTTCTTTAAACATAAATTGTGACTTTACAGTGCATTCTCTCCTATATAGAATGCTACATGTTGACCAAATTCTCATTGAAAGAATCATTTGAATATCTTTAAATCACTGCGCTTATCTAGCCATAGATAGTGTGCATGGGACGGGAGTTCCCAAATAGGGAACTTATTCTGGTTTTATTCTTACTTCTGCCATCCCAGTATGTCTCTCTCCTGTCGTCTGGTCTATAGTTGATGACCCATTAATAAAGAGTATTTCCTCTCCTTCAAGGGCATTCTCTCCTGCTCTGGGAATGTCATCATAATGTTCCGTGTACTAGTAGAGTCATTTACATAGTCTCCCTCCTCAACTGTTTCAGAATTTACAATTCTGCACCTCACTATTTTTATCGCCGGATTCAAGATGATCACCTCATATCTAGGTGTTCTTTGCATGGTCAATGTGCTCTTGGGCTTTTCAAGGTTAGCAAAAGGACATGCTCAACGTAAAGTGTGGTACTACAGCCAATTGTGATATTTGCAGATTTTTCCAATGCAAATGCAGCAGCAGCCAATGCTTGTTTGCAAGGGTACTGCCCTTACATCACTAGGTCCAAATGTCTGCTGTATTAGGCCATTGGTTTGTGCCCTATGGTCGTCATCTGTGTGAGCACTGCGGTCATCACTGCTCCATTGAAGTGTGAGACCAAATAGAATTTGTCACTGTAAATGGGAATCCCTAACACTCGGGCCGGGCTGTCATGATTCCTGCCCCTCATGTCCCCAGCCCTCCAAGATGTCAGGCTGGAGCCAGGCCACAATCACCTACATGGCCCTCAAGGGCCTCTCCATCCCTCCAAAGACCCACTTGGAGTCAGACTTGGCGCTTGTGGCACCAGACTCACTCACTCCCATAGGATAACATTGGGGATTTGACTTGTAGTGCATTGATGGGGACAAGATGGATGCCCCCACATATTTCGGTTCCCAGAACTGCATGTGCAGTCTAGTATTTTGGGTGTGGTTCAGCCCAGAGACACCTGGGATACCCAGAGACTATTTAAGCCATGCCCAGGCTGAGAAACATGCTTTGTGTTTTCTGCACCTGCAGCGTGACACTCACCGTGTTCGGATCGGTTTCCAGTAGGCCTGCATCTTTCTTCTGCGCTCAGCTCCTGCAAGAACAAGAACACCATTAGGAACTACCTTACCTTGCGGCGCTTCTGCCCATCATTCATCGCTCCTTCTGTTCTGCGGGCATCTTCTGCGGTGTCATTCCCATCCCGGCACGCCGCTTCCTAAGGAAAAGGGAAAAGAACAGAAAAAAGGCATTAGTAAGCATTCTGCAAATCTTCGCTTATTTTTAAATACTGTACGAGCTTCAAACGCTTACCCAAATCCCAGCCGCTGTGGGGGAACTCTGTCTCCGGAACTTCTTATCCATCTGCAAGAGGTAAAAGACACTCCAGGTTAGCGTGGAAACATCTAGAGGCGCCGCATACCGCGCTTACTCACCGCATTTGTTCTTCATAACCGGCATCCACGCTGAAAAAGTTGCTGCACCTAAAAGACACAGGAAAAGAACTCAGTTTGATACAAATACGAAAGGGGTGCATCGCGCATCGTGCTCTCACTCACCTTCAGCGCTACTCATCTCAGCAGCACGCCGCCATCCCCGGACGCCGGCCATCATCTAAGGAAGGATAGGAACAAAGTTAGAGAACTGTTCAAAAGACTCATTATACTTACCTGTCGGACTCTTGCCAGTGAAGTAACTAGGCAGCAACGAGTCCGCATCAATCAACGCGCCCCTGCGCTGAAAGCAGGACAGAGCTCACACTATCCAAGAAAACAAGGCCCATTCTCCAGTCGAATAGCCTCCAGGGAAGGGTTCGAGGTCGTAAGAGGTCAGAACAGGCTGAGTGACGTCCCCGTGGATACCAGGTGAGCGCTACACGTGCATATTGTCCCTTTCAGCTTCTTGAATTCGTCAATCATGTCCTGTGTCCATGTCAGGTTACCATCCCCCCTCTAGGCTTCCAGGAGCCTGGTGAAAAGGGGACTCGCATATGTGCTATAGTCAAACACCCAGGTCCTGCAATACTTACAGAGACCTAAAAATTGCTGCATCTCTCTTACCGTTCATGGTGGCAGCGTTCTAAAGATCGCCTCCACTGTTTCTGGGGTTACCTTCCTATGTTCCTGTGATATTTACTGTCCAATGTACAACACCTCCGTTGGGCAATATTGCAACTTATCCTTTTCCACTTTGTAAACCTTTTCTGCAAACCCTATCAGCAACTGTACAGAGTCCTTTCGACACTGTTCTACTGATTTGCTGCAAACCAAGATATCGTCTACAAACCAAATGACTGTGTTGTCCAAATGTATGTTTGCTAGGTCCATTTGAAGGACCATATTGAATATACAGGGTGATTCACAGCACCCCTGAGGTAATCTCATGTGTTTCCACTGTTTATTTCGATATAGAAAGGATGTCAAATCCTTTGATTCCTTGTGAAGTGGTATAGAAAAGAAGGTGTTCTTCAAATCAGTAACCTTAAAATGCGTAGCTTCTGGCGCAATGCTACATAGTATTGTTGCCGAATTGGGAACTAACAGGAACTCTGCTTCAACAATATTAATTAATTTATTTACTAATAATATGCTCACAGCAAGGAAAAGCGTTGCATAAAATATATACACATCAATATACATCACAATACAATCATTAACAATAAAAGTCTAAAAATCCAACAAGATCCCATTAAAAGGAAAGCATCTTTCTTAAAAAAACAATATACTGTATGATACTTCTTTTAAAATACATAAACCACCGCATAAAATTTCATCATATAAAAAATGTAATTTAAATCATTACTTTCTAATAATCTTACCCAAATTTCGCTTAAATTACAATTATTCTTTGTATTATCATATGCAAGGAGATACTTAAGCCGTAGCACTAATAGACTTTGACAGTCACATAAAATATGCTTAGTGGATTCAATATATTCATGCCACATAATCTGCAATATCTAGACTCTTTTTGGATACCTAGTTTTGCTCTCAGTATTTCTAAAATATTACATACATTAAATTTAAACAATAAGTACCGTCGAATGGTTATGCAATCTGGGTAGGCTAACTGATATAATGGTTTACCTTCTCTATTGCACCAGTATTTTAAAAACATACTACTGTTTGCTTTTGTTGCCAGATTGACCATCTTTTGCTCTCTATCTAGGTCATATAGCTGCTGTTTTAGCTTAATCTGACCAATTGAATATAATAGCCAACAAGAGACATCATCATTAATCCATTTGAGATATTCTCCTCTCCATCTATGTATTGTCAGAAGGGCTAGTTTATTATTTATCTGACCATATTGTTCTATTATCTTCACTATGAAAGTACCATTAGTAAGTCTTGTCAATTTAACATACAAAATAGCCATCATACATTGAACTCTACTGTAAGCACTATTTAAGTTACCTCTAATAAAAAGTATTCATATGAGAGATAATTAGGCATTCTCATTAAAATCCTCAATAATTTTGCTTCCAGTTTATCCAGTTCTTTAGCAAAATGGCTTCCCCAGACTTCTGTTCCATATAGCATACAAGAGACTTTCTTTGCAGAGTACAATTTCAAAATAGTACTTAGAGAAAAATTGCCTTGGCGTCCTTTAAAGTTGCTTAATGGCATAGTGGCTATCGTGCACTTTCTCTTAGTTTCATACCAATGTTGTTTCCAGCTAAGCTTATTATCCATTATAACGCCCAGATATTTATATTAATTTACAATTTAAATCTGCTGATTATCTATCGCCCATTTCACATTTTTGGTTTTACTAATATGAACTTTGTTCTGGAACTTCATTATTTTTGTTTTACCTATATTAATGATAAGATTATTCAAGGAAGCAAACCTTTCAAACGCATCTAGCTTGACTTTAATTTAATTGCACCAATCTTTATATTGTTCTTTATATTGTTGGAAGCTCAGCCTCCTCTCATAGAAAGTCAGCAAGGTATAAATGAAAGAGCGTGGCCGCTAATATGCAGCCCTGCTTCACTCCGCGTAGGGTGGGTATAGCTTCTGACAATCTTCCTTCTACAGCAAGGCACACTCTTACTGATGTTTCTTGATATAGCAGTTGTATCATGTAGAGTAAGCCAGGTGGAATCCCCCATTGTTTTAGCTTATCCCAGAGTTTACTCTGTGCAATATATCAAAGGCTGCTGTGAAATCTATATAGGCTACATATACCGGTAGCCCTCGATTCTTCCAAGAATATTCTACTGCGCTAACTAAAAGCGATATATTATGGGATGTCGCTGACCCCACTCTAAATCCTGATTGATATAATGGTAGAATCTGACAAGACAATATCCACTGGTGTAGCTCAATTAACAAGACCATGGCAAAATAAATTGCAGGAATATCTAACATTGCCACCATCCTATAATTAGCAGGATCTTTACGCTCACTTTTTTTCTATATAGGAAGTATAATACTCCTCCTCCAAGAGTCAGGGATCTGTCCATTAGTTCCAATCCACTGGAAGATAATATTTAGTGCCCTAGCCCATTTTTTAGGAGGCTGGCGCAGCAAGGCGTTACAGGTGCAGTCTGGGCCTGCCGCTCTTGAGTCAGGTAATTTCTTTATTAGTTTCATGAGGGAGGCTACCGTGTGAGTTCCCTTCCAGACCGTCGCTTCATTCTGATTATTTATCTCATTGCTCGCCATTGTACCTAATGTTTTCTTAACATGGGCAATCCAGTCACTCTCGGAGACACAATTAATTGGCAGCGTCCTCTTTTTTGTACTTTTTATAATATCGCCCATGGCTTGGCTATTTTTATTTTTAGCTTCATAAGCCAAATTACGCCAAATGTATTCTTTTTTCTTTTTATGGTGATTTCTAAGCCATACTTTATAGTGCAATTTAGCTTTGCATATTGTATCAACTGCATCCATGCTATTATCCTTTAAACATTTTCAAAGTGTTATTTTTGCAGTATAAATTTCTTCATCAAACTTTTTAGTCTTCTCTTGTTCCATATTCCATCTTTCATTAACCGACTTATAGTTTCTTTTTGTCATTACAGCAGATTTGAATTTTCAGTCAATTGTTCAGATTCATTAAACATATTCACTATATTTATTGAACGAAATTCAAAAGTTTCAATGAATGTTCCCAATTCTTGTTCAGCTATGATTTTCCCTTTATCTAATTTTGTTGGATTCCATTTTATTCTATTACCTGCTGTATGAACTCCTATATCGCCACTCTTTTGATGTTCAAACCTACTAATTTCAGTTTTGAAGTCAGTAGAAGATACAGGGGAAGGTGATCACTTTCTTTTCTACACCTTATTACCATGTCTAAAACTAGAGTGTAAGCACTGCTATTCACTATCATGTAGTCTATGGTGCTCAAACTCTGGCCACACACGTGGGTAGCATTATTCTCGCAGTCCCCGGGTGTGCTTCCATTCAAAACTATTAAGTGGAATTTATTGAATAGAGTGATCCATGCTTTCCCTACTTTATTAGATTGGTTATTAATAATAGGTTCTGAGTTATATTCAATTTTGTTCCCTGAAACAAAGTAAATTTTAGCATTTAGGTCGCCTGCTATGATGATAGGAACATCACTGCTAATCCCAGCTAAAATTACTGTTAACGTACATATATTTTCTTTATTATGGCTGCCATTCAGTGGATTATATACATTCACAAATAAAAAACTATCTGTGTTAGGTAGTTTACATGTTACGGTTATTGCTAATACCATATTAGTGGACTGCTTCTGTGTTAGGTAGTTTACATGTTACGGTTATTGCTAATACCATATTAGTGGACTGCTTCTGTGTTAGGTAGTTTACATGTTACGGTTATTGCTAATACCATATTAGTGGACTGCTTCTGTGTTAGGTAGTTTACATGTTACGGTTATTGCTAATACCATATTAGTGGACTGCTTCTGTGTTAGGTAGTTTACATGTTACGGTTATTGCTAATACCATATTAGTGGACTGCTTCTGTGTTAGGTAGTTTACATGTTACGGTTATTGCTAATACCATATTAGTGGACTGCTATCTGTGTTAGGTAGTTTACATGTTACGGTTATTGCTAATACCATATTAGTGGACTGCTTAAGTGTTTTCTCCTCCAAGGATGTTTAATAGGTATCAGGTAATAAACTCTCAGCAAAAAATGTTGCCAGTAAAAAGAATTGTGTCAAAAAATGCAGTGGTTTGACATGGTAAAGGTGAACCCCATTATACCATTTAAGGGGAGCAGGGGTTGCGGGGGTGTCCCCCGCTCCCATTAAATGGTATAATGGGTCCAGGGATTGCAGGGGTGTCTCCCGCATCCTTTACATGATTGTGGCGCAAAAAAACACTGAATTTTTGCCGCAATATTTTGTATTCACTGCAATTGTTGCTGCAATTTTAAGACTTGGAACCGTTTAATAGTAGTCAATAAACCACCTTTTGGGTGACCTCTAGGTCCTTGTGTAGCTTTACTTGAGTGATTACTGCGGCCATCAATTTCACATTCATTAGTTAGCCACGTTTCTTGTAGGGCTGCTACACAGAACTTATTCATATTGGCAAGTAATCCATCTTCATTTGTGTAATGTGAATTTCCTCGAGGGTTCCAGGATAATATTATATCAGGGACATCAAGATCGATCTTCGAAACGGGAATTAAAAGCAATGGGCAACCACTGCCAGTATCCATCAGGGATTTCCATATTTAACGGTCTTTCTGTTTTATCTAAGTTTGGCAATATTGTTCTCTTTTTCTTTTATGTGTTCTTGGGTTTTCTGACTATCAACTTGGATGGGAGTTTTAAATCCATTCTTAACTTTCACCATAGTTGTTTCATTACACTTATACCCATGTTTCTCAAATAAATACTTATAGCTTAATATATATTCGTGAATCGTTATGTCTTTACACCATATTTTAATTATAATTCTGGTTGAGCTCACCAACCGGTCCACATTTTTAAAATCTTCAGTTAGAATCATACGTAAAGGTACTATTCACGCACATATTTGGAGTATTTGCTGCCTATTTAGCACAATCAATTGAGTGGAGTCTATTTTTTCAATTTGTATAGCACGTACCTGATTTCCCAAATCTTCTACATTATGGGGTGATAATTTCATAATTTTTTCCTGTAGATGTTTCTACAAACCACACTTTTTTATGAATGTTTTCTCTTTAGTAGCTTATTGCTCTCTGTTATTTTTCCTTCGCCCTCATGAGATGGGCAAAGAGGAGTCTCAAACAGCATATGCATATCAGACAATATTGCATCGGCCATTTCAGTATTTCTGATATTTTCCTTTCTCCTTTTTGTCACCTTCTTAGGTAGGCCTTGCTATACTTCACTGGGTTTAGGAATCATGTTAGCAGGATTAATTAAAAATTCTCTAATATCTGAGTCCTTAGCCATTTTTTGTCTTTTTACTTTAATCTTGGAGCTATCTTTCATTTGATATTCATGTATCGCAACAATATGGTCACTTACATAGTTGGGTTCTTTATAAATAGACTATATTTTAGGAGTATTCATATTTCCTTGTTTAATTATTTCTGGTACAGCTGATTCAATCTCATGTATGCTCGAGGTACGCTTTGCATCAACGATACAGCCATTATTTATACCTCGTTTTTTGGTACAGCTATACATAGCTGCTTGGCAGTGTTTTTTTCTTACTGCCTATTTTTTGTTTAAGTTGTTTTTTGGTTTTTTCTTTATTAGTAGTTACATGCTTCTTAGCTAATAAATGTTCAGAGATTGTATATTCATTGTCTCTTTCATGGGATTCACTCACTATTTTCAAATCCTTTTCGTTGTTATAATCAATCACATTTATTGTTTCTAATTCTACAGAGGTATTAGTGGTATTAGTACTAATATCTCTATACCTTTTCTTACCTTTTTTACTAATCTCACATAATAACAGAGAGTGTATAGCTCATTTGTTATCTATTGATTCACATTTTTCAACGAGTGTGAATAGGACATTTTCTAGAGCTTGAAAAGGCTCTTCTGTATTCATACTTGTAAAACTTGTATTATCTGAAATATCTAATGCTTGAGAAGGTATGCTACTACCAGGAAGTATAGTCAGAGTTTTATCAGACAGATAGTTATAAATTTCAAGTATCGCTTGTCTAATTAATATTAATCCAGTCATTGGATCTATTTTGAATCTTTCGCCTGGGTTTAACAGTCCATCTTTCTCTATTACATTCTTCACTATCATGGGGTCAATCTGCGTGTTTAGTGATGGACTTATTTTTTATAATTTTACTTAATGGGGATGCCCTATTATTTTCCTCTCTATGTATTTCGTCTATTACCTCAACACAGTTTTCTAATTAAGGCTCAGCCATCTTGTTAGTCTGGGTTTCATACTGACAATATGTCCCGTTAATATCAGATTCTACTGCAGCGCTACCTAATACTTGTAAAAGTAGTTTACTTACAATACAAGGGAAAGCTACCGATAGCTCCTCCATCATTTCTTGTGTACTACTTTCAACCTCTTGGCAGGTCATCGTTTGCTCTCCAGCTTCACTAGATTTGACAATGGGCTGTTCAATTTTGTTGAAAATTGTTGCCAGGTTCTGATATTATTTTACGTTTACACGCATGGTTATTCCTAGCGGTGCGATCAATGGTATAATTATCCTTGTTGAGATGGGCAGAATATTGCTTCTTAGATAAGCAATTAGCAACTTGATGACCTTTAATGGAGCATAGCTCCATCACCATAGTAACTATATTACGTAGGCCCAATATACATACACTTTAACAATACGGATTTCAGTCACTCAAAACAAATAGTTTACTAGAGGGACAATAAAGCCTGAATACATTACACATTTACCACACATTTACTAACAATGTTACCTTCATAGATTTAAATCTATAGGTTAATCTGTGTTTGTTAGAAAAGATCATCGTACCTCACCATAGAGTAGAAAGGGAATATTTCATCACTGCAAACATCATAAAGCGAACAGCGAACAGTAAACAGTACACTTTCGTGCACTTCCAGATGCGCGAGCAGGTGCACTGTATCCTGGGTATTTCCAACTTCCAAGTGGGAAGTAAAAGAGGCAGGGCCACTGCGTCACAGCCGTGCCATGCTACGCAAAGAAAAACCAAGAAACAGGAAAGAGACGTCAATACTGCCAGGTAATGTTTAGTCTCAGCACAGAGTCCCGGCAGGGGGCTATCCCAGCATAGAGTCCCAATAAGGAATAGTCCAAAAAATCTCTAATAGAAAGTTGCCTATAATTACTTGCAGGGCACGTTGCAGCTTCGCTCAGTGTCACACAGAATAACTTCCTCTTCAAAGGTAACACAGCAATCAGCAGCAGAGGTCCAAATAGTTGGAGGCAGACTAATCCAGTCAGAGTCTCTCACAGCAAACAGTACACTTGCGTGCACTTCAAGGTGCGTGCACAGGTGCGCTGTATCCTCGGTATTTGTAACATTCTAGTGGGAAGCTGTGCTGCCATCCCCATTAATTTGTTCAGTTGCTTCTGTACCTGCTCTGGTAGCCCATGGCTTAATATGTGGCAAAATAACTGCACTGTTTCATTTCAATGGCTCGTCTTGAGATGCCAACGTTCTTGTATCCCCTGAATATATTGATGTGGTTCTTCGTCCTCGCGCAATTTGCATGGCATAATAACATTTATTCAGGTGTGTCTGGGTGCTGTACTCTCAGAGCTTGCATATGGCAGCTCTGCAAATATTGAACGGTGCGCCATCATGCGCTGTGCTCTCTGACGTCACTCTGGTATACCCTGCCTGTTTCTAAACATCGTCCACTACATCCCTAAGAATGGCTGACAACAAGCTCTTCATGTCATCCCTGCCGTCAACCTCTCTAACTCATAAATTCATTTCCCCGCTCCTGCGGTAAATGAGGGTGACTTGCACCTCAAATTATCCTTGTCCATCTGTTGCTATGGCATATATTGTGGTCATCGGCCACTCTTTTCTAGCAACGGATGCTGCGTCAATTGTATTCCCCTGCCATGTTTCCCTTTGTCTTTGGTAGTTGTGAATGCTCTCATCATACACACTCTTTTCCGTCCCAGTAGGGCTCTGTGCCTCTGTGCATACGGAGTAAATTTGACTGTGCTATGCAACCTATCCTTGGGATTCTCCCTTATTTTTCTCTGCATCTTTTTCTTCTCCCCACAGTGTCTCCCTTTCGGGGCTTATTTCCCTGGAGGGGTGATAAGGCCTCCTCCCTTTGTCAAGGTCACTTTCTCCTGAATCCTCATCTGACCCCCCAGTCGTGATACTGTCATCGCTGTCCTTTTCTCCTTCAGCTTCAAAATAAAGTCCCCTTAACCTATATTTCCCCTGTGGTTTCCCTGTTACCATGTTCAATTAATCACTTTCACCCCTCAATGGAGACACTGCTCTTTTCATGTTTGTCTTTGGGGCCGAGGCGCTATCCCTCCTGCTCCTATACAGTATCCCTCTTCTTCTTTGTATCCCCTCTTCCTCATTGTCATTTAGACATGTCAGTCCTGTCATAACGTCTGCTACCTCCGTGAGGCGTCTCTCTCTACTTCACTTGCAATTGCTACTCTTTTTCTTCCTCTGCTTTCCTCATCACCTGTTCCTCTATCTCCTTCTGCCTTTTCCTCTCTCTTTCCTCACTTTCCGTTTCTTCTGCCGTTTCCTTTTCCCTTTTCAGCCGCTCTTGCTCCTCTTTCTTTTCCCTCTCTCTTCTCTCCACTTCCTCCATTAACCCTGCCCATTCTCTGTCCTCTTCTTCTGTTCCCTTGTGTTTCGGAGCTTCCTCTCGCATACGTCTATGCTAGTTTGCAGCCCTTCCATCCAGTTTGAGCAATATCTGTCCTCTTACCCACTCACTTGTTGGGACTGTTACTTTGTTAGCCTGACTACGTCCCAATATCCCTTTGTTATCATCCCTCAGTTTCACTTGCAGGTCGCGGCGCTCGTTGCATTCATCATCTATAGCCTCTATTCTATTATTTGCCTGCTTCGCGCTGCTAAATTTGTCTGGTGCATAAACAGGGTTAGTATATCCAGCTGCTACTTTTAATTCCTTTAATGAGTAAAATCCCTAGCTTTCTGTTGTGCGGTTTGTGGTTTTAGGAGGAAGATGAGGAGACGTGGGTGCTTCGCCTCCCCGCATCGCATTGGCTCAGCACCCACCCTTTCTTGGGTGGGTCCTCTTCCCCATTCTGAAACATTTTCCATAGCTCTGTGTGTATTTTGTCTTGATATCACAGAAGGAACTTGTACAAATGATGAAGGGGTCTATCCCCATGGCGGCACATCACTTTCTGACTGCTGATACTTACTTGACCTCAAATCTGGATTTTTGACATACTTGAATACGTCGTCAATTTGTAAATTTCACAATTATCGTCAATTTTCAGTTTCTCAAACCATTCCGCCAGCCTCTCCGACTCACTACCATCAATAAGAGTGGGCTCCCTGCACCACCCAAACTGTATTCTCTGCCCTTAAAAGCCAAACCACAATTTATTCATGTGTTCCTCAAGCCCAATCTATATGGCATAACACTCCTTGATAATCTAAACATAATTTCATCAAGTTAGAATCCATTATCTTCTGTTTTCAATATTTCCTGTCCCTCACACCACCACACCTTTGCCCTCACGGTGGGTCTTCACTCCCACATAAACACACCAAGTCCTATTCAACAAACCTTATGCGTGATGTCACACGCTCAAGGAAAAACTCGAACACTTCAAATACACTCCCAATTATTACATCATTCCAAAACACAACAACACAAATGACATGAGATACGGCCATCTTCCTGCCTCTCAAATCACAGGAAATACCACAATCATGTGGTCCTTCTATACTGTTGTATATAGAAATGAATCTCAATGAACGGGGAGAATAGCTCAGGGGCAACGTGCTCACCTTGGAAGCAAGATGACACGGAGCAACACAGGTTCGATCCCCTGGTCCGCGCTTAGAAATCTCTGGGTATTAAGCTTGTTATAACTAACCAATTACAATTACAATGAGATAAACTAAGAAACTACCTTTTGCAACCTTAACGAGCTACGCTGGTGCCTAGACACAGGGATCCATACATATATCATCCGCAAACCTAGCTTAACTGCCTAGAAAACAGGCATCCTTTTATTGTCTTTTTTCTTTTTTCATCCATAAACTAAGCTGACCGCCTAAACTGACTACCTAGAAACAGGGATACTTTTTATTATCTTTTACTACGAGAGCGAGAGACCCCTGACTGTTCCATAGAGTCAGAGCTTGCTCTATAGTACTTTAAGACGAGATAGCTGCACCTTGAGGTGAATGGGGTGTAGGATTGCTTACTTCAACATCAATCAATAAGGACAACTCAGTGGTTTGCAAAGGGGAGTCTGTTTCATGACAAGTTCAAAAAACAGGGAAACATGGAAATCAACAGTGACGCGATAGCCCGTCTCGCTTCAACTCCCAACGACTTCATGCAAACAGTAACAGTTATACCCAAAATTCGTCATCATTGACGTGTAACACTCAAATGTTTGTCATGCAATTCTATTGGTTGGAAAAGGTAACTTAAATATAGGTGCTGTATCTGTATATGGTAACAGAGTGTGAGGATTGGATAAACAACACTAGGTGGGCGTCTAAGCCCTTTCTTCAAAAATGACTACGGTGGACGTCACTAAAATTACGACGTCCCATTGGTTCTACTATCTATAGGACCCTAGATTATTTGGTCCACTACGATTTGGGTTGGCTTCAACCCCATGCATAAATCTCCACTTTAATTAGCAGCACGCAGAATGGTCAACCAGGTGCAGGATGCCCCAAGATTCACCCGGCCTCCCTTGTAAAAGCAAAAGGAAATATCGAGGCTGAATACCCCAAAAGGAAATACACCAAACACGGGCTTATAAAGATTCACAGATCTTTATTCTAAAACTGTACAGTTACAAAGAAACAAAGTATCAGATACAGATAGCTATCTGGCCCTCAGTACATCGCAGCGAATACCAGCCCTTTCGGTGTGAGAAGTGAGAGGTATTGGACATCTAAACAGTTGCACATTTTATACATTTCCAATTATTATGTCCAGCCCCTCTATAGGTTAATTATACAGGGTCTAGAGTTTGTGCCGAGTTCACTTCTGGCTTGTCCAACTATATACTCATGGATCATCCTAAATACACATATAAACAAGTCACAATGGCAACGGTGTATTCACGGGATTAACAATAAGCCTTAACACATGTCCTATACAATGCAGTTCAGCTAGTGTCCACGTTCAGTATTGGTATTACATTGTAGTCGATGTATGTCCGCGGATCGGACTTGTTGGCACAGACAATCCTCTGTCTAAAGGTCAGGCATGGGACAAGGTCTCTTTACTCAACCCAAACATTCAGCCAACGGACAGTTTATACATTAACTAATGTACAAGGTTCAGGACGGCTCAGTTACAAGCAGGAAACACCGTCCACCATTTTAGAACACAGAATTACTTTAGAATAGAAATCAAAAGGGCGGATGGACCTAAAATGGCGGCGAAGTCGATCTAAGATCGGAACTTTCAACGCGGTTTTCTTTGCAGAGCGACTGGGCCTAGGCCAATATATACAATAAAGGAGGCACAATATGATATCCCGTTTAACACCCTTCCATCAATCAGTACTTTAGTGCTACGTATCAATTAGTTGGCTGTGGTTGGCCTAGAAACTGTAGCTTCTTGTCAGGAAAAGTTATGGTATCTTCTGTTTGGGAGACAGCCAGGCATAGGTGCCTCTTCTCGCTTGGCTGGTCACGTGCTAGCACACGGTTAATCTGCTTAGTTTTCCTTCTATCTGTGCATTTAATTCTTTATTCGGCTTATCACCAGCCTGGGCCTCCTTATCTCGACCTTCACGGGGCAGGCTGCTTGGTTCTTAAGTTTCAATTCTCCGAAGCTACTGTCCTCCTCCTTCCCTTGATCTGACCTCGACTTCCCAGGCACAAGCTGCTCTTGCTGAGTTTCGATTCCGCCGTCTCTTTTCGCTTTAGCTGGAGTACGAATCCTGTCCTGTTTGACCTCTAGTAACCTGAGTTAATTCTACTTTTGTGTAAAGTGGACTTGCACTTAAATAGTGTGCTTTGTTGAGGTAGATATATAGGTGGTGCTTGACGCTCTATTCTTTTACGAACCATAGCAAGCCGCACTGTTTTCTTCCTTCTTCTTGCCGTTACAAGCATGTGTACAGGCATTAGCTGGTTAAATAGCTTCATCCTGCTTAACAGTTTAAGTTTCTTTATATTTTAATATCGTCTCTCCTTCTAAGTTCATGATGTCCTTATTCATGACGTTTCGTCTCTGTGTGTCATCTTTTGATTGCCGTTTCTTTCATTTGTGAGTCTGCCCGGGCCCTCGTGATGTCACCATTTGTCCTCGATTAAGGCCTGTTGAGTTTCTCCTGGGACAGTGTTTAAGCAATCTTCATTTCGTGTAATTTGCTGATAGGGTTGTCTCAATGGATACCTTACTGTCCATGGTTGTCTGGTTATTGGTACTTCAATAGGTATTGCTCTTCTGATAGGCACTGGGCAGAACCCTAATGCGGCTCTCCCCTGGTTTATTTGCTCATCATACGTCTCATATCTCGGCGTGAACGTTCTTGGTACTTCAAAATATGCGACTGGAGTGCAGGCTTTATTTGGGACCTCCTCTACACTCCCCCTCTGGTCGGTTCATCAACCACTTTTGCTTCCTCTTTTGGATTTATCTTACTTGGTTCTTCTGTACCCATTTCTTCTTCATCTTCTGGGTTTGTACATGATGGTTTGAAGGAGTGTCTCTTTGGAGTCCATATTTCTATCACTCCTTTCAGGCTGCCTGCTGTCTTTACATGTTCGTCTTGTTCCATGTCATTAGCTGACATTGTCCATTTGGGCTGCAATAGATCTATTTTCCTTCATAATTTCTGCGTTTCCTGTGGTAAAGAAACTTCGTACCTTCTGGTGCATGCTCGCTGGCCTTCACAAAGTCTCTTGTTTCATTGGGCCTCATTACGACCCAGGCGGTAAGTTACCGCCTGGGCCGTGACTTTACCACCATGGCGTAAACTACGTTTACGCCATGGTGGTTGGCGGACTTACCGCCCCATTCCGAGTTTGGCGGGGCGGTAAGTCCCCAATCCCCATGTACCCTTCCCCATTCCCATTTTTGCCCCATAGGGCATAATGGGAGTGGGGAAGGTGTTAATTACGCCACCGTAAATTACGGTGGCGTAATTAACTCCATGGTCCCTTAGCGCCATGGATTTTAACACCTGCTAAAAGCAGGTGTTAAAACCTCCATGGCGCTAAGGGACCTCGTACTCAGGCGGTAAGGGTCGGCGCTGTTTACGGCGCCGTAAACCCCTTACCGCCTGGGTCGTAATGAGGCCCATTGTCAGTTAGATCTCTGGGCTTCCATTCTGGTTTGACATCAATCATGATCTTCATTCCTATGGATTTCTTCGCAGTTTTCTGGCATTGCGAGATTATTATCTTGATAACACAAAACCCTAGTAATATCATTATTAGCAGGGCTCCTAGGAACTTGAATGCATCCACCATCCATTGCGGAACCCATGAAAACAGTGATCCAAACCAGCTGTCATCATCAACTTCGTCGGTTTCATTGATCATCTGGTTCTGCAGGTTTGTCAGCATACCTATAGCTTCTGTTAAAGTTCCATTTTCCTCGTCATGAGAAGGTATAAATGTGCAACATCAGTCTCCAATTTTTACACAAAATCCTCCATCCACAGCTGTGATCATGTCAAGTATATATCTGTTCTGGAGAGTCATCAGTCGGATGGCTCTTAACTCTTCGTTGATTGCGTTGAATCCTTTTATTGTCGAGTTGATGGTTTGCAGTAACTCCCATCTGGTTGTCTGCAACCATTTAGTATTTGCTCCAACTTGGAATCTTGTCATGAGGACTGTCGTGAACACTGATGAGGTGAGGCTGAACAGCCTGTGTTCATATGGGATTGCATGAAATGCTTCTTCTGATTTGGCAGAGAAATTATTTTCTCTCTTCACTCGAGTTGTCAGTTCCACAGATCTCTTCTTCCTCAGGTGAGCATCTGCTTTCGGGAAACTATCAATATTCAGGTCATTTTTCGGAATCACTAGTGCTGGAACGTGGACATTCACTATTGTGCATATGCCTCCTAAGTTTTTCGGCAGTCTGATGTATGCTTTGGATTCACACGCCCAATAATGATCCATGATTACTGCAGTCCCATGAGTCATTCCTGGAGCTTCAAAAATGTGTCTGCAGTTCTGATTCTCTCCCAGCTTTCTTGTGCCATTGTTCCTGAAGCACAATTTTGGGCTTTCTAGTGGCACTATCTGCAAGGGTCCTCCTCTGTCTTCGACCCATGTCAGTAATCTTGTAAGTTTTGGCCATAGTGGTTTGCACAGTCTCTGTGAGTTTTCTATTGCTTCCTTGCAGGCTTCAAAGACCATCCATGCTCGGCAGATCACTACTCCTTCTTCCCCTCTGTTTGGTGAAAGCACTGTTCCCCAAATCTGCATTTGGCCTCTGTTTTTCCAATTTTGAGCTTCTTCTGGAGTTTCTCCTTGGACATTTAGTCTCAGGTTTACTTCCCATCATATTCCTGCTCCTTTAACTTCAGGTTTCTCGTACCTGATCACGTGATTCCTTGTATGGGCTCTATTTCTGTCTTAGTGTCCTGAACATGATCATCTTCATCGGGATAATGTGTTTCAGTTGCCCATATCAATGAGGCATCACTTCCCATGAACTGGCCTCTGGTGTTGCACATTGCTATGAGTGACAGACAGTGTGCTGTCGGGACATCAATTTCTACAGCCACTACGATCTTGGATTTCTCCATGCTGTACGGTAGAAGTGCACAAACAAAGCATTCTCCTTCTGAATTTCGTCTTCCAACTTCTTTCATGTGCTGGTACCAAATGTTGTTCCCTAGATGTGCTGTGCTGTCCAGGTAATCCTTTAGTTCATTATCATCTTCATGTAGGCTTCTCTTGATTCTTAATGTTTTCCTGTAGTTTGCTATAACTACATCTCTGAGTGCCTCTGTATGGCTTTTTCTTGCTGGAGGGTTCTCAGGTATCCTGGTCCATGATGCAGGTTTCTTCATCTGTGCCATTTGAGTGGACCAGAGTCTGGCTGCTCTTTCCTGGTCCTCATGCATCTTTTCTCTGCTGCGTGCAAGTGCCCATGCTAACCAGCCTAACACTTGTCCGGTATATGGCTGTATGGTAGGCCTGGTGCTTGTCCATTGTGTTGGGATATGCGTGCTGGGTAATACAGCCTCTGTCGTTTTGTTCTTCAGTTCCTCTTGTCGTTTTCTCACTCTGGCTATGTGTGGAAATAGAAGGTCTACTTACATTTGTGTCCTTGTGGAGAGTTTTTCTGAGGCCGCTTCTGTTTTCTTGAGGGCTTCTGATATGACTACTTCTGTTGGCCTTTCTTTTAATTCTTCTAGTTTTTTTTCTCACTATCTCCTGTGAACGTTTTTTCGGTAGGTAGTTTCATCTTCTCTGCTGTTTTCGTTTGAGGTTCTGTGGTCATTGACACTATACCTGGTTTGCGTGCATTCAGTGGGTGTGTGCGTCTAGTTGTCAGTGTTTTGCCTTCATTCATTTCATGCCGACCCAGTCTCTGGCTTTTGTGCTCATTCATTACCATAAGTGTGTGCATATCACTATTAATCACGTTCATTTCAAGTTCATTTACTCTACCATCAGATTTTCTAATGACTGGAATGACTATATAAGGTCTGGGTGCTTTTGTGGGTTTCATGCGTGTATCATCAGGTGGATGCACTGAAATCGGAACGCTTTGAGCACCAATATAAAATGCAGTTCTGATCGTTAATGACAGTAAAATAATGATGAATACAATGCATAAATACATTATAGTTCGATATGTAAGGCGACAGCATTTTCTTCCAGAGAAGCGGGGGTGCCTCTCTGCTTGTGGGAGGACCAGGTTACTGCTCTGGGGCCCCATCTTGATCATTCGCCAAATGTCAATGTTATTGTTTCCCCACCCACTACCGTTCTTCGAGTTCTGTGTCAAAAGTGTCAGGTGCTTCACAAGTGTCCCCCCCTCTTGCGAGTGACGATTGTCTCTTAATACAGGATACAGTTCCTTTGCTAAACTATGGGAAACATAGATTAAAATAATACTTCGATGAGTCATCTTTACTGTGCATGTTCAAAGTGTATGAGTTCCCAGTCCACTCCTTGAATCTGCTTCAGTCCTGAGGACATGTTGGACACTGGTCAGTACGAAAAAATAGGGAAAAGATGACAACAACTACAACAAATAAGGTTCTTGATTCTGCTCCCTCGATCTGTCCCTCGGCGTAAGGTTTCTTCAGGATCTCCTAAGGATTCGATGGAGGTTAGAATTTTTAATTTGGGCTACAATGGCATGCAAGAGCATGTTTAGCTGAGCATTCTTTATTGGATCTCCGAGAAATGTAAGTATGTCAACATCGGTTGGTTTTCCCACTAGCTCTGGAAGAATCTCAATGAGGTGAAAGAAGACGTGGTATGCAAATCTACTGTCTTCTGGTGAAAGGGACATTTGTCCAATCTTTGTTGAGATTCAGGATTATATGTTCTTTCCTTGACGTAAGCAATGTCGGCACTGACCGGTCGCGTGGAGTGCGACCAAAATAATTACTTTATTTAAAAGATGGCTCAAATGTTCAGTGTTTGCTGTATCTCGAAGGAATGTTAGTGTATCAGTTGTTCTCCCGACAATAGATGGACAGTCTTCGATTATGCAAAAGAAAAGTGTATTGATGAGTTCATTGATTTCCGCCTGTGGTGGAAGCATTGGATTCTTTCTCACTGTACTCAGGGAGTACAATAAATTGTTCAGTAATGACAGTAAGCAGTTGTCTTATTATTTTTGAGTTTTCAGGATCTTGGAGAAAGTCTGTGATACTGGTGAGCCTCCCTACCAGTGATGGGTATGATTTTAACACTAAGTTAAAATAGGTGACCATGTCCTTTGTGATGTCTCTACTGTGAGACACCATAAGTGCTTCCAAACAAAGTCTCGGTTTTGGGTGAATCAGGATGCTGTATCTGTTTCCAATGTAAATATCCTCGATCAAAGTTTGTCATAGTCTTTTTCTCCTCACGGCTTGAGAGTGCTTCAGTTCAAAAGTTCAAGTCAACAAAACATGTTGTGGCTTATACGTGCAATTTTCTTCTTTACCCTGAAACTAGGATGCGCAGAGTGACAGTTTTTATGCCCTTATCCCATTTTTTGCTTAGAGGAAGTGTCCAGGTTATCCCACAACTTGCAAAAGTTTTTTGTCTCCACTTTGCTGGTCATGCGTCCTTCTTCCTCGTCATGGATCTTGTCTGCACATGCTGTGGTTCTTCCCTGTTGTCTGTAGTCTCTGCGTGGTGGGGTGCAGGCAGGGGGTTCCTCCGATGTATGGCTTCATATCACCCAGGAAGATCCAAGCTCCTCTTCCTTGCAGCTTGACTGCAGATGGAGTCACGTCTTCAACTGTGAATGGTCCGTTAAACCTTGGCTCGTCCCACTTTTTCCTTGTGCGGTTCGACACCAAGACGGCATCTCCAGGGAAGACGGGTGGAACATGTAGACCTTGAGCTGAGTCTGGTGTAGTGTCTCTTTCTGTGTTCTGCGCTGCACTGCACCCTGTTCGTCGTCGCTGCAGCTGGTCTGAAATTACAGTAAGGCAAGATGTAATACAGTTCAGATAAGGACAGTGCAACCATCCCCTCTTTAGAGTAAGTTTCAACTTGGCTATCCTTTCCTTTAACAAGCCGTTGAGACTCTCACAGACCCCATTACCTTCTGGATGATACGCCAACAAACACTTGTGCTTTATACCAAGCAGCAAGCTAATCTGCTCAAAGACTGCATTTACAAAATGAGCCCCATTATCTGATCTCATGACTTCACACCCCCCCCACCTGGGGAGCACTTCCCTCACTAAGAATTTGGCCGCACAGTTAGAGTTTGGGTGTGTACATGGACCTGCTTCTATCCATCTAGAGAATGGACACACCATGACAATTAAATGTCTGTACCCGTTGCATACTTGAATCATGTCGACGTAATCGACATGCAAGTGCTGAAAAGGCCCATTTGGCCTGGGGATGACTCCTCTCATTACTTTTAATGTGTGCCCAGTGGTGAATTGTTGGCAGATTATGCAGTTCACCATAAAGAATGCAACATGCTCAGCTAAATTCGGTCTGAACCAGTCTTCTGCGAGCATTGCTACTAGAATCTCCTTTGTCATGTGCGTCGGGTAATGCAACTGTTCCAGCGGTATTTTTAGTAGGGCTACAGGCATTACTGGTTTACCAGTGCTGTCTTGTCACCACAAGCTGTCAGAGGGGTTTAAAGAACACCCTCGACGTTTCCACAAGTTTTTCTCTTCCTCTGGTGCCTCCTCTTGGAGCTCCATTAGTTGCATTTGCCCAAGATCATTATAGGCTTCTGGTGTGGTTCGTGCAACCATCATTCTTTCTTGGGTGCATGCCACTTCCACTTCCGTAACCGCCTCACTTATGGGTGCCATACGCTTGGCTTCCATGTCTGCTGCATGATTTCCGCGTGAGACAAAATATGTCCCTTTCGTGTGGGAGGATTTTACGAACACTATGCCCACTGGGAAGTGTAGTGCCTTTATCAGCCTGTCTAATAAGGCTGCGTGCTGTACTGGCGTGCCGTCCGCTCGGAGGTAGCCCCTCCTTTTCTAGCGCGCTAGGCCTGCGTGCACTGCTGACGTCACATAAGCAGAGTCACTATACACCGTTACTTCCTAGTCTGCATGATTCTCAATGGCGAGTATCAACGTCAATAATTCTGCAGCCTGTGCTGATTAATGAGATGGTATTCACGCACTAACAAGTACTCGGCATTCTCCATTTGCTATGTGTTTCATCACAGCAACGCCTGTGTATCTTTGCCCATCACTTTGGTTGATCCTCGAAGACCCATCAATAAAGATGATCTCTCCTCCTGCCAAGGCATTTTCTTTTACCCTGGGGATTTCATCATAGAATTCTTCATAATTCGTGCAGTCATGTATCGGCTCTCCTTCAGTGACTGGCTCTGCTATAAACATAGCTGGGTTCACTATCTTACATCAGACTATTTTAATCGATGGGTTTGATATGAACACTTCATAGGCAGAAGCTCTCTCAGATGTCAATGTGCCCTTTGGTTTCTCTAAAATGGCAAATAATGAGTGCTCGACGTATAACATCATGGAACATCCCATTACAAAGGTTGTCACTTTCTCTATGGCGAACGCTGCGGCAGCTAGACTTTGTTTGCATGGGAAGTGGTCTTTCATTACTGGGTACAGGTTTCCACTGTAAATGGCTAAGGGCTTGTAACCCATTGAGGTTCTTTGAGCGAGCACTGCCGTCATAACGCTGCCATCTGCGTGCCAAAACAGGAACAATTCCTCTGCATAATTGGGAATTCTGAGAACTGGAGCTGTACAAATCGTTCTCTTGAGTTCAGTAAACCCTTTCTCCATTGTCTCAGAACATTCAATCCTTTCTTTTGTCACTTGGGCCTTCTTTAGGGCCTGAAGTAAAGGCTTAGTATAAGAGCTGTGATCGAAAACCCATGCCCTAACATAGTTGCACAGGCCTAGAAAGCTCTGCATTTGCTTTATCGTTGTGGGTTAGTCATGTTCAATATGGCTTCAGCCCTTTCCGGGATCACCTTCTTGCCTTTATGTGAGATTATCTGGCCTATATACAGCACTTCCTGTTCACAATAGTGTAACTTTTCCTTGTCAACCTTATAACCCTTCTCAGCCAGTATAGTCAGTAGCTGAACAGAATCGTGCCTGCATTGTTCTTCTGTGGTTCTGCAGATTAGGATGTCATCCACATACTGCAAGACGATACTTTCTAATGCAATATTGCTTAAGTCCATCTGCAGGACTCCGTTGAAAATAGACGGAGACTCACAGAACCCCTGTGGCAGCCTCGTTCTTTTCAGACGCATGTGTCTGAATGTGAATGACGTCAGATCTTGTGAGTCACGGTGTACCAGGATTGAGACAAAGGCATTTTTCAAGTCAATCACCTTGAAATATTTTGCCTCAACGGGTATATTACATAGAATTGTAGATGTGTTAGGGACTAGAGGGAACTTGGCCTCAACAATGTCATTTATTGGCCTTAAATCCTGAATTAAACGCCAAGACCCCCCTTTGATTTCTTGACAAGATAAACTGCCGTATTACATGGTGACTCTGACGTCACTAAGATGCCCTGGTCCAACATAGCAGAAATTGTCTTAAATATCCCTTCATCTGCCTCTCTGGACATGGAATATTGTCAGACTCTCTGTAAAATTGCACCTGGTTTTAGTTTAATTTTCACTTCTCCCACCCCTTCAAGAGGCCTACATCATAGGGCCCTGTAGTCCATACTTGGACAGGCACTTTAGCTATATCATCATCAAAATACTCCAGACGCTTTAGCGCCAACATCATTCTCTGAGGCACTTCAATTTTGATCATTTTTACCCAAAAGATGAGACTTACTTCCACCATTGTTTCTCCCGTGTCTGATTGTTCTTCAAACAGATCATCATCTGTGACGTCAGTCACTCAATACCCTTCCTCAATGGCGATAATTGCGCACCATTGTCTACCTTCATCATCGTACCCATCAAGCAATGTGACTTTCCCTCGCACTGCTGCTGTGTGTTTCATCAAGGGAAATACGTGTGCCTCCTCCTCATGCATAGGTATCCGTGGTCTAAATAAAAACTCATCAGGGGTTCTCATGGTTCTGTCTGCAAGGCCTGGCAATCTTGCCATAAGCACACGCATGCCATATGTGAACATTTCTGCCTCCAATGGTATGGCCCTCATGGCTATATGTCCTGAGCATGCTATAATCATTTTGCATACATTTGAATAGTGCATTCCTGGAGTGGAGCATACTCTGCCCTCCTCCGTGAACGAAATTGTTATGTTCACCTTTGTCATTAAGTCTCGACCCAAAATGTTTACTGGGGTCTGACGTGAATATAATAAAGGTACATTCATTTTGCACTCTCCTATGGAGACTGGGAGTGTGTCTGTAAAGGGAACTCGACTGTGAGCGAGTATCTATGACCTTGCCTTCACGTATGCACAAGCGTGTTGCACCCGTGTCCACTAGGAAGGAATAATCTTTACCCCCTATAACAACATCCACCCTAGGTTCCCTATGAGGGTCTGGAGTCACTGATAGGATAGAGCACATCAGGGTTCCCAGTGAGCTGTCCTAGTTTATATATGAGTTTGGCCCACTGTGCACTTGCAGATTTTCCCCATTCCTAGTGTTGCTTCCCCTTCCAGGGTTCTGGGTCTGTGGTAGTTGCAGTGGTGCCTGTTGGGATTGTCCTTGTGGAAAATACCCCATGTTTTGTGGTTGCGCCCCTTGTTGCGCTCCTGGCGCTTGTTGCTGCACCATGTGATTCTGTGCAACGCCCTATTGTAAAACTGCAGGTGAATTTGCCGTGCCTGCTCCCATTCCTTGGCCGTTCTGCATCATGCCTTGACTTATGCACGTGCGCGCCAAATGCCCTGTCATCCACACAGCCAACATACTGGCGGTGGTTGGATGATTTGTCAATTTGACATATCTGGGTTACCATTTTGCACATTTTGAAAGCCTCCTTGATTATTTTGGAAACCTCCCTGATTGCTCTGCCATCCTCTTCCTCTAAATCCTCTTCCCCGTGAGTAAATCCCTACGTTACCCTAGCTATTCTGTTGTGGATTAGCCACCTGCTGCATGTTTTGGTCAGCTGCTTTAGTTAGCATAGCTCCTTCAAGAGCATACTTTGATAATTTCTTTTCCACCAGCCTCGATTCCTCACCCTTTCGAATTGCCTCCTTTTTGCGATTCTTTTCTTGCAACAGTCTACAGTAATGTGCGATAGCTAACTGTATTTTAGCCCAAGGCTTAGCCTCAACTCCTACCAATTTCTTGAGTTGTTTCTGCACTGGTTCTGGCAACCCTTGCCACAATAGATGGTAAAACATAGGTATTGATTTCGTCCAAGATTCATGTGTTTCGAGCACCCACGTGTCTTGGAAATTCTGTATATAAATGAACAGATCTTCCGACTCCTTCATTTTTCGAGTCATTATAGCTCCCATATCAGAAGTGTCTGGGTAAAGCACTCGTAGGGCTTTCCATACTGCTGCTCTGCAATTGTTAAATGGCGCTCCGTCATGCACGGTGTTGATTGTGGCTTCACCAGGGTACCCTCTCCCTGTCCACACATCGTCTGCTCTCTCACCAAGTATGGCAATCAGGAGACCTTTAATGTCCCCTATAGCTAGCGTGTTTGCTCCTGTCATTTTTCTAACTCGTGTATCCATTTTCCGCCTCCCGATGTCAGCATTGGAAGCTTGTTTTTCAAGTTTTCTTGATCCATGTGTGGCCATGGAATATATTGTGGTCTTGCTCTCCCGCTGTCATGGCCACTGGTCATGGGGCCAGTCCTTCCTCATCTCCAGGGTCCCATTAGAGCCAGTCCTGGTGCCTCTGGAGCCAGGCTCATGTTAAAGTGTACTCTGCACACTCTAGGCCTAGGGCGTGTGCAACTGGGACAGGCGTGGCCCAAGGAACAGAACTGGATGGCACGTGCTACAGGCCCAAAGAAGGACAAGGTGGAGTTTGTAGGCAGAGCTATGGGAGGGGCCTTAACCAGTCTATATAAGGCCAGCTCATCCACGTGCCCTCGCTTCGTGTTATTCTGCTTCCAAGCAGCGTAACGCTCTCGGCTGTACTTATCTGTGCCTCGCTGGATTACAGCCTCATCTTCGAGATTTTCTGGGAATGCTTCTTACCAGCAGTCCTTCGCCTCATCTCCGTGAGCGTCTTCTCTCCAGCTACTCCGTCGCTTAGGACGTGTCTTACCTGCTGCCAGTCGCTCCATCTGCTACCAGCCTCTACATCGCTGAATGCGCATCTTACCTGCTACCAGCCTCCACATCGCTGAGCGCGCCTCTTACCTGTCGCCAGACTCTACATCGCTGAGCATGCATCTTATCTGTCGCCAGCTGCCACATCGCTGAGCACGCCTCTTACCTATCGCCAGCCGCTACATCGCTGAGCACGCACCTTACCTGTTGCCAACCTCTACATCGCTAGCGCTCCAGCTGCTGCATCGCTGAACACGCCTCTTACCTGCAACTTGTTGTGGCCTGTGCCGGACTCTTCTTCTTACCTCCATTTCATTACGGCCTGAGTCGAGTCTTCTTCCGAGCCAACATTCCACCACGGTTGGAGCCGGAGACGCCCTCTTGCAACCACAAATTTTCATCGAAGGCCCGGACACCATTCTTCATCGTCGGCCTGCACCTATGAGGGAAAAGAACAAACAGGTTAGAACTTATATGCGCTCACACGGCCGCATATATACATGAGACATTGCAAGAATTACTGCTACACAGCATACGGTTATTCCGACCGAACTAAAATCATACTAAAGACTTACCTCATACTTGGATTCATCGCAGCCGGTCTGGATCAACCTTCCCACGTGCCAGTGAAGTCAACTCCGCCCGTTCTACGCGCCCCTGCTAGGAAAGGCAGGACAGATAGTTCAACATTACAAAACTACAGGGGCAACATTCATCTCCTGAGCCGCAGGTCCAAACACTCTCGGAGGGGGATGGTGATTCTGAGGAACCAGACCAAGGGAGGGCTCCAACCGTGCCCCAATGCCCCCGCAGAAACCAGGTGAGCATTACAGAACGCGAAGACAGCCCAAACATCCGCCTGGGCATTATGGAAACTTCTGAAACCAACCAGTTAGCCCAGCTCTTGGGAGAGCTACGGGACGAGGTGCATGCCTCCAGACAAGGGACTAATTCCCAAGGAGGGACCTTATTGTAGCGCGAGAACGTACAGATGACTTGGCAATTCCAGTTGCCTGGAATTACACCAATACCGGCGCCTCAGCCCCCACCATCAGCACAGGTGGCACTCCCAGGGGCTGTTCCGCTAGTGGCTCAGGATGACCCAATACTTCAGAACTTTGCAGAATTCAAACAGGAGCTAGAAAAACTGTTCACCAGACACACTCAAGGGCAAGCATTGGACAACAAACTACTGTCTCTGAGACAAGGAAACCATGACTTATTGATCTTACATTGCCACCTTCAAGTGCCTCGTAGCACAGACCAACTGGCCAGAGGAGAAGAGGACCACGCTGTTTTACCAGGGGCTTCGTGGTGAGTTAAATGACATAGTAGCTCAAGTATTTATCCCACCCTAATGCTGTGCAGACTATATTAACCTAACTGTGCAGTTAGACCACCGGTTACACGACCGAAATATGGACCGCACAAGTGCTGAAGGAAGATCGGTGTATGTGAGGCCTCGGGACACTCAGGCCAAGGGCCATGAAACCCCTGAACCCATGCAAATAGGGGGACTACGAGCTCCCTTTTCCAAGGCCGAAAGAGACAAAAGAAGAGAACAATGGCTTTGTTTAAATTGAGGAAAAGCCGGACATTTCCTACGTCATTGCCCTCAAAAAACAAAACAAGAAGGTCGTAGATGCTATGGATAATGATAGTCAAGACAAGGAACAGGAGTCGGAAAACTTGGACGCCCGGCAAGTGTAGAGGTCCACTTGTCGAGCGGAGTCAAGAGAGTTGTAACGACCTCACACCTGGTTATTCCAGTAATAATCATCCACCCCCAACAACCATCGAAAGTGCATGCTCTAGACGCCTATATTGATAGTGGTGCAGTGGGTAATTATATCGATCAGGGATTGACTGCACGGATAGGCCTTCCACTTCAGCAAAAACCACACTCGGAAAATGTCACAGCCGTGGATGGCTCTCAGCTGTCTTCGGGGCCTGTAACCCAACATATCGACAAGGTGCTGCTCATGTGCCAAGATGGTTACCGGGAAAGCATTTTGTTTGACCTCATTGGGGCCCCCAGTTCCAAATGATTCTAGGAATGCCATGGCTGGAAACCCATAACCCAAGGATCAACTGGCGCACCAGAAGGCTGACCTTCCCTCGTGAATGCACCAAGAATTGCTATCTTAAGGATGTGAGGAGATTACAACACCAGGGGAAACCCATCTTGGGAGTTTTGGGCTCATTGCCCTCCAAATATTAACACTTTGCAGATGTGTTCCATAAGGAACAAGTCAATACCCTACCACCACACAGAACATACGATTGCCAAATTGATCTGGTCCCGGGAGCACAAGTCCCCTGCAGCAGAATCTACTCTCTGATGGAGCAGGAAAATCAACACTTACAAACAAATCTCAATCAGTATCTAGCCAATGGATTCATCCGTCCATCCAAGTGCCCGGCCTCCTCAGCTCTCTTCTTCGTACTGAAGAAAGAAGGGGACCTCATGACCTGCATAAATTATAGGGCGTTAAACCAGATTAACGTCAAAAATAGGTATCCTCTGCCACTCATTCCCGATCTACTCGACCAGGTGAAGAATGCCCAAATCTATACGAAGCTGGATCTGCGGGGGGTTTACCACCTGGTCAGAGTGAAAAAAGGCGATGAATGGAAGACAGCATTCCGAACCAAATATGGGCTCTTCGAGTATCAGGTTATGCCCTTTGGGCTATACAATGCACCAGCCGCATTCCAGTTCTTTATGAACGACTTACTCCACGAACTGCTAGACGTCTGTGTCCTTGTTTATATCGATGATATCCTCATTTATTCAGCATCCAAGGAAGAACATGTGGGCCATGTGAGAGCAGTATTGGACAAGCTCAGTAAGAACCAATTATTCGCCAAATTGGAAAAATGCTTTTTCCACGTTACAGAAGTCGAGTTCCTGGGCTTCATGCTTACTCCTAGGGGAGTACACATGGATACTCGTAAACTGGAAGCAATCCTTCATTGGCCATCTCCAAAATCAATCAAAGGAGTGCAGATTGAACTCGGGTTTGCCAATTTCTATCAGCGCTTTATCCCAGGATTTTCGCAAATCGTCCATCCTATCACCTCTTTGCTAAAAAAGAATAAAACGTTATCTTGGACCTCCAATGCTGAAAAAGCATTTCAAGAATTGAAATCAGCCTTCACTTCAGCCCCTATCCTCTGACACCCTCGACCCGATCTACCTTATGTGGTTGAGACCGACACCTCCAATGTGGCCATGGGAGCAGTGTTATCACAGAGAGACCCTGACACCGGACAGTTGCATCCTATAGCATTCTGGTCCCGCAAGTTCACAGCACCGGAGAAGAATTATGCTATAACAGACAGAGAACTATTGGCGATCAAAGGAGCCTTTAAAAACCAGAGGCATTACCTCTTGGGGGCTAGGCATACTGTCACTGTTATCACGAACCATCGCAACTTGCAATATTTAAAGACAGCCAAGGCCCAATCATCTCGTCAGCTCTGTTGGGCTCTCTTCTTCGCAGATAATGATTTCATAATCACATACTGGCTAGGAGTACGGAACTGAAAAGATGAAGCCCTGTCGCGAATGGGTGATAACCAGGACGCATTCATCCCATCAGAACCAGTACCCATTATTCAGGAAGAACGTATTTAGAGCCAGATTGCAGTAACCACCTGTTGGGAAGAATTAAAGGCCGACCTCCAATCACAAATGTATCGTACCACCCAACAGGAATGGTTGAGTAAGGGAGATCAGTTTTCTGTCATGAACAACTTACCCTATTTTCAGGGAAGGCTATACATCAAGGACAGAGAGATCCAAAACAATATTATCACTAACTACCACGACTCACTAGTGGAAGGACACCCAGGGATTACCAAGACAAGGGCCAAGATCAGGAAGAACTATTGGTGACCCACCTGGAGAAAGGATGTGGCCCAATTCATTGCAACTTGCGGGGTGTGCGCACAACAAATATCTCAAAAGACCAATCGCGCAGGATTATTACGTCCCCTAAGTGTACCACCAGTGCCTTGGCATACTTTGTCCATGGACTTCATTACAGACTTACCTCCTTGCGATGGCTTCAACACCATCTTAGTAGTGGTGGAATTATTCTCTGAAATGGCACACTTTATTCTGCTAAAAGGACTCCCTACAGCTCGAATACTGGCCACCATGTTCCTGGAGCAAATAGTGAAGTTGCATGGCTTCCCCTCTGCATTGATCTCTGATCGCACAACGCAATTTGTCTCAGCCTTCTGGAGGAATTGCTGCAAAATAGCGCAGATTGATCTCTGCCTTTCTACCAGTCACCATCTCCAGAACAATGGTCAAACTGAAAGCACTAACCAGACACTGGATCAGTATCTGAGGTCTATGCTGCAACAGACAGAGGGATCCTGGAAAGATGTTTTGTGGCTAACGAAGTTTGCTTACAATAACTCTATCCACACTAGGACAAACCCCATTCTTCATCATGAATGGTCGGCACCCTCTGACATCTTCCTTTGACCCACTTGATGAACTGGAAATGCCAGCAATTACCTCTCTACATAAAACTATCACTCAAACCCTCAAGAAAGCAACCAAGAACTTAGCTAAAGCCACAGAACAACAAAAGAAGTTTGCTGACCGGCATAGAAGGGAAGCTCCACGCTACCAAATCGGAGATAAAGTGTGGTTGGCAGCCAGAAACATCCCGTTAAAAGGACCACAGGTCTTCCACCCCAGATATCTTGGGCCCTATCCCATCAAGGCCATCATCAACCCCACCGCTGTAAAGCTAGAACAACAAGACAATTTACGAATCCATCCCGTATTTCATGTTTCTCTTTTAAAAGCAGTGAAGCCTGAGACAAGAATTACACAACCACCGGAACCCGAAATCATTGACGGAGAACCTGAATATGAGGTTAAGGACATTTTGGACTCCAAGATAGTGCGATCAAAGCTGTACTACTTGATCGACTGGAAGGGTTATAGGCCCCAAGATCGCACCTGGGAACCTGTGGATTTTATCCATGCGCCTCGACTAATCAGGCGATTTCATCTCAATAACCCTACCAAGCCTGGGCCAGGGAGGAGGTCGCCCATGAGAGGGGCCTTGCGGGTTAGTGCTGTCATGGCCACTGGTTATGGGGCCAGTCCTTCCTCATCTCCAGGGTCCCAATGGACCCAGTTGTGGCGCCTCTGGCACCAGGCTCATGTTAAAGTGTGCTCTGCACACTCTAGGACTAGGGCGTGTGCAACAGGGGTGGGCGTGGCCTAAGGAACAGAACTGGAAGGCACGTGCTACAGGCCCAAAGAAGGACAAGGTGGGTAGGCAGAGCTATGGGAGGGGACTGAACCAGCCTATATAAGTCCAGCCCAACCACGTGCCCTCGCTTTGGTTATTCTGCTTCCAAGCAATGTAATGCTCTCTGCTGTACCTACCTGTGCCTCGCTGGATTACAGCCTCATCTTTGAGATTTCCTGGGAACGCTTCTTACCAGCAGTCTTTCACCTCATCTCCGCAAGCGTCTTCTCTCCAGCTACTCTGTGGCTGCGGACGCGTCTTACCTGCTGCCAGTCGCTTCATCTGCTACCAACCTCTACATTGCTGAGCGCGCATCTTACCTGCTACCAGCCTCCACATCGCTGAGCGTGCCTCTTACCTGTCGCCAGCCGCTACATCGCTTAGCACGCATCTTACCTGCCGCCAGCCGCCGCATCGCTGAGCACGCACCTTACCTGTTGCCAACCTCTACATCGCTAGCGCTCCAGCTGCTGCATCGCTGAACGCGCCTCTTACCTGCAACTCGTTGTGGCCTGTGCCGGACTCTTCTTCTTACCTCCATTTCATTACGGCCTGAGTTGAGTCTTCTTCCGAGCCAACATTCCACCACGGTCGGAGCCGGAGACGCCCTCTTGCAACCACAAATCTTCATCAAAGGCCCAGACACCATTCTTCATTGTCGGCATGCAACTACGAGGGAAAAGAACAAACAGGTTAGAATTTATATGCGCTCACACGGCCGCATATATACATGAGACATTGCAAGAATTACAGCTAGACGGAATACGGTTATTCCGACCGAACTATAATCATTCTAAAGACTTACCTCATACTTGGATTGGTCACAGCCGGTCTGGATCAACCTTCCCATGGGCCAGTGCAGTTAACTCGGCCCGTTCTATGCGCCCCTGCTAGGAAAGGCAGGACGGATAGTTCATTATTACAAAACTACAGGGGCAATATCCATCTCCTGAGCCGCAGGTCCAAACACTCTCGGAGGGGGAAGGTGATTCTGAGGAACCAGACCCAGGGAGGGCTCCAACCATGCCCCAATGTCTGTGGAAACCAGGTGAGCGTTACACCCCTTTTCTAGTAGCGTAAATTGAAATGCGCAACCCACTTTCCCTTCTCTCATAGTTCTCCTGTCTATCGCAGGGGTAATATTCCTGCATCGCTGTCTACCTGGCAATGTCCTTAGTCTGTCTACATAGGGCGGTGACACAACCCCCTCTGACCATGAGGTACTCCTTCTTGTCGGTCAGACTGTGCGGCTGACTCTGATGCCCTCGATGCAGACTCGCTAGTGTCTGACCATCATATCCCTCTTTCCCTAAGGAGTCATCTTTCGCACCATCTCCCTTCCTCTTTGCCTCGTGCTACTCCCCTTCGGAGCCGGACATTGTTTGTCCCCAATTCACGCAACTTCTTGTGTCTTCATCATTTCTACTAATTTCTAATCTGTCCAGGGACAGTTTCCTATTCCCACTACTTCGAGTGACATCCTCAGTGCATTACAGCTGAGTGCTTTCCAAGCGCTCGTCCTCCCCCTCTCCTTAGGGTATTTGTTCTAGCCCCATTTCATCATATACTCTATTGATCGGTTCCCCGGTGCTTCTGGTGTCGAAGTCATCTTCAATATTCGCCCTAGATATGCCTGTTACTGAATCGTACGCAGGAAAGAATTCTTCAATGTTTTCCCAGTCTACAACTGGATCGGGTTTTTTAACTTCCCTCTCCAAATATTCAAGATCACGTGCCCTCTGTCTCCACTTACATTCGATATCGTCATCAAATTCTTTGCGCTTCCTCGCCTCTTCTCTGACCCTATCTTCTTCCCTTCTCTTTTCATTTCTACGTTCATCTGCCCTTCAAATTTCCTCATCTCTTCGTCTCCTTATCCTTTTTTCATGTACCCTTTGCTCTTCTTCTAACCTTTGCTGTTTATGTCTGTCTTGATCATAGGCTGCTCTCGGGTTGCGATCAACCTGTTTTTCTTACTCTTCGCGATATAACTGTTCTCGCCTTAGTCGATCATTCCTTCTTATCATTTCATCTCTTAACTCCTTCTCTTTCTCCTTTCTCTGTGCCTCATCTAACCTCTCCTTTGGTCTCGCGTCATCACTTCCTTTCCCATCGAATTTTAATAAGATTTGTCCTCCCATCCACTCGTCTTTTGCGAATGATATCTCATCAGTTCTGTCCTCACTTCCTTTCCATTTCTTTCTCTCTCTCTCATTGTCGAGAGATACTTGTCTGTGCCTGATCCTTTCTTTCATCATCGCGTCTCGCCTTCTCCCTTGGGACTGCAGAGGTAAGATTCTTGTCCTTATCCTTCCCTTGATTTTCGTCACTACTATATGTAAGTGACTCATATGCGGGGTTGCTGTACCCCGTGGCTGCTTTAAGCTCCCTTAACAGGTATAATCCCTCGCCCTTACTTTCTTCGGTTTTCGTTTTGGGTGGGGCAGGTGGCACGGTAGGCGTTTCACCCCCCTCTGTGAATACATTTAGTATTCAATCTGCTGGTGGCTCTTCCTCCTTTGTTTATTCATACATATTCCAACGTTCTATAACAGCAAGGCGTTTTTATAGCTTCTTGCCTATGTATGTGGCGTGCAAATATGTCGTCATGTGTTGTAGGACGGCTTTAGATAAAGACCCATTTTGTGGCCATGGCATAAACATCTTGTGGGCAGTACCTTTGAAGCACTCGGTGCTATACTTCTCTTTAGCTTGGGTGCATGTTTTGGCAACTGCTTGCATAAGTGTGCTAATGGAGTTATGTCTTCCATGTTTAAATCTGTTCCCTTTCCTCTTATATAACACTTGTTAATTCTTTTGTGTGGTTCAAACACTTTGTGACAATATGAGGGAGCACCAAACACGGCAAGCTCCAATCCAAATTTTCCACTACAAAATATTATATTACCATTTTTTGCTCAAAAAAACATCAATTCATGTGCGATTCTGTCTCAGCTATCGAATCGTGCAAAAAATGTTAATCAGTTCTCTTAACAAAAATGTCACATATGACGTCACAACAAATCATGTAAGACAGACACTTAACAGACTAGACGGACACCAGCTGGACACAGATATCTCTCCCTCTAATCATTACCCCTTCATGGAGTCTAAACAAACCCCTTTCACGACGTCTTTAAATGTGGTGGTAGCCTAATTGTTCCCCATTATGTGGGACTCTGGGTACATGTTTCTTCTGGCCGCTATATTAAAGTGCCGGAATAAGGCGAATCTTCTCACTTCTCAGGTGTCTGCCCTGGTAACCTCTCTCTTCTCGGGTGTACCCCAGTAACCTTTATTCTATTATTCTCGAGTCATTATACCCTTATATATATATATATTAAGTCTTCTCTACTTCTGACTATTTTGTTTTTCCTCCTCCCTCCGTTACCTTTTCCCTTTACTTATTCTTAAGGCGTACACTGTTTGCCAAAGTACTCAATTTTTTCTTCACTCACCGTTCTCATGGTTCATCTCTGGACCCTCGGGGTCACCGCCTTCATTACCGCCTCCTTCAGATTTTCACCCGATCAGCTGCCCGTAGGAATGGGAAGGGATGTGTTGGGAAAACGGGTCCCTTCAGGCCCCGACTGCAGTCTCTTGCTTAAGCTACCATTGTCTACAAGAAGCTTCACGGTCTACTCAGCCAAATAGCAAAGGACTTGCGATATTGCCGAAGACCTAGGCCCTCATTACGACCTTGGCGGAGATCCATGGTGCTATTTGCACCATGGTCCATGGCGCTAAGCTGCCAACTCCGCCATGGTGGTTGGCGGACTTACCGCCCCATTCCGACCTTGGCGGGGCGGTAAGTCCCCAATCCCCATTTACCCTTCCCCATTCCCATTTTTGCCCCATAGGGTATAATGGGAGTGGGGAAGGCGTTAATTACGCCACCGTAAATTACGGTGGCGTAATTAACAACAAGCTCCCTTAGCGCCATGGATTTTTCCGCCTGCAAAAAGCAGGCGTAAAAATCACCATGGCGCTACGGGAACTCGTAGTCAGGCGGAAAGGGGCGCCATGGTTTACGCCGGCGTAAACCCCTTTCCGCCAGGGTCGTAATGAGGGCCCTAGAGTTACTTTATGTCGACGGTCAATAGGTGTCTTATTTTAATCAATAATCAATAATCGATGGTCACCAACCATCCTCTGCTACCAATTGTACTATGAGAGCGAGAGACCTCTCACCGGCCCATAGAGTCAGAACTTGCTCTGTAGCACTTTAAGATGAGATAGCTGCACCTTGAGGTGGATGGGGTGTAGGATTTCTTACTCTAACACCTATCAATAAGGACAACTCAATGGTCTGGCAAAGGGGAGTCCGTTTAATGACAAGTACAAAAAACGGGGAAACATGCAAATCAACAGTGATGCGATAGCCCGTCTTGCTTCAAATCCCAACGACTTCATGAAAACAGTAACAGTAATACCCAAAATTCGTCATCATTGACGTGTAACACTCAAAAGTTTGTCATGCAATTCTATTGGTTGGAAAAGGTCACTTAAATATAGGTGTTATATCTGTATATGGTAAGTGTGAGGATTGGATAAACATCATTAGGTGGGCGTCTAAGCCCTTCCTTCAAAAATGACTACGGTGGACGTCACTAAAAGTACGACGTCCCATTGGTTCTACTATCTATAGGACCCTAGATTATTTGGTCCACTATGATTGGGTTGGCTTCAACCCCATGCCTAAATCTCCACTTTAATTAGCAGCATGCAGAATGGTCAACCAGGTGTAGCTTCTTGTCAGGAAAAGTTATGGTATCTTCTGTTTGGAAGACAGCCAGGCGTAGGTGCCTCTTCTCGCTTGGCTGGTCACGTGCTAGCACACCGTGAATCTGCTTAGTTTTCCTTCTATTTGAACATTTTATTCTTTATTCGGCTTGCCACCTGCCTGGGCCTCCTTCATGGGGCAGGCTGCTTGGTTCTTAAGTTTCGATTCTCCGAAGCTACTGTCCGCCTCCCTCTCTTACTCTGACCTCGACTTCCCAGGCACGAGCTGCTCTTGCTGAGTTTCGATTCCGCCATCTCTTTTCGCTTTAGCTTGAGCACGAATCCTGTCCTGTTTGACCTCTAGTAACCTGAGTATTCTGCTTTTGTGTAAAGTGGACTTGCACTTATATAGTGTGCTTTGTTGAGGTAGATATATAGGTGGTGCTTGCCGCTCTATTCTTCTACTAAGCATAGCAAGTCGCACTGTTTTCTTAGCTTCTTGCGGTTACAAGCATATGTACAGACGTTAGCTGGTTGAATAACTTCATCCTGCTTAACAGTTTAAGTTTCTTTATATTTCAACATCGTCTCTCCTAAGTTAATGATGTCCTTATTCATGCCGTTTCGTCTCTGTGTGTCATCTTTTGATTGTCGTTTCTTTCATTTGTGAGTCTGTCCGGGCCCTCGTGATGTCACCGTTTGTCTTCAATTAAGGCTTCTTGAGTTTCTTCTGGGACGGTGTTTAAGCAATCTTGATTTCGTGTCATTTGCTGGTAGGGTTGTCTCAATGTCACTGTCCATGGTTGTCTGGTTATTCTTACTTCAATAGGTATTGCTCTTCTGATAGCCCTAATGCGGCTCTCTGCTGGTTTATTTTGTCATCATACATCACATATCTCGGCATCAACGTTCTTGGTACTTCAAAATGGGCGACTGGAGTGCAAGCTTTATTTGGGACCTCCTCTACAGTCTTTTTTCTTTTTTCATTCACAACCCAGCTAATGCGTCTGGAAACAGGGATCCTTCACAAAAACATAGCGACACAACGACAAAAAACAATTTTCCCTCCCCAATATTTGTAATCTAGCTGAGTCTATACTTACACTCCGTGGATCCACTTAAGGCTCTCGGACACCGCCTCTCCCACAATCTGCCACTCTGCCGTCTGGTCTGCTTTTAGTCCAACAGGGAGCAGGCAGGAATTTCTCCAATATAGCTCCAGGCGACCTTCCCAATATCCACGTGTGGCTTTTCAATCCTGTCCTCGAGGGTCACGATGCATCGTGGGAAAAAGACGGTCTCAATGCCGAAAGGTCTTAGCAACCGTACTATACTACCACTTGTGGCAGGGGACCTATGATCAGTCTCCCCAAAATCACCTGCTCCAAGAATAGAAGACCCAGCCATATGACGTTTACTGTCTGTATTAACAATTAAAATGACATGGATCGCAACATGAACAACGCAAAATAGTCCAAGTGCTCTCGCTCTCCAGGTGCCTATCGTTCCATTTTGTTGACTGGTGATATCACAAAAACAAAGTTAGATCCCAAAAACCTAACAGTGGATGGTATTGGTTAATGAGGCAAACTACATATGTGTTCTATTCTATATGTATTCTATAAGGGATTAGTATGATCATTGGGTATGCCATATTTGGTGGCTCTTCCTGAGACCACCTCTGTGTCACAAATACAAAGTTACAGGTTAGTATAAAGGTGATTGGCCGGTGCACCATAGTGTATGCTCATCATGGAAGGTGTTTAGTGATGGACAGAAAGGGTCTTCTCAACCTTGGCGTTTTGAACAGTTACCAGGCCAAGGGCAACTATTGAAGGTAGTGGGAAGGACCCCAAAGGTGATGCATGTTCCCAATAAGTTACCATCTCTGACCTCCTAGGCCCTGAGACAGAACATTCGGCTTTGAACCTGTAGAACTGTTGTATCCTTCTACCGTTAGTTCAATGGGACCAGCCTTCTCCGTCTGCCTCAAATGAATAGGCTCTGTCTCATAGATTCAGGCCACGTGTGTGGGGACCACGAAATGAAGCTCTCTTGCTTGTAATTAAGAGGATTTTCAGGTTGTATTTCTCGGAAGGTGCCCTATCTCCTCTGTTAGCTGGAAGCTTTGTCTGCATGCTTCAGCAGGATCAGTCTCAGCCTTTCCCTGTATTTTGAAGTTAGTCTTGCTTTTCCCATTCACTCCAATGTACCTATGGCGTCCATCTTTACTTGCATGGTCGTCCATGTTAGTTACTATTAAGTGTAGGAAAGCCGTTCATATGTATTCTTAGGCATCTTGCTGTTACTGTGTAGCAAAAGGTATACGTGTCAGTCCTCTAACTATGTGCATCATAAGCATTTGCTTTGTGTCTATCAGCAATAAACTAAGGTTTTCATGAAGCCTTGTGCAGGGATGCCTATGCGTTTCATGTCTGACGCATCTATGCCATGATATCAGCCGTGACGTCATCAGCGTTCTTCTAGGTTGCAGTCAGTCAACTTGTTCAAGTGATGATAGCTGTATCTCTTCAATACTGTCATCCGGGTATGGTCTGAATGTTTGTCTGAGTGAGTAGCGCTTCTTGCCATCTGAGATACATCAATGATGGGGAGGAGGGGACCAGAAGCGATGTACACCTCTCGTTTCTCTGTCCCTGGACTGAGAGTGGGATGGGTGTAACAAGGGCCACTTTTGGGTCTCCCTCTTCAGAGGAGTATGAAAAAATTACTCGGTGTAGTGGCTACTGTTTCTTCGTCCACAGTCCCCTTTCCTGCATACCTGACTTCTCCCTGTGATAAGTCCCCACAATCATTGCACTACTAAAAGGATTGGCTGTTGGGGCCAGGAGCATGCACGAGAGAAGTACATCTGAGTTTGCTCGTGCATGGGTACCAGCACCTGCTAAAACATTTATTATACAGAAAATGCTGTTTCGCATCATACTCCGGTCCCATCCATTTTCCCGGGATGGAACTCTAGTATGGAATAAGGAGGAAAGGAGACCATGGTCTAGGAGTACTGTAGTTATTAGTAGTAACTTTTACAAACATAGCTCTGATTTTTATCTTCCGAATCACATGGCTCATGCAAAGGGTCGCCTGGGACAACACTGTATGCTTCCCTGAACTCTAGGCCAACACCACATGCTTCCCTGAACTCTAGGCCAACACCACATACGTCCCTGAACTCCCAGCCAACACCACATGCTTCCCTGAACTCCCGGCCAATGGTCTGTAACTGTCAAGCGACTGTCCTCAGTTGAAATCAGGAACTTCTGGAAATCAGCTGCAGATGAGTGCCTTTACATGATCAACAACGGATCAGACGTGCTCACTTGCCTATCGTTATGGAGCGGGGTCAACAGGACATTTCGTCTGGCTTCAGGCAAACACCCCACCTTTTATAATTACAAAGCTACTGGACAGAAAGATAGCCCGTAGACTCTGGTCTGGCTAGCCTCCATCACTCTGGGGCCTGTCTTCTACTGTTCTGTCTCTCATTCAACTCTTAACGAATACTCTCGTCCACATTACATTACACACATCAGTACCCCATCCCACAGAGCAGTGGCATGCCTGCCAGTACTCCCCACCTTTTCTCACACCAACTCCATCCGAACTCTTCACCTCCCCCACCAACCCTCCACATACACTCTGGGAACCGCCTTACTCATCCTCGCTCTCAAGTCAGAGGTTGCTAGTGGTAAACAAAGTAGGATAGCTATTATCGGGGCTCCCGCCTGTACCAACAAACAGCGATAAGCCTCACTACCAGGCATCTAGAAATATAAACGCAGAAAAGGGGTTCTTCGAATCTGCGCTCATCAACACTTTAGGTTTTGTGTCTTGGCTCTTCCTCTCCTCCCACTACATTCCCTTCCCACCCTTCCCATACAAAAGCTAACACCAAGAGTCCACTAAAGGACAAAAGTTGTGTAATGCAAGACAAAACTAAGCTACTTTAAATTGCCAGACCTATACTCTAGGCCCAACTTCTGACACCCAACTCGTAGCAAGAGTCAAAACTTGGTACTCTATGTCTCCGACCTTACCCTACTCTTGCTTATCGGTCATATCACCTGTCTCTCAGACAAATAAACCCAGAGTACAGCCTACAAAATACAACACTACTGCCCCAGGACCGCGCCACACTCATCCAACCAAAAGCGTCCCCACTCCCCCTGAACAGGACACAACTCAATGGTAGGATGGTGCTTGTCACCCCAAGAACTCACAGTTACGGCCCCCACTACTTTAAAACCTCGGCACCAGGACCAAGCACCTCACAATCAAGACATTCGGAATTCCCTGCAAAAACACTCCTCCAACAGAAAGCACTAGGAGGTGTTTTGGTTAACAAAGCTACACTGTACAAATCATATGGGATGGCTTCAGGGCCTCTCAACTTTTTCAGATGACAAGGGCACCAGAGCCTCAGGGTGTCCTCGAGCAGCTGCCTCCACGTTGGCAGTGTTAGGACAAAGCAACATCGTTCTTTACTTCAGGACATCAAATGTGAGATTTGCAGCATACACGTTATAGTATGCCTTTGCCGGCAATCTCAGAGCATCCCCTTTCTCTCGCGAGCCATTTTCAGTATCCATCAGCGTTCTCAACATCACCCCGTTTCCTTTTTACTTTGGTTTCTATTACAAAATCACATTGACAAAGAGCGATAGAAAGCTTTTCAGTGGACAATATGGGGGTCCTTTTGAATAAAATGCAAATTGCATGCACCTAGGTTTTCAAATACATGCTGTGGGGTCCCCTGCATGCAATTTTCCACTTTTGCAAGGTGGAGTGCACACTTAAAGAGTAAAACTGGGAGAAATCGCCTGCACTCTTTACTTTTTCTCTCTGCTTTGCAAAAAAGTAAACCACGCCCGCAAATTACGCTTTGCAGGCAGCATTTACTAATGGTTTTCAATGGGATCCGTCTGCTCATCAGCACATGCTAATGCAAGGCGGATTTCATAGGAATCCATTCGTTTTACGACTGCATGAAAATCTCATGCAGGCGTAGAACGGAGTGCTTACATAAATTATCTGCCTCCATTCACACTCCAGGGGATTTATATTGTTTTTTAAGGAGGATGGCGGGGGCGTAACAGGAGTTATGTTTCTGCCTCCATTTTGCCCCACACCACCTGCAAAAACAACTTGGTTTCACGTCAGCATGAGATGTGTATGCTGCTGGTGTAAACAAACCAATCATTTCCTATGGAATATGCCTGCTTTTTGCACCAGCAGGGTTCCATATAAAATCATTGTAAATGCCAGCGTTTACTCTATTTGCACTGCAGAGTACGAATAGAGAAGAGTAAAGAGGTTTCTGCCGGAAATGAAGAAAATTGCCCAGAGGGGACCTGTCGAATGTACGCTGCCCACTCCCAAGCAACGTAGAAAACTCCACCTCGCCTGCTTGTCCCGTGATAATATGAATATGCAGCTGTTAACTCCCTCTCTGCATTCCTTTATGTCTCCATTATAAGTCAAACATCACACTGTCTCAGACTGTGTTTTCCCGCTGTAGGCAAGGAAACCCCAAACACCATCTACAAAGACGAGCTTAGGCCCTGACACATTTTCATTTAGTCCTGCAAATCACACATTCATCCATTCCGCAATGAACAAGGAAGGAGGATGTAGGTAGGGCACTGCAAATCACACATTCATCCATTCCGCAATGAACAAGGAAGGAGGATATAGGTAGGGCAATGGGCAGAAGGCAGGTGGTGGCGAGAACAGAGCGTCGAAAGGCAGGTATTGCATTGCGCGTACACTTGCTGAAGTAGGACGTTTGGGCGTGTTGTGCTTCTAGGGCTTTTGTGATGATCCGGGCCCTCCTGCCATCTCTGCTTTTCATTTGGCCACATTCAAGTAATTTCAATTAAATGTGCACTCAATAAGATTGCCTGTGATAAATGTTTTCTCTTCTTTAATGGATTTTGCCTACCTGGAGCGTGCCAAAGCGACATCACAGAGCTGCTGTCTCAGCAGATCTGTCAGCCCTTGGCGGAAGGCCCTTGCTTGACTTTGAAGCGCTGGCTCGGATCCAGACTGTGTCCCTTTGCCGCCTGCGAGTCCCCGACCCCACCCCCCGCCAGCCACGGGCGTTTGCTGTGCAGCTCGTGTAAGGAGAGGACTCGGCCGCTTTACGAGCTGGGAAAGAGCTGCGGCTCTCCCAGGCAGCGTAAGCGCCGATGGCAAAGACGCCAACGCCACATTGCGGCGGCAGGAGCAGCAAAGGCCCGGGTGGCGGCAAATGCATGGGACACGCAGGGTATATTAAAGCGGGAGCCACAACCGGAAGCTCCAACCATGAGGGGGACCCGCACCTTTTGTGACAATCTGCATTCAGGATCCTGGACGAAGTCGTTTCCATCGATCACAACTTTTTTTTGTTTACTTCCTGGGAATGCCGCAGCGACTGTGACGAGTACCAGTAATGCTCACTGAGGTGTTGGGATCCAGTGCCTGAATTTTCATGTGTACGAACATAGTTGAAAGTGACAGAATACAGAGGATGTTGTCACAGGGACTGAAATTAGTCTTTAGTAATGTAGTCTCACTTTCTTTCATCTTATCCTTCTCAAAGGGATTCTCTCCTTTCTCACTTTCCCCCAGAGGCTCAATGTTACCCGAGCCCTGGTTCTCTCTAGGCTTGACTATTGCAATAGCATTCCCCTGAATCTACCTACTTCCACCATCCCTCCTGCCCTACAAAGACTTCACTGACTCCCCGGTCGCAGCACGGATTGAATTCAAATCCCTCTGCATCATCCACAAGGCTGTCTGGGCCCAGGGACCTCACTATCGTCAACTTTATCTTTCTGAATACTCCCCCTCCAGACCGTTATGTTCGTCTGGCACCAACACTTTGTGTGTAAAGCGCTTTGCTAAAGAGAGGGCAGGAGGTCGATCGCTTTCCTCAGCTGGCTCCCTACTATGGAACAGTCTCCCCCTCTCTCTATACCTTGAGCGGGACTGCCTTAAATTCCGGAAGCTCCTCAAGACCTTCCTCTTCACCTCCTCCTTCCCATCTCCTCTGCTAATCTCACAGTTGCTGTGATTGGTGCCCTGGGCCTTATGCATCCTCGGGCCCCTGACCTTCCACACCCAATCGCCCTAGCTTCTGTCTACTCTCAGCCCTTGCCTTAGCACTCCCTCCATCTGGAGGCTCGCACTTACACCAAACACGGCTCCTGGCCGTGTAGCACTTACCTCACCATGCACGTCATCTGTTGCACACTCACGAGCACGGATACTCCAGCACCTACCCCTTTTTCCATTTTCCTTGCTGTACTTGCACATTCTGAATTACCGACAAGGCATAGTAGGCTCGTCCTTTTCCTTTGCCCTCCTCTGTTGTGTTTTTCTATATGTATCACTCCCTTGTTCCCTTCCTTGTCCTGTGAGCGCTTTGAAACAGCATGTACAAGCTGTATAAGCGCCTAACAAGCGAACAATAAATAAATAGTTCAGGTGCCCGGATCAGGGATCTAGCTTAGTCAATAATATTAAGTGGTGGAGGGGGGTTCCGAGATTTTCTCAAAAAGCTATGCAGTTCACACAACCAAAAAAGAAAGACCAGCAAGTTTGTAACCTGCTCTTTATTTGTACTTTTAATAGAAACATTGGCTACATAATTACTGTGAATGCTGGGCCTTCAGATCTTGTATTGTAATGCCATACATTTACAGGTTGTATGTGCCTCTTACACAAAATTCTCATTTGTGCTATTAAATCACCACTACAACCATCTCACACCGACATTACTTGAATTCTATTATCATTTATTTCACTTAATTTATGAGTAGAGAAGCATGGCTCAAAATCGATGTTGCTGAGAGTGACATAAGAAGCACTTAGGCCTTTGTAATGTATTCTCTATATATATTGCAACACTGAGGGCCTCATTACACGGATGGCGCTAAGGGATTACCGACACTGGTAAGGGCACCAGTGCCGGTAATCCCTTAGCGCCATACTACGAGGTCCCTCAGCAGGTCCCGTCCTTAACGTGTGGCCAGACCACACGTTAAGGAAGGGACCCGCTGAGGGACTTCAGGGCAAATAACGGTACCGCTAATAGCGGTACCGTTATTTGCTCCTTCCCCATTCCCATTGAGCCGTATGGGGGCTCAAATGGGAATGGGGAAGGGCCTTGGTGAATGGGGAATTACCACCCCGCCAACCTTGGAATAGGGCGGTAATTCCCCCATTCACCAAGACAGAATCGGTAAAATACTGGCGGCAACCGAGGCGCTAATAGCGCCATGGTTACCGCCGTCCGTGTAATGAGGCCCTGAGTCTTAAGGTATGCATGAGTGAGTGTCTGCATAGTGCATACCTAAAAGAACTACTTCAAAGCAATAGCAATTTTGTCAGCTAAGGAAACTGAGCCACTACGATGCAAAGTTATTTGCCCAGGATCACATACTTTGGTCAAGTGGAGAAGCTTGGATTTTGGGGCAGATTTTCTATAGTCTGTAATACAGGCAGTAGACTATGGGGATCATTACAAGTATGATGATGCAGTAATGGTATTGTCACCACTTTTACCACACCTCCATATTATGAGTTTGGATGTAAAGTTGATGAAATACCTGGAGTTCTTGTTTGGTGGTATTTCCTTTGCCCCCAAACTGGGGGAATTACTTTCTGTGGAAGTACCCGCTGTGGTAATTCTTCCAAGCCCCCAATTGGACTCCATGAATAGGGACTAACACCACACTACCACTCATAATAATTGAATTTACCACCTATATAAGTGACATTAATGGTAAACTAGTACGGTAGTAGTTTGGTGGGAAAAATTGCAATATTGGAAACAACCTCACATATCTCCTCCCATCCCATCTTTAGTTTTACATCAATGTTCAATTCTTTTTGAATAGTTGTCTTTCAAACGTTATACTGATACTATGCACTCAATAAAGCTGACTTGAAAAGCACATGATAAATCAACCTGACAAAGTACGATTCACTCTGAAAGAGCAAAAGGTCACAGCACAGCAAAGAATGTCTATCTGTAAAATGAGTAGCAACTAATCCACACTACAATACAAGGAACGGAAACAACTGTACATGTATTCAAATCAGTGACCGATCAGTGACAGACACTGATTTACCACGAAAAAACATTTGAAAATGTTACTGGTTTGGTGAAAACAACCCATATATCTCTGCATATCATTTAACGATTGATTAGTGTGATGCGTTCATATGGATGCAACAGCAAATACCTTGACATGCAAGACTATTATGGCAACATAGGCCAGCGGGTTCAGTGCCTGATGCAGAGGTGTGTTTATCATGTGAGAGAGATCTCTAAGACACACATTTGCATCATGGTAGGAAGGACATGGTCAATAAACAATTAACAGGCCACATTTTTAGAGCACCTATTAGTGACAGGCAGAGAGGATAAAAACGGTGTGCCTGTTTATAAGGTGCACACATTCTACCACTAGACTCCTCTGAAAGACTTACTTACCCGCACACTGCCATCTACTACATCCAATGCCCTTTGCTCAGCCACTCTGGACTCAGCTCACACACAGCGAGTCCCAAACTCCTCCTTAGACTTCAATGGTCACCAGCCCACAAAAACAATGCATTTCACTTTCCTTGGAGTCTCAATAGGTTGCGAGGTCTGAGAGCCACAGAGAAGGGGACTGCAGTCCAACTAAGCTTTCAGTATTGCTCAGCGGCCCCATGGCTGTCTGACACCCCCAGCCAGCTACTATCGTTCAGTCAACAGCAGTTTGCATTCTCAGGATTGTAGCTACTTTCCAACCACTACCAGGTCCCATCCTGGGTTGTTTCTCTCCATGATTGTAACTATAAGGCATCATTTTTCCACTATACATCCAGACCTATAGGCACCGGAATGCAAAGAAAACACAACATATGGACTGTTTAGACTGCTCACGTGACATTAGATCATTTTCTTAGTATTCAGTATTTGCATGAGACGATGCAAAGCACAATTAAACTAATGATGTGTGCAGAAATTTAATGTATTTGATCTGTTAGGACCTCTATCCGGTCCGATAGCACAGCGAGTAGAGCTAGAGCGCCCGCTTTGACATCTCTGCATATCCTGCTGACACAGGGGAATCCCAGCAGGGCCAAACTCAGCCTTTCATCCTTCCGAGGTCGATAAATGAGCACCACACACCTGGGATAAGCAGCGCTCAGATGCCTGAGGGTTTGTAGCGCTATATAAATGCTAAATTATTATTATTATATGCAGCAGTCACTCTGGAGCGCCTACAGATCTAAAGCAGAGCTGAAACTATCCTTCATTTTGGCTGCTCGTGGTGCATCCTCTCCTATGCGTTTGCCTGTATTCTGGCGCATCCTCTGTTATTGTTTGCCTGTATTGTGACGCATCCTCTGCTATGCGCTTGCCTTTATTCTGGTGAATCCTCTGCTATGCCTTCGCCTGTATTCTGGTGCATCCTTTGCTATGTGTTTGCCTGTATTCTGGCGCATCCTCTGCTATGTCTTTGTCTGTATTCCGGTGCATACTTTGCTATGTGTTTGCCTGTATTCTGGCGCATCCTCTGCTATGCGTTTGTCTGTATTCTGGTGCATACTTTTCTATGTGTTTGCCTGTATTTTGGTGCATCCTCTGCTATGCGTTTGCCTGTATTCTGGCGCATCCTCTGCTATGTGTTTGCCTGCATTCTGGAGCATCCTTTTCCATATGTTTGCCTGTATTCTAGTGCATCATCTGCTATGCCTTTGCCTGTATTCTGGTGCATCCTTTGCTATGTGTTTGACTGTATTTTGGCGCATCCTTTGCTGTGTGTTTGCCTGTATTCTGGTGCATCCTCTGCTATCCTTCGCCTGTATTCTGGTGCATCCTTTGCTATGTGTTTGACTTATTTTGGCACATCCTCTGCTACGTGTTTGCCTGTATTCTGGTGCATCCTCTGCTATGCCTTTGCCTGTATTCTGGTGCATCCTTTGCTACGTGTTTGACTGTATTTTGGTGCATCCTCTGCTATGTATTTGCCTGTATTCTGGTGCATCCTCTGCTATGTGTTTGCCTGTATTCTGGTGTATATTTTGCTCTGTGTTTGCCTGTACTCTGGCACATCCTCTGCTATGTGTTTGCCTCTATTCTAGTGCATCCCCTGCTATGCGTTTGCCTGTATTCTGGCACATCCTCTGCTATGTGTTTGCTGGTATTCTGGTGCATCCTCTGCTATGTGTTTGCCTGTATTCTGGTGCATCCTCTTCTATGTGTTTGCCGGTATTCTGGTACTCCTAGCTTTGCTTTTCAGTTATGAAGGCAGAGCAGCTGCAAGTGACAGAATGCAAGAAAAGGAGACAGGGTTGGATGCCTTGCTCATATGTGACTCTTGGTCAACTGGAGAGGGCAGGATAGTTTATTGTGGGTTGGCTATATTATCAATAAAAGTTGTTGGGGTTTCTCATTATTTGGAGCAGACAGGTGACATGGTTTGCATTAATAGGGCAGAAAATGCCGTTTTGGAAAATCCTTTTTGTTTGCTTGTGAAACAAGCAGGCATCTTTTTGCATTTGAAAAAAGTATTCATTTGACTTTTTCTTACAAAAATGAACCAATGAACTTCTGTCAGCTATAGAGGGGACTTGCCTTTGACATGCATATGTCTCATTACAATGAATAAACCCAACAATAAGACTTTCTCAGTAGAATTGAAATTCTGCTGCTGAAGATGACCTTGCCTGCATAGCCCATGTGCTAGTAATTGCTTCCTGCTGGGCATCCTTTATTCGAGAACAGGACTGAAAATCACAGCTCCCAGGAAAGAATCAGTAATTGGCGGCCGGACAGGAAGCCCGGTAATGAAAGCTCTGTTCCCAACTCACACCCTCAGACCCCTCTCTAAATCTGGGAACTCGAGCACCAGCACCCCTCCCCCAAAGCTACTCCCCTGCCTGTAGAGAATTATGGAGGTTTGCTAGGAGTAGCCAAGAAACGAATTATTTTCTGATATGCCTGTTAATTATTACATTTCTACAATAGGTTATTGACAACGCACTCCTATCTATGGACAGTATTTTGATGGGTTATAGATAAATAATAATACAATAGGATTGTTAATATGTGAGTCTCAAGGTGCAGGGGAGAAGACCCGGTCCTGGCATATGGACCGTACATATATGCAATACCATAGAAAAAGATCCCAATGTATGGGAACTCGCGTCCCCTGCACACTTTAGACAGTGTGCAGGGCACGGCAGTTCCCAGACAGTGGGATCTTTTCCTATGGTCTTAATTATTATATTACAGTCTTATATAGATTCACGTTCAGTTTCCATTGAGCTTTACATAAGAACATGACACATGTTTCCCTCTGTAACGTTTGTTCTCATCCATGAAAGTTCACCAAAGTTGGCATTCAACTGGCACAGCAAAATCCCATCAGCCTTTTCATGTCGAAGATTGCTGGAACGAATATGTTTCATCCATATGTATTTACAGAGGGGCTAAAATGCACTGTTTAACCCACAATTCAAAATTGCCCAGTTCAATTTTCAAGATATTTGGGTCATAGCAAGGCCTTAGGCTGGGGAAGTGCATGTCGAAATAACCTCGAAAATCACACCAACCCGAGATGTTAACTTTTGAAAGCCTAAAAAAAAGTATCCTTCTTTGTGTACATGGAGAGTAGGAGTAGAGTGCCAAGTTAATACTGCTCAATACACACAAACCTCCGCAAGCAGAACATACAGCATGGAACACGTGTGCAGAAAGGTCAGATGGACAAATGCAGAAAGATTGGTGGGACAATCACACTGAGGTGTATACCATCCAGCACACACAAAGGCAGGTGCAACAAGCACACCCGATATGGAACACATGCGCAGTAAGGCCGGAGGGACGAAAGGAATTTGGACCTTCTGCGTAATCCATACAATTATCTTTCCTCTCTCGTTTGTCACCATCACTCTCCTCTGGATGTCTCCTTCCAAAGTCCTTCAACTCTCTTTGATATCCCACACTCACCCCGATGTCTCCTTCCACCCTCCTTCCTCTCGCTTATGCCTCCTTCACTAACATTCTGATGTCTCCTACCAACCGGTTTTCTTATATTTCAACGGACCCTTCCCCTCCCCCTAAAGCACTCCCTTGTGCACCCCCTCCTGAAGTAGCCTTCTGCCGATCCTTCCTCTCTGGCAAACTACCGCCCGATCTCTATCACTCATTTACTGGGCAAACTCCCAGAAAAGATGGTCATCTCCCAAAATACTCTCCACACTGAATCTGTTGGTTGTCTCCATGACCATCAGTCTAGCTTTAGATCAGCCAGAAGTACGGAAACTGCTCTCTTGAACACCTGTGAAGACCTGCTCTCAAATCTCGACTCTAGCTTTCCTTCTGTCCTCATTCTCCTTGATCTTTCCTCTGCTTTCGACAAGGTCAACCACGCCATCCTGATCAATCGTATCCATGACAATCTGGGCATCACGGATCAGGCCCTAGCCTGGTTAGGCTTCGTCCTCTCCTAACGACCCTCCCAGGTCCAACTGGGGCCCTTTCTCTCCACAACCTCTCCTTCCACATGTGGTGTTCCCTAAGGCTCTAACCTCTCACTATGGCTCTTCAACCTTTACTTGGCACCTCTGGCCCATCTTATCTCTACCTTCTCTCCTAACTTTCAGTGTTATGCAGATGACACACGCTCTCCTTCAGGCTCCCCTCAGCCTCCTCTCCTCTCTCACCTATTCCTGATTACCTATCCGCGATTTAGGTATGGTGTGCCTCTAACGATCTCAGCCTGAATGCCAGTAAGACTGAGATCCTTCTCATTGGGACCCCTTCTCCCGCTTTCCCTCTTTTACTCTGGCCTCCTTCCTTAGGCCCTCTTCTTGCGAGGCAAAAAACCTTGTTGTCATCTTCGACTCCACCCTCTCCTTCTCTCCTCACATCTCGGACATCTCTAAGAAGTCCCACTACCAGCTGCACCTCTTCAGAGGTATTGTTCCTTTTCTCACTTTCTCCCAGAAGATCACTGTCTCCAGAGCCCTTGTTCTCTCTAGAGCAACAGCCTCTGCAACAGCCTCTTCCTAAATCTGCCTTCGTCTATTCTTCTCCCCCTGCAACTTATCCAGAACAGAACTGCGGGACTTGTCCTTGGCCTCAAGCCCAGGGATCATATCTCTCCAACCCTGAAATCTCTCCACTGGCTCCTGGTAGCTACAAGGATCAAGTTCAAGTCCCTCTGCATTGTCCACAAGGCTTTCTGGGGATGGGGACTACACTACATCCAACTCTCTCTCCCTAAGCACTTTCCTTCTCGAACTTACCGCTCATCCACCTCCAACTCTCTGAGGGTCGGAAACTTCTCCAAGCTGAGAGTGGGGGTAGATCTCGCTCCTCGGCTGGTGCCTCCCTCTGGAACAGCCTCTCTGCCTCTCTCAAACTTGAGCAGGACCACTTCAGGTTTCGAAAGCAACTCATGACTTTCCTTTTTGCCTCTACTTTCTCTCTCTCTCTCCCCTGCAGATGTTGTTGTCTGCTGCACTAACTGCTTACCTGGCCTCCCTCTAAACTTTACAGGGACCAGGCTCCTTCACGGCCATTAACATCAAGCACTGCCTCCGGGCCTACCGCGCACTAGGGACTACCTGCAACCGTACAGTCCTCTGGCTCCTTGCACTGACTTAGAACTGCCCACCATGGCGGCACTTACCTGAGCTTTGCTATTGCACTCTACCTTTCCCTAACCCTGGTACTTCTCTTCTCCCTTCCCCTTGCACTTGCACTATCTGAATGACACACAGCCTAGTTAGATCGTTTGTGCTTTCCTCTTTGTCTTCCCCTTCCTTGTCTTGTTGCGCCTAGAAACACTTGTGTACAGGCGCGTTATAAATGACTGATATCATATCATAACCTCTTTTATGGAACCACCGTCCCACCTCATCTTTTGCTTCAGTCTTTCCTCTGCCCCCCCTTGCTCCTTCTCCACTCCACTTCATTCCTGCTACTCCGCCTGCTGTTGCCATTAGATTTTATTTCTTGCTTCCACCATCTTGTCTCCCTCTACTTTCCTTCTTAGCCTGACTTCCTTCCACCAGCTGATCCTTCACTCTTCTTCCCCCAAAGCCTACCTTTGCACTTGTCCCCTCCTCCCCCATGCCTCCTCGTTAACCTCTCCTTTACTCCGCGTCCCCACATCAGTTCATCTGTGTCCAAGCTTATCCTCCTGCCTCAGTCTCACTTCCACACCTATCACCTGCAGATCGGATCTATGTGATTACAGCACCGATTTTGCTGCGCCCGCTGAAAATGTAGACTTTTTTAACCCCCCTTTTCACTGCATATAAATCCCGGGGGAGACCCCTGCAATCCCCTTCACCCCCAACATTATTTACTGTACACATCCCACACATATACACAGTGAAAAGGGGGTAAAAAAAACAGTACTGAAGTCGAGGGTACACACAGGCGAATGGAGTCCCCCCACTTTTTTCAGAGGGCAGCTTGATATGCTAATTGCTGCTGATGCTACATTCAATTGGTATGTTAAAGAGTCTGCCGACTTTATTTTCTAGACTTGACCACTAAAAATAACAAATACATTCGATATTTTCAGCCAGCGCAGTATAATCGGCGCAGTAATGGTATGATCCCCTGCAGATCAACATCCAACTCTTTCACCTACTCTACACCGTGGATGGATTTGGCTTGTATAGGGCCCTAGCCCCTCCTGGTATCCTCCCTCCACAGGACTGTTCACAGCTGTGCTGGAGAATTTATACAGTAAGTGGATTGGAGCTGAAGGGAGCGAGAGTTAAATGCACCCCTTTGTAATTGGGAAATGGTACTCTCCGTTGCTCTGTGGACAGAGCCTTCTGTAGGCTCATCCGCCATCTTGATTTCAATACTTTTATCTCGGCCATTACTTAAAGGGGAGGAGATTAGGTGAACTTCTCTACAGTGTCAGTCCCCTCCCACAGACACGGGGAGAGGTGGAATGGTCCCGGGGATCTTTTAAGTACCTCCTCCAGTTCTGGTATCATAGGGCGGGTGGTGGCCATCTACTACACCCAGGCATAAACCAGGCACATCACAGCAGATATAGAGGCAAAATGCAGGAGAAAGACTTACAGATCTCTGCATCTGTCAATTCTTGGCTCTGAGTTTTGCCAGTGGATGATATTGAATTGGGTGCAGCTTGGGTGCTGTGTATCCGTACATGCAGTTAGCGTGTTGCTAGGTCTGGAAAAGATAAGGGACTAAGCTAATGTTGGGACAGGTGGGATTCGGGGCTAGCAATATCCTTTTGGTTGTAGCCCCTGAGCTTCTATCCGCGGCTACAACCAAAAGACCTGGGGCTATAGCCCAGTTAGTGCCCCCCCCCCCAGCAACGCCTCAGACTTCTACACCTCAGTGCAAGTTGGGTTGGGAATGCTTAAAAGCAGAGCAAACAATGAGGAAAGACCAGAGCTTTACCAGGGGGCGCCCCAATGGTTTGTGTGACAATATTTGGGAGTGAGGCCCAACAAATGTCTGGAGCAGCCTAAGATTTGAAAATCTCTAAAGTGTGGCCTATGTAACTGAAAGAGTGGCCAAAACAACATGCGTGAGTAGTCATAGCTGGCATGAAAGGTAGTGAAATAATCTATTTCAATATGTATTAAATTATAATTAATCAGCGGTCAAAATATCACCTCAAATATGGAGGTTGCCGTCCCTCAGTTATTTCGAAGGACATTCCGGATTCTTATTTATTATTTTATTTTGTTCAATAATAAAGATTGCCCATGCGACTAGCGCAGGAAGTCTTGATTCTATTAAAGACACGGAGGCGAGCATTATGCTTAACTTCTTTAATTATTGCTAACCACAGCTTTTTAAATCTTTCTTTTGTTTCAATGTATATATATATATATTTTTTATAACTCGTATAAACAACAGAAAGAAATGAAACATCTTAGCCTTTACTCAGCTAAACTACATCCCCCATGAGGCTCTTCAAATGGTAGTCCAATAGCCTCTCTCTCACTGTCCAATCAGGCAATCCCTTCTACTATAAGTCACTGCCTCTCTGGGTCCCTTCCTCTTCTTTTGCAGCTCGCTTTTACTGAACAAATGTCTACAATCCAACTGCCTCTCGTATAATACAACTGAGTCTGTCCTTTCTATTCTTGGTAGGATCTCCGTACTCTAACTCCGCAGCTCTGCTGCTTTCGTACACTCTAATCTCGGTGATTCTTTTGCTCCTCTCCTATGCAAAAAGAGAAATGTGCACGTTAGGGAAGGGAATACGATTTGTCACATGTTATAATCAAGCATTTACATAGATTTGCTGCGATATGTCTTACAGTTCATACCATGCCCCTTACAGCTGTATTCCCTTAGGGTGGGATAATGCTCGCCTCCGTGTCTTTAATAGAATCAAGACTTCCTGCGCTAGTCGCATGGGCAATCTTTATTCTATGACAAGACCGGAGGCGAGCATTATGCTTGTTCAAAGCTTTCAACAACAGCAGCTGCTATATTAGATACTGGTTTGAAGTAAAATGTCTTAAATACTGAATCGCTCGACCAGTCTGCTGCTTTCATGATCTCTTGCAGCGGAACTGCGCTCCAAATTTAGACGTGTCTATACCTGCCATCTCCATCACTTCCTTCACCCATCTAGCAATAGTAGCTGACGTAACTGCTTTGTATGGTTTAATACGCGCTATAAGCAACTGAGTAACCTCCTTCGGTCTAACCGCTGCTGTCGCTGCTTCATAGCACTTTATATAATTCGCCACACACAATTTCTCGTTATTCGGCCAGTATGGGTATGAGATCACTTTAGAATTGGTCTTTGTATGCTGCGCTATAGTAAAGGCTATCCCTTCCGGGTAGTACATCTTCCTGTCTATCTCCAGGGCTTTAACGTCTGAAACTCTTCTACAGGACACTAAGCAAAGGAGTGTAGCTAGCTTGCCTGAAAGCTGTTTATCTGACAGAGAGTTGTTATTCGGACACTGCTCGAACAGATGTATGACTTTTTGGACATCCCATAACGATGAGTACTTGGACGTAGGAGGTTTGCTCATCTTTACACCTTTTAGCAATCGGGACACCGCTGGGTGTTCCCCTACTGGTGCTCCGTCCACTAGCTTGTGTCCAGCAGAGATCGCTGACCTATATACTCCTACAGTTCTGAACGCCCTCCCTGTAGACGGGAGGCTGGCTAGAAAATTCACCACTTGGACTACAGGTGCTGAAATGGGAGATATACTCCTCCCCCTGCACCATATGTCCTAGGCTTGCCACGCAGAATTATAGTTCCTGATCGTAGATGGAGCCCATGGTAGATTGATAAGTCTTGTAGCGTCTTCTGAAAGGCCTGGCAAGCGCCATCTATGCCTGAAATTCTGCACGCTATCAGTGTTAAGGATTGATCCACTATCAGAGGGTGAGGGGCTCCTACTGGATCGGTCAGCAGGTCTTGTCTGTATGCAATCTTCTGTGAAAAATCCGTAGAAAGTTCCATCAGAACTGGAAACCAGGCTTGCGACTTCCACTCTGGCGTCACTATCACTATCTGAGCTTCGTCTCTGCGCACTTTTGCTAGTACCCTCGCCAGCATCGCAAAGGGGGGAAAGGCATAGGGCCTCATTCCGAGTCCGGCGGAAAGCAACAGTAATTACCGCCATGGCGTAAATACCATGTACGATGTGGTCGGAAGGCGCTATTTACACCATATTCCGACTTCGCGTGCACGAGTATTCCGCCATGGCGGTAAACTCCCTTGCGGCATAGCGCAAAAGGTCCCGTCAAACCCCTTACCGCCATAAGCCTAGACGCAATTAACACCACCGCCTTCGATAGAATCCGTAATTAGCGGTGACCGTAAGTTACGCAGACCGTAATTTACGGCCACCGCTAAATACCGGAAACGGAAATAACGTCATCGCACAGGAACGGGAAGCATCACGGCGGCCATATTTAAAATCACAATCCATTGCAATCCACACCATACAGGACAAACAGGACTCCATACAGGACTCAGATCGACCAAACAAACAACAGAGAAGATCATCATGCCGAAAGTTCTGAAAAAGGGGGCAGCGCGCATCAGAAAAGAAAGATTCACCCAGGATGAGTTACAGGTCCTGGTCGACACCCTGCATGAACATGCAGACATCGTATTCTGCAGCGACATGCGTAGGCCCACCATCCTCAGGAAGAAGGAGATATGGGAGTTGGTCGCGCAGAGGGTGAGCGCCGTTGGAAACACCCCCCGCAGCACAACGCATTGCCGCAAACGGTGGGATGACCTTCGTCTCAGGGTGCGGGCCATCATGTCAGCAAACCGTCAGCAGGCCCTGGAGACAGGAGGAGGCCCAGGCTCACCCATTAAAATGATGCCCTGGGAGGAAACATGTGCGGAGATGATGGGCACAGAAGCCATCGAAGGTGTGGGCGAAATGGACTGCGGTGACCCCTCATCCGCTGATGCAGGTGAGTGTCATGAGTCCAAACAGTACATGCATCCTTAATTTGAATCACCGCTAAGGGCCGCCCTAAGAGTCACATGAAGTTTGCTTCGTAGCCCCCCCCCCCCCCCAACATGTCGTAACAAGTGTGACCCAGGATGATGTCAGGTGCAAGGCTGACACCCATATTGGCCATTCCACACAGAGAGCTGGCCAATGTCACTCACCACTGTACTCCGCCAACATGATTGACCCCGCCAATAGTATGCTTTTTCCATCCAAGCCAAGTCCTCACACAAACCTAAATATCACCAAGACGCTGCTCTCCCATTGTGTTACCATAGGCTTGGAGTCATGATGACCCCCAGATCATTGATCATGCTGTCTCTCTCTCTCTTGCCCCCCACAGGTAGCGGTCATGAAAGTGAGGAGCAGGAAGGCTCCCGGCCAAGTACCTCCCGGCACAGGGGCAGGGTACAGCGCATACCTGCTGGCAGACACAAGGCCCATACCACACCACCTGCTCCAGCAACCCCCATGGAGGGTACACAACCCCCACCCGCGCACCTGGACATGGCTGCAGTTCCGCAGGAAACAAGCCCCACGCTACACCCTGAGGAATCCAGCATGTCAGGGGAGAATGCTGCCATGTGCCTCCTTAGTGTGCCAGACAGCCCCACATCCCATTCCGGGGTCAACGTTGAGGAGACCAACGTCTGCAGCCCTGAGTCACCATCATACAGCCAGGTTGCACATAGCGACTCCGGGTCGAGTGATGGGCCAGGCCTCACAGGCGAAGGGCTAACACCTGTCTCACATCAGCCCACATCCCCTGGCGCAACACCTGAGAGGCCTGCAGGCACCATACCGAGCCTGCAAACCACATCCCCCACAACGGCCGCAGAAGCTGTGCACTCCCAGAACCTCACGTCCATGATTGAGGAGTTTCTGCGGGACAACCGGGAATCAGGGTTGGTGCATCACAATGACCTGCAGGCTCTGGGCGAGGTCATCACAACATCAACAAACCGGCTATGTGAGGTGCTCGGCAGGATTGCTGATGCCCTGGAGGCAGCTACCCCCAGGCCTCAGCCCCAGCAGGAGGAACCACCCTCCCAGTGCTCCTCCACGCAGACCAGCCCGGTCCGCAGGTCACAACGCACAATGCGTAAATGAATCCACATGCTCGGGGCGTGGACATTGACTATGAAGCCACACACATGTGGCCTATGTAGACTTGATGGGACCATTGTGGGGCTGTTGTGGGGGGAGGGCGAGGGGGGTGAGGGTGTGCGTGGGAGTTGGGGGGGAGGGGGGTGAGGGTGTGCGTGGGAGTTGGGGGGGAGGGGGGTGAGGGTGTGCGTGGGAGTTGGGGGGGAGGGGGGTGAGGGTGTGCGTGGGAGTTGGGGGGGAGGGGGGTGAGGGTGTGCGTGGGAGTTGGGGGGGAGGGGGGTGAAGGTGGAGGAATATTTGTACACGTGTTCACATGATTGTACAATACACAGTTTGGTGTTTACTTGAAAACAGAGTGGACATTGATCATTGTGCATGTGTCTTTTAATGTCTCACAGTGCATGTAGTACACGTATCCCCACACCCAGTGCCCAATGTCCTGTCAACCTCACCCCCTCAGCTGACTTGTGACTCAGAAATATTGGTCAATCAATGCTTGTCGCACGTGACGTCCCTCCTGTGCATCGGCCCCGTGATGCTGTCCTGCCATTCCTTCCTCCTCCTGCTCCTCCTCCTCCTCCTCCTCTGGTGGGGGCAGACCCACGTCAGGGGGCAGTGGCACGTTCCGCTGGATGCACATGTTGTGCAGCATTGCACATGCCATGGTGATCTTGGACACCTTCTCGTGGCTGTAGATGAGGGCCCCACCTGACCGGCTGAGGCAACGAAATCGTGCCTTCAGTAGTCCGAAGGTCTGCTCTATCACCACCCGTGTACGGGTATGAGATCTATTGTAGTCCTCCTGGTGCCTGTTCTGTGGGTTGCGGACGGGGGTCATGAGCCATGCCTTCAATGGGTAGCCAGCATCACCTGCATGATAGTGGAATGAAGGTAAGTGTTCGTGCAATCATGGTGGAGAAATGGGCTAATCTGACATTGCAGCAGGTGTTCACTGGCCATGCACACAGCTCCCAGGATACAGTGACCCCATTACAGCGTACAATGACGTTGACTGACCCAACCTTATGCATCTCTCTACCCCACCCTTTACCACCCGGGTGGAGTATGCTGGCAGCCTACTCACAGCCCCAATGGACTGCCATGGCCCATTCCGGTTACTCACCAAGCAGCCAGGTACGTCGTTCAGCATGTCGCTCCATGTAGCGTGGTAGTGTAGAGTTGCGCAGGACCAAGGAGTCATGAGTTGATCCAGGGTATCGGGCATTGCATTGTGTGATGGTTTTACTGGCATTGCACACCATCTGGACGTTGATGGAGTGATATTGCTTGCGGTTGCGATACGGCACCTCCATGGCATGGGGCACCACCAATTCTACGTGGGTGCAGTCGATGGCACCTATGCAATTTGGCATGCCTGCAAGTGCATGGAAAGCAGCTTTGGTATCATATGTCTCCTGGGGAGTCCGGGGGAGGCATATGTAGTCCCTTCTGTGCTTGAGGAGGGCATCGAGCACTTGGTTGAGTATACGTGAGAATATGGGCTGTGAAATGCCGTGCATGTGCCCCACTGTATGCTGGTAGGTCCCTGTGGCAAGGAAGTGGAGCACAGACACTACCTTTAGTAGAGGGGGGATGGCAGTGCTGATTTCTATTAGGCTCACTATGTCGTTATGTATCAGGGCCACTATGGTGGTTATCGTGTCCCGGTCAAGGCGGTACAGGGTGTGTATCTGCTCTGGTGTGAGGTTGAAGGGGGTGGGTCTGATGCGTGGGATTGGGGGTTGACGGCGTGGTAATTGTGGCTGCACCGGTGGGGCATGCTGGCCCTGTCTCTGCCTCCTTCTCCTCCTGTGTATCCTCTGTGGTGGGGGCTGTGGTTGCTGTGGTTGCTGTTGTTGATGTTGTCGTCGTTGCTGCCTTGCAAGCAGGGCCTCCAGCTCCATGAATGCTGCGAGAATTGGTATCATCTTGGTGTGGGAGGGGGTGTGGTGTGTGGGTGTGCTCCTTTTGTGCTGTGCCTGACTCTATGGACTCCACCTGTGCTGATTGGGTGCACCTGTTCCTCTTTCTGGCACTCTTCAGGGTTGTTAACACCTTCTCTGCGATGCCGGTAATTGCGCCATGGCGTGGAGGTACTTTGCGCCCTTGTGGAGGCCGTTTTTACCGTGTCCGCTTTACTTGGGATCTGCACTGGTTTACGCCTTGGCGTTAATTCCGACGTGGTGTGTCGGGCGCGCGACACTGGTACGCTATTTACGCCGTCGTAGTTTACGGTGGCGGTAATTACGGTGTGAAGGGTCGGAATAGTCCACGTCGGTAAATGATGGCGGTATTACTTTACCGCCATCGTTTTTCCATTAGCGCCGGACTCGGAATGAGGCCCATAGTGTCTCTGCAACCCCCAATGATGCATGAATGCATCCGTCCCCTGGACTTCCGGGTCCAGCTTCCAGCTGAAGTAATCCAGCAGCTGTGTGTTTAGCCTCGAGGTGAACAGGTCCATGTGCAATGGCCCCCATCTTGCTTCTAACCTCTTGAATACGTCTCTGTGTAGTCTCCAGTCGCTGTAATCTACTAGGTGTCGGGAGTTCCAGTCCGCCACCGAGTTCAGGACCCCTGGGAGATACTTTGCTTTGGCCGTAATTTTCTTCTGTAGGCAGTCGTGCCAGAAATCCTTTGCCAATTCCGCTAACATCCTGGACCTGGTACCTCCCAGCTTGTTTATATGGTTACCAGTCATTTGGTCGACAACCAAATGGTCGAAATCCAAATGGTCGAATGTCTTTTTATTTTATTTTTTTACATTTATTTTTTTTTTGGGGGGGGGTTCCCCCCCGAACCCCTCTTTTTATATATAATTTTTTTTTTAGCCAAACAAAACGAAAAAAAATATATAAATAAATAAAACAAAAATTTCGAGCATTTTTTTTTCGACCATTTGGTTTCGACCAAATGGTCATTCGATCTTTTTTTTCGACCAAATGAGCGGACACCGTTTCATAAGCTTGGTGAACGCCCATGGTGCTGACGCTAGACCGAACGGTAGGCATCTGAACTGCCAGAGTTCGTCTCTCCACATGAATCTTAGAAAGGGTCGACAGTGGGGAGCTATCGGAACTGTGAGGTAAGCGTCTTTCAGATCTAGGCGCGCGAGCCAGTCCCCCTTTCTGAGTAAGTCCCCTAGCAGATGGATTCCCTCCATCTTGAAGTGCTTGTACACTAACCAGCTGTTGAGTTCTTTCAGATTGATTACTGGACGAACTTTGTCCTTGCGACGGACTAGAAACATATTGCCCAGGAAGGATTGGCCGCTCCCTGTAGCCTTCTCTATCGCGTTTTTCCACGCAAGATCCTGGATCTCTGCGTCTAGTAAATCTTCTTCGGCCTGTGTCATTTGAATTTTGTTAGGGGGGCGATCTTGCACCGGATGACCTAGGAACTCTAGAATGAAGCCTTGTACGGTCTGAATAACCCATGCATCTGACAATAGATCGTGCCAGTTGTGCAAAAAAAGCAATGTCCTGCCCCCCACAGGGGGATAGGTCGCTGCGCGTTCTCTCACCTGAGTTATTGTTCTGGTGTCGGTAATATCCGCGTCCCCGACGTCCCCGAGAAACTCGTCCTCTGTTTGGGAAAAAGGCGTCTTGTTGTCGGGTCTCCCAATACTGGGCTCTGGGGCCTTGTGCTCTTCTGTTATTGAATCGGCCGGTCGAGCGGCCTCTATATCGACCGGCCCCTGAAAAAACTCTCCCCGGGAATACCTTCCTAATGGAGGCCTGCGCTTTCTCCAGCGCTGTGTATGTTCCGACGAATCTGTTCATTTCTTTCACAAAAGTGTCACCAAACAGGAGCCCTTGGGCGCTTTCCCCGGCTTCGTAAGACGCCAGGTCTCCTAGTTTGTTATCAATCTTCAGTAAATCCGATCTGCGTCGCTCTGAAGATATTGCGCAGTTTGCGTTGCCCAGCATGCAGACTGCTCTTTGCGCCCATCCTGCCAATGTAAGAGGGTCGACTGGCTCCCCAGTGCCTTTAGCTCTCTCGGCTAAATCTATTATCTTCGCTATGGGACCGGCTAGGTCTAGCAGTTTATCCTGGCACGTCTTCCATGCCCTATCCATGCCTTTTCTGGTGTCCTTTCCTGCCTTCGTTATGAAGGTTAGCATTTTTGCGTCGAGTTCGGGAGTCTCTGCTACTTTCCCTGTCAGCTCTGGTCTCGGACACTCGGCTTTAAGTCTGAATCTAATGTCTTTCTCCATAGGTTTTTCTCATTTTCTGGGACATATACAGGGCTACTCTTGGTGATGGGGACCAGTCCGTTGATCTGGGGTGCCTTATTGTGTCAGGTTCAAACATGTCTGAAATGCCTTCTTCATCCAGAGGGGCCTCCACACTGCTGGCTATAGGCTCGCTTGTATTTTTCTGCGAGACCACGCTCACTTTGCTTACGCTCTGATCATCATCCACTCCCTTTTCCTGGTCCGAATGCTCTGAGGACGATGAGGTATCCCCTATATTTGTCGCCCCTGGGGTAGGGGGTACGAGGTTGGGCACGGCTGTCTTAGTATTGAAAGCATCAGCCACCTCTAGGGACTTATCCTTCCCTCTATCTGTGCCCAGGGGAGTAGAAGAGTGTTTCCTCTTCCGGGCCACTTTCTTCCCCTTCTCAAATTGTCTCAGAGGCTCTTGTGTGGAAATTCCCTCACCACGGGTCGTCGAGCGTGCCAGCTTTCTTGCCCAGTATTTCTTCCAGGACTAATAACCTGTCTTGTAGAGGCTTGACTCCTAGTGCTACGGCTTGAACCAATGAGTCGCCTAGCACTTTCTTGAAGCTGTAGGAGAGGTCTATATCTTCTCCTATGTATTCCACTTCTTGCTCTGGTTCTCTGTCACTCCCTTCACTCCAAGCCTCGTTATCCATGCTGTACGCCATGGTAGTGTGTGTGCCTCACAGAGCATGGCTATCAGGTTGAGAACTGTAGCTCCTCTTTTGTTGCTGGCAACAAAAAATATATTTTCATTTTCTTTTTTCTTTTTTTTTCTTTAAATTTTCTCTTTGCCTTGAATGCCTCTGATGTGCGCAGGCGACCCGCTAACAAAATAACGAGTTTCGCGCGTTCGGGAGTGAAGAACAGGAGCGTAGAATTGCCGCTGGCTTTCTCCGTGCTAGAACAAAACTCTGTGAGAGGAATACAGTAATGCGCATGCACGTGCTTCCCTTGTTTCTAAAGGAAGTGGGGTTTACTGCGTACTACGCGTTGCCCGTGATACTCTTTATTTCCGCCTGTGTTCGTTCGCGGCTGACTGGCCGAGCCCTAGAGCGAGTGAGATCACTCGCGGGCTCGGCAGTCAGCCGTCCTGAAAGTCTAACTTGTCCGCGAAATGAACGCGTGCTTTTCGAACTCGAATGCTAATACGTTCGCGCTAATGGTATGCGCGCGCTTTACAAATATATCAACTTAATGTTTCGACGATTAAGTATCCTAAAAACACAGCATAGCAAGGTACTGTTAAAATAGATGTCACTTATCTGTGGTGCAGCAAAAAAGAAGAGGAAGGGGCCCAGAGAGGCAGTGACTTATAGTAGAAGGGATTGCCTGATTGGACAGTGAGAGAGAGGCTATTGGACTACCATTTGAAGAGCCTCATGGGGGATGTAGTTTAGCCGAGTTAAGGCTAAGATGTTTCATTTTTTTCTGTTGTTTATACGAGTTATAAAAAAAATAAAATACATTGAAACAAAAGAAAGATTTAAAAACCTGTGGTTAGCAGTGATTAAAGAAGTTAAGCATAATGCTCGCCTCCGGTCTTGTCATAGAATTGTAATGACAAGACTTCAATATAATATGTTGCAAATATCAAACAATTTATCCTCTATATTATATTTTCTCTTCAGAGTTTCACAAAACTAATAATCAAACTCCAAATCTCGGTAACTGATGATGATATTATTATAAACATTGGCGACAGTGAGGTCTACTGGGGGAGAGCAGTCTTGTCGCTCCTCATCTTTTCATTGGCTTTTAGGGCAGGGGAAACCAGGACAGGTAGTCCTGGCAGAGGCCCCTGAGTCTAGATGGCACTTTTTGGACCAAACACTTGTGTATGAGCGCGAAACAAATAAAATATCAATATCAAAAGCTGGGGCTGTCGCGGCTAGCCCTAGTTTAATTAAAGCCCTGGTGATACCTTCAGAAAAATGTCAGTATTCTCCATTGCGGGTACTGCCGTGAAGCGTGATTCATTTCTAAATGCCAACTACTGTGCTGTCGGACTTCAGGTGTTTGCCACCTGGGATTTCATTTCTTACCAGTCTGTAGATGGTGACTGTACATTCCGCAGCTTTCATTTCCAAAAGGCATGGCTCAGTACGGTCAGCGAGGTCATAAATCGAGGTGTACGAAAAGAAGTAGTGGAACTATGTTCCCTGCTGACCTGCCCGTTCACCACAAACCCCATCGCCATGCTCCCTCTGTAATGGTTTTATAAGACGGCACACTCCAGCCAGGAACTCTTACCCATGACAATGAATTTGGTGCACAATAAAAACACTTTCTATCTTTAATCAACCACGGGTTCTTTTATTTGAGTAGGCCCCCAACCCGTCTCGCACCCAACCTTCAAAAACACCCCGTGTCACAGTGGACGAGGAACCAGGCCGGTGTGTATCAATATGATATTTATTAATTTTATAGTTCAATGAAAATCAAAGCAAAATCAAACAATTGGACAGCAGCTACCAATGTTGTGGCAATACAAATGCAAAGATTCCTTCAACACAGTTCAAAATCCCTACAATTCACATGGATCTTTAATAGGAAAACAGGAAAAATGATTTTCAAGCATGTGATGGTACTAAGGTTAAGCATTCCCCCTGCAACACTCACCCCAAACATCGGCTAACTTAATTCTTTTTGGATAGAAGGCAGTGGCAAGGAGTCAGGATAAAGAGGGAAACATCAGATTTAGAATTCAGCTCACCACCCAAGATGGGAAGCCAGAAAAGAAAATGAAAATCCGATTTATGAGCAAATCCGCATAATCGGATTTTAATTGTTACTCGCACAGCAGCTTACAACTGCAGTAGGACAGCTAGAAAATACATTTGTGTTGCTACACTGAGTGATAGGGAAGCTTACAAACTACTAAGCAGGGCACCAAGGCAACATGAACACAAGGTAAGAAAATCGATTTTAGGACAGAAAACAAATGCAAAAGAAAACACACACGCGGCAGAATGGAAATTCATGGAAAGGGCTTTGCTGTCAAAATCAGAACTCGGTTTCAAACAGAAGGACAGAGGCACATAACGGATAGGATTCTGACAGAAAGGAATGGTTCTCAATGGGACTACGGTTTGGGTTTTTCTATGGGACAGATGCAAAGTCGGAATTCATGGGAATACACACAGTACACGGGCAAATTCATTTTTTGTTACTCAGAGACAAATTCTATTGAAGCTATATTTTAATGACTATAGTTATTAAAGAAAGGCACTTGGCATGAGTTGGTTAATTTCAAGTTTTAACCAATTCACACTATTAATCTCTTTATAGGGAATTCATTTACTTGAAAATAATGCTAAGGAGTTATACAGACAACTGAAAGATTTATAAAAGGAATACACAAACATACACTGGTTAATACAGATTCGTCTATGAAAAGGTGAATGGATTATACTGTCAATTTGTGACTTTGAATGAGATTTTCTATGGAATGCAAGATTCAAAAGAGAGAGGCATGCAATTTGGGACTGGGTTATTTGCTACTTACAATATAAGCTTGAGTTTGGGATTCTGGAAAGCCAGCGAGGTCTCTGGTCACTCTAGACAGCTAGGCCAAGGTATCTGATCACTGCGCTCTCCTGGATGGGGCCAGTTAGGCAAGGTATGGTCTCTGCACTCCCTTGAATGGGATCAGCTGCCTTCTCTCCTTTCTCCCTGGATTCTTGTGTGTGTCTGGATCTGGAATCTGTGTATCTTGCTGTAGATGGGATGGAATCTTGCTGTGGATGGACATTGTGTGTCTCTCTGTGTCCCTCTTATATAACCCAAATGACATAATCTATTTTACAATCTGGGGGAAGTACTCTGGATTACTCCTATCCTGGGATAGGACAGCCTACCCTTCTTCTCTCCTCCCCCTGGCCCTATTGGTTCAGGGGAAAGGGCATCATTTTTCTGTTTGCATTTACAGCCTTTCTTTGTCTCTCAAGACTACTTTTTAACAAAAATGAGTTATGGGTCACAGGGAATTGGACAAACCGATCGCCGGCTCTGTGTGAGGTAGCATCGCCCTTTGCCACATTTTGGCCCTTTTCATGAAATGCATAATAGTTAAAATTCTGCTGATGATTACACATATTCATAATTACATTTAGCATCTTTCCCCCGAGTTTACTATTTGTCCCATTTATAATTCAGCCAGAAACACGTCTTTCCTGACCATTTCAGTTCACAAAGTGCTAAGAAATGCGCTTGGTCTCTTTACATTCATCTAAAAATCACATGGAAAACTAGCATAATACAAAATGACTATTTTCACGGTGCTGGGAAAAATGTCTAAAAATGAAGAAGTCCTTTAATGTCAATGGGGAGGATTTGTCACATATGGGGCAGGTGCTGCAGACTCCCAAAGCAAACTGTCTCCTCCTGGCTCGGCTTGCAACAAAGGACTTTTATGATGCCCTTTGAAGTTTGACAGTTCCTCCTTCAGAGTGGGTGCTGGAAGAAATCACACTTCTTGGTCATGCACTAGCCACACTGGCTTTGTTTGTCCCCTATTCCAGTAATGCCTGCTAGTCTGGTAGAGCAGAGAATCCTCACACTCTTGGCCACCTCACATGCCATTGCGGACTGTTCACTTATTGGTGTGACTTTTCAATGGGAGGCAAGGCTTGCAAATGAATTTTGTACCTGAGCCAAAAACCGGTTTTACTGGTTTCTGAGCCTTGCCCAATGTAACTAAATCTTGTGAGGACAAATATAATATACATTGTGTAGCCAAACCCCCACCCACACATATTCAGACTTTTCTGTGCAAGCAAATGCTGTTATTCAACGCTGACTTTTAAACAACATTTGCTTATTTTCCAAAGAGCAGATTCACAAGTGTGCAGGCCTTTCATTTAAAGTTTCAAAATGTGGTTCTGCCGGTCATGGTATTATCTTTCAATTAGTCCTTTGGAGGGGATTTGCATGTACTGTTGGTTCATGGACACTGATGGATACTGCACAGGATTTCTTTGATTTGGACACAGAAAAGAGAAAAAGCCACACTATTTCTTTCATTTGCAGTAATTTGAGCGTGATGGTTCACATCAAAGGGAAACAAAAGCTGTGCTGGGTTGTAATGTAGAAACACTTGCCCCTCATGTGATTTATTACTAAAACAAAGCTGTTTTGGATGTTGTGCATTCTTTTTATTCTCCAGATGTAAGAAAAAGAGACGCACCGCCGTTCTGAAGGCAGGGCATAACTTCTAGTTATGCAGACTAAATGAAGCAAACGCAGGGCTGTTTTTCAAAGCAGTGTTCAATTGCTTGCCACACATGTGCCAGAAAGAGAAAAGCACAGCCGTTTTTGACGGCATTTTTTAAATGCGGTCGGTTTTAGGTGAAGGGGATTTCTGCTTAGGGCCTTAAATGCACCCCACATATCCCCCCCTGCTCTTCCGTGACTTTTTGTTGGGGAAGAGTAGGGCAAAGTGGGGTTTGTTCGGTGGAATTCTCCTTCATCAGGGAGCGACACTCCAGGATCTACTTCGGTCTTTAAGTTGAAGGGTATGGTGCGGCACCCTATTTCTTTCCTTCTCTTCCAGGTCCCCGGGGTGATCCTCTCCAGGCTAGAAGGTAAGGATGTTAATAATATCTAATAGAAGATAGAAAAAACAAGTTTTAGTCCTTTTTACTGACATTATTCCTGGAAGATTGATGGAACAATGCTTACAGTTTACAATTTTCCTGATATTGGTTCTTTCCTTTTTACAATAACACCAAGCAATTTACTCCTCAGAACAAGGACAACAACTTGACTTTCATGACCTCTTTTTTCTCATTTTTACAATAACACCAAGTAAATTACTCCCGGTTATCTATATGAATATGATTTTCTTCCATCCAGTTACAAGTTCCCTAACTGTATCCTCACAGGGCTCTTCAATCAGCCACAAGTCCTGCTCTTTTAATGTTTCATGGGGATGGTGAATTGTTGGGCAGCCCTGGGATGGTGAACTCTTCTCCAATTTTGAACTTCAACTGCCTACGGTAACACTGTAGCTGACTGGAAGGCTTTTTTCAGGATTGTCAAAGCCCCTGGGGTTACCCTCCAGTTGGGACTGGGCTTGGCAATTGAGGAGATCCAAATTAATCGGTTGAGAATGTCACTACCTAAGTAGAAGGCAGAGGGGACACGTCGCACGACCCAACAATTATGCTCTATGCTTTTACCAGAAATAGAAATGTTTAGCATACAAGTGCTAAGCAGGAGATGTTTGGAATAGGGAATCTACGGGCCCCATACCAACTGATAAACCGACTCAACAGTGGGAATGGTCTTATCTTTTGGGAGTTTCCTGAATAATGCTTCGCTGATGAAAGTTTCCTCTCTATTAAGGCCTACTCTGGCGAGAACAGTCTCCCTGCCCCTCATTTACCTGAATGGGGAGGAACAGCTGTTCACCATTTTTCTGAATATCAGCCAAGATTTGAGCTGGTTTTTTATCACTTTTTATCATGGGACTTGGGTTTTCAAATTGTGGCTCAGTATTAGATTTCAAGGTATTTCCTTCCATTGTGGAAGCCACTTGAAACTGGAAGGAAGGTTGATTTACAGGAATAGAGAGGAGTTCCCATCATCAGTTTGTTGTCCTACAGCAGTTACAGTAATGTCGGGTACTTGATTGTTCTGAAAAGGGAACTCAATTTGGTCAGATCGCTGCTCAGCCATGTGGCATGTGCCATTTAGACTGACATAGTTGGTGCTCTGTTTTAATTTTATTGGCTGGTTAGTCTGCACACAGTCTATTCGAGGAGATAACCTCCGAAGGAGGTAATTCCCTAAGAGATAGGGGGATCCCCTCTGGAATTACGACTATAAGCAGGTGTTTCACCTTGTGTCACCCAATTTTAATCTCCAGATCTGCAGTCCCCTCGATGGGCATTTCATTCCCGTCAAAGTTCTGGGGTTGTCCAGGAAGAGGGGAAAAGGGGAATTTTTTGGCTCTCCCCCCTTCCCGAATTAAGCTGCTCAAAGGCCCTTTTGGACAAAAGAGTGGCTTGGGAACCGGTGTCCACCAGCGCTGAAATTGCATATTGCCCTTGCACCAGGATGGGGGCATAAAACCTACCTTCTTTCTCCTCCAAGGGGGAAAGGAAATGGCATTTTGGGCAAGCTGGGCAGTTAGTTTATTTTTTTTGGACATTGTGGTATCTTGGGCAGTTCTCTGTGTCGGAGTTTGGGAATCTGTAAATAAAATTTGAAATCCCGAGATTGGTGGGGTTGTGGAACTCCCCTTTGTCTTTGATTCTGTGCTGTGCCCCTTTTCTCAGAGACAGTCACTTGAACCGGTTTGTCAGGAGAATCCCTGAGTGATTTCTAAGTTCTAAGGATGACATTTCTGGGGTTCAGGGATAGGCGGTTCTAGGTTAATCCCCATACCTACCCCTCTGAGTTATGGTCTTTTGGGACCCATTTTTCTTAGGGAGGAACACCCTCATCCTTGAAAAAGAAGACTTTCTTCCCAGAATCCTCCAAGGATTCTTTCCCTTCAAACTGGAGGACACTGACTGCCTCCATAAAATTGGTCTTCTTTGTCCCTATGTTTCTCCTACTTACTCTCTGTTCCCTAGGTTTCAGTTTTTTGGGGGTAGGAGATTTAAGTTCAGGTTTGGGGGTTTCCAGGGGCTTTTCACTGGGTAAGGAAGGAAGCTTCCTCTAGGGCTTTGCATCCCCCTTCCTACCGGGCATCCTCCTCCTCCTCTGGAACCTGTTGGTTGTTGGGGTTCTCTCCCTGTCATTGTTCCGGGGTGCCATACCCTTGGTTCGAGCTGTTCTGAGCCACCACATTCATCTGAGGGTTCTGCTGAGCCCTCAACATGCGACGCAGATCTTGGGTCAAGCTCTGGACCTGGCGCTCCAGTTGGGACACCCTCTCTGGCTGATACGGGGGTCTTGAGTCAAATCTGGGTTGCTCTCCGGAAGGGTAACTGTCCCGTCTCCCTGAGTACCCTGGGTATTGAGATTTCCCTGGTAGCCCTCCATCCTTGGCCTCCCCTCTCACTGATTTGGTGGTCTAGACTCCTGAAAGGGGGGAGAGTAAGCAGGGTTGTCCTGACTGTTGGGGTTTTGAGGGTACCTGGGGAAGAAACTTAAACTAGAGGTTGGAAGATGAATGCCCTCATGAGGGAAGTTTCCTGGAGCTGTACTCACCTGATTGGACCCCCTCCTGGGCTGGGGGAGTCCACACGTACCACAAGATGGGTCTGTTCCCCTTGTACTTAGGGCTGATGTAATAGGAAAAGTCAGGTGGCCCATTTGTGGGGTACCCTGCCTGACTACCACCTGTTTGTGATTGGTCAGAGGGTCTTCTCTGCCTCTGGTTTGATTGGCTAGGGGAGGTGTATTTTTAAGCCCCCCCCTTTTCTTGGTCCATAATGGGGGTAACATTCACCTCCGCCACCTAGGCAGCAGCAGGGGTGTTGGTTGGTTTGGGATTTTTGGGTGGATTCTTTGTTTCTACAGGCTTTTGGACCTCATAGATCCATCTGGGTAGCTTGCTCTATTACCCAGTCCAGGGTTCTGTCTTCTTGGAAAACCCTTACTAACTGCGTCATAATGTATTTAGGGAGTGCATGGGAATAGGTATTTATGAATTCCCTACTGTTCGTGCACACCCGCCTAGTGGTTTGTGCGAATGCCCGCTTCAATTCCTGAACAAATTCTCTCGGGGCATGATCCTCTCCGTACTGCAGGTTGTAGGCCGCCTTGCGAGCCTCCTGGGGGTTCCTGTGCATGGAGAAGTGCTTCAAGATGGCCGCCTTGTATGTAGACCACCTTGAATGGTTCTGCTCCTCCAGCCCAGCAAAGAAACTGGAGTATTCTGGGGAGAATGTCCATTTGGCAAACTCTGTCGAATTCTGATAATTTTGTATGTCAAAAGATGTCATCATCTGGTCATATAGCTCCAGATGCTCCCAGACTGAATATTTAGCATTTTTATGGTACAAGGTCATGAAACTTCTAATGGCTTTTATCTGTCTAATGGGGTCTTTCACCAGATTTCTTGTTTGTTTGGCAGGCGTCTTTTTCCATTCGTCCTCAGACTCAGAGCTGCTGCTATTTGAGGTCCCATCCCTATCCTCTAGGTGCTCCCCGATTCTTTGAGCTTGGGAGTCTCTCCCAGAATGGTGGGGCCTAGTCTCTCCCTCTTTTGCACATGGGAGTAGTCATCTGACTCCTCTCTGCTTCTGAGGTTGGTGGAGAACTCCCCACCTCCCTGATTGGGTGTAGGTTTTCAGAATACTCTTTTGGGGCCTCAACTCAGACTCCTTTTTCTCTGCAAAGCGAACCAAGTGGTTCCTTTGTAGCTGATGTTTCTGCAAGTCTAGCTCCCTGTTTTTCTCTTCATAGGAATCTTCCTGATCAGATACATCAGCCATAATATTTTTGAACGTGAACAGGGATGCCCGTCCATCAATCTCTGATGGACACTGGCCTGCCGGCCCAATCATGCTAGGCCTAATTGAGTCTGGCTGCCTCATGGTTCCCGGTTCTTGTGAACCGGTGGACATGAAGTTAGCAGTGCCTTGCCCATACAGGGTGGTAAATTGGTTTGAGGCCCTTCGTACAGAGGGCATCACACCATTGTCAGGGGTTGCCCTGTCTCTCTCTATCTGTTCAGGGTTCCTCAAGTCCTTATCAAACCTAGCAGACTCTTTTTCTAACCTCTCAAGTTTCTCCTTCCCAGCTTCTATTTCTTGACAGTGCTCTGCTATCAAGGCTTCACCGGCCTCTATGACCTTCCCTTGTGCTTCTACCTGGCTCTGGAGTCCCCTGTTCTCATCACAGAGGGCCTCTTTTTCTTTTTGTGCTTCTTGCATTGTCGGGGAGTATTCAGACCATGTCTGTTGCATCTCCTCACTCTGAGCATTTTTGTCAATATTGTCTGCTCTAGATCATGTTCTATTTGCCTTATATGTCCCATTAACCTTCCATTCTCTGCTTTTAAGCCAGTCAGTTCCTGAAGACCTGACTCACTTTTCTCCAGGTCTGCCTTTAATTTACACACTTCCTGGCAGAGGGAATCTTTTTCCTGATACAGTGCGCAATTCTGTTAACTAAGGTTATCTCTCTGTTGTTTTATAGCTCTTAACTTCTGGCATTCCTGGTCAACATCTGTTTGGAAATGGAACTCTTTCATGATTAACTTACTATTCTCCTCTTCCAATTGCTTAATCTGATTTTGTAACACAATCATATCCTCTAAGCAGGTATTGTATACCACTTGTTGGTTCAATTTTAGTTGACTCTCTTTCAGGGAATCAACCCTTTCCTGGCACTCCTCTTTCAGTGCAGACAATTGGGCCTCATGCTCTGAATTATTTTGTTGCTGAGCTGCCAACTCCTCCTTTAGCTGCATGATGAGATTTCCCACCTCTAACTCCAAATGTTGTCTTTCTTTCTTCTGCCTGCTTTAATTCACTCTGGGATTGATTCAAAGGGTCAGAGTGATTTTGCCCAGAGGTTACACTTTCTTGGTGCTTTTCTTCCATGACTATCATGTGGATGTACAAGTACGCAGTGAGTTGGACCATCTTAATCTGCTCTTTGATGTTCTGAGTCATATAGAACTCAGTAAGGGCTTGATGTAACAGGCCACTGTCCTGCCACACATCCATTTAAAAAAGAAAATATATTTATTTTCAATATAACCAAAACCATACAGACATGTTGTTAATTAAGCACATGTTACATGATCAATTACATCTGCTTATCCCCTGCTACCCCCAAACTCCTCCCTTCTTCATCCCAGCCTATTAGACTTCACACAAATCAATCTCTTGTTTATACGTTCCCACCTCACTTCAAGTATCAGCACTGGGCTGTGCAGGACTGCCTTCAAGTTCAGTGACCTCCAGTGCAGAGATGGCCAAGTCTCTGATTAGCTGTCTCCAAGCGTCCACCCCTTCCTCTCCCTGATCCGACGACCTTCCCACCACTTCCTGCCATGCCATCGTTTCTGCATTTGGCCATTCTAGCAAATCCTTCCACCACACCCGCACCAGGGGCCTCGCCTGTGTTTTGCAGCCCATTGCTATCCCGCGTTTAGCTAATATATAGGCTAAATCTTTCAGTTTACTCACATGTTTAGCTCTCTTGGGCCTCGCAAAGCCTCCAAGTAGACAAGCCAGGGGGATCCGAAATCCAATGTGATATCTGCTTTCGCTAAAGCCTGAGCTACCTCATCCCAAAATCTGCCAATCTCAACGTAGGCCCAGAACATGTGAATAAGATCTGCATCCTACGTCCCGCATTTCGGACACATCTGTGTTGTTGCCTGACCAAACTTTGCTATCATGTTCAGGGTTAAATATGCCCTGTGTGTTATGTATAGTTTAATCTGCTGGAGCCTTGTGTTCCTAGACACCTTCTTGTGATATTCCTTAGCTTTGTTCCACATTGCACCTGATATTGGTTCCCCTAGGTCGGCCTCCCACCGTTGTCTCGTCTGGTCCAATTTCTTCCCCACTTTAGATATCAACAACTCATGCAGCCTCGAGACCTCATGCCCGCCATCTGCCACATCATAGAATGTCTCAATCGTCTTATCCGGTTGTAACGGGGAGTCAGTTTCAGGCCATCTAAGTTGTATTATTCGTAGTAAGCACGTGCGTGTTATGTGCTGGCCTGGATGTATTCCCGCCTCCTCCATCAAGTCCCAGAATCCTTTCAGAACGCCCGCGTGAACCAGGTCCCCCACCGTGGCTACCCCATTAGGTTCCCAATATTTCCAGAAACTCAACTGCAATTGGTCACTCACTCCTTCCAGCGTCACCAATGGGATATGTGAGGAATATGGCATCCCGCCCCCACATCAAGTGACAGGCCCTACGCCACTTCACACACCCCAATCTAACTAACCTGGGTAAACCAACTGTGCGAGAGTTCGCCATCCATATAATTTCCTTCAGGAAAAACTGTGCCCCTGTAGTGTGTAACAAGTGTGACTCGTATGTTTGCTGATCCGACAACCACTTGGCTACAAATTGCAATTGACTGGCAACAAAGTACACCTCAAATTTGGGCAGCCTAATCCCCCCAGCGACGTACGCATTCTGAAATTTCAAAAGTGCCACTATGCATCTTGTATTGTGCCACAGGAAGTCCCTACATATACTATGAAGTTTACTGAAAAACGATCTTGGGATAGCGAACAGGATATTTGTGAAAAGGTGAAGTAGCCTTGGGAGCACCACCATTTTCAGCACCGCTGCTTGACCCATCATGGATAGCGCTAGTCTAGCCCAGAACAATATGGAGTTTTCAATATCTTGCAGTGCCCACATAGTGTTGTGCATGTACTCCAGCTGTGAATCGTGATAAATGTTCACTCTCAAATAACGTACTTACGTCCCATTTTATCGGTAACACCGGTAGTCGACTCGCTGGCTTCCCCACATACTCCCCTAACGGAAACAGACTCGATTTTTGTGGGCTTATTGTTATGCCCGACAGGGCAGCATATCGCTCCATTATGTCTACAATATATTGCAGATTCGTCTCTGGGTGTTGCTAGTGAACTAACATGGCATCACATACAGTGATATCAGATGTCTCCCACCCAGCGTTTTGATCCCTGCTTCTCTGTATTTGTCCCACAGATAAATTGCCAGCGGCTCTAATCCCAATATGAATAGGAAACCCTTGTCTCGTGCCTTTACTAAATTGCCATTGGTCTGAGATTATTGTTCCGGTCTTCACCCTGGCTGTGGGTTCGTTATACAGTACTCGTACCGACTTGACATATGTTGAGCCCATACCAAATGCTTCCAGTACCGCCACTAGCCATGGCCATCTGACCGAATCAAATGCCTTGACTGCATCTAGTGATGCCACCACAGAATATTGGGTAGCCCCTTGAGTACAGTCTATCACATGGTGCAATCTACGCAAGTTGTTAGTAATATTCCTGTGTAGGACATATCCTGTTTGAACTGAATGTATAAGCTTGGCTATGATCGGCCTGAGTCTGAGTGCCATCACCGCCGTAAGTATCTTCCCATCCTGATTCAACAACGACAGGGGCCTATATGAGCTACACTGTGTGTCTGGCTTGTTTGGTTTCAACAGGGGGACTATCAGCGATTCTCTTAATGATCTAGGCAACCTGACAGTTCTTAGTGATTCATTAAGCATTCCCAGCGGCAGGAGATCATTCTTATATTCTTTATAGAATTCACTTGGGAACCCATCCGCCCCTGGGGCTTTGCCCGTCGGCAGCTCCCTGATCACCCCCTCTAGTTCCTCAATCATAATGGGGACTTCTAAACTGTCCCGGTCTTCCGTACGCAGCTTGGGCAATCAAATCTCGGACAGAGCTTCCCGTATCTCCTCTTCGTCACTCCCTGAGGTCTCCTCATACAATCTTTTATACTATTCATGAAAATATGTATTAACTCCTTCCTGTGATTCATGCATTTCTCTGCCTATTCCCAGCACCGCCTCAATCGATTCTCGCTTGGTCTCGCTTTTGTGTAGGCAAGCCAACAATCATGCTGGTTTGTCCCATTCCGCATGCTGTCTTTCAATATATCATTTGTAACTCACGTTACTCCGCCTGTCCCAATGCTCCTGGCCTTCCTGTTGTAGTTGGACCACTTCCTGTGCCTCCGCTGGTGACCCCTCCCCTTTTTGCGCTGTAGCTTCCAACTTGTTTTCCACCTTTCGCAAATCCCATAAGATAACATCCTGCATCCCTTCTGACTGTGACATGGCAAACCCCTTCACCACCACTTTAAACGGCTCCCACAGAGTACCCGCCGACGCCACACTGCCCGTGTTAGACTCAAAATATTCTCTCACCTCCTTCCTTAAATTCTCCCTAAACCCGGTGTCCTTAAGTGCCTGCATTCTGAGTCTCTAGGTGGGAATACTGGCTTGCGGGGGCAAAAATTGCCATGTGACCACCAAAGGAGCATGGTCCTAGAGGAACCTAGCCTTGTATTCCACCCCTGTGAACTCACCCAATCGCTCACTTCCCACACACACATAATCTAGCCTGGTATACAGATTTGTAGGTGCATTATAGTGGGAGAATCCTCGTTCTTGCTGGTGTAGCATTCACCACACATCTTCCAGCTTAAACGTGTGTAGCAACGTGTTCAAAACCTTTGCTGCCGGGGCTGGGCGGTCAAATTTCTCGTCCGACCTGTCCAGCACCGGATTCAGCACACAATTAAAATCACCTCCCCACACCAGTGTCTCTTCTCTGTATGGGCTTATTTTAGGATATAAGGACCTGAAATATGCTGCTGTATCTTGATTCAGAGCATATGTGTTAATCATGCATATTTCTCTATTTTCCACCCGCCCCTGCAATATGGCCATCCTACCATCTGTATCTAGGTAGGTATGGGAAACCCTGAACAGGACAGTCGGTGGCACCCATTTCAGTACCCCCCTGGCATACGCTGAGCATGTGGAGCCCAGAGTCACCTCTCCCCACTTCCGTGCCAAGGTATCTTGTCTGTCTTTGGTTAAGTGTGTCTCCTGCAATAGGGCTATATCTATCTTCTGGCATTTCAAATATGCCATTATTCTGTTCCTTTTAATGTAGCTATTCAGCCCCCTGACGTTCCATGTTGCAATCCTAAATTCACCCATCTTTATAGTCAGCCATCGTCCTTTTCCTGTTGCCTCCTCCTCCTCCCTTCCTCAGAAGCACTCGTCCATAGGCCAACCCCGTTGTAGCTACCCCAACACCCCCACCCACCTGTTCCCCAACATTTCCCCACACCCGCCCAGCTTCAATCCTGAGGCTCAGGCATCCCTGCATCTCGCCCCGAATCCCGCTTGCCTGGAATACGGAGTGCAACGGGTGGATACTAAGCTACTAGTACCCCTCCTAACCTACTCTAATGGGGGTGATAATGCAGTTCTAGTGTCGTCCCATTATGGGGACATCGGTGCTCCTGCATTTAGCTAATCATAAAATACTATGCTCTAAATGTAGTCCCTTCAACACCCATAGTCTCAAGTCAATTCCCACATAGAGTACCTTGGGAGCACAGTTCATTTGTCTCTCCTGCTCTTTGCCTGGTCCTCTGCTTCCGCCGGGAAATTCTAAGTGTCCATCCAGGTATTCACATCCCCCGGGGTGTCGAAAAAACCTGCTCTGTCCTTGTGTAACACCTTCATCTTTGCCGGGTACAGCAACATGTACTTTAAGCCAGCCGTGCGCAGCCTCTTCTTAACCGACACATAGTTGAATCTTTGTTTCTGCACTAGGAAGGTGTAATATGGGTACGCTGTGATATTCGCTGATGCTCTGCTTATCATTCCTCCTTTCAGAAAATGTTCCAAGATCTTCTCCCTGTCTTTTTTAAAATGTTTTATTAACAAACAATACAAACCAAACTTGCAGTACATAAGTAACATTTCAATTATACATCGCTTGATTTTGTTCACCGCTTCCCATATCCAACCCCCTGTTACAAGCCCACTTCCTCTAATGCTCTATTCCCGCGTCTTGCGCCAGGTGTTCTCTTCCATAGGTTCCATTGGGTCTAGCATTGACCCAAATAATTCTGCTATTAATGATTTCCATGCCATCAGGGTCTCAGTCTCCTCCTCCCCGCCTACATTGCTAGTTTCCTGCCATACCATAGTTTCTGCCTCCGCCCATTTCTGCAAATCCTTCCACCATACCTCCACTCGTGGTTTGTGGCATGTCTTCCATCTCATAGCAATCCTTCTCTTTGCAAGTGCATATGCCAGGTCCTTTAGTTTGCTCACATGCTTAAGTTTCTGTGGCCGAGGGAACCCCCCTAACAAGCAGGCCCACACAGTATCCACCACGATCTTAATACCTCTTTCTGCTATCTTGTGTGCCACTTCGCTCCAGAAGCGCTCAATAACCGGGCATGACCAAAACATATGCACCATGCCACATTCTCTTCATCACACTTAGGGCATGCTTGCCGTCCTGCATTTTTAAACCTAGATATCCTTTGGGGTGTCATATACGCTCTATGCGTGATATACAGCTATATCTGCTTTAGTCTAGCATTCCTCGACACCTTCCTATGATACCCCTGGTCTCGTTCCCACATCCCATCGTCCATCGGGGCGCCCACTTCTCCTTCCCATTCTTGTCTCAATTGTAATACTTCCTTCCCCACTTTGGACGTCACCATTTCGTATATTCTAGATATCTCGTGCCCCCCCTCTGCTATGTCATATATTAAGTCTATAGTAGCATCTGGTTCTTCCTCCAGTACCAATTCAGGCCAAGTTTTCTTAATTCTCTGCACCAGTCTATGGTACGTGATATACTGGCCTGTATGTAACCCGGTTTCCTCCCTCAACATCGCGAAATCTATTATGGTCCCCTCTTGCCATATATCTCCCATGGTCGCTATCCAAACCGGTTCCCAATGGTTTCTGATTATCACCCGTAATTGCTTCTCCCCACCCGCTAGTGCTACTAATGGTACTTGAGTGGAACACGGGGACGGGTTCTCCATCATTTGGCAGGCCCTATGCCACATCCTCCATCCAAGCACCTTCATCTTGGGACGCCCCTCCACCTCTGCCCTGGGCAACCACATCATTTCCCTTAAGTAAAATGGGGCGCAATCCTCACTAAACAACCTGGATTCCGAGGTGCTCTCCTCAGAGAGCCATTTGGCCACGTATTGCAGTTGGCCTGCTACATAGTAGACTTCATAATTAGGCAGTTTGATACCCTCTCTCTCATAAAAATGCTGTAGCTTCCAGAGAGCCACTCTGTTCCGTGTACCCTGCCACAGGAAGTCCCTACAAATGCTGCCCAATCTGGTGAACAACTTCTTTGGTATACAATGCGGGATGTTCCCAAAGTAGTGTAGAAGCCTAGGCAGGACCACCATATTCAACATCGCCCCACGCCCCATCATTGCTAAAGGCAGCTTTACCCAAAACCTCATACAATTTTTGATTTTCTTAATGGCTACCTCAGTGTTGCACCTATGCTCTTCTTCCACTGTGTGGTATATATCTATCCCTAGATAGCGAAATGTGCCAACCACCCATGGGATCTGTAACACCGGCAGTTGTATCAAGGGATCCCTTTATATACGCCTAATGGGAACATGCTGGACTTCTGAGGGTTCACTGATATATCTGACATCACCGCATATCTTTCCATAACCTCCAAGATATATTGGAGGTTTTCCTCCGGGTGTCGCAGATACAACAGCACTTCGTCTGCATATAAGGATATCAGGTGTCGTTCACTCCCTACCGCGATGCCTATCGTATCATACTGTTGCCTCAGGTAGATCGCTAAGGGTTCCAGAGCCAATATATAGAGCATAGGGGACCACGGGCAACCTTGTCTGGTGCCCCTACGGAGTTGCCACCTTTCCGATATCACTGCTCCTGTTTTAACTCTGGCTAGCGGTTCACTGTATAACATTTTGGCCCACTGTAAGTATCCAGGACCCATCCCATAGCCAGCCAAGGCCGCCAGCAACCATGGACATTTGACCGAGTCGAAGGCCTTCATTGCGTCTAGTGACACAATTGCCAGTTCACCATCATTCTCGTTTCCATATTCGATGACTCTATGGAGCCTTCTGAGATTATTAGATATATTCCTATTAGGGACATAGCCTATCTGGTCCGGATGTATTCTCCCTGTCTTTATAGTTCAGTATCTTGGAGATGATTGGTCGAAGTGGGGCACCAGCTAATGGTCTTCTCGTCAGAGCCCTGTCTGCTCTTTCAACTGTGAATCCCTGGGTGAGAGACCCTGCCCCTATTTCTTGTAGGAACATGTTTTCCACAAAGTTTTTCAGATCTGCACCATCCTCCCCTTCTCAAAGCCCAGTGATGCGTACGTTATTTATGCGGGCCCGGCCCTCCGCCTCTTCGGCCCTGTTCTCTAAGTTGCGCACCTGTTGTAGCATGGACACATCTTGGGTGTTTGTGTTGCAGCTGTTTTTATTAGCCTTCACCTCCTGATCCAGCACTCCTGTGCGTTCTGCCAATGCCCTGACGTCTTGCCTTAGGAGGTTCACATCGATACTGACTACGTCAATCTTAAATTCCAGTGACGATTTCAGCACCACTATGGTCTCCAGGATTTGTTGGTCACTCCGCCCGGGGGCACAGTTTTCCTGTGTATCTTGCTCCATAGTCCTTGCTCCCTCCTTCTGTGCCGGTTTGGCAAATGTGTCCATTGATGATCGTTTCACTTTGGACTCAGTTGGTTTTGACTCCATTGCAGCTCCTTGGCGATGTTTCGTGTCGCAGTCTATTTGGCCCACTGTTTGTCTATGGGGTGACCGCGGCCCACAGATTCTGCACTTGCATGTTCCTGTCTAGCCCTTGTGCGCCGTATCAGGTGCAAGGCTTCCTTTCTACTTACAGCCAGCTCATGTGACCAGCAGTCATGCAGGTCTTCCCTATGTTCTGGGATGATATGAGCAGTGCTGAGGCCTCCATCTAATGCTACTTATAGTGTTCCTGCATACCAATTTATCCAGGCAGTCACTCTCAATGATCCCGAGTGCCCCTGCAGAGGTCACCTGTGGAATTTGACTCCTTGCTCCTCATATGCGGGTGCAATTGCTGACTGGTCATCCGCCTATGTTGACCTGTGTTATTTCTCCAGTTCGTTTGGCCTCTGACCCGGTGTAGTGCACAATCCTTGTTGCCCAAGGTACATCAGACTGGCGTGTCCATGTGCTTTGATCAATTTCACCCCAGCTGTACTCCTTTCGGCTTCCAACAGTGGCTCTTAGCACATGATGTAGCTGTGTAGGCCTTCCGCGTAAGATCTTGTTGTGCAGGAGAACGCGGTGTCTCTTTCAGGGTACAGTCCATCCGATTGCTCCTAATCGTATTTATTTCCGCTTCCACTCGAACATTCGTCAACATTTGCCATGGTGCTGCTACTTTGTATTTCACATGTAGCTGATCTGTAGATGCAGCTCTGTTGGGTTTCTATGGCTCTGCTGCGTTCTTCAGCAATGGGCTTCTCCCGCTCCTGTTGTTAGAAAGCCTGGTACAGATGCTGTGCCTGCTTAGACCGTCTTTGCGTACCTTCCTTGTCCGTTACAAACGTACACTTCTGCTACGGTGCTTGCGGGGCTTCGGATGCTTTCTCACGCCTTCGAGCACTGCAGACTTATTATTCGCTTCCACTCCTTTAGGCAATTTCAACCATCCGTCACGCATAGCAGCCCGTCTGTTCAACAGACACACTGCGTTCTCTACTGTGTTCCGTCGGCCGGACCCTTTGTCCTCAGCAATTTTCCATTTTGTTTTACACCTCCACGGGATGTCATGACCTTGTTTCAGCTCCGTATATCCAAACCATGGTACGTTATTCCTTGGAAATAAGCTTGCTGTATTCCACACTTGTTCATGCATCCATAGTGTTGATTGTGCACATCCCGGACAATTCAGTGCATCTTTTTTTTTCCCTGGATCATTCAGGATCTGCATGATCTCCTCGGGACCCTGTCCTATCACATGGCTTCTTAGCCACCCCCCTCCTGCCACACATCCATGCTTATGGAAGTGAGCTGTTGCATCATACTAGCTAGCCAGGTCTCCTGCTCCTGCTCTGCCCATTCCCCTCTAATGAAATCGTTTGGACAGAAGGTGCTGCCTAGCTATGTTAATTTCCATGGTGCTCATTATGAAGAGTGTTCTTCCTTGGGTTTATTGTTACACTACTTTATTTTGAGACACAGGCCTTAACATTGTGAACTGGATGGACCCCAGCCGGCCCATAAGACTGGGGGTCTCCAAACAGCCCTTTAAGATGAGTAGCAGTACCCTCGAGTTAGATATGGATGCAGATTTGTACTCTCGAATCAAATAATAATGACAACTCAATAGTTTGACAAAGGGAGTCAGTTTAATGACAAGTATAGAAAACAGAGAGTTCAATGAACATCAGCAACCGCTCGATCTTCCTTCTCGCTTCAACTCCAACTAATTTCAGAAGACAACATCATTTATACCAAATACTCGTCATCATTGACGTGTAATCTTAAAAACCTAACATGCAACTCGATTGGTTATAAGAAGGTAACTTTAATATAGGTACTATATCTGTATATGGTAATGGGGAAAGCGGATTGGATAATAATGTCAGGTGGCGCAACTACAACCTTCCTTCAAACTGGCCATTGTAAACGTCACAAAAAAGTATGACCTCCTATTGGCTAAGCTCTCTATAGGAACCTAGATTACATCGTCCACTATGATTGGGTTGGCATTGAGCCCATGTCAGGAATAGAGGATGGGTCAGACGAGGAGTGTTACATTATGCACGATGAAGTGCATTGGAGAGCTGGGGAAGCAAAGACTACATTTCCCAGCAGCATTAGCAGCCGCCTGTAGTCCTGGGTTGCGCGGGAGTTGCCAGCTGTCTCTGATTACTAACAGCTTATTAACCAGCAACCGCACCAGACAGGTGCAGCTTATTTTGGTTTGCTAGGCGTTATGCTGTCGGAGGAAGCAGGAGTTCGGGGTGCGCCCAGCGCCCTGTTATGCTGACGGTTGGAGGACTAGCGTTTTCGGCAGGAGGACAGACACGCTGCCGGCTCGCCCCTTTCTGCAGAAATTCTCATCGTCCCGGTAGTCCCGTGGGGCTCCCGGACTAAAGATAAGTACAGGAGGGAACTGTGATATACTACAGTCCTTGACAGACAGACTAATGCATTGCCATGGCAGTCTAGGGAGATGGTTGGGTTATAATCACCCTTGACGGAACTTGTGTAATTACGAACATTCGACTGCAAAGGGGCCAGTACCATGAGCCATTGTTGATTAAAATACAATAGTTCCTGGAATCAGGAAGTTATGTGTGTTAGCAAAACTAGTGCTGTTAACTAGAGTCTGCTACTACATGTGTTTTACGTTCTGTTACATGTCGCTTATGCTTGCCCAAGGGGCCATGTGTGTGTTTTATCATGCTGGGAAACTTTGTTTGCTTCATCTCGCTTATGGCAAAGTGTTCGTGATGTGTTCATGTTGAATTTCCATATACATGTATTAGGCAGGATTAGGAGGCAGGTTGATTAGGAAATATTTGGATTATGTGTGTATGTGTTAGTTCTACAGGTATCACGTATCTGAATATGTATGGAATATGTATGACAGGGTTGTATAGGTCAAGTTTTACCCTGTGTTTCCCCAGTCCTATCCAAACTAGGTATTTCCTTACCCTCTTTCCGGTGTTCCTCATTCCCCAACCCTATCCACAACCTCTCCCTAACCCTTCTTCCCCCCATTGGCTGCCATGTGTTGTCCTGTGTATATCTATATCAGGTACCTGTGCCAACCACGGTGGCAGGGGTCGACTTATTCGGCTTCTGTGGTTCGGGAGAGAGTGTCGAACTCTCTTCCCTTACAAAGTGTGATTGTGACATAATAAGCCGCCCCCATATTGGGATACTCACAACCACCCAAGCCAAATGGAAGCGACTCCTCTGCCTTTGGCCGCTGTGCTAAAGGTTCTGCAAGAGATTCAGGTGGAATTAGCTCAGGCCAGGCAAGAAACTGTTACGTTAAAGGCTCAAGTCCAGAATGTAGTAGCTCAAGGGACTCCATTGGAAGGGATTAGTGCGAATCCTGCAATGGGGGCATCTACTAGTAGAAATTCCACGGTAATTGTTCAGCCTCCCAGTAGTGTACCGTTGGCAGCTCCCGAACGGTTTTCGGGGGATCCTCGGAAATATATGATGTTTATCACTCAATGTAGACTCAATTTTTTGTGTAAACCTACAGCGTTTGAGACCGTTCAGGCTAGAACAGCTTTTGTAATCTCATATTTGACAGGAGATGCGGCAGCTTGGGCTATGACACTGGTTCAAAAGGACGATCCATTGTTGTACAATTGGGATGGGTTTTTGGCTGAGTTTGGCAGATTGTTCAATAGGCGAGAAGTATCACTCGCACAAGATAAGGAGTTACTAGGATTACGACAGGGATCACGCGATCTGGTAACATGCGTGACACAGTTCAATAGATTGGTGATTGAGACCGATTGGCCAGAAGCAAAACAAACAGTGCTCTTTTATCTGGGTCTACGGGAGGAGTTGAAAGATGCAATTGCGCAGGTAGAGCCTCAACCAAGTAATTGTACGGCCATGATAGATCTTGCATTACGGTTAGATCATCGAATGAGTGAAAGAAAAGGAGACAAGAAAAGACTGGATCCAGTACCTTTTGTAAGATTAGATCGGAGTAGAGGTAGAAGGGCTAGTGAGGTGGAACCAATGCAGATTGGAATTATAAGAGGACCGTTGTCTGCTGCCGAAAAGGAGCTATGGAAAACTAACAATTTGTGTCTATATTGTGGGCAGTCAGGTCATTTTATTCGCACATGCCCCAATACTCCACAGAAGATGGCTGGGGAGAGCGGAGCAAGAAGGAAGCAGTAAAAGAGATGGGCCGGCCTTAGGGGAAACAAAGGTGACAGGTCCGATGGAATCAAGGTTCCCGAGGTAGGTGGCAAATACCGTAGGGAGAAAGACATCCCATTTATACATTTTAGTGACTCTATTTTTTGCCATGACCAAGCAGGTGGTGTGGGCGATGGTGTATTCAGGGGCCACTGGTAACTTTGTCGATATTACATTGGCGGAGCAGTTGGGATTGCCTGTACAGGACAAGCAACGGGTGGAAGGGGTACAGTCTGTAGATGGGTCTCCCTTAGTGTCTGGACTCATACGGAAACAGACGGAAGTCTTGCAGATGGTATGTGAGTCAGGTCACAGTGAAGAGATCACTTTCGATTTGATAGCGGCTCCTCAGTTTAGTGTAATTTTGGGAATGCCTTGGTTAATACAACACAATCCAAGGATTGACTGGGAAAAACAGATTGGGCCTCATTACGAGTAGCCCGGTAAAAGCGGGTTCATAACCGGCATGCCGGAATGAGCGGGTCCGTGCTCGTATGAACCCGCTAATAGCGGATGATTACGAGTGCGTGATCACGCGCGTTCCCCCATGCCGGTAGTGGCAATACCGCCATGCCGCTAAAGAGCCTCCAACTCCCCTATACCGGCATCGCGGGACCCGCCCATAGTGGTACCGCCTCATACCAACCCCTAAATACCGGCACAGTAATACCGGCATGGTAATACCGTGGTCGCAAAAAACGGACCCGGAAATTACGTCATCACGCAGGAACGGGAAATGGGCTGGCGGCCATCTTTAAAAACACAATCCATTGCCATCCTCCCCAACCACCAGTCCTTTTGTGTTGTGCTGTGGCAGAAAAGAACCAACCAGGAAGGCGACCCCCAGGAAGCGCAAACAACGTTTTTCAGATGCTGAACTTATTATGCTCGCTGACACCCTGGTCCAGCATGCGGACACCATCAGGAGCACTGACATGAAGCATGCGGCCCAGACCAAAAAGAAGGAAGTCTGGCAGGAGGTCGCACAGAGGGTGTTGGGAGTGGGAACCACCCCAAGGAGTGTGCGCGACTGTTGCAAGCAGAGGGATGACCTCCGTCTCAGGGTGAGGAAGATCCTGGCAGAGAAGAGGAGGGCCGCCATGGCGACAGGTGGGGGCCCACATTCACCAGTGAAGTTGACGCCATGGGAGGAGATAGCCAGTACCTTTATAGATCCCAAGTCCATAGACGGAATTGGAGACCAGGAGGTGGGCGCCGCATCATTCACAGAAGAAGGTGAGTGACCCATCACATCCCTGTAGGCTAAACCATAATGTGGCACAAGTGACGTGGAAGTGAGACTAGGCAAGGCAATACATGTCCCAGGCCCACATCAACATATCCAGTCAAGAATGTGTGCCACAGCCTGCTACACACAAATGCATGCTGAGTGCCAATCCCAATCCCAACACAAGTGCAACATGACTCAACCGTACCCATGTAACTCACCACACAGACACCATACCAATGCCATGCCACCAGCCATGCATTGATTGCCCACATGCCCCCTCAGACCACCAAATGCCACACCCCTGTGATAATTCGATGCATGAATGTATGAAAATATCACAGCGTAATAGATTATCGCTGCCATGTGACACCATCACTGATGACCTGCATCTCTTCTATCCCCCAGGCACCGATGAGGAAGATGGCAGGCAGGACAGGGGTGCAAGTGCATCCACTTCACGTCAAGGGACCATGGCCACCGCCACCCCCAGCCCCAGAAACTGCCCAGAGCAACAGGCAGTGTGCCACACCGGGCAGAAACACAGCAGGAAACACCTGCAGCCAGAGTCCAGCAGCAGCCACCCACAACAGTGGGAGGCATTTCCATTCCCGCTCCGCCAACCACAGCGGATGTTGTGGATGCTGAGGTGGAGAATGAGGGTGACACAGTCATGCCCGCCACACCCACCCCAAGCCCCATTACCAGCCTCCCCCCCTACAGAGGCCAAGAGCATCGACAATCCCTGCCTCCACAACTCGGACCTTGGAGAGTCAGACATTTACCTCTTTGAGGAGGACTGTTCCCTGGACGTGGGCCCCACGCAAGTGCCATCCACCACCCTGCTTACCACCACCCTGCCTACCACCACCCCGGCCACCAGCACTTCTTCAGCCAATGACTCCTTCGAGGCTCGCCTGTCAAGGGTTGAGGCACGACAGGAGTCGATGCTTGAACTAATGCGGCAACAAATAGCCGATGGTAATGACTCCATGAGGGCCATTGCCACAGCCATCGCTGCCAACACTGCTGCTGTTGAGGCATCCACAACTGCCATGAGGGAGTGTCTGGGGGCACCTACGCAAGCCCTGCTTGCAAACCTGCCTCAAATGCAGCTCCCACACCTTGGGGCAGGCATGGGACCGGCCACCGACACCTCCACTGCCACAACCCCTTCGACCTCAGCCCAATCAAGCCCTGTGCGGATGACGCGGAGGAGTGCACGGCGCTTGGACATGGCACCTCTGGATCCCAAAATAGCAAAAAAGTAGAGTGGGCAGACAATGCCATTGGACAAATGGACGTTGGTCAAGGGAAGAGTGTTTGGTGTACATATGGGGACATTTGGGGTTTGTAGGGTGGGTGAGGGAGTTCACTGGGGTATTTTTGGGGTTTGTAGGGTGGGTGAGGGAGTTCACTGGGGGTTGTGAGGGGAATATGTTTACATTATCACGTGTCTGAAAAATACACCCGCTGTGTGCAAGAAAATCATTGCCTGGACATACTTCTTTTTGTGCATGTACATTTAATGTGTGATGGTGTACAGTGGCGCACTTCTAACAAAACAAGTGTGCATGTCCACATGCAGCCAGTGTGTCACTGGCACATTACTTTCAAGGTCCCTGTGTTTCAAAAGTATTCGTCAATTAGTGCTTGGAGTGGCCATCCCGTGCATCATGTGCTGGCAGGAGGGCTCCTTCGCCTCCGTCTCCATCCCCTTCATCCTCACCCGGCCTATGCATGTCAATGTCAGGTGGCAGTGGTACATTCCTCCGGACGCACATGTTATGCAGCATGACACAGGCCATGGTGATCTTTGCCACCTTTTCAGGCCTATATAGGAGTGCCCCACCAGACCTGCTTAGGCAGCGGAACCGCGCCTCCAACAGGCCAAAGGTCTGCTCAATCACAACACGGGTACAAGTGTGCACACGATTGTACTCCTCTTCATGGCTGTTCTGTGGGTTCCGCACAGGGGTAAGTAGCCACGGCCTCAAGGGATATCCTCCATGATATGATATGATATGATATGATATGGCATGGCATTTGTAACACGCCTATACACAAGTGTTTCAAGGCACAAGGCAGGGAGGGGGGAACAAAGGGAAGACAGGCAACGATCCTACTAGGCCAGGTGTCATTCAGATCACGCAAGTGCAAGGGTAGAGGGGAAAGGAAAAGTACAAGGGGAAAGGGAGAGGGGAAGTGCAGTACAGGGGTAAAAGAAAAACCAAGATAAATAATACGTGCCAGCTGGTGGCAAGTGCAAGGTGAGTGCAGACAAGTGCTGGGAAGGGGGCTGTAGGGATACAGAGACAGTCCCACAGTGCAGGGTTGCCAGGGAGGCAGTGCAAGGGGAGAGTGGCTGGGCCAAGGACAGAGATCGGTGAGAGTGGCCCAGTTGCAGAATCAGTGCAGTTTCAGTAAGGAATTTAGCAGGGGAGAGGGGGAGAGAAAGCAGAAGCAAAGAGGAAGGTTTTGAGGTGCTTCCAGAACCGGAGATGGTTCTCCTCAAGTTTCAGGGATGCAGGAAGGCTGTTCCAGAGGGAGGCCCCTGCCGCGGAGAGAGATCTACCCCCAACTCGTTGTTCCATCACCTGCAAGCAGATACAAATAGGGGTGTGTCACTCTGAACTGCCACCTTCAGGGAGCACAGTCATGGCAGCAGCTATTTGGTGTGGGCATGCACATGTCTCTGTACGTGTACAAAATAGTCACCTAGATGCAATGTATACTCTAATGAGGTGTGGTACACTGGGTGGGGTTAAATAGATGATGCAGGGTGTAATCATGCATGCTGAGGCAGATGTGCTGTGGTAGTGCAACAATCTTTAGCCTCCAATTAAGCTGTATATTCTTTACTATGCATGGTCACGCTAGCCGCATTGCCACAGTTGCCATCCTATTCAGTCATGCATTGCTTGCCCTCACCATGGTGGCTTGGTTGTGCCTCTTACTTGTTGTCATCCATATGCATTATTTGTGATATGTGGCCCAGTGATGTGTCATGTTCCGTTTGGCTGGTTCAGGTGAGGAGTGTTTAGCTCTGCATGCATTCTCCACTCACTGGCTATTGCCACCCAGGTGCACTATCCCCCCTCCTTTCCCACCCTGGTGAACTATCCCCCCCCACTTTCCCACCCAGGTACAGTAGGCCCCCCCTTCTGCATCCGCACACATCAGTACCCCACAGCACGGCCATGGGACAGTTGTGCAACTCACCAAGCAGCCAGGCACGTGGTCCAGCATGTCGCTCCATGTGACGGGGTAGCGTGGAGTTGCGCAGTACCATGGCATCATGTGTGGATCCAGGAAATCGGGCGCAACAATGGGTGATGATCTTGCTCGAGTCACATACCATTTGCACATTGATGGAGTGGTATAGCTTACGATTGCGGTACACCGCCTCTATGGCATGGGGGACTACCAATTCCACATGGGTGCAGTCGATGGCACCAACACAATTGGGCATGCCTGCCGGTGCATGGAAGCCTACTTTGGTTTTGGCTATCTCCTGGGCAGTCCGTGGTAGGGATATGTGGGTGCTTGCGTGCCTCAGGAGGGCATCCAGCACTTGGTTCAGCATGCATGAAAATTGTGGTTGTGAATTCCATGCAGCTGGCCCACTGTGTGTTGGTAGGTGCGTGTGGCCAGGAAGTGTAGCACCACCTTTAGTAGTGGGGGGATGGCAGTGCGTATTTCTATGTGGTTGGCAATGTCGTTCTGTATCATGTCCACTTTGGTGGTGATGGGGTCAGGGTCCAACCGGTACAGGGTGTGGATCTGCTCAGGAGTTAAGTTGAATGAGCTGGGTCTGGTGCGAGGGATTGGTGGCTGCCTACGAGGCAATGGTGGCTGCGCTGGTGGTAATTGCTGGGCCTGTCTCACCCTCCTTCTCCTCCTGCGTCTCCTCTGTGCTGCCTGTTGTTGCTGCTGTAGTTGTTGTTGCTGTTGTTGCTGTAGTTGTAGCAGTATAGGCATGTCCTGCAGCGCCATGATTGCAACTGCTAGTGGTAGCATTTTGGTGTAGGAAGGGGTGTGGTGTGCTCCTTTTGTACTGGGCAAGTCTACATTGCCTCCACCTGTGGGGGTGGGGTGTGGTGTGTGTGTGTGTGCTCAGTTTATACTGGCACAGCCTCCATTGACTCCAAATGTGGGGATTGTGTGCACCTGTGGCAGCTGCCTTGTATCCTGATTACTGTTTTTCGCGTGTGGTCGCGATGCCTGTATGGCCGGCATTGTGCAGCCCGTGATTACCAGCTTCAGGATGCCTGTATTTGCATGTCTGCGTAGGTTGGGATTTCCCCCTATTACCAGCATGCCGGTATTTGCTCTCCCTGAAGGGGCGCGTGTACGCGCCTATGCCGCTAATACTGGGTTTGCGGGTTGGAATGCAACGGGACGGTAAACGATGCCGGTATTACCATACCGTCATCATTTTTGTCTTACCGGCAAACCTCGTAGTGAGGCCCCTAGTGTTGTTTGAGGAGAAGGGGTGTCAGTCCCATATGGTATCAAAGGTGAGTCCTGCGGCTTTGTTAGCAGTTAAGGGCCAAGTAGATCAGGTGGTGGGAGCTGTAGGACCAGTAATTCCTCTGCAGTACCAGGAATTTAGCAAGGTATTTGATAAGAGAGGGGCGGAAAAGTTACCGCCACACCAATCCTTTGATTGTGTGATTGAATTAGAGACAGTGGCTAAGTTGCCTTGCAGTCAGATTTACGCCCTTACTGAAAAGGAATATCAATACCTAAGAGAGTATCTGGATGAGATGCTGGAGAAAGGGTTTATTAGGCATTCTACCTCCCCTGTATCATCGCCATTGTTTTTTGTCCCTAAAAAAAGGAGGGAACATTGCGAACGTGCATTGATTACCGGGTCTTAAATAAGGTCACAGTGAAAAATAGGTTTCCTTTACCGTTAATTTTAGTTTTGTTAGATCAGGTGAGGTCAGCTACAATTTATACCGAGTTGGACTTAAGGGGAGCATATCATTTGATAAGAGTGAAAGAGGGTGATGAGTGGAAGACTGCATTCTGTACCAAGTTTGGTTTGTTTGAGTATCTTGTCATGCCTTTCGGATTGTGCAATGCTCCAGCGGCATTACAGTTTTTCATGCAGGAAGTATTGAGAGATTTCCTTGATGTGTTTGTTATTGTCTATATAGACGACATTTTGATTTATTCATCTTCTCAGGAGCAACATGTAAAAGATGTAGGGGCAGTGCTACAGAGGTTGCAGGAGTATCATTTGTGTGTGAAGTTAGAGAAATGTAATTTTCACACGACTCGGGTTGAGTTTTTAGGCTTCATCCTTACACCCGGTGGCATTGTTATGGACCCTAAAAAGGTGAAGGCGGTGACAGAATGGTCCACCCCCAATGCATAAAGGACATACAGTCATTTTTAGGATTTGCCAATGTCTACAGATGTTTCATTAGCAATTTCTCAAAGATAGTAGCCCCGATTACACGGTTACCTAGGAAAGCAGTGCGCTTTGACTGGAATCAAGAGGCAGAGAAAGCATTTCAAGAATTAAAGGCTACATTTACTACTGCTCCGGTCTTGAAACATCCAGATACGGAGAGGCCATTTCAGGTGGAGACTGATGCGAGTAATGTAGCATTAGGAGCCCTTTTGTCACAGAAAAATGAGGAAGGAGTATGGCATCCAGTGGCTTTTTACTCAAGGAAATTATCCAGTTGTGAGCAAAATTATTCCATCACCGACAAGGAATTGTTGGCTATTCGAGCTGCCTTTATTGAGTGGAGGCAATACCTGTTAGGGGCAAGACATCAGGTGGTAGTAGTCACAGATCACAAAAATCTGCAATATTTTAAGACTGCTCAAACACTCAGTCCCAGACAACTTCGCTGGTCCCAGTATTTCAATGAGTTTGACTTTATTGTAACCTTCAGGCCAGGAAGCAAGAATGGGAAGGTGGATGCATTATCTAGACAACAGAATTCAGAGAATGTGGCAGTGGAAGTAAAAGCATGTAAAAGGTCATTGGTACTATTACAAAGAAATTGGTTGATCAAGTGAAGAAAGATCTACCTCCTCCACAAATCCAGAAATCACGAGACAGTCATCCTGCCAGAACAGTGCGGGAGGGGTTGCCTTATTGTAAGGGACAATTGTATTTGCCTACTAAGGAGTAACAACGTAAGGCGTTGTACTGTTGTCATAACTCTCTTTTATCGGGACATTCTGGTAAAAGAAAGATGCAAATTATGTTGGAAAAGTATTTCTGGTGGCCTGAATTAACGAAGGATGTGGGAGTGTTTATGTCAAAATGTGAAACATGTGTGTGCAACAAGACAGACCATGTTAAGAAGAGGGGTTTGTTACAACCGTTACCTACACCAGAGAAATCATGGACTCACATTTCCATGGATTTTATTACCGATCTTCCCCCTGACAATCAGTTTGATACCATCTGGGTGGTGGTAGATTATCTGACTAAGCAAGCCCATTTTATTCCATGCATAGGGATACCGGGGGCAGGCAAATTATCAGAATTATTTCTTCAACATGTGGTGAGATTGCATGGTCTTCCGAAGAGTATTGTATCTGAAAGAGGGCCTCAGTTTACTTCAAGATTTTGGCGTGCTTTCTGTAGGATGTTGGGAATCGAGTGTGCCCTGTCCACAAGTTACCACCCGCAAACAGATGGGCAAATGGAACGGGCAAATCAGACCCTTGAGCAATATTTGAGGTGTTATTTGGGAGATGGCATGGAATCCTGGGTGCAAGCACTATGGTTGGCGGAATTTACATATAATAATACCCAACATGCCTCTTTGGGGATGGCACCTAATGAATGTTTGTATGGCCATGAACAGAACATGATACCGGAACATTTGCCAGAGATGGAACAAATTCCGGTGTTACAGGAGCATACACAGTTGCTTCTTGAGATCAGACAGAAAGCACGTGCAAATCTGGAACGGACTAAAACGGCCTACAAGAAACAAGCGGACAAACAAAGGAGAGCCCCAAGTATCAAGTTGGAGATAGGGTTTGGCTGTCAACAAGGAATTTATCATTGGTGGGGTCGCGTAAGTTCATGCCTCGATTTATTGGACCATATGAGGTAATAAAATGTGTGTCTCCCACAGCAATGAAATTATGTTTGCCAAAAACTTTACCTATACACCCGGTGTTCCATGTGTCTTTACTTAAACCAGCAGCTCCGGGAATGACTATGAAACGACCGCCGGCTGTGATTAGGGAAGGTCAGAAAGAATATGAAGTAAGACGGATCATGGACGCCAGAAGAAGACACAAGAAATTATGGTATTTAATTCAATGGGAAGGTTATGGCCCTGAGGATTGTTCTTGGGAACCTGCAGGAGCTGTGCATGCCCCCAGTTTGGTGAGACAGTTTCATTTGTGCCACCTGGATAAACCTGGCCCTGGGAAGCGCCTTGGGAGAGGAGGTACTGTCAGGAATAGAGGATGGGGCAGACGAGGAGTGTTACATTATGCACGATGAAGTGCATTGGAGAGCTGGGGAAGCAAAGACTACATTTCCCAGCAGCATTAGCAGCCGCCTGTAGTCCTGGGTTGCGCGCGTGTTGCCAGCTGTCTCTGATTACTCACAGCTTATTAACCGGCAACGGCGCCAGACACGTGCGGATTATTTTGGTTTGCCAGGCGTTATGCTGTCGGAGGAAGCAGGAGTTCGGGGTGCGCCCAGCGCACTGTTATGCTGACAGTTGGAGGACTAGCGTTTTCGGTAGGAGGACAGACACGCTGCCGGCTCGCCCCTTTCTGCAGAAGTTCTCATCGTCCGGGTAGTCCCGTGGGGATCCCGGACTAAAGATAAGTACGGGAGGGAACTGTGATATACTACAGTCCTTGACAGACAGATTAATGCATTGCCATGGCGGTCTAGGGAGATGGGTTTATGTCTAGTGGTTGGGTCATAATCACCCTTGATGGAACTTGTGTAATTACGAACGTTCGACTGCAAAGGGGCCATCACCACGAGTCATTGTTGATTAAGATACAACAGTTCCTGGAATCAGGAAGTTATGTGCGTTAGCAAAACTAGTGCTGTTAACTAGAGTCTGCTACTACATGTGTTTTACGTTCTGTTACATGTCACTTATGCTTACCCAAGGGGCCATGTGTGTGTCTTATCATGCTGGGAAACTTCCCATTTGTTTGCTTCATCTCGCTTATGGCAAAATGTTCGTGATGTGTTCATGTTGAATTTCCATTTACATGTATTAGGCAGGATTAGGAGGCAGGTTGATTAGGAAATATTCGCATTATGTGTGTATGTGTTAGTTCTACAGGTATCACGTATCTGAATATGTATGACAGGGTTGCATAGGTCAGGTTTTACCCTGTGTTTCCCCAGTCCTATCCAAACTAGGTATTTCCTTACCCTCTTTCCGGTGTTCCTCATTCCCCAACTCTATCCACAACCTCTACCTAATCCCTCTTCCCCCCATTGGCTGCCACGTGGTGTCCTGTGTATATCTATATCAGGTACCTGTGCCAACCACGGTGGGAGGGGTCGACTCTTCGGCTTCTGTGGTTCGGGAGAGAGTGTCGAACTCTCTTCCCTTACAAAGTGTGATTGTGACAGCCCACACATTCTTTTCCACTTGCGCTTAGCAGCATGCAGAATAATGAGGCCAGGTCCAGGGATTAAGTATGTACCCCAGCTTCCCTCCAATTTATGTTACAGCCATTCATCACCTTAGTGGCCGTTTGTCAATTACTGCCTTGTAGTTTGGCCTTGAGTCTGCCTCTTGGTCTGAGAAAGTTAAGGAGGATGGTACGATAAGGCTCCATGCATAGGTGTGAAAGTCTCATCCCTTTCGGCCTGCCTTGCCACGTCACTAGGACACCGTGAAATAGCCTCTTCTTCGTGCAATTTCGTGTATTTGATTTACTTCTGTCAGTCGTTTACCATCTGCGGCTTATCTCGACCTTGCTGAACAGGAGACTCTTGTTATTCTTCTCTTAAATCGTAGGCATTGCTAGTCTTTTCCAGTCTGACATGACCTTGGCTTGCTTGCATGGTTACCTTCAGCGGGATTTCTCTCCGTCTTTAATTCTTGAATTGTTAGCTGAGGACCTCTCCTCTTGAGACCTTTAGTAACCTCGATTCGATTCTGTTAATGTGTGTAGTCGATTTTCGCTCATCTATAAAGTGCTTTTGAGGTAGATATGTACAGTTGGCGCTTGCTGCAATCTATTTTACTATTAAGCAATAGCAAGCTTTCACAATTTCTTTGCTTCTTGCAGTTCCCTTCGTATGTACATGTTTAAACTGGCTTAATGTCTTCATCGTGCATATGGCATAGGTTTCCTTATCTTGAAATCACCTTCTTTCACCTTAGGCCCAAGATATCACTTATCCATGGCATTTTGTCTCTTTATAGGCATTCTCGGGTTATCATATACCCTCTCTGTGTATCAGTCCGCTCTCTCGTGATGTCACCAGTCATCTTCTTTTAGTATCTTCTTGGCTTCTTTGGGTATTCCATTCTGACAAACCACCCTTTGTCGTGTCTGTGGGTATGGATTTCTCAGTGGGTACCTTGCTGTCCAGGTTTGCTTAGGTGCTGGTACTTCAATAGGTGCTGTTCTTCTGATAGGCACTGGGCAGAGCCCAACTGCGGCTCTCTGCTGGTTTATCTGTTCTTCAAATGTCACATATTTTAGCACGAAAGTTCCTGGCACGTCAAAGGGGGTGGCTGGGGTGCGGCTGAGACTTGGCACTTCTTCTTCACTTCCCCTCTGGGCGATTCATCGATCACTCTTACTTCTTTCCTTGCCTTCACTTCTCTGTCATCCTCTGGATCTGGACATCTAGGTCTGCAGAAATGTTCCTTTGGAGTCCATATCTTTATCATCCTTTATACATCCTGCTGTTCTTATGTGCTTGTCTTTGTTCCATGTCATAAGTTGACATTATCCACTTGGATTGCAATAGATTCATTTTCCCACATATTTTCTATGTTTCTTCGGATGCCAAAACTGTGTCCCTTCTGGTGTATAAATGCTGGCCTTCACAAAGTCTTTTATTTCTTCATCAGTCAGGTCTTTGGGCTTCACTCCTGACTCGACGCCAATCATTATTTTCATCCCTATGCTCTTTTTCGCAGTTTTCTGGCACTGAGAGATTATTATCTTGATAACACAGAATCCAAGCAATATCATCACCAACAGGGCTCCTAGGATCTTGAATGCGTCTGCCATCCATTGCGGAACCCATGAAAACAGTGATCCAAACCAACTGTCATCATCAACCTCGTCAGCTTCATCAATCATCTGATTCTGTAGTTTCGTCAGCATAGTTATGGCTTCTGTTAAGGTTCCATTTTCGTCATCGTGAGATGGTATAAATGTGCAACATGCTTCTCTGATTTTTGCACAAACACCTCCATCCATATCTGTGATCATATCTAACACATATATGTTCTGGAGAGTCATTAGTCAAATCATTCTTAACTCTTCCTTGATTGCATTGAAACCCTTTATCGTTGTGTTGATGGTCTGCAGTAATTCCCATCTGGTTATCTGCAACAATTTGGTATTTGCTCCAACCTGGATTCTTGGCATCAGGATTGTCGTGAAAACTGATGAAGTTAAGCTGAACAACCTATGTTCATATTGGATTGTATCAAAGGCTTCTATCGATTTGGCAGAGAAGTAGTTTTCTCTCTTCATCCTATTTATTAGTTCCACAGATTTCTTCTTTCTCAGGTCAGCATCTGCTTTCAGGAAACTATCAATATTCAGATCACTTCTTGCAATCACCAACGCTAGAACATGGACATTCACCAATGTACATATACCTCCCCAATTCTTCGACAATCTGATATATGCTTTGGAGCCACGTGCCCAATAATGATCCATGATCACTGCTGTTCCATGCATCATTCCTGTAGCATCGAAGATTTGTCACGGTTCTGATTTTCTTGCATTTTTCTCGTACAAATGTTTCTGAAGCATAGTTTGGAATTCTCCAATAGCACTATCTGTAGGGATCCTCCTCTGTCTTCTACCCATGTTAGAAGTCTTGCAAGTCTTGGCCATAATAGTTTGCATATCATCTGTGCATTTTCAATTGTTTCTTTATAGTATCCAATGATCATCCATGCTCTGCAGATCACTATTCCTTTCTCCCATCCTTCTAGAGAAAGCACTGTTCCCCAAATTTGCATTTGACCTCTATCCTTCCATCTTCCATCTCAAGCTTCTTCTGTAGATTTCCCTTTGACGTTCAGCTTTTTGTTCGTTTCTCTTCTGATTTTTGATCGTTTAACTGCAGCCTTCTCATATCTTATCATAATGTTCTTTTTTTTTGCCATTGGTTCTCGTCTTTATGTCTTGGAAATAATCATCTTCATCTGGGTCAGTTGCTTCAGTTGACCATTTGAGTGAAGCATCACTTCCCATGAACTGGCCTCTGGTTGTGCACATTGCTATGTGCGACAGACAGTGTGCTGTCTGCACATCTACTTCAACAGCTACAAAGATTTTTGACTTCCCCATACTGTAAGGTAGGAGTGCACACACAAAGCATTCTTCCTCTGAAGTTCGGCTTCCAACTTCCTTCATGTGTTGGTACCATATGTTCTTTCCCAAGTGGGCTGTGCTGTCCAAGTAATCGTTCAATTCATTATTGTCTTCTTGTGTGCTCCTTCTAATTCTTACGGTATTCCTGTAGTTAGCTATAACCACATCCTTAAACACATCTGTATAGCTTCTTCTGGAGGATTCTCAGGTATCTTCATCAATGATCCAGGCATTTTCGTCGGCATTACTTGAGTAGGAGAAAGTCTGGTAAGTCTTTCTTTATCCCTCTGGTTCATTCTGGTTCGGTTTATGATCATCCATATTGATTCTGCCAGTATCTCAGCACTTGATCGTCTTGCAGGATTTAAGCTTCACCTATTCATCATTGGGTCAGGGTGCTGTCTCCGTTTGTTCATTCTCTAAGGTCTTTTGTTTCTTTAAAAGTTCAGCTTTCTCCATCTGTCTCTCAACTTCTCTTAGTGTGGAACTTCTCATCAGTGTTTGTCCAAGCTGTCCCCATTCTCTGGAATGTGATTCTGAACACCTTGACACTAGACCAGGTGTGTATGTGCTCATTATTTGTGTATGTGTACCTTCCCTCATCCCTTTCTTGGGTTTACTTTGCCGACCCTGTAATGCAATTAATTTGTTACCCATGTTTCGTGTGTGTGTCATTTTTTATCACATCCATCTCAAGTTCAGTCACTCGATCATCTTTTCTAGGAACTGGAATGACTATGTAAGGTCTGGGTACCTTTGTGGGTTGCTTGTGTACATCATTAGGTGTGTGCATGGGAACCTGAATGCTCTGTGCACCAATGAAAAATGCAGTCCTAATCGTCAATGACAGTAATATGATAATGAATACTATGCACATGTAAACAATGCATCTGTAAGTGAGTTTTCAAAATGTGTTCCTTGGAAAATAAGGACATCTCTCCTCACGAGGGGGGGACAACGTTACTGTTCTGGTTTCCCATCTTGATCATTTAAGGAAGCAAAACTAACTTTTTAACACATACTAACACTTGCCTTTTTTATCTGGATTCTACTGTCTCTATTTGCAGATTACAGATGCTAAACTGCTTATCCTTTTTGTCTGAATAATAGACTTTCTCTTGTCTCTGGAAACAGTTCCTTTCCTAAAATGAAAGTTTCAAATGAGACAATAGGTTCAGCAAGTTTTTTAATTTGTGTGTTCAAAATAGACCAATTCCCAGTCAATGGGCCTCATTACAATGAGTGCGGAACCATAATGAACGGTGCCAGTAAGAGACCGGCACCGTTCATTACGGGCCACCCTATTACGAGGTCTGCAGCGGGTCCCAATCTGGAACACCTGGTCAGACCAGGCATCCTTAGCGGGACCCGCTAGCCGACCAGGATGATATCAACGGGCCCGTCATTAACGGGCCCATTGTTAGCATCCTCTACATTCCCATTGAGCCCTGGGAATGGGGATGTACCGGGTCTGGGTCCCGGGAAAGGGAATTACCAGGCCCTCCAAGGTCGGAATGGCCCGGTAATTCCCTATTCCTGGAACCCGGACCCAGTACCAGGTATGGGGGTAGCCATGGCGCTAAAAGTAGCATGGCTACCTCCATACTCGTAATGAGGCCCAATGTCTCTTATCTGTTTTGCTCCGGATAACATGTCGTTACCTGTCACAATAATGAAAATGAAGTCCTTGGCAACACCTTCACGATCTGTCCCTCAAAGGAAAGTTTTGCGATCTTCTCTGGTGATTCTGCTGTTGATTATAAAGTTCGACCTGCATTATAATACCATGCAGGTGCATGCTCATCTGCTCAGAGTTCGCTGGGTCTCTAATGAATGTGAAGACATCAACACTGGAATGTCTCCCCACCAGTTCTGGAAAGTCTCCAAATAATCAAAAAAATAGGTCGCTCGCTAGTCTATCTTCTCGTGACAGGGGCATTTGTCTTGTCCTCGATGAATTCCGTAAGCAAAAGAAACCACTCTGCAATCACTGTGAGCAGCCTCCTTATTGTCTTTTCGTTTTCAGGATCTTGAAGAAACTCTGCTATGGTTGTGATTCTTCCCACCAACGATGGGTATGACCTCAATACTAACTTGAAATAGATCAGTATGTCTTTGGTGAGGTCATTATTGCGTGACCCCATGAGTAAGTCCAAATAAGGCTTCTGTATTGAAAGAGTCAGGATACTGTATTCTTTTCCAATTTACATGTCCTCGATCAAAATCTGACATATCCTTTCTTTTCGAGGCTTCAGTGGTCCTCAGTCCAAAGTCTAAAATCAACAAGCTATTTTTGTGGCTTATATGTGCAATTCTTCTTCTTCACCCTGCAACTAGGATGCATAGAGTGTCCATGGTTGTATGTCCCTTTTTACACTTTATTTTGCTCAAAGGAAGTATCCAAACTTACGCCACACCTTGCACAAATTGTTCCTTGTCTTTTCCTTGCTGATCATGCGTCCTTCTTCCTCATCATGGATCTTGTCTGCACGTGCTGTGGTTCTTCCCCGTCGTCTGTAATCTCTACGCAGTGGGGTGTGGGCAGAGGGTCTTCTCCGATGTATGGCTTGATGTCGCCCAAAAAGATCCATGCTCTTCTTCCCTGTAATTTGACTGCAGAGGGTGTGACATCCTCCACTCGAAAGGGGCTGTTGAAACTTGGCTCGTCCCACCTTTTCCTTGTGTGGTTTCTCACCAGGACTGTGTCCCCAGGGAATATGGGAGGTATATGAAATTTCGGAATTGGATCTGTTGTAGTATCTCCTTCTGTGTTCTGTGCTGCCCTGCACCCTGATTGTCGTCGCTGCAGCTGTCCTGAAATGACAGTAAGACAAGATGTCATGCAATTCAAGTCGTTTTGCATTTCCAATCCTAACATTTCTCCTGTTGGCTAGGCATCACATCTAGCTCTATTTTGAGGTGTCAATGGTGTGCTCATCCTTCCGCCCGTCACGATTTCATGTGGCGTGAGATGATGGTCAGAACCAGGCTGGTTTCTGAGTGCATACAGTGCAAGTGGAAGACAGTGTAGCCATCCCTTCTTCAGAGTAAGCTTCAACTTGGCTATCCTTTCCTTTAACAAGCCTTTGAGCTTCTTGCATATGCTGTTCCCTTGAGGATGATACGCCAAGGAAAACTCTTGCTTTATACCAAGCAACAAGCTAATCTGTTCAACTACTGCATTAACAAAATGAGGACCATTGTCTGAGCTTATGACTTCACACACTCCCCATCTGGGAAACACCTCCCTCACCAAGAATTTGGCTGCACAAGTAGAGTTTGGGTGTGTATATCGACCTGCTTCTATCCATCTAGAGAATGGACACACCACAACAATTAGATACCTATAACTGCTACATACTTGAATCATGTTGACGTAGTCGATATGCAAGTGCTGAAAAGGCCCATTAGGCCTTAGGATAACTCCTCTAATTACACATAGTGTTTGCCCAGCCATGAACTGCTGGCAAATTATACAGTTCACCATAACAAATGCAACGTGTTCTGCCAAGTTCGGTATGAACCAGTCTTCAGCAATCATTGCTGCTAGATTCTCCTTTGTCATGTGCACTGGATAGTGTAACTGTTCCAGTGCTATCTTCAGTAACGCTATAGGCATCACCGGTTAACCAGTGCTATCTTGTCACCACAAGCTCTCAGAGGGGTTTAAAGAACACCCTTGTCGATTCCATAGGTTCTTCTCCTCTTGCAGTGCCTCCCCCTGGAGCTCCACTAACTGGGTCCTGGCCAGGTTGCTATAGCCTTCAGGCTCACTTCGTGCAACAGTGCTTCTCTGATGCACATCAATTATTAACACACTCATGATTATTTTGTCTTTAGTTGCCACATGCTTGGCTTCAGTGTCTGCTGCTTGATTTCCACGTGAGATAAAATCTGTCCCTTTCGTGTGGGCGGTGCATTTCATGACCGCTATACTCACTGGGACTTGTAGTGCCTTAATGAGCCTGTCCAATAAGGCTACGTGGTGCACTGTTGTGCCGTCCGCACGGAGGTAGCCCCTCCTTTTCCAGTGGACTAAGCCTGCGTGCACTGTCGATAGGTGGAGTCACTGTACACTGTCACTTCCTGGTCTGCGTGATTCTTGAGCATGAGTATCAGCGCCAATAATTCTGCAGCTTATGCTGAATAGTGTGAGGGTAATCGTGCACAAATGAATATTCAAAACTATCAATTTGCCGTGTGCTTCATTACAGAATTCTTCATGGTTCACGCAATCATGTATTGGCTCTCCTTCAGTGACTGGCTCTGCTATAAACATAGCTGGGTTCACTATTTTACATGGAACTATTTTAATCGTTGGATTTGATATGATCACTTCATAAGCAGAAGCTCTCTGAGATGTCAATGTGCCTTTAGGTTTCTCCAAAATGGCAAATAGTGCCTGCTCGACGAATAACGTCATTGGGCATCCCATCACAATGGTTGTAGCCTTCTCTATGGCGAACACTGCGTCCACCAAGCTTTGTTCGCATGGGAAGTGACCCCTCATCACTGGATCTAAATTACCACTGTAGTGTCAGGATCACTGGCAAGGTTGTTAATTTGTCTCCAAAAGAGATCTTCAAAGGGTTGGTCCTTAACCTGGCACTCTCGGGTTACTGCTCTAGATTTTCTGAACTGTGATACTCAATGAAGAATAATTACTTCCTGGTTCCCTAACATGGCCGCCAGCTAAATGCTTGGGGGTTAACATTGTAGGTCTATGCATTGGAGCCTTGTTTCCTTTATTAGCCCCACCCCCTGGAGGTCCGCGATTCGCCTTCCTTACTGCAGCCACAGTGCAACGCTTACCGCGGTTCCCATATTTTATTCAGAACTTGCAGTCACAGCTGTCTAGTATTCCTCTAATTTTCCAGTTCATTCCATTCCCTTATTTTTTTCCACGCACCCCAAATTTCCCTTCATTCCTGTCGTTTAGTTTTTTCCCATTTACCGTACAATTCAACCTGACGTGTTCCTGTCATATGCACAGAGACTGTAATTTTCCTCAGGCGTTCTTGTCGGAGCGGCTTCAGTATTCCTCCATCCGGGGTTCACGCAAGTACAAGTTTACATTTTAGCATAGTGTTGCTGTTTATCTTTGTGCCTTTTTCTCTGATGAACGTTACCTCACAGTTGGCATTGTTATGCTCTTAGGAGTCACAGAGTTACACTTAGTTGCGTTTTTTTCAGTTAAATATGTTAGTTAGCATAAAACAACAATACTATTGTACGATTAGAATAACGTACTCAGTTCCTGATTTAATACGGTTTATGTTCTATTACCTGCTCACTACGCACCTTCCTTGCAGTTCCCATTAATATTATAGAGTGTTTTAAAAAGGGAATGAATAAGCTTTTCAGCATTCGTTATTAGAACTTCACAAGAAATACATACTTAGATTGGTAGTTTTCGCTCTCATTCTCATTATACAACTGCCTCATGCCTATAATCAAATTAAACCTAATTTTAGACTGTATTATTACACAAAAAACTAGATCCAGTCAGGAAGACTTCCTCAGCTGACCAGTTGCCATCCTCATTTCCATTGCTACCCTAGTTACCTTCCCCGTTTCTTTTCTCATACTCCTTCTCGCCCATTGATTAGAAGCTATCACAATCCTTTCTACAGAACCTGCGCCCCTGCACCAGAGCAGGATGGATAGCTCATTAATCTAAAAACACAGGTGAGAGGTTTTCATCTTAACAAGGAGAATCATCTTCTGACATTCAAATTTTTATGCATTGTGTTAATAGGTTAAACAGTGTAAGGGTTTTAAAGGAAAATAAGTCACTGTCCAATTATTACAGAATCCACCTAACTTGCTCATCAAAGAAAGGACTTCTGAACACCTGCACCAGTCCAAGTCGCTCCTGCAGAGTCCAGGTAAGCGTTACATGTAGTATGCAAGGGGCTTGTACCACAGCGTGGTTCTCTGTGTGAGTACTGCTGTCATAACACTACCATTCGTGTGTGAAAACAGGTAGAATTCTTCTGCATAATTGGGAATCCCTAAAACTGGTGCCTTACAAATGGCCTTTTTTAGTTCAACAAACCCTTCTTCCATACTCTCGGTCCACACGATTTTTTCTTTCGTTGCCTGTGCTTTCTTCAAGGCTTGTAACAATGGTCTGGTATAGGAACTGTAGTCAAAGACCCATGCCCCGACATAGTTGCATAATCCCAGAAAACTCTGCATTTGTTTTACCATGTGGGGTTTGGCTGTCTTTGAAATGGCCTCAGCTCTTTCAGGGGTAACCCTTTTCCCCTCGTGTGAGATTAGCTGGCCTATATACAGCACTTCTTGTTGACAATATTGTAACTTCTTCTTGTTAACTTCATATCCTTTCTCAGCCAGTATAGTCAATAGCTGAATAGAATCGTGCCTGCACTTTTCCTCTGTCGTGCTGCAAATTAGGATGACATCCAAGTATTGTAAGACAACACTCTCTTTCGCGATATTGCTCAAGTCCATCTGCAGGATTCTGTTGAAAATCGAAGGATACTCACAGTACCCTTTAGGCAGCCTTGTGCTTTACAGACGAACTTGCCTGAACATAAACAATGTTAATTCTTGTGAGTCTTTGTGCAATGGGATTTTGAAAAATGCATTTTTCAAGTCAATCATCATGAAATACCTATTCAGGAAGTTTTTGTGCCAGCATCATTCTCTGAGGCACTTCTCGTTTGATCATTTTTACCAAATAGATGAAATTAACCTCAACTGTTATCTCATCTTCACTTGTTTGACGTCACTGATGACGATCTGTTTGAAGAACAGTCAATCTGTAACCTTCCCCAATGGCGATTACCGAACACCATTGTCTGCCTTCATCGTCATAACCGTCAAGCAGAACCATTTCTCTTCTCACTATGGCTGCTTGTACTGTCAAGGGAAACACTTGTCCCTTTTCCTCATGCATAGGTATTCTTGGTCTGAATAAAAACTCATCTGGGGTTCTCATGGTTTTGTCTGCAACGCCTGGTAGCCATGCCATTAATATGTGCATTCCATAAGTAAATATTTCTGGGTCCACTGGAATAGCTCTCATAGCCGTTTGTCCTGCGTATGCTCTAATCATTTCGCATACGTTAAAATAACGCATTCCTGGAGTTGAACATACTATGCCCTTCTCTGTCAACGAAATTGTTATGTTTAACTTTGTTATTAGAAGTCGTCCCAATATGTTCATCGGGGCTTGCCTTGAATATAGCAGTGGCACATTCATGTCACATTCTCCTATGGAGACTGGAAGCTCTTTTGTAAAACGAACACAACTTGTTGCTCCTGTGAAGCCCTGAGTATTTATGGCATCGCCGGACAAAGAAAACATGCCTTCACGTATACACTCAATATGCTGTACTCCCAGCGCTTGCTGCTGCACCGTGTGATTCTGTGCAACTTCATTTCCCCCCTGCTGAGAGAACGCAGATGGATTCACCATCCCTCCTCTTGAGAGCTGTTCGATTTGCACCATGCCTTGATTTCTGCATGTGTATGCTAGATGCCCTGTCATTCCACACGTCCAACATATTGGCGGTGGTCTGATCATTTGCCCATTTTGCATACCCTGGTTTCCATTTTGGATATTTTGAAAACCTCCCTGATTACTCTGCCATCCTCTTCCTTGAAGGCCTCTTCCCCTTTGGTAAAGCCTGTCATTTCCTTGATCAAACTGTCTATGGCTATTGGCCTGCTGCATGTTTGATCCATCTGTATTAGTTATCATTGCCCCCTCAATGGCATACTTTGATCATTTTTTCTGTAACAATATAGCCTCTTCACCTTTTCGTGCAGTTTCCTTTTTGCAATTCTTTTCTTGCAGCAGCCTGCAATAGTGCACCATGGTCAACTGTATTCCAGACCATGGCTTTGCCTCAATCCCTACCAGTTTCTTGAGCTCCTTCTGGACCTGCTCTGGCAGCCCTTGGCACAATATATGGTAAAACACAGGTATAGACTTCCCCCAAGATTTATGAGTTTCCAGCCCCCAGGCGTCTTGGAAATTCTGAATGTAAAGCAAAGGATCATCTGACTCCTTCATCTTGTGTGTCATTAATGCCCCCATATCCGAAGTGTCTGGGTACAGCACTCGAATCGCTTTCCATACCACGGTTCTGCAATTGTTAAATGGCACTCCGTCATGCGCGGTAATAACTGTAGTCACTCCAGGGTAACCTGCTCATGCCCACACACCATCAGCTCTATCACCAAGTATGCCGATTAAAAGACCCTTAATATCTCCTATAGCTAACGTGTTCCCTCCTGTAATTTTTTCTAACTCATGTATCCATTTCCCAGCTCCCGATGTCAACATTGGGAGCTTATTTTTCAGGTTTTCCCTGTCCATGTGAGACCAGGGTATATATTGTGGTCTCGTTCCTCCCTTTTCTAGTAAGGGGACCGTGACACATGACACTCCTTTTCCTCTCTCATTATTTTTCTGTTTACCGCAGGGGTAATATATCCGCATCACCGTCTACCTGGCAATTTCCTTAGTCTGCTCACATAGAGCGGTGGAGACACCCCCTCTGACCGTATGATACTCCTTTATGCCGATCTGATTGTGTGGATCACTCTGATGCCTTAGATGTGGACCCATTAGAATCTGACCATCTCATTCCCTTTCCCCTAAAGAAGCATTTTTTGCGTCTTCTCTCGTCTTCTCGTTCTTCACATTCTTCTCTTTCTGCGTCCGATACTGTCTGTGCCCAACTCGTGCAACTTCTCTCATCCTCCTAATTTCTGGTTAGGGTCAGCCTATCTAAGGATAGCTCTCTATTTCTGCTACCTCGTGAGGCATCCTCAGTATCATACAACTGAGTGCTCATCCTCTTCCTCCCTTTGGGGTACTCCTTCTAGCCCCATCTCATCATATATTCTATCGATCGTCTCTCCGATGCTTCTGGTGTCGAAGTCATCTTTGATATTTGCCCTAGCCGTGCCTGGTAGTGAATCGTACTCAGGGAAGAATTCTTCTATATCTTCCCAGCCTACTACTGGATAATGTTTTTTAACCTCTCTTTCCAGATATTCACGATACCTTCGTATTTCCTCATCCCTTCATCTTTTTATTCTCTTCTCCTGTATCTTTTGCTCTTCTTCTTCTATTATCCTTCATTCTATTCTATCTCAATTATCAGCTGTTCTCTGCTTGTAATCACGTTTTCTCTGTTCTTCTGCCTTTTCCTGTTTTCTGACCCGTTCATCATGATACAGCTGCTCTCGTTTCTGTCTATCCTTTTTCTTAGCCCCTTTGTCTCTTGATAAGTATTCCTTTTCCTTTTTCTCTAACTCATCCCGTTCTCCCTTTTGTCGCATATCCTCAATGCCTTTACCATCGAGTTTCAATAAAATCTGACCTCCCATCCATTCGTTCTGTGCGAATGCCATCTCATCAGCCCTATCCTCATCTCCCTTCCATCTCCTTTCCTCTCTTCCCATATCTAGAGATGTACTTGCTTGTGCATGGTCTCCTTTTCCCTTTTCACGCCTCTCCTTGTCCTTCGGGACTTTGGAGGCAATATCTCTGTCTCTGTCTTTCACTGGGCTTTCATCATTACTTTGCATAGGTGACTCATATGACGGGTTGCTATATCCTGTGGCTGCTTTAAGTTCCCCCAGCGGGTATAATCCTTTGTCTTTACTAGCTTTGCAGAAGGCTCTTTACCCCCCTCTGTACACCCATTCAGTATCCAATCTAACGGTGGCTCCTCCTCCTTTTCTTGTTGGTAGATTTTCCAAACCTCTAAACTAGCTAGGCGTTTGTCTAACTTTTTGCCCGTGTATGTGGGGTGCAATTATGTCGTCATGTGCTGTAGGGCCGTTTTAGATCTACCTTGGGGTCATGGCATGAACATTTTGTTTGCGGTTCCTTTAGCCCATTCTGCAATGTGCTGTTTAAGCTTAGGTGTATGCTTCGGCAGCTGTTTGCACATGTGTACCAATGGGGTAATGTCTTCCATGCTTAACCTGTTCAGTTTATCCTCTATTCAACACTTTATTATGCTTTATGTTTCACAATCAAGATCAACAATATGAGTGAGCACCAATTGTTGCAAGCTCCAATTCTGTTCTTTCAACAACAAATTTCACTTTTACTTTTGTCAACTACTGCCATCAATACATGCCATGCAACATCACATTACCATAATCGTGCAGTCTTCATGCTACTTTTAAAAAAGATTTTACCTTCTAACGTTACAGAAAAAACATGAAACAGACAAGACAGACTTCGGCCGGCTACACAAATCTCATGCCATCTGCTGCCTCAGATGCATTCTGCTCCTAATTGTATTCCGATATGGAATTTAAGCTCATTTCTTTCATATCATCTTTAATCGATTCTGGTCGTCTACGTCGTCCTTTCAATTCAGGACTTTAAATGAAAGCTTCTTCCAGCACTCTTTAAAACCTAGGAAACTGGGCGTATGCTCTTTTCTACCTCGGTCACTCCCGGTATCTCTCTTGATTGCTCATCCACACTCGAGTCAATATTTTCCCCTTAATATATACATTATACTCTTATCATGTCGTTATTTTTTTCCCACATCCCTCCGTTACCTTCCCTTTACTTGTTTCAAGACCTGTAACCTTTTGCCAAAGCATTCAGTCTTTTTTCCTTTCCGGACGCTCGGGATCACCGCCTTCGTTACCGCCTTTCCGTGCTGTTCGTCCGATCAGCTGCTCATAGAAGTGGGAAGGGATTCTTGGGGGAAAGCAAAGGTTCCTTCACACCTAACCTGCAGGGTTTTCGATTACACTAACCACTATCTACAGGGAGCTTCTTGTTCTATCAGCCGGATGGCAAAGGACTTGTGATATTGCTGAGGACCCGAAGTTACTTATGTCGACGGCCAATGGGTGTCTTATCTAATCTTAACCATCTAATCTCTGCTACCAAATGAACTGTATGGACCCCAGCTGGCCCATAAAACTGGGGGTCTCCAACAGCCCTTTAAGATGAGTAGCAGCACTCTCAAGATAGATGGGGATGCAGATTTGTACTCTTGCATCAAATAATAATGACAACTCAATAGCTGGCAAAGGGTGTCAGTTTAATGACAAGTATAGAATAAAAAGGAGTTCAATGAACATCAGCAACCGCTCGATCTTCCTTCTCGTTTCAACTCCAACTAATTTCAGAAAAACATCATTTATACCAAAAACTCATCATCATTGATGTGTAATCTTAAAAACCTAACATGCAACTCGATTGGTTATAGGAAGGTAACTTTAATATAGGTACTATATCTATATATGGTAACAGGGAGAGGGGATTGGATAATAATGTCAGGTGGGGCAACTAAGCCCTTCCTTCAAACTGGCCACTGTAAACGGCACAACAGTTACGACGTCCTATTGGCTCTGCTCTCTATAGGACCCTAGATTACATGGTCCACTATGATTGGGTTGGCATTGAGCCCACACATTCTTTTCCACTTTCGCTTAGCAGCATGCAGAATAATGAGGCCAGGTGCAGGGAGTTAGTCTGTACCCCAGCTTCCCTCCGATTTATGTTACAGCCATTCATCACCTTAGTGGCTGTGTGTCAATTACTGCCCTGTAGTTTGGCATTGAGTCTGCCTCTTGGTCTGAGAAAGTTAAGGAGAATGGGTACGATAAGACTCCATGCATAGGTGTGAAAGTCTCATCCCTTTTGGCCTGCCTTGCCACATGACTAGGACACCGTGAAATCGGCCTTTTCTTTGTGCAATTTTGTCTATTTGATTTACTTCTGTCAGTTGTTTACCATCTGTGGCTTATCTCGACCTTGCTGAACAGGAGACTCTTGTAATTCTTCTCTTAAATAGTAGGCATTGCTAGTCTATTCCAGTCTGACACGACCTTGGCTTCCTTGCATGGTTACCTCCAGCGGGATTTCTCTCTGTCTTTAATTCTTGAATTGTTAGCTGAGGCCCTCTCCTCTTGAGACCTTTAGTAACCCCGATTCGATTCTGCTCATGTCTGTAGTGGATTTTCGCTCATCTATAAAGTGCTTTTGAGGTAGATATGTACAGTTGGCGCTTGCCGCAATCTATTTTACTATTAAGAATAGCAAGCTTTCATGATTTCTTTGCTTCTTACAGTTCCCTGCGCATGAACACGTTTAAACTGGCTTAATATCTTCATTGTGCATATGGCATAAGTTTCCTTATCTTGAAATCACCTGTTTCACCTTAGGGTCAAGATGTCACTTATCCATGGAATTTCGTCTCTTTATCAGCATTCTTGGGTCATCATATACCCTCTCTGTGTGTTAGTCCGCTCTCTTGTGACATCACCAGTAATCTTCTTTTAGTATCTTCTTGGCTTCTTTGGGTATTCCATTCTGACAAACGTCCTTTTGTCGTGTCTGTAGGTATGGATTTCTCAGTGGGTACCTTGCTGTCCAGGTTTGCTTAGGTGCCGGTACTTCAATAGGCGCTGTTCTTCCGATAGGCGCTGGGCAGAGCCCAACTGCGCTCTCTGCTGGTTTATCTGTTCTTCATACGTCATGGCGCGAAAGTTCCTGGCACTTCAAAGGGGGTGGTTGGCGTGCAGCTTATACTTGGCACTTCCTCTTCAATTGTAATACAGTTTTCTAGCCACTAAAAGTACCACTACCTTCAATGAGTTAGTCTGCTGTGTTGGACTGTCATGGGTGGAAACACTTATCTCAGTCACGGCATAAGCCCCCACTTCTAACGGTTTTATAACACGGCACACACCAGCCAGGGACTCTTTCTCCTGACAATGAATGTGGAGCAAAATAAAAATGCTTTCTATCTTTAATAAACCACAGGTTCTTTTATTTGAGTAGGCCCCCAACCTGTCTCGCACCCAACCTTCACAAACACCCTGTGTCACAGTGGACGAGGAACCAGGCTGGTGTGTGTCAATATGATATTTATTAATTTTGTGGTTCAATGAAAATAAAAGCAAAATCAAACAATTGGACAGCAGCCACCAATGTTGTGGCAATACAAATGCAAAGATTCCTTCAACACAGTTAGTTCAAAATCCCCACAATTCACATGGATATTTAATGACAAAACAGGAGAAAGGATGTTAGGCATTTGATGGTACTAAGGTTACTAAGGTACTAAGGTTAAGCACTCCCCTGCAACACTCACCCCCAAACATCTGCTAACTTAATTCTTTTTAGATGGAAGGCAGTGGTTAGGAGTCAGGCTAAAAAGGGAAAAATCGGATTTAGAATTCAGCCCACCACCCCAAGATGGGAGGCCAGAAAAGAAAACGAAAACCCGATTTATGCGCAAAACGGCATAATCAGATGTTACAACAGCGGTTGGACAGCTAGAAAAGAAATTTGTGTTGCTTCACTGAAGTGATAGGGAAGCTTACAGACTACTAAGCAGGGCACCAAGGGAACATGAACACAAGGTAAGAAAATCGATTTTAGGACAGAAAACAAATGCAAAAGACAAGACACACACAAATCGGATTCAAGGAGAAGGACAGAGGCATATAATGTATAGGATTCTGACAGAAAGGGATGGGTCTCAATGGGACTACGGTTTGGGTTTTTCTATGGGACAGATGCAAAATTGGAATTCATGGAAATACACACAGTACACAGGCACATTCGGTTTTTGTTACTCGGAGAGGAATTCTATTGAGGCTATATTTTAATGACTATAGTTATTAAAGAAAGGCACTTGGCATGAGGTGGTTAATTTCGAATTTCAACCAATTCACACCGTGAATCTCTTTATAGGGGAATTAATTAATTTACTTGAAAACAATGCTTATGATTTATACAGACAACTGAAAGATTTATAAAAGGAATACACAAAGAGACACAGGCTAATACAGATTTGTCTAAAAGGTGAATGGATTATACTGGCAATTTGGGACTTTTAATGGGAATTTCTATGTGAGGCAAGATTCAATAGAGAGGGGTATGCAATTTGGGACTGGTGTTATTTGCTACTTACAGTGTAAGTTTGGGTTTGGAATTCTGGAAAGGCAGTGAGGTCTCTGGTCACTCTAGACAGCTAGGCCAAGGGATCTGGTCACTCTAGGCAGTTAAACCCAGGGATCTGGTCACTGCACTCTCCTGGATGGGGTCAGTTAAGCAAGGTATGGTCTCTGCACTCCCTTGGATGGTATCAGTTGCCTCCTCTCTGTTTTCTTGTGTGTATCTGGATCTGAAATCTTTGTATCTTGCTGTAGATGGGATGGAATATTGCTGTAGATGGGATGGAATCTTGCTTTAGATGGGATGGAATCGTGTGTCTCTCTGTGTCCTCTTATATAGCCCAAATGACATCATCTATTTTACAATCTGAGTGGGGGGAGTACTCTGGAATTACTCCTGCCCCTATTGGTTCAGGGAAAAAGGCATCATTTTTCTGTTTGCATTTACGGCCTTTCATTGTCTCTCAAGTCTACTTTTGAAAAAAAAGAGTTATGGATCAAAACGTCAGACTCATACTCGCCACCTCCATAAGAAGTAGATATGCAGATTCAATGGGTCACAGTGAATTGGACAAACCGATTGCCGGCTGCGTGCGAGGTAGCATCGACTTTTTGCACATTTTGGCCATTTCATGAAATGCACGATAGTTATAATTCTGCCGACCATTACACATATTCATAATTACATTTTGAATCTTTCCCACAGTTTACTATTCGTCCCATTTATAATTCAGCCAGAAACCCATCTTTCCTGGCCATTCCAGTTCACAAAGTGCTAGAAACATGCACCTGATCTCTTTACTTTCATCTAAAAATCACATGGAAAACTAGCATAATACAAAAATACTACTTATTCAGGGTGCTGGGAAAAATGTCTAAAATGAAGAAGTCCTTTAATGTCAATGGGGAGGATTTGTCACATATGAGGGCGGTACTGCAGACCCCCACAGCAAACTGTCTCCTCTTGGCTCAGCTTGCAACAAAGGACTTTTATGATGCCCTTTGAAGTTTGACAGTTCCTCTTTCAGAGTGGGTGGTGGAGGAAATCGCACGTCTTGGTCACGCACTAGCCACACTGGCTTCCTTTTTCCCCTCTTCCAGTAATGCCTGCTAGTCTGGTAGAGCAGAGAATCCTCACACTCTCGGCTGCCTCACATGCCGTTGTGGACTGCTCACTTATTGGTGCGACTTTTTAGTGGGAGGCAAGGCTTGCAAATTAATTCTGTGCCTGAGCCAAAACCAGTTTTACTGGTTTCTGAGCCTTCCCCAATGTAACTAAATCATGTGGGGACAAATATAATGTACATTGTGTAGCCAAACCCCCACCGACACATATTCAGACATTTCTGTGCAAGCAAAATCTGTCATTCAACGTTGACGTTTAAACAAAATTTTTCCTTATTTTCCAAAGAACAGATTCACATGTGTGCAGCCTTTTATTTAAAGTTTCAAAGTGCGGTTCTGCCGGTTACAGAATTGTCTTTCAATTAGTCCTTTGGAGGGGTTTTGTATGTACTGTTGGTTCATGGACACAGAGGAATACTGCACAAGATTTCTTTGATTTAGACACAGAAAAGAGAAAAAGACATGTTATTTCTTTCATTTGCAGTAATTTGAGCGTGATGGTTCACATCAAAGGGAAACAAAAGCTGTGTCGGTTGTAATGTAGAAACCCTTGCCCCTCATGTGATTTATCACTAAAACAAAGCTGTTTTGGATGTTGTGCATACTTTTTGTTCTCCAGATGTAAGAAAAACAGACACAGCGCCGTTCTGAAGGCACGGCATAACTTCTAGTTATGCAGACTGAATGAAGCAAACGCAGGGCCGTTTTTCAAAGCAGTGTTCAACTGTTTGCCACACATGTGCCAGAAAGACAAGAGCACAGCCGTTTTTGGTGGCACTGTTTAAATGCGGTTTTAGGTAAAGGGGATTTCTGCTCAGGGCCTTAAATGCACCCCACAGCTTCCAAGCACAATCCTCCAAACAAACGTGCTTGCTGTTTAAGGAAATGTTCAGTGCACTGCACTTAAGTGCACGTTTCAACTTCTTCCTACACTTTTAGTTCAAAACTAAACCATTCCGGAACAGTTTCTTTTTCAAATAAAAGTATAGGAACAGTAAAACTTAAAACAACAAAAGTAGAGGAGCACCGCTCCCACCTGCTCCCGCCTACTTCGGCCACTGAGCGAGGTACCTCTTCTGGGATACAATGGGGGCAGGGCGGCTTCACAAAATGCACTCATGGGAGAGCTGCTGTCCACTCTCCTCAGAAGAATTTCTCATCAGCACGTACCATCTCAGATGAGGGAAATAAAACAACAATCAGAGTCTCTTTTTCCTCAATATGGAACTATGATTTAAATTTAACAGGTGGGTTTTTTATGTGATTTTTGCCCATTTCAAGTGTTTTTTACACAAGTGACAAAACATCTCACTCCATCCCTAGTCCTGCCTCACTTGCTCTCCTAGGAGAGAGCAGATGAGAGACACAAAATAAGGGCAAGAGGTGAGCCATGGGAGGTGCATGCAGCTAGCATGTCCATATTCTCACTGACAAATGTGGCAGACACATTTACAGCAGTTTTAGGAACTATATGGTGGGGTACTACTGCTTAACAAAATGCCCCAGAAAGGAAAGTCACCACTCCACATGTAGTAAAAAAAATAGATTTTACGGCTGTGACCTCGTAGTGCTGGGCTGGTTGCCATTATGCCTTTGTGTGGTTGTCATGCTACTGCAGGGGAAATCACGACCAACACCTTACACAGTGTGACAAACTATGGAGCTTCTTTTAGGCCCTATGTACTAAAAGCCCTTTGTCAGGCTTTTAGGTCTTTCATTTGCAGTGTGCCCCATTTGCATTGATTTGGGTGACGGAGAGGAGGGGCAGTGCGCAACTTGCATTTCCTCCTCTCCGCCATACAACTTAACCCAGCATTTGTGCCAACATGCATTTCCATGCCGGCACAAATGCTGGGGAACCCTATGGGGTCTGACCGGCTTTATGCACCAGCAAAAAGCAGGTGGACCCCATAGGGATGCTTGCCATGTGTACGTGGCAGGGAGAATTTACTCAATTTGCACGTCGAAGTCTGCCGCCTTTTTCCCTGCTCTATTGCACTCCTCTGTGCAAATGACCGAAATTCGGCAGCGGGGTCCCGTCTACATGTATGTCTACACATAATGGGTCCGAGTCACCGCATTACACGGCTCAATAAAATGAGCTCCTCTGTAACACAGGGAGGCCATTGATGCTATAACTACAATGTGGCGGCAATCACTGTTTGCCACTACGCTTGATTCAGTGGCACTTTAAGCACATGCGCCATACTTAAAATCATCACCGTTGTCCTCCAGCAATGTCTGTGTTCTTGACGAGTATGGTGACAGAGGAACTTCTTTAGACGAGTGGTGTGCCTGACGATAGTTTGCACAACCATAGCCTTTCAGAATACCCATTCCTGAGGCCATATCGATCCCTAGAATGGTCATTTTTTAATGTAATTGTGGGGAGAGAGGTGAAGGGGAGAAAGGGTTACAGCTGTGTTAAGGAGTGGTTGCATGGCTTTTTGCCATTGCTTCTTTCCACTATGTGATGTTGATAGGAATAGCCGGGAGCAGAGCCCCTCCACTTTTTTTAAAAAATTAGGTTTTACTGTTCCTATACTTTCATTTTAAAAAGAAACCGTTCCTGGAATGGTTTCGATTTAAAATAAGTGTATGAAGAGGTTGAAATGTGCACTTCAGTGCTCTGCAATGAACGTTCCCTTAAACAACAGGTGCATGTGTTTGGGGGTTTGGATTGCACGTGGGAGGGGGTGCGGTGATGGGGTTTGTGGGGGCAGGCCAGCAGCAAAGATAGTTCCCCTACTTCTTTTTGTACACTTCGACCACTGCATGGCACACAAACATTTTTTGATTCTCTGTAGCCATGAAGGGCCTGTGCGGAAGGTGCCCTTCATTTAAAAAAACATGTTTTTATTGTTTTTCATAACCAACACAAAACACATCAACATTACACATATATCAATTTAACATTTACATTTAACCCCTCCCCTAACTTCCCAATTCCCCATACACCCTGTCTACCCCTCCAGACATGATATGTTAAAGTCTATAGTTCCACCATATACCAGCATCTATGCCCACTTATGCAGTTACATTTTCCGTTTCCGGGATGTACAACGACACAGTCAGGGCTATCCACTGCTGAATGTCTGCACTCATGTCCAATATTTGTGTACGTAGGGCATTCTCCCACACTTGCATTTCGGTTGCCACCCATTTCTTCGGATCCGCCCACCATCTGACAACACTCGGTCCCTTAGCATCTTTCTACTTCATGGCTATGCATCACTTGGCCAGTATATACATCAAATCTATAAGTTTATTTAAGGGTTTGTTTTTTAGTGCTCCTCTTGTACCCGCCTAGTATGCACACCTCTGGGGCTTGCATCTCAAAATGTACTCCGCCTTGACCGGCTTTGCGGGCTAGCTGCTCCCAGAACCCCTGTATCACCCGGCATCCCCAAAACATGTGTGTCATCCCGGCCCCCAATGTGCTTGCACCTCTGAATTTTGAAATTACCTGCGGTATAAAATAAGCTCTGTTGATGACATAGAATTGTATCAATTGTAATCGGGCGTTCCTGGAGACCTTCTTATGATATGGAGATATTGCCTCCCATTCCTTATCTTCAAACTATTTACCCAGCTCAGCTTCCCATCTTCTCTGACATTTTAGCTCATCCTTCGAGGGACTTCCAATTAATACTTCATAGATTCTAGAGACTTCATGCCCGCCCTCCGCAACGCTCAGTAAATTCTCTACGTCGTCACACCCCATCTCCTCGCCAGCGACACAAGGCCACCTCTTAGTAATCATTCCCAGCACCGCCCATGCAGTAGAAATTGCCCCACGGGTATGCCCGAAACCTCCTGTAGTTCAGCAAACATCAGTAACCCTGTGGCCACCACACATGGTCCCCATCTGGTCCTTACCGTCGCACTACCCACCTTTTGCCCACCATAGTCGCCACAATGGGGACCTGTGGAAGATGCCCTTCATAGGGTTTCCTGACTGCATGCCCCCAAGAATACACAGTACATGTCCAAAAGGAGGTGCATCCCAGGGGCAACCTTCCCGGTGGGGAGACTGAAGGTTTCAGACTGAAGATTAGGCCAGCTGAACTATGGTGTACGATCAATAAGCGGTGTACCGCCAACGCCATATTGAGTGGGTTTTCATTTACTGTCACAGGAGACTAGAGCTGAAGGGGCAACAAGGAAAGCTGAGGTGGAGGTGCACGCGGGAACCTAAACTGATGGAGGTAATCACAGGGCCGAACCCACGGGTCAAGATAGAGTGGCAGGGTCTTGGGAGATCGCACACTTAAGAAAACAGCTGCTCGGTACTGAACACCAGCAGAGCTAGTCCCGAAAACGTGCCCTAAACAAGGGGGGTTTCTAAAAGTGAAATGGGGAGCAATCACCTAGGACCGAAAACAAAGAAATTCTGATTTACTGTGAGAAAATGGTGCGGCTCCCCCTTTCCTCATCTCTTGTCTTTCCTCTGCAGGTAGTTGACAGGAACGCTCCATCATCCCCCCAACTACACCTCCTACTGGAGCGCAGGGCTGCATCAGGGACGTCATTTCACCAAAATGCCAGGGGTAGCGGAAGTGACATCACATGACCCTTAACCTCTGATGACATTACAGGAATTGATATCATTTGACCCCACCCGAAGTCCGGAATCGATGAAACGCGACCTTTCACCCCTTGACAAAACAGGAAGTGGCATCATATAGCATTGTTCCTAAGTACACTACAAAAAATATGGTTATATCACTATAATGTGATATATATGTCATACAAGAATGGATCGCCATATTTATCGTTAAGATCAGTGTGTATAGGCTCATATTACCCAATTACTGTGAATGCAAGCAGACGTTCATGGCCAAATGATAATAATGTTTTTTTATATAGCACTTATGCTTAAACGCTTTACATAGAAAAAATATATATACAATGTCGCCCGACCTGTGTTCATACTCATTTATTGACCTCAAAAGGATGAAAGGCTGAGTTGAGGTGTTTAAGAACAGACTCATTCAGTGACTCACCCCTGAAGTGTGCCTGAAATAAACCTTTAATGAGTCTAGCAATTATTGTATAGAATTCCAGAAAGACACATTATTTGGTATTCCTATTCTTTCTTATTTAGGGCCAATGCTCAAAGTGTTACACTTGTGAAAGCCCTGTTCTTATTGTTTGCCACAGCCCAGGAGCTTGCACTAAAAAAAAAAAAAGAAAAAAAAACTTTTTTCTGGGGTAGCAAGGGAGACCTCAGGGGTTGCAGTTGCGACCCCTAAATGACGTCCCCGGGCTCCATCCCTGTGCAGTGGTAGAAGTGTATGAAAAGAAGTAGTGGACCTATGTTCCCAAGTTCTGGCCTGCCCCGCTCCCCATAGATCCCATCACCACGCACCCCCCACGCAGGGAACAGTGTATCTGGAAGTGTTCACACACAATTTCAGTTTGTTGCTATGCACTGTTATGGAAAGTTTGAATGTCTATATTAAATGAGACTTTTTGCATATGAAACTAGTAGATATCATCTCTGTAATCTAAGCTTTAGAAGGGGAGTTTTATTATTGCTCGCTTTCATCGCCCAATAAGAAATTCAGTAGGTAACTAACTGGAGACGTGTGTGAATTTTCTGTCGAAATCGTTCCATCACAACTCCAATTACTTAAACATTTACATTTTAGAATAGGCACTGCTGATAACAAAGAAACATCTTTAAAAAGTAATTTCCTCATCAATCTCTGCTCCATGTAAGGACACCTATGGTAACAGGTGACGCACACTTAGTGAAACAGTGTTCCAAGCCTAGTGTGCTGAGAGCACAGAAAATGCATGTTGGTCTCTCCTTTGGTTCTGCAGGGTGGGCCCGGAAGGAGACATTATGGACACTGTGGGTGGTGGAGAGAGGAGGAGGGAGGGGGTGCTGCTTTGTCCAGCAAAGGCAACAGAAGCTTAGACTTTCCAGTTGTGATGAAGTGAAATGAAGAGCTTTCATTTTCACCTGGCAATACAGTTGAGTACCGGTACTCTACTTCAGGAGTGAGAAGTGCAGGTACTCAAATGCTCAAAAATAACAAGTCCAGTCCAGATACTGAGGGCCAGGTATGACCGGCCCATTTGAAGCACTGGTCAGATCAAATTGATGGTGCAGACCGTCACTGAAAGTAACGCCCTGGTAAGGAGCGAGCACAATATAAAATCTCACAGCCCAGCTGCTCAGGGTGGGTTGCAGCCGCCGGACGCTCCCATGTGGAGATCACTTGGCAGTGGAGAGTGGTGGAAGTAGCACAGGGTGGAAAGATAGAAGAAGGTAATTGATGAGGCAGAAACATCAGAGGGAGGGAGAGGACAGGAGGAGGTGGTGACCGTTAAGGCGGGGAAAAGGTGGTGTAACATCAGCAAGAGGATGGTTACAGGAGAAATAGGAAGCATCAGGAGATGGGAGTGAAAATCAAGAGGAGGGTTAGGAATTAGGTTGCAGGTGGGGGGTTCTGAAACAACCCAAGAAAAAACAGGGGGTGATAATATCAGGGAAGGGGGAATTGAGTGATATGGAGGAGCCAGAAGGAACACCAGAAGGAGGAGGTGGTAGTTAATGTGCAATGGAGTAGGTTGGAAGTGTAACATCAGAGGGAGAAGGGGATAGCTCAGAGGAGACAAAGCCCAGAGGAGGAGGGGGTTTAGGGATATCAGCAGTCTGCAGATAGACTAGAGCAGAACAGATGGAAAGCCACATGGTGGAAGAAGAGATAAGAACATCCAGTGGTAAACGAAGGGCAGAGGTAAAGAGAGGGAACCATTTCTTAGACAGAGAATGACGTTTCCGCCAGGCCCTGTCGGCCCTAAGTAAGCCTGGAAGGCGTGGGGAGGAAAAGAGACAGGGTGAGACTATTGTGAGATCAGAGAGCTGGGGAATTGAAACCAGGAGGCCGGCAAGGCCAAACCAAATCAGCCCTTTCTATCTTTTTCTGCTGGCTATGTCTGCTGATCTGTCTGCGTAAGATACTTTAAGTCTGAGTGAGTCTTGGGGTATGGAACCTCGGAAAGTCGGCATATGGATGACACCAAGAATAAGGGTTTGGTTCACCATAAAACTCACAATACCAGCAAGGAGTGCGAGACAGCCCCTCCTGAACTATACACACTGGGTCACATGCTCGAGGGTACAGGAAGGCCTGGGAAACCGCAACCAAGGCAAGAGAATCTGGACAAGGGGTGAGGACCCAATACCATCTAGAAGAGAGCCATCCTGACCATTGTTTTCTTTGGGACGATACCGTTTTTGTTTAAATTGGCACTGCTTTTAACAAATTCCCTAATAAAGATAATTAACTTCGACATATGGTCTTGTTGTCCTACTTGGTGCCAGGCGGAACCCACGGGTTACTGCCCATGTCCTTCCTGCAGGTCCACTGCAGGGACATGCCTCACTCTTCACTATGGGTGCCTGTAAGAGACACAACATCATTCTTTTCAGATCTTTGCCTTAGTTGGTTCCCATTAGCCAGCTGTATTGTTGCAGACTGGCACATGGTTGGCAGCAGCAGTGATGCAGCTCATCAACTTGAAATGACATTTGACTGTATTGTATTTTGTTATTTATATAGCGCTCTTTCCCCACTCGTGTGGCCTCAATGCGCTTTTCCTTGGTTGAACGCCCTTGGTGACCGTAGTCAATGTCGTTAGAGAGTTCTTTGGGTGTTAGTTTAAGAGATGCGTGTGTGCATGTTGTCATTCTAGGACGTAGGTGGCTCGCAAGGCTTGACTAAGCAGCCCGAGAGGTCAGACACATGGGTGGGTGCTTTTGAGGGTTGGAGATAGAATGCTATTGTTTAGAGAGTTTATGTGGGTCAGCTATACCAGGTTCCTTTCGGGTGGTGGTCAATGCGTGCTAGTGATAGAGGTGTTGAGGTACATCAGGTGTTTCAGTCTGGCCGGCTATGTGTGCAGAGAGTCCTACACGGAGGAAGAGGCCCACATCTGACAATGCAGTTGAGTACAAGGCTAAAGAAGTTTGAGCCCACACTAACAGCGCAATTTGACTAGGAGGCTAAGAAGAGAATCCTTGAGTAGCAAGTTCCGGATGTCCCCTTGCAGTTAGTTTCATCCAAGAGGAGCTGTGCCTAATTTGAGAAACCTCTATGGTCAGCAGGCGGCCCTGGTTTCGCAAAGCTGGGTGTCTCCATATAAAACGAGCAAACGGAACGGGCTACCCCTCGATTCAGGTAGGTGGAGGGGGTTTAGGCATGGAAGGCTGTGGGTTACAGCTGATTGTATAGTAAGTATTTGTAATGTAAAAGTCATCGAGGGCTTGTTGGGCATAGCTTGTGGAATAGGGTTGTGGAGGGGGTTGCTAGTGGTGGGAGCTTCCCAGGGTGAGTGTTGCAGGTTGACATAGCCAGTGAATGGTTAATGATGTGCTGGTGCTAGCCAGGGCCCTTATCTCGTAATTGTCTCTCATGTGGATTGGTGGACATGGTTTCGCGGTGGGTGTGATGCGAGTGTAGCCACAGCGAAGGCTTCAATATAGCATTCGTTGTCCCTTCAAAGTTCTGGGTTTTCTTTAGCTAAGGCCATGTCTCGTGCCATCAGGTAAGCTGTGAAAGGATCCCAAATAGCTTTAGGTCTACTCTGCTGCCCACAAAGTGCTGCATAGTCCCCATCAGTGTTGCTCATCCATATTAGGTCTCTCAGCCAATACTGGCCAATACTGGTGTACTGGCCAATCAAAAGTCGTCTCATGCCAGTACTAGCTGCTTTGTCGTGAGACAGGCTCAGCGACTGGAACAGGAGAACATAGCTAGAGAGGCTAGCGAACATTGGAAAAGGCGACAACCATGAGGCAGGTTTACTCACATTTGAGGCTCTGTCCCATCAGGGGGCGCGTTTTGACTGCATATATTTAATGTTTAGGCTAGAACACTGGGTGACTTAATGCAGGTTCACTGCTTTGACTTCCTCAAATATGTAGAAGCCGTACAACTGTATGTCAAAATGTCCAATAACCAGTAAACACCCTTCAACCCTGCCTGAGTGCATGGAACAAAAAGCCGTGGAGATAGTACAGGTGCACAAGGGTGAACAATGACTCAATGTCCATGATAGTACATGGAGTAGGGTGAAGATTGGCTCAATGTCCATGATAGTACATGGAGTAGGATGTCCATGATAGTACATGGAGTAGGGTGAACAATGGCTCAATGTCCATGATAGAACATGGAGTAGGGTGAACAATGACTCAATGTCCATGATAGTACATAAAGTAGGATGTCCATGATAGTACATGGAGTAGGGTGAACAATGACTCAATGTCCATGAAAGTACATGGAGTAGGATGACCATGATAGTACATGGAGTAGGGTCAACAATGACTCCATGTCCATGATAGTACATGGAGTAGGATGTCCATGATATTACATGGAGTAGGGTGAACAACGACTCAATGTCCATAATAGTACATGGAGTAGGATGTCCATGATAGTACATGGAGTAGGATTTCCATGATAGTACATGGAGTAGGGTGAACAATGAATCAATGTACATGGAGTAGGGTGACCAATGACTCAATGTCATTGACAACAATTGAACAGTGCTCTGCTCTGAAGAACCATTGCAATCATCTGCTTAAGTCCAATTTAACGAGCACTTCAATTCCCAGAATGGAAGCCCAGAAATTGACAATACGGTCCCACAAACATGAAGCAATCTGGTCGCGCTGGCATGGGGTGTAGTGCTTGCCTCGGTATCAATAGAACCGTTCTGTGACCCCCAGCTTCATCACTGGACCGCATTGTAAGATCCTGGGAAAATCTCTAGCTTTGCCTCAATTCCTGATCTGCCAGAATGCGCAAAGCATAATCAAATGCTAGGCAGTTACACACACATTCCTTTGCGGAAATAATAGCCAGACTTTAACTGCAAGAGAGAAAGATAGCTCAGAGGCAAGGCGCTCGCCCTGGAAACAAGACCACGCGGAGCAACACGGGTTCGCTCCCTGGGTGAGCGCTTAGAAACATCTGGCACCTTATAAATAACCAATTACAATTACAAAGGTGAATAAAGCAAACCGCGGCAATTGATGAGGTGCGAGGTTGGTGGACTTCAAACTTTTGCTGCCCTTCAACAAACCTTTCAAAGTCACCGCCCGCCAGCTATTGCGCAACCTAGCCCCTGGTGATGGGCATGGAGGAGGATGGAGACGGGAATAGGAGGCATACCTCGTACACCCTTTCCAGGGGCATGGCTTCAGAGGGCGTATGCGGCGTCTCACACCTCCCATTTTTAACCAGTTGTCAGATATAGATTGTCAAGTTATGTCTGAAGGAGTGAGTCGGGACCAGGACTGTCATGTCGGAGCTTCCAGACTGGCTATCCATTAGCCCGCGTTTCATGTCTGGGGGCAGTCATTTACAGCCCTCTTGCTGGAGAACACTTGCACAGCAGAAAACAATTAATGGTTAACGAGTCGTGGGGAAAGTTCACCTATGGAGACCCTTTCATATGCAAAATTTCAATTCTGCAGGGAAAGGGCTAATGTACTTCAGTGCAAGGAACCAATATAAATCAAGTGGCTGATTGCACACTTGATTTAGACATTTTTATTATACCAGCAGTGCATGGACAGCTACAAGCAAGCCATTAACTCTCAGCAGACTGCTTAGAAATAATAACACTGGCATGCCAACGTTTGATGTTACTTTTTGAGATATCTAGCTCAAAGGGATCCTAAGAGGATGGGTTTTGGGTGGAGAGGGTCAGGTAGCGGGTGGGAAGGGCCATAGGGATTAACATGGCCACGGGCCGCCAATGGGTGGGTAAATAGTCAAACAATACCCACAAGCTGTGTGCCCCTGCTCACATGTCATCTCCCTCCTAGCTCTGCTCCAATGCAACAGTGTTGACTTCTAGTGGGCAATTAAGGGCTACCTAATGGCCGAAACTAAAAATGTCATTGGCCCACTTGACAATAGTAAAGCTTTGCTGGGATACAGTCCCCTCTCTGTCGATCCCATACCTTTCAAGCTATTGAGACTCCAAGACAGGTGAAATGCATTGTTTTGTCGGATGAGACCCCATTTCAGTCTATGGAGGAGTATGGAGCTTGCCGTGACTGTGATCTGAGTCCAGAGTAAGCTATACCTGCAAAACGCAGGCGACTTGAGGGGTATGATTAATATCAGACTGTCCCAATGCCAATCGTTAGATACTCCACCAGTCCCGGTCTGCAGGCCCGATCTACCCCCTACATTTGCTACATTTGGATCACCATTTATGTTGGGAAAATTAAACTTCACTATTGTGCAAGGGAGCAAAATGGCATAGGCTAAAAATAAAAAGACTGGCATAAAATATATCTTCCATTGGACAATACAGCAGCTCTTATTCTTATTGTAAATGGAGGAATGAAGTTACATAACGAAAGCAGCCATTCGTTTCTCAGCATTATTCTGGTCTTACTCAGAAGTTACTTTTCCTGTAGACTACTTTTCTGTGGCTAAACAGTCCAGAGTATGTCACTTCCACACATTGGTAGTGGAACATAAGATAATTACAGCCACACACTTTCTGGTGAAGATATGCCACTGGCCACACTTTACAACCCAGTAGACTGGGCTCCGTCCTTTGCTTCCTCATGAGCAAGGTGTGTTCGATCTAACAGACAGCAGTTTCTGGTACGACTTTAGTTGGAGTATAGCAGCTGAATTGTTGCACATTACATACGGGCCCACAGTTTTTATTCTCTCGGCATGCCAGTAATAGGGGCTATGATTTATTGAGCTCAGAAGGATAAAATACCATGCCATACCTACCTCCCCACCCCCCAAACACACATCTCTGCAGCAGGCGCTCAACCCACGGAGCTATGTTGCCATCACAGGCTTGCATGTCACGGCGTATGCTGCTGTATGTATCTGAACACATGTTTGGTAATTTCCACAGTTTTTTTAAGTAAACTGGAGGGAATACCATTAGCATAAAAGGAAATAACACAGAAACAGCTACCCGCCTACACACATACTAGGTATGTCTAGTTGCACAGAGTGCTACCTTTCATGTTGATTAATTAATTACGAAAGAAATTGATAGAGATATACATCTTATAATTCATAAATACAAAATACTCGAAGTTTATGTTAAAAAGAAAGACAAAAATGCATTTTGTTTGTACATAACATTACATAAAAGAACATATACTGAAAATCAATTTTCTCAACCAGTTTGTTTAAACTTAACACACTCATCATATACTGGTGATGTTTGTTGTGGGGTTAGTAGAAGTGTGAGGCGAACATCTTGTCATTAAATAAGACCTCAAACAACAATTTACTGTCCTTGACTTTGTCGACACCAGAAAGTGTGTTTCTAGGTCCTGGCGAAAGTTAATCAAGCTCTGTAGCTGGTTTTTTATGCTATCGAGCATGTGCTGGACCCGTCTTCAGGACTTTTTATACATATATACAAAATTGGAATTCAGAAATAGTTCATTGGTTGATTCCCTTTGGGAGTGACAATCTAAAAACCAAAACGAGACTGTATTGGTAACAAAATAAAAACAGAGTATTGTATCTCTATAAATGTGCACATGCAACTAATTCAACTAACCTTTTTATAAATTTGATTGAAATGTGTGGCCTTGATTTGAATATAAATGTGGACGGAATTCAATGGTCCAAACTGTGATTTCTTCACAATAGTTAGCGCTGCAAGAAACAAATGCACTTTTTGAAAATATTTGTTTCCCATTTCCGACTTAATTTATTAAGTAAGAGAGGTTTAATGGAAAACTAATTAAACAAGCTGAGAGCAAAAAGCAAAAACAGGGAGATCTTAAGTAATGAACGAAATAAATTGAATAAGTATCTCAAGTGGCACAGTCTGCTGTTAGCGGTTGCACTTCAATGTTATCTGAAAGGCATTAGATCTATGCTGTGCTTTTAAAGGAAGCGTACATCTTAATCCAAGCAGAATGTGCTTGTGTATAGCTTCGTTTGGTCAAGGACGGAATTTCACGTGTTCTGTCCCATCGTGTCGGAGTTTGGGAATCGCCTAATCTATCAATGAAAGTGCGAAGATGTAACAGTCCATAAAAAGCAAGCACGATGCTGTCTGTCCAAATGTCACAAGCACGTTATTTAATAAAGGTAGCTACATTCAAAGCTTTTAGATAAGCGTTCTTGGTCCCGGGCGCTGTTGTTGCTTTGGCAGGGATCGCGTGTTGTTGCTGCCAAGTCTATGCACGCTCCCGTCTCGAAAAAGCTAGACTTGCGGTGTGTATGTGTATTCGTTAAAAAGCGTCCGCAATCTTAGAAAGAAAAATGGCGGGCACGACCAAGACGAAAAAAGGCTAGAATGCCGAAGCACATTGTAGAATGTGTCCTATATTGAGATAAACAACCATGGTTGTAAACATTTATTCAAATCGCAAAATTGCCATTTATAATTTATTGTAGTTCACCAAACAGTCAGCATGTTCGTGGGATAAATTGTGAAACACTGCTTGACATTTATGCGGCCCTGTCTTTTGCTCAAACAGCTATACAATAACCTTGTGTGCACGTGTTGCAACATTTCCACGTGACAGAATGAATTTATTTGGAAAAGCAGTAGCGTGCAAACATATTCCAAACATGCGTATTGAGTGACTAAACATGCACTAGTGGATGTGCATATGTTGTGCCCTGCATATATTACATATGTGCCTCCTTAGTTTACAGTTTACAGTCCATGGCATACATGTAGTCAACAGTGACCTACTTATGCAAAAACAAACTCAAATTCGATTCCAATGTTGAGCCCAGCTTGGACAGTGTTCAGATTGTAAATCCATTTCTGTTCAAGCGATCTCAACTTTAAATCACGGTCCCCTCCACGGGGGTGTGTTGGCACTGTTTGGATAATATACCACTCAATGTCTTCAACAGTGTGTTTTGCTTTTACAAAATGAGCAACTAAAGGTTTGTCAGGCACTGAATTCTTGACACATGACCGATGTTTGCAGATTCTCTGCTTTAAAGGTCTTTTTGTCTTCCCAATATATATTAGCTTACACGGGCATATGATGGCGTAAATTGCCCACAGTGTATTACAATTGGTGAAGGCTTTTAGATGCCAAATTAGGCCTTTCAGGTTGACAGTTTTTCCATTTTTTGTCAAACGACACACCGAACAGTTACCACATTTAAAATGACCGCTCACTGGTGGCAAATGCCACAGTGTCGTCTGTTGTTGGACTGGAGTTGCCCTTGGCACTTGGTAAGTGTGTACCAATTTGTCATGTAAATTTGGCATGCGCTTGAATGCAAAACGCAGTTTATTCACAGAAAAATCTTCAGTTTGAATCAGGGACCAGTTTTTCAAGATGCAGCGACGAAGGTCGTTGCTAATTGGAGAAAACGTGGAGACACATGTTATTTTGTCTTCTTGTACTCTGTGTCGTTTTTCCAAACATTGGTCTCTGTTTGTGTTCCGTGCTCTTTTTAATGAACATCGAATGATATGAGATGGATATCCTCGTTCTTTTAGTTTTTGCGACAGGTGATTGCTATGGAAGTCAAACTCTTCCTTTGTTGAGCAATTACGCCTTATGCGCAAAAATTGGCAAATGGAAGATTTTCCCACAATGATTGCGGATGAAAACTTTTAAATGACAACAGTGTGTTTTTATCTGTTGGCTTCTTATATAGAGTGGTTCTTAATGTGCCTTGCAATGTTTTATAAATCTCTCTAAATCTAAAAAGGCTATCTTTTGATGATTTAGATTCATAGTGAAATTTATGCATGGGCTTTGTGCGTTTAACCACACCAGAAATTCTGTCAGAGTTGTTTCGCTACAATGCCATAAGAGGAACACATCATCTATATAACAATGCCAAGCTTTGATGTTTAATTTGAAAGGATTATTTTCATGATACACAGATTGTAATTCTAAGTTGTCCATAAATAAGTTCGCTAAATCGGGAGCAAAGGTAGCACCCATGCTTGTTCCGTGTAGCTGCTGGTAAAATCTTCCTCCATAAAGAAGTTGTTGACCAATGCTATTCTAATGCGTTCGCAAATAAACTCAGAAGGGACCGAAAGCCAAGAATGGTAATAGTTCCTCTACTTTACCTCCAAACTCGTACTGTTGCAGTGTGGTTAAGGTGATGGTAATTTTGTTAGTCACTTTTTTACCACCCCCACCCACAAAATTCATAATGACCCCAGAGTTTGCTGCTTGAATTACAAACTATAGAATGGGAGACCTGGTAAAACCCCAGCTTCTCCACTAGACCAAATTTTGTGATCTCAGCCAAATCCCTTTTCATTACTGTCCCTTACTTTCCTGATCTCACAAAATTGTTACTGACTTTAAGTGACGGTTGTGGATATGCACCACACAGAGCCCCACCCATGCATGGCTAAACAGCCTGCAGTGTTGCAATATATATAATAAAATGGACCATTTATTTAGTGCATTCCACAGATTAAGTGGAATAAATATTACTACAATGTTAGTAATTTGGGCGTGGGATAGTTGGGGATAGTTGGGGCGGTGGTTTGAGAACAACAAAACAAATTTTGTGTAGGAGAAATGGTATTGGTATGGTATTGTTTATTTATAAAGTGCCTATACACAGCCACGTGTTTCAAAGCGCTCAAGGAGGGTGAGAACATGGGAAAAAAATCAACAGTCGTTCAGAGCCCTTGAATTTCTGAAGCGATAACGCACAGGCAGATTAAGTGAATATGGTACATATGGATTTAACAGTTTAAGATACAACAAATAGGCCTGACTGCAATTCTGCATTTTTTTCCAGTGCACGTTAAGGGGTGAGTCAAGGAAGGACAGAACAATCTACGGCAGAGCTGCAGTGCAAGCGCAGGCAGGACAGGGGAGGGGCAGGGGAGCAAGTGCACCCAATCAGTAATGACTGGGAAAGTGCGGAGGGAGAAGCTCTCAGGATTTATTGCACGTGCAGTGAGTGGGTGTGGTGCAGGGCCTTAAGGCAAGTGCAGAAAGACTGGCAGGGGTGTCTGGGACTTGTGAGACTATGCAGTACACAAGGCGGCCAGTCAGTGAGCTGTATGGAAAGGAGGGAGACAGGGAAGAGCAGAGAGCTAGGTTAGCAGGGTGAGAGAGTTAAGCAAGGTGTTGAGGAGTTTCCGGAACGTAAGACTATCAGGCTAAGACGTAGAGTGGTAGGGAGGCTGTTCCAGAGCGAGGCACATGCTGAGGCAAGAGATCTCCCTCCAAATCTCTGCTTGGAGAACCTGCTCACTTGCAGAAGGTTGGAGGTAGATGAGTGGAGGACTCGGGAGGGACAGTATTTAGGAAGGCAACATTGAAGGTAAGTAGGTCCCAGGCCCCAGAAAGCCTTGTGGACAATGCAGAGGGCCTTGAATTTGATCCTTGCAGCCACGGGGAAGTGAAGGATTTCAGCGCCAGAGAGATGCGGTCCCTGGGCTTGAGGCCAAGGATATGTCTCGCAGTTCTGTTCTGGATCAGTTGCAGAGGGCGCAGGGCTTAAGCAGGGAGTTTGAGGAAGAGGCGTTGCGGTAGTCTAGCCTAGAGAGAACCAAGCCTCTGGAGACAGTGAACCGCTGGGGGAAAGTGAGAAAAGGTAGAGTGCCTCTGAGGAGGTGTAGTTGATAGACTTTTTTGAGATGTTAGAAATGTGTGAGGAGAAGGAGAGAGTGGAGTCGAAGATGATTCCAAGGTTTTTGATCTCAAAGGTGGGGGTGGGCGCAGGGCCAAGGGAGGCCGGCCAGAGTGAGAGTGGGAACGTGGGAGCAGGGGTCCCAATGCGAACAATCTCAGTTTTACTGGCTTTGAGACAGAGGTTGTTTGCAGTACACACCGTGCCTGAATAGCGGACAGACAGTCAGGTATGAGTGAGGAGGAGGCAGGCAGAGGGTAGACAGAAGGATAGTTGTGTGTCATCTGCATAACACTGGAAATTAGAGGTGAAAGTGGCAATCACACGTATAAGGGTGGCCATGTAGATGTTATAGAACTAGGGGGATATGTTAGAGCCCTGGGGAACGCCGCAGGTTGATAGGCTGATAGTCGAGAGAAAGGCACAAAGTTCGACCTGGGATGAGCAGTTGGGGAGAAAAGAGGTTAACCAAGCCACAGCCTGACCTGTGATTTCCAGGGTGTCATGAAGCCGTGAGATCAGGATGTTGTGGTTAACCATGTCAATGGCAGAGGAGAGATCAAGGAGAATGAGGACAGAGGGAGTGTTAGTGTCGAGATTTGAGAGCAGGTCTTCATAGGTGTTCAGAAGAGCAGTTTCTGGATGCCAGACTGATGGTCGTGGAAACAACTGATTGATTCTATGTGGAGGTTTAGCTGCGAGATAGCCAGCTTCTCCAGGAGTTTGCCAAGGAAAGGAGTCATAGAGATCGGGCAGTAGTTTGACGGAATGGAGGGGTCAGCAGAGGGTTTCTTGAGCAGAGGGTGCACAAGGGAATGCTTGAGAGCAGTTGGGAAATCTCCAGTGGAAAAGGAGAGGTTGCAAAGGTCAGCCAAGGCTGGTGCAAGGAAGTCAATGTTGTCCTTGATGGTTTTGGAAGGGCAAAGGTCCACTTGCTTGGATGAGGTCGTCATAGACGAGACTTGTCTGGCGACCTCATCAGGTGTGACGGGAGAGAGAGAGAGGAGAATGGAAGTGGAGGTGGGGCCAAGGGAGGCACAGGTGCTGGTGTGTGCAGTGGTGTGGGGCCAAGGGAGCAGAGGATGTGTTAGGTTTTTGTGGTGAAGTGTGCTGCCAGGGCCGAGCAGAGGTCCTGGGTGGGAGTGACAGAGGAGGAGGCTGATGCAGGATTGGACAGTTCCTTGCAGACTTTGAAAAGTTCAGCCATGTTGTTTGATGCCACAGAGATGCAGGCTTGAATAAAGACTCTTTTCTTGGAGCGGATGCAGAGTCGATGTTGCCTTTGAAGGAGGCTGCAGGCCAGTTTGTCAGATGGTCCACCTGACAAATTTAATTTCCGCTCAGCTGCCCTAGACTTGCGTTTAAGGGCAGCCAGGTCTCGGAGTCATAACCAATAGTTGCACTTTTTGGAATTCTTCAGTCGGAACCTCATGACAGGGGCAAGAATATCAAGAGTGTTGGAGATTAAGGATAGTGAGGGCTGTGACAGGGTGGGAGACAGCCACAGGTGTGGGAGGAGGAGAGTAGGTGGAGGCAAAGGCGGCCACTGTCACTTTTTTCATGGGTCTGGTGACCTTGAAGCCGAGAGGATGTGATTAAGACTGAGATACATCTTGCAAATGACTGAGATCTGAAGGCACAGTAGTCACAGTTATGTAAAGCTATTGTCGGGGGGAATTCTCCCGGGGTCGGCTGGGCCGTCCGCGGTCCTCCGGGCAGGGAGGCCCCAACTCCTCCCGTATATCCCAAAAAATTGAGTATGAGACACACGCAAGAATCAAGGTGGTTCTGCTGTTTATTAAACAAAACGGCAGGGATGGGTCAAGGATCGTACGCGTCCGTCCTGACACTCTCTCTCCATCGTGGGGCTCGCAGGCCCTTTTTACCTTAGTATGACGCGCTACTTGCGTCCCCTGGGAAAGTTTAGCAAAAAACCTATCGCCACTCTGGATTGGCTCCTCGAGTGGTAGGGTTAGTATAGCATACGTATAGAGAGCATTATTAGTGGTCGAGGGTTAGTCAGGTGGTATACTTGGGTTGTCCCTTCAAATTGATACATGAACATTGTTACATGAAGACCCCTGAGGATTGGTCAATGTTAATGGCGTCAGTGATAAGAGCCCCATGTTCTGATTGGTCCAAACACGAGCCCCCCAGTCTGGGACCATCGCTGTTCCCAGCTCGCGGTGCACCTGTCATTTGCAACAATGTTTCACTATGGGTATGTGCAGACAATGTGAAGATTTATTCATATGCTGGAAGGCCGACTACTCCCACCGCCGCAGATGTCCATTGAGTCGCTTAATTGTATCTGCCTGTGTCTTGAAACGAGGGATCCAGGCGCCTCCCTCCTCCTGGGCCTGGCACCCTGTCAGGTTCGGCTCGGTCACGTGAGGTGGGACTGTGGTTGAGGCAGAATTCTGCACAATTAATATTGCATTTTCCACTGTGTGCCTGGTTTAATTTGCAGGTGTCGAGTCCATCCATGCCGCAGGCGTCGGCATGGGCAGGGCAGGCGGGTGGGCAGGCGGGTGGGCACACGGGTGGGCACATCCGTATGTTCCTGTACCAGGGTATCTGGTCGTCTGGTAGATGGGCAAACTCCTCTCGTGGCGGGTGCCTGGGCCGTGATCCTCTAGGCCAGGGGTGTGAGGGGATTGGTGGGAGCCTTTTGTTCCATTCTCCCACTTCAGTCCCCCCTCTGGTCGACTTGTCGACCACAAACATATCCTTTTCCTTATCTCCTCTCACTCTCCATATTTTAGTTACTCCTCCCAAATGTCCATAGTGGTTAACATGGTCTTCAAATGACCAATACATATATACACAGGTTCCTCCAGGTGTGCAGTATACCCACTTCCCTATGTAGCTCCTTGGGTTTCTTGGGTTTTCGAGCTTCACAGATGGTGGGTCCAGGTGGTTGGTGATGATCTGGTTACGCAACTTCTCTCTCTCTTTTATTATTGTGCCTGTGTGTTGGCCGTCATCTGCTGGCATCAAGGGGTGCATACCAACCATTTCGATCATCTCGTCTGTGGTGCGTGCCTTCCGGGCCTTCCAAAATCTTATTATGATCAGTGCAGCTCCAGCCAAGATAATGCATCCAACTATAATCTTCAGTCCATCTGACAGCCAAGATGGCATCCACGACCATAACATCGAAAACCAGCTGTCATCCTTTTTCACACCTTGACTTTCATCCATCATTTTGGAGTGCATCTGGGCCAATGGTGACACTGCTTCTGTCAACGTACCATTGTCAGCATCGTTAGCAGGAATGAATGTGCAGCATGATTGTCCTATCTTTGCGCAAACTCCTACTTCCATTGCTGTGAGGAGGTCCAGTACATATCTGTTCTGTAGTGCTACCATCCTTACTGCTCGCAGTTCCTCTTTTTTTGCGTTGAATCCATTTACTATAGAATTAATTGTCATCATTAGTTCCCACCTTGTTATCTGGAGCCATTTTGCGTTTGCGTAAGCCTGTAGTCCCGGATATATTATTGAGGAGAGGAACATTGCTGCTCTGCTGAATAGTCTGTGTTCTGGCGGGATTGAAGTGAGTGCTGTTTCCGACCTTCCCCATAGGTAATTTCCTGTCAGAGGTTCTCCTCGTATTTTCTTTCTATTCAGGACAGTGTTGTTGCCGTTGTTTTGGTTCTCTGGCCCCTTTTGAGGGTGTACAGATCTCTTCTTCCTCTTGTTATCGTCATCCATTTTGGGGAAGTTCGCCACATTCACATGTTTCTGGGGTACCACTAGTGATGGTACATTGATGTGTACCATTGTGCATATAACATTCCACAGAGGGGGCAGTGTGTGGTATGCCTTGTCTCCGCAGGCCCAGTAATGGTCCATTACCACTGCTGTTCCTGCTCCCCCCTCAGGTGACTCCGTCACGCTTGCACAGTTGGTGTTGTATCCCACGTCCACTTCTCCTTTATGTTGGTAGCACACCTTAGGCGCAGTCAGCTGCAGTATTGTTATTGGGTCTTCATCCTTCTCTATCCACGTTAGCATGGGTACGTACTTGACCCAAGTCATCCAACATCTGTCGTCGTGTTCAGCAATAGTTTTAGTATCCTCTCTCGTTACCATGTTGCTGCCAACCACTCCTATGTCCCATTTGTCACCTAGGTAAACCTTCCCTGTTATTAATATCAGTGGTCTTTCCCAACATCCTTGTTTACCAGGAACTTCAGTGGCATACCAATCACATGGTAGGTACTGTAGTGTTACTTTCTTTGTTTCTCCTTTTTCAGGGCCGCTTGTTATGTATCTGAATGCTTCAGCATGCAAACTGGCCTTGTGGTAACTCAAATAAACCTTGAGGAAGTTGTTTTCATACGGGTATGTGTCTCGCGTTTTCCATAACAGGTGCACCGTGTTCCCTTGAAATCTCCCTTTCCTCTGGAACAGTGCCAGGTATATTATACATCGTGCTGTCTTTTCATCAATTTCCGTGGCAACGAAAGTTCGGGAAGCGCTCATGGCGTATGGGATCAATGAGCAGACGTAGCAGCTGTCTTCTGTTGTCTGCTTACCTATTTGAGTCATGTGTTGGTACCACATGTTGTTCGAGACGTGTGCTGAATCTTGTATGTAGTTGTCAATACCTTTATGGTCTGAGTATGTGCTGCGTTTAACTCTATTTCCCTTGTGTGGCATTTTACTAGTACCACCTGACGTAACACCTGTTGCAGCCGGGGGTGGGGGTATATTAGGTTTGGGTACAGCCAAAATATTGATAGCATAACTGTTCTGCCATACAGAGGCAGCCAAGAACCCGGTGATCATCAAAATCCCTATCATCTTTATTACAGAGGCTAATCTCACTGGCATTTTGCTCTTACCTTGCTGCAGTCCGGCAGCTAATTCTTGCGACGTTAAAGTTGCCCGCCTGAAAATTCTCAATATGCTTGTTATTAGTGTTAGTTGTTGGTTTCAAGCTCTCCCTATCAAGTAGTCGTTCAGTGCCCAGGCGAAGAGTTGTTCCCACGCCAATCTAAGCGATCTATCTCTTAGGACAGGCAAGTAAGGGTGGAGGTGGGGCATTGATTGTTCTATGGCCAAGAGAAATGCTGTGTAGTAGACACGTACCCTCCTCCTTTTCAGGTACTTTGGCCTTTTTATGTGATAGACAAATTGGTGTGATAATTCTTCAGGGTAGTTATCGTCTGAGGGTAGCATCTACTCCTGGGCAGTGAACCTTGTTAGTTATCTGTTTTCTTAGCAGTACAACAACACACGGTACCTGCATGTGCGAGAGAAAAAAAAGGAGTACATTCAAGTGTTTACATGTGTATATGTGCAAGATAATGTCCTTCAGTTACTGCAGTGGGTGGGACGTCGATAGGCAGGGGGTTTAGGGCTCAACTGGCGGAAGTCTCTATACTCTTTGATCGTGTGACCATGGGGTGGGCTGTATGGGAATTACCCTTCTCTATTCCAGTAGTTGTCTCTGGGGAATCTGAGGGGTGGTAGGGTAGGGAAACACTTAGGCCGTTAGCTGTGGTAGAAGTCTCTTTCTCCGTGGATGACGCTGTTGCTGTTCTTCCAATGGCCCTGTCGGTGACGCTAGGGCGGGTCTGGAGTTTGCAGATCTTTACATCGTGTAGGTGGTTCCAGGCACGTTTGTCCTGTAGCTTTACTGCTCTCGTTGATACTTCCTCTACCAGGTGGGGGCCAGTGAAACGTGGGCTGTTCCACTTTCTGTTGAAATTGCGGAGTAGTACGTGGTCACCTTTAGCAATTTTGCACAGTTTTTCTTTTTACAATTCTTTGTCCGCGTCTTCTTGTTGATCACTCTTAGACCCGCCACGTGTGCGCTCGAGCTGTTGAAACACAAACACTACACTAGTAATCAAAGAAGACACATATTGGTACATTTCATCACCAAGAACAGTTGCAGTGTTTTCATAATCAGTGAATGCTCTTGATGTTGGCGTTAGAGGAAGGCGCATTTGACGTCCGGTCACCACCTCGTGAGGGGTGAGGTGGTGGTCGGAGCCTGGTCTATTCCTCAACTCAAATAGGGCTAGCGGAAGGCAATACAACCAACTCTTTGTTGTTTGCTGTATTTTTGCAATTGCCTCTTTTAGTAGGGCATTCAGGCGTTCGCATATACTGTTGGCCTGCGGGTGATATGCACATGCAAATTTATGTTTGATGTTCAGTAAGGATGTGATGTGTTGGAACATTTCATTGGCGAAATGCGGGCCATTATCTGACTGCAGTACCTCGCACACTCCCCACCTGGGGAAGACCTCCCTCACTAGAAATTTAGCTGCTCTGAATGCATCTGGGTGTGAGCAGGGTCCTGCTTCAATCCACCTGGAGAATGGGCATACTACTACAATCATATACCTATTTCCTTGACATACGTTGATCATATCAACATAGTCAATATGGATGTGTAGGAAGGGTCCCTCTGGCCGGGGTATAGTACCTTTTATCACCTTCAGCGTGTGACCGGCCGTGAACTGTTGACATGTGAGGCAATTGCTGATAAAATTTGTCACATGGGAATTTAACTCGGGGAAGAACCAATCTTCCCTAATTCGTGCTGCAATGACCTCCTTGCCTGTGTGGGCTGGGTGGTGTAATTGGCTCAGGGCGGTGTTCAATAGTGCCAATGGCATTACCATCTTCCCAGTGTTACCCTGGCGCCATATTGCGTCAGTTGGTGACATTGTACATCCTCTTTTTACCCATATTTCTTTTTCTGCCATTGGTGCAGCCGCTTGTAGCTCCATTATCTGTTTTTCCTGGGAGATGGGTGTACCCTTCTCTTAACATCTCTTTAGCTATCCCCCTCCCTCTCCCTCTCTCTGACTCTGGGGGGTTCCATATCTCACCAAAATATGCAGCATACTTCGCATGTGCGTCTGCTGCTGCGTTTCCTTTTGAGATATGATCTTCTCCATTAGTGTGTGCGGTGCATTTGACCAAGGCTAATTCTTGGGGGTCATTTATTACTTCAATTAGTTCAGCCAACAAGAGAGCATGTTGCACTGGAGTGCCGGCAGCTCTCCTAAACCCTCTTCTCCTCCATTTGGACAATCCTGAGTGGACAGTAGACGTGACATATGCGCTGTCAGAATATATGGTCACTCGTTTGTCAAAGCTTTCCTTCAACGCCAAGATCAGTGCAACTAATTCAGCTGCTTGAGCAGAGTAATGCTGTGGTAATTGTACACATTTCATCGCCACACACACCGGTACCTCCGTCATTTTTACCACTGCTGCCCCAGTTCTCCTTATCCCATCACTTTGGTCAATTGTTGATGACCCATCAATGAACAAGAGCTCACCTTCATCTAGTGCGTTCTCTTCAACCTTTCTAGTACATGCGTACATTTCAGTAGTCTGCGTACAATCGTGTGCATAGTCTCCTCCCTCAATTACTTCTGCTATAAACCTTGCAGGGTTAACCGTGCTGCATCTAACAATTGATAGTTCTGGCCTAGATAAGATGATCTCATAACCTGACGCCCTCTGCGTGGTTAGTGTGGATTTAGGCTTGTTCAATATTGCAAATAGTGCATGTTCCACAAATAGTGTGGTTGGGCACCCCATGGTTATTGCTGATGCTTTCTCTACCGCAAAGGCAGCTTCGGCGAGACCTTGTTCGCAAGGGAAATGTCCTAACATCACAGGATCTAAGTGGCCACTGTAAACCACTACTGGTTTGTAGCCCATGCTTGTTTTTTGAGCCAGCACTGCCTTCATCACTGCTGAGTCGCAATGTGAAAATATAAAGAATTGTCATTCATAATCTGAAGTGGCCAGTACCGGAGCAGTTGATATTGCATCTTTCAGTTCATCAAAAGCCTCTTTCATTTCCATTGTCCACCCCAACTTTTTCCCCCCTTTGTTAGCTTCTTTTAATGCCTCAAGTAGGGGTCCTATGTACGAGCTGTAGTCAAATACCCAGGCTCTACAGTAGTTGCACAGTCCCAGGAACTGCTGTAGTTCCCTCACTGTTTGTGGCAATGGCGTTTTTGAAATGGCCTGTGCTCTTTGTGGTGCAATCTTTCTTCCGTATTGGGATATGAGCTGACCAATGTAAAGTACCTGTTCCTGACAGTACTGTAACTTTTCCTTGTCTACCTTGTAACCTTTTTCGGCCAATATTGTCAGCATCTTTAATGAGTCCTCTCTGCACCTTCCTTCGTTTGTGCTGCAAATTATTATGTCATCAACATACTGCAACACTTTGCTCTCCACTTCAATGTTACCCAAATCCATCTGTATTACTCTGTTGAATATTGAGGGTGACTCACAGTACCCTTGTGGAAATCTGGTGTGTTTCCACTTTGTGTTTCTGTAAGTGAAGCTTGTCAGATCTTGTGAGTCTGGGTGCAGGGGTATTGAGAAAAAGGGATTTTTGAGGTCTATCACTGTAAATCGTGATGCCTCTGCTGGAATGCCGCACAATATTGTGGCCGGGTTTGCTGCTATAGCGTATTCTGCTTCCACTATGTTGTTCAAAGGCCTGAGGTCCTGTATGAAGCGCCAAGACCCCCCCTTTAGCCTTGCGCACTGGGTATACAGCTGTGTTGCATGGTGATTCTGATGGGACCAATATGCCATTATTTATAAGGGCCGTTATTGTTTCATATATGCCCTCATCTGCCTCTTTCGATAGTGGGTACTGTTTCACTCTGGGGAGTATTGCACCCTTTTTCAATTTTATTCTTACTCCCCCTATGCTTTTTATGCACCCACGTCATAGGGACTAGTAGTCCATAATGATGTGGGTACTTTTGCCATATCCTCCTCAAAGAAGGGAACTGGGGTGGATGTGGGTGCCTCAAGTGCCATTGCAATTTTCTGTGCCACTTGTTTGTACGTCACTCTTAGCCATATTTCTACACTCATCATAAACACCATTTCACCTTCTTCCTTTTCTTCTGAGAAGAGCTCCTCATCTGACACCTGGGTGAGTCTATATCCCTCTGCTAGTGCCATCACTGCCCTCCATGCTCTTCCTTCTCTGTCTTGGGCATGTACTGCGATGTAATCAGCAGTTGCTATTATGCTCTCTATGTTCACTGAAATTACCTTTCCTTCTGGTTCATTTGCTGGCGTTTCTGGTCTAAACAAATAGGCTGCTGGCCTCCTCCAGATCTTTCCTCCTATCCCTGGCATCCATGCAAATGCCATGTCTGTCCCGTACTGGAATAGTTCACCATCTACTGGCTCAGCCCTAATCACTGTCTGTCCACAGTATGCTTGCATAATTTGTCGTGCAGTAAGCATGCTAATTCCTGGAGTAGAGCAAATGATGCCGTCCTCCGTAAAGGAGATCGTCATATTCAGCCTGCTTATTATGTCTCTCCCCAGAATATTTACTAGTGAGGCCTTAGAATACAAAAGTGGGACTGACATGTCATAATCCCCTATTGATAAGGGAATGTTATCAGTAAAGGGAACCAACCCCCTAGCCCCAGAGAATCCTTGGGTGTTCATGGCTTCACCTGACATCTTAAATTTACCTTCCCTTATGCAAGACCGGGTCGCCCCGGTGTCAACAAGGAATGATAATTTTTTGTCACCTATCGTTACCTCTATGCGTGGTTCCTCCGCACTATTAGGTGTTACCGACAGGATGGGACACACCAGGGCCGTCTGTGGGCTGTCCTATTGGGGGTATAATGATTGACCACTTCCTGTGTAAGGGTTGTGTCCTTGTTGGCCCTTTGGGTCCCACACAATCGAATCCGTACACCCCTCCTCTTCTTCCCTGTCTTCTACGTCGTCAATGGGGTCCACATTGCTCGTAACTTTTTCTCCTCCCTCTCTTTTATCATTTCCTCTATTTAATGTGGGCGTGTGTATTCGTTCTCCCTGCCTGCGTCCAGGGAGGTCTCTAAGCCTACCTGCATAGGGTGTCAGTTCGTTTGGGAAGGACGCGAGTTTAGATGGGCATGTTGCACGTAATGAGCGTGAGGTAGTGGAGCATGTAGGACGGGATGGTGACGGTGTGGCTGCACGTGTCTGCCTTTCCGCTATTCCTTGCTCTTCCTCCTCACTTCCCTCCAGTTCTTCCTTTCTCCTGCAGATCCATGGTGATTCTCCGTTTGTCCGGGTGATGTATAATTTATCTAAGCTTTCCCTTTCACTGTCTCTCCCTTCCTTCTCTATCCCTTCTCCTTCCTCACTGCAAAAGTCCTCCATTAATGGCAACCCCCAATCTGTCTTTTTCCCCCTAATCGTTACTGTTTTTAAGTCTATTAGATCCGTTCCTCCATTGTCTTGTTTGCCAATTGCTCCCCTTTGTGCTGATGTGGTTGCTACTTCAGTGTCTCTGTATACATACCTCCTTACTTCACTCCCCCCTCTCCTTCCTTCTCTTTCCCCTTCATTTTTCTCTGCTATTTCTCTACCAATTTCCTCTCTTTTCTTTTTCAATTCCTCCATTACTTCAATACTCATCTTTTCCATTATCTTTTCTTCTTCTTTCTTCCTTTCCCATTTCGCTCTTTCCCGCTCTAATATACTCTCTATCATCCTTCTTTCTTCATATTTCCTTGTCGTTTCTGATAGTAATCTCCTTCTCCATATTTCCATTTCCTTTTCTTCCTCTTCTCCTTCCCTTTTCTTCTCACGCAGTGCTGCTCTGGATACCCTTTCTGCTACTGCCTTCACCCTTTCTGCTTCTCTCTTTTTCTCCTCAGTTCGTTCCCTCATTTTGTCCAACTCATCCTTGTTTTCTTTCCTTTTCCGTGCTCTCTCTCTTTCCTCTCTCTCGAGCTGCTTGATCAGTGTATTCTGCTCATCCCTTAATTCTGCTTATCGTTCATCCAAAATCTCTTCCTTCTGTCGCAACAGCTCTTCCCCCTTTCTTTTCCCCTCTTCCCCTTTCCTTTCACTCTTCCTGGTGTCACCCTCGTCCATTTTCCTTACTACCTCCTCCTCTTCTTCTGTTAATGAACCTCGTAATTTTAATAATACCTGCGCAGCTACCCACTCATCCTGTCCTATTCCTGCGATCCGTTCCTCGCCAATCCCCCCTTCCCCTGCGGGCATTTTCGTGCAGGCTGATCCCGTCGTGCTACTCTACTCCCTTCCTGTGTGGCTACCTGTGGCTGTATATGGTGGCGGACTGCATGCCGGGTTCGAGTACCCCTCAGCCGCCCTTAATTGAACCATATCTTGTAGTTCTGTTAAAGGATATAACCCCCCTTCCTCCTTTTTCACCACCTTCGCTAGGGGTATATCGCCTTTCTGTTCCTTTTTTATTTCTTTTTCGCTTATGTTGTTACTCTTCTCTCCTCTCTCTTCTCCGTTCCCCATGTTCTGTGTGCCTTCACTCTCTTTCTCCCCATTCTCTCCCTCCTCCTTAATCTTCTCTTCCTCCGTTGTTCCTCCCATAATAAACATTCCGTTTGGTCCTGGTCGGGACCCTTGGAACATCCTCCATAAGTTAAACACCTCCACGTGGTGCACCAACTTCTTCCCCTTGTATGTATTATGCAGATGGTTTAATAGTGAATGTTGGATATATGGATCGAAGCTACCATTAGGCGGCCATGGTGTCGTCATTTTGTTGTCCGTCCCCTGTGTCCATTCTATGCTATACTTGATCAGTTTCTCCCTATGGGGTGACAATGTTTTACATATGTGTTGTAGCGGGGTAGTGAGGGTGTTCCCCCACCCTCCCGATCCTGCCCCGTATGACATAGTAGCTCTTCACTTGTTATCCTTCCCCTATTTGGTAGCGGTTATCTTACTGACAGTTTATAATATACAGCCTTATATCTTTTACCTGGCCCCGTAAGTTTGGGGACTTGCGATAGTCCTCTAAGGGAAATTAGTAAAATGTAGCATTTACATTTGTATATTCTCTTCTTTCTTTTCCTCCTTTGCAGAACACCCTTACGGCCCCCTGCGCCCGAGGCGCACGTAGCCCCCTGCGGCTGCGTGCCCCTTGTGACGTTCTTATACAGCCGTCCCACTTTCACTTGCTCCTCCTCCCTCCTTTACACTTGCCATGGCCGGCGTTCTCTGTGCGCAGCCACGTCCCCCTTTTCGCCTGCCCCCCGATCAACTCACTACCCTTTACCTCCGTTTCCACTCCCTTACCACAACTCTCTTCCCCACCACTCTCTAAAATAAATATGCCTTGTGGTCGAGATATCCTATGAAAGCCCTACTGGTGACGTCACCGATCTCTTCAAACTACTGGTAAGTTCTTCATATGTTTTTTTTAAGTTCAAAATACACTTGCAATCTACCCCCGTTAACCCCACAGCTGTCTTCCTGTCACGCCTGGAACAAGGTAATCAACAATATAATCGGACTGCGCACGCTGCGTCGCCTCGCGTGTGATACGCCCCTCGACAGGAGGGCTTAACCAGCCAATTATCTTCCGTATCAGGCAACCAGCTACCTACCGCCTACAGGGAAGCGTCATCTATCTATCGAGTTTCCTGCTCGATCAAGAGGGATCCTCATCTACTCATTGATCAATAATTACCAAATCGTAGGAAACCGTGCACACACACACCCTTACACGTGGTCGCGACCTAGGCCAATCAGTGTCTCCGAGCGGCTGCACGTGATGTTTTCGTGCTCCGCCCCCTTCTCTCCCGTAATGTAGCGGACGGCTCTCGCACTTGTCCGGCTACCATTCATTTCATTGCCAACACTAACTTATCAAACCTGCGCCGCGCACCTGTGCAACACCTCCCGCCTCCCGCATTCAATTCCTCCCCCCTCCCTTACAATTTCACATTGCTTGTTGTGCGTGGCATATTCACCAAGTGCTCTTGATGCGTGGCCGCTCGACTGCGTGCACCCCTCCAAGCGGCTCGCCACCTCCCCTCGTCTGGAGCATGTCTGGACACTCGCCAACCGCGGGCGGAATACTTCTCAACCGGCTCCCGAAGGCCAATATCCGGATTGCGCTGTCCGGTCTTCTCGCAGTTCCGCGATGGTCCTGTAGTCCTCAAAAGGGGGCAGCGGCAGAGGGGGCCGCGCCGCCGGGCCTCCTCGCAGCGGGAGTACTCGGAAAAATAAAATAAAATAAAAGCAGACCTCAAACAGATCTCAGCAGTGCCCCCAACTTGTCGGGGGGAATTCTCCCGGGGTCGGCTGGGCCGTCCGCGGACCTCCAGGCAGGGAGGCCCCAACTCCTCCCGTATATCCCAAAAAATTGAGTATGAGACACACGCAAGAAGCAAGGTGGTTCTGCTGTTTATTAAACAAAACGGCAGGGATGGGTCAAGGAACGTACGCGTCCGTCCTGACACTCTCTCTCCATCGTGGGGCTCACAGGCCCTTTTTACCTTAGTATGACGCGCTACTTGCGTCCCCTGGGAAAGTTTAGCAAAAAACCTATCGCCACTCCGGATTGGCTCCTCGAGTGGTAGGGTTAGTATAGCATACGTATAGAGAGCATTATTAGTGGTCGAGGGTTAGTCAGGTGGTATACTTGGGTTGTCCCTTCAAATTGATACATGAAAATTGTTACATGAAGACCCCTGAGGATTGGTTAATGGCGTCAGTGATAAGAGCCCCATGTTCTGATTGGTCCACACACAAGCCCCCCAGTCTGGGACCATCGCTGTTCCCAGCTCGCGGTGCACCCGTCATTTGCAACAATGTTTCACTATGGGTATGTGCAGACAATGTGAAGATTTATTCATATGCTGGAAGGCCGACTACTCCCACCGCCGCAGATGTCCTTTGAGTCGCTTAATTGTATCTGCCTGTGTCTTGAAACGGGGGATCCAGGCGCCTCCCTCCTCCTGGGCCTGGCACCCTGTCCGGTTCGGCAACGTGAGGTGGGACCGTGGTTGAGGCAGAATTCTGCACAATTAATATTGCATTTTCCACTGTGTGCCTGGTTTAATTTGCAGGTGTGACCTTGGCGTCGGCTTGCGGCATGCGAGTTTGCAACATTGTGCCCTTGACTGTCTGCTTTCGCCGGGCTCATTCTGCAGGGTCAGCAACTGTACTCTTGCCCATTCAATGTTCATGGAAGCGCTTGCTTGCGGCCTACTTGGGCCTGGTGTATAGGTGGAGCCGTTTGGTTCACAGGCGCTTTAGGTTATGGTATCATGTTGCTTTTATCCCCAGTATCGTGTCTTCGTTATATTTCTCATTATGGCGCATGGGTTTAGGAGAAGCGTGAGCAAGCTTTTTAGATGAGTTCATTGTGCGTCTTGCATTTCTGCATTTTAAAAAACCTATGTGAAAAATAATAAAGATGCGCGTCAGTGGGTGTGTCCGTCACCTACGTCATAGCACTGAGTATGTTCTTCGTGTGGGAGTGTCCAGTGTGTATGTTTGCAAGGGTGTGCTGACCGTTGGCTAGGTCGTCATGGCATCCCTAACGATGTGTTGATTTAGTGCTGGATGGTTCAGTCGAGTCCATCCATGCCGCAGGCGTCGGCATGGACAGGGCAGGCTGGTGGGCAGGCGGGTGGGCACGCGGGTGGGCACATCCGTATGTTCCTGTACCAGGGTATCTGGTCGTCTGGTAGATGGGCAAACTCCTCTTGTGGCGGGTGCCTGGGCCGTGATCCTCTAGGCCAGGGGTGAAAGGGGATTGGTGGGAGCCTTTTATTCCATTCTCCCACTTCACTATCATGTCTATTAATAGTTTTAGGGTCACCATCAGAACAATCAGCATGATTGACATGGCATCGCTCACACAATAATGATCAGACCCTCTCCGCTGGTACAGTTAAACTGTATGTTATTGGTACAATCACATCATGTAATGTTGACGCCACACGTGCCTCTTTGGACACGTGGCATCATAACATTCCTCTCCAGAAATAACACAAAGTTTTGTTAACTCAATTTATGTGTCATTAGATCCTTACGGAACTATTGTATAGTGATTAAACTTGGCGGACGCTTTTTGATTTTCTCGGTGGGGATATCGAGATGAGCGTTTGTACTGCGAACGCATCCTCTCCCTCTGCCTCGCAGTTTACATTGCGGCCAAGCTCATGCTTCTTGGGCTTCGTCCACCTTTAGACTCTTCATGGCTTCTCCCTTGTGCTCTGCCAAATTCAAGTATGTGATGTAATGTAAGGCCTAGTTCTGCTTTCACAGTGCTGGCAACGGGACAGATCTCGCCAGGTCCGCGATCCAGCATCATATGTCTCCCCAGATGCCTGCCTCAGCCATGGCCTGGCATCGGAAAGACAAGACTTTCAGTCTGAAGTGGGGGGTGGAGCCGCATTCAGCTGATTGGCGACAATGTGCCATGAGTGGCGTGCTCTTGTGGCTCTGCACCCTATGTATGCCATGCAGCCAACGCCCCAAAAGGCTTCTTAAGGATGGCAACGGGGTCATGTCTGCCCCAGCCAGCCTTCCACCACCGCCATCAGGCTCCAGCAACCAGGAGCAGCAGGTAAGTTCCAGCATGATGCTTTACCCCCTCCACACTTCTGCCTCTGCATCATGCCGACATGTTACCGAGGGGTCTATCCCTAGGCAAAGCTGGTGACTTGGTAATCTAATCTGCTCTGTGCGCTCTAGCATTGCTGAGGGACAGCGACTCCCTCGTTAACACACACGATTGTGCATTCTAGAGGCTTCTTTGTTCATCCAACACCCTTGCTTGAAGCTGGTGGCTCAGTGATCTAATCTGCTGTGTGCCCTCTAGCACGCACAGCAGATTACATTATCGAGCCCCCAGCTTTGCCAAGGGACAGCGACTCCCTCGTTAACACAGACGACTGTGCATTATAGAGGCTTCTTTGTTCATCCAACACCCTTGCTTGAAGCTGGTGGCTCGGTGATCTAATCTGCTGTGTGCCCTCTAGCACGCAGAGCAGACTACAATCACTGAGCCCCCAGCCTTGCGGAGGAACAGGGACTCCCTTGCTAAAGCACAGCCACGGTTTAAAGAGGAAGTCCCTGGCCTGACTCGACTATACCAATCATATTGCTTTGAAAAGGGGCTGTGCGGCTTCCATTTGCGAGGTTTGCTTTTCTTTTTGCTTTTCTTTTTGGCGAGTGAGGCCACCATGTCACCTCCTGTGGCTGTCTAGAGAAAAATACCCACTCCCAGCCGCCCATCAGAGGGTGCAGGCCCCATAATTACAGCTAATCTGTTTTTTTCTTCTAGCACAGCTTTTAAAGTATGAGTGATTTATAAATCATGGCTCATCCAAGGGACTATTGTTTTGGACAAGATGTTCGTTATGGTTCTGTGTCTTCAAGATATGTTCACTTACCGTGCGCATTTCTGTGTCTTCAAGATATGTTCACTTACCGTGCGCAATCATGAGTGTCAGCTTTTGATTTTCACTATGGGGGCACAAGTTCCCAAATGCCAAGCTCATCCTTAGGTCAAGACACATTTTACAGCACATGTTGCAGCAGGAATGGGAAAAAAGCCATATAGTTTACCTGAAGGTATAAACATATAACATCTCAGCAATAGTCTCCTAAACTGCTAAGTTGCTTTTGCAACATTCTTTTATAGGATCCCCTGCTATTCCTACACCCAACAATCAGTTTTGGCTTGCTCCCCCACCCCCTTCAATCAAGGATCGGTGGGTACATTAACGAGGCTCTCTTCTCATGTTGTGTTGAGCAGTACTTAATAAGGTAGGCATTATCTGCCTAGAGGTTATTTCTTTTGGCAGTCAAAATAATCCTCATCTGTGCCTTCCATTCCTCTCTGTGGCACTCAGCAGTGAGGCAACGCCATTGAGCTTATGGAGTACTAGCCCAGCCCCCAAACCCCCTTGACATTTTCTGACACTGTTGACTCAATCTGGCTGACCTACAGAGGCGTGGTTGGACAGAACAGGACATAGCCGTTAACTACAGAGCAGTGGCCAGACAGAACAGGATACAGGGCCTCATTAAGCCCTTGGAGGCAGCCATAGAAGACTGTCTGCTTAACATGAGAAACCCCTCATCTGCCCCTCCAAAGTAGTGAAGACTGGTGAAAAAGTACAAGGGCACCTACATGTGTATGAACCCAACCCAACCCAATCCAGACTCTGTGGTCTTGGCGGAAGTACAAATACATTCTGCAAATGTTTCCACACTGTGTGCAGTGCCACTGGGCAAGCAGGGGAAACAGCTAGACTCTTTTGTGAAGCGCATCTTGTTCTCAGCCACCACTACCATCGGGGTGGTGTAAGGAACTCGTGGTGGCAACAGTAAAGACAGACACAAGTGATCACAATTCAAGGGTGTTTATTAAACTGTATGCATGGTTGAGAAAAACACCTAAACTAAACCTAAAGTTAAGATGGGAGCAAGCTACGACCATCAAATAATAATGAGGCAGTCGTAGTAGCGTCTTCTCAAATAAAAAGGGCCTATACAAAAAAAAAAAACTATTCCCAATCCTTACCACTAAGTTACAAAAAGGGTGTGGGATAATGTTCACCAGAAAAGAAAGAAGTGTTCATAAAATGAAAAGTCAGGATGGTATGGCGGGGCCTTGCTTCCCCACATTTTTAGCACAGGACAAGGCAGGACTCCCAGGCACAGCACACTCCTAGGCCTCTCCAGCATGAGGTTCACAAGTCTATTTGACGATACCGGAACCTTCAAGGGTCAAGTCTTTTTCCTCAAAGTCTCTTGCGTTAAAAAGGCCTGCTGGATCAAAAAATAAATAAATAAATAAATTTAAAAAAAAATAACGTTCCTTCGGTAGTCTTACACCTTTCCGCGATTGCTCTTCCCCCCCTAGGCACTCCCTCCACCGGGCTGAGATCCTCTTTGCAAAATGGGCCTTCCTCCGTCGGGTTCACTACAGCTTTTCAAATATTGCTCATAACATTCAGGAGCTTTAATGTCTTTTTAAACAAACAAAACTGTAGACAACCCTCAACCCGGTTCACTCTTGTTGACACACTGTCCCCGGTTGTATTATTCTTCACCCCAACTCATAGACTTCTCTCATCTGGGTTCACGTTTGCCACATATACAATTCACTCTACTTTATCTCAATGGGGTCTTCACTCTCAATAACTTTACCCTTGGCATCCCTCTGTCGGGTTCACATAGCCATTTTTAACACAGTTCATGATTTGCTTTTTTTCATTAGAAAGTGTGGGTTCCCTTCTCCTAGCCTTCTTTCGGCATCCCTGTCTGGTTCACACTTGCTTTATTCCAGTGTTCACAATCTTATCAGAAAATGCAGTTCACTTCACCGAGCTTTCTCTCGCCAACGGGTCAGAGACTTTCGATTGTACAAAGTATTTGACGTGACCCTTTTAGGACCACTCTGACATCTCACACCTCCCTCTCTTAGGGCCTTGTAATAATTGCAGTTTCAACACAAAACAAAAGGGCCCAGCGAGAATCCTTCGAATGAGCACGCCTGTGGCGCCTGACCACTCTGCAGCTGGCCCTTGTCTGGACTTTTCCCAAAAGGTCAAACACACGCAGTCTTTCTTGCGTTCCTATAATGTTGCCACTCGCAACCTTGGGCTCAACACAGTTTGGTTTGCTATCAGCGTCCTCCAACTCACTGGCTGTGTTGTACCCGTTGGCTTGTCTTGGGTCTGAAGTCAAGGACGGTACTACGGTAACCAGCATGCCTCCCCACCTATGTTATCAATGTGGGAGGTGCCATGCACCATTGAAATTTGTTTTTCCACACGCCAGCTGTGACTCCCAGTCTTATGATTTCCCTTTCAGTAGTTTCGCGGGTCTGAGTTGAAAAGGGCAAGGGAAGTTCCCCCTTCGTCGTCCCTCCAGGTTTCGCTGCCTTTCTCCTCTGTTTAAACTTCCAGTCCGGTGTAGCTGTTTCCTTGTGCATTTGGCCTTGCTCGTAGTGTGCTCTTGTGTGCTGCCTTTTATCCCTGTGGGGAAGGTAAAAGGGCTGTCAGGTGTGTGTGATTCTGGTCCTTGGGTTGGAACATGTCAGGTAAGTTTTAGTTTTAGTCTGTTTGTCGGAGTGTAGGAAAGTGTGTTGTAAAAAGGTGGGGGGGGGGCAGTTTCCAATTATCCTACAGGGTAGGAAGGGGGAAAAGTGTTAAAAGGAAGGGGGTGCTTGATTTACTCAAATTTGAGTTTTGTAGGTTTGGTGAGATGAATATTGGGAATTGTGGGAATGGAAGTATTTCATCAAAGCAGACTGGGAGTTCGGGAAATAATAATCAGAGGGATGTGGCGAAGACTGACTTTGGAGTATTTGGCTAGGAAACAGGAAAGTGGGGATTCTGGGAGATGTGGTTTTCGAATGCAACAGGGTTTGGGCTTCTAGGGGATGTACCAGATGTGGAAGGGTCGTTGGATACAGGTAAGGGAGATTCTTTGGGTGAAAGGGAGGTAGATGTAGAACAACCTACAAAGGCCTCAGGGCTTTGTCCTTTTCGTCTTCACCCCTGGTAGAATACCGCGTCTCACCTGGGGCATTCCCCCAAGCATAACCTCGGGTTACCCTACTCAGGTGATTCTTCCTCGCTCGTCTTCGCCCAGGGGTGGGTTCTGAGAGCGCCAGCCCTTCCCTGGCCACCTAAATAAGGGATTCTCAAGGTCTACTTGGGAGAATACCCTCCGGTTTCTCAAAGTGGCTAATGTGATGACTATCCTAATTAATTAATTAATAATTAGGCATTTATATAGCGCTACGAACCCTCAGGTATCTGAGCGCTGCTTATTATTACCCACGGTGTGTGGTGCTCATTTATCGACCTCGGAAGGATGAAAGGCTGAGTTTGGCCCTGCCGGGATTCGAACCTGCGTTAACAGGCTCTGCACGGATGTCAAAGCGAGCGCTCTACTCGCTGTGCCACTTGACCGGATATCCTGTTCTGATATGACAGGAAACTCTGGTTCTAGATCGACTCAATCTTGGATTTCTTTCTTGACAACAAGGATGAAGCTTTTACCCTCTTTTGCAAGGGGGATCACGTCTCTGATCATTAAATTTCAGTGGCAGTTTATATTGCAAACACTAGCTTCTGGCAAATGGGTTATGGCTCTGTCCTTCACCATCAAGGTTGGCTCAAGGCCACTAACAGTCCAGAGGTGCTAGCAAAGGTGGTAGGCATGTCCTTCAATGGAGAAGATCTTTTCAGTAAGATGGTGGATGACACGCATTTGAGGCGGACACAGACACTGCCTGCTCCCTGGGCACATTGCAGCAATGACACCAGTCATTTCAGTCTGGGAAGACCCGTTTCTCAAGGATGTCCCGTGACTACGGACCATCTTAACAGTCCAAGTACTACCGGTCTAGCACCTACCCCGCTTCCGATAGGTACAACGGGAAATTGCAGGCCTACAGAGGGAATCGGCACTATTGCGGCTCCTCACACAACAGGGACCAAGCCCCAAAACGGGCCTGACTAGCCCCTGTCCTTAGCTCCCCAGTTTCGCACCTTAGTGGGGGACTGTCAAAGTTTGTCAAACAGTGGTTATCCACAGATAAGTCGCTGCAGGCTGCAGTGGTGAAATGTCTGCGACATAACAGAGGAGGACAGGATGAATTTCAAGATTTTGGTGTCAAATGTAGAACAGAGTGACACGGGCGCCTGGGTCTTGCTGAAAACCAATACATTAAGAGGCACTTGTCCAGTGGTGGTGACGACATTTTTTACAGGTGTGGCAGGAAGGTGTAGATTCCTGATGGCACACAAAGATAGGACACCATTGTCTATCAACAGCACAGTGATAAAAAGTGAACTGGGTTGCAGTGGAATGGACCCAGCCAATTATGGAACACCCTTATTCTAAATTGGGGCAGAATCTGAGGCTGCAGTGGCAGGCCTAGCGCGTGAAGTAATAAAGAACGTAGGATGCTGGTATCTGACCTGATATACGCACTACAGTCACCCCCCTTGGCTAGGCTGCTGCAGGGAATTCCACCATCAGTATCAAACTGACTCAATTGTCTCCTTGGGGGCAGCTGGACACCAATAATAGAGCTTCTGGATAATCCCCCGCCACCTGCGTTCTCCCCATGAGGTTTAAGGAGATGTGTTTTCAACATCACTACAAGGAACAGATTCTAGGGATGCTCAATCAACTGAAATGTATGGTGAGCATTAAGGGCCAAAAATGTTTTTAAAGTGCAGATTTTCCCCTCTCCCATGGGGGGATTTGGTAAAGAATGCACAGGACTGCTACTACTACCTTGTGATGAAAGGCAGGGAACAAGAGAAGCTCATCGAGAAGTAGGCCTGAGGTATTTGCGTAAAAAGATTTATATATCTGTCATATCGATTGTCCAAGTAGTTGGACAAAAAAGCTTTACTCAATATGGTATTACCTATGTAGTATTACTTCATATCCCCAATGGAGTCCTATAGATTCCAAAGTGGTGAATAACTGAGGGATCTGTGTGGCTCTAAATCATGTGGACCCTTCCCTTTACTGCATGCTATAATGGCAATTCCAAATTTGTAATGACCCACTTATTGTGCCACCTACTTTGACTATGGGAGAAGTAAATAAATAAAGAATTGAGTCCTTCGCTTCTCTCCTGGAACGGTCCTCCGGGTTTGTATAAATTAAGGGAGTGATGACTGATTTCCTCAAATAGGTGTAGAGGAGCAGGTGGATGCTGTCTTACTAGTTCCTGCCCCCTAACCACCGTCATATTGGAATTGTAGAAGAAGAGTAGTAAATGGGACTGTATTGTTCCTATACCACATCGAGTGTATGAGAGACGGTATGCATTCAGACAGCCATACAGAATGTACACTCGCACTGAAAGTGTGCAAGGATGTTGCATGGAAGGATGTCCGCATGCACCTATGGACATCATGGAGCATTAAGTGAAGTCTGATGAGGGTAGAGTGATGTCATGAAGAAGATATATAAACCCTTGTTGAAACAATATGAAAATACTTAAGAAGTAACAATGTAACCGAAGCACCAAGAGAAATGGGTACCTAAGGCTAAAGTAATCGTAAATACAAAGAAGAAGAAGTAACATACTGTTCAATAATTGTAAATACACAGTAACACAAGGTAGAAAGGAAACATATAGGGGCTTGCTATAGAGGAATATATAATATGGCAAGGACATCCATGATAGGAAAATAGGAAAATGGACGTTGGCTCATGTCGAATTCAACCAAGCTAACTCAGGGACAGACCAAGGTTGCAGGATCAGGAGAGACTCAAACGCTCTGTGTGCAGAACAAAGGGAAGGCTATGTTGGCCTAGGATCAAGGATGCTATTTTGAGGAATAATTGCAAAGCACAAGGGGGGTTAACCAGAATATGCTATGAACAAAGGGCATATTTCTCTATTAAAGAAGAAAACATCTGCAACGGCCAAAGTATTGGACAATTAAAAGTGTATGAAGTCTATGTAAGGTAGAGTGAGCAAGTCTATACAGTCCAAGAGGAGAAACAGTACCCTGGAGAATTGAATCAAATAGCAGTAAATAAGGCTGAAATGGACAAATTTGTGCTCTCTTCACATGTGACTCAGAAGTCAAAGACCAGGGCTATTCATTAGAGCCTCAGACGAAGCTAGTGGTGTGCTCACACTCCCTTGAATGCTCCAGGACAGTGAGCAGGCTACAAGGTCAACTACAGATGGATGACTTTGGGTTATAGCCAACCGATGAGAGATGATGGACTAATTGGGAAAAGGGAGTGTAATCTGACGGGATTCAAACACCTAAATTTCATTTCACGTATGCGCTGCTAAAGAGCTGAAAGTACAAGGCTGGGATAGCATGCCAACCAATCAGTGGATCTTAGGGGAACCTAACATACAATGTTGCATAGACCAATCCACTGCCATTTTGTCCATTATAATCAGTACTATATGTATTTAGAGGTAGTTCAAGGTGTGCTCTACAGGTAAGGGGCAGCCAATGAAGTACTAATCCATATGTATTGTATATGAAGATATGTTCCGTCAACCAAGCCCTATCCTCAATAGGTTTTATAATTTGCCTCGTAGAATTACCTCATAAATTACGCATATTGCGGTATAAGACTTCAATGTAATCAAGCTATTGTGTGAGTGTGCATGCATCAGTCCGATGCCTGACATTTCCCCCCTGCTTTATTAAATGAGAATAAGTAGTATTCCTGGAGTCTGTCCGATTATTTGGTCTAAGATCATGATTTGTAATTCCATCCAGCACAAAAGATGCTTCAAGGTGCTAGAGCACAAAGGGAACGTTCCTGCCCACTTTGACCTCTGGTAATGAGACCCCCAGGATATTTCACAACCGAGTGCTGTTTCAAAGGCCCGCCCAGCCATTTCACACCTGCCCTGTCTCTGAGCTTGATGTCATCAGTCCCCCGACATGCTGGGGGCCAGATGAAACATATGGACAGGAAGGCTGAATATGTTTTTCACAGCATACAGGTAGGATGATGAGGGAAAACGAGCAATGCTCCCGTTCCTTGCAGGTAGCAAGGCCGTCAAGGACAGGTATGGCCATAACACACTTCCTTAATTGTTCCCGCGCCGAAACAAAAAGCCTTCCTTCTTTTGCTCCTCTGGGACGAGATCACATAACTTGGCTGCCCTAGACATCAGGGTGTGAAAGAAGCCCATCTCGTCAGGAGGAGAGTCATGAAGAAGGGGACCCTCCACTTAGTCGTCCCCAGGAACGATATTATCAAACACATCCAAGGTTTAAGTATGCATAGACACATCACCGTGGGAGAAGTCATCCTCAGTGTCTGTATCCGTAAGAGTACCTGGAGGAGGAAGAGTAGGTGTGCATGCCAGTGAGGAGCACCCAGTCGGTGGTGGAGGAGCCGGCAACGGGCCCGCTAGGATCTGCTGACTTGATAGTGCAGAGGGGTTTGGAAACCTGTGCTGCAAATCAGACACCAAAATTTAAAGTGTGGAGAATAGGTCCAAGGAGAGGTCACAGGGCTTCAGTTTAATTGGAGCCAATCTTGGAGATGGCCAGGCAGGAGCAGATGGTAGGGGGCGGCATAGTTGTAGAAACTCCAGCCCGAACAGATGGTAGATCCTGTACTTAAGTGTCCTCCACCTGGGTGTAGTTGTCGGAGAGGCCACCTACCTGTTCAAGTTCTGTCTCACTGGCAGGTGGTTAAATGTCCTTCAGAAGAAGTATAGTAGGACTAGTAATGGTAGGAGGGACATACAGTGGCAGCACAAACAATGGATGGGTATGTTTAGGCCTTGGAGACATGGCACGGGGAGCCGTTGACGAGGAGGCGTGCACTTTTGCTTTAGAAGAGGTAGTTGCATTGGAGAGATACACTGCTTGAGTTCGGTGCACCATAGCCGTCGGCGACAAAGTCATCACCTGAAATGGCATTGACGCGATCATTGCAGAGGTCATCGACTGAGTATTTGGTCTGTTTGTGTGTCGTTGATGGGGTTGTTTGTCGACCGTCAAAGGGGGGGAACAAGTGCTTACAGGGGCAGACCAGTAGAGGACGCTGACAGGAGCATTATAGTCTTTGATGAAGCAGCCTTTGTGGATGAAATTGACGCCGATGGGATCGCAGAAAAAGACGTTGATGGTGTTGTGGAAGAGGTGGAAGTTAGAGGTAGGGGTGAATGATCCCTTTTCATTCTTTTACCACAGGAAAGGTCATTGTGGGACCTCCACCTATTAGTTGAAGAGGTGCATTCAAGAGGCCTCCTCTGACCGAGGGAGGAAGCATGGCTACCTATATAGGTAATATCCGAGGCTCCAGCATCATCATCTAACAACGTCACTAACATTTGGGTACAGTCTCGAAGAGTCTTGCTGCAAAATGACTAACAGATGGAACATTTGCAGATTTCGTGGTCGGAATAAAGATAGTATAGGTAGTCATTGTGGAGATCCTCTACATAGACATTCTTTAGATGGCAGGAAGAACAGACCTTGAAAATGCTTTTCTTCTTGGTGTCGGCCATAGCTTCACGGATGGGTTGAAACCCTGTTAGGGAGAATTCTCATAAATGGCGAATTTCCCTTACCTAATGAGTCCCTCAGAAGCTTTGCTGGATTTCTAGGATTTAATTTTTTCACCTGGTAAGAGTGTGAGCCTTTTTCCCACTCTTACATGTGTTTTGCTGTGTTTGTTTTTACCATTTGTGTGATCTTGGGCTCTGGAGCCTCACCCACTCCATGAGCAGAATTTTTTGTGTGTGTTACACAGCACCTTCAGTGCAGTGACACAGGGTTGTCTTTTAGACTTCCCTCTGACTCCATTCTTCTGGGACTGACTATTGTCTCCCAGAAACATGTAAAGTTGCCATTAATCTTATTTAGTCTTACATGGAGTATTGGAAAAGGTTAATTCCTATCCCTTTTTGTCTGTGTCTCTTGGAGCAATGTTTCGCTCCCTTTACATCAAGACTTGGCTGGTGGCAGTGGTAACTACCCTAACTTTTCTACCGCGGTTATCTTATATAACTATGGTATTGTTTGAGGCTATCATATTAGCCCCCAACATAACCCCACTTGACCAAATACATTTTATTTTGGCTCCGGCTGGGTTTATTCGCCATTTCTTTTTGTTAAAGTCTTTCTCGTGTTCTTCTCTGCGCACCAAACCGGGGTTCATTCCTTTGTTCGCCATCTTTTCGCAGCCTCCTTAAGGCGCCTGAAAGTCTGGGTAGGAAGGATGTGAGGGGGGGGGTCTTAGGACCCCTGCCATTGGTTCCCTTGGTAACCCAAGTCGCACTCCTGTTTAATTGGCTAAGGGGACTGTCCTTGCCAGGACAGCCACCCTGCTGTGTGATTGACAGCCAGGCTGTATGAATGGGGGAAAACTGCATAAAAAAGCAGGTCTCTGGGACTGGAAAGGCAAAGTCGCCACTGGAATGAAAGAACCAATGAGGAGCTGATAGAAGAGGACCCCTTCAACGACTGAACCGCCCGGTGAAGCCCTGCTGCAGGTCCGAATTTTCAGAATCCGATGACAGAGAAGATCCTCCAGGAAACTTCTTCCCTTGAGCTGGTGGGACCAACCAGTTCGCCCAAACTGCAAGCCAGGACCCCTCCTCTGGTCGAATTCGCTGTACAGAGCTACAGTGGGCCGGATAGCCAGGAAGGTCGGACCCTGCTTGGGTTTTAAGGAGCGCATCTTTTATTTGTTGCTTTGCTCTGCTCTGCTGCTGGTTTCTTCCCTGGGTAGTGCAGGACCCTCCAGTCTTCCTACTTTGTGTCAGTCCTACAGTTGCTTCAGAAACCGTGAGCCTTCAGGAACTACCAGGAATGTCTGCCTCAGCTACAGCTTCCTCTGTTTTAAGGTACTGTGCAAACCCGGTTGCTCGTTTCGTTCAACCGCGGGGAAAGTGCGTGAAATCTTTCTCCAATCCGAGGGCTTGTCCTTCTCTTCTCTTTGAACTAATTTTTCTACCACCCAACCTCGTCTGAAATCCGTGGCATGAACTTTACTGCAAACTACCCTGAACCCTGTGATCTTGAGCAAAAGACTTTTGTCTTATTGACTTTGCCTTTTCTACCTGATTCTATCACTGTAGTTCCTTTTTTGCTCTACTGCCCTGAGTACTTACCTGTTGTGTGGTTCATTTTTATTAACAGTGTCTTTCCCTCTCTTTTAAAGTGCTGGAGTGCCATTTTGCTCCCACTTCATTTTTATGAGCTTAACTTGTCTGGAATTTAAGGGAAGTGGTGTGGTGTATTAAGAGTGTGATTTTTAAGTTGCTTATAATGGTGTAATGTTATGCAACTGAAGAGTGAAATAAATGTATATTCTTTTACGTGAAAACCTTGAGTCAGTGTTTGCCTGAATCATAGTAATTGCTTTCCTTTGTGTAACTATTTGATACTGCGTACTTACTTTTCAGATAAGTCTGGCTGCTCAGCCATCGCTACCACTTTAACTGTGTAGTACAAGCTTGTACCAAAGGTGAATTTGTACTGTCACTTGTAGTCTTAATTGTGTGTGATGTTCCCGAAGGGTACTGCATATAATTCTGCCTAACTGCCTCAACGACAGGACACTGCAAGGGTGTGTCTGGAGGCAATGGAAACAGGAACGTAATCATCGACTGGCAGAGGAAGTTCCTGGCTTTGTGAAGAGTTGATGGATATCCAAAAAATGCAGAAATAGAAAATCATCAAAGAAACAGGAGAGATTTTTTGAGGCATCCCAATAATGAACGTGCAGTAAAGAATATGAAGTTGGCCATAAGGGGTGGAGTGGAGGGAGACCTGTCAATCGGCTGTGGGGAAATAGGACCTAAAATGACTAAAAGAACACTAAGTAATAGCAGTTGCTTTGCATCGAAGCACCCTCAAGATTCATCCCTTGGTAATACACTGTGGATGGCATGATCAGGGAATCTGCCTATGCTCCTCCTCCTGTGACACTGTTTTATGGGATGGTGCAAAAACTGTTGCAGAAACACCCATCTTTAACCCCAGTTGCATCAGCATGGGGTATGACAAGTGTGGTCTCCTCATCTACTACACATTGTGATAGACCCTCCAATCAAGCTTTATCCAACACACCATTTTCTCATGCAACAAAAGCAGATAAAATTCCCAAATCTAAAAGTTATTAACTTGACAGCCTGGACCCTGAATTTCTAGAGTCTGGTCATTGTGGGGTGAAACAGCCCTATAATGCCATAACGACAGGCCGGAGTCAGAGGGGGAGACATGCCTCTCAGTAAAAGGCCTGCGCTGGAGTATATGCAAAATGAGGCCTGTGCCGAAACACGAAGGAGCAAAGTTAGGCATCTAAGCCTAGAGAGGCCTGGAAATGTTCTTTGCCATACATGAGGGGAAGACCTCATGAGACTTGAGAAACATTTGGAAAGGATGGGACCATCTTGGAAAAAACAGCAACATCCAGCGTGTTTTGTAATTTTTACCAAATCATTGCCTTCCAAAGCTATTGTCATTTTCAATTAAAGACCTGCTCTTCAAAATATGTGCAGGAATGCCACCAGGGAACTTTAAGTTTGTTCATCATGAGCCCATCTCAGAGAATCTTTTAAGTAACCAGAATCTACAAGGAAACGAGGACTACAACAGCATGAAAGGTTTCATGGCTAAAATGGACTCCAGTGACATTGCAATTGGATCAACACTTTAAGTATTCAAATGTACAGCTAAAGTCTTTAAAAATATGATGTTGCCTTATGTAATCACTGTTGCAAGAAAGTACTGTTGCAAGAGTTTACATGTTTAGATTGTGTGCATTTGTTAAAGTTGGAACAAATGTAAAATGCTGGGAAAAGGCAACTCTTACGTTTCAAATCCTAGCAATGAACCCCAGGTGTGAAACCAGCCTTTCCAAGCTGTGCTACCATGGGAATGAGCTAAGGCATTCTGTGTATCCTCAAATTGTACGACCAAAAGCCCTTAGGCCGTCGTAAACATAGCAATTAGCCTTTGAAGCTGTAGGCTAACCTGAACAAAAGGGTCCCTCTTGATGTCAGAGCTAAAAACCACATCTCTCCATACAGTGGGGGAAGTGTGAAGGTGGAGCTTCACACCCATTGCACGCAATGGCAGATATGCAAATTTTGGAATAACTTGGGAAGTATTAATCGTACATTTTTCATGTTGGGATTTATGAAAAGCTGTCAGTGAGCTGCTTCTTGTGGGTCCAAACTGATTTTGGTGATTCCAACCTATCAAAAGTTATAAAACAAAAATATATTGTGTTCTCTGCATAAATATGACAATCATAAAAATGTGTGAAAAGGTGTAACAGGTGATGGGTATCCTGCCCACCAAATGGCATATTTTTCAGTAATGTTGTTTGGATGTAAACGAGAAAATACTGTAGCTTCGCCCCAATATGTCGCACAGTCACCAAACAAGGTTGATGCGATTCACAAAAAAAGTAATGTCTGAATATGCTGGCATCTGTTGCGTAATCTGATGAGAAAGGGTATTTTTCAAAATGTGAGATTTCTAGGTACAAAAGCCAGATGCAACCCCATGCCTGTGTCATATGATTTATGGGGTATCCTCCCCTGACTGCTCAAATCATGCCTGCTTTCTCTGAATCTACCGGCTTGCAGAGAGGGAGAGAACCTTTGACCACTTCCCTATCAGTTGTGTGAGCAAGATGACACATCAGTGATGTCATTTAGTTTATAAATAGGTTACTCCTCCTCAACTGGAGGTTTTTCTCTCTACTAAATCTGAGCTGTGCAGCTGACTGAAGATCTGGAGCTATCCTTGCAGAATGTTGGGCCTAGTCCTGGAGTGAAACAGGGACCTGGAATAACTGCTTGGGAGGATAGAGTGAGGCCTTGATTGACCCCTTTGATGGTCCCCACACTGGAGCACTGGCACCATTGATGACTATAGAGTGCTTTTCTTCTGTAAGTATAGATCTCCACAGCCATAGATTAAACAAGTCCTATCAATTTAAGCACTAACCTCGAGTGTCCCCATAAGGAAAGATCCTCTATTCTATCCGTTTGTGAAATATAGTCATTTTTCTATTGAAAAGTATTTTATTTGTCTGTGCAATTTGTAACTCTCCCCTTGACAAATGTTGTGTTCCTCTGTGCATTTAAGTCATTTTTCCTAGGGAACAAAATCACCCCTTGTGTATTTGTTGATTATAGTTCTCTTTCCCCTGAAACGTTGTGTGTTTGTTTGCATAGTTAAGTAAGTTATTTCCCTAGTATTTTGCTTAGTAAATCTATGAATTCCCTCTTTGAAATTCATGGAGCAAGGTTGTTGCAATTCAAAATCAACGATCTTCTCCCTAATGTTGTTATTTAATTGTATAGTCATTAAAGTGTTGCCCCAAAAGAATTATTCCCATCATGAGCTAAAACAGAATATGTCCAGGTGTTAAATGGTGTGTTTAAAAACAATTCCCATTTGCATCTGTCATATTAAACCCAAACTTTTGTTCCCACTCAATCGCTTTGCCCAAAACATACCTGTAAATTGTCGCTGTCATTTCCCTAAAAATCGTGGTTCCTATGTGCCTTTTTCATGGTTTTGAGCTTGTCTGTCAGTTCCAGCTCCAGCTAAAGTTAGGGGGATTTCTAATTTCGTTTTTCCAAATATTTCTTTTCATCCTTTAAACAGTGATTTTCCTAGAGCAGTCCCCTTCCTCTATCAGATTCTGAGCTTGGATTTTGCATTGCCTTTCTTTCTTGTTTCATGGTTTTGAGCTTGCCTGTCAGTTCGTGATTTCAATTTTCGTTTTTCTAAAAATGTCTTTTATCCTTTGAATACTCGTTTTTCCTATTGTATCCTTCTTCCTCTATCAGACCCTGCTCAATGATTTTGAATTGCATTCCCTTTATTTTTTTGTTTTTTCTTTCTCATGTGTTGCCTGTGTTAAACACAAATTTCCTATGTGTGCTAGCTTGTGGGTGTTTAAGCCCTCTTTGTTCTCTAGTGTAAGCAGCCGAAGTACCCAATCATTGAAAACACAGTTTTCCATTGTCACAGGGGGAGCGCTTAAACTTCCTGCCATTAGTTGAGGGAAATGATTTGCCATTGCTTTTCACAACACACATTTGCTGTGGCATTGAAGTCCATCTTAACCTGGGTATGTTCTAGAAACCTGTGCATTGTTTTGCCACAACTTTAATGGCTGCTGTCATCTTTTTGTTCGGATTGAATATTAAAATAATAAATCAGTAAAGTATTAATTGACAACAGACCGGCCTGGTTCCTGGTCTATTGGCACTAAGGGTGCTGGTGGAGTTTCGGTGTATGACAGGTTGGAGGCCTCTTTAAAAACCATTTGGGGATTCTAAAAATGAAAAGCGGTTTAATTGTGCACACACCCTGTGCAGGGGAAAAATGTCCCTGACTTGCTTATGCTGCATACTATATCGTGACATAATTTACAGCGGCCACAGATGTATGGACATTCTAAGTAAGCCACGCAAACCCAACACATATTACTTCAATAAGTGAAATCTTTTTGTCATCTGGTGGACAACAATGAATTAGCCTAATAGAGGCCACAGTGACTGATATTGTTACCTGTTTATATATATTAGATTTAGGGCTTATGTTTAGCTTTTTAAACGTGCAAATGGCGACTTTACCACCTATACAACTTCCCAGTTCAAGGTCTCACAGTGGTCACAACACATTCCTAAACAGATTTATTCATATTCCACGGTTTTCTCATGTTGACTCAAACACCTAACATACAAAGTGTCCTTTCTAGTAGCAGGTATATCATGAAGAGTAAGCAAACTACACACTTTGTCATTTGAGGAGCCTTTTGCCACTGTTAACAAGGACATGCTGTTCATAACAAACCCACACTTCTCCATAAAATGCATATCTACATTCCATGTAAACCATTCCATTGAACTCCCAGCTTTCTTCCAGAAACCAGAGTCTAGGGCAGAAAGGTCACTATATATACAATGTGTCTGTGTCGCACTGTAATTTTCTATGTGGACCAAACAAAAGCAATACGAAAAACAAGCAATTTTTTAATTCCTTTGCAATAGAACAAAAAGGCAGTCCCGTCCACAAAGCCAGTATCGTGAGATGGACTTTCCAGTGCATTCAGGTATGCTACACACAAGAACAAAAGACTTGCAGCAACTCCAAGAACACATTCTATTAGACCGGTAGGAGCGACTCTAGCATTTCTGGACACTGTATTACTAAATGTGATCTGCAACACCACTACATGGACATCTGTACACACATTACAAAAAACTGCTGTAAAAATACTCAACAAGTGCAGTCACTCAAGTGGGGCAGTACTATGTCACCTGTTTCCTGCAATGGCACCGTTGGTACACATTCTGCTTACTAATCTGTGCTTCGCATGCGACTCTAAACAGATTTACAAGGCTCAGAAGATAACTTTATGTACCCAATAAAAGTAGTTTTGTTGCTTGTATCTGTTTGGAGTCACATGTGCTCACCCAAACGTACAGAGAAATCAGGGGTACTTCACCTGATCACGTGATAACATTGTATTTAAACTAATAAACCAACGCTTCCACAGTCACAATAGTATGCTCTTTTCCCAGAAATCAACAATTTAAGGGCTGTTGGTATTAGGATTTCTGCTCCCCACTGCTGCCATTTGCAGTGTCTCTAGGCGCTCCAGCAGACTTCACAGTAGTGGGTTTGGTTAGCTGGGAAAGAGGGAAAATGAAAGATCACTTTGCATAAAAGGGTTGGTGCTGGGGCACACATAGTAGGCCTGAGACCACCAGATGCCTGTACTGTAGGTGGGATTGCTGGGGAAAGTCTTGACAGCCCAGCCATCCTGCCAAAGCCCTTCAGTGCCCTGGTTCTATTTAGAAGGCAGGGCCTCATCTTAAACCTGTGCTAGGTTCTTCTGGGATTCATATGTATACACTACTCCTTTTAGGATTCCCTCCTGTGTTGCATTTACTTCAATGCACTAAAATATGTCCGCATTGGGGATCACGGATAACAGCTCACGGCAGGTGTGCTTTTTGATAGAAAAAACGGCAGTGTTAAGGAGAATCCTAGTCTGCTTTGAACCCCAAATTGTCGTGTGCCTTTTGCTTTACCTTGCTCTAAATTCCAAGGGATGTCCTGTTGCGGGTATACATTCCGCCAAGGAATTCTTCTCGGTGGATTGAGAGAAGATAAGTCAGAAGCCATTCTAGGAGATGGTTAGATTGGACTTCAATGTCAAACGTGGATTTTGTTGTTTTGTTTGAGCTGGATTTTGCCTTCAAGCTTTAAGTGTTATACTGGCTTGCTGCTCCCCTCGCGTCTTTAAAAAGGGCCAGAATTTCCTTTACTAAGTTAGATTTCTTCCTCTGTTGCAAGTATCATTGGGGTATTATTTGCTCTGCTGCTTGACAATGGACCTGAACCATGGTGGAAATAGCCGTAGAAGGCACTCATGCGTTTGGCAAACGTCGACTGCATTGGAAAGCCGTTTCTGAAACACTCAACATCCAAAATAATATGCATTTAAGAAATAAGTGACAATTCTGCCAACATGTTGTGTCAATAAGCCACGAGACGGTGGGCCAATACCGCCCCAGATAATGCCCCAGTGGCCCATAATTACAGGCCCTGGGGGCATTACCATGGGCGGTATTGGCTCTCTATCGAGGGGCTTATTGCCATTAGTCCCCCGGCCCGTTAGATCGGAGTGGGGATTGCCCCGTTTCGAGTCGCCTCATTGGCTAAGGGGCTGCCACGCCCCCGCTGGGAACAAAGACAGGCACGTACGTGCGTCCACGGGATTACACCGTGGTATGGCTCAGAAAAAAGCCTATCACGTTACGTGTATCCCGTGGACGCACGTCCGCTGGGTTCTAATGCTGAGTAAATCTCTTATAAAGTCAAAATGCTAAGGCGCGTGACTCTATACCAGAAAGACACAGCAACCATGGGCCCCTTAAATGGTCCACACATTCAAAATAGGACAGGCGTGTATTAGCCACAAAGGGCCACTGCTTCATGGTGGGGGAGAAAACATAACTGAGCAAGTTTGTAATCCAGAAAATAAATGCATTCCCTACATGCAAATTATGAAACAAAAAACGCAATCAGCTTTGCTGCTTTGGAGAAGAACAGAGCGCTCCAATGGCTAATTGCATTGTCTCCTGCCCCAAGGTAACGGTGCATACTTGTGTTCATCTTGCCAATAAAAGAGACACCTCTGCTTAGTCCTTTCAGACAATCTTCCTTTAATACAAAGTTGATATATCTACATACACAGTGGCACAACACCACTTCCTGTTTCCATGTGAAGTAACAGCTTCAAAGCAACAGCACTCTTGCTCTGTGTACAAACGGGTGGATCTTGAGGGCCTACTTTCGACTCAGCTTCAATTCTTCAGTAATCACGGGAGTGTTTCACCTTGAGGCAGCTGTCCCTCAAAAGAGCAAAAGAGGAGCATCGTCACACTCCGGGGGCTGCACTTACCACAGGCAAATCCGTCACCTCCCCAAACCTCTTCGCTCTTAGGAGGCGGGGTTGCGGACACGGGACTTCACCAAGGGAGTGTTCACTGAGGAGAGGGGTTCAGGAGACTAGCATCTCTTACCTTTGCTGTTCACGTTGCATTGGATTCTCCATAATGAGGCCTCCCTGGGGAAAGCTAGATGTGGCCTCTTGTTTATAGGAAACGATGAACACAGATGAAATGTAGCAGCTTACACTAGAGCTGGTTAACTTTGCATCATTGCCCACTGATCACTTTGGCTTCTGGAATTCAGGGCCCCACAGTATGGAACCCTTTTTCTTTCACTCTATTTCTCAGGGTTGCTCAGAGCACATTCAAGATGCAGCACAAGTAGGTTGTAGAATTCTGGAATCCATGGACTAATGTTCTCCATTCCCCACTTGCCAAACCGACACCTACTGCACCTCTCTGCTCAATCCCCAAGGCCAAGGGGCCAGATGCAGAAGGGCTGTTTGCCTCTCACCATGCTGAAGCGTTGTGGGGGGGTCTTTCACATTCACCACTGTGGTACGGGGCTCCTGGCCCAGTCCTTTGATTAACAGATGGGCCTGCTTCTGTGGCGGCCCACCCAGAGCCTACTGAGGAGCAGTCAGGATGTGGTGGGAGACCAGGCCCTGACAGAGTAAGGTGCCTTTGTACATGGGAAAGGGCGTTTCTCGATTTTTTTAACCCTCCGTTATTCTTTTTTTGTTCTTCAAGGAAACATACGTTTTAATCTTGTTTTTACACAAGCAAACCCAATTCTCTCAATGATAGAAAAAGCAAGATGTGGGCATAGCAATCAGCACTGCGTTCGTATATATATATACATTTAACAGCCATACACAACATTTCTACAGTGAAAAAATAGACTGTCTTTTAACAGAATATGAACAAGTAAGCACGTTCTCTCTCTTCAATTCATCGACTGATACTCTTTTGTTTAAAAAAAGGAAAAAATACACTATTTAAAAAAGAAAAGGAAGGTTAATGTCACTTGTTATGGTACAGTTACATGAATACTTCGAAGAAAGCCGCCCGCGAGGACGCCTCTTCTTCCAGAGCACCGTGCCGTTCCTAGCCGTCCGACGTGGCAGTGAGACCCTCGGGCTGACTAAGGCCACCGTACACAGGGATTGCTGTGGTACGCGGATATGCAACCCTGCAACTTGTTGTTCGGAACCACAATTGGCTATGGCGTGGAAAAGGTGAAGTGAAACAAGCTGGGGAGGGAGGGAAAAAAAAAACAGGGCCCATGGAGGACGAAGGGCAGAAAACAGCCCAGCCGTGTCCGTGCCCCCTCCATGATGCCAGCAGCCTCTCGCCTGTGCCTCGGGAATGCTACAGTTCACAATCCAAAGCAATTAGGAATGTCGCTAAGTATTCCAACGGAGTAGAGGATCAGAAGGGGAAAGGGGGAGCTGTGTAACCCGCACAGCCGCATAGTCCTGGAGAGGGAGGGGCTGGGTGGCTGCTTGTCCAAGTGTCCACAATGCAAGAGTTCAGGGACAGAGGGTGCCAGGCGGGACCGCTGAAGCGAGGAACGAAAAACTTCAGTGTTTTTGGAATACGTCTCGGCGCTTTGGAGAGAGTGTCGTCAGTGGCGCAGGCGGCTTCTTTCAAAGACTGGCCAACTAGATGAGTAAATAATGCGAGCTCGCATGATGCAATCAAAGGCAGGGTTTTCTTTTTCCTTTACCCCTTCTGGGGTCCCTTCATTGGTAAAATGACAAGAGGCCTTTGCCACTTTTTGGGTCAGTCTCACGATGCGCACCGAAGGCTTTCTGAAGAGAACACCACTTGAGGTAACAGGAGTGTCCGACCACTTAAGAAGAGTCTTTCCATCGTGCCCCAAAACCAAGGCATCCTTTTAGATTTTTACAACACGGAGTGCTCGAGCGAGTGAGCCTTGAACACCCTCAGCTCACTCCACCCTCCACTGTGTTGCCCAAATGAAAAGCTACATCCTCTTGGTCAGTTTTCTTAGTTCGAGGACTATGAGGGTTAGGACAGGCCTTTCAGGACTTAAGTGGCTGGTATAGTCTGAGGAACGATGGCTTTTTTTTAGGTTGCATAGTGATCGAAGCTGCCCAGGTACTCCAGGGCGGCCTGGTAGCAAAACTGATATTCGTCCTGAATGTGAAGAAACAAGGCAGAGGGTTAGTATATTTAAAAAAAATTATAATAACTACCCATTGTGCACTAGGTACACTTTATTCTCACATTGGGAACATACAAAATTCATCCTGTGTGCCAGGAACATCACACCCAGAGCAGTACACGTATCGCTCCATATACACCATCGATATCCCATCACACAGAAACTAACATTGCATCTCAACAGTAGCTCACGCCTTGAATCCCAACAACTCATGATATCCGTCAATAGTGCTCAGTGATTTTATTGGGTATTTTTTAATGCGCGGATACACAATGTGTTTCAAGGCGCATTTTAAAAACTTCCATTGATAATTTGTTGAGAGGCCCAACAAATCTCTTCTGAAAATCGCCAACAACAACTCATCTAATTTACCCTAAGCACCTACAATAACTTATGGTAATTACCAACCAACCTCTCCTGAATGCCATCAATAAGTACCCCTTCAATCACGTGCGCAAATCCCTAACAACTTGCCTGTACCCCAAAAATAGCATCCATTGCACTCAAGAACAATTACTCCTCAGCCTCAACACATATTCCCAAACCATAACTCACTTGGAGCCTCAGAAATAATTGACCTCAACCCAACAATAACTTTTCTGATAACAAAACATAACTTACATTGAGCCTCAACAATGTCAATAACTACTCCAAACCCTGAGTCCTAACAATAATTGGCCATAATTAGCCAATCATTTTCTTGATTGACCATGAAGCACCAAATTCTCTTCTCCTTGTCGCTATCCACCTAAGCCAACCTAGTTTGCATCTATTCAACTTTCTTGTTTAACTTCTGGCTGTTAAAGGTTTCCCAGAATACTGTGCACCATGGCACACAAGCGTTCCTTGCCATTATTTGACATTTGGCACATAGTCGTTTGAGTTGAATTTTTCCCAGAGATAACAAGTGGACTTCAACAGTCCCCCTCATGGTGCAAAGGCAATGGTGGATAAAACCAAGTGGGATTTTATTTATTTATTTTATTTTGCATTTGTAAGGCGCTTCAACAACAAGTAAATTGTTTTTCAAAGTACCCACAGGGCAACAGGAAGGGGACATGGGAATGAAGAACAAATGCAACAATGAAAGATAGAAGCAGACCTACTAGGCCCTGTGAGCCTTCAGAATGTGCAAGCGCAGGGAGAGAGAAGGGATGAGGGAGTTGGCGGGTAAGTGCTAGGGAATGAGCAGCTATACGTGTCTAGGTGGAATGGTCAGCCGCCCAATAAACAAGTGCGGGCCTGTGGTGACATAGGCCAGTGGGTGCCAAGCAAAGTGCTGGCAGGGATGGAAGCTGTAGGCGATTGTCTGTGGGAGGCCATGACCCAGGAGGACACATAAAAGGTCCTGGTCACCAGTCTTAGCAACTGTGGGATTTAACGGAGGGGGAAGGAGGAGGTGAAAAGGGAAGTCTGGAGGAGCTTCTGGAATTTGAGGAGATCCGGCTCAAGACACAGAGGAAGGGGGAGGCTATTCCATAGGAGGGACCCTGCTGAGGAAAGAGATTGGCCACCATCTCACTGTATAGCAAAGTGCTTAACACAGAGTTGGTGCCGGAGGAACGTAAAGATCTGGAGAGAGAGTATTTAGTGAGAGCAAGTTGTAGATAGCGTGCTCCCCGTCCCCAGACAGGCTTGTGGATGATGCAGAGGGATTTGAATTTGATTGTTGCAGCAACCGGGAGCCAGTGGAGAGTTTTTAGGGCTGGAGAGATGTGGTCCCTGGGCTTGTGGCCAAGGATACGTCTCGCAGCTCTATTCTAGATTAGCTGGAGGGGTCGTAGAGAGGAAGAGGGTAGATTAAGGAAAAGAAATGAAAAGCGCAATCGGATCAAGGAAGTTGTTAAAGAGACAGGGAGAAAGGTTGGAGCCCTGGGGGATGCCGCAGGTGGAGATGGAGGTGGGGGAGGAGTAAGAGCCCAGAATAATCTGGGACGGACGGTCACTGAGGAAGGAGGTTAGCCAGTGCAGTGCCTGCTCCAATATAAAATAGGGTATCGTGGCGTTGTTTTATGAGGATGGAGTGGTTGACCGTATCAAATGCAGAGGAAAGATCAAGTAGAATGAGAACAGCTGGAGAGTTGGAATCAAGATATGCAAGCAGTTCCTCATAGGTGTTCAGAAGAGCATTTTCTCTGCTTCTAGATGCTCGGAATCCATATTGATCATTGGGGAGGCAACCGACATGTTCAGTGTGCTGGGTCAGTTGGGGGGGGTCGAGCAGCTTCTCCAGGAGTTTCCCAAGGAAGGGGGTGATAGATATGGGACGGTAGTTGGCTAGACAAGACGGATCTGCAGAAGGGTTTTTCAGGAGGGGGCACACAAGGGAGTGCTTGAGGGAGGAGAGGAAAGATCCAGTAGCAAAAGTGTGTTTGCAGAAATCAGCGAGTGCAGGGGCAGGGGAGCCAATATTGTCCTCAATGGTTCTGGAGGGGCAGGGGGAAACCTGTTTGGATGTGACCTTCATGGAGCAGACAACTCCAGTGACCTCATCAGGTGTGATAGGAGAGAAAGGTAGAGGGAGGAAGGGCGACCATAGGAGGCACAGGGGTGGGTGAAGGGGAGAGGGAGAGGGATGTCCTGAGCTTCTGTAGTGAAGTGTATGGCCAATGAGTTGCAAAGCGCCTGAGTGGGAAGAGGTGAGGAGGAGACTGCGGAGAGTCTCTACATATTTGAAAGAGTTCAGCTGTGTTGTTGGATGCACTAGAGACACAGGCCTGTATGTGGGCCCTTTTCTTGGTGCGGATTGAGAATCTGTATTCCCTTTGGAGCAGGCGGCAGGCCAGTTTGTCAGAGGGTGAGCCAGAGGTCTGCTACTTCCGTTCCGCAGCTCTGCACTTGTGTTTCAGGGCTGCAAGTTCGGTGTCATACCAGGTGTTATGTTTAGAGGAATGTTTCAGGCGGATCCTCATGACTGGGGCAAGAATGTCAAGGGTATTGGTAATGGCAAGCTGGAGGTTGCTGAGAGCAGAGTCAGAGGTAGAGTCTGTAGTGGGGAAAGAGGGTGATGAAGGTAGATGTGAAGGCAGCAACTGACACTTGTTTCATCGAACAGATGTTTGTGAATGAGGTTGGCATTACTAGGGGAGGCGTGGTCAGAGGGCCAAGAGGACCCAGGTGAGAGGAGAGGAGGGAGTGGCTTGATCAGGAGAGTGGGGTGCTCAATGATATGATATGATATGGCATTTATAACGCGCCTATACACAAGTGTTTCGAGGGGGAGGAGAGTGAAAGATCAGTGTGGATGAAAGCATCAATAGTGTGTTCAGCTGAGTGGGTAGGACCAGAAGGGAGAATGGAGAGAGAGAGAGTGATGTGCAGAGGTCATGGAAGAGAGTGGAAGCTTTGATTGAGGAGTCAAGAAGGATGTTAAAATCAACCATGAGAAGGAGTTTAGTGGTGGTAGTGAGGAGAGAGGAGGAGAATCAAAGCCCATTCAGAGAGGAATAGGGTGGTGGAGCCAGGTGGTCTGGAGATGGTGGCAATGGTCAGTGAGCGTGAGCAGGTGGGAGAGATGACCAACTTGCAAACCAGACTCTTGAAGGAGGAGGAAGGCTGGGTAGGTATGAGGGAAGAAGGGGCCCACTCAGGGAAGATGGGAGCAACCCCACCACCTGCACAGTTAGGGTGAGGCTTGGAAATTATCTTATAGCCATCAGGGAGAAGGGAGTCAAAGGAGTGACTTAGCTGGTCTTGAACCACGTTTCGGTAAGAGCAAGGATATTGAGGTCATGGTCTTCAAGAAGGATACAGATGGCAGCAGAGTGTTTGATTGCAGAACGAGCATTAAGTGTGGCGAGATGCAAGAGATCTCCACCTTTGAAGGTTTTCCGCGGAGGAGTACAGTGGCATGGTACACCAGTCAGAGGGGGGGAAGGGCAGAGAGAGAGAAGGAGTAGGAGGAAGTTAATGAGGGGTGGCAGTCACCAGTCAAAGAGGAGGACGTTGGGTTGAGTACCCTGAAGCAGGATGGTGCCCGTGTGATAGACATTAATGATACACCTTGATGATGCAAAGCACGCCAAGAGCACTTCCCATTTAGTGTCACCATGAATGGGTGAGGATGTAAGAGGAGAGAGAGTAGATGTAAGAGGAGAGAGAGTAGAAATTGCTTACCTCTGTCTGAACCATGGCCGGTCGTTGTGTTCGCAGCATCTTCACCGTTTGGAAAATATCTACTACACCCTCGTACCGCATTCTTTCCAAGACAATACTCAGTGTGATGAAGACACCAGTCCTACCAACCCCAGCGCTGCAGAAGGAAAGGTAGTGGGGGAGGAAAGGTGAGGAAATGTGGATTACGCTCTTGCAGAAAATGACCTGACACAACCCAATCTGAAATTTGAATCACATGGCAGATTGCCTGGCGTCTGTTGAGTGATAATACCAACAACTGGCTTTGCTTTTTGTGAGTTTCCTCAATCTCTGCTCTATACCTCATTCTGTAACATGATTTTGACACACTTCAAACCATTGCTCCTGCTTAAACATTTGAAAGAAGATTTAATTTGGCATTCTGCTGTAAATGGTCTCAACGGATTCGACAAAAACCTTTGAACCAAAGAGACAACCAACTAACAACATTCCATCAACACAAACATTGACCCTTCACAAGCCTTATATAAGCACCAAATTGTTATACACAATACCTCTGGTCGGCGAGGAATTAACATGTTTTGCTTGAGCCTCTACAGCATGCTATGGCCCCAGCACTTTAAAATAATTGTCATTTGCCTTTTTCAAGCACGTACTTGTAGTGCAGACTAGTCCAACATGCCAGAATCTATTTGTCTTTGCATAATTTGGATGGTCAAAGAGATTTTGGGTGTTCATCCACATAGCAGAAAACTCAGCCCATCCATTACATGAGGCCACTGCCTCAGCTGTTGCCTTTGCGGGTGCGAGTGCGAGTAAATAACCAGTCCCCCTAAGTGGCTGCTGCTTGACTGTATAATACGAGTGAGTACTAGGGCCACTTATTCTGTAGTGGGGCGGAAATGTCGGACACCTCCATTCATATGCAAGTGCACAATACACGGTGTCCCCACTTGGATGCTTCCGTGTTTGATAGCCAGGAGTTCTGCCTGAAAATTCTCAGCCAACTTTCGGGGGCAGCAAGAACATTGACTTGATAATGCGCAACAAAACCCAGGGTTAGCCGGGCGCAACAGTCATAAGAATACTTAAGCTTAGGTTACATACATGGGATACATACAGAAACAAAGACTTTTCATTTACTTTTCGTTTCTAATAATGAACTTTGGGGACCATGTACTGAAGTTATACACTCACGCACTTCATCTGTGTTTTGTGTTTATTAGGTAATAATAAGGTCATTTCTAACATACAAGGCACCCATTGGAAACATAACAGATGACAGAGGCCTTCCCTGGGCAGGGTGCTTTACCAATATACGATGGTTACCAGGGTGAGTGTGCCAGGTCATGGAAGGGTAGTGTAGTAGGACATTGACTAAGGCCAGTGACTAGGAAACAGACAGAGAGGAAGAAACTAGGACATGGGTCTTGGTACTCGGCAGGGGCAGGCCTTTGGAATGCCTTTACATATAACCTACAGTTTGGGGAAAAAACTAAGCTTACCTCTTTAGAAAATCTTTTGCCTTAGGAGGCTGATCTCCCTCAGACTTCTTTGATGCATTAGTGTCTCGACTATATCGCCGCTGGACTGATATTGCATTTACATTTCTTGTTTTTCATACTGTAGCCATCATTTTGCATTATTTAACACTTGCAGGGAACTGATAAGGCCTGTGAAAGGTCTGTTTTTCCTTCTCTCCTTCCTTTCTGGGCGATATGAAGCGTCTGGACTCACGGCTGGTGTCTAATATAACCCAAACAAATGAACGCCAAACCTCTGTGGGACAACAGCCAGAAGGTCTACTACTATCCCTCGGATTCAAGCACGCCCCTATGATCCCTTAGTACACCTATGCATAGAGGCAAGCTCCCCGTCAAAATGTGTCTGAATTTGCTACACTAGCTATAAACCAGGCCATGCATGTGCTTGCATCCTTCTGCCCCGGCAGGTTACTGTATATCACAATGTTCCTGTACCTTGAGCCCTGCCCACTGTTCCATCCCGTATCAGAATTCTTCCAGCACCCTGTATCTCCTCATCACTGCCCAACCCTTGAATAACTGCACTCAGGGCGGCCTTAGTGGCTGCAGTACCCTGGTCAACAGTGGGAGTGGGGGAAAGGGTGCGCCAATTCACCCAGGGGGCTGCAGCCACTAAGGCCAGCCCTGAGTGCAGTTATTCAAGGGGTGGGGAAGAGGTGGGCAGTGAAGAGAAGCTAATGGCAGCTGGAAGAAATCAGATAATGCATGAGCGCCCTATTCCAATGAAAACCGCCTCGCTCCCGCGTCGGAGAGTGGAGGTCATCCTGTGGTGGGGGGCTAATGGTGCTCAGGGGGACATGGTGCCCCAGGGGGTCGTCCGCCCTGCCTTGCCCTAAGGCCGGCCCCAACAGCACTTGTGGTTGCTGCTGTGCTGCGATTGTGAGTGCGCTTACCTGCAGTGCACAGAGATTGGGCCATCCTGCCCAAACTGCTCCTTTGTTTTATGAACCTGTCCAATGAAATCTATGAAGCCTTCGCCTGACTTTGGCACGCCTTGTTCTGGCCAATCTGTAAACTGGAACTGGCGAACCGTCCGGGACTGACCATCCTGCGAAATAAGAACATTAGAGATAATGGGGTGCACGGAGTAATATAGTAAATCTGATCACACTTCTGAATTGATTTTTACTATGGCACAAACGCATACACACACACACACACACACACACACATTTATACTCGGCGTTTCTGTAGCAAACCTACTTTCCAATTGCTCATACCCTGGCTACAAACATGACTTTTGACACCAAGGTCCTTTGTGTCAGACTGAGTGTGCCAACTCCCTTCTAAATTGGATGGCACAGCTATTGCAAAGTATAATGGTTTTACTAAAAGTCCAATTTTGCAGACATCCTATTCAAAATGCTTTTCTCATTTGCAGGAAGAAAAAAAACGTCGAATCAATCTGCACCGGGTTTCACAGAAAGCAAGTCCAGACAGTAGATAGTCATTTTTCTAACAATGTGAAAATGTGCCACTGTTTTGAAGAAAAGCTGCCCCAAAGTGGCCAATTCTGTGCAAGGTCACGCTAATGATGCGTAAACACACTTTCTGGAAAACGCCTTCCGTCAAATGCGTCCTAACGGTCGGAGGTTTGTTATGCTCTGAAGTTCTTTTCTCCTCTTGCTTCCTAAAGCGAGCATTTTATACAACTACAAAATATTCGTTTGAAACATTTTCATTGAATAAAAACACGTTTATTTCCTGAAACGAGGTCTCGTGGAATGTTAGACAGAGCATATCCTTCCAATGGTAGCTAATACAAACCTCAAGGCCACCCATGCGATATGATAGGTTATTAATAACGCCCTTAATACCCAGAGGTTTCTAAGCGTGGACCCGGGGATCGAACCTGTGTTGCTCCGTGTCGTTTTGCTTCCAAGGCGAGCACGTTGCCCCTGAGCTATCCTCCCGGGACAATGCAAATGAACAAAGGCAATGTAAATGAACTGTGTTTACAATGACCCTGGACAATTATGGTAAGTATGGGACTACTACGCGGTAAGCGCCTATGACCCACAGGCTTGGACAGGTTGAAGTTAGGAGCTCAATCAAGTACTATGCACCCCTCAATCCCCCGTTGCAAAGCAGTGATATGGCTTCTGACTGCCATACGTGGTGGGTTTCCCCGATTGCTGACTAAGGTCTGCTCTAAACAGGGGTCAAGTCCTTACAAATTAAAGTGGGGGGACTCATCAACAAACGCAATGGGGTGTGACGTCGCCAAAAATCAGCACATCAAGGTGAAATATGCACATTTGATTAAATTGGCTTTGCATAACCAGCCAAATTGCACAGGACGAATGGCATGTGCCTTTCATATAATGAACACACACACAAAACCAAGAGAGATTGTTTTATTCTAATAGTGTTTTTGAAAACGTTCAAAGGTATGCATGTTTTAAACTCCAAGAAACAATGCAAATGTTTTCCCTGGAACTTGCAGTACCGAAATGGGACATTTCATCTTTATTTGTTTTTCATTTTTCATCAGGTTGTATAGTGCAGTGGAGAAGTGTCCCGCTTGCAAACCTCACGACTGAAGTTCGATCTCCGAGGTCGGCTTTAATGCATAAATTAAAAGAGGACATTCAATGTTTCTCATTTTAGCTGGGAGGGGCGAGTCCACCCTCTGAAAAAGTGGTTGGACTGTGTCCGCCCGCATTGACCCTGGACTTAAGCCCTGGCTCTACCAAGGAAAACAGGCCAAGCTGGGGTGGACAGGGAGCCAAAAGAGGCCCCAGAAAAAACATCCAAAGTGGCCCCATATCACACATTTTCAGCAAGTCCAATCCTTCCTCTACGTGAAAATTTGGAAACACAACAGAAAAGAGGCCCAATGTGCAGAGGCCTACCGAGAAATCGGCAGAGCTCCCCATAGGCCGTTACACCCCTGAGGCCAAGACATATGTAAGAGAAAGCCTTGGGTTTCTGCCGACTTTATGAATATGGCTTTGGGCCCTTGCTAAGCAGCGCACCACTACTGGGGTGGCACAGTCACCCATAATAAAGCCAAGGTTCAGTGACCTTTTGTTTTGCCAAGGGGTAGAGGGCCGAATGAGAGGCCTGCACCCCCCCAACCGCCCCTCTAAGACACTGATCGAGATATGGCAGAACTTACTCAACAGCCACGGTGCTCTCTCCAGTGCTTAAGACTGATGGCTCAATGTGTGCTATTGATATGATAGGTTATTTATAAGGTGCTTAATACCCAGAGGTTTCTAAGCACGGACCCGGGGATCGAACCTGTGGTGCTCCGTGTCATCTTGCTTCCAAAGCGAGCACGTTGCCCCTGAGCCGAAATATTGTTAGCTCCGGCCAAAGCAAAGGGCAGGCAAAGATGGAAATGATGCGCCTGGTTCTGTCCGCGGCCGGCACTGTGTCAAAGTGTTCGGATGAACCCATTGCCGGTATAACATAAGTTGCCTTCCTGCCCCAATAAAGGAATGGCAACAATCAAAAAACAACTAGTGCTGCCACTTCATATGGTGGATTACTGCGAAACACTGGAAATGCTTAGGGAATATCATACCATCGGTAATATACATTTTTGAAAGCAGTTCAATCAATATTACTTTTTTTTAAAAGTGGTATGCTTTTATAGAATACAAGCATTGCAAAAGGTATAATAGGACTTGCAAAAAACCTAAGCCAACCTGTTGATCCATTCCATTTCCATCAGAAAAGACATCATTTCGCAACAAATGTCCAGGGAATGAAATACGGATTTGGTGAACAGAAGCTAAAAGCAGCTCCTTGGATATCTAGAATCAGAGTAAACAGGAGCTACATCAAGGTACCGAGGAGCTAGTACATAGCGCCTAGAAATACATGTGTACAGGCGCGTTATAAATTAATTGTCATATCATACAGCGTTACGCAAATCCAACTTCCACATGAGAGGCAAACTCTAACCTTCTGTCCATTAAATATGACAAATTACCGTTAAGGGGTAGGCACATTTCCAAAAACACAGACTTAATGCTCCAAAGTAAGGGTTGGTAGCACCAGGTGGCCTGGGAAGTCAGATGTAGCAGTTGGTGTTAAGCTAACCAAGCTCTTCTAAGCTACAAGCAGGAGCTATATAGCTCCAACCCCTCCTGGCAATTTGGAACGCTGTGCGTACCAAATAAAACCACCAGAACTTCAGGTCTGACGTGGCTCTTGTCCATCCAGTTACTACACAGCCGCTATCTCTATCCGATATGAATAGCGTCTCAGTTGGGATACCACAGGATTGGACCCTTGTGCTGAAGCTGGCCAATGGAAGGTGCATATTTGTTGCTGCAGCTCTAGAAACAGCCGAGACTAAACATGGCAAGGACTGAGATTTTGATTGTGGGTCAGGCCAGATAAACGCCACTCTTGCAAGGCTGGTCCCCCAACATTGTCCTTCTCCTTTCCTTACGACTAGTTTGGAATGTTGCTGTCACTTATGATGCAGATCTGTCATTGGCACCCCTAGTGATCACTGTGGCAAGCAGAGCATTCCATCACTTGCATTTGATCCAGGATATCCTCTCCCGGTCGTTCGTCTCTAGACCGTTCAACTCTTATGTACTTCCCATGTACCACCATTAATGTTAAAAGACGATCTTTCTTTACAACAAAGGATACATTTCTACTGCCTCAACCTGGGCATGGTAGTTGTGTGCCAGATACTGGTTATAGATTTGCACGCTCTGCAAGCACATGCTCTCTAGAGGTTGGATCAAAAATCTACACATTGTTTTCCCATTTGAAAACTGTGGGCGGCGTCCATGGGTGTGTTATTTATGCCTCCCAATGAGGTCAACATGACTGCTAGGGGCAGAATCATTTATTTATTTATTTTATTTTGGCATTTGTATAGCGCACATAGCCCAGAGGCATCAAGGTGCTTTCTTTTGCTGAAGATGGTTGGTTACAGTAGTTGCTTGCAGAGGTAATAGGTTACAGACATTGCATTATTAGCTTGCGTGGGTAATACGTTACAGAAGTTGCTTACCTAGGTTACAGGCAAGGTTTATATGTGTTACAGACGTTAGTTACATTAGATACATCATACATTAGGCTGATGTATATAAGAAAGTGCATTGAATTACACTGTTTAGGGTGCCAGGCATTTGGTTTTCTTGTGAAGATTATAAGCAGCGCTATATGTGGGATGCAGATGAAAAATGAAAAAAGGAAATCCCTGCAGCCCAAAAGAGGAGGCATGGCACTCCCTACAATGCTATCTTTCTCTGACCTACCTTAAAAACAAAGGAGAAGCCAGCAGAGTCCCTCCTCATTCCAGCAGAGGGCATAGTGGACATACTGTAGAATCACAGGCCCCCGGACTACCCTAGAGTATCCTGTGAGTTAGAGCATCTCCTGCATATAAAGGATTTTACTCTGCACATGTCCTTATGCCAGTCCTCTGTAAAGCCAGCCACACAGTCAGCACCGCCTCCTATTTCAGTGATAGAACAGCTCAACACTGCCCGTCTGGTCTCAAGTCACCATTACCATTAAGTGCATTGGTGGGCAATCCGCAGCCCTCCACAAGTGTTGGCCTACAATTTCCATTAATCCAATACAGCTTAGTCAATGGGGAGGGATCGTGGGATTTGTGGGCCAAAGCATCCAGAGGGCTGCAGCTTGCCCACCATTGATGCAGGGGAATACTTTTCAGCCCAAGCCCTTTTTCCTTGATCGCTGAAGGAACAGCGCGTACCCAGTCTCTATACAATTGCAAGTGGCTCTCCAACATTTGCCATACAAACCAGTATAGTTTTGAGAAAAGGTGTCTCTTCCACCAAATGCACAATGCAGATGAAGACGAGACGTCTCCCCCACAGGCCAACCTTGTTATACCCCAAGGAGGGATTCACTGAACTCCCAGTTTTCTTCCTTATTCATAACGTAAAGAAACTCTCCCTTAATCAGAGCACACTCTGCCACAGACAAAGGACCTGCATTACTCACCCGGGCATCCGTTACTTTGAACTCTCGTAGGATGTACTGGGGCATGTTGTATTCTGCCATGGGATCCACAACAAAGTACTGATATCTCGCCGACCGCTCAGCAGGCCAGTACTGGTGACATTTTTCCTGCAGTGAAGAATACAATATATAGGGATTAGCTCTAACAACATAATCGAATTAAGCGCCACCGGTTCTATACAGCGCATCTCACTACTTTCTAATCTGCACTACTTTTGTCATTAGAGTCACCCCCATATCAATACTTGTGATAACACTATTACGAGATACATACCCTTCCCATCTCTCGCAGTTTTGTCAACATCACAACAATGGTGGAGTTGTTCTCCCACAACATACGCCAGAAATCTTCGGTAGTCTCCGCCAAGGGCCCTTGCGTGGCAATGTAGGCTTTCTGCTGCCTGCAAGAGTTCAGAGAGCAGATTGAGAAAAATACATGGACATTTGAATCCTAGGCCGGAAAGTGAAAGAACAGACTGGCAAAGACTGAACAGATTGCCAGAGAATCGGATCTACACTGGCAAAGACTGAACAGATTGCCAGAGGATCGGATCTACACTTGCAAAGACTGAACAGATTGCCAGAGGATCGGATCTACACTGGCAAAGACTGAACAGATTGCCAGAGGATCGGATCTACACTGGCAAAGACTGAACAGATTGCCAGAGGATCGGATCTACACTTGCAAAGACTGAACAGATTGCCAGAGGATCGGATCTACACTGGCAAAGACTGAACAGATTGCCAGAGGATTGGATCTACACTGGCAAAGACTGAACAGATTGCCAGAGGATCGGACCTACAGCAGTGAAGTCAAGTGTTGAGGGTGGTTGGGGTTGCATGTGTTTAAGTGGCACTAGTAGTGTGGTTAAAACAAATTGAAGTAAGAGTGGTGATAGACCCAAGCCCGAACAGAAGCAGTTTTTGGATATAGCAGTCAGAAATAATAAGCAACTCTGTACATGTCAATCCACACCTGGACCAGGCACGTAGACAGGGTAGGGCCTGAGTGGGCAAGGCCCACCCAAAAACTGTAAATGCCCACTCAGCAGCGCTGTGTTGATATTTACAGATGTTAATGTCACTTCAGTGGGCCATACTACATTAGCTTCAGGCCCCACTTGTTAGACAATCCTGGCTACGCCAATGACCTGGACTAGCCTCATGTCACCCAGTTATAGTGAAACATCAATTATACTGGGAGTGAAGAAAGGGAAAGCTACTAAGGAAAGATTTTGTCCACGATTTAGGAAAAAGTTTTATTTTCTGAGAAGTGTCTTGCAACAACTCAGCATTTGAAAAGCAGAATACGAACTCCCCTTACCTGTATCCATCAATAAAACTGGAGTTGATGTAGTCAGACCCCTCCACTCCTCTGATAGGCTGAAGGCAAACCCGCGTGGTCTCGTATGGCATAATGTTGACAAGGCGATTCTTGAATTTGTTGCATGGAAGGTTGGCACTGATGAAGCGGGATGTATGAGCCTTTGAATTGGCAAGTCTCTGTAGGGGGGACAGTAGTCGAAATGGTTGTTTTACTTGGTCCAGAATCCCAAAGCAGATTCAAAACCTCAAAACGATAGACGAGTTTGAATACTGATATTCTTGATATAATAAAAGCATTATTTCCTAGCGGTTGCTTTCAATTGGTTAATACTTTTTAGTAATGGATTGATTCTTAATTCAATAATCAAGCTAACAAAATTGGTTATTGGCATGCTGTGGACATTATTGCCGGGAAGCGGAACTATATGCCTACAAAAGATTTCAAATAATGAATTCAATTAGCCTAATTAAGAAATCAACTCATTAATGGTCTCCAAACAAATGATCTACATATATAAAAGACACTGGGCAGAACAGTGCTGCAGTTTTAAGCTACTACTCAGCAGTTTAGGGTAGATAGGATACTCAAGTTGTCGAAGTTGGTTTGAAAGTTTCACCATAGCCCTGAAATAATTGTATAAGATTATTGCTTGCAATTTAAGAGCTCCCCCGACTTTTCAAGTTCAAATGCAGGCTGGGTCCACCCTGCCCTCGATTACGAGGTCGATAAATTGTGTACCACTAAATTGTGTAATAACAGCTTTTATTGCAGCACTTAGAAGCCCGTGTGGATCCACCAAGAAGTGTTAATAAAAACCTGAAACAATAACGCACATTATCCACTATTTTTCCCAGTGTTAAAGTAAGTTCAAATCCCACAATAACCACGAGTTATGGATTTTGAAAAGCACACATCTATGCATTATACCGCGTGATTACTGAAGTTGGAAAGCAACATTTACATTAAATCGAATTCTGCACTTAAATTAGGCTTTACAACGAAAACAACATTTCAGGAAGATTTACATTGAGATCACTAGGGGCATTTGGGGCCTGATTCATGGAAGTGTTTTATAATGGCGCAATCCCATAGGAAAACGTTCCGTGAATCAAGTCTTTGGTGCTGATCAATCTCCCATGGTATCCAGTTAATATGTCGAAAAGAAAATTTTGAATGACAAAAATGTCCCAAAAAAATACTGAAAAAAAAAATTGAATATTATTTTTTTAATTTACATGTTTTTTTGGGGTTTTGCGAGTAAAAAAAGGGTTTAGGGAAAAAAGGAGGGGGTTGGGGGAAACCCCCCATTTCAAACAAAAAATAACAAAAAAAGACATTCGACATTTTTTTTGGTGTAATTTTTTCGACATTTTTGCATTCGAAATATTAACTATAAACCATCCCCCATGACCAGTTTCTAACGCAGATCAGCCAAGGAGCCAATCTCATTGGTGAAAATTGAAAACTCCCACCTTTAGGTCATGCCCAGTGCTCTTCTGGCCTTGTCTACTTAGACCGCACCCCCTTGTTACAGCCCAGGCCACCCCCCCCTCAATTTGTCATCCTGGCTTGTATTTTATGGCTCCTGCAGAGATGGGGGCCGGCTGTAAAGGTTCATTCACGTCTCCATGTTTTGGAATCGGGCATGGCTGTCTCTTCAGAGTCCGATTGTGCCCCCGCAACCCCTGAACACACACTTTGCAGTCTAGCCCTGGCTGTGGGCCCTTTCTAGCATTCATGGAATATGTTGCCAGCACTATATTGTTTGTACATTGAGTCTTGGCCTTTATTTTCTGCAAGCGGTGTCAAATGTCCTCTTTGTGGTCTCTAGGCAGAGAGGGTGGAGAGCAGAAAGTGGTTATTGCATTCGGAGCAAAATTTAAAAGATGTCACTCCATGGAAGCAGTTGGCAATGAGGGTTATATAGAATAAGGCAGCCATTTTCTTATGTACAACATGTCCCTATTAATTCCTCAATCAGTGTCGGGCAACAGCTCCATGTTTGCCCTTGACTCCCAACAAATGTTGTATTGGAGTCAATTTCCAATGCCGATTTCGTCTTTGACTCTCTGGCTTTGTAGCGTTTCCTTTCTGCTCTACTCCTGCGATGGCACAAAGGACGTAGGCGCAGAGGTTCAGTACGTCTAGGAGCAGGCAAAGATTAGGGATAGCGGGACAGGAATACCTCTGTCGATGCCTTCTTTAGTTCTTAAAAACACAACTTTTAATGCTCGGAATCTCCCACTATACCACTTGGAAGAACGACCTGAAGGGCACCAGCAGATGAAGATTGTAAAGCGAGCGTAACAAAGCGCACACGTAAAGCCAAGAAATACACCCGGGCGTTAATAGCTGCCGATTATCACGGGACGGCCAGCCAGCAGAGAGCTGAAAAAAGAAATGCCCACTGAAAAGCTACACATTCTTCTTTGTCAGCAAGGTGCGGATGTGGAGGACCCGCTGTTAGAAGACGAGATGAAAATCAGTGGGGATTTTGTTTTTCAGCTCACTGCTGGCTGGCAGTCTATTGATAATTGGCGGTTATTAACCTTTAGTTGTATTTGCCTCTATCATTATCTATGCAACCTAGGGGTGCCACAGACCGTTTTCTGCTCTAAGCGAGGTGCATCATGTTGAAATGGGCGCCTGCACTGCTGAAGCCGCGCCTGCCTGTGGGGACTTCATTTGGTCCTATACTTTCTGGGAGAACAATAGGATTTTTCTTAAATGTGTCAAACTGTTTTTTTTTCCCGCTTGCTCGTGCTTCTTTCTCCTCAAATCATGTTGCACCGTTTTCAATGACTTATCACGAACAACAATTTTCTATGACTCACTGAGGCTTTTGCAAAACCGCATTTAAGGCAAATCATCTACGACACTTGAATTTTGGCAAGGAAGCGTGTATACACTTTACATAATGACTGTTTTATACTCTAATCCCTCTAGGATGCACCCTCTCCTCTGAAGGTTGGGGATTGCACACATAATATTTTATGAATTCGTTTGCAAATAGGTCGTTCCTGCCACTACCTGTCACACTTATCACTGACCAGAATAAGATGCACTGTTTTTTGCAGCACGGGATCATCATCACCAGCAACCCCCTTAATTCCTTTAAGTGCCTAGAGGCAGAGGCTGAAGTGGCCAGGAACTAAAGGGTGCGACGTTCCTCAATTTTTCAGAAAAATCTGCAATTGTTCCCTTACTTTTTGTAATTGGAACACGGCAATAAAGGGCGCCTTTGTTTTTTTTGCTCCCCCCATACTCGGGATTTGAACCTGGGTCTTGCTCGAAACACTGCAGTCTCACGTCTTCGTAAGCCATCTCACAGGCACTGCTTTTCTCTTCTTTATTTAAATAGCCTGCTTGGGGCCTGATGCCCATTCACGAGCTTCCACAAAGCTTCGAATGCAGCGATCATCTTTTGCCTAATCACAATTAACGTGAAATTGCTGCAGGCATTGCCGTGTGTGCGGGTAGAGGGGGGGTGGCTATAGTCCTGCCCATGTCCCTTCAGAGGTACGAATGCTGGGCAATTGGTGGTCGTTTAAAATGCATTTTATGCACGGTTTCTCCAGTGTTAATAGGGAAGCACTCCTCCTCTAGGCCCACGAGAATGGCTTACACCAACTTGATTAGAAAGAAAAGGCATGTATTAACCCTTAGTGCACTCCCAAGGGAATACAATCCCAAAACGTATTAGTATCGCAGGCACGTGAGCTTTAATGGGATTCTCACTGCTTGCAGTTCTGAGTTTAACTGAGGATATAGTTTCTTTTCTCAGGGTTTTAAGTTACTAAGGTACGAGGGGGTTGAAGTGGGTGTGTAGCCACCGCTTAACCGTTGAGTTACCAAACAGTTGTGTTTTACTTTTTTGATTCAGTTCACAGGATTTCACAATTCATAGATCAGTTATTTGATATAAAACATTACAACTTTAGGAAAAGTAGAAAAACGCTTCATGGGTTGTTTTAATCAAAATATATAATTTTTCAAAACCTTATTGTTAGACACACTCTAAATCATAAGACTTTTTTTCACTCATACATGAATTCACAAGATCCCTTTTTAAGTAACGACAAAATAAAGTCAACAAATTTCTTGGTTAAAGTCACCAAACCAAAATAGTATCAAGATTTGTCAATGTGTTGCCAACGCGTTTCGGACTTTTCTGACAGTCCATCTTCAGGGCCAATGACACTATTTGTTCCAACAATACATATGTTCTTGAATTCAATTCCTACGGTAAAAACATGGACAGTATTTCACTATTAGTGTTTTATCACTTGTTCAAAATTAGAAAACTCAACTGTAGGAAATTATAACTTGAAAAGTTACATTTCAGACAATTCAAAACATTTCTCTTAACGCACCCTCTTCTGATGCCGCTGGCACCTTGCTTTCTGATTCTTGGACGCCCTCTTGTTGATAGGTTTAACTGCACCTAATCTGTTCTGTATATGGACAATAGTACTTCAAGGAGATTTGTTCTCAAAGAGTTTCTACAGAAAACAACAGGGGGAAAAAATTTGTATACTCAGTATACTTTTCTCAGGAGTGTATTTATAAATTACTGTAGTGAACCGCTGTTAGTGGAGTAGAAAAAGGGGGGGTACCTCTCCCCCATACTATTGGTCTGGCTGTATCATTCTAACTAGACCAGTGGTCAATCTAACCTCTTAAAATGTGCATGGTATTCATAAAGTGATACAGTGTGAAGACCAGGGCTTTGCCCGTTAAATCAGTTCTGAATCTATTTCTCACCTCTATGCACTGCGTGCGTGTGTGTTGGAAGTCCTTGGGTATCTGGAGCATCAAGCGGCTTTCTCTGCTCCATAGCGTTTCCCAGTGATTACTGTTCCAAATAGTATTTAGAGAGTCTGTGCGCATGCCCGTGAGCGGGCCGGACCGCTTCATTCTCGCGCATGCGCATGGTGGAAGCTCATTTTTAATGTATTGATTAGTGTATTCGTATACGTGTGAGCAGGCTGGACCGCTAACTTCTCACGCATGGATGTAGATAGGAGCTGAGTAAGATCTCCTAGGGCATGCGTGGGTGAACAGTGTGAAACCTCCGCTGCGTAGACGCTGTCAGCGCCCAGTCGCAACTCGGTTCAGGCACACTGTGCCTCCACGCATGCGTGTATGCATTCCTGATGTTCCTCTGGAGGGGACGACACTGTATCCTGACTTGCAGCTTCAGGAGCTGACGGTTTCCAAGTAAGACCACTTATCTCATCCATTGGGAGTGATAAGCTGGATTATTTTAGTCGATCTGGTTTGTGTTGAAAAATTGACATTTAAAAGTCCTGACAAGGATATGTGTCGTAGGGCCACAGCATGAATGAGTGGGGAGTAATGCAGACGACTAGTCTGCTTGGGTCCCCTTCTATTCCATGTTGTGGCTGAAATGTGGCATGATTATATGTGATTCCACTGCAGTTATAGGCTACAAAAATAGTCTGTTCTGTTCAAAAGTATTGCCTGGTTTAATTCCTGATTTGTGTCGTGCTTTGATCTAGTGAGAGTCTTTGTCTCGCTCCTGTCTCTCTGCTACCTGAAAGGCCTGTCGTTTAACATTTAACACATTGATCTCTGCCAATTTGATGGCTCACATTCTAAAGTGGCAGCTTGTGTGCCTTAATCTCCCAGTCACTTTCCTTTAAACAAAGATAATCTATTGCAACTAGCATCAAGACATTTTAGACATATGCATCAGTCAGTCACCATATGGCTTCAGGTTAAGGTACATTTATACTGCCAAGTCTGGTATCAGGAGATGAGCTAATATATGTTAAGGAGAGAAGGCACCTTCACATTTTACTTTTACATATAATTAAACATAACTGGCATCAAGACATTTTGGACGTGCATTAATCAGTCTATACTACCGAATCAGGCATCGGGAGATAAGGTAGAGTATATTTAACATGAGAGACATCTGCACATTTTCTTGCTTTAACCCAAACTTTGCTTATACATACATTCAAACATAACACATTAGATTGAATTCTACGTTCATGCCTCTAGGGCTAAGGCAGTCAAGGGTATCGATCCATATTATCTCCCTCTGATGGAGAGTTCTTACAATGTCTCCGCCTCTAGGGCCAAGTTTTACATGTTCAAGTATCACACATTTCATTTGTGCTACCGAATGTCTAGCTTCTGAGAAATGTATTGCAACGGGGGATTTTTGACGCTTTGTTCTGATGTTAGATTTGTGCTCCGACCATCGGATTTTAACTTTTCTGGTGGTTATGCCCACATAAAATAGGCCACAAGGACACTTGAGTCCATAAATGACGTTTGATGCATCACATGTGCAAGAGTGTTTCAGGGGGATAGGTTTTCCTGTGTATGGGTGGCTGATGGTGTTGCCTTTTAGTATATTGCCACAATGCTGGCAGTTGTGGCAGGGGACAGTACCCTTGAATGTAGTTTTCCCGGTTCCCATGGTAGTTATGTCTGCTCTAATCAAGCTGTTACGTAAGGATTTATTGTTCCTGTAAGCGAACGTTGGAATCTCTGGAAAGAGTTGTAGCAGTTTCGGATCCATTTGCAGCAGGTGCCAATGTTTCTGAAAAATCCTTTTAATCCTCTTACTCTGGGTGGAGTATGTTGTAACGTATGACAATGCATTACTTACCGTAAAAGCATTTCTGATGGTTGTATCTGCTTAGATTCACATGCTGTGCATAGGTCCGACATCCAGTGGTCACTGCAGAGTATTGCATTTTGTTTTTCATAGTCGAAAAGGGGACGTCGACAAGGCGTGTCTGAAACACTATCCCTATAGTGACGTGTGTTGTACCCACAATCCCTCACGCGTCGAGGTCCCTCTGTTTGTATTTTTCTGCCCTGAGGGAGCCTTCTAGACGTGAGTGAGTACAGAAAAGAGAGATATAAAAGGAAGTCTATGTTCCTTCCATCCAAGCGGGGAGGAAGGGTGGGCGCATGTGAATCTAAGCAGATACAACCATCAGAAATGCTTTTACGATAAGTAATGCATTGTCTTCTGATGTTTGTTAATCTGCTTAGAATCACATGCTGTGCATAGACTAGCGAGCAGTACCCGGAGTTGGCGGTGGGTTATGAGAAGGAACAGTAGAGAAAAGATGTCTTAATACTGCCTGTCTCACCTGGGAGTCAGATCTCGAGTGTGCATCTAGACAGTAGTGTTGTGTAAAGGTGTGCACAGAACTCCAGGTAGCCGCTTTGCAGATGGACTCAAGGGGAACATTTGCAATGAATGCTATGGACTCCCCCGTGCCTCGAGTAGAGTGTGCTCTTGGCTTAAAGGGCAGTTCTCTCTTAGCAAGAGTATAGCAGAGAGTGATGCATTGAACAATCCATCTAGAAATAGTGGACTTTGAAACTGCATCCCCTTCTCTTCCTGCTGCCACCGAGACGAAGAACTGATTAGTCTTCCTCAGTGGTCTGGTTCTTTCCATGTAGAACATGACCGCTCTGCGCACATCCAGTGTGTGCAGACTTTTTTCTCCCAAGTTGGAAGGATTTTGAAAGAACGTTGGTAGTTCTATAGACTGGTTTACGTGGAATTTCGAGATGAATTTCGATGCAAACTTTGGGTGCGTGCATAGAACCACCTTATCTCTGTGAACTGTAACGAAGGGGTCTAGAACAGAAAGAGCCTGTAGTTCACTTACTCTCCTGATGGAGGTGATAGCTATTAGAAAAGCAGTCTTAAGAGTGAGGTTTTTAAGAGATGCTTTGTGCATGGGTTCAAATGGTGAGCCCATGAGTCTGGTAAGTACCACGTTAAGGTCCCATCCGGGAGCTGGGTCAGCTATCGGGGGGTGTATTCTCTTTACTCCCTCCATGAAGGCCTTTATAACAGGGATCTTCCACCACAACACTTTGAGTTGGGAAGTGGTGTATGCAGAAAGTGCCGCTAGGTGGACTTTAATGGAATTGAACACTAGAACTGAATCCAATAAATGGGTCAGGTATAGAACAATATGTGTGGGAGAGCAGTCAATCGGGTTGATGCTCTTTCCTCTGCACCAGATGACAAATCTCTTCCACTTGCTAGAATAGCAGTGGTGAGTGTTAGGTTTTCTGGCTTCCCTGAGGATATCCATGCATCTCTGCGGGAGCTGTAGATGTCCAAATTCTATGATCTCAGGAGCCAGGCTGCTAAATTCATGTTCTGGGGGCATGGATGCAGAGTCCTGCCCTTGTCTTGTGACAGCATGTTGTACGGGCAGGGGAGTTTCACTGGGGGAGATAGAGACATCTCCATCAAGTGAGCGAACCATGGCTGTCGGGCCCACATTGGGGCCACCAGTATCATGGTCACTTGTTCCTGGTGCATCTTGTGCACCACCTTGTTGAGAAGGGGAGTCGGGGGAAAAGCATAAACAAATTTCCCTGACCATTGAATCAACAGACCGTTCCCCTTGGATTGGTTCTGGGGGTACCTGGAGGCGTAACTTTGGCATTGTGGGTTCTCCAGGGTTGCAAACAGGTCTATTTCTGGGAATCCCCATTGCGTGAAGACGTCGAAGACGATGTCTTCGTGCAGTCGCCATTCGTACTCTTCGGGCAGGGGGAAATCTCTGCTGAGGTTGTCTGCCAGCAGATTGAGTTCCTCTGGTACATGTTGTGACAGTAGGAACATGTTTTGTTTGAGAGCCCACTTCCATATATTTTGGGCCAGTTTGTTGGACAGTCCTGGAGAGTGGGTGCCCCCCTGCTTGTTGATGTAGTACATGGCTGTGGTGCTGTCTGTAAGGACCATCACTGTTTTGCCTTGTAGGTGTTCCTGGAAGGCTTTTAGCGCCTTGAACACAGCTAGTAGCCCTAGTAGATTTATGTGTTTGGATGCTACGTTCGGGGTCCACACTCCGTGAGCAGTCTGATGGGATAGGTGAGCCCCCCATCCTGTGAGGGATGCGTCTGTGGTTAGAGTGGCTTCTGCCGCGGGTGTGGCAAAGGGTTTCCCTCTTACCAGGTTTTCCTTTGTCCACCACCGTAGCGAGAGAACCAAGGCCTGCGAGACCACCACTAGATCGTCCCATAGTCCGCTGGCCTGACACCACTGGCTGTTGAGCCACTCTTGCATTGGGCGCATGCGCAGGCACGCGTGAGGTACCAAATAAATACCCGACGCCATCATTCCTAGCAAGCGCATTGCTTTGCGTACCGTCACCTCTCGACCGGCCACATATTGAGGGATCTGAAACAGCATGTTTTGGACCCTCTCGTTGGAGGGGAAGACGAGGCCGTCCTTTGTTTGAATTAGAGCCCCTAGGAATTGTTTGATCCGGCTGGGGGCTAGGCTGGACTTCTTTCCATTGATGGAGAAGCCCAGCTGGAACAAAAGGTCTACAGCCTTTTGGGTATTGGAGAAGCATGTTTCGTAAGAATCCCCTGTTATGAGCCAGTCGTCGAGGTAAGGGTAAACTGGGATGGACAACCTGCGCAGGTGGGCCGCTGCAACTGCCAGTACCTTCGTGAATACCCTTGGTGCAGATGCTATGCCGAAGGGTAGCACTCTGAACTGGTAGTGTTTGCCCTCTATCATGAACCCGAGGTATTTTCTGTGCGCTGGCAACATTAAAATATGAAAGTATGCATCTTTCATGTCTAGTGTTGTCATGTAATCTCCTTGTGATAGCAGGTTGATCACTTCCTGTAAGGTCACCATACGAAACTTCTGGGGTTTGACAAACTTGTTCGCTGGGCGCAGATCTAATACAGGGCGCATGGTTAGATCCTTTTTGGGTACAAGGAAGTACACTGAATAAATACCTTCCGTTACCTGAGATAGAGGCACGACCTCTATGGCTCCTTTTTCCAGCAGTTGTTCTACTTCTTGGAGAAGGATGGCAAGGTGTTCTGGTGTCATGCGTCGTCCCCTCGGGGATCTGTATGTTGGGGAACCGTTGAATTTGATGCAGTATCCGTGGGCTACGGTGGAAAGTACCCAGCGGTCTGACGTTATTCCCTCCCATGCTGGAAGAAAGGATGTTAGGCGGCCCCCGACCGGTTTTGCATGGGAGGGGACGCAAATCTTCGCGTCACTTGGTGTTGTTGGGGGCTTGGGAGCCTCTGGGGGTGGACCCCGACCTCTCCCTTTGCCACGGCGCTGGCCTCTTTGGCTGTACTGCTCACTATTGGTCTGGTAATTGGTGGCAGGGTACTGTTGCTGCTGATTCTGTTGTTGGCGTTGGTCACGAAAAAAGCTTTTGTTGCCATAGCCGCGTCTGGTAGTGGGCTTAGAGATCTGGTATCAAACTCTTTTTTAGCCATCTCCAGAGCCTCATCCACCGCTTTCCCGAAGAGGTTTGAGTCTTCAATAGGTTTATTTATTAAAGACGCCTGTGTCTCCGGTTTGAACCCTGAGTTAAGCAGCCATACATGGCGTTTTAGGAGTATTCCCTGAACCAGGGAACGTCCCGCTGTCTCTGCATCATCCAGAGAGTTCTTCACAATGCTCTGGTTGACCTGGGTTCCTTCGCCAATAGTTGATAGCAGGCGTGTCCGTAGCGGTTCCGGCGCTTCTTCTGCGTCTTTGCGCAGTTTGGCCCACTGCGCGTCCGCGTAGCTAGCTAGCAAGAAATTGTTGTTCGCAATTCTTGCAGAAAAGGCAGCCGAGGATGTGACTCTCTTTCCAGGGGCATATAATCTCTTGCCCTCCTTGTCAGGTGGTGCCTCGCTGGTGAACAGCGGCACCCCTGCCCTCTTCCTTGTATTAGTTACTACAAGGAAGTCAGGAATAGAATGTCCCCTGATGTACAGCGGGTCTGAGGGTGAAGGAGTGAAAAGTTTTTCAATTCTTGGATTAACTCCTCTGATTAGTGCGGGCGTGGATAGCGAAGGGATGATTTTTCTCTTCACTGAAGCGAGGAGGGGAATGGTCTGGCTGACCGGGGGTTTCTCCTTAATTACTCTTTCCACAAAGTCTATTTCAGGAGAGATCTCCCCAGTGTCCAGTTCGAAATGTGCTGCTGCTCTGCGCAACAGTACATTGAATGTGGGCTGATCGTCTATGGGAGACGTGTTCCTAACAGGTGAATTGTCAGGAGGATTTAGGTTCAGGACATCAGTGTCCGAATATACTGATGGGGATTGCCAGGGATGTGAAGGCCCTTCTTCTGGATTTTCTCCTAAGCCTTCTCCTACCATGTCTGGGCTGTCTTCCAGACCTTCCTCCTGGTTCTGTCCCTCTTCATCGTCCACAAATTCATCCTCCTCCTCCAAGTATTGTTCCTCACCAGTGAGGTCATACACATTATGGAAATCTGAGGCTGTGTCCTGCTGGGAGGGGTTGAATAGTCTCGGATATTTAGCCCTGGGGTCCTCCTGAAGCCCTTCTCTTGTTCCCTTGGGAGTGGGAGGGTTCTGGGTCTTCATAAACCTCTCCATTCTCTCCATGCAGAGATGGAGCCTTTCCATGGTCTCATGGGGTACCCCTGAGCGGTCTAGCGGGGGAAAATTAGTGTCTTCCGCCTGAAAACGGCTCGACCTCTCCCATAACGTCGAGGAAAGTGTCCCGTCGCCTTCAGAAAAGCCTTCCGGTGTGCTGGGGGTCCCCCCGACTGAAGGGGGTAGTCCCTGTCTTTCTTCGGGCCTTTTCGGCGTGTCTTTCGACCTTTGCGTAGCGCTCGACGTGTCTTTCGGCGTACGCTTCTGGGCGTCCGCTACAACGATCCTCGCCAAGCTCTCTGCGACTAGTTTGTCAGAGGAGGGCTGTGGTTTCGACGTTACGGGTGTCGATCGTTCTACGGCGGCGTGCGCTCTCTGCTGGTGCGCGCCGGCCGATGGTTTGGGGGCGGCGCCCTTATTTGACGAAAGCCCAGTCGCTGGTCGCGGCTGCGGTTGCGAGAGGGGCTTCGAACCTGAACGGTCCGAGGAGGCCGCCGGTGGAACCTGTGTCTCCTTGAGTGCTGATGCTCTCTTCGTCTTCGACGAAGAAGAGCCGTGGGTTGTGTGCTTATGTGTGGTATCGTGTGCGTCAGTGTCGCCGGGGTGTTCATCCCCATAAGCAGGGCGTGAGCTGAGCACGTCGGGGCCGGGGACAGACGAAGAGCGCGAGCGCTCTTTAGAGGGGTCTACGACTTCCGTAGCGGAGGTTGTGTTATCACGTTCCTCGTCACTGTCGGTGGTAGCAGCGGCGGGTGAGGAATCGGCCTTCGACATAGCGTAGGCTGCCCACCTCTTGACCCTACAGTCTTTTAGAGTCTTTGGCTTCAGAAGCCGACAAGCCGTGCAACCCTCCTCCTTGTGATCGAGGGGCAAGCAGCGGTTACACCGTGAATGCTTGTCCTTCCAAGTGAACTTGCCCTTGCAACGCGGGCAAAACCTAAAGGGTGTCCTCTCCATAGCTGAGGCAGTAAATCGTGATAACGACCCCAAGGGAAAGGAAGGGGAAAGGGAAAAGCATTCTCAGAAAGGAAACAGATGTCCCACGACCCCACTCTCCCTACTGTATTTGGCCTGCGAGGCCAGGCCACGTGTTCTGCAACGCCGAAGGATCTCCTCCGCTCGTCCCCTCCGTCGAAGATCTTGCTCGGCGGAGAAACAGCTCCACAACTGCGTCGGGGGAGGGATCTATGTATTATATATTAATAAGAAAACGACCAAAGGTCGAGGAGATGAAATCTGCAATGTCTCTCGAGGAGCTCCGCGTAAAGGCGACCAGTAGCTGGGCGGAAAAAAACAATCTGAGGGACCTCGATGCGTGAGGGATTATGGGTACAACGCACGTCACTATAGGGATAGTGTTTCAGACACGCCTTGTCGACGTCCCCTTTTCGACTACGAAAAACAAAATGCAATACTCCGCAGTGACCACTGGATGTCGGACCTATGCACAGCATTTGATTCTAAGCAGATTAACAAACATCAGAAACCAGTTTTTGTTGATCTCGGTTGGTTCTGGGGGTAAGTAGAGTATCTCTTTGGGTCAAATTTACTTTCTCTTTGATTTCAGAAATTAGATTTCTGTCATATCCCCTCTCAATGAACTTCATTTGTAAGGTTGATGATTGTCTGGAGAATTCTGTCATTTCCGAGATGTTTCGCCTGTACCGTAAGAATTGGCTCAACGGTACACTATCCAGTGTTCTTTGTGGATGAAAACTTCTCGCTAGTAGTAAGCTGTTCCTGTCCGTCTCCTCAGTTAAACTCAGAACTGCAAGCATTGAGAATCCCATTAAAGCTCACGTGCCTGCGATACGAATACGTTTTGGGATTGTATTCCCTTGGGAGTGCACTAAGGGTTGGCAGGTAGTAATACATGCCTTTTCTTTCTAGTTTCTTTACCAGTCCCGAGTGGCCCCATGACATTCGCCCTGGTGCACCTGAAATATCACTACATTATAATAAATAAAAACGGAAGTTTCCGCTATCCTTAAACAACAGAAATGTTTAAGTAAACCACAGTAGTGCCTCCTCTCTACTTCCTCACATTTGTTGTTCCATCGGCCACGATTCCTGGGAGAGCACACACACTTAACCATCTAGCGACTCACCCAAACAGAATGTCGTTTAATAAAATTGATCAAAGTACAGACATAAGAGCTGAAACACTAAGCTTCAGCGAAGAAGAAGCAAAACGGATTTTAGCACTAATCAAATTAACGAGTGAAGACCTGACCACATCAGAGAAACCAAAGGCACTTATCAGACAACTAGACGGGAAAATAAGACGCAAAATTAACTTGAAACTACATGCTTCTACCTTAGCACGCTATTATAAGGCACAGAGAATACCTCGTGGTCTCAGTATACGTTACGACATACTCCACCCAGAGTAAGAGGATTAAAAGGATTTTTCAGAAACATTGGCACCTGCTGCAAATGGATCCGAAACTGCTACAACTCTTTCCAGAGATTCCAACGTTCGCTTACAGGAACAATAAATCCTTATGTAACAGCTTGATTAGAGCAGACATAACTACCATGGGAACAGGGAAAACCACATTCAAGGGTACTGTCCCCTGCCACAACTGCCAGCACTGTGGCAATATACTAAAAGGCAACACCATCAGCCACCCATACACAGGAAAACCTATCCCCCTGAAACACTCTTGCACGTGTGATGCATCAAACGTCATTTATGGACTCAAGTGTCCTTGTGGCCTATTTTATGTGGGCATAACCACCAGAAAAGTTAAAATCCGATGGTCGGAGCACAAATCTAACATCAGAACAAAGCGTCAAAAATCCCCTGTTGCAATACATTTCTCAGAAGCTAGACATTCGGTAGCACAAATGAAATGTGTGATACTTGAACATGTAAAACTTGGCCCTAGAGGCGGAGACATTGTAAGAACTCTCCATCAGAGGGAGATAATATGGATCGATACCCTTGACTGCCTTAGCCCTAGAGGCATGAACGTAGAATTCAATCTAATGTGTTATGTTTGAATGTATGTATAAGCAAAGTTTGGGTTAAAGCAAGAAAATGTGCAGATGTCTCTCATGTTAAATATACTCTACCTTATCTCCCGATACCTGATTCGGTAGTATAGACTGATTAATGCACGTCCAAAATGTCTTGATGCCAGTTATGTTTAATTATATGTAAAAGTAAAATGTGAAGGTGCCTTCTCTCCTTAACATATCTTAGATCATCTCCTGATACCAGACTTGGCAGTATAAATGTACCTTAACCTGAAGCCATATGGTGACTGACTGATGCATATGTCTAAAATGTCTTGATGCTAGTTGCAATAGATTATCTTTGTTTAAAGGAAAGTGACTGGGAGATTAAGGCACACAAGCTGCCACTTTAGAATGTGAGCCATCAAATTGGCAGAGATCAATGTGTTAAATGTTAAACGACAGGCCTTTCAGGTAGCAGAGAGGCAGGAGCGAGACAAGAAAGACTCTCACTAGATCAAAGGACGACACAAATCAGGAATTAAACCAGGCAATACTTTTGAACAGAACAGACTATTTTTGTAGCCTATAACTGCAGTGGAATCACATATAATCATGCCACATTTCAGCCACAACATGGAATAGAAGGGGACCCAAGCAGACTAGTCGTCTGCATTACTCCCCACTCATTCATGCTGTGGCCCTACGACACATATCCTTGTCGGGACTTTTAAATGTCAATTTTTCAACACAAACCAGATCGACTAAAATAATCCAGCTAATCACTCCCAATGGATGAGATAAGTGGTCTTACTTGGAAACCGTCAGCTCCCGAAGCTGCAAGTCAGGATACAGTGTCGTCCCCTCCAGAGGAACATCAGGAATGCATACACGCATGCGTGGAGGCACAGTGTGCCTGAACCGAGTTGCGACTGGGCGCTGACAGCGTCTACGCAGCGGAGGTTTCACACTGTTCACCCACGCATGCCCTAGGAGATCTTACTCAGCTCCTATCTACATGCATGCGTGAGAAGTTAGCGGTCCAGCCCGCTCACACGTATACGAATACACTAATCAATACATTAAAAACGAGCTTCCACCATGCGCATGCGAGAGAATGAAGCGGTCCGGCCCGCTCACGGGCATGCGCACAGACTCTCTAAATACTATTTAGAACAGTAATCACTGGGAAACGCCATGGACCAGAGAAAACCGCTTGATGCTCCAGATACCCAAGGACTTCCAACACACACGCACGCAGTGCATAGAGGTGAGAAATAGATTCAGAACTGATTTAACGGCCGAAGCCCTGATCTTTACACCGTATCACTTTATGAATACCATACACATTTTAAGAGGTTAGATTGACCACTGGTCTAGTTAGAATGATACAGCCAGACCAATAGTATGGGGGAGAGGTACCCCCCTTTTTCTACTCCACTAACACATAGCGGTTCACTACAGTAATTTATAAATACACTCCTGAGAAAAGTATACTGAGTATACACATTTTTTCCCCCTGTTGTTTTCTCTAGAAACTCTTTGAGAACAAATCTCCTTGAAGTACTATTGTCCATATACAGAACAGATTAGGTGCAGTTAAACCTATCAACAAGAGGGTGTCCAAGAATCAGAAAGCAAGGTGCTAGTGGCATCAGAAGAAGGTGCGTTAAGATAAATGTTTTGAATTGTCTGAAATGTAACCTTTCAAGTTATAATTTCCTACAGTTGAGTTTTCCAATTTTGAACAAGTGATAAAACACTAATAGTGAAATACTGTCTATGTTTCTACAGTAGGAATTGAATTCAAGAACATATGTATTGTTGGAACAAATAGTGTCATTGGCCCTGAAGATGGACTGTCAGAAAAGTCCAAAACGCGTTGGCAACACATTGACAAATCTTGGTACTATTTTGGTTTGGTGACTTTAACCAAGAAATTTGTTGACTTTATTTTGTCGTTACTTAAAAGGGATCTTGTGAATTCATGTATGAGAGAAAAAAAGTCTTATGATTTAGAGTGTGTCTAACAATAAGGTTTTGAAAAATTATATATTTTGTTTAAAACAGCCCATGAAGGGTTGTTCTACTTTTCCTAAAGTTGTAATGTTTTATATCAAATAACTGATCTATGAATTGTGAAATCCTGTGAACTGAATCAAAAAAGTAAAACACAACTGTTTGGTAACTCAACAGTTAAGCAGTGGCTACACACCCACTTCAACCCCCTCGTACCTTAGTAACTTGAGAAAGAAACTATATCCTCAGTTAAACTCACAACTGCAAGCAGTGAGAATCCCATTAAAGCTCACGTGCCTGCGATACTAATACGTTTTGGGATTGTATTCCCTTGGGAGTGCACTAAGGGTTGGCAGGTAGTAATACATGCCTTTTCTTTCTAGTTTCTTTACCAGTCCCGAGTGGCCCCGTGACATTCGCCCTGGTGCATCTGAAATCTCACTACATTATAATAAATAACAAACGGAAGTTTCCGCTATCCTTAAACAACAGAAATGTTCAAGTAAACCACAGTAGTGCTTCCGCTCTACTTCCTTACACCAACTTGATCTCTACTCCCAAGATCTGGAGAGTGCGTGCAGGTGGCACCAGCTTCACCACTATGGCCTCCTCATACTGGAACACTCTTTCCACGCACCTCCAGATGATTGACTCCCATCTGGCCTTCCGCAAAGCCATTGAAACAAGGCTATTTGTTTGACTGTATGACATGTTTTTTATTTAAAAAACTGTAGTTTATGTCATTCTGAAGCGTGTCTCACACTCTTGTATCATTGCTGTAACCGTCCCTGAGATGTTTGTGTAACCAAGAAACCCTCTCATTGTAACCCTGAATCAAGCTTACGTACAATTTCATGTAAAAGCGCCTCAATGCCTTTGGGCTGTAGCGTGCTCTAAAAATACAAACAAATAAAAAATAGTTTCACTATCAATCTGTCTGTGTTTTTCTATAGTTCCACTAACCGATGTTCCTCAGGGAGCTTACCAAAAGAGAGGCAAGAAAAGAGAAATAAACACCAGAAGAATAAGCCATGGACTAAAACGATTTGTGTTGGAATGATGGCTTATTTAGGGAGTAGGAGTTTTTTTTTTTGATTCATTCAGCCGAGTTCAGCACTGAAAAGAAAAACACTACTTTGTGTCCACTTTGACCTCTGCCTAGAGATGCCTCTACTTACAGTAGAAGCTAAAATCCCACTAAGTTACTCATCACTGCATGCGCTTAGTGAAGAAGGGGCATGGAGTTTATAGACGACTGTTGCCTAAAAAAACCCTCTCCCTGCTCTGGCTCACCTTTCCCCTCTTTCCTCTGGTTTTATTTTCTCGATTGCAGAGCTACTTCAAAACACACCAACAGAAACAGCGCCTTTTCTATCCCAAAACAAGGGGGGGTCTGGGAATCTCTCTACCAGCACGAACACAGGCCAATGACCTTTTCTTGGGTGAATAACTCCTGGGAGAGACTCTACCAAGTCTTTAGCTCACTGTCCCTTTCACAGAGAAGAAATGTCCCTGCATATCAGTCTTTGTCCTGCCCCGGGGCAGTCCAGCACCGAAATACTAGGCAATTCTCCATTGAACATGAGTACCAACAGCAACCACATACACGTGTTTCAGCCTTGTTGGGTATCATCAGTGAGGTGAAGCTGTGCCTCTCTAAGAACAGTGAGCAAGGGGTCCAAGTTTGGATTCCCCTGGTAATTTAGGGTGAGACCCAAAGTTAATCTATCCCAGTGGCGTTTCGGCATTTATATTTGATAAATCAGACTTTCATCATTTGTGTCAATTGGTGTGGTGACAATACTCCACTCGGTGTCTGCCATTAAAGTCTTTCACTCAACCACTCCACTAGATCAGTCTTTTTGGTGGAATAACAGTTGTTTAACGTTAGCTCAGGGCTAGGGTTAGTTCATGGTTCTCTTGTGGGCCCTTCACAACTCATCGTTATCCATTTGTAACCCTTTGGGGAGCATTACACGCCATTGTTTATTAAGTCTTTGTGTGCCATTACAGATGTGGACCAATCATATACAAGCTGGTCTCGACCCTGCCCCCAACGGAAGCAAATTGACCGGAAGGAACAAGTTACTGACCTGTAACTGTTGTTCTCCAGCATGGGTCTGCCTTCCAGGGAGGCATCCGTGGTCACTGTCTCCTGGTGGCCTGGGGTCTGGAAGTCCATGCCCGCCGTCAGATGCGCGCGGGTGCCCCACCACCGGATCGCTCGTCGGAAACTCTCGTCGAGTGTGATCCTCTCCTCGAAGTTGCCCGTCGTTTGGATCCAGCGCGCATCCAGGAACTCCTGCAACGGGCGCATTTGGAGCCTGCACATGGGAATGAGGTAGATGCAAGAAGACATCATTCCGAGGAGGGACTTGATGGACCTCACCTTGGCCGCGTCGGCAACCAACATCCGCTGTACCTTGCCCAGGATGGCCCTGGTCCTTTCCTCCGACGGGGAGGCCAGAATGGACACTGTGTCGAGCTTCGCTCCCAGAAACAGTGCGTCTTGCGCGGGTACCAGGTGGGACTTGGCGTAGTTCACGGAGAATCCCAGGTCCGTGAGAATTTGGACGGTCCTTGCCGTGTGCTCCACGGCGAGCTCCCTCGTCTTGGCTCGGATGAGCCAGTCGTCCAGGTAGGGGTAGACGTGGATCCCCTTTCGGTGCAGCTGTGCCGCCACTGGTGCAAGGCACTTGGTGAATACCCTGGGTGCCGACCGTAGACCGAAGGGAAGACCACGAAACTGAGAAATTCTCGGTGCCCCTTTACGATGGGAATATGGAAGTAGGCATCCTCCAAATCCAACGACGACAGGAAGTCGCCCTCCTCCAGCTGACCCAGGACGTGCTGGAGGGTGACCATCCGGAACTTCTGCGCCTTGATGAACTTGTTCAGCCGTCGTAGGTCTAGGATGTGGCGCCATACTCCCGTCTTCTTCTTCACGAGGAAGTATCTTGAGTAAACTCCGGAGCACTGAAGCCTATTTGGGACGAGTTCGATGGCGCCCTTCCTGAGCATCGCCTTTACCTCCAGGAGAAGCTGAGGGACGTGAAGCTCTTTCCTGGCCACAGGGGGGACGCGCGGGCACCTTCTTTGAAACTCGAGCGCGTGACCCTGGGCTAGGGCATCCAGCACCCAACGGTCGGTGGAGATGGACTCCCACACGCTGACGAAGCTTGCCAGCCGGCCTCCCACCGGGGTGCTTCGGTGGGGGCCCGACCCCACGGCCGGTTCAATCCTGCTTAGACGAGGCTTTGCCGCCTTGACCTCCTTGGCGACGACGGCGGGGTCCGCCTGACTTGCCTCGTCCCCTGTAAGTTTCCTGAGACGACGAACGGGCCGCTTGACGGTAGGTGGAAAATCCGCCGCCGGAACCTTTGGAGGCGCCCTTGCCTCCGCCGCTCCGAAAGGGCGGCCGCCGTTGCTGGAGAACCCCGAGAGCCCGGGTCGTCTCCGTGTCCGCTTTAATGGCTTGAAGGGAATCGTCCACTGTTTTCCCAAACAGGTTGTTCCCATCGAACGGCATGTCTAGGACTCTGGTCTGTACGTCTTGACGGAAGTCAGTAGCCTTGAGCCATCCACGCCGCCTAAGGCACACGCCGTTGCCCAACTGGCGAAATCCAGTGTCGGCGATGTCCGTCGCTATCGTGATGGCGTAGTCCGACGCCACCTCACCTTCCTGCAAGATCTCCAGGGCATCCGCCCTCTTGTCGTCCGGTAGGAAGTCCAGCAGGGGAGCCAGTTTGTACCACAGCTCCCTGTCGTAGCGGGCTACGATAGCTAAGGCGTTGGCCGCCTTAATCGTCGTCGCTGCAGACGAGATGACCCTGCCTGTCAAATTTCTTTCCCTCACCGTCCGGCGGGGGAGTCGACGTGGAGGCCGCACCCCCCCCCCCGCTTTCTTCCTGGCCGCCGCGGAGACGACGGAGTCCGGGCTAGGCTGTGCCCGGAGGCACAAGGGGGCCGCGTCCGGGACCCGGTACTTCTTCTCGTACCGGTCTCTTTTAGCCGGCGTCGTGGATGGGTTCTTGAGGAGGGCAAGGACCTCATCCCAAATATCGTCCAGCAGAGGTACCGCGAGGACCGTCTTCCTCTTGGCCTCGCGCCGCTGATAAAGGAAACCTTCCTTCTTCTTCTCCTCAGGGCAGAGCTGGAAGAGCTTGGATGCCCTGGAGATGGGCCTGAGAAACTTCTGGAGTCCTCCAAAAGCGTAGCTCGACGAAATCTTCACCCTTGAGGGGCGTAGACGAATCCGACACGGGTCCCCATGATCGGATGGAGAGTCGGTGGAGCTTGAGGCTCTTTTGACTGAAAAAACGAAGTTTTTGAGAAAAAAACGTGAAAAAATAGCACTAACGCTCGAGAGCAAAAGCACGAGGATCCCAACACATGAACGTGCGGTAAAAATCTGAAGATGGCTGCCAGAGGCGGGGCTTAGGTAGAGGGCAGTCATTGGCTGTGGTAAGTATGATGCAGAGACCAGTGATTGGTTACTTCTACGAAAGACAGATCAGAAACGAAACTGATACTGGTTTTTTCTTTACCGAGGATTCCCAGCCTGACGACGGGGAATATTCATGAGCATGTGAATCCATGCCAGACCCCATGCTGGAGAAGTACTATGTAGCCATTCACCTGTACAGAGGCACCAGAATCCCGCAGGCGTTTGAGGCTAGTTATATGATAGCTTATTTATAACGCGCTTAATACCCAGAGGTTTCTAAGCGCGGACCCGGGGATTGAACCTGTGTTGCTCTGTGTCGTCTTGCTTCCAAGGCGAGCGCGTTTCCCCTGAGCTATCCTCCCAAGGCAATGTAATGTTTCGTCAGTGAAGCGCACGCTGAGGCCCCAGGAAATGTCAACATCTTTTGCAATTAAGCAACCTATGTTTTCCTGACAGCCAGAAACCGAGTGTTTCAGGTCTCATTTCTATTGTATTTAGAACCATTGCAGGTCAACTCCAGATTTGATCAGGTGATTGCGACTTATGTTTGTCAAAAAAGGTTAATGGGAATCCTCAGCGAGACCTCCGCATAGCTGCCAACCAGCCCCATTACATGAGCGTTCTTCCAGTCCCGATTACAAGCTTTTTCTTTGCATACTGGAACTTGTAGGTCCGCTATTGCTGGTAGGAGCCTACAAGTTACAGTAGGCAACGCGTGGTTGGCCAGCGGGGCAGGCTGAAGGCAACGCATGACCTGGGGCCAGTGAGTCACAATGGCTGAAATTGCTTCCCCAACGTGCCCAAATAGTGTGATCCTGGACAAATTACTCCACCTCATTGTGCCACGGGTTCCTTTAGCTATTCAAATTGGGAGTATTTAGAAATATGTTAACTACTGACTAGTGTTAAGGGCCATTTAGAAAAGCTACATTTCAATACCCAATAAGCTCCAGTACACCCAGTAATACCCGTTCCAACCCACGATAAATTAACGCATTGTATAACAAGCAGGCCGACATATGCGGGCCCTAGAAATAAACCCTAGGAAAAACCTCCCAAGCAATTACGCAAATACATGCAGGTTTAATTGAGATATTACTTTTACATTCTTTATTATATTTCATGTTCTTATAGTACACGGTGGGTATGGATAAGGATAAGCACGTGGTCAATGGATTTATCATTTCCTCTCATTATCCAATCAAAACGCTTTCAGTGCAATCAACAACTGCGGATACAGGCTGCACTTCAAACATTCCGATTGTTGCAGTACTGCTTAGCCACCAAGGAAATAGGACTTCTACTCCAACCTCCTTCTTCAACAGAAAGAAGGAGGTTACATCCATATTTCCGACAAATTAATACCTGTAACTGAACTGTTGTTATGCAGAAACAAACATTCACGTATAAAGGCTCAGTTCACTCTTACTAATGTGTTTTAACTGTAGTTTCAATACATGTGTACATTAAAATATTTTAGTTTGTCAATTAACTTTTTATTTATATTTTCAATTTAAACGAAAAAAATATATACTGCAACAAAGACGCATCACCTTTTCTCACAATGTGCGTATAGCCTTATAAACCTTGGAGCTGCCATTTTTAAACATTTATTTCTTTTTTCAAAAGGAGCTGTCAGAAGCGGCCCTCTTACTAGGTGCGATTTGATGGCTGGCTGTTTGATCCTGTACCGTCTATGCATTTGTCGCGTCCATATAGCCTTTCCTCTAATCTGTCCCGCTGCTTCCCTCTCCCCACTGCTTGCAGCCGGAGGTATGCACCGTTCCCGGATGCTGGTGGGGCCTGGCGGACTGTGTTGCTGTGGGGCGTGGCGGCTGGTCTTTATGCTACAATAGAACGGCGAACCTATTACCCACTGTTTAGGGTCTGGTGGGCCCGCTTGCTATTTCATATAGCAGACAATGCAGTGTGCTGGCATTATTGGGGCTGAGGTTGAGGCTGAAGGTTTAGACACAGGTACAAGGGATTAGAATCTGGTCGATATGCCAATATTCTATCCGAAAATGGTCCTGACTAGACAAGGTACCCTGTGTGGGATCACTTCTCCTCAGAGAAATCATGTAGCTTAGGTGAGGTCTATTAGTGCCCGGAAGAGAAGTAACCTCCAGGGGATTCCATGGAGGTTGATAATGGAGAAGTCATTTCAGAGGCCCCCACCAAACAGGGAGAACATGTTAATAGAGGTGACCCATCTCAAAAGGATTAGTGGAGAAGAGTGTGTAGAGTTTGTATACTCGAGACTATGACTTTTTTAGTGAGAATTTTCATTTCAGTGCTAATTCCCTTCAACGTTAAAGACCCCCAAGCACATTTGCTGGACTTAGGACTTTTTAATTTTAAGCCTGGAGTGAGTGAGACCTTTTTCTTAGTCTCTCATATGTTTTTCCCTGATTTGGATTTTGTGTTTTCACTGTTTTTGCAGTCTGAAACCCCATTTTGTATGGTGACACAGCACCTTCAGTGCAGTGTCACTGAGAAATTCTTTCGATTCCTCTTAAGGTTTAACTACCATGTCTTGGGTGAATTACAGTTCCCAAGAATAGTTACCTAACAAGCATGCCAACTGATAAGAGGGTCTATGGAGCAACATGCTATACAATGTTGCATAGAGCAATCCGTTGCCATTTCCTTTGCTATGATCAGTATTATACGTATTTAGAGGTAGATCGATATAATTACTGGGTACCCCTGCCCCATGCTACATGGCTCTCCACACAGATGCTCTCCCTTTTCAAGTTCATTCTCCTAGTGTACAAAGCTTTCAATGGGTCTTGCACCTCAATACCGGTCAGCCTGTATCACAGTCTACTCCATCTTGCTTAGCTCCACTCCTGCTCTGCACTTAACCTCACTGTTCCAGTCCCCCCCCTGTGCCTCCTCTCTATTCCACTCTTTCGTCCGATTTACCGTCCCCTCTGGGACCCACTGCCCCTTCACTATCAAAGTCAGCCCGACAGTGGACCTCTTCAAAGCTCGGTTTAAACTTCACTTACTTGTTAAAGAGGAAGCTCCTCCTGCCCTCTTGCCCCATCCTCCCTACCCGAACCCACCACTCTCTTCAGTGAGGCTTAATAATGTAATGTTGTATATTTGTACAGTATTGCTCCTTAGTTCGGAGCATTTATCCCCATAGGTTAATGTTATCTTTTTAAGTCGTCTGTTTCTTAGATTTTCAAAGTTTGTTTTGTACCCGTGTCATTTCCCACTTTGCTTATACCCTCATACACTGGCTGACCACATGTTCTCATCTTTGTGCTCTTGTGCAGGCATCCTTGCGGGGAATGCCCCTCATCTGCAAATGTTTTTCTGTAAGTCATTTCACATTGAAATTGACATCTGTTTTTTGAATAAATACAAACACCAATAGGGGCGCGTTCCAAAGGCAACTTATGAAATGTAGTAGAGCCTTACTTAGGGAGACCGACATGGCGGCATCCCCGTGCCATCTCTAGGGAGCCAGTGATGTTTTGCTTTGGGGGAGCTTTGTGCAGGTAGCTACTTACAAGCGCTTCTCAATGGAGCCAGCATTGAGGCGTCAACACAGAGTATAACCCAGAAGGTCAGCAACATGATGCCTGAGACTAAAGGGAGCCAGTGGCATGGTTTCATGATCATGCCTTCCATACGATGCGTGTGACATTGTGTAATGTCAGAGTCTTACATCGGAAGCCAGCAACATGCTATCATGATCAAGACTTCCAAAGGAAACCACCAACTTTGTGCCACAGCAGATCCTACTATACGGAGTCATTGACATGGAGAGGAAGCAATGTTGCTTCACTCCTAGTTTTCTCATCACTTCTATAGCTCGATTAATCATCCTCCTATACTCTCAGCATGTCCCCCAATTCGCTGTGCTCCACACAATCTAATTACCTTAAACTCCAGCTCCATGCCGGTGACATGCTCCCCAACCTCGATCTGTGCCAGTTTTTGGATGTAGGTGTAGAGGTTTCTGGCAGGCACCTCAGTGTTTCCACAGGCAACAGCTTCCAGCAGAGCGTCGTGGATGAAGCTGTACTGGTCTTCCGTCTGCACCATGTAGTTGCGCTGGGACCGCATTAGCGTGACGTGGCCATAGATGTCAACTGTCTTCTCATGCTTGATGCGTTCCAGCATGGCGTCGATGACAATGAAACAGCCCGTCCGGCCAACACCCGCACTGAAAGGAGAAGCCGAGTTCAGAACACTACAAACACCAAAACCTTTTTTGGAAAAGCCATTTCTCCCATAACTTCCTAATCATTCTTTCTCTATAGAAATCTATCATCAGATAGATTGAGGGCCAACCCCCACCCCCTAATTGGGGAATCACCTGAAATTGTAAGAAAGTGATTGGAACACAGCTTTTTTTTATTAGAGCCTCGACCCTCCCCTGCACAAAACCCATCATTGGAGCAAACGAGACAACACTTTAGGCGGTTTCATTGTTAGACCAGGCTTTCTGACTCTAGGAAGTTGTGTATTTCTGGGTAAATCGATTTTCTTCCCAAAACAATTTACTGATTTACTCCAATCTGGAGAACTTGGAAGTTCACGGCTACTATTATTTCCATGACCAATCGCAACATGCCGTGTAGAATGATCATGCTCACATGGTGCGCAACATCACTAAACAAGATCATTTGGTTGGCTGGATAAGTACCTGCAGTGCACAACGATCGGGCCTGCATCCGGAGGGTTGCACGTTTTCACTCTCCTCAGGAAGGCCAAGAACGGAGTGGGATACTCTGGCACCCCATGGTCAGGCCATGCTGTAAACTGGAACTGCCGGACCTCCCTCTTCTCACTGGATCCATTCTGCAAATTGAAAGAGTCATTTGAAGCGGTTCCCTACTCACCGTGTGCCTGGCGCTAGCATGAGTCTGAATAAGTAAGACTTATTGAAGCTGTGGGTTAAAGTAGAAACTGCATGAGAAATGCAAGAGGCCAAGAGCAATGGCTACGGCAGCCAAGTGCGAACGGCTCACGTGAGACGAAGTTAAGCAGCAGCACCAGGAGAAAAGTGAGCTGCATAGAGATTTTATGGGTAGGAGTAACACAAGCATAAGGAGTGTCTGTAGCAAGAAGGAAAGGTGGATGTGATTAGCACTTGCGGGAGGCATGCAGGGGAGAGTGAAGTGAACAGCTGAAAGACATGTGAGTGGTACAGCGGAGGGATGGGAGTGGCAAAGGTGGATTGAGTACGATACCACAGGTTAGAGCGGTTTGATTACCACAGAAGGAGGAACTACCACAGAAAATGAGGAACTGAGTAGTGCTAGTAGAATGGATACGCATAGTCGGTGTACTACAGGTGGGAAAAGTTTGAAACGTACAGCAGAGTGAGTGCCCGCAGAACTGATGGGAAGCATGAGAGCAGTAAAGAGGGGATTAACAGGACTATTGGAGGGGGAGCACTGGCAGAGGTAAGGCTGGGAGTTATGCGATATACTGATTTGTGAGGAGCATGACACACACACAGAGGAGTGTGAGTGTCAGAGGGTAGGAGTGCGAGTAGAGAAGACGAAAGTGAGTAGCAGGGGAAAGAGAGCAGCATGGGGAGCGTGGTACAAGCGGGAAGATTGACTAGCAAAGGGACGCGAACTCTGGGTAGCAGAGAACGCAATGCGAATCGCAGAAAGAGCAAGATAGCATCAGAGTAAGTTCCACAGGAAGGAGAAGAGTGAGCAGTCCAGGGTGTGTGTGACCCAGAGCATGTTTGTACAATGTTGCACATTCCCTTGTGCCATTGGCTCTTACCTTGTGCAGGGAGAAGGTTCTCACACAGAAGGTGGCGAGTTCTATGGTGTCCAGCAGGGTGACCTGAATCATTCCATACGTCTCTGCCCCGCGGCTCGGCCAGTACTGGTCACACTTTATCTGTAAAATCAAAGGAAGCAGGAGGTGAGTGCGGGAGGTCATCTGATGTGTGCAGCACATGTGAGAGGGTGTCACTGTATAACTGCTGGCACGCAAGGACTTCCGATGGGCAAGTATGGGGTCCCACCTTAAATGCAAAGTGGTGGGAGGGCGACAGATGAGGGCAGCTCATGTGCTCGGCCCTCACTGTGAAGCAATGGGTGTAAGAGGGCTCAGACCCAGACAGCTCATGTGCTTGACTCCCACTCTAGATGAGCAAAGGGCACGAGAGAGGCTGGAGACAGACTGCTCATGCACTCACAGCCCTACAGATAAGGGGTGTATCGGACACTTTTACTCCCTAAAAATTGGCAAATATTCCCAAAATATAAAAATAGGGAGTAAAAATACCCCCAACAGAAAATAGCAAAAAAGACATGTAGGATCTTGCACCCCTGTTTTCATCCTCACAGCTGCATGGATACGTAGAACCAGTAGTGCATGTAGAACCAGTAGTGCATGTAGAACCAGTAGTGCATGTGGTACCACAGGACAAAACGACTATTTTAACTGCCTGATTGTAAGAAGTAAAATGGTATCTTTTAATATGCATCCATAACTAGGTGCAAAGAAATAAATATTACAAAAAGATTACTGTTTTTCAGTTGAATAATACTTATACTTGCTTATAAAATACTCTAGTTGGGAATTGGACTTCCATTTTTACTCCCATCTTTAAAAATAGGGAGTAAATACTCTGAATTTCATCTGGAGCACAGTTATTCGGACCCCAATGTAAACTAATGGGCGTGGAAGGGCATACGGTGGTATAGGGACATCCGAGGTGGACAGTCCACGTGTCTGGCTGCCATTGTATGTAAACAGTTGTGCGAGGGCATCCTTTGTAGCCTGCTCATGTGCTCATCTTCCACTGTAAACAGGTTGCATGAAAGGGGTCCAGGTGTGGACAACTCGGGTGGAGAGCTACCACTGTAAAACTGTGCATGGGAGGGTTTCAGATGCAGAGAGTTCATGTGCTCGCCTTCCACTGTAAACAATGTGCATAGAAGGGGCTCAGGTGTGGCCAGCTCACATGCCCCACTCCCACTACAAAACTAAGAGCCAGGAAGGAGTTCAGGTGTGGACAGCTCAGGTGCTCAGCTCCCAATATAAAATAATGTGCATGAGAGGGGCTCAATTGCAGACCGCTCTTGTGCTCAGATCCCACTGTAAAACAAGGTGTGTCTTCATTGTGCAAGCAGAAGACATCCACCAATGACTAAATGTTTAAGTTTCCACTCATTGAGTCAGCTGCGATAATGATATTAATGCAATTGGCTGAGAATCGTATACTATGGGACTCATTTAAATTAAATACCGCTGGCATAATTACCACCTTTGCCACTGGTATTTCTGCAAGTTCGCCCTATTCAGAGTTTACCACTGGCCGAGATGGTATTTCTGGAATACCCAGGCAGTAGTCTAGAAGTACCACCTCTGCTAGTGGTAAACTCTGAGGCAACTTTGCAAAAAAAATGTTCTATCAATTTCCACTTTCAACCTGATGGTGTGAATGGAAAACGTAAGGAGTGATTTGTATCACTACTCTACTTTTCTGTACTGCAGAAAAAGGTGATTACTTTATGCACTACACGGGAAAGGTGGTGAGAGCAGGACATCAGAGATGTACATTTTTCTGCTTTATTGAAAGGGAAACAGAATCACCTGCCTACTATACAGTTAAAACCTTTCTAAAATCATTTGGGGTATTTCACAATATTTACCGCAGCCGCTCTGGTGGAGGTAACTATCGGCAGACTTACTCTGAAAGTCTGACTTGAAACATTGTCTGTGATATTCCAAGGCAATCCTGCCGGTGGTATTTCTCTAAAACCTAAATTGGATGGACTGTAAATCTGGTGGTATCTTGCAAATACCGCCTGATTTCCCTTTACCACCCACCTCTGAATGAGGCCCTAGGACCTTATCTAATTAGCTGACTTTAGAGTTCCTCAAGAGCCCCTATTCTCACTGGCTGAGCTTTGGTCTCTTTTTACTTTGTCTATGCTTGCTTCCAGACTCCAAGACTTGCAGTTAAAGATACAAATTCTCATTATTGGGCCATTCTGGGAGTTCATGACATACATCTTCTAAAGCAAAGCAACACTTAAAAAAACAGGGTCATCCTTTTAATGATGAATAATGGTAACTCGCAGGTGGGAAATCTGGTTTTAGAACAGGCAGAGAAATGGGTAGACTGTGTATCATTCTAAAAATAACACTTATGGGTTCATGTATGAATCTTTGCAACACATAGTACAGGACTGTATTACTCCATCCTCAAAAGCACGAAAGGCTGCATCAGACCACGCATATGTGCGACCTCTAGACTTCTAAACCCACTAAGGCATCTTTCTGGCTATAGATCCAACGGATGAACTGAAAGTGCAATCAATTTGTCAATTTTTTCTATCCTTTCTCTTCATTCCACATGCGGGGGGGGGGAGGGGCGAAGCCTTACCCGAGATTTCTCCTCCAGTTTGGTCATCATTACCACAGTGGCCGAGCGCTGCTCCCACACCATCCTCCAGAAGTCACCAAAGGTCTCTGGCAGCGCGCCTTGTGTGGCCATGTAGGCATTCTGCTTGCGGTAGCCATCAATGTAGTTGGCGTTGATGTAGTCGCTGCCGATGATTCCTGTAGGCATTGGGTGAGACCATCAAAACGTGACCCAGAAGGTAAAAAATGAGGAAGAAGCAGAATGGACGGTTGACAGGAGGAGCAAAGTGGTCATCAGAGATGGGGTGGCGGGGCGGGCAAGCCAGAGGCTTTAGAGCTGCCCCATGTAGAGTTTGAGAAGTGCACCCAGTGATCCAATATCTACCTGACCATAGCAGATGGAAACTTATTTCAATTTAAATATTTCAAGGGAATTCAACTTAGGTTTTTACAATGACTTACAGCAGGACAAAATACATTGCTCGGTTACACACTACCAAAAAATACACATCACTATTTCACATAAGTTCACATAAAACAATAGTGCTGTAGATGCTCTTGAATTTCTATTTTAATCATAAACTTTGATATCAATATTTACAGAAACATAGCGATCAACTGGCGCGCGACTCGTGTGGTTTGCCCGCAAATAAACCCACAAAACCATTGAGGCTGCAAAGGTGTCAGGGAAACACTTTAAACGGGGTGTCTTAGAAACAAGGTAATTACATTCCTACAATGATGGTGGTTTTAGATGCTGTTAGGGGAGTTTTCCTAAAGTCCACCTGGAGGCAAGACTCTATAAAACTATCCCTTGGTATTCAAGTCCCATACTCTTCGTATAAATCTGTACTACCTAAAGGATCTGGTAGAATGGCAGAGCAGCCAGGCTTATCTTAAGAGGGGGATGTGGGCTGTAGCTAAGTACACTGAAAGTTGTAAGAAAATATATTTATTTTATATACACAAGGTTAGAAAGAAACTACTCTTTCAGATAACCAAAACACCTAGGAAATATCAACAATACTTTTCAATGATGACTGCTTCAATAGTAGTTCCTCGTGCTTACAATTGTTACAGAAAATGGCACTAATGACAGTTCTACCGTATAACTTGTAGTGCCACACAACCACATTTGTTACAGAGAAATTAGAGGCTCATTCATTTATGACGTCACACAGAAAATGTCTGTAGGAAGGAAAAGAAGGGTTATTCAAAACAATTAGCAGTAATAGATTTCTAAGCAAAACCTTTCAAGGCGTCTAATGCTTTGGAAGTCCAATCCATAACTATTCAAAAGTCAGTGTAGGAGTGGAACAAAACTCTTACTCAGCAGCAGAAAAGGTATAACCCCCCCGGATACTTTAGTCACTTTACATAAAATAGGTTAGCAATAGACCACAATGCTTAGGGACCCTGCAAAGGACACCTTAATAGGACACAAGCTGCTAAGCCTGGGCCAGAGGTATGGGTTGACACCCACACACCTTGTAATGCACTCCAGTCACTCTGGAGCGACTATTCGGCTGGAGGTAAGTTATACATTGAGCCCCACAGTACTTTAGGGTAAAAGAAGTAAATGCGGCTGGATTCTTTCCTGTGCAGCAGCGACGGACCGTTCTCGTTCTCCTGATTCCTCGGTCTGGTGGCAAAAGGAAGAACTCTGAATGGGATGTCACAGCAGAAGTCGTGAGAAAGGACTCGGCACGGATTTCTTCGGTCTCCCACGTCGGTCTGCAGTTTTGGTGCCTTTTTATCAGCTCCAACAAAGGACAGTTATCATCCGGTCGATCTTCCTTAGTTCTTCAGTCCTGCACGCTTGTGAGGAGACTTGGATGAGTGGGATTGTGCCTCTGGAGGTCCAACTGGAGCTCAAAGATCTGGGCGGATTCAGCTTTGCAAAGACGTTGCACTGAAAATGGGTCGGAGGCCCCCTGGTATTCGCGGTTTGCAGTTCTGGAAGGCCAAAGCACCCAGTGGAGTAACTTGGCTGAAAATGGTAGGAGGGAGGGGGCGGGGACATGACATCTGAAGAAAAAGTGCCCCAGCCAAATGAATGGGGACAAAATGGTGTGCCATGACATTTGGGGGGGACAAACACCCCTGTGCCCACCTACAAATACGCCCATGACAGCACCTCAGGGGATGGCTCAATCTGCAGTTTGTCTTGGGGCTGATTGGTTCCACCAGCCAAAGGGAAGGAGTCCTCTTCGGAGCTCCTCTGTCGATAAGAAAACAGGGTCAGCACAGCAGTTATCGCTTCATGGTTACTGGAAGAGTCTGCAGGTGTCTATGGTCATCTTCAGCTTTGGAGCTTCTGTTCCAGTGGTCGACTTACCTTCTGCCCCAGGAACCTCACCTTTTATTCGATTTTCCCATTCACTCCTCTGCAAACTCTCCCAGCAGTTTACAGAAAGGGACGGGTGGCTGTCCGGTTCCATGTCATTTCATCGGGGGATGTTTTTTCGCGTTTTTTTTACTGCAAATATTTTAATGAAAAAACCCATTGACATTTTTGAAAATTATTTTTGGGTGGGGTGTCCCCTCCCCAAGCCCCATTCCCTTTAATTTTTTATCTATTCCAAAACACTCACACCCCATATATATCATTTTCTAACCCCCCCCCCTAAATAATTAGATGGGTTTTTTCGTGAAAAAATATGCGGTAAAAAAACCTGCGAAAAAACATGTGATAAAAGGACGTTGTCCCGGGTGTCAATCAAGTCAGCCAGCCCCCCATTGGGAACTGGTTCAATTCAGGCACTCTGGCAGACAAAGGACAGGGGAGTGTAAAACTCCTCCCCCACTTCCCGTCTTCACAGACACACCTAGGTGGGGACACCCAAGTGTTCCCGCCAAAAACAAAACACACATTCAGACCTCCCCCTCCCAGAATGCTAGTGGAAGGGCTAACAAAGGATAACCATGAAAGAAATGGCGAAAAAAGAAAAGGAGCCATCATGTTTGGACATAGGTGACCCTTTGGTGCATAACCAAGTCTGTGAATACAGTCGGCAGTAGAAAATAGCACTAAAGTTCAAAGAACACGTCCACTGCCACCAGTCAAAACTTTAGGGTTGTTACTGTGACTAGAAAGTCACAGGATCAGAAAGAAAGGGGATACTAGGTATCCTCTTAGCACTCCGCCTAAGGTGGTGTGTGCTAATCTCTCATAAGTAAAGGTTTTAGGAGAGACACAAAGTATCCCTCTTCTCTTAAGAACAGTGGTTCTTACAAAAAATGAAAAGGATAACGCAAAGGTTTCCCAGCAACACTGCACAGAGGGTGCTGTGCGCTGCAAAAGTGTAACACATATGCCTTAAAGAAATATGGAGGAAAGCAGACTCCATAGATTAAAGGTGAAACAAAAAGAACCGAGTTCCCAAATGTCAGAACAAATAAGAATGCATGTGGGAAAAAAGGCTCACCTCATTCTCTTTGAATGAGGTGAGCCTTTTTTCCCACATTCATTCATAGAAAGAAAAAGGTCCATAAGTCCAGCAACAAGTGCTGGGGGTCTCACTGTGAGAGGGGATTAAGCATGAAATGGATAAATCTCCCTAACAGATGCAAAGCGATCCTTTTATCTGGTACGGTTTGATGGGGTCTGCTTCTGCCAAACAGTCACAGAGCTTTGACCTCCTGTGAGTGCTTAAAGTTTGCAGATTTCACAGTACAAAACACAAAAAAAGAATAGCCGTTCTGCCCCATCTCCAAAAAAAGGGCTTGGTTGAAATAATGCTCAGTTCTGAAAGTAAATCATCAATTGGAGAGAGAGATATACAAGTATATCCAAATAATTGTGTTTGCTCCTGTTAGGACTGATTTTCTAAACTCTGGCCTGTTGGACAGATGTTTAGAAGGCCAACCTAGTTTAGTGAGACAGCTTTGGGAGCTGTAGCCAAACCAGTTCAAGGTAGCAAAGCGAGTGGTCAAGGCTAAGTCTTAGGAGGTGTGAGTCTGATAAGGGGTCCTCAATGAATACACACAGTGAAAACACAAGGAACACACTTGGACAAACAGTTACAAACAATATGTATTTATTTATGACCATATAACACTATGAAAAATTATTACTAGCATGTAATATTATTACAATAGACTAAATAAAAGATACATATATACAATCACTGGAGTTGGGTAAAATGCATAACAAACCCCTGCAAAGGAAGGTAAGTATTAGTATGCAGCCCGCAGGTCCACAGAGATACAGCACTAGTTTATTTAGTTTATTTTATTATTTACTTTAAAAGTACATCCCTAAGAGGTATGGGGCCTCATGCCGAACTGTTCACCAAAGTTCTACACAGTTCTGTGATATGGGAAGACGTCAGCGGAGCGCTTCTGGGGTCCAATGAAGAGTACCAAAGGGTAGAGGACATACTAGCTAATTAAAGTGTCCCCCACTTTTGGAATGCTTGTGCGAGCAAGCAATGGCAAAGCCATACTGTTATGAAACTTTCAAAAAGTTACCAAACTTTTAAAAGGGAGTGAGGGGTTCAGGTAAGTACTGTTACAACTCAACCGTCTCAGATTATTCTTAGGACTTGGCAGGGTTTTCTAAAGAGGGTCAAAGTTTGCTTTTACAGCCATCAGTTCCATTCCTGGATGCCCAGGGGTTGAAGGTTCAAGCACTTCTCCGGTCGGAGGCAAATGCTGTCGTCAGTTCTTCAAGATGGAGAATGCAGAAGAACTCAATGCAGTGCCCCTCTCAGCACAGGACTGGATGCAGCAAAGCTGTTTTGGGCAACAACCACTGATGAACTGTGAGGCAGGGGGACACACTTTTAGCGGCCGGATTTCATCTTGTATCTCAGGTCCCCTAGATGCTGGAAACACGAAATTTGACAGTGATGAGTTGCGTAGCAGAAGCTGCCGATCCTCAAAATTCCAGGGCTCAACGCGAAACAGCGATGTCTGCAGCACGTAAGTCCACACTCTAAGCTGGGCAGCCACTGGGTGATCCAGGGGCACTTCCGAGGGCTCTTCTTCGCAGGACTCCGAGCTGGCATCGAGAATGTATCTTCCATCCACTCCAAGGGTCAAAGCTCCTTCGCAGGACTTCTGAAGATCACCTACAAGACAGCGCTCTTCCAGGACAGAAGCAGAAGTTGGTCACATGGTCTTCTTCCAACGGTTCCATGGTCTCATTATAAGTCTTGCAGCTGGACAGCACACGTGGCTCCTTCAGGTTTCTTCCAGGAGCTCTCTGGAATTGGTGCAGGGGTGCTCTTCTTATCGAAAAAGCAGGTAAGAGCCAAAACTCGCACTAGCCAATCAAAGATCTGGCCCCCAAACACGCCCCAGCAGTCGTCCAATCAGGGCCACTGTTGGCATAGCTCATGCCTACCACTCAGACACACGAAACCTGTTTGTGGATGAGAATCAGACAGTCCCAACCCACGTCCTGGCATCAAAAACACATGGTCCTGCAGTAGCCCGCGAAAACCTTTAGCTTTCGTGGGCACTGAAATTTCATATAAGGATTTTCCTATCCTCACAGGTCAGGAAGAAGGGTTGAAGGGATGGCCAAAGGACAAATGAAAAACATTGTGGCATGGTGTTAAGACAGTTTTTCTGAAGTCCAACTAAGTAAGAGCTTATAAAAACCATACAACTGAGACAGTACAAAACTCCACACTTACTATCAGGCTGTACCACCTGAGTATTTGGTAGTGTAGACTCCTCAGGACAGCAAAGGATGCAGGTAAACAGTTTCAGATGATGGCCACTGATGCAGGGCGACGCAAAGGGATTCACTTGCCACTATCTCAGGTCCCCTTGATGCTAGGACCACGAAATTCTGCAGCGGTAAGTCTTGTTGCACAAGCTGAAGTTACCCCAAGTTCCAGGACTCAGCAGCACGGTAGGTCAGTCACAGGGTGGTCCTGGGGCACTTACGAAGGCTCTTCTTTGAAGGACTCCGAGCGGACATGGAGAATGTATGTTCTCTCCGCTCCAAAGGTCACAGCTCAATCGCAGATGTGCTGGAGATTTTCCACAGGACAGGGTAGCAGCAGAAGTTGGCCACCAAGTCTTCTTCCAATGGGTTCACTGTCTCCTTGTAAGTCTTTTAGCTGGACAGCAGTCTTGGCTCCTTCAGATTCTTCCAGTATCTCTCTAGAATGTGTGCAGGGGTCCTCTTATCCTAAAAGCCAGGTAAGAGCAGTAGCTCCACTAGCCAATGACAGTTCTATCCCCCACACACACACACCTCAGCAGTGGTCCAATCAGGACCACTGACGGCAAAACTCAATCAAACCAGTCATACACACTGACACCAGTTTGTGGATTGGGACCAGACTGTCCCAGCCCACTTCCTGGCAGCAAACACACAGCTCTCCAGAAGCCCGCCAAAAGCCTCTGCTTTCCCAGGCACTGGAAGTCCATATAAATATTTTTCTGGCCTCACAGGCCAAGAAGGTGGCTAAAAGACAGAATGGCCAAAGGACAAGCAAAAAAACCTTGTGGCATGGCCATGTTTGACCACTAGTCACAGTTAGTAGCCAAACGCGGTAAGGCAAAAACGAAATGCAGAAAAAAATTGTAAAAAGTCACTGCTGCCACCAGCTTGTTTGTTTAACACACTTTGAGTAACCAAAATCCTCTGAGTGTTAGTCTAGGGCAAAACAAAAATTGTTCCTCATTGTACTGCATTGTAAGATGCATGGTACAATGATAAAAACTACCACAAAGTGGTCAAATGTTATTAAAAGTAGTAACAAAGTAACTAGACTAAGGCAAACAATGCTTCCCAGTACTGACCGCCTGAAGGACATGTCCATTTCCCCATAACAAATGAACAAAAGCCAGTGTAGTGAAGCTTAAGGTGCCACTGCACTGTAAAAAAGAACAGGTCAGATGCAGTAAAGAGGAATAATTAAGGGTAACTCAAAAGTACAATGCTGTACAAACTTCCGGGCAGTAATGCATATAAGATAACGAGTTTGTCTGTTAAACTAATTACAAAATCTGTCAACTAAGCATCCGTCTCCTTTATTGTGGCAAATGCACTTATCTGCACTATTACAAAAAGGTAAATAAGTAAACTGAGCTCGTTTCTTTTTCTAATGAAATTGTCCTCAATGTGGTCGGTTCACAACGCATTTTGCCCTTCTGGAGAGGTGGGTGGAGCTATGTAGATTACACACATTTTGTGGGAAACAACGCACAAGTGACCTTCTACAGTGAAACGTTGGCATCTATGCTGAAATACTCCTTCATTTTCTTTTCTTAGCTAGCTATCGGACACATTGCTCTGCCGGTTTAACTCCAGCATACCCCAAGGCGACGGGCAAAACTCTTCAGACAAACCTCAGTGCTCTCCATCTGATTACTTCCTGAAGGAAAATGTGAGCTGCAGCACGTGAACCAGTGCTCGATTGCTTCTGCCTCCCAAGGGTGAGAATTCAGGGGTTGTCTGCCCGAGGGGAAGCCGCTGCTGCCGAGTAGGAGTATCGCTCTTATATTCTCAATCACCGGGGAGAAAGAGAATGCGTGTTTCCGGTTAGGGACAGCGTACGCCTTCCATTAGGTGTTCGGCCGGGGGAGGCAATGTCCCGCCATCTTGGAAAGCCTATGTTCCCTCCATGTGCGCACTTCCCCCTCCGGCCACACATGCAGTTCCCACTGGTCACACGCGGTTGCATCTCAACGAAGCCCCGGAAGGCTCTTGGTGATGAGTCTAGTTGCGATCTAGTCGTCGCACATCAGCATGCAACCTCGCTTAGAAGTCGGAATTTATCATTTCAGGCAAAAGGTGCACAATCGCTAGAGAGACGAACGCTCGCTACCATGAAAGAAAGATTAGCGTTTCTGCTCTAGGGCTACAAACCATTACGACGACACTCAGGGGAGATGCTGGCTGCCACAGAAGGTGCAAACAATTTTCGAAATATTGTGTGCCGCTTATAAAGTAGGACCCAACCCCCTCTCTCCCCACTACTTGGCAGGGAAATCGACTATCTCACGAGGCCCCAAACTCTAGGAGTAAATGAGTTTTGAGATTGGAAAATATATCGCTTCGAGGCAACAGTAAAAAAACAGGTATTTACCGTTCCAGGAGGCAACCCCCAATCTGGGGTAATCTGCCATTAAAGAATTTGGATTTATATGCCTTTTGGCATATTAATCATTTTCAGGCGGTTTTGTGTTTGTTGTGACACTTTGGACTTTGTATCACTTCAGAAATGTTGTACATATTTGGCCCGTTACAATTAATTGATAATATATGGCATCATCCAGCTTGACTAGAGAAGTAGGTTTCATAAGTGAGTAAAAGACATTTCCATATGTTATAGACATTAAATGTATGCTTTGTGATAACGGTTATAGTTTCCCTTTTACTTTAGGTTACGCACGAGGTTTGCCGTTTATTCTCTATTACCCCTGTAAGGAGTAGGTCTAGTTATAGGTCTATACGCTGCACATACTACATGGGAGCATTTGTAGCTGCTAGTAATAAATCCTGGGTATTTTCTCCTTCATTCATGGCTTCAAATGGCCCCAAAGAGTCTCCGGGATATGCACCTTTTAGTTGTTACTACACAACAGTCGAAACCTGTCCGTCATCAATTAAAATCTGTACAAATAAAAATGAAATAAACCTTTGAGGTGGGTGTGTACCATGGGTTCCTCTCAATAAATAACTATGTGGTCATTTACTATGTGATAATCTACTCTCCGGACAGAAAATCGATAGGTATATGTACGGGGTTACAGGGTATAGAGAGGTGGGAAAGGGTGCTGGGAGTTGAAGGGCGCATTGGGAGAACATTAAAAGAAAAAAAACATACCATGCAGTAAATTGCAACATAGGGGTTCATTTTTGGGTTCCCTGTAATTCGATGGCAGGGACCCGTTACGTTTACACAGTAACGTAAGCAGGACCCCGCCGCCAAAATTTGGTAATTTGCACTATGGAGTACGAATGTAAAGGGTAAAAGCTGGCGTATGGGTGTGCGCGCCGCCATTTGCCCTTCACATTTGCACTCCGCAGTGCAAATTGAGTAAACATTGCCTGGCACGGCAAGCAGCCCTCACAAATACAATTAAGCACTCTCTGACATGGTTGCATGTCAGAAAGTGTTTAATTGTCATTTGTCAGCACTGCTTACCATGCACACACAGTGCGCAAATGGATTCCTTTGGGATCCGGCAGGTTTATGTAATTTTGGTCTTGTACCATGCAACGCTGCCACTTATGTGGTCTCCTTGCACCCTGACAGATCTGAAACGGAAGGAGTGCTGGGGGGGTGGGCATCTGTGTAAGTGGGATTGAGAGGGAAAAGGGCAAGAGCTTTGATGTGCTGTTGGTAGCTTCCGTTTGGAAAAACAGTCACTGTGTGCTGATTTATGACATTTGGTGGTTGTTGTGTTGGCGCTTGGTGTGTGGGTGGCTAAGTTTCTTGTTTGGTATAGTGTGGTGTGTGTATTACATTGTAGTTTGTGATGCTCTTATGTTTTGTTGCGGTAGAGGTATGTTGTATATTGTTCTGTGTTTTAGGGTGAATAGATAGAATATTTGAGAGTTCTTAGTGGGTTTGTGATCAGTTGTATCACGTTCTTCTAAATTAAAAAAAATGCTACCATAAAATACATGTACGTTCAACGTAATTGGTTACATTCGACAGTCATCTGGATTCAATGCAATGGCTAAATTTAATATTCACCTAGATTCAAACAACAGGCTATGTTCTAAGCAGTTCTTCTAAGAGCAGAACATGGGCTAACCAACACGGTTCTACTAAGGGCAATAAATTGGTCAACTTAAGTGCACAGTGCATATCAACACATTGTTAAGAGTAGGTGGTACTAATGGAGGAGTGGCAGGGTTTTACCGGAGTACAGTAATGGCTGTACTCCCCACCAATGCCACCTTACATGAATGTAGCAGTAGGATGTCCCGCCACACGTCCACGGGCTTGTGCATAAAACTGGCGGACGCCACAGGGATCTTCAGCATTGGTGCCCACATGAAAATGCATTTGGGCACAAACGCTGGAGCATTTGTAGGGCGCAGAGGAAGGGCGGTGGCGGAAATGCAAGGTTGCATTCCGCCCCTCTTCTCTACCATACAAATGAATGAAAATGAGCTGTGGCATCAACTGAAGGCGTAAAGGCCTCATGCAAATGGAGCTCAATTGAAAATGAGCTCCATTGTGATTTATTGTGATGAAACCACGTTTAACAGAGATGGAAGTATACCAAGCCATACAGATCAAAGGAAAATACAGTTTAGCATGAAAAGGGGAGATGATATATGAGCATGAAGCATTGAGGCGAAACACCAGACAACCCATGTTCTTAGATGGCACCCTCGGGCAATGGGAAAGGTTACGTAAAACACCAGTGCCAATTTATGCTACAGACAAACGCCCACAAGACTATTCCAGATATACGGCTGCCGAATCCAGACTGTGACAATCTTTGCTTATGTGATCGTTCAGTGAGGACGTTGCCAAGCAGTTGGGGATAGACTGCTCCCTTGGATGTGTGATCAAGACTCACTGTCATGTGGTTGTTCCCCATCTGTAATGGCATAGAATGAAAACGAAGGAATGGAATAGTATCCAAAGGCAATAGACAAATTGTGATTATTTAAGCATTATTAAATAGAGTATCCAAGGTCCTTTGGAAAGGTTCTACATATAGTGCTATCATTCAGGTGCACATCTCTTGGATCTCTTGGATTACAATAGTTAAGCCCTGGTAATTCTGGGGACTAATCTGACACTTGTGAATGCTAGAGTCAATTACAAGACTCAGCCCTGTCAATAATTCCATATGCAACCAAATAGGGTACAACGCCCTAGATTTCACATTGCGCTCCATCTGGCAAAAATGTATCCAACACGCTGGGTCTTACTACAACTCTGGCGGTAGCCGTGCCGTTAAAAACGGCACGGCTGCCGCCGGAGTTGCTTTTTTTCTAGCACCTGCGAATGGTCAAGAACCGGGTCATACCGAAATTGACGGACCGGGTAATTGCTCATTTGCGGGTGCTGTAATCAAGGGCCTCCCCATCCATGCAGAGATGTGTCGGTGCATCCAACGTGCTCTGCTCACGGGTGCCGTTACACCCGCCAGGAAAAACCTGGCGGGTGAAATGTCACCCGCGACCAGAGCACACAATATGGCGGTCTGGGAACTACGGTAACGGCATGCTTACCGGTACCGTAGTTCCCGGACTGACATGCTCGTAATGAGGCCCGCTGTGCCTTAACAGGAAACACCATTTTGCAGTTAAGTGAATGAGGCTTTGAAATAAGCTCCCCTTACGATATGCGATCCGAGTCAGATCACAAAGGCCTTCAGGAAATGGCTGTAAACATATGCACCACATCCTGCGCAGTCAGGAACCACCAGTCGTGTTACAGGTCACCAGCCTGCTACATACAAGTATCAATTGCCCATAAGAAATGACTTGATATTGGCAATTAGTAATAGCAAACCACAGTTATCCATGGCTTCAACAGACAGACATCGATGGCTATGGCTCACCCATATTTCTCATGGGTTGCCTCCAGTGGGACTTTTGAGAAGCTTTTATCAGGGACAGGGTTTGCTTTGTGAAAGCGTTGAGGGTTCGATGAGTTGCTGCATAGAAAACTCCAAAATAAATAACTTCAGCCACATTCCTAAGGGTCCGTTGGCCGGGCAGATAGCTTAAGTTCACCATTCTCACCTTATACACAGGGCGATGTCATGTGACTAGGTTCAATACCACGGTTGTACCAACTCAGCCCTTCTTCCTCCCAAGAGGGATCTATTTGAATACCCCAAGTGAGTAATAATGGTGCCTCGACAGATTATCCCCACAGCAACCCAGCATCTGCTTAAGAGGGTCCAGCCTTCATAAGTAACAGCCATCAGCAACGGTTACTTGGAGGTCTTGCTGGTGGCTGGGGTAGCAAATGTATGGTGTTTCTCTCCGAGGGGGCCTACAAAACCAAAGCCGACCCTCACCCCATTGTTCTCAGGAACACCCAAGATTCCCATTTATAAAACAGGCAATAAATAGTGCTCTTCACGCAAGCAACGTAACATTAAGTTCCGCTACTCTACCCAAACTCTCTACTTGCTCCTCACTGCCTCCTCTGCGTACTCATTGTTTTGAACTGGCCAAGAGCCTTAAATACACTCCTTTAAGCAACCCGCTTTCCCACTATTGCCTCATTCTTCCATCTCATCCCCTCTCCCTCTACATCCACCACCTCTATCCTCTTCACCTTTTGAGGTGGGCATGAGTGCTAAAGTAGAAAGCCACAAAACATTACAAGATGCCAGCTGCTTAGTGGAGGTTAAAAAGTTTGGCTGAACCCAACAGCACAACAGTGATCTCGCAGGGGAGGACTGTGGGATTAGGATCACTGCATAAATCGATGTACAAAGGGCATTGACTTTGCGGCTTGTCTCCTGCCCCTCTGCCTTTCCTCGCAGGAAGAGGATAACTCCGCTCATCCAGCACCATGAATTCAGAAAAAAACATGCCAAAGATTAGCTGGCTATTGGAACCAAATACATGAACAACCACACCATCAACCACACAGTTTACAGAATCTCATTCTATCCAACCGGTGGTCACCCAATATCCAGCCCATTAACTACAAGCTAGCCATGACACACTTATCCTCAACTTAACTGCACAATAAAGTGCTATCATTGGATCACTCAACCAATAAGCATTAAATCATGGAAAACACCAGAGCGGCAACTCACACCCTATGCCACTGTTTGCCTATATACAAATCCCTTTATGTGGGAACACGCCACTTTTCCAAGTTCCTAAATAGAGTCTTCATTTTCCCAAACTCGACTGTCATTTGGTTGGCAGAAAGTGGGATCATGATTGACTTTCTCTGTAGAGCGCTAGATATCCCATTCCACCAGGCTTAGGGCACTTTAGTTGAGGGTGTGAACCAAGGGGGCTGATTGCGGAATCTTATGTTTTGTTAGTATTGCAAGTAGAACTGCCATGAACTGGGTGGAGACCATGTGGCGATTTCCACCAAATTCTGATTTCAGGTATCGGGCGGAAAATCTTTCAAGTTCTTAACATTCTTGCTCATTATAACAAGGATGCAGGTAGTGATGCTGCGCTTACACATCTGACCGGCATGAAACGTGAACACAATTTGTTCGGACAGGTGTTGCTGGAGTATTCTAGAGAAAAAAACAACACCTTCAAAGAACATCCCCAAAACCAACATATATAATATTAGAGAAGGGTAGCTATTAACTACACGGATATATTCCACCGAACGATTCCAAGTGACAACTTGTAAACAACGAGAATGAAGCTCGAATTGTCTATGATGAAAAACCTGAAGGTGAAATGCAGTTTAAAGGGCTCAGTTTATAAACTTTATGCTGCGTATTGCCCCCCAGCGATGCATTTTCCAATCCCTGCATTGTCCCCTTTGCAGTGTATAGTGGAGGCATGAGGGACTACATACAACAGAAATAAATACCAAGGTCCCATTACGAGTTTGGTGGTGCGAGAAAGAAGGAGGAGAAGGTGCCAGTGGCATCACTGCTACTCTTCCCCACACTGCCAAAATCTGACTTTAGCAGTAAAGTGGAGGAAACACTGCCAGTTTTACCATGGGCGGAATTACCAGCTCAATCCCCAATGGAGCCCAATGGCATTCGGAAATGCGGATAAACACTGCCACTCGTAATTAGGTGGATTTACTGAGAGTTTGGGTTGGTCCAGCATTTAGCTGATCCAAAGTCTGGCCCCCCCTAGCTAGGAATCAGATAACACGTCTGACTGAGTTAGAGGACATCAATCTACTTTTAGATCACACAGGACTTAAGCAAGAATTTATTCTAATACACTAAGGAAACATTTGACGCGGACGGGATGCAAAAGCAACATTTGCAGATGGGATTTAACCCGGTAACTTCCTACATTTTCTAGCCAACACAGCGGCCGAGACCGAAGACACAGGATATGCCCGGATTTGAAAAAGGCAGTCAAAATGCCGAAACACGTGTCATCACAAAAGGGCCACCAATAAAAGCAACTAATTAGTCACTGAATATGTTGCAGTCATCATTTGGCGCAGTAATAGGGTGTCTCAAACCATTTTCTTTCTATTTTAGGGGAACTCAAGGTCTCCGTTCTCTTTGACACACCATTGCGACATTGCAATTTTGCATTGAATAGGTCGCGGAGGTCCTCAAGTTGTATCAATGAAAAGTTCCCCAAGCATCTTTCTGTTTTAATATATATGTGACTGTCAAATATGACGTAATATTTGTCTGATTTTCACAATAACATACCTGTGATTGTAGCAATACTTGTCTTGTTCAATACCTCACCTGTGCCAAGACTACGTTGTATACCCTCTTTGTCAAAAAGCATGAACTGAAAAATACTGAAAATGCTTGTCTATTAAACAGATAAAAAGATCTGCTAAAATAATAAAGCAGACTTATGAGTTAAACTACTGCTCTATATTATATGTATGGATTGAGTCCACACACTTAATTACGTCAAGGGACGTCTAGCTTACTTCTGAAGCAATATGTGTAACTTGGTTGTAAATTACAGTAGGCATACAAGTAGCAATGTACTATTACGAATTTACTATGGGGTTACAGGAGCAACCTGTTTTGTTTCATAGGATTTTCTGAGAGTGGCAGACACAGTAAACTAGTTTAGCAGGATTTCCACAGGAAATACCACCAACCTTGTAATGAGGGTCCAAAGTAACCAACCCCGCCCTACAGCACCCTAAAAAGGAAATAAATATCTGTCAGATACAATGCTGTATCCCCCTGCTGTGACGTCATATGACTCATCCTCCTCCAACTCTGCTGTCACAGCAGGAAGAAAGAGCATTTGGAAATGGAAATAGTTGCTAAGAGCTCCGCATGGAGGCCATACACAACATATCCATCAACCACGCACGCATGGCCCTTGCCAATATTGCTAGAACTAACAACAGGATAGAAAACATTTCTAAACTGAGGGAGCGCTTGCCATAGCACTGCCCATTCTAAAATGGTCCAATCAAACAGAAAAGCAAGGTTTCAAGAGGAAAAACACACACAGACATCACCTCAACGCTCGGGGCCTGCCAGTAAGGACACAACTTCCTTTACTCCATTGCTAACAGGAGCAGACGTGCACAACATTATGAGAAAGACAGGCGGGCAGCAAGAACAGACCTCAGATGATCATTCACCGACTCGGGCCATGAGTCCGGACATTACTTTACCAATGTGGGTGACTTAAGGGCGCATCTCAAAAGGACACGGATTACTGTAAGTCAGCGTTTTAGAAGGCACCGTGTGGCACAGGATGGCACTGCATCCAAGTCCATGTGATCTGCAGGCACATGCAAGATATCAGGGCAAAGCAGGCAGGAGTTACCTTCAATTGGCTGAAGAATGACCCGTGAATGATCATAGGCAATGACGTTGGCATAGCGGTTCTTGGGCTTGTTCACTTCCAGGTTTGAGTGCTCCCACGTGAACTGCTGCCCCGGATCAATGGACTGGAGAAAAAAAGAAAGAAAAAAAAAAACTATTAGACACACCGAGATGACCAATGGGAAACGGCTGCGTGCTCATTTATGCGGTTTGATAACATGAATCCATATATTTTCTTGACACTAAGATGTGTCCAAATAATTCATATTCTCTAAATGAATGGAAGTTTGCTTTGATTCAAAGTGCATACCGATTTCTAACCTATTGCATCCAAATGAGAGCAAGCTTCTTGTTAGGGGATTTTTCACTTTTTGCACCTTTCTCTCCATTGACTTCAATGGGGACCCCAGCATATCTTCCATGGATTTGGTTTTTCAGGGGAGAGAAGTCTACTTAGTCTCACACACCAGTAGCACTGATGTAATTGGGGGTGCACAGAGCTTCTCCCATTTATTTGTACCTTCTTTTTACTGTAGCACAGCCCACCTTACCATGGAGTGCTGCAGGGACACTTTGTGACAGAATACCACCTAGTGCTCGTGCGAACGCCCTAGATTCTTTTATTTTTGGGAATATAAAATAATGCAGATACAGATGATTTGGTTTCAGAAATGGAGCTCTGCTAATCAGAACCCCCCTTACAAAATGAGTTTCTTGAAAGCCCAGCGGGGAACAGACAGAAAAATGATGACTTTAAAGTAGAATGCACAGAACGAGAAGAATTTTAACGACACAAACAAACCAGAATTACAGCATAAATCTATCAAATCCACAGCCAAAAGAATGATTTTGTAAAAATGGTAATACAATTAAACACAAAACAAAACCAAAAAAAAAAAGTTGTATGCCAAAACTATAGCGTACAAAAGTGCCTTGGTGTAAAGAGTCTGCGGACACGACAGCACCAGCTCTATTAGTGGCACAGAGCAGGCACACAGGTCACCTGTGCATCCCTGACAGCTGCTGAAGCACTGGGTCAGTGCAGGCAGCTGTAAATTTCAATTTCTGCACCTCTGATCTAAGCTCCAAATTTCGGTGGGAGTGTCTCCAACACATCAATGGTGCGAGTAAGAAACAACGGAGCATTGTAGCTCACAAACGAGTGACTCACTCCAGCCAACCTAACAACGTAGGCGGTAGGAGAGATTTATTTACTGTGAAATGCTTGCATGTTATGGAGAAATTCCATAGAAAAATCCCTAAAGAAAAGGAAGACCCTCAGATAGTAAAGGAAAATCAGGAAGACACCAAGAGGTGCATATTGGTATCCCTAGTCCCACTAATTTGGACAAACTAGTGTTGCCTGCACATTGGCAACACTTGGCAGGAGAGTATACCAAGTCTGCCAGACACCAAGCAAAGACCAGGAGATGTGAATTGTTCCCCCTGGCATTGTTAGATCGCCTTCATAGGGAGGACAATTACTTCCCAAATAGTGAAAAACCCAACAGGTAAGAGAGTCTTACTTGTGAATGGTCAAGTAACTCAGACTGTGTCTGTATACTTACTCCGACCCCTCACACATGTCTGCGAAATCAAAGTAGAAAATAGGTTAGCGGAAATGTGCATGCTCCAAGGTCATTCGCAACATCTTAAATAATATCATGAGCTTTAGCACATTAATGTGTGCAATCCAATTTTTAAGATGGAAGCAGTGAGATTGAAAGTCCTAAACTGTACAGCTGGTGAGAGGGGAGTCTGTTTGTATTTTTTGCTTTTTCCCTGACCACATAACTGGCCTTTTCCCAGATGGATATAATCTGAGAACTCATCAGGGAAGCAATTCTGATGTGCCACTAACAAGCCCAATGCCTGCCAGGGGTTGGGATGACACAAGGGCACTCTGTTCCCCATGTAAGTAGCCTTGCATGGTTAGTTCTATGGAGTCCACACGTTGGTGTGTATTCTATGGTGTATGTGTCTAACATCACCCTGGTGGTGTCCCACCAGTAACCCATGGATGCGTCTGTACTTTGTGCCTATGAGCAAGTGAGGTGTACTGAAGTGTTGACAGGAATGGCCGTTGATGCCTCCCTTAGAAAACCAGTGCTGAAGTGACCCACACCAGATAGGACTACTCCAGTGGATGGGAGCCTGGAATCCTGCGGCAATCCACACCTGAGAGAAAGCTCAGGAAGAAACCCACAATTGCTTGCATGTAGCATCACCCCAGAGAATTGGTGGTCAACAAAATTGGTGGTCAACAAAAAAGTTTTAAAGTATGCTCTTAACCGATTCAAAATGGAGTGTTTACTCAGCTTCCACATTCACCAATTAGATTGAGATTCTGTTGAAGCGCTGAAGTTGAGCTTGCAAAGAAATCGCAAAGAGACGACAACACAAATTCGAAGAGGACCACGTAAGAGCTCTGCCTGTCTGCATCTTGCCAATACCGATCTGATGCCTAAGCTCTACCAGTTTATGTAGACACTGGGTTTCTCAATCGACCATATGAAACCAAGGACTCCAAGCTTCCTCCACTGGACCCAGCAAGCAGAGTATGGTCGCAAACCTGAAGGGTCCTCAGCTCCTGGAGAACACTTTGTTTATTTTCGCAGCATGGACCACACACAAAGAGACAAGGAGACACCAGGGAACCAGAGCTTCTATCCTCTGCTCTTTACTCTGGATTCTTGCTCTTGCATTCTTCCAACCTGTGCTCTTGCACCCCATCCACACTCATTCACTCTGCCCTGAACTCAAGCACTCCACTCTCCACTCATGAAACAGTCACTTTGGCTCTTGCTCCACACTCTTGGACCCATTCCATTGGAGGGTCATACTGTATATCATTGTTTTATCAAAGTGAAATACTTTTTTTTACTTTTTTTTACTTCACTTCGACAAGGTAACTTCATGGGGGAAGTAAACCTATTACAAATATCACTTACCAGCAATCGCCTTTCTGTGGCTTGGAACTGCTTAGAATAACATGCTTTGCATAGGCCACAATCTAGAGGTTGGTGGGGAGTATTGCCAATGTTTTTTTCTGATTTAAAAAAAGGGGCGTTGACAGGGTGATCCTGTAACACTGTCCCTACCCTACGTGCACGGGTACCCATGATCCTTCACGTGTTGCCGCCCTAGATTGTACATATGTATTAAGGTGTTGGGACTATGGGGGGAGTGCGAACAGTAGGGGTCAGGGGTAGGAGGGTGAAGGGGGGTGTTTGGGAAGGAGGAACCCCCATTTAAGTGAAATGAAAAACAGCACAAAACCCAGAAAGATATTTTGTTGCAGTGAAGTAAAACAACATAGAACCGTTTCATACAATGTTCATGGATTTATTCATAAATCTCTCATGTTATGGCAACATGTACTCTTGCCTCTGTCCCTGCAGCTTTGCACCCTGTGCCTCTGCTACTTGCCCCAAGCTGTGGCACCCTGCACAGAAACTCTTGTATGCTGTCCTGCACTTTCCAGTTTACGCCTGTACTCTTAATCCAACCTGCACATTATAGCACCCAGTTCCTGCAATCTGCCACCCTGTTCTATTATCTGGTGCCCTGCTCCTGCATTATGGCACTCTGTCCCTAGCTCCTGGCACCCGATCCATGTGCTCTTGAAGTCAGCCTGGCAACACTGTTCCAACACTTCCTCCTGTAGTCTGGAACCCTGGCACTGCACCCTGTCACCGCTCTGTAAAGGGATAGACAGCTGTCTTCAACCTTTGACTCAACAGATGTTTTGGACTTCATCTCCCATCCGCCCTAGCCATCACAGTCAATGATGAGGTAACATCGGAGATCCGCAGGTTTCAGACCCCTGTGCAAGGCCCTTTGTTCCCCTCATTTCAACATACTGAAGGGATACAGTGGCAGTGTATCCATTTGCTCGCGATCCCTGTAATCTCGCCTGCGCTCAATTCATTAGTGCTATTTGTTTAGCTTTGGATTCCCGACCAGTGGAGGTTCTGCTGGAGCCGCGCCAGGGCACTCAGAATATTGCATTATGCAAATTAACCTTGCAATTCTGTACCACGCATATTAAACAGATTGTGGCTTAATCCAAAGTCTAAAGTTAAATACAGAATGAGCAGTTCACCAGACTCGAATGAGCTACAAAGCAGACCTTTTCTCTCCAATCGAGAGGAGACTTTCAAAAGGCAAGGCTTTGCTAACATAAAGGGAGACTCAAACTTCTTTTAATGGACAGCGTGCAAAGGAGCTGGCCGGTCTGGTAGCCCAGAGACTTTAGCACTCACTGCTGAGAACAAGATTGCACTAGTGGATTGATCCTGGAGTCATGTTTATGCCTCAGACCAGACCAGCATGTTCAGTCATTACAATTTGGCCTAGAGTTGGATTGGCCTGTAGGGGAAATGGTCAGAGTACACAATAAAACAAGTCCTGTGAAAGACCAGTGTTTCCGGGTCAGAATCAGTCACATGCCCTACATTTTCTAACATATGTCTGCCTCTGCTCAGCTCCTGCTAGCCTTCTGTGGGGCTCTAGGCTGGTGAGTTGAAAAGGCCACTAGGGCTGGGCTGGAGCCAACCACACATCATATACCTGCTGACGTGTGTGACTCTAGAATGGCTTTTCAGAGGCAATGGCTTGCTGTGGCCACTGGCAACTTCCATAAATGCCCCTGTTTTGTCCTCAGAGTTTTATCCTTCGAACTGCTTTTGTCTGCCTAACCTTTCAAATGGGTTTGCTAGATAACCCACTTCTACTTTAGCATTGATGCCTTTGGGTTGAAGGGTGCCTCGCTGCACCACCTGCTGAACTTTCTTCTCTTTGGTATTTGCAGCAACCCCCCCGCCCCCTCAGTAGCTGCCATAAATGTAGCTTTTAATCTTTTTTCCCTGAGCAGCTCGCTCTACTCAGCCTCTTATGTAGTCCGCTGACTGCTTGTGTAGTTTAAGGGAATACAATCTTACAAACTAATGAAACTACTGCAAGACACACTTTATTCCTCGGATTAGCCTGTGTGATTGTTTAGAAAACAAAGTGCATTGTACAGAGAGAGAGTGGTTAAGTGAGGACAGAAGCTGCTTTACATTAAAAATAAAATAAAACAATGCTATGAGCTCTGCATTTTGGGATAATTGGGAAGGATTGGGGCATTGTGGTCAAAGTAAATCAGCATTCTCTTACCTCGTACTCCTGCGACAGCTTGAGGTTGTCGTTGGCCTTTAGATGCTCTGTGTGCTCTGCCAGTTCTGAGATTGGGATAGGCGGATGGTTTAGCATACCTGCGGAGAAGACAAAGCAGAGCATGCTGACCAATCGCAAAGCACCGTGAAATGGGCTAGGCACACAACTCGCACACTAGAAAGAAAAGCTTTGGAATGTGAATTCGGCATCGCAAGGAGAGAGGTTAGCACAGACGTCAGGGCTCGAAATTATAGCCTGCAAATTTAAAAGGCGAATGAGGCTTCCCCGGAATGGCCCCTATGGTCAGCAAGAGAATCAGCAGCGAGCACCGACACAAAAGACCCCCAAACTGGCCACAAACAGACCCAAAGCAGTGCCAGGTGAAAAAGCGCCACAGAGACCCTGAGGATGTATTGAATGAGCGGAAGCGATGGAGAGGGTAGGCTGCAGATTGTGCCAGTGGACATTCCTACCTTGGCAGTGCTAAAGGGGCAGAAATACCCCCTGTCCCTGTGCATCCAATCTGTGAGTTGACTAACAATTTTGTTGCAACTTTGTTTGGATGAAAGAGGCCATCCCAAATTTAGGTGGAAATGTCATAATCTGGGGCAAGTTTGAACATGGTTGACGTCTTGACTGGTGCACTGAATGTTAAAACCCCAGATTTTAAGAAGCAGCTCCTATGGTGGGATCAGAAGGGCGAGATCTAGTTATGTTTTCTTGTAGGTACATTTTGCTATGCGCAGCAGTCACTCAAACTGGTATCTCGGTGTTGTTCAGTGTTGAGTAATTAGACCAGAGACAGACAGTACTGAAAACAAGGATTACATCTTAAAAAGATGAGATAGTTGCAGTGGCTAGTATAACAAAAGACAGGAGAAGCACATATTAGAAGAAAGAGCAAGTTTACCCTCAAGGACCTAAAGGATAGGGGACTGCTACTCTGATGCGCAAACCACCCTAAATATATAAACACTGGATTCATTCGGTTTAGTATCTAATCAGGTGAGTATCCTTGCTGCAAGGATTGCCAATCCAGACCCAGGGTCCCCTCATGAGCCTAACACACAGTATAACATCAAGAAAGGTCATGGTTTATCCACTTCGCATGGACAAGTATTCAATTCTTTCCAAGTACACAGTCACTTTTGATTGACAATTGTAATTCTATTCTAATTCTTGCGAATGAGAGGTCTCAATAAACTGTTCAGTTTTCAGATCCTTGTGAAAACTGAAAAGTTTATTGAGACCTCTCATTCACAAGAATTAGAATAGAATTACAATTGTTAATCAAAAGTGACTGTATGCTTGGAAAGAATTGAATACTTGTCCATGCGCAGTGGATAAACCAAGACCTTTCTTGATGTTACACATATGAGAAGAGTTCTGGTTTCAGCGCAGTCTGTGAAATGTTCGATTTAAGGAGTGAACGATTGCCTGTATCACAGCTTTGGGATAGTGGAATCCAGATAACCATGACTGAATGAGAAGGTGTGAAGTCCAGAAATGAAGAAGGGGGGTTAGAGGTGCACTACTTATTCGTGTCTATGTGTACCCAATAATTCAGTTAACATTCCTGTTCATGTCAATAAATTCTGCGGTTCAATTGATTATGTGAAGTCCAAACATTTTGCAGAGAGCTTGACTAGATCACTTTCAGTTCAAAGCTAATTTCAATATAAAAATAATAATTGGAACTTTCCACCATTCAAATCTCCACCCTTTACATCTTGCAGGAAGTACCTTTTAAAAGCGCTGAACAATTAGAAAAAAGAATCCGTGGTCAAATAAAAATTGTAACCCTCTTTTTCAATTGGAGGCCTTTGTATTTTCATTGCGGATATAGCGAGGGGCCTAGCACCAAGAAACAACAGAGCACTTAAAAGAGGACATTTATTGAAAAACGAGCATTTTGACCACGAGGTACTACACTGAAAATGATTGATATGCTGGTTCAATTTGACGGTGAATTACAGAAACCAGGAAGTGAAGGGATTTTGGGTGTGCAGCACGAGATGTCGTTGTCAATAGTTCCTACTGCTCTGCCTTTTGTAGGCGTCATCATTGTTTCGTCCTGGGTATAGTTTAGGTTGCCATCAACTACTATTTGCCCTCACAAGGACCGCAATTCACACCAAGTACAGAATTGCATTCCTGCTCGTTTATTTTCACATTAATCGCCCATGTAAATGGATGGTTGAGGAAGGCCAGGATTTCCAGCTGTCTCAAAAAGAGAACTACAAGCCTGGCTAACTAGCACATATGTTAAATGTGAATAAAATTGGGATAGGCCCTTTTCTACTCACTGTGTTTTTAACCATATATCCAGAATGCATTGTGGCGCTATTTACAAATGTAGACATCATTCTTATGCTATGTTAATATACATAATGACCAATACCACACATCACAAATATTTATCAAATGTATCAGTAGGTGGCTCCAAAGTTAGGGAACACATGATGGATTCAGGGGTTAACTTTTGGGATTCACACAACACTAGCCAGAGCAATGGCAAGAGCAGCGGAAGTTGCTAGTCAAATATGGACGCATTATTTAGGTAGTAGGTTTAATGATCTTTTCTGAATGCTAATTAACTCGGTGAGAGAGGCACTTATGTGATAACGAAGTGGATGCCAATAAGAAGAAGATTGCAACACGAAAAATGTGCCATCATCCATAAGCCAAGATTTTTATCTGAGATGAAAACATTACTTCCTGAAATATCAAACATTTGTACATAGTTAACCTCGCACATTTCAGTGAAACACACTCATACATCACTAACATACATACTTTCATGAATTGCTGCCGTCTTGTACTCCCATTATACTATCCTCATCTCCTAAGTACTGGTGAGAGTCATTTATTGAAGTCAAATATTGATATGGACTTTACCAGTATGTCTTTGTGAAGCTTCTATCTCCTTAGAATCACATGCTTTACATAGTCTGCCATCTAGTGGCTGGCTCAGAGTATAAAAGTTGTTCTTTCAAAGTTAAAAAAAACCCAGTGTTGACAGGAGCGTTCCCATCACATAATCCTTACTCTACGTGTCCAGGTATCCATTATCCCTCACGTGTCAACGCCTCAGAATGCTTCTTTTTCTGCATGATGCTTGTGAAGGTTGTGCATGATAGGTCTTTATTTCATTTTCTTTTTATCTGTCCCATACTCGTGGCGGGAGGCAGGACGGGCGCATGTGATTCAAAGTAGATGCAAACTTCAGAAAGAAAATTACTGATAAGTAATATTTGTCTTCGAGAGCTTGTCAATCTGCTTAGATTCACATGTGTTGCACCGATTAGCAAGCAGGAGGTGGGAGATTTGGGACAATTTAAAAAAGATTTTATGTACTGCCTGACCCACCTGTGAGTTGGACCATGCCTGCATGTTGATACAGAAGTGTGGTGTGACAGTGTGACCTGAGCTCCACATTACCGCTTCACAGATTTCGTCAAGTGGTACATTGGCTATCAATTCCAGAGTAGCCCCTCTCCTGCATGTGGGGTGTGCCTTAGGTTTAAACGGTAGTGTCTTTTCTGCTAGTAGATAGAGTTGTATACATCGGACATTCCATCTGGAAATAATGGCCTTGGTAACAGGTTCACCCTCCCTACGAGTAGCAAAGGACACAAAGAATAGGCTTGTTTTGTGTATTTTTTTGTCCGTTGTAGGTAGAAAATGACTGCTCTTTTTATATTTAGTGTGTGAAACGCAATTCGTCTTCTACTTGGAGGGTTTTGGAAAAAGGATGTCAGTTTGGTGGGTTGGTTAACATTTTGAGATGAATTTAGGTGAAAAACGTGGCTGTGTGTGAAACACATCTTTGTTTTTATGAATGGTAATGAAAGGCTCTGTTACGGGCAATGCCTTGGGTTCACTAAACCTTCTGATAGATGTGACCACTGTGAGAAAGGCCACCTTGAAAGAGAGGTCTCTTAATGTGGTGTTATGCATACGTTCAAAAGGTGCACCCAGGAGTCTCTGCAGTACAATGTTTAGGCCCGACCGTGGGAGTATGTGAGCCGCTGAGGATGCAGTCTTTTAACTCCCTTCATACAGGCCTTAACCACTGGTACGCTCCACCAGGATATCTTTTGCTGAGAAGTGGTACAAGCTGCTAGTGCTGCTATGTGTACTTTTAATGCATTAGCACGACCTGAGCGCCTAGCAGCTAAAGCGTGTTACAATGTGTGCAGGCTTGTATTCAATGAGGTTAATTTTGTCCCTCTTGCATCATATCAGTATATTTCCACTTGGTTTAATAGCAGGGTCTCGTGTTCCGTTTCTGTGCTTTCCTTTGTATTTTCATACACCTATGAGGCCGTTGTAAATGACTGAATTCTATGATCTCAGGAGCCATGATGCTAAGATCAATGTTTGTGGATGGGTCAGCTTCCCCTTCTTGTTGGGCGAGGTGGTCGGGTGTTGGGTTTCGTTTGAATGGGAGCTGCATCGCCATCTTTAGGAGGTGTGGCCCACCTCCTAAAGTGTGTGTCTGGCCCACATTTGTGCAATTAGGATTACTGTTGCACTCTCGTATAGTAGTATGTGGATCACCTTGCGTAGAACTGTGGTTGGGGGGAAAGTGTATGCAAATATCCCGGACCAATTTATCCATGGGGCAAGCCCCAGAGATCCTTTCTGAGGGTACCTGTATGAGAAGCTTTGGAATTTTTTGCTTCGAGTTGTTGCAAGTAAGTTCACTGTTCCTGTTCTCCACATCTTGAAAATCTGTGGATGCGTTTTCTACCCACTTGTGGGTTTTCTGGAACACTCTGCTCAGACTGTCTGCCAGGTGTTTTTCCTCCCCTAGTATGTGTTATGCTTGTATGTGAATCCCGTTCTTGATGCACCACTGCCATATCTCCTGTGCTAGGGTGGGCCGTGTTAGTGAGTCTGTTCCTCCCTGTTTGTTTATGTATGCTATGGCGCTGGTGTTGTTTGTGCTTATTAACAAACTCTTGTTGTGTGATAGTGTTTGGAAAGTAGCAGTGCCATCTTTAATGCTAAGAGCTCTAGGAAGTTTAAGTATTGTGTGTGGTCTGTGTCTTTGCCTATGTGCCTTGCACCCTGAGTTGCTGACAATGGGCACTCCAACTTAACAATGGGGCATCGGTTGGTATTTTTGCCTGAATTGTTGGCTTTTTGAAGGCCTTTCCTTTTAAGAGATTGTCTGTTCACCACTGCAGAGCATTCACCACCTCCCTGGAAAACACCACTAAATTGTCCTAATGGCCCCAAACCTGGGACCATTTGTTTGGTAGCCATTGTTGTATCGTTCTCATGTTCGGACATGCAATTGGTACTATGTAACCGCATGATGCATTCATACCCAGCACCTTAATGTTTTTCCTCACTGTTACCTAGGCTCCAGTCTGAAGCAAGGAATCAGGAGGAGAAATGCTTGTACCCATTATGGGGCTGGGCAAGCCACAGGTATCCTTGAATCTAAGATTGCTCTGAGGAATTGTTTTTTCTGGGATGGTACCAGACTTGAACTTGTCTTATTTATGGTGAACCGTAGTTGAAAAAGTAAGTCTACAATGGACCGTCTGTCTATGATTCCCTTGTAATGAGCCAGTCATCAAGGTAAGGGTAGATGAGAATGTTTTCTCTGTGTAGGTGAGCTGCCACAACCAGCATCACATTTGTGAATACACGCAGTTTCAATGCTATCCAAAATGGAAGTACCTTGAACTGGTAGTGTATCTTTCCTATTTCAATCTTCGGAATTTTCTTTGTGCGGGAGATCTTGGTAATATGAAAGTTGTGCATCTTTCATGTCTAGTCTTGTCATGTAGATTCCTCTTTTTGGAAGGGGATGACTTCTTGCAAAGTTGTCATCCTGAATTTTTGAGGATTTACGAATTTGTTAGTTCAAACACTGGTCTTTTTTTTTGCACTAAGGAATACAAGGAGTAAATGACCTTGTTTACCTGATCTGGCTTTACTCTCTCGATGGTGTTTTTCCTGGAGGAGAGCCTAGCCTTCATTTTGTAGGAGTTCCTGGTGTTCCTGTGGCAGCTCCATGTTGCGTGGTGACAGGTTTCCTGGAGATCCTACAAGTTCGATGCAAGTGTCTAGCACCCACAGATTGGATGCAATCCCCCTCCCAGGTGTAGGTGAATGATGTTATGCGACCCCCCACAGGGATAAGGACATGCAAGTCTTTGCTTGGAGGCAGAGGATGTGTATCTAGGAGGTCTGCCATCTCCATTTAGGTTTACCTTTACACAGTTGTCTAGAGGTGGATGGATAAGATTGTTGCTGTTGGTTTCCTGTTGGTTTCCTGAAACCCAGCTGGCTCCCTGCCTTTGGGTGACGTGGCCTTGAGGTTGAGTAAAAGTGTTGAGATGAAAGGACTGGCAGTTTGTTTCTCCTCCCCTAGGTTGAAAGATGGAAAGATCTGCCCGACATTTGACCCAGTGTTTTGAGTGCGTCATGGTCCTTTTTAGTTCTTTCTAAAGTGCTGTTGACTGGTTTTGTAAACAGACATGCTTCCTCAATGTGCTTGTTTAACTAAGTGGCCTGTGTTTCAGGCTTGACGCATGAGCCTCTTAGCCATGTATGGCATTTATTCACTGTTGTCTCTGCAATCTGTCGTCCTTCTGTATCAGCTGCATCAAGTGTGTTTTTTTTTATAATTGCATTTTTCCTCTTTAATAGTCTTTCTAAAAGAAGACTGCACATCTGCGGGGACATGCTTTAACAAGTCTTCCAGGTCGTCCAACTGTGCCATGTTGTACCTGGACATTAGTGCTGTTGCATTGATGATTCTTAGATTGTAAGTAACATTTGTTGCTGCCTTACTTCCAAAACTGTATATCCACCTAGTCACCTTATCTAGGGGATATTCAGTATTGGTCATGGTCATATTTTCCTCTTTCTAGTGGTAGTGACCACCAGAAAACCGGGTGCTAGCTGACCTTTGATGTATATTGGATCTGAATTGGAAGGTTTGTGTTTCTTTTCCACCCTTGGCTTTACTGGTTTTATGGAGACTGGTTTTACTGATGGATTGATCCTCTTTTTAATGTCTAATAAAAGTGGGATGTAATGTGCCACCAACAGTTTCTCTTCTAGGACGTCTGCCATGAAGCCCTTACATTCATTGGGCTTGTCCATGAAAATCCAAAACCTGTTAGCAGCTCTTTGCAAGAGGTTTGAATAAAATAAATTGTCCTCTGTTGGTGAAGAGGCTACTGTGTTCCACCTCGTCTGGGGAAGGCATCAAGTATTCCTCAGGGTCAAAGTCGTGAAACTCACGATGGGAGTCCATTTTCACAGTGTCCACAAATTCCTCATGTTCTGTGAGGATTTCAGATTGAGTTTCCCCTCAGATCCTATTGAGGGATGGTCTTCTCCTGCCCTAGTTACTCTTTTCCCCTTTATTTCCTGAATTTCCAAAAAGCCATCCTTTTTTACATAGTGTCTTTGATTTCATGCATTGACCATTTTTTTTTTGTATTTTGACATCAGTTCTGACGCGGTGAAACTTAGATTTGAAGATTGACCTAAAACAGCAGTGGCAACGTCATGGACGTCGGCCATCTTTTCCTGGTCTTCCTCCCAATCCTCCTCAGAATCAGAGATGTCTACTAACGTTTTACGTCTCAGCACCTTTGGCGAGAGTTATTTCCCCCAGTGTCCACTGTGTGAAACGTTACGTGCTGTTTGTTTTGAAGGCTCTTTATGTGGGGTTGAGTGTTTCGAAGACTGTTGAGTCGGCTTGTTTCTAACCTTGTGTGTTGTGTCTTTAGTCCTCTGCAAAGAATTCGGCAAATCGATGCTCTTGCTACACTTACGTCTGTGTTTCTGCTTCTGCGTTTTTGTGGTTTTTAGATCGCCTGGGGATTTCTCCATAGCTCACCCTGACATTGAGCCATCAGAGCTGGACATATACTGCAGCAGTGCTTTTTTCAAAAGCACCTTTATTTTTGGCTGCGAGGGGCCGGTCTCCCTCATTTGGAACTCTAGATCAGGGATTCGACGTGTGAGCGACGGACTATGGCATTTCCAAAACCGCGTGCATGGCGTAGTAGGCCCGGCGCTCCAAAAGAGTTTTCGGTTTAAATATTTGGCAAGCCCTGCAATGTTCCTGGGAGAGAGTTGTTGCACACCCTGTTTGTGTCTCTCTAGGGGAATGTGTAGCTGCCCCTTGGGCAAAACCTAAATGGTGCGTTCTCCATATGAACCTCTGGTAAACAACTCTAGCCTGTAATTTGCCAAGTAAGGTGTCAAAGAAATTCTCTAGGCCTTCGTGAACATTAAAGTGTGAGGTGCAGCAATAAGGCTCGGACATAATGGTGGCATGTTTTTGGGTAGAAACCTATTATATGAAAAAGGGTTGGAAACATGCCTCGTTGTCCCTAAACTAAGGAAATTGGCAGAATGCCCAATTCATAAAGTCTGTCACTGTCGTGTTTCAAAAAGCCTACTTCTGTCCCTAACACTAATAACCTAAAACAAATGTGCAAGGATGATCTCTTCCTAAAGTAAAGTGTTCTGTGTAGATCCAACTAACAGAAAAGTCCCCAGTCTCTTGGGTAATCACCAGTGGAAAAAATAAAGAAATGTTCAAAACTGTAGGACTCCAAGGTTAGGGTCATAATCCTTTCCCCTAGAATATCCTCCTTATAGGCTTTCTCTCCTTTTGGGGCCTCTCAGGTCTGTACTTGCTTAACCAAATGTTAATGGGCAGTTCACAAGAATATACTCCGTATGCTTCTATTTATCCCACCAACTTGGCAGACTCCTTTTGGCCTAGCGTATGGTTTGTTAGCACAATGCATTCTTCACTTATTTTGGGTGCGGATCCCAGACTCGCAATATTCCGAATGGCTTGGGTTCTCCCTTGCCAAGCAAATATCCTCTCTTGGACTATCCCTCTTTTGGGTGCAAGTCCCACTCACAATATAACTGCTTGGTTCACGCTCCTGCCAAGCAATTATCTTTTCATAAACCTCTTATTTGGGTACAGGTCCCAGACTCGCAATATTCAAACTGGCTTGGTAGTCTCTCCTGTCAAGCTTTGGTCCTCTCATGGACTGTCCCCTCTTTGGGTGCGAGTGCCAGACTCATGACATTCACAGTTGATTGGTTTAATCTACTGCCAGGCAACAGTCCCAACGTGGACTATCTTTTTTTTGGTGCGGGTCCCAGACTTGCAATATTGTGTTAGGCTTTGTTTCAGTTTCTCATATGGGTGCGGGTTCCAGACCTGAACTTCGTTCCCACTGTTCCAGACCGTGTTAATCCGGCTTCCGGTCTTCACTCCCTTCCTACCCCAGACCTCCAGAACCTCTAGGGTAACCTGTGTACCATTTTGCTACCTTCTGGTAGGTACCAGCATTTCCCAAGGGGCTGTTGTGTCTCTGTAGGCTCCTGTTGCGTTCGGGTCTTTGTCGCGGTCGGCAGTGACTTTCCTTATGTCTGCTTCTCCCCGGTGGTCTGTCCTCTCTCTTGAATACTTTGCTGGTGCTCTGGATGTCCACAGGCTTTCCATGGCAGCAACGCAAGCAGTCCTTGATTCTGAGACTTTGCGGTACAGCTCACCGGTTTCCTTCAAGTCCGATCACTCGCCTGATGCAGCTCAGGATGTTTAAACTGCTGCATTGGAAAAGGCGTTGGAAAAGGGAGTTGCTTTTGGCCCATCACGTTCTCCTGATCATCATCTTCTTCTCAGTCATTGAGAAGCTAGAGTGCTCATTTTGTTTCTCCATAGTGATCCTGTGGCTCCTGGTCCTCATCTTCTCTGTACATGCCGTAGAGTCAGATGTAACATACTTTGTATTTTCTAAGGGTTGAATCTTGTCAAGTATATTTGGTTGACTAATTTGGCAATAACAGATATTGCCCTTATCATAAAAAGGGAGGGGAGGACTGACCATTGGGGAAGGGTTTAGTTGTACTAATGAGGGGGCATACCGCGTTCTCTGAACACGGCCATCCCTAATCCCATAAGGGGATCCTCCTCCATGTGATCCTCCCTCGGTGCACCACCCCCAGAGGGACTATTGTACTGTGGATGCACCAACCTGGACCCTTGCGAAAGGTCTCCCCCTAGGGGAGAAGGAACAACATCCTCAGATTCGTCACAATAGCTATGTCTAAAATGTGTAATTACAGATATTCCCTCACTCTCCATACTGTGCGCCTGCCGTTTCACAGTCATCTCAGCTCTAGGGGAAACTTCATTCAACTTGTCTCAATGTCGATCTAGGCAATCTGCGTGCAATGCCGTCACTGTTTTTCTCTCCACTCCAAAATTTGTTGCCAACTGATGGTGGAATAAAAACAATCGGAGGAGTCGACACAAGAGATTATGGGCACATTTACACGTAGGATAGGGATAGTCTGACAGAAACGCACCTGTCGAGATTCCTTTTTATTTTACTTAAAGAAAACACCTGTTGTACTTAGAGCCAATGACTAGATGGGACACTACACAATTCATGTGAATCTAAGCAGATTAACAGGCTCCAAAAAACCAATTACTAATTCACCATATTCTAACTTTATGCCCATCAATGGAGAGTCTCTTCTTTCCACTTTACTTGTCTATACCACGGTCACAGTTTTTCTCAATACCCACATCACTGAATTATTCACTTTTAAGAAGTCTTAGATAACACCACATCTTCCATTTCATACATTTCCATGCAGTCGCGTTCATTCAGAATAAAGGCTACTACACTGGGAAATATGGCCAACCCCCATTCCTCAGATCATTCCTTCTTGCCATTTTGGAGTGCACGACAGGAGAGTGACTATTAGGACAAGCCTCTGATTGGTTAATTCTTATGGCCGTAAGATATTATGCCCAGTTTGGTGATTTTCAGGTTACTTCATCGAAGCTTGGTCTCTATGAAATCATGAGAATTGAAAGGCTTCACACTTGTAGTGGGTTCCTTATTGCACCAAGCAAAAGTTGAAAAGTCTTAATTTTTCAAGTAGGTGAGAGAGTAACCTGGGATTTAACTGATATCTTTACACTCCATTTAGAAATTAGAATGGATACATTCAGAATTTGGGATGACTGCATGGGAGCTGGATAATTAGGTTATGACTGCAGAATAGGGAGAGCAGATTGGATCCGACAGGAACTTGGGGTAGAAATTGTTAGTTGGGCCAACAGCTTCTCTTTACATAGACTACAGAAGGGTAATGAAAACATTTCAGAGGCGACTGGTTACATAAAGAAGATGTAAAATGTAACAATCACTTATCACAAAGAACATTAAGTTATCCCAAAATGAATTCCCCAGGATATCGAGGGATAATGCTCAAAACACCATTCATGAAAACTGCATATATTATGAAGAACTTTCCAAATAGCGGATTGAAATTCTCCAATACACCATATTTTACTCACTCCAAAGGGCCTCCTATAAAACTTGCCACCATTCAGGGGTTTTTCTATTGCACTCATTTTCAAAAGGCCTTTATTCATATGCAATGGGCCTCATTCCGACCCAGGCGGTAAGGGGTTTACGGCAGCGTAAACAGCGCCGACGCTTCCGCCTGATTCCAAGGTCCCTTAGCGCCATGGAGGATTTAACACCTGCTTTTAGCAGGTGTTAAAATCCATGGCGCTAAGGGACCTTGTTGTTAATTACGCCACCGTAATTTATGGTTATGGTGGCGTAATTAACGCCTTCCCCACTCCCATTATGCCCTATGGGGCAAAAATGGGAATGGGGAAGGGTAAATGGGGATTGGGGACTTACCGCCCCGCCAACCTCGGAATGGGGCGGTAAGTCCGCCAACCACCATGGCGTAAACGTAGTTTACGCCATGGTGGTAAAGGTACGACCCAGGCGGTAACTTACCGCCTGGGTCGGAATGAGGCCCAATGAGTCCTTAAAAACACCCGACTATCCTGCGAACCACTTGGGACAATGTGTCCAAAATTGCCAAAACGTCCAAGAACGTGTTCCCAGGAACCTTACTTCACTCAAGAAAAGATCTCTTAATCTACTTCTCCCCATATCTTCCCAAAAAGGGTTTCCAAAGCGAAACATGGAATAGAAAAAGTAACACATTTACAAACAAAGGGCTCCTACAAAACAAATCTCACAACATCAACAGTTCTGCGAGGAAAACGTTCATGTATCACAGATAGATATGAAACATAAAACGAGCTGCCTATCACCAGAGGAACTAAAAATCCAAAGCATAGAATGAGCGCCTGCCAAACTGGTTCCTCAGAGGAATGATCTAATCAAAGGTAAGCATCCAAGGCAAACTCTGAAATATCAACCCAGAAAGAATATCTTGCCAACAGCAAAAGCAGAGGTTGTGCACTATCCAGCCAAGTAACCTTGCCAAGAAACATCTGTCGGAGGAAAAACATCAATAAACAGCCCTTCAAATATGATGGCAAAGCGAGCTAATGACCGACATCTAACTGAAGGATCTTATACCAGTTAAAAGCCTCCAAATCAGTCTTATAAGAAACCCAACAAACCCCCCCCCACCACCCAAAATCCCTCCAAGCCAAGTTTATCAGCACTAGGGAAACTTCCCCCACACCATTAGAGTCTACAGGTCCAAATCCATCCCCACAAATTACAAAGATGCAATACGTTTCCCCCCCCATGTAACATTCAAGAGTGCCGGGTCTGAAAGCAAAAAAGAATTGCATCCAACTGCACATCCTGAAGTCCATCAAGATGCCTTCAATGACTCAACAGTCGAAGGCAGAGCCACTTGTAAACATCCCCAACAAACAAGGTAACCCACCCCAGCAGCATATTGACCACCAAAGAAGCGTCTTTGTAACACAGACATTTCTACACAAACCTCGGACCTCAAAACACTGCCGATCCCAAGCAATAGATGACAACAGCAACCTCTTGACTGCTGTCAAAAAGTAATGGTTGGAGAAGTAAAAATATCCAATCATAGGTCACAAAGACCTATTTTACTGAAAGCCAGCTATTGTCTAGAATCTGTGAACATATCCCTGTGGAAACAGGTCACCATAGACACATCCAAATTCTCAACAATTAGCCGTGGCTTACGTTGAAGGCGTTAGCCAGGGCCGATGCCAATGTAAGGCAATTGTAGGCAGCTGCCTAAAGTGCCACACGCGCAAACTCTCTTTGGTTCCAAAACATAATTCTGGCCACAGCATAAGAGAGGACGTGTGTGCCAAAAGGGCACTTTGCCTTGTATGCCATAATTTCTTGAATCCGCACTGGCTTTCGACCTGTTATCTATGCCGAGTTATAGAACAGCAGGTGGGTGAAGTGGGTGAGAAACTGGTAGAGGTTGAGGAATGGAGGCGAAGGGGAGCCATTGAAAATTTCGAGCCCCGATGGGAGTCAAGTGGAAAGCAGTGCTAGTGGTAGCAGCAGTGGCAGCAGTGATGGCAGTTCATGGGCAGCCCACCAGAATAATTAGCACAAAGATGGCAAGCAAGCAAGACATCAGTTTTACAGCATGCTATGTTGTACCCAACCCGACCACCTCGCCCAGAAATGTGGCATGCTGGTCCTAAAAGAACCCTCCAGCGAACCCCAGCACTTGCTTCTCTTTGGCTCAAAAGAAAACCACAAAATGGAACACGGGCTGTCACAACAAAAGGTGAAAGGTCATGGTGATTGCTACATGCCCAATTGTCACTCTGCTAACCTTTGACCTTTCTTCATGGCTGAGTTGGAATTGCCAACACATCTCCATTGTCATCCACAGCAGGGCCACAGAACATACATGTAATGGGTATTCATTGTCCCATTCTCAGGAAGCTATAAGGTAAACTCTTGCAATCATAGGATTGTTTCTCTGCCATGTAACACTGACACTGGTGTGGACACAAACACACTCTAGAGCTTATTCTCAGCAGCTTCTCAGAGCATGGCAGGGGCATGAACAAGCTAAACCTCTCTTCCAGTAATCTTCCATCTCCCCTGGCATTGGCTCAGAAGGCAGCCGGCACACCCGCACCTGCACTGTAGCCCTTCCCAAACAGGCAGGCCATCTATTTCAAGTGGGCTAAAGGATCTGGTGTGGGCAGTGCACCAGTTCTCTCCCATTTAGGCATCAGAAAACCCACAAAGGTGCCCACAGATTGGCAGGTGGCTGAGTCACAGACTGCAGCGGGTCATTGAGACCATATGCTTGACTTCATGCAGCCTTGCAGACTCTGGTTTGGGCGCAACACATCTACCATCTGTTCTCAGAATGAGCACGGGGGAATTGACTTCATGCGCACTGAGATGGACCATACTATCCTTTCAGAAACCCTTCAAAGTTAGGAAACAACTGACACAAAACAGTATAAAAGCCACCTTTAACTGCACTGATAGGGTTGCAGGGCGGGCACCGTTTAAAGTGACAACATCAAATTTAGACACATAACATGTTTGGCTGTGCTGCAGCCAACACATATCCCCCTCCAACCATCAGAGATAATCATCCAATCCCACCTCTTAAAATCCTTGCACATGGGCAAGTGTCGGTGGGGCTGACTATTGTGTCCCCAAAAGAAAATGAGACGGTTGTCTGGGCAAAGAAATCCTCCTAAACTTTTCAAGACTGTAAAACTGCTCGGACTCAAGGCATAAACATTGATGGCGCAGAGAGGAAGTGAGATGAGCAAACACTGAGACCAGAATCACAAACCCAAAGGAACAAACAAAGAGAAAATAAAGTTTAAAAAGCAAGAAACTTAACAAGGACAACAGAAACAAAACGAAATAATAAAAAAGGCAGGAAAATGAACCAACAGGAACAAAACAGACGGGAACTAACTTTCCAAGCCAAACTCAGGGTCACTGAGGGGGCTGCTGAGACCAGAATCTGCAAAGAACAGTAAAAAAATAAAGAAATAAAAAATACAACAACGGCCATCACAACCGGAAAATAGTCATGAGACAGAAATTAAAATAACAGAAATTTGGGAGGAACAGAAATCTGTATTTCCCTTTTTGGGGGTATCAGTGGTGACTGGGTGTAGAGGTAGGGATAGGAGGGGAGAACTCAGGACAGCGGGGAGTAGAATCCAGGCCCACCAGGGATCTCATTCTGCGTACAGTCCCAGCATTCCCCTGCCACGGAGCATAATAAAAATGGGTGCGCTATTCTGCAGGCCCAGCACCTTCCCGCTCACTGGAGTCCAAATGTGCCACCCCTGCCTTCTCCGCAGAGTGCTAACATGAAGCTCGGGCTAACAGAGGAAGGCTAGACTTTCTGTAAAGGAAAATGAACAACATACCTATCCCTGCAACCCCAGGAGGCACCTTTATTGCATTTTATGCCCATGAGGTTTAAATAGTATTTTGCAATGCTTCGGTCTGGGCTCTGTACTTGTCAGGTTGCTTGCTGCAGCACCATGCCACAGCGGAAAGGAAGGTTTGAGGATACTGAAGCACTTGCAAGGAGCTTTCCAAACCTCATTCAACCAATCAACAGTCATCTATTCAGAAAATGGATTCAGGCTAGTCCTCCCATTTATCCTCATATTGTCCCAGACACTCACTGCTTCTTCATGTTCCCACCACCTTTGTGGCAATTCTCGAAACTCAAAAATGACCTTTTCACTGCCGCGACCCTCATGGTAACAGGTCACACACAGCCTTTCTTGCTTCCACTTTCCACGAAAGACCTGACCCCCCCCCCTCTTTATCTACTTAGTCACCATCTTTCTCTCTGTGGGCTCACTACCTTTGGCACAGACGGTCTCTTCTTGGCACTGCCAGAGCAGCCCTATAGATCATCTAGGAAGTTAATGGCATGTTCTCAATCACTGTGCCCTCGTCTCAGTGCTATCTTTGTACCATGTACCTTTTGGGAATGTGCTATTCTCCTTGCTGAGTTCTTGGCCTTCCCTCATGGACCTGGACAGCAGCTGAACAACAGTTATTCCCTGCCCAGGACCGTTCTAACATTGGTACTCGAGCAATCTGGCATGAAAAGTCTCACAAAATCCCTTTCCTGTCCTCAAAGCTTCACCCCAGAAAGCCTGGCTGGGCAGTTCTGTAATCCATTTCCTTGCTTATGCTACTGGGCGGGACAGAATGTGGGAAGGGACAGTAAGGGAGGCTGAGAGGCCCCATATATGGAATTAAGGAAGGAGGGTAGGCATCGAGGACTTGGGCAAGTGTCTGCCGAGATGTGCCAACCTTTTCCCAAGGTGGCCTATGCCAACAGTTACCTGGCGTCTGGAAGTTTATTCGTCTCATCTCCACGGGGTCCGTAGGGTGATGGGGCGTGACCTCAGCATTGTTCAGTAGGCACTTCGTCCTGGGTTCAGAGTTCTTTCTCTTGCTGTGAAAAGGATCAAAAAAAGGGAATAACCATTTAACCAAGGAAGCCTTGCCTGACCAAGACATTTGGTACACATGCACGCAGACCTAGGTTCTGAAATATTGATAACGGTTGCAAAGGGGTTCTCCTGGCCCTGCATATCCACCAAGGAACCAGCTGAACACTAAGACAAAATGTGCACCTGCTGCTGGGCTCATGAACTTAAGTCCAATAGCAACGGACAGCTATGTCATGACATACATATAACAAACCATGAAGAATCACATGAGTTGAGCGTGAAGTATTAGTATTAGTGTTAGGGTTTTTATTGAGCACAGACATAGCTTCCGAAAGCAAAGGAGCACTTTACAAGTCATAGGGGAAGTACACAGGGAAGGAAGCAGGGACTCAAGTGAGTAGATAAGCTAATGGGGCGGCGGGGTGCAATTAGGCAGCAAGGGATCAACATGCTACCAGGGGAGGAAACGCAGGGAGCAGAGGACCCTGTATAAGGTTAGGCGAAGAGTGGAGGGTGTTGGGGCCTAGGTGCTAGGAAGGAGCCATTCCTTGAGAAAGAGGACTATGTTCTGGGTTCTCCCTTCCTGCGCTTGTGTGCGTGAGTGGGCATATAAACATGGAAAATATAGTCATTCTTTAGATATTCACTTTGCAAAAGGTTAAAACAATGTATTGATCTCTCTCTCTCTCTCTCTCTACTCTGCAGTAGGGCTGGATGGACATGATCAGCAGCACAAGACACTCAGATATGTACGCACACGCATCTTTTTTCTCACACAAAATAGGGTCAGAGAGACAAATCTAAATGAAATAAACTACGAAATGAAAAACATTTAGTGCAACATACAAAATGATCAGCCACATCCAACATGGAGAAGGTCGGTAGGTGTGGTTGCACAACACGAAATCAAGAATAGGATGTGACACACACAACATCCACAGCCCCAGATATACAGCTGTTCAGTCCTGGGCAAACACTCCACAAAGCACACAAACATGTGCAGCCACAACCCCCACACACACACGGAACAAACACACATGATGATTTGCCACACCCAACAGCAGTAAGGCACACACAAATATGCAGTGGGGTTGGAGGGACAAAATACAAATAAAAAATCTTCCTCAAAACATACAACATGGTATGCTGCATCCAAAACGCAGCAGGGCCACAAAACATGCACAGTAGGCTGGGATGGACAAAACTAAATGAAAAACATACAGCAAAAATGACTCCTTAACATGCGCAGGAAGATCTGCTGCACCCATTGCAGGGCATGCACAGTAGGGATGGAGGGTCAAAGGCAAATGAAAAATATACAGCAAAAGGCACGAGATTATTCACAGCATCAAACGCAAATCTGCCAATATAACTCATAAGTAAATCATATAGTATTCACATAATACATAAAACGAAACAAAAGTTAATAAAACAACATTATTCTATTAATAGCACTTACATTAACATTAAATTCAATAACATAAACCCACACTTACACAAAGAACTATCTCACAAACACATACACTCTTACTAACATCTCACACCGAATGAGAACTAACGATGACATGTACAAAGAAGCACACACACAACAACAATACACAAGCAAAACACAAAATACTATTAACACCAATATCAACAATCCAAAAACAAAGGGTAATCAAACATTCCAACAATGTTTGGCATCCAATAATAGATTAAAAACAACGTTGGAAGTCCCAGGTTGACCAGCGTTTTATAGGAAGCAACCTCGACATTCTAAAGAACTGTTTTTTTCACAACTTATATTGTTGCTGTACTTGTTGGTGGCATGTCTGCCAGTACCTGTCATGGGGCCTTGCTTGTCAGTATCAGTTTTCTCTGCATTGTGTTTGCTGCTTGTATACTTGTGCCTGCCGTGTTCCTCGCTGCCATGTACGCCATCAGTCTTTCAAAATGAGGTACTGGCTCTAGCTTTCTCAAGGGTCTCCGTGTGGCCTCTAAACCCCCTTCAGGGTTGGCCGCATACTGACCCTTTTAGTAGTCTGTAGCAGCCATTCGGGTTAGGGTTTTTCTTGCTGCAGCCATGTGTGCACAATGTGTTGCCTCCCGGCCCGTCGATTCAGGGGTCTGTTTGGATATAGAGAGTGACTGGGCAGGAGCTTTGTGTGTCTTCTGTCATTCTACAGTCCTTTCTCACTGTGTCTCTCTGGGGGTCTGCTACCTCTCTCCCCTATAGACCCCCGTTACTCAACCTCTTTGACCACTGCCTCAACAGAAGCCCCTTCAGCTGCCTCCATTCTTCAAGTGGGCCAATGCAGTTGCTTTCTACTTTTTAGTGTCCAAGGCTTATACTTTTGGCAAGCTTTACATGCTTCTTTAATGTGGTTCCTGAAAAAACAATGGTTGAACAGCATGTGGGAGTCTAGCCCACAGAAATCTGTGTGGCAGGGTGGGCAGAATTTATAAGGACTTTTTCTCCACGTAAACACCAGGAACTTGAGACCATAAATTGAAATAGCTCACATATGTTTTACCTTATAAGGTCATGCACATGTTGCGGCTTTCGTGGTCTACTGAGCTTTTGTGTGTCCGCGGCGATGAAGTTGGCTGGAACTGTCTAGTACCAGTCCACATCATTGGTGCCAGAAAGTCTGCTTCTGAGGTGGATGTGAAACCAGTAGTTGTCCCTGATTGGACAACTACTGGCTTTTTGAATGGTGCAGCTCCTTATCATTGGTGAGCTTGGCATTGCTTCCAACTTGAATATTTGATAAAAAGAGGACCTCTACAGCTATTCTTCAGATCTACGTTGGAGCCAAGAATTCCTCAAAGAAGAGCAGTCCGCTAAAGATCCGAAGAAGACTCCAGAAGTGTCCGAGCATCCCTTCCTGTGTCCAGCCTGATCCAGTCCTGCTCGTCCGAATGATATCTGATGACTCTGAGTGTGCTTGAGCCCTTGGACTAGTGGGACCAAATACTCTTGATGCCTTTGAGGACCCAGCCCTTCAGAGCCTTCAGACTTATCCCTGGAATGCCTAGTGGATTGACCAGCTTGCTCTCATGGGCTACCTTGCCAGAACCATCACCGTTCAACATTAAGTCTGGAAATTTGGCGTTTGCCAGCTTGTGCCACAAGTAGCCTTTTGCCCGAATTTCACCTTCCCAACCTCAAGGGAACCTGTCCCGGAACAGCTACTGTGACTGTGACTGGAAGGACACCTGCCATCGCCTGTGTACGGCGATCATTGCTGGAACTCGCCTTCCTCCATCCCATGAAGTGTCTTAAGGAGTCCTGCATCATTGGATTCTGCATTCCTTCACCGACTGGGATTACATCTTGCATTAATGGCCGACCTGAAGAATCCTCAAACCTGAAACTCTTGGGCACCTCTCACTGGAACCAATAAAAGATAGAGCCCCCAGCGACCCCTAGATAACCCACAAAGACATCTGGGAAAATCGGAGTCAGGGGGTAAGTAAGCATAAGTGTGTCTGTCCCCCTCCAACTCCATCCTCCACAGGATAAGATTAGGATGAAGCCCCTTTGTCTCTGGTCTCAATTCCACTCACCTTTGGTCATCGAACCGGGGTCGGATATGCTGCCCCTGGGTTAGCCTTGGGTCTGGAAGAGAGGAGAACACCTACCTTTCCTTTGGTAAATTGTTGAATAACTTTGAAATAGTTTGAAACCATCACCAAGCCAAGCTCATTGCATCCTTTCTGAAGAGAACTCATAACAGTGAGAAACACTGGATTGAGCCTTGTGACTTTTGGGCACAAGGCCCCATCCATATTAGATTTGAACTTCTCAAGCTAGGGTACTGCTCTTGTGATTTGGATCCCATCATGTACTGCATCTAATGTACTTACCTGCTTTGCTTGATCAAGTTAACTAATGTTTATTAAGTGAACCTACTGGTGATTGCATATATTTGTATAATAAGAGTGTTGTGTGATAATACTACATGTTAGATAAATTTTTCAGTGTGCTAATAAGGCTTAAAATAAATAACACTTCATTTGTAATTGACTGTCTAAATTGAATGATTGTGCACCATACTGTGTGGATTTATTGAGGGCCCCTGATCCCAGTCCTTAATTGGGTTTTGGCTAATCCGTTCAGCATAACTAGGGGTGCTCTCCTAAAATCTGTTCATCGGGCCAGATTCTAGAAATCCATCTAAACACTATGCTGACCTAACTGTTGACACCTAAACTCACCATTCTCCTGCCAATCCTGGGCCCAATGTTCCTCATCCACTGATGTGAATTCTTGTACTCGGGTCCTGGGGTCTGTGTATATTCTTCATCAGGGGTCCCCGATGTTCAGGAGTAGTGGTTTTCGAGGTACCACCCTTACTGCATTTTCCATTGTCTGGAGTGCTTCTCATCCCTCTGCAACTAGTCCTTCCTGGCATGCTGGTTCTCGAATCTTGGACCCAAACTCTTCTTGATTATCTCCTCTGGTGTCCCCTTTGGCTGGTTGCCACTTCTGCGGCACCTTTGGTGTAAAGGAAGAACTTACGTAGCTTTTCCCCAAAACCATGATTTGTCCCAGTCCCCGCAGGAAAACGTTTGGGAACTTCTAAAACTCTACTAAAAGGGACCCTAACAGACGCATCGAAATTGGGATTTAATTACCAGGAGTAAAAAACAGCTCCTTGGTATCATACATCACCCGTTAGGCAGGAGCTACTTTCTTGGGAACCAGGAGTCAGCCCATCGCGTGCACCAAATGTAACATGAGCGCAAGATGCAAACTTTAACTTGTACATTTGCATATAGAAAATGGTTTTAAATGTCCCTTAGACTGTCCTTTATTCTCCTGTAAACACATTCCCAAAACTACATAGTTGATATCACATAGCTGTGTGTGCTTGGCACCACTTGCCCGAGGAGTCCAGTGTAGCTCCTGGTAGCTGATGGTGTCAAGGTAAACAGGCTCCCCTTAGCTCCTGGCAAATGCGAACCTCTGTCATTTGTGAACTGAAACATTTTGTGAAACTCCTCTGAGGTCTTTAACCTTTTTAAATCAATTTGTCAATATTTGGAGCTTCCACGGATACATTAAGTATGTTAGGATAAATTACTGCGACTCCTTTGCCATACGCCAACATTGGATAGTGTTCATCTATTTTTGAAACAGTGTACAATTCTTTCCTTTGTGCATTTGTGAGTGTCCTGGGATCTGTATCAGCCCAGTATTGTGCTGCCTAATGTTACTGAACATTTTGAAACAACTATTATGGTCTACCCATATGCTTAACCCTTTCCTCTCTTTAGGCATTACTATATGCTCAGTATTCATATGCGAGGACTATCTGTGCTATGGCGTATTGGAGGTGGGAGGGAACACTGTTCAACTCATGTTTGGCATTTTTGATTCCGTGACTAAATGTATGTGTACTAGAAATCACTTTTCTCCCCCTACTGTAGAATTAAAAAGATATATGGTATTCTGGCAGCAGGTAGTTACAGTGATAATGGCTCTATGGGTAGGAAGGGTATTGCCTATGAGTTTGTAACGTTTGCGCAAAATACTGCAGCATGTCATGTGGTCGTTCAACTGCAATCACCACGCCAGACTCCAGTTGTAGTTAAGTACTTTATATCAGGTCTCAGCTAAATACCTCAGGCACAGTACTCAGGCGGCTTCCTATCAGACACAACAACTAAACATCGACACCTCTGCCAGCTCATTCTCCACGTCATTCCCCAGAAGACTCCACCAGGGCTCCCCAAACATTCTACACCACCATTCCATCCATGCATTCATTCCACCCATGCACCCAAACATTCTGATGGGCAGAAGACAGCACATACCTCTTGTAGATTGCCAATACGTATTTGAACTATTTATCTTGTGTGTAATACTATAACCAAGAGTGTATGTATTTTTCAGCATGCTGCATTGTGTCTTCTCTTGTGTACTCGTTTGGGCCCAATGCATCTAGGTTTAAGCTAGGGATGCATTTTGGTTCCCTGCCTTTTTAACTTGTATGTATCGGACATCGGCAAGTATCTTGACCCGGTATGTTTTGTGCCTCCACAATTGGGCACTGGAGGCCGATATGTTTAGCTTATGCAGACGATTGTGTTTTATAGTTAACTGCACTCCAGCCGCCTCCAACAGCTCAGTAGCTCCTTTGTAGTATTTGCAGGGATGAATTTCTTGAAAATGTATGTTACTAAGTCAAAGGTCTTGCACTTAACCCCTAAGAAAATAAATGTTTAATTCAGCTGGAAATTAAACCAGAACGTTTTGGGGGAGGTACATAATAGTGTCTATGGCTTCCCTATAGTTGGCAAACCAGGAAAGTCTCACATAATTTCATACCTACGACACAAAACACATGTATTAATTGCCCAGATCAACTGAATTAGAAGTAAATATTGCAAATATTGACGCATACCTTTAGTTACATTTTTATGAAGAGCAAGTAATCCCGAGATTACTTTGTGGCATGGAGTTACTCCAATCATGGGTATTGAAATGTTTGCATGAACTGGAAGGTATAATACGGCGCAGGATTTTAGCACCCCAAGCGCAGTTCCCTCAATGGCAGTACGTTTTGGATTGGGCTTGAGCTCAATGAGCATTAGTGCTATATGGAAAATATTAGAACGGTACGCCAAGTGCATTACCCCACTTCCGAACCCCTTGTATGAAGATTTAGGAGTGTTGGTACGAGCGAGAGTTGAGGAGGGGATGGGGGGGGGGATCAGTTCCTTTCGGGAAACCTGTGATAATAATTTACTGAAGCATGGTATGACTTGAGACATTGTTCCAGGAAGGTCCAAAGGGTCTTGTATTTGCAGGATCGGGCAGAAACGGTTGACTCTTATCATGGGTATATATCTTTAAATCACTTAAGACATGAACACAATTGTTTGGGAAATATGGCCCTGTACTTAGAGGGTTCCTTGTAGCCGAGGCTCAGATGGAGCATTTTCTTTTCGAGGCAAAATCAAAGTCACCTCCCCTCCCCACTAAAAAACTCAAGCTTGCGGGTTGTCTGTAAATATTGCGTTGCTTAACGTCCGGCAAAAGCTCACAATTACGCGGTCTCTACCAGTTCACATCATTGTTATGTCAAAAAGTGTTTTCGTGCCACCTTATTTATGCGAGTTTCCTGAAGTTGTTGCTTGCCCTCATGGTTCCCCTGCCTTAATATTTCCCCTCCAAAGAGGCCACATCCAGAGCCTCACTGGTAATGTAACTCTGCTATTTACCCCCCCCCCAGGGCTCCCCATAATCGCAGGGCAGTGTGCCCATGCATACCCACATTTCTATTTCAATGAACAGGACACCGAAGAGAAATCCTGCTGGGCTCTGCACAATCAAAACATATTTCCATATGATCGGAGGGAGCTAGACCGGCACTCCTTGCCAGTGACCCCACCGGAAGAGATGGGCTACTGACCTTACCGGATTCCTGGCTCTTGGAGAACGCACCGGCAGAGCTCACTGCGTGTCTGGAAGCACAGAATCACTTGCAAGTACTGATGGTAGGCAGGGCCTGTAACCTACTGCTGGTCAAAACTAGAACGTACCTTATTTAGACTGCTTGGCCACTGCTTTGGTTGCAGAGACTACAATCCCTGCTATTGAAGTGTAGGTGCCGCTCTTAGCACTCAAGTAGTCCTTGAGTCTTCCTCTTTGGCCAAGGGTCGCCGTCTGCATCCTCTGCACCCTTCTGATTGACCTTGACAGTTCCCTTCCCTTATAACAATACATGTTTTGTGCAGTTGGCCAATGGAAATGCACCGAGCGCTAGCTGCATTAAACCGTGACTTGTGCAGTATGTGAAAAATGTCACGGCTCCTTGTGCCTATAACCGCATAGGCATATTTACGTTTGGATAACATTAGGCGTGTACCACGTTCTAGAAACACTACCCATTCATTTGCATTTGTGCACACAAACCAAACCGGTTTCTGGACATTTGGTGACTTCGGCAGAAGCCACTGCCCTAAAACTACAATCCTAAAGTTGTACCTACCTGTGAAACACAGCGTTTCCTCTTCTACAAACATTTCTGGAGGACATACTGTAGGTTTGTTTGTTTTATTCATTTGTAGTGCGCTCCAGACCCAAGGGTATCAGGGCGCAGGTGCAACAAGATTATTCTCAGCTTGGTTACAGTGCTGTACAGTAAGTGCATAGGTACTTCACAGGTGTGTACATTGGTAGGTACAGTTACAGGTTGTTGTGTTACCATGTACCCTTTTACCATAATGCTCGCTCCTAATGATATAAACTCACACTGTGCTTCCAATTGCATCCCCGAGTGCCACCTGTGACGGCACTCCATTATCTCACACTCAAATAAGCACAGCTCAAAGATTCAGGGTCTTTGTTGAGAAGAGAGTCCGCCCCACCGAATCCCTTGGTGACATCAAATCTTGCACTACCAAATTCTATTGGTCACCATCAGTGCCACACCCATTGCTCTACACCCTATTTTCATCATTTGTGCAGCCTGACAGGAATTTCCCACCAGACCCGCCAGAGCGAGTGAGCCAGGAAGGTGTTGCATGCGCTTACCTGTCCGGTTTGCTGTCCATTCGAAGCAGAGGAAGGAAGAACAGGTCACAATTAAATAGGTGGGGAACAAGGGACTATCGCAAAGATACCCAAGCATAGAAGGGAAATGGCTACTAAAGATTAACAAAAGTCGCTACCAGACTTCATGAATGTACAGGCTACTGAGTGACTGTGGCTCTTACTAGGGATTGTATAATACATTGATCTCAGAACTTTGCTTTTTCTTAAACCATTCACATTGTTAATCCTGTAATTAAACATCAGATTAGATTCAGGATAGACACAAGGGCACACATACCTTAGGCCCATCATGGATTGAGCCAACATCCCATTTTAACCATGTCAGCCTACTGGGTACGGGGAGGCTTAATTGAACTCCGGCCCCTCCAGCACTTGAACCGAAGGATAGAGGGACTGTGCTACCAGGTCCTAGTCAAGAGTGTTCTGAGCGAACACTTTAGTATTAACTGCTCGACATGTGCCTAATAGAAACAGGCTGCCATACTTGTGTAGCCATCACCTGCCAGTAAGGAAGCTGGACAACTATGCCACCCTGATCCCATTTCCTCTTGCTCTCTCATCCATCATAGGCCAATTGCCAATATGCACACAAACCACGGCGGGAAGACCCGGGCATCGGCTAGGACATATAAGCAACCTCAGTTTCATAGTCATGTGGGTTGTCGTTGGTACATACATTTGCCAGGTAGCCTGGCAAATGGGTAGTCCTACCCATTCCAAATACGGAGAGATTGTAGAATAGCCAATTCACACAAACCTCTCTCTCTCTCTGCCTTATTGTCACATACAAATATTTCTGCTGTGCAGTCACGTTTGGTCTTTCTTGCTCCTCTCCTTTTTCTATCTCACATGACTGTCACACATGAACACATATCCCTGCTGTAAGGTCCCCAAACTGTTCTTCACACGCGCATGCAGATCTTTGCTGCGAGGCCCATCGTCCATCCTTCACAGACACCGAGACAACCCACTGCGCTGTGGGTGCGCCGCCATGGCATGACTCTTACTTTTTATAGAGAAGGATGGCGATGACGATGCAGATGATGAAGACCACTGCCAACACTGGCCCGATGACCCAGATCAGTCCTTCTTCCCCGTCGATGATTGGCTGAGGGTCTGGGTCATCCAGCTGGATTGGGTCGGAGTATGGACTTGCTGCATACATCTTCTGGACAGAAGAGAGATTAGAAAAAAGCAGATTAGATGCCCTCACCTTCAGTGTACCACTCATCCTTGGTTCTGCCTTCTTTCAACCTGCGCCCCACAATGCTGCATTGGATCAATTCCTGGGTTTCCATTAAAAAAGGAACGATTTCCCACGAAATACAAGAGTCTTGCCACCACTTCTGGAGCAAAGTTTTTGAAAAGCAAGAAGTAGCCAAATAGGATAACACAGTCATAAAGAGGAGAAAGTGAGAAAAAAGAAAGGGAACAAGGGAGGTGGATAGGAAATTAAGCTGTGAGAGGGAGGAATCAAAAAAGGAAGAGGAGATGAGGAAGAAAGAAAGCAGAGGAAAGGAAGAAAGGGGAATACATTGAGAACAGAGAATACAGGAGCAAGTGAAAGAAGAAAAGTGAGTGAAGGATTAAAGGACAGGTATGGAAGAAAGCAGAGGAAACGAAGAAAACAAAGGGAAATGAGCACAGGAAAGCAATGAGTGAAACAGGAAGGGGGGCTGGAGGAGAATAATGATGTGGAGTGGGGTAGAATGGAAAGGGGGGGAGGGCGGGAGGCAAGAATGAGAAAAGTAAGAGCTGAGTGTTGAAAGTAGGTGGCATGAAAGGCGGGAGAACATTGGAATCATAGAAAAACATGAGAGTGTAATAAAGACAATACAGAATGTGAGAACAGGATAAAGTGGAGCGGATGACAAATTCATATAAACTCACAGCCTCAGCGGTGTCCAGGACCGCCAGGATGAAGAAGACATAGCGCTGTCCTATCTCCAGAGCTTTGTTGAGGTACCCGTCATGCTGCTTCATGTCCCCCAATGTAAAGTGTGTCGGTAGCTTCCAGAAGCGGGCAGCAATGTAGGGTTTGGGGAAATCTAGGTGCCTTGAGTGTCGAAGACTACGGCGTTGGACCTTTCCAATGTCATGGATCAGCTGGAATAGGGAAGAAAGTAGTAGGCTTAATACTCAGTAGCTGGAGCACTAGGACATGCTGCTAAAGTTAAGTCACGACACGCCTTGTATTCATTGGTAACACTGTGCCGAATCCAGCAATGCTACAGAGAAACTGGAAATGCCACAGAGCAACCAGGTCCACCATGGTGATAATAGTAATGGAAAATAAATAAACACCACTGTGGAGAATGTGGTACCACCAGAGAATGACCATCACGGAGAAGCCAGAAAAACCACAGAAAGACCAAAATAGAGAAATATACATGTCATAGAAAAATAGTACAACCGTGGGCAACCTAGAATGGCATTCAGAAATCTTAGTCAACAAAGAGCAACAGAGAAAGCATAATCACCCCCTAGAAACCAGGAACAACAGGTAATTGAAAGATAGAAACCTAGAATCGCACCACAGAATGAGCAGGGAGAGATCAGGATGGAAGCGGGAGGGAGGATGTGCCAATAATATCTTGGCCTGCAGGGTAAACACAGGCGGTAATGGATCACCGGCAGGGAATAGACAGGAACGGAACCGGAGATTGTAAATAACCCACTAACCCAATAGCTCAAACTTCTACATACTTAGCTCACCCAAAAACCCACACAACGCACTTCACCACATCGCAACAACAATCAACACACAAGTCACACCAACGGCACACAAGGTCTGACATCGATCAGGTATTCGCACTCAAGCGCGACGAACAGTGAAAACCGAACTGAAGCTGCCAACAGGACACCACTCTCTCACTTTCCTACGCCCTCTCCACCCGACAATCCACCCCTAACCCCACCTTCCTGTTTGCAGATCCGCCTGAGCACCTGGAAACCAGTTCCGTTGGTGACGGTGCGTGGTACAAATACCTTTAACATTCACATTTACACCATAACCAAACAACACTGACAAAAACTCAGCACCACCATGGAGAACACATGAATGGCATAGAAAATCAAGAACTGCACAATTCTGAAATGGGAACACTGTAGAGAAACCATTTCAACCATGAAATAACCGAGGATGGTATACAACACAGCCACCAATTAAGTACTTAACTTTTCGTATAATTATACCGCCTCCATAACCAATGTGATTACAAATGTGTCCACCACCGCTGTAAATGTGACCCCCAATGTAAAATCTGTGATTTGCAATTCTTCTACCACCATTTTGAATGCTAGTGTGCCAAATGCTATACCACATGTGTCCACCACCTCTGAAAATCTGACCCCCAATGTAAAATCTGTGATTTGCAATTCTTCTACCACCATTTTGAATGCTAGTGTGCCAAATGCTATACCACGTGTCCACCACCTCTGAAAATGTGACCCCCAATGTAAAATCTGTGATTTGCAATTCTTCTACCACCATTTTGAATGCTAGTGTGCCAAATGCTATACCACATGTGTCCATCCACCAAATATAAAAAGGCAATCACCCAAGCAAAGGCCAAATCCTTTGAATCCAGAATCTCGGAAGCCCAATCTAGCACAAAAGAAATCTTCGCCATTTTCAGAGAGCTCGAGACACCCACTCCCGTCCCCCAGAATTTCACCAAAGACAAAGACTGGTGTGACAAAATACAAACGGCCATGCAAACCAAATTAAGCCTCCTCAAAAGCAAAATACTAGCCACTAAACAAGCCCTACCCAGTAGGCATATCCCTATCCCATCACCCGCCCCGAATCCCCCCCTACCCTTCTCCTTGAAACCCATCCAAGAAAAAGACATCATCAACATTATGAGGAACATCAAGCCCTCTAACTGCAAAGGTGATGCATGCCCAGCCTCCATTATCAAAGACTGCACGGAAGCTCTAGCGCCCTTCCTAACAGCCTTTGTTAATGCCTCCTTTTCCACAGGGAAAGTCCCCGCCTCCCTCAAGGAAGCTTGGGTCCGCCCTCTCTTGAAAAAACCAACTCTCGATCCCACCTCCCCCAACAACTACAGACCTATCACCACTGTCCCATTCCTCCTCAAAATATTGGACAAAGCAGCCTACTTGCAGGTCCAGCACTTCATTGAAGAGAACAAACTCCTTGGACTCCGCTAATCTGGCTTCCGCCCTAGACACGGGACCGAAACCACCCTACTTGAAAAACCAAATGGAAGATGCTAGAGACATGGGTAAACCAGCACTTCTCCTTCTCCTTGACCTATCCGCGGCATTCAACCTCGTGGATCATGGCGTCCTATGCCACCACCTTTCCTCCACCGCCAAATTCTCCCCAGAGGCCACAGCTTGGATCACCTCCTTCTTACAAGACAGAACCATGCAAGTATTCTCTGACCTAGCCGCCGCATCACCAACTACTATACTTTGTGGTGTACCCCAAGGCTCCTGTCTGTCCCCCACCCTGTACAACATCTTCACACGACCCCTTTTCCTCATCCTCGACGCTATGGGCATCTCATACACCAACTACGCCGACGACACCCAGATCCTCCTCACTCTCACAGGTAACTATGACACCGACTCCCTGACCCTCAACAACCTCCACAACACCATCCAAGCCTGGATGGCTGACAACGGAATATGCCTCAACTCTGACAAGACAGAACACCTCCTGGTAGGTTCCCCTGACACGCTAAAAAACCTAGATGTCCAATTCAGCCACTTCACCATTGACTCCATTAAAATCCCGGTCTCCGATTCTGTCAAAACTCTGGGAGTCTACCTGGACTCCAGCCTATCCATGGATAGACAAGTCATTGCAATAGCATCCGCAGCTGCATATCATGCTAAACTTATCAACGCAATCAGGCCCTTTCTATCCAAAGAGAACTGAACCAACATAGCCAGAGCCATCACCGGCTCCAGGCTAGACTACTGCAATGTACTCTTTCTAGGAACCTCCAACAAAAACTTAGAGAGACTACAAGTAATACAGAACAATGCTCTCCGGGCAGCCCAAGGCATTGCTAAAAGAGAACACATCTCTGAAGCCAGAAAACTAGCCCACTGGCTCCCAATAAAGGAAAGGATCATATTCAAAGCCCTGACACTGACCCACAAGTGCATTCACTTCACTGCTCCTGCTTACCTTTCTCAAAGGATCCACCCTGTCTCCACCACCAGGCCAACCAGATCCCCGTACACCAACATGCTCTCTGTGCCACTAGTAAAAAGAGTAAAAGCGGGTGGATCCAGCTTCCCCTACCTCGCGCCCACCCACTGGAATGCCCTACCTCCCACCATCCGTGGCGAGGACTCCCTCACCACCTTCCGCAAAACACTGAAAACTACCCTCTTCACATAAGGACCGACACATCAGCACGAATACCTATCATTTATGTTTGCAATATACGACCAAATGCAATATTTGTAACAATAGCATGGTTTCTTGTACTATTCATAATGTGTCAACAATCGCTATCATATGTACCATGTAACTAAGTTATTGCAAGTAACAGCGCCTCAATGCCCCTGGGCTGCTTGCGCGCTATATATATTTAAATAAATAAAATAAATAAATAAACACAATCACCACTGGCTGATGAGGGATTTTCAGAACCTGCCCTGGTGAGGGGGTTCTGAGAAGCCAACCTAAAGATGTAAAACCAGTTTCACACTAGATTCTTTGACCAAATTCTCAATGGAACAGTGACTGAGCAGTTGAGCGTAGACTGTTTGGCAGAATTCTCGTTTCTGTGCTAATTCCCTTCAACCTTAGAGACCCCCAGCTCTTTTGCTTGAATTTAGGACTTTTAATTTTGTATCCCGTAGTGAGTGAGACCTTTTTTCTCACTCTCTTATGTATTTTGAACTGATTGGGACTCTGCATTTCTTTGCTTTTGGAGTCTGACAAACTCCATAGGCATCTGCGTTTTGTATTGCGACACACAGCACCCTCATGCAGTGTCACAGAGAAGTTCTTTGGTTTTCTCATAAGGTTTAAAACCTTCTCTTGGTTGAAATACTGTTTCCAAGAGTAGTAAAGTGAAATTGACTTTACTTACCTTTTTCCTATGTAGGTCCAGCACAGACCATCTTATGTGGAGTGCTGGGGGGTTACCAAGTATCCCCTTTTCCTACTTACTCATGTAACATTTTCTTGTTACCCTCACGACTTTAAATGGCTGGTGGCAGCGGTTTAATTTTCCTACCATTGTGCGTTTCAACTGCAGGCTGAACCCACAGCTGCAGTACAGCACCCATGGGCAACCATTGTGTCAAAATGGCCCCAGTCTTTTTTCTGCATTTTCTTTCAGTACTGAAACCCGCCTCTGGCTCCAGTGTGTCTGCAGGGCAGGAAGCGAGGGAGGTGCCCAAAACTCCCCGTCCTTAGTCTCCTTGGTTACCTGAATGCCCCCAGTGCTGATTGGCTGGCTGGCTGTCCTTGTAGGACAGACACCCTGCTGTGTGAGTGACAGCTAGGCTGTGCATGAATGGGAGAAACCTGCAGAAAAGGCAAGGTTTCTTGGACTGAAGGCAGAGTCGACGACTGGACAAAACATCCGACAAAGGAATTGCGAAGAGAATCTTGCTGCATCATCCTGGACCGTTCAACTGCCCGGGGAAGCCCTGCTGCTGTGGTGAAACTACTTTTCTGAAACGACTAGAGAAGCTCCGGAGAGGAAGACTTCTTCCCTTGGGTTAGTGGGACCTAATAATCCCAAGATAAACTTTGCTGGAAGACCTTCCCCAACTGGCTCTACTTCTTTGCTGCTGCTGGAACCGAGTGTCAGGGGTCGAGAAATCCATAGTCTAGTGCATCGTCTTTATGCCATACCAGAGCTCCAGGAAGATCCTGAGGAACCTCCCGAAGCAGGACGACCTAAGCCTGAGTCACCTCTGCAGAGTGCTGGAGTCCAGAACCAAGGGGAGCCTATAAACTGTCCCTAACCGCGGTGGTGCTATTTTCCAGTAGCTGAAACCGCTAAGTGCCGCTGAACTGAAAAGAGCCCATAGCCACCGCCGACCTTCGAACTGCAGTGCTGGAGTCCTCCAGACGTCCTCCCTCTTGTCCCCACGACTGAGGCACAGGAACCCAGGATCTGCAAGACTGCAAGCAGGACAGAATGGATCCTCTTCAAACCTAAGGTACTGTGCTGACTAAGGGGTACTTACCTCTTTTTTCTGTAACTTGCATTATTTCACTGGAGACTTGCTGGAGCAGCTTTTTGCAGATTTGATCTCAGCTCTGACCTTCACAAGCCTAATGGCTTGTGGCCCAACAGTGATTCCTTGCACACACTCTAACATTGTTCAAGACTTTTGTGCTATCAAAAGAATGCCTCAGCTCTATAGACTTTGGCCATCCTGGCTCCCTGCAGACTCTGCTAACCCATTGACTTTGATTCCAACTGTCCCTCATAGGTGGTGCATAGGTTTACCTTGTATTGTTGGGAAAGATCTTATCTAGACTTCATTGGGAGATTGAAAAGTGCTCACATGCTCTGAGAATCTGTTAACCTTTTTCCTTCCCTAACCTTTTTCCTTTTCCACAACCTCAGAATGTATCAAGTATAAAAATAAAGTGATATATAAATGCCAATACTGTCCTAGCAATTGAAGTCACCCCAGGGTGTAGGAAGTGTATTGACAGTGCCCCTGACGAGAATCTACTTGCTTATTCTAAATTTGAGAAGGTGTTATGTAGTGAATTAATTTTTATTGTTGCATATTGCCCTGTTTAAAGAAGGCTTTTTTTAAACTGACCGTTAAATAAATAATTATTTTACTAGAACACCTTGAGTGTAAGTGTTGTTTGGATACTTGTCTATGTGGATTTTGGTGCTAGAGCTCTACAGCTCACATTTACCCCTCTTGAGATAAGTCTGGCTGATCAGTCACTCCACCAACTTGTGTAGTAAAGACCTATACCAATAGGTGGGTTACCCAATACTAAGAGGACAAGACTGGTGTAGTCTCCCACAGGGTTACTGCAAACAATCTTTCCTAACATAGAGCCTTGGTGTGTACTACTGTTAATAAGTTCCCCGTGGAGGTGTGGCTTTGTCCTCCCAGCCAATGGGGAGGCTCGGAACCTGGGCATTACTATGCAGTAATCCCACTGATCTGAGCCTCCTCTTGGTTGGGGGCCACAATCTCCCCTCCCTACCTCTCCTGCCCCACTTTCCTTCTTCTTACTGGTCCTGATCGGGAGCGGACACGCCAGGAATACTTCTGTCCACAGCGCGTCTGCTCCCGATCTGCGACACGTCGCCATGGTGAGGGAGAAGGGACTATGTGTAATCCCTTCCCCCTGTTCAATGGCGGGCATTTTCTTAAAAAAAAATTTTTGTAGTTTTTAATGGCTGCTATGAAAAGGGAGAACGGGCTTAGATTCCTGAACTGTCGTGCCAATTTTTTTTGTTTTTGTTTGAGAAACGCTGTAGCGTCTCACATCTGAAAAAACACACCATTAGTACCCCAGTCTAACAGCCCGGGGTACTATTAGCAATAAGCCCCTTGAAGGGAGGGCATTAGTGCATCTGGTAATGCCCCAAGGCATTCGTTAAGGCCTGAGCAAACCGGTCGAGGAACTTACTGCTTAATAAGAGCAAGGTATGCTAAGAAACAGGGGGCCACCCAGATAGGTGCAAATATATTCTGTTTATATTTTTTGTACCTACCTGTGTGTATAGATGTATTTAGATTGTTGTATTGTGTGATGATTTATGTTCAAATCGTGTAAGGTTTTATAAAATAATTCACAATAATAATAAACGAGTACTGCTTATTAGACAAAGTCAGTCAGTAAAATGAACACACTGCTGGTAAGTAAAGTCAATATAAAACATATATACACCACAGTTTGGTAACACCAATATGGGCTTCCTACTACTTTATGTTAGAACACAGTTTAAAAAAATGTACATTGTAAATGGCTAAAGAGTAGTAGATAAAGAACAGTTTCACAAGCCTTAGGCAGGCTAGACAAACTTTAGTAACAAAAGCAACACTTCAGACCAACTCTAGCCTTGTTATAGATCTGTCTATCACAAGCAGGTGTTCTAATCAAGGAGGTTCTTGTACATAGTCGCTGTAGCAGAAAGTGCTCATCCAGCTATGGCGGGATTAGACTGCTGCTAGTCCCAGGACCCAGAAGACTGAAGAGAGGACTCTTGGCCCAGGCCTCACACCCTCTGGCCCAGTAAGGTAGCTGCTTTTAACTAAGAGGTTTTACACCCAAAGCAAGTGAATGGGGATAGAGGTGCATAAAGAGATATACGGTACCTTGGCTCCGGACTCAGACTTACAACAACAAGGGACACACAATTGGTGGGGATATCAAGGCTCACGTAGGCTTGTGTGTAGGAGTATCATAGGCTGCAGTGCTGAAGCTCCCAGTGACAGTTAGGTCAGGCTCAGACCGAATCCTCGGGACAGGGAGAAAACAGCTAAATTTCAGTCCCAACATCACAGGGGGAACCCTCAGGAGCAGGCACTGGTGTGACCCATGAATGGGTTAGCAGTCCCTCTGAAGTATAGTGGTCAGGCTTCAGCTTCCAGCAGGCCTTTGCTGGTGGCGAGAGGTGACAGTCACAGGTTGGTGATATCACAGCAGAGCTCTAAGGATGCCAACAGTTTCCAGTGATAGGTAGGAAGGGGACAGTGTAAAGCTGCAGTCCAGTTCCAGCCAAGCACAGGCCAAATGCAGGCCTGTAGATGATTCAGACCTTGAACCAGCAACGGATCAACCAGCCTGAAGCAGCGCAGGGCTTCAGAATGGTTTGTACCCGGCTCAGGTCTTCCCAATCAAGTTGACGGTATGGGCCCAAACCGCAGTGGTTGCCATGGACCAATGTTATAAGTAGTAGCAATCCTCTGGTGGGTCTCTGGTTGTCCTTTGTCTTCAGATGCTTCAATCTTGAGGTCGACTATCTGAAATAGCTCAATGCCCTCTTTTTTTTTTTAAATGCAGTTTTCGGGCAGGGGGCTGCCTAAGCCCTCCTGTGCAAGGGATCTGCAACATGTAAACAGGTGAAGACTGTCTAATCCGGGATAGACCGCTACCTTACAATCTACCCAGTAACAAGACATACCTTGGCTAAAATGTAGTTCGGGATCAGACAGTCACACGTAAGCAAAGCACTGACGGGCAGTCCAGAGCTGGATTGCTGCGAAGGTGCATGCCTTTATTTGGCACTTTGACTTAAAGAAGTAGAAAGAGGGCCAACAAAAAAGATAGCACAAAAACCAGGTCTTCTACTATTACTAATGATTAGTCAGTTTGATTCCATGTAATCGAGAATTTCTTTGTATACATATCTTCATATTATTTTAGCAGTGTAAGAAGGTAGGCTTGATATAGGCCTGTAGCTCACTCGGTCATCTGCTTTTCCCGCTTCGTTCTTGAAGAGTGATTTAATGTAGGCAGCTTTGCAAGCTTTTGGTTTTTTTAAATATTTTTTTACAAAAAGGCACTGCCTGGGACAGAACTTAGGAAAGCCCACCAAGGGTGAACAGGATTACACCTCTTAGGATCAGCCTGAACTACCCAAGAGTATGGTAGAGTGGTGAGCTGCAAGGCTTAATCTAAGGCAGGGAGGAGATCTGCAGTTAGGTACAAAGAGCGCAGATCATACATTTGTTCAAGAAAATACACACTGAGGAGTTATAAAAAAATAGACATTTATTTTATACTTTAAATCACAGTTTTGTTCTACTAAATTCAGGTAAGTACCATTAATCAAACATATTTACAGTATAGGATCACTTGCAATACTCTTACTGTAAAATAAATCACATATTAAACCAACCGTAAAAATATATGCAAACTTTTCAAACTCTTAACTTTTTATAACTTCAAACCAATCGTAGTCCAACCCCATCTAGTGTGAGTGTCTCAAAGTTCAGATGGACCACCAGTGGCTGAAGGTTGGCCAAGAAACTGTGAAGAAGCCAAACACAATGTTCAGAGACGTAGGGTCCAGGAGGGATCCCCTAGAGTTGCAGGAAAGTAAATCAGGATGACCACCTGAATGGATGGAAAAAGGACCAGTGTTCAAGGGCAGGTGGCTTTACCTCTAAGAGTACAAAAGGTTGCCCCCCCCCCCAATGCTACTCTATGGAGACCTGAGGGGTAGCAGGATACAAGCAGGCCCCATGTAGGTCGTAGCAGGGGTGAACAGTACCTTTGGACGAAGAAGCAGTTGCTGTAGGACGGTTCCAGCGGAGAGGCGACAGCAGAACCGGTCGCCTGTTCTTCGGCCCTGGTGACAGGGAGAGGGTGTCTTTGGTGGATCTTGTGACGGCACTCGTACAGAGGGATGCCCAGGAACAGATCTTCAAGGTGAAAGCTTTTTGGTGCTTTTTGCAAACTCAGTAGACAGGCTGTAGTTGCGGCTGTCAACTCTTCTCTGTTTCTCGGTCCTCACCTCTGGCGAGGGGTCTCTCTGGAGCCAATTCGAGTTGTTGCAGACTTGGAGGGATGTCCTCCAAGTTGAAGGCGCAACCGCGCTTCCAGAGATGTTGCACAGCGATGCAGCACAGGACCACAGGCATGGAGGATTGCAGGCCCGGGAAGTCAAAGCTCTTCTGGGGATGGTGCAAATTGTAGCTTATCTCAGGATTGATTAGGCCCACCAGTCTATGGGAGGAAGTCTTCTTCAGATCTTCCCTATTGCTTGAAGTGACGAGGTTCGGACACAGCTGCGACTCAACACACTCTGGCAGCCGTTGGAAGTGCTGACGACAGCCAACAAAACAATCTGAGGGACCTCAACACGTGAATGACCATGGGTACAGTACACGTCACACTAAGGATAGTATTACAAACACGCCAATGATTTCCCTTTTTAAACTTCCAAAACAAACTATGCAGTACTCTGCACCTACCCATTAGATGTCAGCCCATGCAAAACATGTCATTCTAAGCAGACGCTCAAGTATCAGAAATGTTTATTATCGAGTGTTGTGCGATATTATCACTGGCTTGTTTCTTTTTCTGGTGTGTGTTTTGAATTATTGTGTGCTTCACTGTTTGGACTCACTGTGGGCCCCTGGCCCCACTCACACACTCCTGAAAATAGCCTTGACTGCTCTCCATTGCTACCTTGATTGGGTTTTGGCTAACCGCTCAAGTTCCCATGTTAACCATAACTAGGGTGGCCCACTAAAGGTCTGATTCTAGAAATCCATCTTAACAGCAGGTCGTAGATTTCTGTGTTTTTCTTTGCCATTGAACATTGATCAGGCTGAAGTGTATGGTGTTCTTTCTGGCAAGTAATTTCTTCATTTGAAGGTCGTTAGGGGTGCTTCTGCAGTGTTGCAGGATTGAGAAGGAATTTGTTGTGGGTGAACAATTTCTTTTTGTGTTTCATTAACTTTTTTGTTCTGTTTTACCTGCTTGTCCATTGGTCGTTGTGTCAAGGCATTGCGCTTCAAGATGTTGGGGGTGGGGGGGTTACCTGTATTTCTGTTTTGTCACCTTGTTCATTAGTAAGAGGTGGTGTTGCTGAAGTTAAGAGACGGCTGTGTGCTCTGTTTGTAGGTTATTTTCTTGTTTTTGAGAAGATGGTATACTGGATGCCTTCCCTTGGTACTAGCAATATTGCTTGGTGGCAGTATTCGCTTGGAAACACTAGTTTTGTATCTGGGTGTAGTAGTAGGCAAGTTAATCTCAGGAGCCAAGAACCCCTCAAAGTAGTGCAGCCCGCTAACAACCAGAGGACGACTATTTCAGATGATGAGCATTGCCTCCAGCCAGGTCCCAGTGAAGCTCTGCTCTGATCTCAAGAAGACCCGTGTCGGCACTTCAACCCCATGACCAGTAGGAACAATCAGTTGTGGCTACCGATCAAGGATCTGTGCCTTCAGAGTCTTTGGAAGTGTCCCTGTTCCAACTGGTAGACTGTCAAGCATCCTTGGAGGATTTTCAGCTTTTACTACAAGACGTCTGCTTCTGAATTTTTTACCCTCCTAAATCCAGCGGAAGCTGTGCAGAGCCTGCTCCATTGTTTGCCCATAGACAATTGCCTGTCTCCGCCTGATCATGGTGACTCCAATCGCAATCCATTTTCTCCGCTTCCTGGAAGTGTCAGGAGGTCGCCTGCTACGCAGAAGTCTTCTTCATTTCATCCCAAGGGTGTTCAGCCGAAAGGTGCATGGAACCGAGATTCAAGCACCATGACTGATCGAAAGTAAATCCCTCCTCTGAAACTGAACTCATCACCAGTGATCCCTGGGCCTCCCTCGACCGGACCAAGCTCAAAACGTATCCCCAACGGAATCTGTGCTACGCACTCCTTGTAGCCATTTGCGGTAATTGCAAAAGAGCATTACATAAAAAGTTCAAAACATGATGGAAAAATATCTGCTGCCCCAGGCCATCCTGGACATTTTGCAATTGTAAAAAAAAAAAAAGACACAAAACAAAAAGCTACAGGGATACCAAATATCCTATTGGCACTGCACTCTAGGGTGGTGGGTGGTTTAAAAAAATACAAGAAACCCATGAAAAGAGACATAGGGCCTCATTATAAGTGTGCCGGTCCGGAAACAACGGTGCCGGTAAACCTACCGGCACCATTGGTTCCTGACGGGCACACTACGGGTTTGCCTGCCGGAGCCGCTGTGCCCGACAGGTCTGACCCTGCCGGGCACAGCGGTCATGGTAGGCAAGCCGTCACCGAAGCACCAGCACTGTTAACAATGGTGCCGGTGCATCTGTGGTGCCCATTCCCATAATGGTGACTTACAATTTGCTGGCGTCTGACTTCCTGGACCGCCAGGGTTGTATTCCCCTGGTGTTACCGGGAAGTCAGGCGCCGGTAAATCATTACTGGTCCACTGGCAACCTGCTGGTAGCACCAGCGCGGTTAACGCTGGACCCGTAATGAGGCCCATAGTCTCCAAGTACTGATAGTCTTATGGACTGAGGATTTTCCTCATACATATGAGCACAAATGCAAGTAAACCAAAATGCTTTACTTCCTTCCAAAATGTCAGGTCTACAGTCAAAACAAAGAAAAAAGAAAGCGTCTTCCATAGAGGGAATGCAGAAAAAAGAAAATCTTTACTAAAATGGACCAACTGACTGCCAAGGCCAATGAAAAAACTGACTGATTGCACTAATTAACATTTCTAAGGTGCAGCAACCCTGGGATTTGGTAAATAGAACAGCGTCTCTGGACTCTGGGCTGAGGACATTGGGTTCTGTTAACTTAGAGGCTTGCACTACATTTATTTGTAGGGTATTTATGAAGCGCGTATGCAGTAAACAGTGTTTCAAGGTACCACGTGAACTCCCCCCGCCCCACCCTGAAATATATTTTCCCACTTTAATGCTTGAGCTGGTGCACCACCATGTCATGTAGGAGGCTCTCACACCCGGCGCTGGGTTCTTCAGGGTATTCTGCGCTGTCGAATAGCCCACCCTTTTATTTATTGTGAACCCTTGCTCCCTTCCAAGTCGGCCATCACTTGCTTATTGTATACTTTGTCCTGATGGCAACCTGCAACCTTGGTTGAGGTATGAAAAAAAGCAATCATAACCCAAGTGTACTGTCGAGTGTTCTGTTCCGCTCTCCTGTCAGGATGACTACCTGAAATCAACGCCATCCTGGACAAGCTGGAAATACGGTACAAGCAAAGACGTGTGGTGCAACTGTTACCAAAGTTAGGGACGCTCACAGCTGTCAATAGGTTTGGCGGGCACGGGTGCCAGCTCTCGATTGACCTTTCTCTTGGGTGGGTCGTGTTATTTCTTAACCACAATGCACAAAGGAAAAAACTAATCTGAGGAATCTCCATCCAACCAGTGCCAAATCCGCCTGGCCACTGGATGAAGGGAGGCGACTGAGTATATCCCGGATTATCCAAGTACCATGATGGGACCGAGTGGTCCATGATTTGACGCGAGTTTCTGTGCAATGTAGTGATTGTGCGAAATATGAAGCATAATGGACTCACTTCCTCCAGGTCCATTTCCTCGGGACTCCCCCAGGGGTTCAGGAAATGCCCCTTGGACTTCTTCAAAGGCACCACTACGATGTAGTAGTTTCTGCAGGTGACAAAAGGAAAATACACAAAGTTTAGCATTAGGACAACACTTCTGAACACTCATACACTTCCACCAGTTTTCTTGATGGGCCCATTACCTAGCTGCCACCCAGAATACTACTACTACTACTACTACGACTACTACTACTAATAATGATAATAATAATAATTCCCTGCTTTCCCGAACATCATGGGTCACTGAGCGAAATGCCCACTTCTCTAAAGAGGTAAGACTAACAATATTATCAGATGCTGTGAATCCTACTAGTCCACCCCATGGGAAGCTTAGAACTTAGCAGTAGGAGTCTGTGACAAAATGACTTCGGCCCCAAACGAGTACAAGAACGAGTAGTGTCTAAAGGGCCTACACAGCCCTCACACTTCTACGAGACATATACCTCCTTCTCCTTTTTTTAATAATGTAGGCCGAGGGCCGGCTACTGTTTCACATTCACACCCTTAACAGCAAAGTGCAACAGTCCAAAATAAAGGAATGTTAATCAAGGCTCTATACAAATAATTAAAAAAAAAATATTAAACAGACCATATGCAAAAATAATTAAATAGAACAACACTATGCAAAACCCACCCCTGCAGAAAGAACACAGAATATGCAAGCGATAGAAGATGCACTCTGGGTAATGAAACAGGGGTTTCTAAGGCAACCAATAACCACAATGTTTGTAAAAGAATATGCCTTGTGTGAGAAAAAGAAAGGGATTAAGGGTGACCAAACCAGTCTCTATGGAACAAAGGTGGAGCAAGTGAGCAGTTAGCAGTCAATAATACCGTCTTGCTGCTCTTGGCTGTTTGACAGTGTCAACCAGGTTCATGGCAACGTGCAAGCGGTTTTTAATCGGGTTCGCATGCGGCGAGTTGCAGAAATCCAGATGAGGAGTAGGCATCCAGACGAGTTCAAAGTGAGGCACACAGTGGTTTGAATTCTTCCTCAGCAGTAAGCTTCTAGTTATAGCCAAGGCAACGACGCGCTCAGCTGGCATGATGCTGTTACAGGTCGCCACTGCGCTCAGCTAGCATGGTGCAGCGGCGACCTGATTTTAGGTTGCAGCAACCGTGGCCCAAAGAGTTTGAAGAAGTGCCAAAGACAGCACTACACGTTCTGTTGGTTCGAATGCGTTTGAACACTGTCAAAATGCAAGAGACCAGCTACTTGGCGTCTTCAGTTGTTGGGAGTCCCATTCCAGGGACTCAGTGACAAGATCAATCCTAGTTCTCATTCTCCCAAACAAGGGGGAGACTGGCAAACACCTGCAGGGTTCTTCACTTCCTGCGAGGTCCTGAGTACCGATGTCGGTGGCAGAGAGGGAGGTCTTGCTCCAGCAGCAGATCACCCCAATGTGCCATGGGGATGGTTTGGGATCAGAGCTGCCTCTGCCTTGGATGACATGTCTTTCAGCTCACAACTAGAGGACTTTTGACAAACTGCTCTCCCAATTGTTTCTTTGTCTCTCTTTCTCGCTATGTCAGTGGCTGGAATAATGGAATTTATTAATGGTTGATATGAATTTAACGATACATGTTCTGGAATGTATTACGATTTGATGGAACAATGTTTGGTTAACCGAAGGGAAGAATTTGTATGAAAGATCATACCTGCCATTGTAAAGCCTTCAAAAGGACAAAATGTGGTCGAAACATGTGTCGGACAGGGCACCAACTTTATTTATTTAATTATTTATTTATTTATATAGCGCTTTATACCAAGGCGCTGATATAAATAAATTTGGTTGGGGTCAAGACTTAATGTTTGTGAATATTATATTCTGTAACAATGACGGGACAGGCGGAGTCATGTTGGTGTATTATTTAAGATTGTTTTACTTAACATTAGGTTTGGTCTTATCCTACATACACCAAGGTACGCAGCAGCCCACAGTCATATCTAAAGGAATAGATTCTTTGATGTGTTTAAAGTAGGCGCACTATACTCAAGGCCTTCTTGGCTATTTTGTACATGGCTTCATCAATCCAAGACAGACAAGTCTGCAGGTAAGTAAGTGTATGCTGGCTTCACCCTTATTAGGGATCATCACTGCACCATTTTCTGAAAGCTTGGTGGTTGGAGCATTTGGCCATGTGTAGCAAACGCCATCAAAGTTATGGTGGGTTTAAAAAGGCTTGAAAAAAAAATTCCATCTGAAATGTGAAAGTAGAATGAGCCATTTTAGCAAAGTCACACAGTTTTTGTCAAACATCAAGCGGCAATTATTTGTGAATGTTTGACTTCAATTAACTAAAATAATACACTGTTTGATATGCCAGACTTGGAAAGTACACACATCACATGGTGGCACAGAAGGCCAACATTTAGAAAAACAAATCTTATAGAAACAGGTTATGCAAAATAAGGATTATTCTATTCTAGCTTTATTGTGTTGTTCATCAAGGGAAGTACCAGAACGCTAATTGATGTGAGCCTAAATAAACTGTGTGATAAAACCACCTGTATATTAGTCATTGTTTGACAGACTTGTCGATTGGTATTCATGATGTAAAGAACAACATTTGAAAAATGGTTTGTATCAAATAAGCAGACGTGAAAATAAGCTCTTCAGTGGCCTGTGACATTCGGTCAGCTCTCTTCTGTCTAGGACTGCTTCCACTCAAATGGACTACATTAAAAAGGAGCTGGAAATGGTCTAAGAAATGGCATGAGAATGTGAGAAGGGAAACCTTTTCACAGAAATCTGCACAGTACTATAAAGTGCGAGTCAACGATTTGTCACGGGTCACAGTATCGTTCGGTGGCAAAAGGCGCGGACCCTCAGCACTTGGCCCCCACAGTCCTGAATTCAGCTGCATAATCCTCTCTCCTTGCTAATGCTTCATGCCCTTCATTAGGGGGGCTTCCCAGTTTGCCCTTGTTTGGAAGAAACAAGCTGTGCCATACTAATGCTAGGCTCGCTTTTATAACTAGCTCTACATGGTGAAAGTACTTTGAGACTCATTTGGAGTTTGTTTGGACATGGATTGCTATGGTTATCACCTCACATCCCCACTGAAGAGTATATCCTGCCCTCGGCACCCGTTACCAATAGAGGTGAAGGGGGGGGTATACCCGTCTGGCTTTGTCCATTTCTCCTTTTTGATTGGGATCACTGGAGGTTTAGTAGTAGTGTGGGGCTCAGTAGGTGATTTAGTCACTACTCTTCCCTCCCTGGCTGCATTACTACAGAGCAACAACTTAACATTATTGCCTAACTTGATCATTGTTACCGCCTTTGGTCACCTAAATGTACTATGGGATTAGGTAACGGCAGTGTAATTCCCGTACTTTGGAGTCCTTTGGACTTTATGGGGATTTTGGAGGATCTACTAATTCCACCTCAGTAAATCCACCAATTCTTGGAGGTGAAGTCAAGGATTTACTGACAGCTGTATGCTGGGAGGAAAATTCTCCACTACACCTCTGCACTTTGAGTTCGGCTGTGCAGCAAAGTGGGTGGAAAGTAGAAGTAATTCCATTACTGCATTTGTATTACAATTTTCTCCTGTACCACTGAACTTGTGAGGATGTTTATTCATTGCTTTGTAGCACAGTAGGTGTTACTATGACCAATGTTCATATGTACCAGTATATGAACAGCAGAGAGGAAAACATGAGCCTTCTTTGCTGGAATTCTGTACTGTGATCTGGCAGATGAACACAAAATTGTGCAACGAATGCTTAACACACTGAGCTTTCTTCTGAGCCATAACGGCACTCAAACTTACTAGTATGCATTTCAATTTTGGATATTGCATACGATCAATATATTCTCCCAAGAAAGGTGAAAAGGCTACACAAGTTGTGCTATGGACAGTACTACACCTTTCTGTACCTTGATGAACATAGAACACATTACACTATTAATTGATCAACTCATCCTTTGGTTGCCAGCACTATTTAGGCAGCAGGACCAGCGCCTCAGAAGCTCCATAGAAAATATCATGGCATGTGTTATTCATGTTTTGATAGAAAGAAATCAGAGCGCGTATTTTGACAGACAGCCAAGTGGGGGTCTGTGGCATGTGCCCCTTCTACTCTCACATGAAGACCTCTCCAATGAGTGTATGGAACTGGATAGGCAAGCCGATCGAAGCAGGAGTTGGGTTAAACCTGGGAGAAAGGGTGGCAAATTGCAAAGCAGGACTTTAACGCGGCTCCCTTGTCGCTGCGCATTTTAGCACGGCTACTTTGCTGAGGATCCCATGTCGGCGTGCATTGCTGGCTTAAGAAAATATGGCGCAGGGGCCAATCGGCGCTGGCATTATTCTAATATATATAAAAAACAAAGGCAACTGCATTTACTGTTACCCGAACCCTGGTCTCTGGTCTTCAAGCCCCTGCAATTAGCCACAAGAACAAACGGGGCTTATTGTTTAAAAATGCACAAATGTCATACTTAAGCTGCAATCGTATATATGTGGTTGCAGGATAATAATTAAGTGGGTGCCTGGGTCCTTTGGGCCTTGTGGCTGAGTACTAGTCCTTCAAGGTCAGAGATTTGGGTTCAGATGCCACGGACTACAGTGTCAGTTGCCAAATGAGCGGCACCAAGTTGGCTGTCGTGCCACTGTGGCCGGGCTGAAAGGGGCTCTGCGGCCACAGTGGTGCGGCAAAACAGCCAGTTCTGAAAGTCTTGTGACAGAACAGGCCACACTGGCAAAGTGTGCTCCCAGTTAGATTTAAGTATGAAGTGGGTCACCTGAAGGTGGTTTTGATTACATTTAGACGACAGGCCTTGAAGGGTTAGTTTAAGCATTAAAGGAATTGGGGGAAACTATATAGCTTGGGTTGGATGAAGGATTTCTTGTGGTTTCGACTGAGGAACAAACTGAGGGGTAACATTTCAGGTGGGATTTAAACTTCAGTGGAATGTACTCAAAGTTACGGTTAGCAGTAGCTGGTGTTGGATGGGGCTTGAGTTTGTAACAGAATTTCAAGTGTAGGTTAGCAATCGAGATGTCAGATGGGTGTTCGCTCAGGGATGGATAGCTCACAATTAAAGCCCTGCTCTGTGACATTAAAAAGCAGACTGCAATTTTAAATCGGTTACATATGATTTTAACTCATCACAAAACAAGCAATTATTTTTTAATGAACCAAATATGTCTAAAAAAAAAAACCTAAAAGAGGTGTTTCTTTGTTTTGGGGAGGTCCCCCATTCCTACCCTTTCTTTGTATTTATACTTTCGCCCCACCCCCAAAACTACTATTCCCAATCCCAAATACATAAACATAGTTTTTTTTTAAAAAAATTCTTTTGTTTGTTAGGTGTTTTGGGTTCATTAAACATTCCCTGCATTGTTATGTATTCGTTAAAATCACTGCATACCGTTTACATCCTGCAGCAAGGCCAAGTTTGCCTTCCATCCCTCCCAGGGCACTTCAGAGGAATTGAGGAGATTTGTGGGACACTTTTTGGTTGTCACGTGGGAGAAGAGTTCAGATTTGTTGACTGAACTTTCGGCCATCTGGTGGACGAAACCTATCGCAGAAGCCCCAGTTGGATGAAATTCAGGGCACAAACAGAAATTTCAGGAAAATCACAGAAGGTCTGGCAAGCAAACACCCAAATTGGCCAATTTCGCTCTGTGGGTGAAATTGGCAATGCAGGTGGATCTTTTTCCAGAATTCATCTGTTTCTCAGCGAGCAAAGATTTCCGCTGTTTTGCCGAATCCCCGCAACTTGAGAACGAGGGTAGGAGTTGGATGAACGCTTTGATTGGGTTGGGGTTTTGACTGTGGCTTATGGGGGCCATCTCATTAGAGTTGAAGACACAGCGCCAGAGGCCGAAATTGGTTAAGACATGTCCATGGCCTAATGTAAGCCCTACCTGAGCTACAGGGCGTATTGTCCTAGCAGTCTGTTCTGTGAAACAAGATCGTATATCTCACTGCAAGGAACCAAGCCCCTCTGCTGAGGTCCAGCTACATCTTCATGTAAAGTATGCTCCGTGTAAGTCGACAGTGTTGAACAAAGTGTCAGGTTGGGTGGGGGATCACCGAAGCTGTACGAGTGCTACTACTGGGTGAGTGGCTATAGTAGCGTTTAGCGTGTTCCTAGAGGTCCGCTTCAGAGCTCCTAATGGTTGTTGCTTGGATAGGGACACATTTTTTTAGGAGAATAGATGTGAGATATAATCACTTGGATACTAGTTAAATTATTAATTTCTGAATTTAACCGTATTACATTTTCTTTGGAAGGACGCTTGTTATTAACCCTTTGTTATTTTCATTTGATTGGGGTTGGAGTGTTGGGTAGTTTGCCGAAGCCAGGATTAAATAACCTATTAGTATTTATTAACAACACATCCGCATCTATTCATATAAAGAAAGCACATACAGCTGGGTTTACAACCATATTCCCGCCACATCTATCACCTAAGTTTTTATTTTTCTATAGCCACCTTCAGTGTGTTTTTGCAACTTTTGGCACACGTAGAAAACTTCTGAGTGCATGCACAGAGTAAAAACAAAGTCTGGCAGAGCAATTACCGGACAGGCTTGGACTTCTCAATTTCCGGCATTTCTGGCAAGAGCACCATGATGGTGCCATCCGGCTCTGGCTTCCTGGTCACCACGGGCTTCAGCCCTAGCATGTTGGGGGCGGTCCAGGCAGCCACATTCTGCTGAAGACCACCCATGCTGTTGCCCCGGTTTGTTAGTATAAAGGTGTAGTAGGTATTGGGCTTCAGGTTGGTGATGAGTTTCTTGGTTGTCCTTCCGTCAACATCCACATGCTGCCCATTGTACTGAATCTGCAAAAAGGACACACTTTATTTATCCGTCACCCCTATGCGAGCCATCCATCAATTTACTGCATGCAATAAAAAAAATGCACTGCAGACCCTCAACACTAAAACGGCTACAGGCAGCAAAGACCCGGCAAGCACACACCAAACACCAAATCAACAAAGGGCACTGAAGACCTGAACTATAGATGCCCAGCACTCATTTCCATTTGGACACTCAAGAACGGCACTGCAGTCACAGTCGCCGAAAGGCAGCTTTTCATATCAGCAACACAGTGGACACCAAAGGTTAGGGATCTGTAAGGTCAACACTCAGGGGCTCATGCTCTATGAACGCGTAACGTTAATGGAAGGTGTAAAAGCCTGGCGTAAGGCTTTTATGCCTTCCATTGACGTTACCACCCCATTTTCATTCATTTGTAGGGCGCAGAGGAGGGATGGAACGCAACTTGCGGTTCCGCCTCCGCCCTTTCTCTCGCCCATACCAATACTCCAGCATCTGCGCCGGCATGGATTTGTATAGGGATCCATTGTTGGCGGATGAAGTGTGTGGTGGTCAGCTGGTAAAACCATACATTGGTTCAGTCCTACACAGTCAGGGATTACGTTCGAATAACCTTAGCCAGTTTTATTGCTGGGGGTGTGTTTCCTGCTACACCCTACATCATAAAACACCTGAATACCGCGGAGCGGCGCGGAGTGGCGGAGAGTGGCAGTCCTGCAGCACCCTCTCTAACACCCAGTCTTTTCTTCAGTTTTATTGCTGGGGGTGTGTTTCCTGCTACACCCTACATCATAAAACACCTGAATACCGCGGAGCGGCGCGGAGTGGCGGAGAGTGGCAGTCCTGCAGCACCCTCTCTAACACCCAGTCTTTTCATCAGTTTTATTGCTGGGGGTGTGTTTCCTGCTACACCCTACATCATAAAACACCTGAATACCGCGGAGCGGCGCGGAGTGGCGGAGAGTGGCAGTCCTGCAGCACCCTCTCTAACACCCAGTCTTTTCTTCAGTTTTATTGCTGGGGGTGTGTTTCCTGCTACATCCTACATCATAAAACACCTGAATACCGCGGAGCGGCGCGGAGTGGCGGAGAGTGGCAGTCCTGCAGCACCCTCTCTAACACCCAGTCTTTTCTTCAGTTTTATTGCTGGGGGTGTGTTTCCTGCTACACCCTACATCATAAAACACCTGAATACCGCGGAGCGGCGCGGAGCGGCGCGGAGTGGCAGAGAGTGGCAGTCCTGCAGCACCCTCTCTAACACCCAGTCTTTTCTTCAGTTTTATTGCTGGGGGTGTGTTTCCTGCTACACCCTACATCATAAAACACCTGAATACCGCGGAGCGGCGCGGAGTGGCGGAGAGTGGCAGTCCTGCAGTCATGTCAGGCAGGACGGGCCAGGACACTGAAGACTCGACAAATCGACTTCTAAGAAGCAATGCCAAACTGCTGGCCAAAAACATACTAGATACCCACCCAGTCAACTCAAACCATTCCCCTGCACCTCAGGGAGAGACATTAGATGATTATTTATCACCCCAGAGCCGCGGACTCAAATTACCAGTGCACCTGGGCAAAGGACATGCGACCTTGGGAAAAGGCACTGCCAAAAAAGTAACTGATACGCCCCCAGGCGTTCGCAATACCAAACAACTTCAAGTCCTCAACGAAGCAGACCTACCTGGGGAGAACGCCACGAACTCGGATTCCCACGACGCAGAGCCTCCATCGCCCACGCTGCCCGTGGCCTCCGTTCAGTCTCCGTGAACTGGCCTGACACCGCCGGGAGCTCCGCGGCGGCCCGGAGGGGCGGCCGCATTGAGTCTCCAGGTTACGTTGCCCGGCTTGCCGCGGGAGGCTGTGCTGGCGCGACAGGCCGCAGTCGATGGCCGGCAGCACCCAGAAGAGTGGTTCACTCCGGAGGACGGGCTCACATCAGTGGGACACCGAGCGACGCTCGAGGGCCGGACTTCGGCCGCGGAGGCGGCTCCATGGTCCTCCGAAGGAGAGACGGCGCCGAGCGAGCCAGCATCGGTGAGCCTGCGGAACCAGGCGAGATCAAACGGCGCCGCATCGGAGGGCGGCGTCTCCTCCCCCCCACGGGGGATGTCCGGGGCTCTGGCTCTCGACCACCCTGGGGGGCGCCGGCGCGAGGACCAAAAGCCGCAGCATCCGAGCAGCTCGGGAGCGGAGGGCGCGCTCCCGGTGCAGACGAGTGGAGGCGAGACTACAACAGCGCCCCCGGCTGCTGGAGCCCTGAAAGCTCCACCAACTCTCAGCGTAGACACTCCCAATCAGACACCAGCCTACTCTAACGCTGACAAAAACGAGGGGATCTTTTTAGACCCACCATCACCAAATGAAACGAGGGCCTCACCCCTAGACAACAAAAAAAAGAGACCCCGGCTCCTGGACGTCCCTAACAAAAAAAACAGTAACAAAGACCCACCAATTAAACAAGGAAAACCCTTGAATTCGGCCAAACCTGCATCAAAACAGGCGTCCACCTTCAAAACATCACGGGTGACACCTATAGCCCCAAGAAAGGGCCTCAAAAAACCTCAACGCCCCTTGAAGTTACTATCAGACTTTTTCTATAAACACTCTAAAGCCATCCAAGAGAAATGCAAAGAACTGACCGACGCAGAAATCCTTGAGGCTGCAGACGCAATTACTCCCCCCCGCAAACATCGGAGGCTGACACAAGCAAATCGAAAATTACCTCACCCTCTCACAAAAGAAGACAATAGAGTAGCACCTGTCCGGACAGTGACAAAAATGCACTTTTCAGGCCAAGTTACTCCAACAATTCCACAAATAACGTCTGAAAACGAGGGGGGAACAAACGCTACAATCGCAACTCCACCAACCGCACCCATCGTCACATCAGTTGTGCTTACAGTTAGCAACACAACGGCCCCAACTTCAGTTCTTACTCAACCTCTTCTACACACCCAAAGCAACATCAACAAAGAAACTCTGACCCAACCTCAACCTCCAAACCAAGAGACTCGGGGAGAGGAGGGGACTACACCCCCCCAACATAGCTCGACGTCCTTGGAACCAACAGATCCCGTCATGATGAGTACCATTCAACCAGTTCCACAAGTTTCGGTCCTAGATAAGACTCTAGGACTTCGACAAAGCGACAACAATACTAACAAAGAAAAACCGCCAGAGACTTTGCCATCGTCCTCAGGCGAGCCGCTCAAATTCACGCAACAGATTCAGGAAAGGGACCCTGAAAACAACTATCCTGTCAGAGTAAAAAACAGACTTCAGTTTGAGAAAACTTTAGACTCCTTCTACTCAAACCTGGACAATTACAACAACCAAAGAAGACACTCTCTTGACCTTCCCCCCAGAAGGATCTCAGCTGTCACAACGCCAGTCACACGACCACCATCGCCCTCTAGAAGCAGACCGTCTCCACATAATCACACACCCTCGAACGACCCTCAGCCCAAAAAACTTGACACCTGTACCCTGATGTCAGCCCTATCGATAGCTTTAAACCCATTCGTCAAATTGTACGAAACAATCGGAGAAACGTTGAAAGATCATACGGCGATACAATCGTCAATGATAAATAAATTAACTTTTTTGGAAGGTTACATCTTGGCCCTAGAAGCAAAGACCCAGCCAACAGAGAAAAAACAAGCTCAAAAAACCCTCATGCTATCACCTCAAAAACAGATTCAACCCACGTGCCCTATTTCACAAGAGACGACATCAAAAACATCTAAAGGTACGCAAACCGACCTACTTATCGACTTAACGGTACCTTCTACTACCACGACAGAGAATACTAAGTTACCAAAAGGAAGGAAAGAAGCTAACCCTAAAAGAACAGGAACCGTGGCATTCGAACCAATCTTCCAACAATTGGCTTCAGCTAACTCAGCGGCCTTAACTACCCAAAAAGGTTCAACAACCCAGTTAAAAGAAAAAGGAACAGTCAACGTGTCCCGGAAAGCAAACAAGGCCAAACACGAAACAGAAAATCTCTGTCCAAGGGAAGTCGAAACATCTCTAAACGACGAGGATTTGCTGAACATTACCCAACATTTCTCAGACCAATCCTCTACTCTAATCCAAGAGGAGAAAGGAACAACAGACCCTCTTACAACACGCCCTACCTCACAGGAAAACCTTGACACAGAACAAGAGATCATGGAACCACCTACTTCTACTTACAAAGAACGAAAACAGCGGCCGACCCCGACTAACCACAACCTAAAAGATCACACATTGGGAAAGCTGGTAACTGAACCAAACTCTAACCGCTACAAGTCAGAAAGAGATAAGCACGAAGCACAACCTCACCGACAATTATCAAGATCAACCCGAAGACCGCGCAGTAGTCCCTCCTCTTGCAGACGTAAAGACGAGCCACAGAGATCACAAACCAGACCCCATGCCAAGGAACCAACGAGGAGAACTTATAAATCGAATACGGCTAAATACCATCCAAAACTCCGAACACGATGGATATGGAAACTAGAGCAGATTCCGGGTAACACTGACAAAGTTACACTAAATAGAAGAGCAGTATTGGAACTGTTCAGTTACATTCCGACACTCAGTTTAGTTAAATCAGCCGACCTCCAGATTGTCGACCCAAGCCATAAGGGCCGCAAGGCTATTTCACATTTATACATAGCGTCACAAACAATAAACAACGCTTTCAAGTCAGCCCTCGAAGATCTTTTAATCATGGGCTATGACCTTACGAAATCATCAAGAGACATAAACTCAAGCGACCACCAAGAAAACAAATACTCCCAAGAGCCTAAAAGAGAAACCAAGTACTATCGATCGCCACGACAAACCCGTTCTCTGTCTAGGAACAAACCATCTAACACCATCCTGCGGGTTCAAAAACCAACCACATGAAAAGCGATCCAAAAACACGATCACACCAGATCCGATAAAGGCTTGGAAAACTCAACTCCAACGCCCAAGAAAACTGAAAATTTTAAGACACCCGCAAGAACAAAACATCCGATGGAACTTCATAAGCTTCAAAGGACAGTCCAAAACGAGTCACACCAGGCAGATGCAATTCTACCACAAACTTTGCCTCCTCCCTCCTTTTGGTCCTGGCTGCCAAAAGTTCTCAAACAAAACTTACAAAAATAGCCATCCAAGAAAAGGATACACAGCAACTTCTCCAACCACCACAACCCAAAAGCCCAAGACAAAATAAAAATGTGTTCGTGGAATACCCGAGGTTTTCTCCATCTTACATCCCCAGGATCCACCAACATAACAGACTATGATATCATTTGCCTCCAGGAGACATGGCTGCTTCAACCCCCTGTCCTCGACGGCTACGAGATCCACACAGTGGAGGCCAAGAAGGGCCTTTTAGGCCGCCCAACAGCGGGCTTGCTTATTGCAATCCGCTGTGGACGAGGCCTAACAGATTCACAAAAAATAAAAGAAAACCATTTCATGATGATGATCAAATTAAACTGGACTACAACAGATAAAAAAGTAAACAAATCAATAACGAAGAAAATAATAATTGTCACCATAAACTGGAACCCGGCAACTGTCGACTGTGCGAAGTTCATCAAAACAATAGAACAAGACTTGGACTGGGCGCAACTCATACACCACCCAGACTATGTTATCCTATCTGGAGACCTAAACATCCCGAGCCAGTATTGCGAAAAGACAAAAGAGTCCAAACCGAAAAAGCGTCCAACTGACCAGAGATCTATCAAATGGCGAAACCTCATGAAATCTAGATCTTTTGACAATCTGGATCAAGTTTTTGCTGACCCAAATAGACCTCCTACATGGGAAGGAGCGAAATCTAATTCCACGATTGACTATATTTTGGTATCACGTCCTTTATTACCACACATCAACTCTTTCAAAGTGATCAAAACAAGGGAAAGTGACCACAATCTCCTCGAGACCACCTGGACTACCAATCCGCCGAAAAACCACACAATGAGCACAGACCTTGATCTAAACGCCCAAGGGACAAGACTTAGGATTACGGAAAAGGACATAACAACTATTACACAGCTCTACAACGACCGTACCAAACACCCAGACTCGATGGTGGTGGACTACACACCCTTTTTGACCGTTTGTAAAGCTCCACAAAGGAATAAAAAACCAACTGCAGCCGGCCAAAAACATAAGTACGACAAACTGGTTGCCGAAAAAAAAAGAGAGCTAAGGAAAACAAAAAGACTAGCACGAAAACTTGCCTTTCCACTGGCTACGTCCACCATTAAAGCAGCCGTTCTAAAATACAAATCCTGGCTAAAGGGACATCGGCACAAGCTTTACCAGCAAGACGCAGAAGACATACTGAAAGCCATAACAGGGAACCATGCTAGAGACTTCTGGTCCCTCTTACACTCAACAACGCCAGGCGCGCGACCATGTCAGCTGAACGGAATTGGCAAATCGGCCTGGGAAGTGCACTTTGGCACTCTCTTTAAGAGCACCTCGACCATACCCTCTAGGACGGTAAACAATGACACCCCTTGGATCTGCTTAGACAACATTGAAGACATCATAACGTCAATTAAAAAACTAAAACCATCACGCGCTCCTGGCCCTGACGGCATTACGAACTTCGATTTGAAAGCACATCCGGAAACCTGGGCGCCTTTGTTGAGCCAAATCTTCAGACGCTGCTCCACCACAAAATCTATTCCCCCAACGTGGAAACGTGCGAACGTGGTACCCATCTTCAAGAAAGGAAACAGGTCAGACCCTACCAGCTACCGGCCGATCGCTCTTCTGGATCCAATAGGAAAGTTGTTTGGGTCCTTACTGCTAAACCATTTTACAGCATGGGCGAACGAAGCCCCCTGTCAGGACAACTTACAAACCGGCTTTAAAAAAAACTTGGGTACAAACGCCAACATATTAATATTGAGTACCTTGAAAAGTAAAATCATCGAGGGACGCCCACGCCTATACATTGCCTTTGTTGATTTAACTCAGGCTTTCGATAAGGTGGATCGGGAAAGACTATGGAAGAAACTGGTCCAATGGAAATGTCCCCCAGACATACTTAACCCCATCAAAGCCCTACATGCTAACACTTCTATGCGGGTACGCCTGAACAAACAAGGACTGTTAACAGAAGAGATAACAACAGCCAGACGGGTCAAACAGGGCTGCCCCCTGGCCCCAGCCCTGTTTTGGTCCTATTTAGGCGACTTCCAAGACACAGAAAAAGAGATTCGAGCCTTCCCTCCTAAACTCGGAGGCGATCAGATCAGTCATCTCCTATATGCCGACGACTTGATTCTTCTGGACATTACCCCAATAGGCCTACAACGCCAACTCACAAACTTACAACAATACATGACGGTAAACAATCTGGAAATCAACCAAGCAAAAACCAAAATGATGGTCATAGAGAAATCTACGAAAAAGAAACCCACTCCACCCTTAAAACTAGGCTCAATAACTGTCGAGAAAGTTTTGACTTTCAAATATCTAGGGGTCATCCTAGACAGTTCACAAAGAGACAATGCGATGAAAGAGACACTACAGGGAAAAACCACAAAACTAGCTATACAAGGAAAAGCCATTGACATTAAATTCGGCAGATTCTCGATTATACCAGTACGAGACTTCTATAAAAAGAAAGTCATACCATCTTTGACATATGGCGTCGATGCAATGCCGAGCCTCTCCCAAGATCTGTGGCAAAACCTGGAAGCAACCTTTTGGAGAACAGTCCTAGGTCTCCCTAAATCCACGCCAATAATACTGATCAGACGTGAACTCACTCTCTCATCATTAAAATCAATTGTCGACTGCAACAGTGTCTTGCTCTATCGGAAGTGCATCCAGAAAGACGCTTTATACGCCTACAAGTTGATAAGTGAAGAACTTCGCCTCGGAACCTGCCAAATGCTCATTCGTTGGGAAACTAAAATTTTATCCATCTTAGACTCAGTTGCCTGCAGCACGGAGGACCTCATCTGCAACCCAGTCAGAGTCACCAAAAAAATCAAGGAACTGGACTGGATTACCACCATCGATTCTGCTACCCGATATAAACTCACTAACCACCTTCCAGCGTTTTGCAAGAAACTTGACTCTGTCCAACCATACCTGAAACTATTCCCAACTAGGGCTGCGAGAAACTACTACCTAAGAATTCGACTTAACCTTCTGGAAACAAACGAAATCTTAGCGATCAGACACTTATCCTCTACCAGCAGCTGCCGGCTCTGTAACACGGCCAAGGAAACTATACGTCACCTTCTTCTGACTTGCCCGATAACGACGGACATCCGCCGCACTTACCTGAAAGAAATTTTCACAAACTTCACCTTGCAAGATGAAGAATCGTGCTGGAACAAACTGATAGACGGTGACAAACAGTCATGGCAGCTTGCAACAATAAACATTATGACCTACATCTTAAACGTGCTTCTTCCGCTGCAGGCCTTACGACAAGTTCCATCAACATGACCACCAAACATGCAGGACATTTCCCTTTTCTACTTCTAGACGCCCCTGACGCTCTGGAATTTTAAAGTCCAACCACCTTGAAACCTTTGTTAAAAAATCTTTTAGATTATAAAAACAAAAAAAACAAAAAAATAGCAGTGATCCCAGTTGAAATTCAACCCTCCCCGACGTGCGAGCATGTTGGGGAGGGTTTCATTTAATTTGTGAGCACTGCTTGCCATAAGTAAACGCTGCCTGTCATATGAATGGAAAAAGGCAGTGTATACGCTTGTACATCGCCCCGCCCTTTGTTCTTTACATTTGCAGAGCAAATGGTGATGATTGGCAGTGGGGAACCGCTTATGTTATTGCATAAATGTAACTGGTGTCCACTGACAAGGTACAGTTTTGATCCCCATGAGACCCTCAGACTTAAACTAAACACCTACACAGCTCCTGCACAACAGTCGGTGTTCTACTGTCACCAGCATGCGGCATCACAGACACTGCTCACAAAGCACGCCATTTCACGGTGTGCATCACAGTGTCCATCAATGATAAGTCTACTCACTTTATACGGTGTTGGAGATATGTAATTCTCTGGAAATTCCCAGCTCAGAAGAACTGACGTCTTCATAACCATCTTCACTTTGAAGTTTTTGGGTGAAACTGTTGGCAAAGAGCAATGGAGGAAACAGGAAAGCAAGGGTAAGGCATTGAGATACAGACAACACTGGACCTCTGAACTAGCACGCAGATATGAATCTCACGATTGCATACATGGGACGAAAGGCATGTCCCATGATCAGTCTAAAAGTCAAGATGAAAAACAGATTTTCCTGAAATACACAAGAACAATGGCAGTCCCACCAACCCCTACCTCACACTTTCCCATAAAACAAGACAGTAGTACCCACACCCGTGCAACCAGGCTCCACGAGCAACGAATCACCAGCAATGGGCAATGCTCAAAAAGAGGCCAGAATGTAGAGCCTTCCCTGCCAAGCTCACACAAGTCATTAGTGAGATACATTGTTTGGAATGGGGCAGAGGACGATATAAGTGGCCTTTGAATAGGCTGTGATTATGCAATCACCCAAAAAGTAACGCAAGCGCTGGATTTCAAGACGACCCGGAGGGGGACAAGACCATGAAGAAGAAAAAGAGCAAGAAAAAGAAGAGAGGCCAGCTGGATTGGAGCATAAAAGCATGCCGGGTAGATGGGAAGATCATCTTTGCAAAAGGGCTGAAGAAAAGGCTCCTCCCACCTGTAATAGGATTGGTCCTGCCAGGTGCCCATCAGAAGTTCCTGAACTCAACGTGAAGGAAAGCAAAGGGAGCACTTACCTGGCAGAGGAGGTGAAATACAAGTGCTAGGAAACCAACAGTCCCTTTGGCAAATAGGCCGCAAGCCACGGCTTGGGTGCTGCTGGTTTTCAGCACCACCACCTCAATACCATCAGTAGACAGGAAGTGATAAGCCCTACCTTGGTCCAGATGGAATGTGCGGTACTGGATAACAGGGCTGTATGGCCCAGGCCCTTTAGTGGTGTGGGCTCGGATTTTGACATCGTAAACTGTGTTGGGTTTGAGACCACTCAGGATGTAGGAGTTCTCAGAGGAACTCAGCTCCATCTCCACAGGGTTGCCGGGAACACCGGCTTCCCGGTAGGCCACTGTGTATTTCTTGATGATGCCGTTTCTCTCTGCCAACACTGGTGGCGACCAGCCAAACTGGATGGCCATAGAGGTGACATTGCTAGAGTCAATCTGTGGAAAACCCTTGGGCACATCTTCGGGGATGGTGAAATTCTTTAATGATTCTTCCCCAAAGCCTGCCCGGCTCTTGACCGCCATTTTGAAGATGTAGGTGGCACCCTTGTGAACATTGGTCACTGTGTACTTATCGTCCTGGGCTGTGAACTCCAGCGTCGATAGTGGATCAATGTCATGCCGCCCGAACTGCAGCCGGTACCCTAGGATCTGAGTTTCTGACTGCAGAGGCGGCTCCCACTGAACCAGCAGACGATCCTCCAGAGTCTGATGGATCGATAGGATAGGCTTTCCGGGAACTGGAAAAGATTAAATCAAGACATACACCAGTGTGAGAGAAATGTAAAACAACAAACTCCAACAAATGCACTTTTAAGAATCTGGAGATTGCATGGCAGGAATAACAGATTTTAGGAAGAGCATCATTCTTAGCAGGTCACATTGACCCAATAACAGAGCCAGTTTGAACTATAAGGAGGTGCCACACAGTTTGAAATGACTGTTGTCCTGAAAAGACGGGGTGGAGATTTATTCAAATAATTAAAATTTTGGCTGTAGAACCAAGTAATTTGAAGCCTAATCCCAGCTATCCAAATTGACTATATTGGTGTGATTCTGTGGAAACCACTATATTTATAGGCCTAATTTCTTCTATCTTGCTAACACTTACAAGCGGCACTTAGAAGTAGGCTGAAGACTAGTACTGAGCACTTTGTGGGAACAGAAAATGTAGAGGGACGGTTAAGAAATCCCTTCAATCTTCACTATTGACCTGGTCAAACACTTTGGGTTTTCTTCATTTCACCCAATTAAGTTGTGCCTTGTCTATGGCATTCACAGAGGTCTAGACCTTCCAGCAACAAGTCAGAACCCATAGGATTAGAGTGGATGCTTTAGAGTTAAAATGTACTAGATCTCCTAAACACATTGGGGCTCTACTAATGTGTTATGGCTACTAGAATAACTGTGTTGGGCCTGTTGAGGGAATGGATGTCCAGATATCTCATTAGGTTGCATGCCCACTGCAAGGATCTGATTTTAATTACAGGTCACAGGTATGGACTGACTCAGCCACCATTTACAGTGAAGGACTTTGTAATGAATATCATTGAGAGGGTTAATAATATCACATTATGTTAGCCTCAAGAGACAAGACCATGTGAAATGTGTACTATGACAATGATTCAGTGGCAGACACTCTATGCTCCACTTCACTCTGAAACCCACCTTCAGGAGTGCACCAGCTTCAATATGACATACATTACTCGCAGTAATAGCATTTCTGATGATTGTATCTGCTTAGATTCGGATGCTGTGCATATAGTCCGACATCTAGTGGAAATCGTAGAGTATTGCATCTTTCTTGGGCATGACTGTAACACTATCCCTAACGTGACGTGTAGTGTACCCAAAATCCCTCACATGTCGAGGTGTTTTTTCTGTCGCAAGGGAGCTTTATAGTCAGCGTGAGTGAGTACGGAAGAGAGACGGTGTAAGATGTTTATTTACTCCATAAGGGGAGGAAGGGTGGGCGCATGTGAATCTAAGCAGATACAATCATCAGAAATGCTATTATGGTGAGCAATGCATGTCCTCTGATGCTTGTTAATCTGCTTAGAATTACATGCTGTGCATAAACTAGCGAGTAGTATCCAAAGATGGTGGTGGGATGTGAGAAGGAACAGTAGCAAAGATATTTCTTAACACCACTTTTCCCACCTGAGAATCAGACCTAGAGTGTGTATTCTAGACAGTAGTGCTGTGTAAAGGTGTGTACAGAACTCCAGGTTGCTGCTTTACAAATGGACTCAAGAGGAACATTTGCAATTACTTCTATGGTAGCCTCTGTGCCCCTAGTAGAGTGTACTGTAGGCGTGAAGGGCAGATCTTTCCTGGCAAGAGTGTAGCACAGTGTTACAATTTGCTTTGAAATAGCTGATTTAGAGACAGGATCCCCTTCTCTACCAGCTGCCACTGAAATGAAAAACTGGTTTGTTTTTCTTAGTAGTTTTGTCTTTTCCAGATAATAGATCACCGCTCTCTTCATGTCTAGTGTGTGGAGACTTCTTTCTGCCACCTTAGTGGGGTTCTGGAAAGATGTGGGTAGGTCTATGGACTGGTTCAGATGGAACTTTGACATACATTTAGGCTCGAATTATGGGTGAGTGCGCAGGACCACCTTATCCTTGTGAATCGTGACAAATGGGTCTTGTACTGAAAGGGCTTGAAGTTCACCAACTCTCCTTATTGATGTGATCACCACCAAGAAGGCGGTCTTGTAGGTCAGTGCTTTAAGGCTAGCCTTGTGCATTGGTTCAAAAGGAGGCCCCATAAGTCTGGTAAGTACAACGTTCAGGTGCCATTCAGGAGCTGGGTTGGAAATAGGGGGATTAAGTATTTTTGCCCCTTCCATAAATGCTTTAATTACTGGAATTTTCCACCACAAAACCTTCTTCTGGGACGTGGTGTATGCTGAAAGCTCAGCTAAGTGGACTTTTAGGGAATTGGGTCAGGTACAGGACAATATGTCTTGGTGTACATTCAATAGGATTGATGCTTTTGCCATTACACCAAATGACAAAGCGTTTCCATTTGCTGGAGTAGCAATGTCTGGTGTTAGGTTTCCGTGCTTCCCTGAGTATGTCCGTATATCTTTGAGGGAGTTGGATGTGCCCGAACTCTATGACCTCAGGAGCCAGGCTGCTAAATTGAGAGTTTGAGGGCATGGATATAGTGTCCCCCCCCCTTGTCTTGCGACAGCATGTTGCAAGGGCATGGCAGCTTCCTGAGGGGGAGGGGGGGACTGACATTGCCATAAAATGGGAGAACCAAGGTTGGCGGGCGCACATCAGGGACACACAAATTATCCTGACTGTCTCTTGGTGCATCTTGTGCACTATCCTGTTGAGCAGGGGAATTGGGGGGAAAAGCGTAGACACATTTTCCTGACCCTGTTATCCAGAGTCCGACCCCTTGGAGCGGTTCTGAGGGCACCTGGAGGCATAATGTGGGCATTGTGCATTCTCCAGAGTTGCAAACAAGTTGATCTCTGGGAAGCCTCAGTCTGTGAAGACGTTGAGAACAATGTCCTCGTGTAATCACCACTCGTACTCTACGGGTAGTGGGAAGTCTTTGCTGAGTATGTCCACCAGAAGATTGAGTCCCCCTGGAACGTGTTGTGACAGGAGGTACATCTTGTGTTTGAGAGTCCATTTACATATGTTCTGTGACAGTTTGGACAGCCCTGGAGAGTGAGTGCCCCCTCGTTTAAGTAATACATGGCCGTAGTACTGTCCGTGAGGACTAGAACTGTCTTCCCCTCGAGGTGTGTTTGGAATGCCTTCAGGGCCTTGAACACTGCTAGCAGTTCCAATAAGTTCATGTGGTTGGATGCTACCGCTTGGGACCACACGCCGTGCACCGTCTGATGAAGGAGGTGAGCTCCCCACCCTGCCAGATATGCGTCTGTGGTGAGATTGGCTTCTACTGCAGGGGTGGTGAAGGTTTTCCGATGCAGAAGATTTTCCCTTGACCAGCACTGCAGACACTGACCGGGGGCTGCCGAGACAATCACTAGATCGTCCCAATGCCTGCTGGCTTGACACCATTGGCTTGAGAGTCACTCTTGCATGGGGCGCATGCGCAGACATGTGTGTGGGACTAGGTAGATGCAGGAGGCCCTCATCCCTAACAGTCGCAAGGCTTTGCGTACCGTCACCACTTGACTGGCTACATAGTGAGGAATTTGGAACAGCATATTTTAAACCCTCTCATTGGAGGGAAAAACAAGGCCGTCTTTGGTCAGAATTAGAGCCCCGAGAAACATTTTGACTTGGCTGGTGTCTAGACTGGACTTTTTCTTATTGATCGAGAACCCCAGGTTGAAGAGGAGATCCATCATCTTCTGGGTATTTGTTAGGCATGTTCCTTACAAATACCCTGTTATTAGCCAGTCATTGAGCTAAGGGTAGACTGGGATGGACTGCCTACGTAGGTGAGCAGCTACTACCGCCAGTTCCTTCATGAACACCCGTGGAGCTGAGGCAATGCCGAAGGGAAGAACCTTGAACTGATAGTGAGTGTCCTCTATCCACAGAAAGTACCTTGGGTACTTTTTGTGCGCTGGCAACATTGAAATATGAATCCAATGTGGCCATGTAATACCCCTGCACCAGCAGTGGGATTACTTCTTGCAATGTTGTCATTTTGGAATTTTTGCGGTTTGACATATTTGTTTGCTGGGCGCAGGTCTAACACAGGGCGCATAGTGAGATCCTTTTTGGGTATAAGGAAGTACACTGAATAAATACCCTCATTTACCTGGAGAATGGGGACGACTTCTTTGCTGGTGATGGGCATTTGCTCTTTGTTGGGTGATATCGAAGTGGCCGGTGGAACTCGATGCAATAACCATGGGTGACGTTCTTGAGCACCCACTGGTCTGATGTGATCCCCTTCCATGCGTGAATGAATGATGACAACCATCCACCGAATGGGGAGGCATGGAAGGGGATCTGGACAGGCAAATCACTTTGATGTGGAGGCCGTGGAGCCTCTTGGAGTAGAGTTTCTGACTCTACCCATGTCTCTGCGTTGCCCTCTTTGCTGATACTGGCTGTTGCCAGATGTACCGGTCCGATAGCACAGCTAGTAGAGCGCTCGCTTTGACATCTCTGCAGAGCCTGTTGACACAGGTTCGAATCCAGGCAGGGCCAAACTCAGTCTTTCATTCTTCCGAGGTCGATAAATGAGCACCACACACAGTGGGTAATAATAAGCAGCGCTCACATACCTGAGGGTTTGTAGTGCTATATAAATGCTAAATTATTCTTATTATTATAAATTCTTCTCATTATTATTATTACATTGTCCGGAGGACAATGGGGTACCTCCAGCGCCATATTGCCAATGGGGAGATCAGGAGAAAGACAGACCTCGAAAGGAACGATAAAAGTTTGAACCTCTCCGCTGTTGGAAAGGCTTGGCTGTAATCTGGTTGAGCGATTTCAGCATCTCATGTTCTTTTTTAGCCGTCTCCAGGGTGTCATCGACCGCCTTACCAAATAGGTTGGACCCCTCGAAGGGTTTATCAGGGAGGCTTGAGTCTCTGGCTTGAAGCCTGCGTTTTTCAGACAGGCATGCCTCTTGAGTAGAGTCCCTTGTGCTACAGTGCGTCCCGCAGTTTCAGAAGCATCTAGCATGTTTTTAAAGATTTTATGGGTCACCTGTCTGCCCTCAGTGACTACTGCCAGCAGGCGTGATTGCGTGGGTTCAGGGACCTCTTTGAGACCTTCTTGGAGTAGGCCCTATTGTACGTCGCTATAACTAGTGATTAGGGTCGTATTATTTGCGATCCTAGTTGAATAGGTTGCAGATGTGGTAATACATTTCCCCAGGGCATAGAGTTTTTGCAATCTTCATCCAGGGGAGCCTCCGTCATGGACAGTGGCACCCCTGCCCTCTTTCTGGTTGTTGTAACAACCAGCGAGTCCGATGTGGCATGACCTTGTATAAACATAGAGTTAGATGGAGAGGGGCTAAACAACTTCTCAACCCACAGGTTGACTGCCCTTCTAAGGGAAGGAGACAATAAATAAATGCTTCTTTATTGAGTCAAGAAGTGGAATAGCCTGATTAGTGGGAGGTTTTTGTTTGAGAATGTCCTCAACAAAGACAGAGTCCTGGACAGCCTCCTGTGAAATGATCTGTGGCATTAAAAAGCATCTGGTCATCTATTGGTGATGGTTGTCATTGTTGAGGTGAAGAAGGCGGGTCTAGACAAATAATGTCTAGGTCTCGGGTATGAGTGGGTGAGAGCCAAGGCCCCTGATCTGCTGGCTGATCTTGATCCCAGTCTGGGTCCTGCTCAACTGTGTTCTGATCAAAAGGATTGTCCTCATATATCTCTTCTTGTTCTGAATAATCAAAGATCTCCTCTTGATGTATATGTGATGGAATAGAAGGCTTCTGCAGCTTTGGTGGAATGGGGCACGAGTCTGCCTCCCTGGGCCTCTTGGGAGTAATAGTTCGGGAGGATAGCTCAGGGGCAACATGCTCGCCTTGGAAGCAAAACGACACGGAGCACCACAGATTCGATCCCCAGGCCCGTGCTTAGAAACCTCTGTGTATTAAGTGTGTTATAAATAACCTATCATATCAATGTATTTATCAGAGAAGTCAATGAATTGGGCCATCTTATTCATATAATTCTCAAATCTCTGCCTAGTCCATAGGGATGATGCAGAGGGGTCTGGAGGAGGAAAAGGCTGTTCAGAAGGGGGAGATTTACCTGATAAGGCCCTACAGAGAGGCTGGGGGGCTCTGTGAGGGGGGGGGGGTGCCCCTCAGTTGTTCCGCTGCTGAAATAATAGCTGCGAGACTCTCGTGTAGTTTCGGTGGTTGAATGCAGAGTTTTGACATGCCTGTAGGCGTCATCGTGATTGCCAACTCCATAGAAGCCTTAAGTTCTAGTGCACCCTTGGACGACGTGTCTGTAGCCGTGTGCTTTTTTGTGGGAATGCCCTTTTGAGAGGAAGGCCCAGTCGCATGGCAAGAAGATGGTTGCGGGGAGGGCACCGTGGCGCGAGGTATGGCTGGCACCGAAGTTTATGGCGAGGAGGCCTTAGGTTGTGTGTTTTGACTTAGGTAGTGCGGGTGTGCACTTGTCGCTGGGGTGTGAACTCCCCCTTAAGGTCTTGGGACGAAAGAGTTTGCTGGACGTACAAGAACGCTCGTTGTGGTCACAAGGTGAACATCTATTGCAATGGCGATGGGTGTCTTTCCAGGGGAATTTTCCATTACACGACAGACAAAATTTAAAGGGTGTCCTCTCCATAGCAGAGGTAGACAGCAGCCAGACCAAAGAGGCCACACGGTTGACAGACGCCGATCAAGGAACTAGTCGCAGAACAGCGGTAGATGTCTTCAGCGTAGGAGTCCACAAAGTAGTCGTCGAAAGGGAGTAGAGAAGACTTGACGTCCATCAGTCGTGGGACAAAGTAGTAAGTAATGAGCAACATCAGCACTTGCGAGCTCCACATAAGGCGACCAACTAGTTGGGCTGAAAAAAACTATCTGAGGGGTCTCGACGTGCGAGGGATTTTGGGTACACTACATTTCACGTTAGGGATAGTGTTACAGTCACGCCCATGTCGACGTCTCCTTTCGATTGTTCAAAAGAAAGATGCAATACTCTGCGATTACCACTAGATGTTGGACTATATGCACAGCATGCGATTCTAAGCAGATTATTAAGCATCAGAAAGTTAGATTTCAAAATGAATCAACTAAAATATGCATAAAGCACGATTCCACACCCCTGGGTGATTGAGACGGATGCAAATGGCTGGCTCAGATAGTTGGCAAAAACAGCAAGTATTAATTAAAATAACACAACAGATCAGAAACACAGAAAACCTACTCAAAAGCATACACACATTGATCTTAAACATGGAAAGCGGCAATCAACGTTCCTGAAATATTCAGAATATCTCACATTGCTAAGAGAAGGAGGACATGGCAAACGGACTTGGACTAATTTCATTAAATTAAAGGGCTTTGGTGTCAGGTACCACAGAAGGGTGCGCAGCCTCAGATTTGAATACCAGCAAAGAAGAACCCACCATTTGACCCTCTCAAGCTACTTAAGAGGAATGACATTACCTTTGGTAAGGTCGCCAGTCTTTTAAAGAGGCAGGAAGTTGCAAATCAAGAGCCATTTAAAGGTTTTGTGATATTTGTATTCATTCTATAGCTCCCAAGCCTCAAAGGGTACAATTCTGGTGCAACTTTTTTATAAACTAAATAAAATCAGCTAGTGATATTGAATGCAAATAAAACACACAAAAACAGATGATAGAAAATACAGCCACCTAAATAAAAGTAGTGACAAACATTGCTACATCAAGAGCAAATACATATGCCACCAACATCTTCTTAAAGGCCGTGCCATAACAGATAAAAATTGTCTAGCGGTAGGTGTTAGGAAAGAATTGGGAGTAGTAACCCTGTGTGAGACTACAACACCCTTGTCCTCTTGGTAGTAGGTAACCCATCTATCGGTATAGGTCTGTACCACACAAGTTGGTAGTGTGACTGAGCAGCCAGACTTATCTCAAGAGGGGTTAATGTGAGCTATAGAGCTGTAGCATCGAAATCCACAAATACAAATATCCAAATAACACTTACACGCAAGGTTTTCCTAGTAAAATATTTATTTATTTAACTGACCGTTTTAAAAAGGGCAATGTGCAACAATAAAAATACACTTCAAAATACTTTCTCAGAATCAAGTCTAGCAAGTAGATGTTTTTTTTTAGAGATGCTTCATACACACTTCCTACACCCTGAGGTCACTTCACTAACTAGGACAGTATTGACATTTGCATATTACTTTTGTACTTGGTAAATTCTGAGGTTGGTCAAAAGTAAAGGTTAAGGAAGGAAAAAGGTTAACAGGTTCAAATCTCCCAATGAAGTCTACATTAAAACCTTTCCCAGCAATATTAGTTAAAAACCAATGCATCACCTATGAGGGACAGTTAGAATCAATGCCAATGGACTACAAGAGTCTGCAGAGAGCCAGGACAGCCAAAGTAAATTGGAGCAAAATTAATGGAGCTGAGGCACTTTTTAGCTAAATAATCTTGCAGAGTTAGAGGGTTTGTTGTAGAAGATCACTGTTGTGACACAAGCTTTTACACTTGTGAAAGGTTAGAGCTATAATAACTCTAGAAAGGCACTTCAAATCTCAACTGAGACAAGCAAGCTACAAAGAGGTAAGTACCGTGAGTCTGAACAGTACTTTAGGTTAGAAGAAAGAGTATCCTGGTGGCAGACTTGCAGATCCTGTGTTCCTGGGCCTCAGTCGTGGGGACAAGAGTGTAGCCGTCTGGAGGACCCCTGCACAGAAGTTCAGAGGTTGGTGGCAGCTACGGGTTATTTTCAGTTCAGTGCCACTTCGCGATTTCAGCTACCGGCAAATAGCACCACCGCAGATCTTGGACACTGGATGGCTAGCACTCTGGTGAGGTGACTCGAGCTTGGGTTTTCCTACTTCGGGAGGGTCCTCAGGATGTTCTTTGAGCTTTGGCCCTGCTTAAAGACGCTGCACTCGACTACAGATTTCACGACTCCCTGGCACTCGGTTCAAGCAGCAGCAAAGAAGTACAGCCAGTTGAGGAAGGTCATCCAGCAAAGTTTGTCTTGGGGTTAGTTGGTTCCACTAACCCAAGGGAAGAAGTCGTCCTCTCCGGAGCTTCTCTTGTTCATTAGGAAAAGGAGCTTCTGCACAGCAGCAGGGCTTCGCCGGACAGTTCAACAGTCCAGGAGGATGCAGCAAGCTTCTCTTCATGATTCCTTCATCTGATGTTTCTTCCAGTGGTCGACTCTGTCTTCAGTTCAAGAAGCTTGGCTTTTTATGAAGGTATCTAGTTTTCTCCCATTCATGCACAGCCTGACACAACAGGCTGGCTGGCTGTCCTGTCAAGACAGCCAGTCAGCCAATCAGGACTGGGTGCATTTAGGCAACCATAACCATAGAGACTAAGGACGGGAGTTTCGGGCACCTCCCTCACTTCCAGCCCTGCCAGAGCCAGGTTTCAGTTCTGAAGCCCGCCAAAGGCAAGAAGAACAAATGGCTTAAACTTGGTTTGGCATGCAGAGTAAAGCCCAAGAAATCCCCCAAAAACAAGAAATGGCGAAAAAAGAATACCGGGCCATTTTGACACAATGGTCATCCATGGGTGTTTCACTGCAGCTGAGGATTCAGCCTGCGGTAGAAAGGCACAATTGTAGGAAAATTAAACCACTGCCACCAGCCATTTAAAGTAGTGAGGGTAATGTAAGAAATGTTACATGAATAAGTAGAAAAAAGGGCTACTAAGTAACCTCTCAGCATTCCACATAATATGGGATGTGCTGGATCTACAGAGAGAAAAGGAGAGTAAAGGTATTCACTTTACTATTCCCGGGAACAGTAGTTCCCACAAGAAAACGTATTGAACCTTATGAGAAATCTAAAGGATTTCTCTGTGACACTGCACTGAAGGTGCTGTCTGTCGCCATACACAAAGTAGACCAAAAGAAACACATAATCCAAATCAGATCAAAATACATGAGAGAGTGAGAAGAAGGGCCCTCTCTCTCTCTCCAGTGTGAAAATTAAAAAGTCCTAAAGTCCAGCAAAAGAGCTGGGTGTCTCCAAGTTGAAGGGAATTAGCACAGAAATGAGAATTCTCCTTAACAGTAGGCAGTTCCAAAACAAACACTGGTGCAGCAGCTATGAGGAGAATGACATACTAAGAATGGGATCTATAATCTCGGGGGACCCCTAGTACAAGAGATAGTGGGCGATGCCTGCAATCAAGATCATTTCCGATTCCGACAGGAGCACGAAAAAGGTCTTCTATAACACTCAGCCGATACACTGTGTCTAATCTCGGAAAAGTGCAGCATTTGCATGCAAAGTGAAAAGAGCAAAAAGCAAAACACTATTGGTCAGTGTGACAGCAAGGCAGTAACCAGGAGAAATACCACAAAAGAAAGTGTGTGAGAGTCACGTGCTGATAAAGGTAAGGAAGCCAGTAAAGTGAATCAGAAATTTAAGTGAACTTATAGCACAGATGCAGAAATCAAACTTGTGTTGTCAAGGAAGTCCTATGAGAAATAATGAACTGTTGTTAAGTGCCAAGGGTTATCGTTTGCGCAACCTGTGATGGGTGGACTGTGTGGTCCGACAACTGCGTCTAGACTGAGCAACCCTTCCTTGGAGTAAACCAAGAGAAGCCAAGAGGCTGAGGCTGGTCAGCCTAAAGTTTCTCAAGCGATGGAAAGAAAAGGCAAACTAAACAAGTTGATGAGACTGTGAATTTGAAGCCTAATGAACTGTGTAGAACTTGGTGAAGTGAACCCCGAAACCATTTTGTGGAACTGTGTTGAACCTGGGGAAGGGAACCCCAAGACCCTTTTGTTGGAACGGTCTTGAACTTGAGGAAGGGAGCCATGAGTAAGCCTGGAACTGAAAGCAGCTCAAAACTTTAATTTGAACATTTACTTTGGTTGCAGACATCCCTACACATTGTTTAGGTTTAGGTGTGAGGGCAAGTATAGGTTTTGGACACAGGCAGACTTAAGTTGAACTTACTTACTTGGACTATCCTTCGTTTACTTAAGTAGGGAAATCCCACCTTAGTATAGGGCAAGTTAGGCCTTACACTATCCTGACATTTAAGTTAATAAAGACTTTTTATTTGAACTTTGAATCTGCTGTCTGTGTCTTGTTTCATGATGCCTTCACAGATGTCACTACACTGACGACACGTGATGCTGGGCTATGGTGTAGCTACTTCAGAGTTGAGCTCAAAACCATAGCAGCTAAAGTGGTGTGGAGGTAAGCCGTAGGTTGCGGACTCTATTGACTTCTAGTCCTTTGCAGGCGCGTTGGGGTACCAGACAAGCCGCGCAGGGCGTACCAAGTCCTGTTCACTGGAACTCAGAGTCCTGGAATAAGCCAAGTGAGCTGTGCCCACCTAATGAAGGAAAAGGAGCGCCGGTGTGGGTCACATTGATATGGGTGTGTTGAAAGCCCAGGAAAATAACTGCATGGTATTGTTTGGCCATCATGACCTGCGAGTCTCAGGGACTTCCAGGGACACATGCACAGAGTTACATCACAATTGGTGCCTTGAATGGCACTGACTGAAGGAAAAGTGATTGGTGAACCAGCATGGAAAAGAAAAGGCACCAGGGCACCCGCTGCAAGTTGTTATTACATAGAGCCCTGGGAACCAGAGTGCCTTTTCATTTGTAGGACAACTATAATATTTGCAAGCCTTGTGAAAGGCAAAACATCATGATCTTGTAATTATCGAGAGCAGCGTACTTCAAAAGAAATTGTCTCTTGTCGCTTGAGTGACAAAGGGCAGATGCACAAGAAAGGACCACCCACAGAGAGCATGACTGCTGTTCAAGGAAAGGGCGATACTCTGGAATCTTGGTTCAGACTCTCAGACCCCACAAGTAGCATGGTCTTTTTATATATTCACTTTTGATCTATTTGCCAACCAACACATATACTTAAGTTGCAAGTCGCTTTCCCATTTGGACCCCAGATGTGCTCTATTGCAGTCTCTCATTTTGGCATAGATAGTGCGGGCTATAGGGAAGCTTTGAGAATCGCCAACAGTTGGGTCCTTGGCAATCTGACAAGGCTGGGGGGGGCGTAGGTGGGCATGGCAGGTAAAAAGACTTTGCCTACTCTCTAGAACTTTGACTTTCCATAAGGCCAGCCAGTGGGGGTGGTTTGTAACGTGGTATACCAGTATTGATTCGATGATGGCTCCCCATATTCTACTAGCTGAGGAAGGGTGGTCTGGATTTGTGGCAAGACTTTCGAGGGAGTGTTTAGTATCAGCCACTGTCTGGAATACGACACTTGTAAGAATAAGGAAGTTGCTTTTGAGATTTGAAGGTTGTATTATGCTTTAACGCATGGGAGAGAACCCACTATTGTAACAATGAAATAAAAGAGTACATTTGAATGTGCAAAACTTAATTGAATGTAATAGTCATGAGGTAAGGGAAAATGAGAGTAAACTACTAGAGGCGTTTTGACTTATTACTCTGTTTTGATTATAGCTGCTGTGAGAGACCCGAGGGTATTCTCCCAGTAAGACCTTGAGAATCCCTTATTCAGGTGGCTAGGACACAGCCATCACTGTTGGATCCAGTTCCTGGGGGTGGACCAGTGGGGGAGGATCACCTGGGTAGGGGAACCCTGGGTTATGCTTGGGGGAATACTCCAGGTGAGACGTGGTACCATCACAGGGATGATGGTGAGGGGAACAAAGTCCCTGAGGCTTTTATAAGCTATTCCTACTCATGTCTTTCACCCATTGAATCTTCCTTACGCAAAGGTAAAACCAACTTCCCATTCACCTCCGATACATACCCTCAGAGCATGAACCCCACCAGGAACAAAAACCACCTCTCTCAGAATCCTTGCTTTCCTGTTCCCTATCTGAATACTCCCAGTCATTCTTCTGACTGTCCCTCTGACTGCTATCTTCCGCACTCCCAACCTGCTCAGAGAGAATACTTCAATTCCCACAAGCCCCTATGTTCTGTTCTCCATCCTGCCCATTTTCGTCCATTTCACAAACCTTTCCTCCTGTCCCGTTCCATAGGATACTCCGTTCCAACCCCCACTTTTCTGACACGAACACCTTTACTCACCCAAGACAATATATTAACACTTTTGTGAACTGTGATCAAAACTGGACTAATGTGCAACCTGTGTACCTGACATGTCCCAACCTGAGGGCCAGGAAAAGTCAGGCAATTGACACACACACACCTGACGGCCCTTCCTTTCCCCACAGTGATGAAAGGTGGAGCAAGAGAGTGCAGTACAAGCAAGGTGAGCACGGCAGACAACGAACGAGGCGGCTAAGCAAGTGTGGCAGCTCAAGAGAAGGAGAAAGGCGGCAGGAGTCAAGAGGGGGTGACGAAAGAAGTGACCTTGTCCTTTTCGTACCAAACCCACGGAATCTTCAAAGTAGAAAGGCAGATGTCAACGGTACACGGGGCAAGAATATGCTGATAAGTAGGAGCGAGGGAAGCTCCTGCGACCATACTACCGGCATTGAGTCCAAAGAAGAAGAAAGCCAAGTGGTTCATCACAGCCAGTGAGTCGAGGGGAAACAATAAGAACCGGGCTGTGTTGAGTGGGAATAGCAAAGTGGCAAGATTGAACCAAGTTCAAGGACCTGTGAATGTACTGTGAAAGTGCAAAGGGGAGACCAACTGCAGAGGGAAACCAGCACCGTTTAGATGCTAACTCAAGAGACACTGGTTGATCCCCATCATAGCGAAACTACAGATACCAGAAGGCCATAGGAGGGCCAGCAAAATAGGTCAAAGTAGTCCTACAGAGGGTCAAGAAAAATCCCTGTACAATTGAAAGACTGATCTAGAAGAAGTGTGAAAGAAAAGGAGGTGAATCCTGCAAACAATTAACTGTGTAAAAAGAGAACATTGAAAGTAAAGAAGGGTCAGCATCCAGAAGAGGGAGAACCAAGGGAGAGCCACTATTACCATGATCCAGAGCCACAGTAAACCCAGCGAAGGGAGGCTGAGAATCGAGAGGGGTCGGAGCCTGGCAGAGGGGGAATCCAAGGGTGAAAAGTTGTCACCCCTAGATTGAGAAAAGTGAAAGCAAAAGTTAAGAGAAGGCAAGAGTGAACCCGAAGGATGCCATGGAAGAGGGGTTCGAGTCTCGCAGAGGGAGATCCAGAGGTGAAGCTATCATCCAAACCTCAAGTAATGAACTGAGATAGAAATTGAGGAATACAATACGTGAAGGGTCAGCGCCCAGAAAAGGGGGACCCGGTGTGAAACCATAACCCTATGTGAAATGTGGATTACAATTGAGAAGGGTCTGCGCCCAGAAGAGGGGACCCCAAGGGTTAATCATTATCACCCTAAGGAACTTTCATTTGGTTAAAGGAACTTTTGTTTTGTTATTTTTGAAGACATCAGGCCCCGCAGGCAAGAGACTTTTCAAAGTAAACAAGACTTGGCCATCCATGGTCCTGAGAACTGCCATTGGAAGGGTAACTCGTGCTGGAGAAGCCAGAGACTGTACTGTGCTCCAAGCTCCCATCTTACCCAGTGTTAAAACGTGGGGAAGGGAGACCCAGGCTAGCCCATCCTGAAGTATTATTTGAGAACATTTCTTTCTTTTATTGAGAACTATCGCATACCCCTTTTTATATTGGTTGCAAGGTTTGGTCATAGGTATCTTAGCATAGGCCTTTTTATTTGACACAACACCAATGGAACTGCCTTATTTTTCATTTGATGGTTGGCGCTTGCTCCCATCTTAGAGTTAGGTTTAGATTAGGTGTTTTTTCAATCCGCGTACAACATTCATTGTTAAATAAACCCCCTTGAACTGTGATCACTTGTGTCTGTCCTACTTGTTGCCAACATGAGTTCCTTACACTGCATACTAATTCCTGTAGGACTTCCTCTGCACAGTTCCATACAGCAATAAGCAATAGAGAGCGATGGGTACGAAGGGCAGTGTGAATTGCCATCACCTGGTCGGCCACGACCAGGTAAGTTGCAGATTCCTGGTAATGCATGTTCTCAATTGTTTGATTCTTTGGCACCACACTTGTCAGTCTGCTAGGTAAGGAGCCCTTCAGTTGGACAGCAGAGCACTGGCATATGGAGCTCAAAACTCTTGCCCCTACTTCTTAGTGAAGTTTTTCCACAGTCCTCCGGTGAGGGGCCTAGGAACACTTATCCTAAGTGAATACAGGGTGTTCACCAAAGATAAACTCTCTCTATTGAGCAGCACAGCAGAGCAGTCAGACTTTACTCAGGTGAGGGGCGAAGGCTTGTAGGCTAGGTACAGTTAGGCCCAATAGAGTACACAAATGAGGATGCTACACAGATGCACTGCAAAATATATGCACCCTCCATTAGAGAATTATACATAAAGCAACATAATCCAAGTAAGTACAATACGTCCACCACACAGTGAGACAAAGGGCCTCATTACGAGGCTGGTGGTAGTATCCATTTTTTCCCTGTAGTACAGGCACGGCTGCCGCCGGTATCAATTTTTTTCCGGAACCCGCGAATGGGCAATTACCGGTTCATGCCGAGTTTGGCAGACCCGGTAATTGCCCATTTGCAGGTGCCGGTAATGAGGGACTCCCCATCCCCATTCGGCCCCATAGGGCTGAATGGAAGGGGGACATCGGATGCACCAGCACCATTCAGAGTGGTGCCGGTGCATCAGACGTGCTGTGCCCATGGGTGCCGCTCTGACGGCCAGGTCAGTCCTGTCGGGATGACAGGCGCCCACGAGCACAGCTCGTATTATGGCGGTCCGGGAACTACGGTGCCGGCATGCTTACCGGTACCATAGTTCCTGGACCGCCATGCTTGTATTGAGGCCCAAAGTATTCTAAAAAAACAGTGGAGGGCCTTAGGTCCAACCCTTCCCACTCCTAAAGCCAGTGTCATGACTAAATCCAGGTGGCAAGGCCTACGTCTTGAAATGCTAAGGGAGGAGGAAGAACATGGAATCCAATAGATGGGCTAGAACATTGTTCCCTGCATCCTCTAAGACACAGTGCAAAAAAAAAACAATAAAAACCCCACAGGTGAATAATATACAAATGGTGAAAACTGAAAGGGAGTGATGGGTGGTAACAGTGAACGCCTAGAGGGCCAGCAAAAGTCAGAATTAAGTTACAGGCAGAGTACTGGACCTCAAATGTCCCAGCACACCCCTAGAAATAGGGTCAAACAAAGTTATCAAATTTAGTGTATCACTATTACTTTACATGGACATTTGTCCATTGCAGTGATTCATTAATTCAAAGTCTCTAATAAATCACGGTACATGCTTAACTTCTAGGCTTTGTTGTATAAGTTAAGGAAGCCTAAGGGGACCCAGCTAAAATGTTGAAATCCAGGTAAGTACCTGTTTTCAGGAGCTCAAAACGTTGTTAGAAGACACAATGGGGCAAGGTCCATAGGCAAACTACTGTCATAAAATAAAAGCCAGGTAGGTACCTTTTCTACCCCATAAACTCAACCAAAGAAGCATTCAACCCACTGTGGAGCCAGAAGGGATCACCTTGAAAAGCTGTAGCTCCAGGTTCCAAACCAAAAACAGCTGGAGAATAATGGATGCTGAGCAGAATCACTACCACTGCAAGTCAGTGGAAATGCACAGTCGGGAGAGGGATTGTAGCCAGAGTGGGGGTAGGAGGAGCGCCCACCCCCCTGGTGTTCAGTGCATGCCCACTGCACCCCTCTGCCTCCCGCAGCTGCCGCATTATCTGACCCCCACACCCACCCGGTACCAAAAGCTGCCTCTGCTACAGTCTATGGGTAGTCAGCCTGGATATTATTTACTGTTATACACCAAGGATGCACCATCTACACCTCCAGTGAGGACCTTCCAACATGGCAGATATAGATCCCCAGACACCGACTAGGGCCTGGTTGACATCAGAGGCTGAACGGTAGACCAGTAGCACCAGTCAAATAGCGGGTTCCAACTCGTGCATCTGCATCGTCCACCATGTTTACGGGCATTCCATTAGATCACAGGACCCTGAATCAAGAGAGGTCAGATGCAGCAGCATAAGCTTGGGAAACATTGCCTCCAGGCAAGGAGCCCACATTCGAAGCTACCCTTTGAGGTTGGGGGTTGGTCCCTCGCCTCTTTCCACGCCAGCTCCCCCTCACCCTCCTTCCATCCTAACTTTTAGGCTAGAGGAAGCAAGTCCATGTGGAATCGGATTGGGAGAAGCTCTTTCATGTGTTTATGTTTACAGGCAACCTGCCACTGAGAAGCTTGGCGAGCCCAGCGAGAGCAAAACGATACACCTGGAGATGAATTTCTTAAATTCCTCATTGAACCCTAGGTTTAGCTACATGTTCCTTCAATGTAAGCATTGACGCATTGCTTACGTTCTGAGACTGGCCCTCCTTCCCCAGCACTTGCAGCACGAGAGAGTGAAGACCTTGTACTTGATTGCTCGACCACAGCTACCAATAGGTGAGTCAAGGAATGTCTAAGGAACCCCAGCCCTGCCTATTTTACTAATCTACTTCGACACCACACCTGGGTCCATTGTAAAGCTCCTGCTGCAACATACCTACAAGCCAACAGTGGGCGGTGATGAAATATCACAAAGTCCTAGATTTTCTCTTTACATAAAGAGTGGGAGGGAAACCTCTTTTAGAACCGCTTGAATCCACAACTGCATTACAAAGGGAAAACCGTGACATTACATGGCTGCTTTATCAGGAGCATGTTTCCATAGGCACCAAGCCCTGGAAATATCACATTTGCACGAAAATATAATTTGAAGACGACGTGCTTTATTTTGCAATGGCTTCTAATGCCTTGGGAGGCAGGGTGGGTGTAGCATTGAAATTCATCCCCAGCCGGGAGTAAACATGGACGACACCAGAGGGTTCCTGTTGCGGCTCTGGCTGAAATGAGAGATGTGCTGAAATTGGTCGGATCTGCAGCTATTTCCAATTGGGGGAAATTCGGCGTTGACAAATAACTGCATTTCCCTTTTTTGTAGAGAGGTGAATAGGTCTGCAGACATAATGGCAAACAAAGATGGTGGGAACACGGTTACTGTAGGACCAAGAGAGAGAACGGGAGAGATAGGAAACTAGGAGCTACAGTAGACAGGGCACGGTAAATAGCTGGTAAGACAGCTGGTTGGTCCATGCGCTTGCTGCGGAAATCTGTGGTTACTTGCATATCACACATTCTACTCCCTCGGGGTCTTTCTACGCCTTTCAGTTTTCAGAGGTTCATATAATGAGCTGGGTATTGCCAGCTAACATGTACAGTGCTCCTAAGTCGCATGACTGAAGCATCTGATCTGATGATCAGCTGATATTCCAAGAGTCATTGAGAGATGGCCTAGAATGAAGTGAGGGGTGGCTGAGAGAAGAACACCCAGAGGTGGAGATAAAGGAAGTATGGTCACAAACCCTTGGAAAGAAGGGATGGGGGAATAGCAGAGAATACAAAGCAGACACGTGCAAGAGATGGGACAAGAAACTGAAGACCAAGAGCACATCTATGTAGTGGGGGAGTCGGAGGGGGGGGGCTTAATGAGACCAGGAAATGAGGCGTGAGAGTAGGGGAAGGTAGGGTGAGACTAGAACTGGGTGGGGTTAGATATTAGTAAATGGATGAGCAATGAAATGAGAGGGTGGGAAAAAGAAGAGTGGAGAGAGGATCCCAGAAAAGAGCGTAGTGTGTCCCCCGATACGCACCCACTATGGCGGCAGTGGGTGCAGCATGAACGCCTGCTGCATTGCACCACAGACCCGAGACAGATGGATCATAATGATACCACTTTATTAAACTATGTGCACATCTGAAGCCCAAGAAAGGACCAAGCAACCCCCCCCCCCCCCACCCGCCCCCGAATCCCACCACCATCATCATCATGCCACAGCCTCCACATGCACACCTTTGCTTGCGGCTTCTCTCGTGCCATCCATGGCATAGCCCAGAGTGGGGGTGATAGCATGGCAGAGGAGCACAGGTGAACTGGATCAAAAGGAGGAAGGAAGAATGTGATGAAAAGATGGAGTCAGGGAAAAGACAGGATGGCCGTGAATGAGGGCACGGGAGATCATGAAGGCAGGTTAGATGGCGAAGGTGGTGAGAAGGTGTAGAAGATGGCACAGGAAAGGTTGGGTAATGGAAAAAGGTGGGAGAAGGAAACTGAGGATGGAAAGAGCCAGAAGGAAGAGGAGAGGAGAGGAATGCACGTGAATAAGAGAGATTAAGAAACCAAAAAGAGATGGTGTGAGTAAGGCAAGGTGGTGAGTATAGGGACCAGGCAAGTGAGGGCTGAAAGGGAGCAGGAGATAAGGCAATCGCAACAGATCGAAAGGGGGCAAGCAAAGAGGATGATGGGGAAGAGTAAAGGAAAGGGGGCAAGCAAAGAGGATGATGGGGAAGAGTAAAGGAAAGGGGGCAAGCAAAGAGGATGATGGGGAAGAGTAAAGGAAAGGGGGCAAGCAACGAGGATGATGGGGAAGAGTAAAGGAAAGGGGGCAAGCAAAGAGGATGATGGGGAAGAGTAAAGGAAAGGGGGCAAGCAAAGAGGATGATGGGGAAGAGTAAAGGAAAGGGGGCAAGCAAAGAGGATGATGGGGAAGAGTAAAGGAAAGTGGGAAAGCAAACGATGGAAAACGGCAGTGGAAATTGAGGGTGCGAGGAAATCATATGGGGAAAAGAAGGAGTGGGACAGGAGGCCACGATGAAATGGGGGTCAGGTGAGGAATGAGGGCAGGACAAGCGGAGGAGGCGGAATAGGAGACTAGCCTGATGAGGGCGAGTAGAAACAGCCGACGCTGTAAAGAGGGATCGAGGAAGAGGCCGTGTTGGGGCGAATGTCCTGAGCCCTGGTTTGGAGAGGAGTCCCCTGCTCATTTTACTTGCTCAGAAGGGTGCACCCCCATACTAGTGATTTCTCATCTCATGACTCGCAAACGTTTCAGCTGTAAGCCCCCTCAGAAACCAAAACATTCTGCGGGTGGGGACACCCAAGAGCGGTGTCATGCTTTCCTATGCAAGTCACATGACCTAGTTAGCTCCGTGGGTTCTGGACAGTGGCAGCAAGGAACCATGTTATATAGCCAAGGACTTGCAATTCATGGGTTACTATTAAGCACCCCCGCTTTCAGCGCAGAGACCCTAGGGGGGGCAATCTTGCAATAGGTTGTGAGTGAGTTCCACTGTGAAAGGAACTAGGTGGCCATATATGGTACCGGCTCCCCAGAGGCAAGGCCATCCATGTCCGGATCTCAAAGGTAGTTGAGTAATGTCAGGGATTCAAGGCTGAACCCACATCTTGTGTCTTGTCCCAGAAAGGATCCTGAGAATATTTGAAGATGGCGACACCCAGTGATTGGCTGGACACCGACTGTTTGAATGGAGACGTGTTTGTGATTGGCGGTAGAGCTGTCACTCTGCTTTCAATACTCCCATCGAATGGGGGAGACCAATCTTTGGCAATCGCTGGGACAAGTCTGAAGCACCGAGAAGCAGCCTGAACCTGAAGACAGCCTGGATAAACCTGCCCTTGAGGACCATTCCAATACTCAGCCTTGGGGCCTAGCACCTTCTGAACGCTCACAGTCACTAGCCTGGCAGGGTCACAAACCAAGGCACACGAGTATTCCTTTCACAGTAGTAACCGTCCTTCTGGGTTACTCGTCTTCCTGCACAGCAAGGATACAGATGTATTTTCATTGATATATTGCACGGGCATTCACTTACTAACTGTCGTTGCGGGTTTACTGCGCCTTTAACCATCCTGCTCCCCTCCTGCGGGGGCTGCCTTGGCTGCGCAGCCACGTTTACCACTGGGAAAGTGCCAGGCAGTTGTGGGCAAATTCCACCCACACCCTGGAGACAGAGGGGCCAAAAAGAAGTCCTCCCAATAGGCAGGGCTAGAAAGAGCAAGGAGCCGGGACACAGGGGGTGTGCAATGAAGAGGAAACAAGGGGGCGTGTGCATGGAGGCCTGCCAGACACTGCATCCAAGCCCAATTCATGGCAGTCCTGGAGGCCTGCCAGACACTGCATCCAAGCTCAATTCATTGCAGCCATGGAGGCCTGCCAGACACTGCATCCAAGCCCAATTCATGGCAGTCCTGGAGGCCTGCCAGACACTGCATCCAAGCCCAATTCATGGCCGTCTTGGAGGCCTGCCAGACACTGCATCCAAGCCCAATTCATGGCAGTCCTGGAGGCCTGCCAGACACTGCATCCAAGCCCAATTCATGGCAGTCCTGGAGGCCTGCCAGACATTGCATCCAAGCTCAATTCATTGCAGTCATGGAGGCCTGCCAGACACTGCATCCAAGCCCAGTTCTTGCCAGTCATGGAGGCCTGCCAGACACTGCATCCAAGCTCAATTCATGGCAGTCATGGAGGCCTGCCAGACACTGCATCCAAGCTCAATTCATGGCAGTCATGGAGGCCTGCCAGACACTGCATGCAAGCTCAATTCTTTGTAGACATGGAGGCCTGCCAGACACTGCATCCAAGCTCAGTTCTTGCCAGTCATGGAGGCCTGCCAGACACTGCATCCAAGCTCAATTCATGGCAGTCATGGAGGCCTGCCAGACACTGCATGCAAGCTCAATTCTTTGTAGACATGGAGGCCTGCCAGACACTGCATCCAAGCTCAGTTCTTGCCAGTCATGGAGGCCTGCCAGACACTGCATCCAAGCTCAATTCATGGCAGTCATGGAGGCCTGCCAGACACTGCCACCAAGCCCAATTCTTGGCAGTGTCAGTTTGGGGCATTCCCGGGTTTGCCCTTTTCTGTTATAACTAAGCAGATTCTGCCCCTGTGGGGCGAGGAGGGCGCAGGGAAGCAAGTTAACGTCAACCGAGAGAAAAGAAGTGATCGACAGGAGGATGTGGTGTAGGAAAAGACTGGTTCAGAGTGGATGAAACATGACATTATGTGAGCATGGGAAAAGGCTAGGTTTTCGTACCGAACAGACCGGAGAATGAAGCTCGACCTCATCATGATATTTTGGGATAGGAAGGAAGTAAGGTTTCTAATTCTTCTTGTACCATGACTGGCAAAGAATGAACACCCGCTGGATTATTGCACCTACGCTGGAATAAAGTCAAATTGTAGGACCTGTTTGTCTTTTTTTCAGTAACACTTACAATGGAACAAACAGCACTGTGAAGGGAGAGGAACTATAGCGATACAGATTGGGACATAGTGCCTTGAAGTGAAAACAAAACAGATTGGAGGATATTTAGCAGAGAAAGCATCATGTCGGTTTTGCGGAGGTACCCCAATATGTGCCTTTGCTTGTTTCTTTTACTACTGAGCAATGAGAAACATATAAACGAAAAGAAAAATAAGAATTGGCAATGCCAACTGTTTGGGCTTTTGTGTACGCTTGGGAAAGGCACTTTCCAAGTCCAGCCGTAGTGGTATTGACCGGCCATTGATGGGAGCAGGTGCAAATGGTACCAGTACCTGGGCATCTAATAACAGTACCTGGCAAAAGCCTAATACTTGTACACAAGCCAAAAATGGTTGGCTTTGCCAATGCTTGTTTTTCACAGGCCTTCAGTGACGGACACGCATAGGGCTTATAAATTGAGTGGCTGAAGGCAGATCTGGTTGACATTTTTATTACAGCCATAGTGGGTTTACAACGCCAATTAAGTCTACAATGTTTGATGGTAAGGCTTGATTAAAGCAAGCTCAATGAGTTCCTATGAGGAGGTGAATTGGGCGGGGAGGGGTAGGAATGGCCATAGCGATTAGCATGGCCATGGGCAGACAATGGGTGGGCAAATAACCAAACACCACCTACAAGCTGCATTTCCCTCCTCGTAGGGCATTTCTCGCCTATCTGTACTCTATTGCAATAGTTTCATCGTAAAGTTGTCGCAGGCAACACCCAATAGCCCAAACCAAAAAGACTTTGAATAAAGGATTCAAAGCACACAACAGAGTGAAGGCTTTGGAGCCGCACTATTTTGCTCTAGAGATTGTTGCTCACGTTCTACCAGCCAATCGGTTTCCAGCCACGCTTCGGCCCTTGCGTTCTACCAAGCTTCGCCGCCATAAAGATAGAGAGCGAGTGGCGATTCCGATTGCCAATTTCTGTGTGAAACAAACCTAGGGAAGACGAGGGATGAATCCTCCATTTTGCAAATTTACACAACACATCGTCCAGGAGATTTGGATCAGTTGCCAATAGCTTGCTTGTCACACTTAGGGCAGTTCACAAAAGTAGCTATTTTTTATTTTGGGGGGTGGGAGGGTAGCAAAACTGATGCAACATAAAGCATTGTGCTTTAGTGGAGCTGTTTGGAACAGCACATTTCATTTGCAAACGTTTTGGGAGCTCCTCTACTCAGAACGAACAAGGACAAACATGCTCGCTGGTATGGTTGCATCTCAGTGGGATCTGCAACCACGCTTCAGCTCACTGTGCCTCCCACAGAGGAGAAATACCTATTTGCACATCAGTCTGGTCCTGCCTACAGGGCCCACCTAGCGCCCATATGCCAGGCAATTCTCCTGCGAACTTAGCAGTCGCAGACATGCGTTTCTGCCTTGTTGGGCATCATGGGTGAGATGAAGCCAGGCGTATCCAAGCACAGTGAGCACAGGGTCCACGTCTGGAGCACACATCTAACTTACAGAGAAACCCCAAGTGTTCCGCATTTGCAAAATGGAGGCGCTCCCGCAGATTTGCAGCGGTTATTAATAGTAAATGTTTCCAGCATTCAAACGCAAAAGAATCTTCATCAAAAGAAGTCCCTTTAATCATTAAGGTCCCTATTGGTGCATTTCACTTGAATTGTTTCACCCAGAGTTCCTCTTTCTGTTATAGATCCTCCTCCTGCGCTTAATTGTGAGATTTCACCACATAATCAAGCGGGAAGAAGCCGCTGTGTATCTGCACATTCTCAAAAGGGTTCCATGTACATTCATCCACAGTATTTTTTCCCGCTGCTTTTTTCCCTGAATAAATGCATCAAATGTTTTCATCTTTTAATTTGAGGGGGTTCCTCCAAACCTCCCTCCCCTATTATTTATTCCCTATACCCCACCGCACCCTACCCCTTATATGCCTTTACCCCCCCCCCTATATTTTTCAATGTTTTTTTCAGCATAACATTTTCGGCAAAAAGTGCAGCGAAAATAAAACAGGCGATGAACGAACGCCGTACCCTCAAAAGTGACTGTCAACCGTACCTTAAAAGATTCAGTCAAAAGATTAGAATTGTTTTAATTAAAAGGCTCTGAAATTGGATCCTTGCACTTGGCTGTCTTTGTTAATTATCCGTTCCAGGTCCATGTGCAACACCCTAACGCCTCCCATCTCAATATTCCTGGGATCTCTTTGGCCTGCCCGGATTTCCAGAGGTGTCTGGGAAACCTGAGGCAGGCATTTGTTAAATATTGAAATTTGTTACACAAACAGTAGCAGCAATCAGAAGGAAATAATGTGGGTAATTCCTGCGGGGTCCAGGAAAAGGGTTATCCAGGAAACTACGCCTGCGTGACGTGTGAAACCCAGAGGCTTTGGCCCGGCGCACAGGATGAAATCTCATTTCTAGAAATCAATCCATTCCCAGACGCAACTGAACACAAATCCCAAGATTCCACTAAATCCAGCTGCGCATTACCCTCCCCGCGCTGCTGATAATGTACCAATGCCCAGATCCACTGACACGTAGGACAACAAATTGAATTCCCTGTGCCACTAATACGGTCTCATCGGAAATTGTTAGCCTGCTCCCAGTCTCAAATGGCAGAAAGGCCATTTGAATTGTCAGCTGTGCTTGAGCTGCAAGTAAGGTCTCTTTAACCAAAGCACTTCTGTTGCCATGGGGCTTCCTTGATGAAAGGTATCACTCCTGCAGACTGCAACACCCCTGCATTGACTATGGCTGTCCAAAGTGCATGTTTTACAAATAGAACCAGTTTAGCCATAGAAGTTTGTGTTTAAAGGTAATTTATTGATAGTACGATCACAGTCATCAATGCCATAGAGTTTATGGACAGTACTACAAGCGCCTGGTTAGGAGAGTTTTCCTAAAGTCCACTGAGAGATAAGACTTTATAAAACTATCCCAATGGTTTTTAGATCCCCAACTCTTTGTATCAGTCTGTACTACTCATGGAACCTTGGTAGAGTGGCAGAGCAGTCAGGCTGAGCATAAGAGGAAGATGTGAGCTGTAGGTAAGTACACAACCACCCTAGTTAGTAATGCAATTCAAAGAAACACACACATAAATGTATATTAAAATATATATTATATTTACACAAGATATGCTTTAAAATACTTAGTACAATTAACCAAACACACATAGAAATACTTGGAGATACATTTCAAAGACCACTGCTTAGTTTGTAGTTACTCACGGTTACAATTGTTACAGCGTTTGACACCCCCCCTCTCTCTCTCTTCCCCTGTAACAAACAGCAAAATAGTCGGTAGCACACGTCCACTGTTACCAGCCAAAACTAGAAAGTTGTCACTGTGACTAAAAAGTCACAGGAGCAGAGCAAGGGGGGATACTAGGTATCCCCTTGGCACTCCACGTAAGACAATGTGTGCCAGTCTCTCAGAATATAAAGTTGCAGGAAAGAAAAAAAGAACAGTAGCAAGTAAAGATACATAAAGAATCTCAAAGGAGAACCCAAGGGGTTCCCAGCAACAGTGCCCATAAGGAGCTCTGTGCTGCAAAAGTAAAATACAGATGCCTTAGAGAGATATGGAGGAAAGTAAACTCCATAGTAAAGTAAACACAGAGAAGAGAGTTCCAAAAGCCAGAGACCATAATAATGAATGAGTGGAAAAAGCCTCCACTCATTCAGGATATAGGAAAAAGGTGCAGCAGTCCAGCAGAAAGTGCTGGAGGTCTCACTAGGAGAGAGGATGAAGCATACAAATGATACATCTCCCGAACATGCCCCTATGCTATACATTTGAAAGACAATCAGTTGCCCCCAAGTTCATTTTACTGACCCACTTCTGCTGCCAACTATGCTATGTCTACATTAAATTGTCCCACTGCTAATACCCACGCAATATCTTTTATAGATAATTGTGTCCGTCAGGATGAATATAACAGCCCTTTTTCAGAGTGTGAGGTACCTTACCAAATGTTGGCACACAGGCACTCTCGGCCAAGTCTTAGGAGGGGAGAGGGTTAGACAAGGATAGAGGGTAACGCAGTATTACTTTGAATAAAGAAACTTATTCATAAAGGTATTTTGAAAATACTCTTCATATCTCGTAAATGGTAATTACGGTGTTGGTACAGTTTACAGCTGGGTAATTTCGGTTCATAAAGTTATGATGTCCATATCATTGGGACGCTCCTTGGCATGCTCCTCATCCACAGGATGTGCAAAGAGGGCAGTCTGGCCCTCCGTGCACTGACCAGGAATATATTAGTTGAGCCAATGGCTGAAGACAAGTGTTTCATTGGGCGAGTTGTTGGGTTCGGATGAAAGTCTCTTGCACTGGGTGAAGTGTTTGATATGCAATGCAAGAGTCCATTCATGTGGAGAATGGATGAGGTGGGAATTCTCTTTTCACAAAACGAAGTTGATCTTGTGGGTAAATTGTATATTTTGCATATTGTGATTAGAGCATTGGTGGCTTATGGGGTCCATGCCAAACAGATGTGATAGGCTCTACATCTTCCTCACAGTGAGCAGAAGGAGATGGTGTGGGGTCACAGTCTCCATCTAGGTAGGTCTCCCTCTCTCAAGAATGAGACTAGGACCAGAGGACCTCTCACTCAGGGAAAGTGGATGCATTGCGTTAGGACAGAATTTCTCTTTGAGATTGGGTTGCGGCTCGCCAGACTTCTGGGTCACAAGCTTTTGTGGCCTTCCTTCGTTTTTCAACTTTTCTGCTGTGTCCACTGACACTTCTACTGAGCCCCCACTCTCATACACCAGCACCAGTGCAACCCTTTTTCTGGTGTGCTTCTTTTTGGTACCAGGGTGGTTGTTGAAATTGTGTTGTGAAGTATGCTGGTGCAGTTGTGATTTAGTGTGGTCTACATCAGGAATGTCGTCACTTTTAAACACATTAATATCCCACTGCACCCTTGTGGTAGCCACTGGGATACCAATGCATTTTCGGCTGCAGGCCATTTTGTTTCGAGTCCTCTCTCTTTCTATATGAACCAGAAAGAATGGCCAAAATGGTTGCTTTGCTGATGTAGGCTCATTCTGAGCCCAGAAAGGCGCACACTGCTTTTGGTTAAGCTGGTGTGAACTAGCTCAAAACCTAATGAAACCCACTGGACTTCCCAATCTATAGCCTGTGCCGGCAAGTGTATTCGGTTGTCTTTAGGGTCATACTAATTGGCTGGTTGCCAAAACCTTTGTGTACTGACCTTTGTTGTGAATGTGAATGTAGGAGACCCTGTGCAGTCCTCAGATCTCTACCGGATGTACTGGAAGACTGCTACTGGAGATGGTATGGTGCTGTTGAGAACCTGGTGTGGTTTTACTGGCTAGACCTTGATAAATGCAGTCATTGCCCCCTCTTCTCCTTTTCTGCTGGTGGAATCCAATCCTGTGCTCTTATCTTCCTACCAGCCTCCCATCCGACTGGACTGGCTGTTCCTTGGTGGGACATTTTCCTGGCCTCTGCTCGGCTGCTTTCCTGAAAAACCATTCTTCCTCCAAATGCCCCAGTGTGGGGGGTGGCCTGGCATGGAAGTTGGGTAGTTTGCCACTGCACCGCCTTCGTGCTGTTTACTCTGTTGCAGAACCATTTCCTGCTGGCTGGCTGCCCACTCCTCTCCTGAACTCTTGGATGGGTTGCTCTGCGCTCCTGTCCCCCACTTTAATTGATGCTGGGGCTTCTGCTTTGTGGGTCACCATCTTGGGTGTCCTGTAGGTTGCTCCTTTGGGTCATCGGGATCCTTGATGGGTTGTGGGTTCAGGTACCTTCAATTTGGAGGAACCCAACTGTGACTATTCCGACCTACATTTGGCACCCAAACTCACTGCTTCCAGCTGTTCTTGATCTGAATCTTCTAACATCCAGCACTGTGAGTACTTGTGCCTGGGGCCTGGGGGCGTGGGACATTCCTTGGCTTCTTCATCAGAGGTCCTTTCGATACAATAACCAGAAAGCAATGGTTCCTCAGCTTGGGCTCCTTCTTCATGATGGTACAATTATTTTTTTTCATATTAAATTTAAATAACTTAATTTCAAGATGTCAGCCTCATCTTAGTCAAACGTATTGTGTAATCGTCTCGCATGCAACGTCCTCCTTATTGGTTCTTCTTTTCAGATTCACAATCCTTGCTTTTCCCCCTGCCCTTGTCTAATGATTACAGTTCCTCTTTCCCCTCTATTTTTTAGTAGAGGAAAATTAAAAGTATTCTTAATTTAAAACACTAGTGTTCTCTTGAATCATGCGCCATTTTCTTTTGATAGAATCACCTTTTTAATGTTTGGGCCATCTGCAGCATTTGTAGTTTTTGGAAATAGGGATTGGGAAAGTAACTTTTAGTTATGCTCATTGTGCAACCTTGATGCACCTGGTGAAGAAATACCACTCACTATCTGTTGAGAGGGTGCATCGATTGTTTAGCAGGGATCTCATAGGCGTTAATTGAAATGACCAGTATTTTGGAGGGGATTGAAGGTAAATTCAGTATAGGTCTATGGCAAGCATTTGATTTACTGGGAGGATTGCATGTATTCCAGGCAGGGTGTAACTCTCTAAATGATGGTGAGATAAAGAGATAGCTGGAAACCATGTGGACACAGTGTGATAAAAGGTGGAAAAACTGACAGACTGGAAGGCTTTTACACACCGTCAATAGGTGGTAGATGGTGAGGGAATGCATGATATGATATGATATGGCATTTATAACGCGCCTGTACACAAGTGTTTCTAGGTGAGGCAAGAAAGGAGGGGAAACAAAGGGAGGACAAAAAAGCTTCTTACTAGGCCTTGTTTCATTCAGATCGCGCAAGTGTAGAGAAGCGGGAAGGGGAGAAGTGCAAGGGGGAGGGGAAGGGAAAAGTGCAGGTACATCAATAAGTGCAGCCAGCAGGTGGCTCTTACGTGCAGAGAGAAGGGACTGCAGGGTTGCAGAACAGACCCTTAAGTTCTGGGGGAGCCAGGAGGCAGTGAGAGGGCAGCTACACATGCAGGACCCTGGGCCCGAGTTCAGAGGGCATCCATGTGACCAGTGTGTGTGCGTGGGGCAGTTTGGAGCATCAGCAGGGGAGAGGAAGAGAGAAAGCGGAAGCGAAAAGGAAGGACTTGAGTTGCTTCCGGAACTGGAGGTGGTTCTGCTCAAGTTTGAGAGAGGCAGGGAGGCTGTTCCAGAGGGAGGCTCCAGCTGAGGAGAGAGATCTGCCCCCAACTCTCTGCTTGGAGAAGCGTCTGACCCTCCGAGAGTTGGAGGTGGATGAGCAGAGAGCTCTTTTGGGAAATAACATAATAATCAAATTGGCGGCTACTAGATTTTCAGAAAGCACCACAAATGAAGACTGGCATAAAGGACCACCAATATAACAGTTTCATCATATTGTTTCCTTGGAACACAACATTAGTTGCCTAAAGGGTACAGAATGTGGGCCAGTGGGAATTTATTACAAAATACCAACTTACATTATTCCGAGACACGTGGGCCACTGACAGCTACACAACCTTTCATAAAAAACATCTTTAGTCCCGAGAGGTAGAGCGAAAGGTTAACCAGCAACCTTTATAGCCTCTTGTTAGCAGTTAGAAAAACTAATGACACTGCACACAATGATTCCCTCCTAATTAGAAGGCAGACAAAGTGAGCAAAGCAATGCGGCAGTCTGGATGGGTGTGCCGTTCTTGATTAATACACTTGAAATGTTTCCCATGCGGGAAGAACTTGGGTGAGCTCGGATTCACATTACCGGACTGTAGGCACGGCCATAGGGACGGGGAGGAGGGCAAGAGGGTTCTGCCCTCTCGCCCCCCAAATGAACAAACCCTCCTGCTCTGGGTCTTGTGCTCATGTTCCCTTTTTTTTTGCTGCATTTATCAGGCATACAAGGGCTGCCTGTGCTCTTTGACTGATTGAATATAGACACCCAGCCCTTACTTGCCCTGCTGGCCACCATAACCATGTCAAACTCTCGAACCTGGCCCAAGCCGCCTGCATCCCTGGATGGTCTCCTCCGACACATTCCCCGCAGAACTGTGCTTTCCTCTGGGCATTCAAGCTGCAACCCCCCCTCTCAAATTGAGTTGATCGTGAGTTACACTTAATGCTCAGTCAGCATGCGGTTATGTTACGTATCCTATGGCAAACATTACTTACTAGGAATCATTTTCTGTGGCTTGTATCTACTTAGAATCACATGCTTTTCATAGGATGCCATCTAGTAGTTGATGTGGGAAAATTACATCTTGTTTTTTTTTTTTCAAATTTCAAAAAGGGGCATCGAACATGGGTGCACCTGTTACACTATCCCAACCCTACATGTACCGCGTGCCCTTGATCCATCACACATCCGAGTATCATCCATGCATGACTCACACTCCCTCTTTAAAAAAAAAAAATCAAACTCAGTGTAATGTCCTGATTCACTCATCTCTTGACAAAGTCCATGCTTTTGTTTCATGCTTACATTCACAACCATTGGCTTTTGCTCTGGGCAGTATCCATTCCAATATTTTTTCAGCTCACTGTGCCAGTAAAGTAGAATAAATAAACACATGCAAATCACCCCAGCAGTTAGAGCTGGTGTTCTATTTTTAAAGTGACATAAAGCCTGATTTAAATATGGTCCTTCCCCTTTTGAAATGGCGTCAAAGCATTTGGGGTGGGCTTTCCCAGAGCAATGCCAGTGGTAATGATTTATTTAAAACCTCGCATCCTAGGTTCGCCTAACCTAAAACATAAAACTTTACTTTTGTGTCCAAGAGTGCTTTCTTGTTCAACAATAGTTGCTCTTGGCCCCTTATCATCATCATCGGGGTTGCTTTTCTGGATTGAAGGGGTTTTCAGCCTTCTGATCTAACCGGAGCTTCGGCACTGCAAGTGGTAGAACCTTTCACATTTCAAAGACTTAGCATCATTTGTTTATCATGGACTGAATTTTCCACCCCTCTCTGAAAAGTTCAGAAAACCCTTTGCTTACCTTTTGAAAGTTACCAAGACTTTACAGAGCTACCAATACATTTCAAAGAATAAATATAGTTGCTTATTTTACACATTGTAACTGCAGTGGTTTTTCCCTTTGCCATATCTATACAATGATTATATTTTTGTGTTGAAAATCTTTTATTGCATATCTATGAACGCGTTTGATGTACCTTTTTAACCATACTGCTCACCTCCTGAAAGTCGGGCTTGGGCCGCTCTGCCACCAACCCCTTGGACAGACTGGATTACTCAAAAAGATAAACGGTGACCGAACTGAAGTGTATGCACCTGGGCCCTAGAAACAGTGCCCAAGAAAAATCCCCTTAACAATACCCACATCAACGCCCTTAACCTTGGCTTCCTCTTATACGGCATCTCCTTCCTCACATTCTGAACAGCCTCTCCTCCGCATTTCTATATCGGTCCCACCTGCATCCTCTCTCCCCGCCAATCTGCGCCGGATCAAACAATTATTTAAAGTGGCTTATCCGACTGCCTACCTTGTAGAACCTTGGTCCTCTTTACCTTCTCTCTCTTCCCTCTGCCTTTGCTCGCTACTACCACAACTTTACCCAGTCCTGGATCTAGAGGAGATTCATTGACACAGCACCAACACAGGTCTCCAACTATGCCCTTGGCATAAAGATTGGTCTTCCCTCCTGTTGTCCACTTATCTGACAGCCCTCTACTCATGAAATACCACACTTTATGGCGCAAAAAAAACCAACTACTTTCCCAACCTGATTGTGTTGCCCCAATCCCTCTCCTGAACTTTCTCCATTACCCTACAAGCAATGCTGCTGCCCACTTGCCTTCTCAGCATCTCGTCCTCTGTATCTGCCAATAACTTTGCACTGTATAACAAATGAAGAAGTGATGGATTTCTAGACCCTGGCTTTGAGATTCCTTGAGAGAGATGATTGGTCTCTAAAACTTCAAAATGAATGTATATTCAGTGAAAAAACCTTCAGTTAAGAGGCTGCAACAAAAAACATGACATTTGATGGGTGTGGGAGGTGACACAATCTTAACTTCGAGTCCTTGCCACCATAGATGTCACCCATTTTGTCATTGTTGATCCTTGTTGTGATCTCATGTATGTGCTCATGGGATGAGGAACCAGGTGGAAATCAAGTTAAGATGGTCGTCACTTACCACCCCTGCCGACTTTCCTGGGTTATGTTGAGATAAATCTGTCTATCTTCGGGATACGGTCCTGCAAAGCTGCTCCCTAGCTCCACTCCTCTTGAACCTATCGCAAACAACCTATGTTTCCACCAATACTCCGATCACACACAAATGTACTTCCAAATGTCATTCCCTTCACAACACCACACTCTCAAAACCGGTCTCTCCCATCATCACCAACTGGATGGCCACCCACTTCCTCAAACTCAACCATTCCAAAGCAGAATACCTCATCATCTGCCTACCCCCCACACCCCCAAGGCACAAACCCAACCATACCCCCATGGCTTGCAGACCCCCCCTCCAAACTCCCCACATGTTGTGAGATGCCACTGATCTCAGTCACTAGCAGAAATTCACATTAAAGTTTTAGAGTCTCAAGTGTTGAAAAAGATGATGGTATTGGATTGGGAGGTTTCCCTATCCAGTGACTAGTGGGTGGGCCAAGCAATGAGACATCAGCCAAAGACTGTGGCAGCGTTCTATAGAGGACTGACCATCCAGATACTGGCATTTCCTCCATGTGAGCACTCGTTTACCTGCACCCTTAGTCACAACGACCTTCTGTTTGCTGCGGGCGCCGTCCCCTTTCATGGTGTATGCAGCTACGGTGATGGAGTAGGTTGTTTCGGGCTGCAACCCAGCGATTACCATTTCCTGGATACAAGAAAGAGGACAGCAATTACCTCCAAGAAATCAGGTGTGGTACTTACATCTACACAAAGTGCAGACAAATACCTCCAAAAAACGATGTAAACCATAGCAAAACCTTGCAACAAACGTTATTTGTAAAACACCGAAGTTCCCTTTCATGCACCATTAACGTCACATGAACTGTTGCAGTAACATAACTCCCTGAAGCACAAAGGTACACAGAAACTGTCATATGTACACAGGCACAGACGCACCTGAATGTGTGCACATCCAACAAGCCATGCGTCTTCTATTCACACGTTTTTATAGCACATGCACAACACATATTTTACACGCATAATGAGACTTTAATATTGCCCCATGACTCCCTGCACGTCAATGGGATTGTCTTACTCCCCAGAGGTCTCATGATCCTTTTGTCCCATGCTCTCCGTAACATGACAGGCCCCACGGTTCACTTTTAGACCATGGGTCTTTTGTAGGCCCCCACGGTCCCTTTAGTGCCCTACCTGGTGTACTGGAAGCCCTGCACTGAAACGGTCATCTGCAATCTGTGAACCCTATGTGACAACATACAGCCTGTGGGGCAAATGCGGACCACCATGAAGGGCTTGGCAGCCCGCCGAGGTTTACAGACTTCCTAATTGAAGTGTCATGTTCAAGCAACAAAAAAAACCGACAACACTCCATTAGGAAAGCCTATGTTGCCCAGAAACATTTCCAGCCCTCTTTAGGCTCAGTGCCTGCACTACGTGACTGCAAGTCTTGCAAGCCACATAGTGCATGTGCTGGACCAATAGAAGGCCAGCACTATGGATGGCATGGCTATTGCGGCTGGAGCCGGAAGGTATTTCAGCTGCGCTTGCAATGACTACTGCTTCTTGGAGGAGCCTACCCACTTCGACAAGCCCACCCATATTCCCTCGTATAAGCTGTTGGGGGGCAGAGGGGAGACACAGGGCCACCATGTTTGTGGGTGGGAACAGGGACATGCTGTTGGGGGCTGGGGGGTGGTACGAACAGGGTGTCGGGGAGAATTTTCATTTCTGTGCCAATTCCCTTTAACCTTAGAGACCCCCATTTCTTTTGCTGGACTCAGGGTTTTTTAAATTTTACTCCTGAGTGAGTGGGACCTTTGCTCGCTCACTCATGTGTTTTCCTGACTACGATTTTCTATGTTCCTTACTGTTTTATGGAGTCTGGTAAACTCCATAGGCATCTGCTTTTGCATAGTGACACACAGCACCTTTGAACTTCTCTTAATGTGTAACTACATTTTCTTTGGTGAACTACTGTTCCCAAGAATAGTAAGATGACCCCTGTCTTACTTATCTTTCCTTTATGGGTCCAGCACACACCACCCTGTGTGGAGTGCTGGGGGTTACATAGTAATTATTTTAACCCATTCCTCATGTAACATTTTGTTACACTAACTCACTTGAATGGATGATGTTGTTTGCATCAGGTTTTTGCCCTTTGTGTAGTTTGCCATTGGCGGGCTTCAGCCCTGAAGCCCTCACAGGCACCAGTGTGTCTGGTAAGGCAGGAAGGGTCCTGACTGAAATGTCCCTGTCCTTTGTCTCTAGGTGTGCCTAAGTGAAACTAGTTCCTATTGACCCTGCTGTGTGATTGACAGCCTAGGGCTATGAATGAATTGGAACTTGCATAAAAAGTGAGGTTTTTGGGACTAAGAGCAGAGTCCACCACTGGAGGATAGAATCCGAAGCAGAGGATGAGAGAAGACACCAGCAGCATCCTCCTGGACCACTAAGTGCTTGGTGAAGTCTTGCAGCTGTGCCGACCCGGTTTTCAAATCAACAGGGAAGACCCTCAAATGACTACTTCCGACCCTAGGCTGATAGAACCAACTAGACCTGAGACAAACTCTATTTTGGTAGAACCCCCAACTTGCTGCGACTTTCCAAGGCTGCGGAAGCCCAATAACTGGAGTAGCTCGACCACTTGCGAGTGCCTGGTCTTCCGAAGTCTGAATCCAGCCAGATCTTCGTAGGGATCCAGAGGACCCTACAGAAGCAACAAATCTGTATCCAGAGTCCAGGACCGAGGGATCAAGCAAATTCAAACCAGAGATTTTTATTCGTCATTGGTGCTGAGGAAAAGGTGCCCAAAGAGCCGCTGAATCGTCAGAAATCCATTGCTGCCAGGTCCCTCTATCTTGAGTGCTGCAGCATGAGCCCACCAGACATCCTCCCTTTCATCGCCATGACCAAGGACCAGGAACAAGGGTCTACTGCATTGAATCGTGAAGGCAACCAGCTGGAAAGCTTTCTTCATTTTCAAGGTACTGTGGGGCTTGGGGTATTTTATCGTTTTGCCACCTGGGGTGGTTCCTAGCTTTGGGAGTGCGTTTTAACCCAACACCAAGTTGACCTCAACTTACACCAAGTTGACCTCAACGTACCTGCATTGGCCCTACAGGTTGTGTTTTCTAAAGGTGACTCCTCTTGGGTTGCTGTGATTTCTCTTTTGAACACTGACTATTTAAGAACTTTTTTCAAAGAAGAAGAGCATCAGAACTTTGACTTTGTCCATTGGCTGTCCTGGCTCCCAAAAGGCCTGCTTCTGAACCTATTGGCTTTGGCAGTGCGTGTTCCCTTACAGGTCTTATATGTTGAACACTGTAAAATAAAGGAACTTAAAAAAAAGATATGTTGTGGTCTATCTAAGGGCCATCTGTGTCTCACATGCACAAGGAATCTCCCGCACTCATCACTCGTCTCTTATAGGCCCAATGTGTTCTTGCACCCCAAACATGGGCCCCACATGACTTATGGGCCATATAGTAATAACACAGAGGCACCATGGATCTCTCATTGGTCTTTTTAATAACCGATTAGTCTTTCAAAAAAGACTTTGTGGTTCCCTTGTAGGTCCCATGGGTCTGTCATATGCACTCTAGTTAACTCCTGGGTCGCTCCCGGACCATATGGATTTTCATAAATAGATGACACGCTCACACACACACAGACACACAGACACACACACGCACACACACACACACACTCTCTCTCTCTCTCTCGAATACTCATCAGTGCATAAAAATTGTCTTATGTACACATGCATATTAACACATGCTGCAAAATCATGCATCTTCGAGAAAACATGTCATTGAGTTATTCCAAAGTGTGTCAGTATTGCTGTACATCACACAAAGTAAGGGGATGGAGAATTCAGCAATCATTAGTGGTAGAGCTGGTTGCTTCAAGAATGTTAGCATTTTTTTTTTCAACCAATTGCTCTTGTTTGAGTGTTTAGGAACAACCAGCCGTCCCCACCCACTGCATACCTTTGGATCAATAGTAGATGATGTTCTGTTAGGTCAATGTATGTCTGGCTGATTCCGGCATCTCAATACTGTAGCAGCCTTATTGACTACCAAACCTGCCCTTCAACAAGGCTAGGCATCAATTAATGTATACAAATCTTTTGTCAAGTTCAGGTGACAAACATTTGACATGGATCACCGGCAGAGCACGGACTCGACCAGAAGTTCCTCACAGAAACATTACAATTGGAACTAGAATTTGTCCCACCTTGGGAACGAGAAGCGGAGGTAAACCCTGTGCAAGGATCCAAGGCAGGGCGGTGCTCCCAGAGATTGCAAGTTCAGGCAGCAAATCAGTGAAAGGTCTCATCCATAATTTGGGCTTCATGTGGTCTAGGGTCGCTTCACAGCCGGATAAAAAGATTGAGAGAGAAAGCTAAGAAAGACCACCTCTGTCCCCCAAGAAAAGGAACGGTATATGGAGAAAACGTAGGGAGGGCTAGACCTCAGAGCTAAAAAGACATTTACAATAGATCTTAGGAGAAAGGTTTAGGCAAGGATGTGGCATAAGTAGGTCTGATCAAGCCGTTTGAGAGCAAAGGTGGGCACAGATTATCTGTAGCGACAAAGCACAGGTGATGATATAGCCCACGAAGGCAAGCATGGGTAGGGCAATAGATGAGCTTCAGCGGAGCAGGGCATGGGCAAGTAAGTATAGAGTCTACAGCTGGCATCCATAGAAGGAACGAATGGACATGGATAGAGTATACTGAGACCAAACATTGATAGAAATATGGTCCATAGAGCTAAGGCATGCCCAGAGATGTAGTGCACAGAGAATTAGTATGGGCCGTGATATTGGTGAAGCACCTAACACAGGTCTTTATCAATGGCCTTTGAAGAAAGCTGTGACCGGAATATGCCTATAGAAACAGACACCATGGTGGCCCTGAAGATAATTGCTCAATCAGCAATCCACTTATTTGGCCAAACTCCTGACCTGAACTTTCATGGTAATGGAAGTTTGATCAACCTCCCAGGGCCTGAGGCTTCAGGTTTTAAATTAATTTAACTTCATTAAAGCTGCAGGCTGGTGCAAGGTTCTGTAAACAGTGGCATGAAAAGGTTAGAACCTTCCCCACCAGCAGAAATAGAAAATGGAGTAAAGTAGTACTTGCAAGGCTAATTACTGGCATCTGGTGTGGCAGCTTTTTATGTGGATAGAAGGCAAAGTTTCCTGTGGTCAGGAAAAGTGAATCCTTCAAAAGAAGCATTCACTGCAGAGATAAGTTTGTTTACAGGAGCAGGGGTTTCATGAACCAATATCATTGTCATTTTCCCTGATAAATAGTAGTCAATTCAGCATAGGGAGAGCAATAAATGGCTGCACCTTGTATGCTTGGAATGTGACTGGCTCTGCCCCAAATGGATGTGCTGTTACTCATGTATACATTCTAAAGACATATGACTGAGTCAATCATGCTTGCCATGTGGCCGACTGTGCCTCACCTCTACTAGTCCATCTGAGATGAAAGACCAGACTAAACTCTCCATTTGTGACATTACACACCTCAACACTACTCATTTAGCAAACTCGGAAGGATTCAAATCAGGCCTGGGCATGCCTGGAATGTGGTTAATTCACTCACAGACAACAAGGGTGCAGGTCTGCCATGAAATCTCACAATTAGCCATTTTCGATATACCCATTTCTTTTTCATTCAGAAGGGCAAATGGCTGAGTTGTTCTTACCCAGATGTATTGATTTGTTTAATTTGCAGTTTTATCCTCATATCATGAACATATGCACAGCCCTCTTTGTCCTCTTGTTTACTCCCTACTCAGCCTACTCGAATCTCATCCCCTCCCCAATGCCCATCACCATCCTTGCAACTCTTCTTGCCTCTGAAATTGCTTTTTAAATGTTTTTCTCTACTCTGAAACTCAAACCATCCTGAATCTCCACAGAAAATGCATGGCTCTGAAAGAAGATTGCAGCAGATTTGGGCGGTGAGAACTATTGGTGGAGACTGGCAAAAACAACCCATATGTCAGTTGGACGTTGCCAAGACTTTAAAACTAAGGTTTAAAAGGCCAAGTTTGTAATAATGTCACCTTCCAGAAAATTCAAACCTGGAATATAAATAATAATAACATAGGGTAGTAACTTCCTTCAAGTATCTTGGTTTACAATCACAGGGAAATTGGCTAAAATAAAAACCTTCTATAATAACATGCAAGCCAAAACTAAACCATTGATAGCGCCGGCAAAAAGAATAAACCTTAGTGTGGTGCTACACAGGATTAGGTTATATAAAGTAAAAGCAGTTCCTGTTCTGACGTACGGGCAGATGTCAAAGATCCCCCAGTGATCGATATATGGCATATAATTGAAGGTTTATTCTGGAGAAAGATTCTTTGTCTTCCTGAAGGTGTTCCCATGGGAATTCTAAGATACGAGTTCAGTTTGTTATCATTAGAAGCTCTAGTAGGTTGGAAAAGCCATACAGAAATGTGTTAATACCTCCGGGCTCTTCCTTATACCGAGACATTAAGGAATCAGTAAAGATTGCATCCTCTGGAGATTTCTTCATTTGGATGCATTGTTGCGATTCGCTCTTGTTGAAAAAACAGTGCCACACCAGATTCTCTGATGGCAAATCCTCCTGATGTTAAAAAGAAACTTTGGCATCTGGATTGGTGTGCTAAATGGGGGGGATGCAATACATACTAACTGTTTTCATAGGCAGCTTGTATGGAAAAGGCTGCACATTTTCCAACACACCTGTCGCAATTCCCCAATGCATGTTGGAAACCCCTGTTTCATTTCATCTCTATCCCACAAATGAAATTTTAGGAGAGCACTCAAAAATAGATAGGAATAAGAGAATGTGTAGATTTTGTAAAGATCCTAACAAGGTTGAAACGCTAAACCATCTAGTAGTGGGTTGCGTTGATCTACATTTTATTCCGTTCTCTACTCTAACCCCAACTCTAACTCAAATATCATCCATTTTTGCTACAATTAGAGTCTTCTCTCAAGTTTTTTTCAACCATATCTCAATAGAATGTTAGGATTTTCTATGTATTAGAAGTTGGTTTCATATGATCAAATTCAATGTATTTGTTGATTTTATTTTTCTTCTGTTGGGGAGGAATGATAGCTCAGCGGCAACGCGTTAGTCTTGGAAACAAGACAACGCAGCGCAACACAGGTTCAAATCCCAATCCTACACTTAGAAACCACTCGTTGGTATTAAGTGTGTTACAAAAGAGCAATTATAATTATAGTTGAATGGTAATGTATTTTTGTGTGAACACAACACCATGATTAAGAAAAGGCTTACAAATAAGGAATCTGCTAGGTACGGTTCTGTTTAAAGATGTGGTGGGCGGATTGGATATGAACTCACACATTGACATTTAAAGCTCCCAAATACCAAGTGGCTTTTAGTTCACAATTAGCTTCCAATAACTGCACAAAGGAGAATTGGAACTAGGCTTCCTGGGCTGGTAGTCATGGTTTTGGAAACGTTACTTGTAGTTAAGCCACCTGCTTTATGAGAAAATCTGAAATGACATCTGCCCCAAGTTGAGCAAGCACAAATTTGGATTGACAACTTAGAAGCACACACAGCCAAGACAAAACAATATTAAACCCAGAATTAATGTAAGTATAGAATTCGACAAATTGAGTGCAGTTTGCACAAGGAAGCTTCTGGGGGCAGCTCACAATGATCAGGCACCGAGGAACATGGAGGAAGTGATGGGGACTGACCGCAGACCTGATTTGCAAAAGTGTCATAACCGGGCCATGATCTCACCCCACACTCTGGCTTTAGCTCTTCAGATGACGGAATGTTTCAGGATTTGGGACTAATGTGTGGGTGGTGAGGGTGCTGGTATTCTAAAGAAAGTAGACAGAAAGCAGCTCTGCTTTGGTGCTAAGGAGTTTGAGAAAAAGTGTTCTCTATTGGGTTTCTGGACAGCTGTTAATACAGTTTAACCTTGGAACTCTGACCTGAGAAAGGACTGGCCTACCAGGAAATTGCTTAGTTTGTGTTCTGCCAGGGACTGAATTCTATTAATTTCTGGATTTTTACTTCTGTTTTATTTAAAGGTTATGATAAGTCATTTATAATGCGCCTGTACACAAGTGTTTCTGGGCGCGACAAGGCATGGGAGGGAAGACCGGGGGAGGACAAGACAAATGATCTTAGTAGGCCTTGTGTCATTCAGATCGTGCAAGTGCAACAACGCAAAGTGCAAGAGGGAAGTGCCGGGAAGTGCGATCAGGGGAACCTCGCTCCGAGTACGTGCAGCCAGGGCAGCACATTGCTGCGTAATTGCTAGGAGGCAGGGCACTGTAGAGGTTACAGTTAAAGCCCGTAAGTGCACGGTAGGCCCAGAGGCAGTGCAGGGAAGACTGATCATGGAGAGAAGCCTGGTACCCATTGAGACTCTGAGGCTACCAAGCAACCAGTCGGTGCAGCAGACAGGTAGGTCAGCAGGGGAGGGGGAGAGAGAAACCAGAGGAGAACAGAACAGTCTTGAGCTGCCTCCGGAACATCAGGTGGTCCGACTCAAGTTTAAGAAGGGCACAGAGGCCATTCCAGAAGGAGGCACCTGCAGAGGAGAGAGATCTTCCCCGCACTCTCTGCCTGGAGAAGCTCACTCATTTCTCAGAAATCAGTTCAATGTAAAACAAAAAAAAAACATTGAATGTTCTTGTTCAAGTGTCCTGGGGATACTGGGGAGGCACTTGGGGTACATTTGGAGGAAAACACAGGCTCAACCCTGCTGCTCACCCCATCCACCCACATAACACGTATGCTAAGGAAAATAAAAACACACCAATCCACAGCACAACATGCTCAACACAGGCAAATTGGGCATCTTCAGGCGTGGGAGGCATGCTTCCCTAAGGATGCATAGGGTAGCCTGAACCAAACTAGCAAATGAGGTCAAGTGGGCAGGGAAAAGCAGCGGACCAAAGAGATGTTGATGCCACGCAGCACGTTACTTACGTATTCTGTTGTGTCATCCGTTTCCCACTTGAGGAAACATGCAGGAAAGCACAGAAGTGAAAGAGGAGAAGAAAGAAAGAAAGATGCAGCATGAGGAAAAGAGATCTGGTGGCAAGTGCTCACTACTTAAGAGGTTTTTGGAAAGATGAGCAGTGCAGAAAAAAGCACAGGATGGATGGACCATGTACCCTCCTCCCCCCCGAGTTTTGGGTTAGCTGAAAGACTACAATACAGTGAAAGGCCGCTTGGCGTCTTGCTCTTTACCCAGACAATATAGGGCACTTAAAAGAAGCTGCTGGCATTTACTTTCATCAGACGAACAAACGTTTCCAGACTCCAGTAAGATGCTCACCTGGGCGTCCGCTAGCATCACGTCTTTGATTTGGGGCAGCCCCTTGGCTTCTCCATTCTCCATCCTGACGTAGTGGACCTGGTAGCCACGGATCTGTCCATGCTGGCGGTTCTGGATTGGGGAGCGCCAGAACACAATGATGGCGGTGGAGTTTAGAACTTCCACCTCCACCTTCCTGGGTGGGGCACTGGGCACTGGAAAGAGGGAAAGGAACATTATATCATTGATAAGGTGTTCACGTCTCGTCACCAACCCCTCCTGTGAAGACAATAGGCAAATTGGAGTCTACGGGAGAGCTACCCCGACAGAAACCAGGACGTGCAGGTTGGGCGAGAACCAAACCAGTTACAACAGACCAAAAATAAATCTAGTTGCAATGGATGGGATCCAACCCAGTTAAAAGGGAGGGCAACCAGTCCAGTTACAAAGGACGGGAACCAACCGAGTTACTATACAAAGGAACCAATCGAGTTATAATGGATCTGGCCACTACATTTACAATGGACGCTATCCAGTCACATTATAGTAGATCAAAACTGTTTAGGTTACACTGGACAGAAAGCAATCCAGCTACACTGAATGCACGTACATTCAGTGAAATCGAATGGTATCCAACACAATTACAATTTAAAGGAACTAGTCCAGTACACTTTTTGAAACTAATCCAGTTTAAATATAGGGCAACAATTGCAACATATGGCAGCTAATTAAATTACAATTGATGGGCACAACTCCCTTTGCCAGTGAATGCTTACTCAACAAGCCTTTTTCTAAAGATTTAACGTTATGGTCATCACTACTTTATCCACACTGTCTTCTTCTATAGAGGATGTCTTTACAAAATGTGAGCCTGTTACTGTAAGATCAACACTTATCGCTCCTCCCAGATCCAGAGTAATTGCAGCAACATGGCTACGAATAAGCAGCATCAGCCGTGAAGAGTCATAGTACTAGACTATACTATCTGCTCACAGGAGCCACAAGACTCCTGCAGTGATCTCAGCCCTGGCTCTCCTATGCCAGTGCATGGGCAGTACTTGCCACAGCATGTGAGAAGAGATTGCATCGTTTCAGTCACACTCAGCAGGTAGCACGAAAGAGGTGCACCTTCCCCTATGCCACCTGATGAGAGAAGCTTTTTCTTCTTCCCCTTCATGCTGGCCCCCTTGCTCGCCTCAGCCTCCACCAGACCATTTTACAGTAGGTTGAGCATATAAGACACTCACTCCTTCCTGCACTATGGAAATGCCTTAATTGGGAAACAGCCATGGCTAAACACCCCGATATTAAGACCAGTTGTTGTCCCTCCCTAAGACCTCATTAGCACTCACTGTCAGCAAGTGCCAACAGTCAGATTACAGCTCTCTTTAATGAGGTTAACTGCATCACAATTCACCCAACCGTGCACTGCTTGTGCCAATGTCAGAGGTGCAATGGAGCCGGGTGACCAGGGAAGGATACGTATGGGGGAATGATTTAACCCCTACAAGGAAGAACACAAGTAACTGGAGTGGGTCGTAGTTACTGATAATCAGCATCAAAGCAATTCTCATGAACCTCCACTACATCCCATGCATCAGTGTGTGAACATACAGAAGAAGTGGTCCCCCAACTCAGAGTTATTAAAGCCAGGATATCCCACTCATTGATATACAATTCTAAAGTCTCTCATAGGACAAACTGCTTGTTGTACAGTCCCCTCCCACACACCCTGGGATCTCATGTTATAAAGGACTAGAGATAAAGAGGTTGCTTTAGACTAGTAGGGAGTGCCCACGTGTTCAAAGTGAGATACAAGAGGAATTACCATCTTCATCAGTGCGGACGATGATGGGCAGACTCTCGGGCCCCGATCCCACCTCTGTGTGCGCCGCCACGGTGATCCGGTAGTCGGTCCATTTTTCCAGTGATTCCAGCAGCACCTGGTGGGTGTCGGGTGATATTTGGGTCACCTCCTTGGGCTCGGTGTCTTCGGCATCCAGGGCTCTGTAGTGCACACTATATCCAGACAGGTCTCCATTTTGACTTGGTACTGGAGGTGGGCGCCAACTTACCAGAATGGCGGTGGACTTGGTGCTGACGCACTTTACGTCCTGAGGGGGGGCGGACGGCTCTGTTAAGGGAAAAGTTCAGAGGGAGCAGGGAAGTGGGGAAAAACAAAAAATGGGAAAGATAAAAAAAGAAAAGAAAAAGATAACAAAAACTCAAAATAAAATAAAAACATACAAAGGAATTCGGTTTAAGAAGGAAATTAAATCAAAAATTTAAACTGAAATTAAATTTAGGACACGGAACAGAAATATTGCAAATGATAACAAAAAAGACAAATCACAGTCTGGATTGAAAAGGAGCATTCGGGGGAGGGGGGATCGTTTGAAGTAAAGCATAAAAGCTTAACCCCTTCCTGCCCAGCCCATTAGCAGACACTTAAATCCTTTGCCTCAGTGGGAATTTAGCCGCTTCCATTAGGAGGAATGTATTCCCTACCCTTTGTAGGAGTTAACCCACCACCCTCTCCTTGACCAGCATTTAACAGTACTTGGTGGAACAGAAACCCCTAAATTTAGTGGACGATGCACCCCTTTAAATAGCGAGAGCATTGCCTCACTGAGATGGGAGTTTATTCTACCCCGTAAATTAGTTAGGGCCATCTTCCCTTTATTTATGTTTACTTTCAAACTACCCTTTGTGGGCTTTAAACTACTCCCATTTAATTGGGAGTTTGGCCCCATACCCTTGAAAAGAGTTATCCTTTCCCTTTGGGCAAAGAGGGGTTAATCCCCTTTTTTTCCTGAGCTGGAGCCATCTTAAGGATGCTAGTGGATCTAGGTTTATAAACTGGCCCCAAAACCCATGCACATGTTTCCTTACTGAGAGATTAAAAACCCTGTTTTAGTAGATAAACCCCTCTCCTTTTCACGCAAATTAATTAATATACTTTGAAAAAAGGTCTCTTTAATTTAGTTTGCCTCCTTCTAGTAGGTGTTAAGGCCAAATCAGGACTCCTACACCCAAAATCTGGCCCGTTGTAAATGACAAATCACCCAATCTCTCCAGAACCCCCAAAAGTTCCTGGATCCTCAACAAACCACTTATGTCCAAACTAATGAATAACATTCTCTAAGCATAACTTTCTTCTCAGGGTAAATTTTGGATGCACCCAGTGGATAACTGCCATCGCAAACCCCACCCTTATAATCTCTTGCCCTGGAATATCAGCATAAAAAGCCCCCGCTTCCTTATCTATAGAAGCACCCCTTTCTGCCTTTAACCAGTCAAGACCAACCTTATGCAGGACTTCCCGATCAAACGATGCACAAATTAAAGTCATGTTTTGCATACCGCTGGGCAAGAATAAACTACTGGGGGAAATCGGCTGAAAGCAGAACTGTGATCCTACACATGTCACACCCTGACAAAGATGCGGCTGCTACCCCCACACAACGGTGCAGAATTAAAGACTCATCATTGAGCCAAATACACAGCACTACCAGACAGATATATCTGGGTTATTAGGCCACAGACACAGCCTCTCTTGTGGACAGTTACCACACCCATATCCCCATCAGACTGATAAAGCCCCACATATGCTCCAAGATGCCACTGCCAGTTTTAGGAACAATGGCCAGTAGAAATAAATATGGCTCGACTAAATCCTTAACTCCTATCACGTGGGCGAATACATACAGACTCAAAAGGATAATTACAATTGCCTGTTCACCATATTTTAAAATCTTGGTTCTGGGAAAAGGCCAAAGATTGTGTTAGTGACTGGCCACATCAATCGCAGCACCACTTTTTAAATGGTAGGCATCAAGCACCATCACTGCACTAGACCTACTACCTGGCACCAGTCGCTGGCTGATCTGACACTCCAGTGGCCCATACTCTGATGGCCCCTCACCTCCGCTCCTACACCCATCATATTTGTGTTAAAAAGACACTTCATATTCCGGGGCTAGGGGCCATTACAAGGGATATACATTTAGTTCCTGGATTCAGGAGATTAATGTAAGCCCCTATAGTCCCTTGGCCATGCTATCCTATGCATCTGTGGCAACTTGTCACCACCCATCCCTTTCCCACTTGTCTCTATGTCCACACACCCCTCCTTCCTTCCTTCCTTCCTTCCTTCTGGCTGTAGCCTAAAAACATTTGCCAGTATTTTCTCACCTCTCCACACTTATTACCTAGTACCCCTCCCAAACAACTCCACACTTTCCCACAGATCACCTCTGAACACCCCTGTAATCTGCCCATTCATCAAGTGGCAAGTCTCTTTCCTACTCCCATACTGCTGCCTGTGCCCGACCCAAAGCCTACCCAACCCAGATCTTCCCCGTGCCAGACCCACCACACATTTGGGTATTGAAATACAATAAACACAAACGAAAACAAAATCAACTAGAACGTAAAGGGACCAAAAGAAACTGATTGGGGCAGAAATGTTAAAAAGAAAGAACTGAAAACAAGGAAGAAAAGAAAAGAAAAACATTGTTGTACCCCAGAGATCCCTCCTGTAACCTACCTTCAACAGGTCTACACTCTTACCCGTCAACTAGAGAAAGGAAGGTTAGAGGTCAGACACAGCTCCTGGGGTGGTCTTTTTGAAACTCTATAAACCCCGACAGTCTCCTTACTTGACCACTAGTACCACCCCTGAAAACAAGAGCACAATAGGCTCTTCTCCCCCCCCCACCAGACTTCTAAAACACTAACTGTAGACTGGTGGTGGCTGCATGGGCCTTTAATCCGTACTACCCACTTTTCCCCGTCACACATCAACATCTCCATTTTAACAATATCCTGTGGGCACCCAACCTGAAAATGGTAGGACGTCCTTAGAACCCACTCCACCCCCACCATCCCGTGGTTGAATAGGAGTGAATGCTGCCCTTTTAATCGTGCTGGGACCTCCTGCAGAGCTGGTCTGACCTCACCTGCCATGTCATCTTCTTGGGCTCACAGCAGCTGAACCTGCGGAAGGTGAACAGACAGCCTCCGCGGCTGAATGACCCCATGGCAAATGCTCCGGGAGAGACCACAGGAGCCTGCCCTCTGTGAGTATTGGTTTACCTCACCTCCTGGGAAGACTGACCCTTAGAAACCAAACCACACCCCAACAAGGATGGCTGCCATAGGATACTGGAAGAACAACACGCATGGGTTTCTGCTTCGACTTGACTCGCAATCCAGCCCAACCTGCACCCACACTCTGAGGCCGGGGGGAGGGGTAAGGTGAACAGTACCTGCGAAGACCAGAGAGCAAGGATCTTGCCACATCAAAGCTCAACCAGCCCTTTCCACAGTGGGGACCAAGCACAGGGATGTGGGAGAAGGTTGTGGGGGACGGGGGGAGCATACAGGAAAGGAGTGGAGGGTGCAGAGTGCTGGCAGGGTGGGCTGTGTTTGCGAATGTACCATTACTCACCTGCACTGCCTCTCATACAGGCTCACAGCTGACTGTCCAGGAAGTTAGAATGACCCTGACTGACTGCTTAGAATGAAGTATTTTTAACTCTTGCAGTACCACAGACTTTATAAGACCTCACTTCGGGAGCTTTCCAAAGGACTGTAGAAGGCAGCTGACTTGCGTTTTGGGTGAAGGGTGACCGCCAAATATCCCATTACAAAGAGGGTCAGGCATCTTTATAAAACTCTCCCAGGAACAGAACCCACACCACCCCCCCTCTGGTGAATAGAATGGTCACCTTAACAAGGCAACTTGTTAACTCTATCATACAGTAGCTCGGTGAAGGATGTTATAGTAACAACTTTCATATGCAGAAATGGCGCAGATTAATTTACAGTGCAAATGAATGCTGGCACAGGCTGGTAGGCGAGGACCGGGCAGGCATTAATGCAGAGCTACACCCATGGACATTATTTGGAAGCTTTAGCCTGATCCTGCCAGAATTGCATGGAAAGTCTATCTAATGCATTAAGCCGATTACATCCCTGGGACATAAATAAAAGGGAACCCCACATTGCCTGGGCTTCACCCCACGTCTCTGGTACTTGCAAGAGTTAAAATCCAACTACTTCAACAAGAAAATTATACTTTACCGTTATTTAAGTGAATTTTTAGATTTTTGGGAGTGCCACCTGCCGTAGTGCGGAGAAGGCGGAGCAGGGGCAGCGTGGCAGTGCGCTGGATGTTGCCGGTGTGTGCAAGTGTCAACCCGGGTAATGGTGCACGTGCGTGGCAGCAGAGATGGGGGTTACACACGGCGGCAAGCCTTGATGCAGACAGAAACTCGGACTGAGTAGAAACCATTCAGAGAAAGCAAGAGAGAGAGAGATACAGATAGACAGAAGGTGGCACAGCGTTGCCTTCCCTTTTGGGCATGCAGACAGACACAGACAGAGCAACGCGACAGACCAGGGAGCTTTGCACGGGCGGGCTTGGGAAGAGACGCTGCATTGGTTGTGGTGCGCGGTCTGCTGCGCGACGCTGGGATGAAGGTAGATATTGGAGAATACGCGGATCCCAAAGCTCCTCAGCCAAGAAGAAATGGCCGAGTGATTCGCTGAATCTCAGTAATGACAAATTGCGTCTTCCAAAGACAGCAATGCAGAAGAAACAGATTCCAAGTGTGCTGTACCTACTTAAACCTAAAAGAAAACTGCCAACCTGAAAACTGCGAGAGTCCTCTTTTCTAGTTTATTCTGGATCACCTACTAGTCAATTCTTTTTTAATAGCTTTTAGGAAAAACATTACGGCTCTGCCAAGGATTCATGTGTGCAGTGGGATCTAGAGGACAGGAGGCACGAGGTCTGGTTTACATTGGTCCTGTGTCTGCAACAAGCTTTTTCTCACGGTGGGTTTCGCTGTTCTGAGTGTTGGGAAGGCTCAGATGGATTAATTGGCAAAGGCCTGAGGGCTCTGCCAAGGCGGTGCTTGAAGCAGGAAGCATGCCTAGAACTGTTCCTCTGCGAAACAGGGTCAAAATGCAAAAAACACTGCACAAGGCCAAAGCATTGGCATCTTGGATACAAATAACTTCCCCATTTTGTATTTCTGGAAATCCGCCCTATCCATCCGATTACCGGTTACCTGGTTGGCTGTAAAGGATATTGCATTCAGTGTTTCTGGAAATCTGCATGCATTATTTTTAAATTCTGTTCCACCTTTATTTTAAGGGTGGCAATTGATCGAATGCATGGAGTCCATACTGCTACCGACATTTCTTTTGAATCTTGCTGCTGTACAATTTCTCCAAATGCACAAATGGGTCAATGTTGACCCTTCTGTGCATTACGTTTCAAAGGGGGTGATAAGGTGGGCATCAATGATAGCAACTTTTGATCCCCATTTAAATGTTGAAATACAAACTTTGTTTGCTGTATTAGAGGGAGGTACTTTTGCTTCCCTGCAGTACAGGAAAAAAAGTATTTAAAACGTCAAGGGCATTTTTTAAAGGTTTACCTACACCTCTTGGAGTCAGATTACAACTAGTGTTATAAATTGAGGCTTTTGTCCTAATAATGTGTCAGTAAATACTGCATGATGCATTCCTTCGGCCCATACTAAGGTAGGCGATATAAAAGGCAGCATTTCCAAATCCCACCTGTTTGTTCCAGCGTATGAGATGACTTTTTAACCCAGGAAAATCTTCACAAAAGTCAGGGGTCGTCTTATACGCCGGGTGTCGTCTTATAGGGTGGGTGCTGAAACTCGGTCTACATTTTAACTGGAAAAGTTGGGGGTTGTCTTATACGCCCAGTCGTCTTATACGCCGGAACATACGGTACTTCCGAGAGCCTTAGTCTGCCGTCTCTGTGCGACACATACTCAGATGATGTCTTTCTTTCAATTCATAGTGTAATGAATAAGGGGTCTGGCTTCCAGATGGCATAGATCATTTGCCAGGATAGGGAAGAAAAATAATCAAGAAGGCGAACTCTGCCAAGCCAGTGCAGACTTAACACAAGTTGGGGAAAGTATAGTCTGGCTCTAGCATGGGCAGATCTATTATTTCTGCTCTCCTCCCACCAGGAGGGACCCACATTTTTGGTTGTGTCATGAAAATGAAACTTATCTGATCATTTCCCTTATGCCCCGGAGCAGAATGGTGGCACAAAAAATAAAACAAAAGGCCACACGCAGAGAGGGTATTGGAGTTTGTGCCCTTGTCGCTAATGTCCAAAATGGGAATGGAATCGGGTACTCCCAAATGCGTGAAAATGAGGCAGCCATCTTGGAGTATTCAAGTCTTTCATGTGCACTGCATGGACAGACCAGTCGCAAACCATGCCTTTTTTTATTAATTGAATATTGTAGCATTCACTTAAGTCTCTATGCAGGGATTTTACGAATCATTCAAATATATATTTAAAATGAAAGTTATGAAAGTGAATTATACAGTGCGTGTATACCAACTGAAAAGAACTTGTTCAGTGTGAGTTCACTAAAACACACTGCCACGTATATCTTAAGCCAGCAGCCGAGGCAGATCTTGGTGCTAAGGGGGGCAGATAATAGGGCACCAGTTTGAGGCTGTGGGCGCACTGGGCACCCAGGGCGGAGCCGGGGTCCCCCTTACCACCCCACGGACTCTGACACTGATCTTTTAAGAGCCCACATATGAAACCTTAGTGTTTACACAAATGAGGATGCCACGTGGTTACGAATTGTGCAATCCTGTTTAAGTCCTTGGCATTAATGAGTGGGGCCAGTAGTAAGATAACCTTCTAAAATGTGCAACTTCCACCCAATGAGTGAGACACTATATGTCTGATTTCATAAAGAAGATATCGCAGCAACAAAGAGAAACGGTTCTTGTTCCAAAATGGCTGCCATTTTTTTGTAATGGCTCTGTGACGGCTGACCATCTTTGTGAGATGTCAGTCGTTCCAAGATGGCGGCCATTTTTTTGTAATGGCTCTGTGACAACTGACCATCTTTGTGAGATCTCAGTCGTTGAGAAACTCTTGCTTTACTTTCCGCTCTTGAAATGTATTCGAAGATTTTACTTATACTCACTAAGGATAAAAAGGGGGTGCTTCACAGTGACATTGAACGTACCAACACTTACACTTGACTTGTGTCATGGGCAAAGAACAACTATGTGCGTTGTGTCGGGGATATGGGATATATTTTGCTTAGCTCTTCAACACACTTCGTGTAACCTGGAGTCCTGCGTTTCTACTACAGAAACCATCTTACAATCAAAGCAATTGTTTGGCCGTCCTAAGGTTATTCAGAAGTAGGTACTCTATAGTTTTTGCCGCTGTGTTAGAACAATCACCCAATGATTTGGGCCCAGTCATATTGTTTGATGTCTGTCTTGTGTTTGCTCCCTTAAGCCTCAGGGTCAGTAGCGTGCATTATAAATATAATAAAGTAAAGGTGCAACTAACACCTTTTTGAAACTGCACATTGGGATATTTTTCATGAGAACGCTGGTCCAGCCTTTCAGTTGAATAAAGCGGATATATTTCAGTCATATTCGAATTCCATGCAGAGCTGTATGCGCAGGAGAGAGCAAACGCATCGAGAGGCCACCCCAATCAAAATGAAAGACACTTCCTATGCATTGACTAAGCAAGCAAAATGCTTCATGCAAGCGCTTCCCAAGTCATACCCAGGCTTGTATAGGGCACGGAAAGTGCAAGTAAGTTCAATAAACAGTCTGGAGGTATTTTATAAGCAGTTATCCAAATGCTTAGAGAATACATGGACTGCTATTATAAGAGAAATGCTTATCCCTGCTACTTTATTTGACCATTGCATCTGCTTGAGAAATGCTAAGCAAGCTTCTCCTGATCAAAGGTAGAAGGTCTCCAGACCCGCTTTTAAGCAATCCAAGCCTGTTCTTGCATTGGCTTCCTAAGCCAACATAAGCCCAGAGGCCATTCGAGCTGCAGCTGAAAATTCACTAAACAGGCAGCAGAAAACACAATGAACAATTCAGGCAGTCTCTCGGATATGGAGACACCGCTATGTGAGAGCCAGCATTCTGGGGAACCCCTGCATGCAAACTACTCCTACAGGGAAAGCTTCTCTCTGCACTTGATCCAGGACTGGATGCAAATTGCCCGTGCTCCCTTCGCCGCTTGACTTGTCCTGCTGCACACTCAGGCCCCAATGGCTGATCCTGGCTTCCTACTCAGGGTGCGCGCCTGCAGCCCACAGCATGGTAGAACACAGAGGAAGAAACGGGTGGAGTGAAGGGTTTCTGTAGTGCTCCCTTGGGTGGCTGCCAAGCTCCATGTCAGCAGGCTCAAGGTGTTCCATGTTTTTATTTAGAAGAGAAGTATTTACTGACGAGGTGTCAGGTGAAGTAACTTTAGATTCGACTCTCAAGTGCTTGAGGGCAGAATTACATGTTTTAGATCCTCACGGTCAACTTGGCGATTCCCTTCCATCCTTTGCTTACTTCTTTCTGCATTCCGTGGATTTCCATCTCTCCATTTGTGGCCACAGTAACTTCTTGTGAAGTCCTCCTGCCACTGAAACCCTTTCTGTGTTGCCCTAGTAGCCTATTTGGCTACCAGGGCAGGTGCTTTTTAAGCAACTCGTTTTGGTCCCACTGTGATTTCACCACCCTGTAAGGCTGCAGTGGAGTGGGCTGGTGATAGCTGTGTTTTAGTTTACTAACACCAATGCGCGTATAGCCCTTCTTAGTGCGTTGGTTTCCTCAATACCCACTTATAGTGGCAATTGATGTACTAATGTTCTTTTTTTATTCCTTCACCCAGACATTTTGTTTATGGCCATTCCTTCGTTTATGTGGACGATGAGGCAGGCTTATAACGGCAGCTGTGCCGACACTGGCTCAATGGGATGTGGATGAAACTGGGCCAGCTTGGTTTCCAGCTCCAGGAATGGCAAATACACAGCCAGTGTCTTTGGTGCTTTTCAGACCCAGCACGATTGGTTGTCCACGAAACCATTGCTGGTCGGCTGTGCGACTGGTGTACTGCCTTAGCCAGCCCTTGTGAGGGATAGGATATGATATGTCATTTATAACGTGCCTACACAAGACGCAATGGGAATGGTTATCAGTGGGAGACTCTGTGCCTACCTCAGATTCTTACTATAACTCTAGGGAGACACTTTGCTGGAATATGGGCTTCTGTGAAGGGTCTTACCCTGGCCAGGCTGGTGGGGGCCATACTGACTGACCCCTGAATTCTGCTCCTGCCTTGCTGTTTGGAGATCTTGTGCTGGACTCCCTTCCGTCCCCCTTGCTGGCTGGACTGGCTGCTCTTTGCTGAACATGTTCCCGTCCTTTTGCTGGGCTGCTTCTCAGCTAAATCCTCCTGTCTCGAGTGCCTTGAGGTAGAGAGTCTTCCTGATCTGGACAGACCCAAAGCGTCAGTGGCTTCATGCTGCTCAGCGTTGGGCTGACCTGGGTCTCCTCCCATCACTCCTCCCGAGATGGAAATAATTCTTGTTGGCTGTATGTCACTTCCTGCAGAGGCTCACCCACAATTGTCTTACAAGTATGGCCTTAAGCTAATGTAGTTCGGCCCACCACAGTGAGATTAGCATCTGTAAATGCCCACGCAGCGCTGCTGAGTGGGCATTTACAGATTTTGGGTAGGCCTTGCCCGCTCAGGATCTACTCGATCTACGCTTTTGCCTTCCTGCCCCCTTTGGTGAACCAAAACCATTGGGTGGGTTCCTCAATCCTCCTGGTGCTGTCTTCTTCGCTCTGTTGCTTCTTTCTGTCCATTCAGTTGTCTGGGCTCCTGCTGGCCGTGGGTTCAAGTCCCTTTGTCTTGAAGAGGTCAACTTCTGCGAGCCGGACCTAAAAAAAAAAACACATGTACTTACTGGGTTTCTCCTGCCATTTCTCAACCTAATCCACCATGACCTGCCCCATTGGCATGTCCCTGGGCCCAAGAGTCCTGAGATATTCTTCAGTTTTGTATTCAGGGGTCCTCGGAGGGTGTGGGCATAGGGTTTCTCAGCACCCCTGCAACCATATTTGGTCATTGACTTGCACTGGACCTCCATCTGCTCTGCTTACATCCCTCTCCGATGGCCGAGGTCTTGGCCCTGCAGCTGAAGCTCTTCTTGGGGGTCCTCGGTTGTTCCCTGGGCTTAGATGCTTCTTTTGCTGCACTTGTGGGGTAGAACTGATACTTACCTGACTATCTCATAACATTGGCGTTCCTATGGTATTTGTCCCAATGTTTTCTAAGGACAACCCTTTCACAAACCTTTGAACTGTACTGCAAACTAACTGATAACGAGTACTTACGTTGACCTTGGTGGTTTTCTAACCACCTCAAACCGTTCTTTTTCAAGAGGATAACAGTGGAAACTTTATCACATATTTTGCTACTGTAAAGTGCATCTAAAGGTTAACTGGAACCTATTTTAGGCCACTACATTGCATCTACTTTTACTTGAGTTTAGGGTGGCCCTCTTGGCCTGGTTTCTAATGGTTTCCACTCCCTCGATGTCATGCAGTTTATGCGCCTTATTTGCATTGGCATTTTTCCTTTTACGCATCTGGCATTTTTCCTTTTGGGCATCTGGCATTTTTCCTTTTGGGCATCTGGCATTTTTCCTTTTAGGCATCTGGCATTTTTCCTTTTAGGCATCCATGTCCAATAATGGGTTAGAGGCTGCAGGGAACATGCACTAGCATGGTGATTACAGGATAGGAGTATGTTCTTAGCTTTCTCTTTAGGAATCCCTGTTTTCCCCACCCCTTAGGTTTATAGGGTTTTGATAGGTAAGAATTGGTGTAGTAACATTGTGTAAGACTACTGAACATGTGTCCTCTAGGTATTAGGTAACGCACCTTTTGGTATAGGTCTGTACTACACAAGTTGGTAGTGTGACTGAGCAGCCAGGCCTATCTTAAGAGGGGTAAATGTGAGCTGTAGCGCTGTAGCAATTGAAATCCGTAAATACAAGTAGCCAAGTAACAATTACACTCAAGGTTTCAGTTATAGTTTATTTAACATACATTTTTAAGTAAGAGTTCTTTAAAAAGCACAAGATATGTAGCAATCAAATATACTTTAAAAATACTTTTCCAGAATCAGCACAAATTAATGCATACTCTTTGGATATGCTTTTACACACTTCCTACACCCAGAGTTGATTTCATTCACAAGGACAGTAATGGCATTTATAGATCACTAGTTCTACCTTGCAGATTCTGATGTTGCAGGTTCTCAATATGTGTGAGGACAATTAAATCTCCCAATTAAATCTAGACAGCCTTCCCCAGCAGTAACAGTCTAAAGCAAGTTACCACCTCTGAGGGACAGAAACATCAAAGTCAATGGACTAGAAGAGTCTGCAGGGGGCAATGACAGCCAAAGTCATTTGGACCACAGTCTATGGAGCGGAGGCACTTCTTAGATTAAAAGTATTGCACAAAGTTAGAGAGTTTGTAGAAAAATCACTTGTAGGGTTATAATCTGTTAAGCCTGTGAAAAGCAGAGTTGGAATCAACTCTAAAGGTAAACCAATGCAAGTCTCAACTGAGAAGAGCACAGCTAAAGAGACAATGAGGAAAGTACCTCAAGCCTCAACAGTACCTCTGGTTTGAAGAAGAGTGGTCCAGCTGGATTCTGTCCTGTTGCAGCGGTGCAGACCCTGGGTTCCTGATCCTCAGCTGTGAGGACAAGAGGGAGGATGTCTGGAGGGCTCCTGCGGAACCTAGTTGAAGGTCGTCGGCAGCTACAGGCGCTTTTTCGAATCAGTGGCACTTTGCGGTTTCAGCGCTCGGTAAACAGCACCATTGCGGATCTCGGATACTAGTTGGGCTTTCTTCACTCCTTGGGTCCTGCACTCAGATCGTACTGCTTCTAGAGGGTCCTTAGGAGACTCCTGAAGCTTCTGGTCGGATTGCAGACGTTGCACTCAACTATGGATTTCTTGATCCCTGGCACTCGGTTCCTGCAGAAGCGAAGAAGTACAACCAATCAGGGAAGATGGTCCAGTGGAGTTCGCCTCAGGGTTAGTTGGTCCGACTAACCCAAGGGAAGAAGTTGTCCCTTCCGGAGCTTCTCTTGTCGATTAGCAAAAGGAGTTTCAGCACAGCAGCATGGATTCACCAGGCAATTCAAAGTTCCAAGAGGATGCAGCAAGCTTCGAACACGGTTTCTTCACTGGGTGTTGACTTTGCCTCTAGTCCCAAATCCCTCACCTTTTAAGCAGGTTTCTCCCATTCATGCACAGCCTAGGCTGCCAATCACACAGCAGGGTGGCTGTCCTTAAGGACTGGCTGCATTCATGCATTCCTTAGACAAAGGACAGGGGAGTTTCGGGAACCTCCCTCACATCCTGCCTTTCCAGACACACTGGAGCCAGAGGTGGGCTTCAGGGCTGAAGCCTGGCAAAGGCGAAATGAATAAAGGGCCCAACTCGGCCTCGACGCACAGAGTAAAACCCAAGAAAGACTTCACAAACACGAGATCAGGGCCATTTGACAAAATGGTCGCCGATGGGTGCTATTCTGCAGATGAGGGCTCAGCCTGCGGTAGAAAAGCACAATGGTAAGAAATTTAAACCACTGCCACCAGCCATTTAAAGTAGTAAGGGTAACAAAACATTTTTACATGAGAGAGTAGGATAAGGGGCTACTAGATAACCCCCCAGCACTCCACGTAAGATGGAGTGTGCTGGGCCTACAAAGAGAAAAGGTAAGTAAAGTCAATTTCACTTTACTATTTTTGGGAACGGTAGTTCACACAAGAAAAGGTATTTAAACCCTAGGAGAAATCTAAAGGATTTCTCTGCGACACTGCACTGAAGGTGCTGTTTGTCACCATACAAAAAGTAGATGGCTATGGAGTTCGTCTCACTCACTCAAGGGTTAACATTAAAAAGTCCTAAAGTCCAGCAAAAGAGATGGGGTTCTCTACGGTTGAAGGGAATTGGCACAGAAATGAGAATTCTCCCTAACACGAGTAGGGTTTGTCATCAAGTATATGACTTACACTAGCTTAGGAGATAGGAGTGGGACGTGCCTATGCCGAGGCCGCTTTACTGTTTGTTTACATATATTGTTTTTCCTGTGCGTTGCGTTTGGCTCTGAAATACTTATTTTAACTTATAGTAGCTATAATAAAGAGTGTATTTTTGTTATGGTATCTGATGGGTTGCTATCTGATCTACTAACCTTCTGCTTTTCCGTGAGTGAAGCCAACACTGCTCTGAAACTGCTTACCCGATAAAGTGATTTTCATCTATTTCGTGGTCTGAATCCTGTGTAGCCTTAAGATAAATGTTCGAACACACACCAGCAGTGTGGTCAGATCTCTCTAAATGAAGAGACTGGAACTTGCAATGATGTATTTGACTGTAACGCTTGCTAGCAGGTCATACTTAATACAAATCAAGCTTTCCATGGGCACCAGGCGCTCTTTCACACCCAGCACTGCAGTAGGATATGAATTACGGCAGCAGAGTGTATTGGACCTTCCAAGCGTTTGGGGGCAGGTTAAACATATGGGCAGAGGTTAGGAAGGTTACCGGTGACAACAGAAGCATGTGCTCTGATGTGTGCTGAGCTCCTGCCTCTAAATGGGGACATATGAACAGCAACGGGTGGGGGGGAATCTTGCTTTTATCGTATCACAGGATTGGGAGTTCAGGTTTGTTGGACTATCTGTGGTCTTATGTCTGGACTGTGGGGAATACCGATCCAAAAGGAACAACATAGCAATTTCCACCCACTGGAGAAAGCAAAGACTTGGAGTGGTGGAAGGGGAGACACAGATGTGCACGTGGATGTCGTCCGCTTTGTGGGACTGGGGGTGCAAGCTCTGGCCACCTAGAGAGTTGGAATGGTAACCTTTGGATACTGCAAGGATTGCAAATAAGACTAATGACCCTTGGGGGAAGGAGAGGGATGAGATCGACTCTTGAGTTTGTGTGAAGAAAGCAACAATGGGGGGCTCCTGGCCAGGTGAACATGACACAGATTTCACAGGCTGCCGCCACAATGACTATTCACAAACGGTGGTGAGAGGGTGGAGTGGGAAGGATCGTGATGGTAGAAAGGTACAGTAGTGGTGGTGCTGGTGTTAGGGAGGGCAGTGCTCGCGATTGGCAAGAGGAAGGTGCTGGTAAAGACAGTGGTGGTTGTTTAATGGCACCACCGCAAGGTGGTGCCAGGTTATTACCAAATCTGTGCATTATCATCTACCCACTCCCAAATCCCCTCTTCAGCTCCCAAGAACTCTGCCCTTGCTATGTAGGGAACTACAAGACCCATTTCTGATGTCAACCATTTCACTAAATGCTGTACCAGAGCACTTGATGCTCCAGTATCCTTCAAGTGACCACGTCAAAGCGCTCTGCAGGTTCCAGATTCACTTGCTGCTGGCACCAAAGCGGTGCCGCACTGCATTAGGGGTCGGTTCATTTCCATCTGTGAGTGGGAGGTGCTGATCAAGACCCCCAAATGAGAGGAAGCTTCATAACCAGGGCGTCAGAGTTGCTAAAATAGCCTGCAATGCGCCATCATGCCTTCTAGTGAAGGGCTGAATGCTGCCCGCCATCACTTGTCCCCCTTGGGCTTAAACGCAAGTCTAAGATATGCAGGGCTTTAGACAATAAATTAATTATGCAAGGCTCAGAAGACAGGTAGTACTGGCTCCTTTTGCCCAGGCAGGGAAACAAAAATGGACAGATCATATTTTTCAACTCTTAACTAGATATTTCTGACCAAGTTCTATTATGCTCAAATTTCCCTCCCACCAAATCCACACTACACCAAACACCTGTTGTACTAAGAGAGAAAATTGAGCTGTTCAATGCCATCCCCGCTGCTTAAAGCCGCTCCCCACGTCCCACAGAGAAGACTGGAAAAGGAAAGACACCTACTAGACTGAAGGGTTTTCTCCCTGATCTCAGCAGTCGCAGCTCCCAGGCCCTGCAGCGAGCGGGCTGCAAGGTGGAAGGAATACTCTGTGTTCGGTTTCAGACCATCCACCGTATACGAGGTCACCGGATCAAAGGTTTTCGACATCTGAGGGAAAGAGGCAATAAAAAGACGACTATGGTCACCGCTTGAAAGATAACTTGGCCAGGGTCGACGATATGTGCAAAAAGGAGAAATACATGGTGGAAGAACGCTTGTGCTGCCACGAAAAAGCAAGCGACTTCTACCAGGGCTTTGCTCGTTGATGCGCCGAATCGAAAAAATCCAGTCAGACTCAGGCATGCCACAATGAATATGTATGAGCAAATTTACATTTAAAGCATTTGAGCGAAGATTCTTTGCATATTTGTTCTTCATTCTGAAAACCAGACTTCATTTGAATAACGAATAGGTTGCAGAGCCTGGACCTTGAATATACATCCTCTGCCAGTAGTACCTTCTCTGCAAAACCATTGGGGAAAATTACTCACAACAGACTTGCTCCATTGCCATGCATGCACTATTTGGGGGAAAGTCCACCTATACGCAAAAACACATACATGTAATACCAAAGGGAAACTACACAAAGGCCCAACAGCTTCTCTCCACACATCAATCAAATACCATTACATGCAAAGTACATCTAGACCCACAAGACTCACTCAATGAGTTTACTACTGCAGGCCATGCACATCTAGATCCAATAGCCTGCCTTCACACTACATGCAGTTACTACTAATGGTAAGGTACACCAAGGTGAACAGATGGTCTTCATGTACAGGGTTAGAAATCCAGGGGCTCTGGGAGCCATTTAGCTCCTGCTTATAGCCTAGAGGAACCTGGTTAGCTTGACACCAACAGCTACCAGGGGCTGGATTTGGCTCCCCAGGTCAACCGATGCTGAACAAACACACCCATGTGAATTTGATTCTGTAAATAAACATTTGGACACATCTATGTGACATTTAACTCTCAAGGGGTCATAAATAATGGACAAAATGACATGTGTGTATCTTATGTGGCAGTTAGAATTGCGGAACGCTATGTTCTGGCTCCTGGTTCCCCAGTGGTAGCTCCTGGTTACTGGTGAATTTTGGATACCAAAGAGCTGCTTTTAGCTCCTGCTTATCCAATCTTAATTTTGATCCCTGCATTTACCACAACATGCAAAGTACACCTAGAACCAAAAGCTTCACTCCATGCATGTACTTCTATATACAATGTATACCTTGACACAATATCCTCCTTTCTTACATCATGCATGTATTATTTCAGCGAAGGTCAACTAAGACCAAGAGCCTCTCTCCATAAAACATGCATATACTACGACATGCAAAGTACACACATATCACAAATGGCTTGCTCCATACCTAGAACATGAGTATACAACTAAAGGCAAAGTACACGTAAGGCTGATAGCTTGCCTCCATACCACATGCATGTGCTACTAAAGGGGAAATGCACCAGGTCCAACAGCCTACCTTCATCAAAACATGCATATACTACTACAAAGTACATCTAGACCTAACGGCTTGGCCACACTGCAGACCAGTATTATTAAAAGGGAGGCTACACCTAGAGCCAACAACTTCTCTCCATAAGTCATGCATTTACGTACTCCAAGATTCAACTCCTCGTTCCGCTTGCTTTATTAATTATTGTATTCATTACAGCTATTTGGGTAAGCAAAAACCTTGCCCTCAAGGGTTTCCGGAGTGCTGTTCCACAAGATACAAATGTACATAACGCCAGCAAAATCGGCCTAAAATGAAAAAATAAATCCACTTCTCCAATTCATAAAACATTTCACAAATAGAACGCTACAGTGGTGTATTGCTGAATGGAAAGTACTCATGGATATTGAGGCATGCGTTTACAAAAGTGAAAATACACCTGGACCCACAACCACCTTCCCATTGCCAATTCAAGGACTACTATAGGGAATGTACACAGGCACTAGAACCACGTCTACATATGCATGAAATGGTCAAGGGAAAGTTCATTGGTACCCTGCAGTCTTGTTCCTGACCCGCTCCTTGTATATCAGCCGGATCCAGTACAATGGCGTTCCACATCAACTTCACCCATTGTTAAAAGCAATATACCCATGCACACTACAGCTACTTCCTGTACCATCCAAGCTCTCCCTGGTGCCAACCAGGCTATTCCAATAACATCCTCATGGTTTTGAAGGAGAAACAACCATGATCTCCTGAAACATGTTGGGAGATGTGCATTTAAGAGACTATGAACAGCAAGTCATGCTCCTTCCACTCCTTCCTGGCTCTCGTTGTTCTAACGAAGACTGTGGAAGCGGAGGGCAATGCTTTGTTACTTGTGTAAATAAAAGCGAAAAAGGGTGAGGTTAATAGTGCTTCTGGGGGTGGTGATTCACAGCATTAACAGAGCATAGGGCGTTGGGACTTAGGGCCAAGAAACAGGCTAACAGGTTGGTAACAGGAGGAGGTTCGAGGTGTAAGGGAGGATCATTCCAGACACAACTGTGAACTGCAGCATTCCCTGCATGCCTTTCTCTTCATTTCCATCCCGGGGTACCTGATGCCTTTTCACAGTGTATCCTATTTACAACATCTCCCTTTCCTTGGCCCACTCTATTCCATTCATTCCGCTCCTTCTCGCATCACCACGCCTTCTGGTCTGCCTGATGCCGTTCCTCCTTGCCACGCTACCATGCCTTTGGGCGTCCCTGCCCAGCCTCCTCCTTCCCATGCTTCAAGGTACTCTAGCCTCCATGATAATCTTACCTCCTTGCCGTGTGCACCTTCCTTGTAGTAAAGTTCATAAGCAACAATGCTCTCCTGTCGCGGTGGACTCCACGTCAGCACAATGCTTGTCTCGGTTTTAGCTTCTGCTCTGAAGTTCATCGGCTGACCCGGAACTGACACGACAAATACAAAAGTGGGGAAGAAGACGAGAGGAAAACAAATCCATGGTTAATTTTTTCTGTCTGGGAAGCATGTGCCAGGGCCCTGATGAGATGGAGTGGGCACATGCCTGGCATTGCAAAGGACACGGGCACCTTCAATAACCTCCCACGAAGTCCACCCTGGAGATGGAGATGGTTGGGAAAGATTTTTCTTGACGCTGCTTTTCCTCCAGAGCCATCACTGGGACACCCTACTTTTTGTTATTGTGTTGAACATTTCCTGACTTTCGGGTGGAAAGTGAAGCCTTTTCACCTTTTCAATTCTGGTATTTAGGATTGTGGTTTTAATAGAGTTCATTTAGTCATTTCAGGATTCATTAGCAAACATTTTATATTTGCTCGTACTGCATGTTATACTTTATTTTACTGAGATTTATTTACCTATTGTACAGCGCTCTGATGCACTATGTGTCTCGTTCGCGCTATATAAAAATATTAAATAAATTAATAAAATACCTTGCTGAGAGCATCTGTTTTGGGGACACTGACCAGGCTATACGGCTATAAGTAAAGTAAAATTGACTGTTTATTTTTTCTGCACAAGTCACCTTAAGTGAGGTGTGGTAGGGACACGCGGTCCTTTTAACTCCGTGGTTACTTGCATGATGTGTCCAGGATGGGCTGGTGGCAGCAGATCATTTTTGTAGTGGTTTCTTTTTTATAGCCTTGTGCGCTTTTGCTTTTTCCTGACAACCCTTGCCATTTTAAATGTTGAGAGCATCCGTTAAAGACTTCACTCGTTTACAGAATTTTGGAACACTTGCAAACCACCCGCTGGCGCAAGCCAACACATGTTCAATCTTCCTAAAGAGTCGCCTAGCCTCGCGGAAAGACTTTTATTGGGACCTGCGACCTGGGCACTACGACCCTTCTTTGCTAGCTAGGGATGGATTTCTTATGGATGGTACCTTCTGTCTAAGGTTTTGAATGGTTTTTGCTAACTGCTTTATTTTTAATCTATTAGGATCTCAAAGTATTGACTACTTACTTGGTTCGATTTCTTTATTCGCTTGCTTAGTTACAGAATATTGAAAAGTGATTCTAACTGTATTTAAAAGTGAAGTGTTAGAGCTCTTACCAAGGTGAACCTGTATATAATGGTATTGTATATTGCAGTGTTACTTACCTGTGGTTTTCCACTGATAAGAGTTTGTCTAAGGCCTACATAAACAACTATTTTTATATATTCTTCCTTAAATGTATTAAGAGTGCTCTGTGTGTGCTTAACTGAACTCTTCGCCACTCTCATGCCCTCCTAAGCCTAAGCCATGCTGTTCAGTCGCACTACCCAGATGGAGCTTTGCTAGACATTAGTGTTTGTCCCTGTCTATCAGAATAGGGTGGGCGCTCAGAATCGGTCAAGAGGGCCGATTCTTCATATCCATTTTAACAGGGATATCTGTGAGACAATCCAACACCCTTAAAACACATGAGACAACACTTTGGAAGGCAAAGGCAACAATACTGGATGCCGCTTCGAAATTAAGGAGAAAGTTTAAGAAAAGTTTGCTCTTCTTGGGTAATTAGCTTATAATGTCTGTAGGATACATGTAAGTAGATTTATGAGCCTGTATTGATTACAACAATAAGGAATGGTTTTTAAATAGGGTTGGTTTTCCTTTTTTATATTAAGTTTAGAGTTTGAGAATTTTGTTTTTTATGTGGTTTTAGGATTCATAAATGGATTAATATATATTTATACATTTGATGTGCAATATGTTTGATAGATAAAATTCCAAATAAATGTACTACTTAATATTTTGGCGATGGGAGGAAGGCAGGAAAAAAATAACAGCGGTTCACCTAGTGTCTAATGAAATGGGCCCCAAGTTACGAGTACCACTCTGTATTACCAATGGTGTATTTTTGTTGGAAAAAATGACCACACAGGGTTAGATCCACTCCCACAGATTAAATTGCAAGGCAGATCTAAAAACTATACTTCTAAGCATGTCACAATAAGGCCAGCTGCAAAGAATCAGCTTCTGGGAATCGCACATGGAACCTGCTTGTACAGTGCTATCTGCCCCAGCCCTCCCAAAGTATATGTCTGATGGGATCTGCAACCCGGTACTAATGTTACCTCCCTCAGAGGAGAAATCCCATAATCACACGAGACTTTACTAACATGAACCCGCTTGCCTAAAAGGCATGCACCTCGCACCAACAGTCTGCGCAGGACTCACCTCCTGGCTGTGTCCTGACTGGTAGGGGATCTGAGAGTGGCCCATCCCCCACAGAGGTGTATGCCAAGACCCTGACGGTGTAGGTCTCATCTTCCCGCAGGCTTTTCACCGTTGTCAGCTGGCTTCCTTCTACAATGTACTTTTGCCAGTCATTGACTGGCTTGTCTGGTTCCATGGTGAAATACACTCTGTAGCCCCGTATCTGCCCGTTGGGCTCCACAGGCTCCTCCCAGTGAATGATCATGGTTGTGGGACTCAGCATGCGTGCCTGAACATTGCGCGGGGCACTGGCAGGTGCCTGTTCTCCTGTGCGGGTCACCACAGGCTCGCTGGGCGGCCCCTGTCCAATGGAGTTGACAGCAGACACCCAAATTTCATACTCCGAGTTAGGGCTCAGGCCACCGATGCTGTAGCGTGTGGTGGTGATGTCCTCTTTGATCTCGTATGGCCCATCTTGACTCTTCGACTTGTACTCAATCACATAGTACGACACAGGGTCAGGGTTGCCAGAGTCCCAGGTGACTGTGATGCTAGTGGCCGTAGTCTCTGTCACCACAGGAGTGCCGGGGGCCTTGGGAAGTGCTGTAAAAACACACATAAAAGAGTTACAATTTGATGGTATCTTTATCACATGTACAGAAATATTGGTGAGCAAACAAGCCTTGTCCTCTTAAGAACTATCTCCAATGGAACCCTTTAATCGAGATGTTAAGCCAGGAATTTTTTTACGCGTTTTGTAAAGTGCTACCTGTCACTTTGTAACAAATTCAAGTCTATCTTTGCCGGGTGGACCAGTCCACTTGGGAATGTTTACAACCCTGTTTTAGCTCACTGTACCTTTCACCTCACCTTGGAGGCCCAACAAGGCCAAAACACGCGTCTGGTGTTGCTGATGGTACTCTTGTTCAGAGGAGAATTGCCTAGCGGTTCCGGACTGCCCTGTGGGTGGGACCAGCATGATAAGCAAATGGATATTTCTCCTGTGTGAAGGGTGCAGTGAGCTAAAATGTGGTTGTAGACCCTCTTTAGTGGAAGGAATTCCATTGAACAAGGTATTTGACCCACACCATTGCTTAATTTGAATTAATCGTGCTCATAAAACTTTATAAATCAGTTAAAAAACAGAAACAACCACTGCCTCCCTGGATGACGGTGCACCTACCCCCCCCTCCAAACCCTCGTCATGGCTCTGCTTCAGTGTTGCACCACATCCTATGTTTGTCATGTCCTCCTCCAAACTCTTCCTGGATGTTCTGCTAGAACTATGCTTAACTTTTCTCAAAATGCGCGTTCACCAGGACCACTAGCTGCCCATTCCCACACTGCTTCCAAGCTTGTATCCCTATTTTCATATCGAGCCATTCTTGTCCAGCAGGTTCTATGTGATATTTCTGCATTTTAAAAGCTGAACACAAAAAATACCAATATTTTTCGGCTGATTCTGTGTCGCCATTAAAATGCTGACATTCAGGACTACCCCCCAACCCCCTAGGAAGGCAATCCTGCCCACAACTCCACCCTCTCCCACTGGATTTCCTGAAAATCGGGGGGTTTTACCCCCAAGCCCCTCATTTCATCAATCACACCCCTTCCCAGCCCAATACACTCTCCCCTCTTACACACAGTCATGCAAACACATTTACCCCCTCCTTTCCCCAACACAAACATTCCCCCTCCTCTCCCGCACAGACATGCATGCACTCACAAACACACACAGCACTGTAAATACAATTAACTTACTCCTGTGACTTCTTCCCTCGTCTGGCCACGCCTGTCAGCCCCTGTTCGCACTCATGTGCGGCAGGGTAATAAGCCAGAGGCATTGCTAGGGGGGACTGAGGGGCCTATAGCTCTGGGGCTTTTGGTTGTAGCCCTGTATAGAAGCTCAGGGACTACAACCAAAAGGCTATAGCTTGCCCCAAGTCCCGCCAGTCCTGACATTAGCTTAGCCCCTGATCTTTTCTAGACCTAGCAACACCATAACAGCTTGATTTAGAAAGGCCGCTCAGAGCGGTCTCCGAGTGGTCTTTCTAAATTGGTCTTTTTTTCTCATTTTTATTTTAAACAAGTCACTCAATACCTGTCCAGCATTCTACCCATTGTCTGAGTCACTGATATTTTGATCAACCTCCTCTTGCGATCCGTTGCTACTCCTTTTTGTGTTTGTAGTGCCTCACCGCCCCATCCCCTTCAGCAAACTCAATGCTGCTCCTGCTGCCTCAATGATCATATTATCACCCCCAGCTGCACTCATGCCCCCTTCCGTTCTTTTCCCACCTCTAGCTCTATCCCATTGCTGGGATGTCCTTGGTTCTCCCTTCCTCGGGTTCACTCCCCTCTGTTTTTTGTGCTAGTTCCTGTTTCTGATCCTTCCACCTGCAGGTCCCACTGTACTGCAATCAGCAGCCACCTGGCATCATGCTTCCGCCAACCCTTCCAACCAGGGGCGTAATTTTAGGGAGCACAGGGGTTTGCACCCCTCCCCCCCAACTTTCATGGCACACCATTTTGTCCCCATTAATTTGGCTGGGGTGCCTTTTATTCAGAGGTCATGTCCCCTCCAACATTTTCAGCAAAGTTACTTCACTGCTTCCAACTTTCTACACCATCTGCACAAAATCCCTCTACCCCTCTTTTGAAGTTAGCTATTAGCCACAAACAAATGTAGCATTTGCGCTAGCAAGCCACACACTTCTTGAACAATACTTCACTCTAACGCATCCTAAAGGCTGCCAGGACCCCCCCTGCGTTTTTATTTCAACATGAATGCATTCTAAACCAAGAGAGATTGGGATGTTCAAGAACCAGACAGCAAATCGTGGTACCTTCCACCCATTCGCCACTAGTTTCAACACTGCCTGGGTCAAAGGATCTGCAGATGCTGGGATTGCTTCAGGTTCTTGCAAGTGTGGTGCTTGAAGCTATTCTCAATATTGGAAAATATTTGTCTCAGGAGGATAGCTCAGGGGCAACGCAGAATGAATCGCCTTAGAAGCAACACAACGTCCTCGCTTAGAAACATCTGAGTATTAAGCGCGTTATAAATAACCAATTATAATTATAATAATAGCCATGGTTGGGTAAGTTCTTAAGGGAGCAAAGCCTGAGGGCTAACAGGTTTGAAACATTACAGTATTCTATGGGGATGGGACGTTGTATGTTTGCTTTCTTATTTGTCACAGGTAATCTTCTGCCTTTTATGAACGACCATAAAATAGGTAGTTGCCCACAAATCCGGGCACTTGGAAACTCAAGCTTAACAGACTTGGTGCAATTGTTTCACCTATAGTAACTGTGTAGACCCAAACATGAATGAGGTGGTGGAGCAGGATCAGTCAACTATCTAAGCTAAGGATCTGCAACTTTGGGTTCTCCAGATGTTTTGGACTACAAGTCTGATCAGCCCTAGCCAGCGTAGTCAATGATAAGGGGTTATGGGAGTACCAGTCCAAAACATCTGGAGAGCCACAAGTTGCAGGCCCCTGATCTTAGGCAAGGGGCACATCACGCAACCGACAATGGTAATTGCTGCTTCCTAGTTTGAGGTCCCTCACAGCATAGAAGGACCACCTGTATTTACGGTTAGTCTTTACTATTACCTCTATACTCACGATGGGGGGCATATGTTGTTTCCTGCTTGGCCAAATTCTGGTTGCACGGTACCAAATATGGATTGCTGGTCACTATACCCACAGTAAATACCAATAGTAATTTAAGAATCAGCCTTGTGACACATTCCTAAATATTCACCGGTGACATATGACTGCTTTTCGACCCTTTGGGCAACAGCGAGGCAGTTATTTGGCAGCAAAGCAGGAAGTCATTCAGAAGGCGAAGGTGGTTTATTTCCCAGTTTATAGCATCTCCAAGGAACAGGGGTCTCTTTGTGAGCGACCCCTCCACGGAACCTGGTGGGCCTACTTCCCCATTATAATTCCATTCTCGCTCAGGACAAAGGATTAACATGGTGTCTGCCCAGGAACACACAATCCCAGAACAGATGTTATCTTTCCCATGCAGGATTTTGGAAGTGGACCTCCACCCCAGGGCAATGATGATCAAAGCCCCTACACTCTTCATGATGTTTGATAGCTGGCTGGCTTCACAGTACTGGACTGGAGGTGTGAATGCCCAGAATCAGCTTGGTACTTCCATGTGATGGTTGAGCACTCACACAACTAATAATGAAGATACTCAACCTTTTAATCCAGTATTCCTTTTCAGAGTTGTCAAGTTTCGTTACATCTTTTTTGGATTTTGTCTGGTTTATTGGTTTTGTCGGAGAGGAAGAAAGGGCCGAATTCTTTCGTTATTTCCATTTCACAGCGAGTTTGTGTGATAAGAGCTTTAGGAGGGGTTTTACGTAAAAGGAAACCAGGTCACCAACATAGCAGGACTAGACACCATCACCAAAATTCAATAGCTTAAAAGACCAAAAGTATATTGTTTAAAGACCAAACGTATGTTTCTTTAAAACGAAAACTGTTGCACTGAAATGTGTGTTGTACTGAATACATATTACATGTGGATAATAAAATGTAATACTCAAAACAGTTTAAGGTATATCGCATATGCCACCATAAGAGATTCAAGGGGCGACAGAGTTTTTTGTCCAACTCTATGAACCCTATTTTGCCAATGGGATCATTACGTGTACGAGTTTTGTAAAGATATTTTAATTATTAATACAAATATAGTTATGTTTTACAGCAAACAATTAATAGGAATTTCCTTCTTAGTATATCCACTGCTACGGAATGTGTGTCTTGCGGTGCTCTTCCAAAAGAAGAATAGAATGAATCGTTCAGAACGCGCTTGATACCGGAGACCAGTCTCTTAAGCGCTGGACTGGGATTCAAACCTGTGTTGCTCTGTGATGTCATGCTTCCAAGACAAACGTTGCCCCTGAGCTATCCTCCCGCCCTTTCAGTGGAAGCAAAGAATTACGTGAGATTTATAGAATGAGGAGATTTTAAAGGTCTATGATAGACACAAGGTGGTTTTAGATATTTACTTGTAATGTATAGTTTGCCTTCTCCTCAACCAAGCTTCTCCCTTTCCAAAAATGTCCACCTTTAGAGCTGAAAGCACACTAGACGCCCCCCCCCTCCATTGTGTTGCCCAATCTGAACTTACATTTCACTGTAATTTGAGCCACAGAGTCAATGACTCCCAAGCTGGACATAGCGACACAGGTGTAGTTCGCAGACTCCTTTATGTTGGTGAGCTCCAGCACGTTGCGGCCCACAGGCATGTCATCCTCGGGCGTCAGATCTTCCATCCCCATCATCCACTTCACGTAAGGCATGGGCGAGCCCACCGCCACACACGTGATGTTTACACTTCCACCAGGCATGATCTCATGGCTAACCGGCAAGATGGAGAAGCGGGGTGCCACTCGACGGACTGTGGAAGAAAGGCAAAGAGGGTAATAAAAAAAACACAGAGCGGACGGCTGAAATAAAAAGCAAAAAAAGGAAAAAACAGAATCCGCAAAAGTATGTAAATAAAAACAAAGTAACAGAAAAGAATTTTAAAGAAATGTACTTCACAAACAATAGAAACTGGAAATATAAAGACATTAAAGCTGAAATTCATAGCAACAGGTCTCCAGTAATCAGGAGGTAGGCCCATCACAGCACAGATAATACACAAAAATATATTAGCCATTTCTCATCTTTAAAGACATCTCACATATTGGTGAAAAATAAATTGTGACCCCCTCCTTTCCGGCCCCCTTGTCCGAGCTCCCAGCGACACCATTCCTTGGGTGGTTCAAACAAGAAAAAGAAACAAAAAGGTATTGGTGGCGCTATCCCGTGAACCAGGTATGAGGGGTATCAAGGGAGGCAATTGACAAAGGGTAAACATGGTGAAAAGGCTCTGCCATGATGCTTGCAAGGGCTAAAGTGTAAAAGGGATGGGCGCAAAGCATAGTAAGGTTTAGGTAGCCGTAATTCATTGCTTCAGGAGGAGTAATAGGCCAAAGAGGGAGCAGCAGTACAAACTCAGTTGGAACCATTTCTATGCCCATGCTGCTGTAGCCAATCAAAGCTCGGGACCCATTTCCCACATCCTCCCTTCACAATGGGTTGCTGACAGTGGAATGTAGGAAGTTGAGGGTGCGCGTTGGCTGGCGAAGGTTTAAGAGGAGAAGGTGCCAGAGAGAGATCGGAAGAGGGGAAGGAAATAAGGTGGCCTAGGATTTTTAACACGCGGAGAACTGGAACCCTCTCGAGACGCTCTACCGGCGGAAGGATAAAAAAAAAAAACACAACAAAAACATTTTGAAAAGATGAGAAACGCTAATGACATTTTTGTGGTTTTAGGGTGTAGAAACCCAACAAAGCCTCTTTTTGATCTGACACCATTCGGTCGGTAGATGCAGCTCTCAGAGTCACAGACATCATGCAAAAACAGGGTTAAAAAAAGAGAGAGAGAGATTTAGAAAGTGAGAGACAGGCAGACGAGGAAGAGAAAGGAGTAGGACAGAGAGAGAGGGAGGGAGAGACCAATGCAGAGGAACATAACTTCTGGGCAACTAGCAAATGCCCATGTGAATATTAGAGGCAGAGATAGAGAGAGGGGGAGAGAGAGCGAGAGAGAGAGAGAGAGCGAAGGGAAGGAAACGGAAGGAGGGGCCCACTTTAATGCTGCATACTTTGTGTCGCGGATGTGATCAAATGTGGGGGGGCAAAAGGGGAACACATGGTCACATCTCAGCCCTGGCAGGACAAGAAACAGAGCCATCACTGCTGAGAACTAACAAGACACGGCCACAGACTGGGACGCCTAGGAAAATATCAGTGCCATGTTCTCAACATCTCCTTGGCTCGAGGTGGATGCGGCCTCCAGACCTGACGGTAGAACATGAGCGAGGGGGAGGGAGAGTCGGGATCACTAATGACGTTGGATGAAATGTTTCAGTGACGCTCACTCCTGAAAAACACTTGGAAGCTATCGACCTTGCCCCCTGGAATCTGCTGAATGGCTCATTCAGGCGGCCTGGGTCCTAGACTGGAAAGCTCTTCCGTGCGGTTGCACGGGTGTTAAATGCACATGATTCCCTCGCAGTGCACAGGGAGGTCTTACTGGAGGAGGACCAGGTCTTTGTTGTGTTATAGAGAAGGGGTTGCGCAAAGAATGGCCTCCATGCTCTGTGTTGGTGAGAGTAAAGGACCACATTCACAGTCTGTGAGGACAAAAAGCAAGGGAATTGCTCTAGCTGTTCTAGTGAAAGATATGCAGGAATTCTCAGGTGCTAATGGGAAGAGGAGGGCTTCCTCGGATTGTGTCGGTGACAAGCGGGGGGTTCTAGGAGCTGGTAAAATGTAAGGAGTTCGGATCAGCCTGAGTCAGGGTCGTGTAGACGGACTGTTGCTGTCAATGATGGGGTGGCCACTTAATGCTTTGCGTCAGTTTGTGTGAAAGGGAGTACTTGGGTAGTCCTTCAGATCACATTAAATCCTATTTCCATTGACCAGTTGCTTGCAGGCAGCGTGCGCCACACCTCATTACCAGTCACATGGGAAAACCGCGTTGTTCCAGATTGGACTGTGCCCAACACCTACTCTCAACTCTCTCTAGCCAGTGGGATTTCAGCTAGACCCACCACCCACTACCACAGTGTAATTCATTTGAGCCATGGGCTCGTGCGTCCTTCCTAAGGAGCCATCCTCTGAGGGCATCAAGCAGTGCAACTTGCCTTCACCTGGCCAGAGCATGACTGCAAGACAGGTCCAATACCCAGAACTCTGAGGCAAGAGTCCAGCAGGATGTTTACCGGCACGTGGCCCGTCTCTCCAGTGGGCAGTACGCGGGTTCTCTCTCCCAACCCAACTAAACATGGACCTCTCAGGAGGCAGCGTCACTGCAACATTCCAGAACACACTGAAGACAAGATGGATAGAAGTTAAAGAGAGACTGTGGCATGCAGACAGACCAAGGGAGAAGAGGACGGGGAGAATGAGTCTTCCGAGGGGGGCTGATATGTAACTTTCTGGGTGAGTGTTGAATAGGAAAAATGGGGGAAACAAAAGACTGACGGACTAACTCCAGTCAGCAAACAGCATTAACAGCGACAAACTCCAGCGTGTGATGCAAACACTGTGTTGTCATGGAAACAGGGGAAGACAGAAAATCCAACTGAATTCAGTATAAATAAAAAGAGAAGCCAAAAAACAACACACAAAAAAGGGGTCTGAACGTCCAATATTGGAGTATGACGGAGAGAGATTTCATTTTTCTTACGGGGTATAATGTTTGTCAACTGGCTTGACACACTCACAGGAGACAAGTCGGGTACAGGTATATGGAGTCGTCATTGTCAGCAGAGTGGGGTGGAATGGGCGTGGTTTAGGCAGATCAATTACCCTACCCATGCTGGGGCTGCATCTCACAACGCCAATGGTGAACAGAGCACCTGGTCAATCGGGAACAGAGCACCTGGCCAATGGGGAACAGAGCATCTTTTTGGGGACTGCAGTGCATCACATATAAAGGTTGACCATGTCCACCAGACAAGCTCATATCACTGCATGGAGGAATGTTAAGCGAGGAAGTTGATTGCACTATTTTGCAAGGCCCCTGCCTTACAGCAGGCACCATCTTTGGACATTGGCCTATCTGTACCCCGAGTCTTGAGGTCTGAATGTTATGCTGCAAACTATAAGACAGTTCTCGCCTTGAAACAGAGAAATGCTGGGTGCGAGAGCAATACAGTGTGCCTGGAAACTAGGGGAACTCTGAGATGTTTCTGGAGGGAGTGATGCAGAAAACAGGTCAATTTCTGCAAAAGAAAGAGAATATGTAGAGGGTGTAAGAGGGTGTGGGGGGGGAGTTTCAAAATAACTATGAAGAACAGGCCTGTATTTCAACGAGGAAGAGATGGGGCACTAGAAGGACAGGGAGATATGTGGGGGCAGGAGCTCCAACAGACAAAAAGCTACAGAAGGGACAGAGAAGGAAGAACATGTGAATGGGAGCTGGTCGCAGGTCTCTCCCTGCAAAACTAGCAAATATCATGTCCCCTTCTACCAGGAGGCTTTGTGGTTCTCACGACAATGGCACTGCAGGGTTGTGCAGGTGTGGAGGTGCACAAAAAAACGAGGTTAGGGGAGAAATGGTGAGGGCTGGGTGGTGAAGTTGTCCAATGACAAGTCTAGGCCCTGTGAGTGTTCATAACCAATCAAAGGGCTTTAAAATCAAGCCAAAGCACATTTGAGGAATGTGATTGAGCGGAAAGAGAGAGTGGGCGGGGGCTCTGTGACATTTCAAACCCCGATTCACAGAAATTTAACCAAATGAACCACGGTCAAGGAAATAAAAAAAGAATTATATATCCAAAATACTAAACACAAAAATCGAACCAAAAGTGGAAGGTGAGGGTGAATTTGGGAAAGCAGCAAAACGGAAGAGGATGAAGTCATCGCTCCCACGCTCAGCAAGCGGCTGCCACGTATGAGGTGAGGGAAGATAAGGCAGGCATCGCCTTAGGGTGTGGGGAGGAACGGGAAGGGGAGGAGCCATTCCGTCTTACTCCAACACAAAGAAGGGGAAGTAGGGTGGGGGTGGGGTACGATGCGGGTGCCAAAACAATGAGCAGCCTCAACATTATTAGTGAAGCTTAGATTACACCTTCCAATGCCACTTCAGGCTACCTTCCCACATTAACAGCTGGATTCCCGGTAACCTAGGGGTTAGACCTGCATTGTATTACCAGCCACGCCATGTTGCTTGTTCACACTGGGGGGCATGGTAAACCCCCCACATCCAATTTTCTGCTGATCACGAAGTCACACTTCCCACCATCACAGTTTGTGAATGTTAACTTATCGCAAAGCCCTGTGCAACATACGCAGGAATGTATGGCCGCCCACAAGTTTCCCTGATGAGCTTGTCAATTTTCTCCTTCCTTTCGACACAGGTTTTCGGGCATGCCCAGCAATTCTCCTGTCCCGGGGTGCCTTCTACCAGCTCGGACCCAAACAGACCCGGTGCCCAGAGGTCCTGGACCTGCGCAGAGGGCGACACCTACACATGCAGCAGGCCCATACCTCGGCAAAGGTGTTTTTGGCTTCAAATTAGAACTTGACAAGGTGTAATCTAACTTTTCCCCCTAACACAAAGAGATCAGCAATGCAGAGGTGAGAGAGACACAGGCGGGCGGGCGGGCGGGCAAGCAGGCAGGCAGGGCGGGCTTCACTGGCACTAGCACAGCTCTGTGTTCCTGCCCAGTGGTATAAATAGCGCCAGGAACCCCTGGATGATTATATGAGTGCAGAAAGGAAGCTCTTCTAGATTTTCCCAATGCTACAAATTTGTATAAAACGAGGCAATTTAGCCTGATACAGAAACTAGTTGGTGGCACTTGAACCAATTGGTTTATTTGAAAAAAAATGACCCTTTTCCCTAACTTGGCATTTTAAATAGTCGCTCTAACTACTTAGCATTTTGAGACTGCTACAATATACCATGTGTGTCCAATGGAAAGCGGGCTAGCCTGTACCCCAGCACGGCGGGCAAAAGACAACACTGTAATCCCGTTCTAACCACCCAGCAAAGAACTAGGTGGTAGATACAAACCCTGGTTGCTTTTACATGATCTGTGCCCTGCTCTTGCACAGCTGGAATTGTGCCCATGTAGGTTTCCAGCCTGGAATGTAATATCCTTTAGAGTCAAGACAGTTGTGTGCAATGCTTCTCCGATGTCAATAGGTACTGTTTTTCACCATCCCCAACTGGACAAATGCAAATCAGTGTGGATTATCATCCATGAGAAAGGTGTGCGTCAGAGCTCCCCGTGGGTTCCACTGGAGAGGGTGAGGGTGATTCTCGATGGGGAAATTCACCACGGGCCCTTCTGAATAACGGTGCACACATCGCCATAGGGAGAATCCTCGCCCATCCTTCCCTTTGGAACATCTGCGAGGCCAATGCTCCACTGGGACAGATGCAACTGATTCTCCAAAGGATCTTGGGAAGTTGTGCAGGAATCCACCATTCACATTGTTTCTGGTATGCATCACTTTTCCCCCACAGCGCTGCCCTCAGGTGACATCTACCATCGCCACCTGGGTAAAGAGATGGATCCAGATTCTGGAGGTAGCGTCCGTTAGGCTTTGCAGAGCCAGAACGAGAGAGGTTTCCTGCAAGGCATACACCAGACAGTCTCACTGGCAATGGCCAATGCCAAGGAACGGAACCTCAGGAGCAGAGTGAAGGGCACTGATGGACCCCAATTCTATTTATTTATTCATTTATTACATTTGTTATACGCCCAAATCCAGAGGTATCACGGCCAATGGACCGACAGGCTCTCTACAAGGCTACCCGAGCAGTTCTTATCCCTCTGTCAGACATATCCCCCAATTTAGGGCCCTTTGAAATCCCGATCCGCCCACCTCACGCAGGAAATGAACCAACTAGGCAGGAACATAGGCTACTGTTAAATAAATGCATTGAACGTTAGTACACTACAACATAGCAAAATCCATCATCAGAACAAAACAAAAGAACAAAAAAACAACAATAAAACCCAACAAAATAATTAATAACCAGAACTAAAAATAATGAACAAAAAGGAAACAGCAGAAAAACAATAAGAATCATGCAAAAGTTACATTCTCCCATCATGCATCAGGCTCAATGTCCGAGCACCAAGTTACCATGACGACGAAAGTGCAAAACCCAGCAACATTACCAAAGGATGCAGAGAGAAAGGTTTCCGCAGTGCAACACATTCTCATTATCAAAAGGACCCACTAAGAGTGGATCTTGTGCCACGTACAGAGGCCTCAGATTTTTTCTTTTTTTTTTTCTTAAAGAATGTAAAAATGTGGGTAAATAAAGTAAAAAAGAAAAAAAACACACCAACCTTCTCGAAGCTCTGAGGGATGTTAAGGGGGTTTGATGCGGAACACAATGACATGAGGAAGAGAAAAAATAGGGGAAACACAGAGAGAGTAAAAAAAGGCCATCTCAAGGCTGCAGTCGGCTGCAAAGCGATTCTTGAACTCGGCAACATTGAAAGTAAAAAAAGACAGCAACCATCTTTCTTTTCAGTCTTCTTACAAGCCCCTAAGATTCCTCCCCCACCCCGCTTACGTACCCACCCAACAACGTCCCTCATCACAACACCCAGCAACTATGGCAGCTACCACAATGCCTGTTTGAAACCCGGGCCACAGCCTTCTGGACTCACCGCAGGTAGGGGTGTGGGGCCTAGCTAGACACCAGCCCCATGCCTTACCTCAGCAAGGGGCAAATGTGATGACATCGGTCACGGGGCGTGGCCCCAACTCAGTAAGGGAGCCAATTAAGATAACCTACCTCTGTAGGCCTTACCTCGAGTTGGAGGGTGCACCACTCTACACCAGCTCTACCATAACAAGCATGACCCCATGAAGACCAAAACACCCCCAACCAGAATCTTGAAAGCATCCTACAAATCAGAGCCTTCTCCATAGCCCTCTTGATTTACGCCAACAAGTTAGGAGCTCTGAGGACACTACATATACATAGGTCTGCATCAGAATGAGGTTTCTTTGAAGTCCCTCAGGGAAGGGTATGAGAACCAGTAGATTCCAGTTGCCATACGTTCCCATGCGAGGGAGTGTATAGGGTGCAAGCTCATGTCTGCCATCTATAGGAATTTCTAATGGGGGCATGATGCATGAAAAGAAAAACATCAAAATACATGCCGTAAGGAATTGCAACATTTGGTTTCCTAGTGAGGGAATGCTGCTCCAAAATGAAGATAGTTGCCAGCTACGCGTGTCTGAGCCTCCGGTGAATAAGGAACACAAGGTCTGTCTTAAGTGAAGAAAATCCTGCCAGGGCGACCCACTTTAGGTTAACATGTGCTCCATTGGTGATCCTCTCGCCCAAACTTGCATGAGACCATGAGTTATAATCGAAGGTTAGTGGCCCTGAGAAAGATATATAAAGCTGAAGCACAGTCTCATCTTTAATCGCTGTAAATCGCACTGCTTTTCTTTAAAATAAGCAAATGGATCATGGCACGGACAATATTAAGTTGAGTGTCTACGTTTTACAGGGGTGCTTGCTGCTACGGCTCAGGCTTGTACGATTCAGCTACTTTTGGCTTAGCAATGTCCTGCGGCATTCGATAAAATTGAGCCACTGGGTTGCAGCCTTTTGGGCCTAAGATTGAACCCCCTTTTTTTTTTACTTTCCAAACTCTTGATTTGTACCAATATTAATGTTTATTTTCCTAAGCAGTTAATGGAACTGTGTAAAGTAAACAAGATGGCCGCTGTGAAACCACACCCTGTCTCTCGGACTTTGTCCAGACTGCACTTGTGTCTGCCTTCGGAAGGTCTCGAGACACCATCCCTACAAGGGAGGACATTCAATATACCCAGGCTCACTCTTTGCTCATCATTTACAAACAAGATACTATGTATGGTATGTTGGCATGGTATAGTGTGTTGTACAATTAATACACATTATGCATCACACATTGTAAAGTGCCTCAGAGAAATTCTCTTTATCCCTTGATTGCCTTTTTGACCACCCAGGTCATTGCCCCTTGCCGCCTTTTCCCAGAGTTTCTTTGCTCTTTAAAAGAACTGCCTTTCTAAGCAATGATTTGATTTCTAACCCAGTGGCTAGCTGAGGCGGTGTCAGGCAACTCCTTCCTGATGACTGGGCTCATAAAATGCCGATAGATGGCGATCAAGGATTCACTCAAATATTACACAAGCTCTGCAGGATACATTATCTGATGCAGTGTTCTCATGGTGCAAGGAAAACGCCAGTCTCCTCACTCAACCCTGTAATCGCCATCCTCTGCACTCTGGGCGCCAGGCCCATGCTCTACCAGGTAAACCCCGGGCACCTATGTCACCCAGAGATCACATGGACTGCTCTCTACTCATCAACGTCCTGGCTCTCAATAAACACTGACTGCTAGGCTCCCAATGCACCTGAGAAGCAAACTATTAAGGAAGCCGTGGAGGTGAATCAAGCTCAGCGAAATCTAAAAGGGGGGACAAACTCAAAACTGGGGACAAAGTTCTTGCGCTACAGGTGCCTGTGAAAGTGCTCAAAGCAGAGGAGGACTGTGTAAAGCTGAGAAGTTTAGAGTGGTGAGTGTGCAAGTGCAGGAAGCTCAGAACAAGTGACTGCCAGCAGAGCAGGAAAGTGCAAACCTTGTTTTAGTAGTGTGAAGTTAAGCTACACAACCAGCAGTGATTCAACCCAGGAAGGGAGTGGGTCGGAGGGTCCCACCCTCCTATAGAAACACCCCACAAGGAATTCAAAATGGGTTGCTTTCTTCTCACATGGGATAGGAGATGGTTTGTTACTTAAGCTTATAAAAAGAGGTTAAGTCATTAGTATCCAAGACAGTCACAGGATTACAAATTAGAAATGTTCATGGCATATTTTCCTAGGGCATAGCAGTCCAAGTACATACGAACATGCTAGACAATCACACTTGGCACTCCGTGCAGAGCTATGGAACATGGCCATCTGTAGGAAATAACAGTTAACAGGCCTGCTGGTTCCCTGGCTGCCTCGCCAATTTCTTTCATCCTCGTCTCTATGTGACTGTATCTTTGGTTGCATGACACACACACAATCAGATATGACAAACGTCAAAAAGCAATGTGCCAGAGTATGGAACACATCAAGTAGTTGGAGATGGGCAGTGTTCCATCAGTTGGTGTGGCTAATGGAAAAGGAGGTTCTTGACAAATGTTCAGATGGACACTATCTCTAAAATAACTCTGGTTAGATTACAAAAATGTAGAAACTTCTCTTGCAATCCATCATGTACAGATCAGACCTGGGTGCATCTAGGAGGACCACTCTAGACAGACTGAAACGAGGACTTTAAGGACCCTTGTAGAGATGGTACCTTTTGGACTCTACCTTGGACATGTCAGTAACTAGCCACAAGGTGCAATGGAAAAGTCTCTACAATATATCCTAAATATTAGCCGAAATAAGTAACAGACTCCATGATGGATTAAATCAGAATTGGGCACCACTAAAATAAATCCTACTGCCTGAATGCCAGATCAACAATGATATATATATAATAAGCGTCATGGGAGCCTTTTATCGTATTGACTCATTCAGGATAGGCGGGAGAGGTACAAATCTACCAGGTGGTCTACCTGATCACCGACCACAGCATAGGCCATTTGGAAAAGGGCAGCTTTACATTACAAGAAGATCGATCTCACAGCTCCATCATGGAGAGGTTGGAGATGGGCAAAGCCCTCGCTGTGTCTCAGATGCATCTGAGATAGGGGTCGCCACATGTTGGCGTAGCATTACTGTGCTACATAACCAAGAAGGGGTATCTTGCCCGATTGGTTTGATCATCTGGAGATCGGAAGCACCTGAAGAGCCGTCTTCATCACACAAATGAAGAATGGCACTTCGTAGAATTGAAAGCATCCCAATTCTCTAACTGGGAAGAGTCCTACCAACATATAGACCATCCCATGACTGGCAGATGCTTGCAACGTAAAGTAATGAGCGTAAACCACTTACATGCTTCCCAACTACAAAGTGCGATCATGAAATCCCTTTATGAAGAAGGCTAAATGATCACACACATCTCTAGTATGAATGCAAACATATCATTTAATATTAGGACCAAGGCATTTCTCCCAAGTGTCAGGACTAGGGAGCTCACCTCTGGTTTTACATGTGCTTCTTATGAATAGGGGAGTTGCACCTCTACAATATGTGCATAGTTGTTCATAGAGTTGAACCAATGCTGCATTTTGTCTGAGACAGAAATGACAGGGAGAGAGCGATGATAAAGTCTCTCTAAGGGAAGCCCAATACAGCTCGCCTGACAGGTACGCACTACATGAACTCTGTGCCTGGGCTGTTCATTTACTTCCTTCCACCACACCACCCCGCTGGTGACACTCATGCTGAAACCCTGGTTCTTCATGTTCCACACCAGCACTGGCCCCTCGCTCACGCAAGGAGCAAAGGACACCTGCCAGCGTTCTGAACTTTCCCCGTGCAGAGCTGGGGCGCTCCCTACCTCTCACGTAAAGGTTAGCTGGTGAAGAGTAGCGCACCCCTGCGCTGTTGCTGGACACACACTCGTACTTCCCCTGATCCGTTTCTTCACTGTTCTCGATCTGCAAGGCACCTGTGGCAGAGAGGTGAAAAGGCGGAGGGAAAGGGAGAAGGAGAGAGAGAAAGAGGGGTATAGAAAGAGAAACGAGAATAGAGAGAGAAAGAGAGAGAGGGGAGCAGCATTATAATTTGGACAACAAAATAGTCACATGTTCTGGAATGCTGTGGCAAATTTGTCAGCATGCCAACCTCGGCATAGATGTCACAATACTGAACTGGGAGTGATGTGGCAATAGCCCAAAACTGTATCATTTGCAGTTTTCAGATGGCCCACCTCCTGGGCCTCATAGTTACACTTGTTCGAGGCAATCTCTCCGTACACTGTCTCGCCTTGTTGGCCAGCAATGGATACAATGAAGGAAGGGGACAAACCCCCAAGTTAGGCACAGGGGGACATTTGATGTGAAACTTGCATCTGTGTCAAAGCCCACTGGAATTACCTGTGTTCTCTTGGGACCCACCTCTTGCTAGGTTATGTTAGGTGATGTTTGTATAGCGCCTACTGCCATTGGTATGGCCTGAAATCGCAGTAGCGGATGAACGCCCTTTGGAAGACCGTAGTCTGAGCAGACCTGCATGCTTTTATTGCCAAAATCGGAGATAGGAAGAGAACGGCCTGGTTTCAAGCAACAGCGCATATTGCAAAGGCGTAAGGACGAGTGCCGTGTCATAGGCTATTGTGACAGCTGGACAAAAATGTTCATGGGACTCAGTATACCCTATGGGTCATATCCTATGGGTCGCAGTGTGCAAAGGTCGAGGGTGATGTAGGTCTAAAGCAATTGTTTTAGTCATGCAGCACATATCAAAATGGCATGGGGAGGAGTGCCATGTCGGCGGCTATGTGACAACTGGCCTGAACTTCTTGTGGGAGCCAGCTGCACTGCATGGTTTGCAGCACGATCGAAGGGGCCCGGGCTAAGTAAGAAGCCTGTGAATTCCCAACAGCATCAGATTACTTTTGAGGGCTCTGCTGCGGGTAGTGTGCAGGGTAGCCTGACTCTATGGCACACAAGCTGATGACATGCAATTACAAGCACAAAAGGAAGGTGCAACACAGATACCGTCATCATGTTGCCCTTTGTCATCTTCGTGTTCAGCAGTAAGTACTATGTTGGCTTCAAGCATGGAGGTGATATTGCGTAGTCACCTACGGAAGATCAAGTCAGTGTTGACGCCACACTAATGGGAACCAAGTTTTGAGTGCTTTCTTGAAGGCGAGGTGGTCCTCTATGTGGCAGATGGTTAATGGGAGGGAGTTTCAGATTGTGGGTGCTTGTACTGAGAAGAAGCCCCAATACGAGTAGATTTGGTCACTGAAATGACAAGTAAAATGCCTGATATGAGGTTTCTGTAAGGCTTGTAGCAGGTACATTTTTGCTGCAGGTATTCAGGTCCTTTGTTGTAAAAGGCTTGATGGGTGATGCACATTGCCTTGAACGAAGATTGCCACCCGATCAGAAGCCAGTGTAGGCCACAGAGGGCGGGGGAGATGTGTTCTCTGCGACCTATGGCTTGAAGGCTAGGAGGAGTCTTGCACAAGTGTTTTGTATTCCCAGTTCAGAGGCGGGAGCCTCTAGAAATAGTGTGCTGGCAAAGTCTAGTCGTGAAAGGATGATTGCAAAGATCACAGTGACTGTGTGCGTGTGAAGGTCAGGAAAGGAAAAAGGAGGCAAAGGATGCATATGTGGAGGTACCCGCATTTTACAACAGAGTTGATGTGATGGGGTTAAGTCCGTGTCCACAATGCACCCGAGATTTATTACTGTGTTGGAGGTTGGCCTAGGGAGAGTGGTCAGGGGGTGGGTTGAGAGAAGAGGGTGGTTTTCCCACATATCATGATCTCAGTTTTGCCTGAATTGAGTAGAAGGTGATTGGCCATCATCCAGCGCGTTTGATCTCAGAGAGGCAGGCTGCGAGATCGGGAGAGGTCGGAGGGGTTATTTGAGATTTTGAAGATGAGTTGGGTGTCCTCTGCGTAATTGTAGCATGATAAACCGTGGGATCGAATGAGTGCGGGCAGCGGGCTTAGGAAGAGGCTAAAGAGGAGGGGACAAAAAGGCATCTTGCGGTACTCCGTGGGTGAATGGGAGGACAGCCGAGAAGACCAGAGGCATGTGTGCTATTTCAGATCTGTTGGAGAGAAAGGAGGATATCTAATTCAGAGCTGTATTCCTGATGCCTTGAGTCTGTAGTATGATATGATATGATATGGCATTTGTAACGCGCCTATACACAAGTGTTTCAAGGCGCGACGAGGCAGGAAGGGGGGGAACAAGGGGAAGACAGACAACGATCCTACTAGGCCAGGTGTCATTCAGATCACGCAAGTGCATGGGTAGGGGGAAGGGAGAAAGTGCAAGGGGAAGGGGAGGGGGGGGAAGTGCAGTACAAGGTAAGTAGAATAAAAGAAAATAAATAAGTAAGGGGGCCAGCTGGTGGCAGGTGCAAGATAAGTGCAGACAAGTGCTGGGAAGGGGGGGCTGTAGGGATACAGAGACAGTCCCGCAGTGCAGGGGTTGCCAGGGAGGCAGTGCAAGTGGAGAGTGGCTGGGCCCAGGACCGGGGTCGGTGAGAGTGGCCCAGTTACAGATTCAGTGCAGTTTCAGCGAAGAATTAGCAGGGGAGAGGGAGAGAGAAAGCAGAAGCAAAGAGGAAGGTTTTGAGGTGCTTCCGGAACCGGAGATGGTTCTCCTCAAGTTTCAGGGAGGCAGGAAGGCTGTTCCAGAGGGAGGCCCCTGCCGCAGAGAGAGATCTACCCCCAGCTCATTGCTTCGAGAAGCGGCTGACCCTGAGGGAGTTGGAGACGGATGAGCGAAGGGCACGGGAAGGAAGATATTTAGGAAGAGAGAGTTGAAGGTAGTTAGGCCCCAGAAGGCCTTGTGGACAATGCAGAGGGTTTTGAACTTTATACTCGCAGCCACTGGGAGCCAGTGTAGAGATTTCAGTCCTGGAGAGATACGGTCCCTGGGCTTGAGGCCAAGGACAATTCTCGCAGTTCTGTTCTGGATGAGTTGCAGAGGGCGGAGAGTGGAGGCAGGCAGATTAAGATAGAGGCTGTTACAGTAGTCCAGCTTAGAGAGAACGAGGGCTCGGGAGACAGTGAGCTTCTGGGGGAAGGAGAGGAAGGGAAGAATACCTCTGAGGAGGTGCAGCTGGTAGTGTGACTTCTTAGAGACGTCATATATATGAGGAGAGAAGGAGAGTGTGGAGTCGAAGATAACCCCGAGGTTTTTTGCCTTGCAGGTAGGAGCGGGAAGAGGGCCAAGAGAGGCCGGCCAGAGAGCTGCAGGGAAGGAGGGGGTGGGTGTGCCGATGAGTAGAATCTCAGTCTTACTGGCATTAAGGCAGAGGTCATTGGCGGCACACCATTGCTGGATAGCAGACAGACAGTCAGAGATGAGGGAAAGAGAGGAGGAGGCCGAGGGTAGCTGAAAATGAGCTGGGTATCGTCGGCATAGCGCTGAAAGTTGGGGCAAAGAGCGGCGATGCGGTGGGCAAGGAGTGCCAGATACTGGTTGAACAGCCAGGGGGAGGGATTTGATCCCTGGGGGACACCACAGGTGGAGAAAAAGATGTCAGAGAGGAAGGACCCCAGTTGGACCTGGGAGGGTCGATTGGAGAGGAAAGAGGTCAGCCACGCCAGAGCATGACCAGTGATACCCAGGTTATCACGGAGACGGTTGAGCAGGATGGCATGGTTGACAGTGTCAAAGGCAGAAGAGAGATCGAGCAGGATGAGAACACACGGAGTGTTGGAGTCGAGATTCAAGAGCAGGTCCTCACGGATGTTCAGGAGAGCAGTTTCCGTGCTTCTGGCAGCTCTGAAGCCAGATTGATGGTCATGAAGACTTCCAACAGATTCAGCATGGAGGTTAAACTGGGAGATGGCCAGTTTCTCCAGGAGCTTGCCCAGGAAGGGAGTGATGGAAATTGGGCAATAGTTAGCCGGGCAGGAGGGGGTCAGAAGAGGGTTTCTTAAGAAGAGGGTGCACAAGGGAGTGCTTAAGGGGGGGAAGGGAAGACTCCAGAGGCGAAAGAGTGGTTGCAAAAATCAGCCAGGGCCGGAGCCAGGGAATCGATGTGGTCCTTGATAGTTTTGGAGGAACAGGGGTGAACCTGTTTAGACGAGACTTTCATAGATCGGACTTGTCTGGAAACCTCATCAGCAGAAAAAAGGGGAAAGGCAGAGAAGGAGGGAGGAGGGGTGGCTGCAGAAGGGCCAGGGGAAGAGCCGGGAAGAGAGGGAGGGAGGTGAAAGGAGGAGAGTGAGGACAGGATGTCCTGAGTTTTAGAGATGAAGTGAGAGGCCAGTGCCGTGCAGAGGGCCTGGGAGGGGACAGGAGAGGTAGAGACAGCAGCAGGGTTGGCAAGCTCCTTGCAGATTTTAAAGAGTTCGGCCGAGTTGTTAGATGCCGCAGAGATGCGGGCTTGGATAAGGGCTCTCTTCTTGATGAGAACAGGGAGACAGTATTGCCTTTGGAGCAGGCGGCAGGCCAGTTTGTCAGAGGATGAACATGAGGCACGCCATTTCCTCTCTGCCACCCTGCACTTGCGTTTAACAAGATTAGTCTCTTGGTATGGTATGGTATGGTATTGTTTATTTATATAGTGCCTATACACAGGAAAGTGTTTCGAAGCACTCAAGGAGGGTGGGAACATGGTGAGAAAAAACAGCTGTTCAGAGCCCTTAAAATTCTTAGACAATAATAGTCTGCACAGGCAGAGTACGTGCATAAAAAATACATTTGACAGTTTGGGAGACAGCAAATGGGTCCGACGGCGATTCTGCAATTTTAACAGTGCAATTAAGGGGTAAAGACAAGGGAGACAGACAGACGATCTTCGGGTGCAGTGATTATGGATTGAGGAAGTGCACAGAGGGTCACAGGGAGGGGGAGGATCAAGTGTACCCAGTCGGTTGAGACTGGGCTAAGTGCAAAGAGCCATTCTCTTGGGTTAAATTCTCAAGTGCATTGCGTGTGGGTGGGGTGTAGGGCCCTGAGGCAAAGTGCAAGAGAGGACTGGCGGGGGTGCCGGGGACCAGTGAAGCTCTGAGGTACGTCCTTGGTGAGGATGGAATGGTAAATGTTGTTGAATGCTAACGAGAGGTCAAATCGGATTAGGGCAGTGCAGCCATCCGAGTCTGTGTCTCTTTTAAAATCATCCCAGATGGAGACTAAGCAGGATTCTGTTCCTCATAAAGATCTGAAGCCCGAATGGGTAGAGACTAGAATCTGGTTTGATTCTGAGAAGAGGCATAGCAGCAAGTATGGCGCTCGGTCATCTAATTTGGCTATAGCGGTTGTTTGAGATGGGTCTGTAGTTGGCCAGGTCAAGGGGGTCGAGGGAGGTCTTTTTAAGCAGGGGGTTGATGTACGAGGTCTTACATTCCGCTGGGAAGATACAAGAGGTGAGTGATGAGTTGATGGATCATGCAAGATTGCCAGCACAGGTGAATGTCAAGATTTCTTATAGCAGGAAAAGAGGGGGGGTGCAGAGGGAGCCTGATGTTCGATTTTTAGATTGAGAAATTCTGTGGGGGAGAGTGGTGAGAAGAATGTGAGGCTCGAAGGTAATTCTGATGTTAGGGACGAGGTGGGGGAGAGAGCGGGGTTTGAGATTTTAGACCAGATGAAGGTGTGTCTCTCTTGGGCTATATTGTGGAAGTGGTCTGAGAGAGAATCACAAAGGGATTAATTGTGGCTGGGAGTGTTGGTGGAGAATGCAGGTGCCTTGAATTTAGAGATGAGCTTAAAGAGTTCCCTAAATGAGTGTGGGGCTTTGGAGATTCTGTTACAGTAGTAGGATTTGTTTGGCTTTGTGCTCTTCTGCGCGATATAGTTTGAGCTAGGAGGCGTATGCCATTCTGCTGGATGAGGATGGGACTGAATGCCATCTATGATCCAGGGCTGGAGTTAACCATATGAGTGAGTGACATTTTCTGTTTGAGAAAGGTCTGATGGGGGAGATTGAGTTAAGTGCTTCAGAAAGCCAGGGATCAAAGTTAGAGATAGTGACCTGGCCCGGGGAGAGGGAGAAGATGGTCCGCGAGGCGAGCAGTTTCTTCCAGGTCAGAAGTCACTTTGTTTTCTTTCCAGAGGTTGGATTGGGTTAGTGGCAGGGCCAGGGGGGTGGATGGCTCCACCGAAGAAAGGGTGAAGAGGATGGTGGAGTGGTATGACCAAACAAGCGAGTGTGATGGTAGTGTGCTGAAGAAGTCAGGTGATCTGAATATTGCATCCAGGGTGTGACCAGCAGAGTATGGGTTGGGTTTGAAACTAGCTGTGTTAGCTGCAAAGTTTCCAGGTTGTCCAGTAGTGATTGGGCCATTGGGTTACCGGGGCATGCCAAACCAGATGTTGAAATCCCCCAATACGGTGATGTGGGGTGGGAGACCACTGCGATGGAGTCATTTAGGGATTCCCCACAAAGTGTCTATTGTATCCCAGGGGTCAGTAAATGAGCAAGAAGCTGTGACTAGATGAGGGGCAGAACAGGATTTTCACCAAGAGGGATTTGCAGTCTGTATTAGGGGCCGGGTTGTCAGTGTACGAGGCAAAAAGAGAGGTTTTGTGGAGGATGGCAATCACGCCTACCCTGCTGGTCGTTTTGGACAGCTCGTTTGGAGCCCAGTGGGAAGGCTTCGTGTGCCGTCGGCTGGAAGTCTTGGGTGCACCAGGTTTCAGTGATGAGGTGGATGTCAGGGTATTCTGATGAGGTTAGGTCAAAGTGTGACTATTTTATGTGACAGATCTGGCACTGATGAGGATGCAATTCATTTGGCTATTTAGTTGTTTGTTGAGGTAGAGGGGGTTAGGTTCTGGGTGGGTGCTAGTTGAGCAGGAGGGATGACCCCGGAGGAATGGGGAGGTGGGTGAAGGTGATGGCCGTTGCGGTGATGGAGACTGTGAAGGAAAAGATTGGCTGGACGGAGAGGTCAGGAGTGCGACTTGTTATATAAAATTGGGAGTAGGTGCTGGGTGCAAGCTGTGTGTGAAGGAAGGTAGTCCACAGAGGGAGGCGTTTGGTTCGAGATGGAGGCAGATGGGACAGAAGCCCGACGCAGCGTTGGTGGAAGTGTCATGAGGGCTAGGATAGATGGAGAGTTTGAGAGGTCGTTTGGTAATGTGGCTTGGAGGGTTCAGGGTGTATGTGGGGGGAGGACGAATGAATCAGTGCGTCAGGTGGTGGGGCAAAGTAGGTTAGTGGAGGGGGATTCTGTAGTGTTAGTGGGGTACAGGTGCATAAGTGGAGTGCTTGGCATGCAGGCATTGTGTCTGAACAGGAGGTAAGGGGAGGTTTGCTTGATGGGTATGGTGCAGGAACTAAGGTGTCGATCTATTATGTTTTTAAGGGATTTAGGGTGACTGAGTAAGAGTTGGTGGGTAAGCTGAGATGGGGTGGAGGCAAGAACTGCTAGATATGTGCTTAGAGATGCAAAGCGAGGGTCTGAGCAGGGTGGTTGCAGTGCAGATGGGTGGGTGATGCAAGTTGGGGTGGTGGTGGTGGAGTGGTTTAAGGCAGGGTGGACCTGGTGGGAGGAAGTGCTCTATTGACAGTCTACGTGGGGGATGGAAGATGATTGATGAAGTGCTGGGAGGTGGGTCATCTTAGGAGGTGGGGAACTAGTGAGGAAAGGCGGGCCCCGAAGAGGGACTAGGAGCCGGATGTACGTGGCATGGGTATGGGTATGGGTCAAAAATTGATAGAGGCCTGAAGGATGGTGGGGCTTGTGAGGGATTTGTAGAGGCAGTATAAGATGTGTTAAGGAGATCCTCTTGGAAAGGAGGAGCAGTAAGTGGGTAGAAGAGGAGTCGTGTTCTGTGTGGAAGTTGTGAGAGATGCGGGATCAGAAATCCGAGGCGGACATCTTCGTACAGGTTTTTCACAATTAGCCATGTTATAAGGGTGTGATAAACACCTCGCTATCCCAGACTTATAGAGGATTTCCCTACGTATTAAAATAGAACTAAAGGAACCTGTCCCTCACACTTGTACATACAATATACTCAAAGGTAGAATATGGCATTTCAAGTTCAACAAAAATAACAGTTGCCCTCAACATAAACCTGGTTATTCGGTATCTTTGTAACCTGGGTCGAATCCTCTTCCCCTGGTTTAAAGCAGGATCTCCAACCAAATTTCAAAATTAGAGAAGTTCCTTTTTTATAACAAGGTTCTGTTCATAAAGTTCTCTTGGCATATGGTAATGTTTCCACAAACACAAAGTCTTTTTATATTCCAACAGATATTCGGTATTTCAAACTCTCTTCTCTTCTTGAAAAACAAACATGTCTGCAATTCTTCTTGATTCACAACAAGGTTCTTGTCAGGATATTTTTACACAGTTCATCAAACACAAGAGTGGCTTTGCCACTTTATTCACAACCACAATGCAGAACTTCAATGTCTTTTGCCTGGTTCACTAACCTGGCAGGACTAACATTAACAATCCCCTTCCTGGTATACTCACCTGCCAGAATAAAAGCTCATAACACTACTACTGTGGTGAGGTTTGCTTCACACTTTCAGAAAAGTCCTAGAATTTATACAACATTGATATTGACATCATCTTCACTGAGGACACAATACACGTTGGTGCTCTTTGTTCCCTTATTTGCCACATGCACTGCAGGTTGTATTCCTCTCCTCCTTGATAAGAAGGGCTTCTCTCCTGCCACTCTTGATCTCTCAAATGTACATCACACAACTGCTTTATGACATGTGTCATTGTTTGGCTTGGGCAATGTTTTTTTGGTGTATAGCGTAATTAATGCCTCTTCCCCCTTCTGTGAATACTGGTTACAATTTGTCTGCAGTATCATTCTCTTATTACTTGGAAAATGTGGGTTATAAGCTCTCTGAAGGTGTGTCCCTCTTTACTTTGGCAATGGTGGTTATTGTTCCTCTTCCGTATTGCCCCCTCTTTATTTTGGCCATGCACATCTTTATAAGGCTTCAATATTGCCCCCTCTTTGTCTTGGCAATAATAATTGTAACCTTTCTTTTCTGACTTTCCTTTAAAGTGAATGTTACGCGAATAAGACTTTCTTGAATTAGTTTGATATTCTAAATATGGATTAGTGGTCAGCGTTTGACTACAGAGCGGTTACCCAAGACAGGCCAACTCACCGGTTTTGCTGCATGCGTCTGCTCAAACCGCTGTCTTTGCTTCTTCTGATGCTCTTCAAATGTTCAACAGCTTTGATTGTGTTCCTACGGCCTGAGCCGGATAAAAAAGGAGCCTGCCTTTCTCCTCCTGCACTCCGGTGCTCTCCTGCCACCGGAACTAGGCACGAAATAGGGAGAGCTCTTCTCTCCTATGGGACAGCCAGTCAACGCACCGATTCCCACTGTTCGAACTCTGCACTTCAGGTTAAAGACCCTATCACAACCGACATCCGATTCTACACCAGCGGCAGCTCTAGCGTCCTCATTTCCCTGCTTCAGCTGCTGCAACTGTGGCTCACAACTCCTACTAATGCTCCACCTCCTTGTTCTAATGGCCTGCACCTGAGGGGAGCTTAAATACCTAAATGTCCTGCACAGATGTGGGTCATTAGGATAATTAAACTGCACACTGCAGTTTCATGCTTCTGGGCCCCACTTCTTGGTCACAGTTCTTAGGGCACTGTGGGACCTGAAGTCCCTAATGTTCGAATTATTTTTTATTAAAAGTATTTTATCACAGGTTTCAATCTTACAGTAATCCATTAAAACAGGTGGGTCTCTAGGGAAGGTATTTAAAGGGTTCTCCCAATTCTCCTGACCGGAGTCCCCTCTCATGTGATTCTCCTGCAGAACACCACCCTCAGTGTCAGGATCAGGAATCGTCTGCCTATCCTGGGACACATGAGAAGCTTCCAAGGCCAGGTCGCTTGGGATAATTGTCTGATTTATCACATAGGGATATAGGGGCGAGTGGGAATGGGGCAGGCAGAGATGGTGGGTTTGAAAATAGGGAGTGGACAGAAGGGGCAAGCAGGAGGAGAATGAGTTGGGGTATGAGTTGGAGAGGGGGTGAAGGTTGAGGAAGAGAGAGGGGATTGGGTAGGAGGAGGGGAGTTGTGGGAGGACAGTGAGTGCCAGTGGGATGGGTGGAATTGTGAGGGGTTTGCTGGGGCAGGGGAGTTGAATCTTAGCCTAGAGGTTAGAAGGGGGTGTAAGAGTGTTGTTGGAGTTGCATGAATCTTAATGGTGGGTAAGATGTTGAATGTGATATGGCTGATAGATCTTTGCGGGTGCTTGCGCTCTTGTGTCAGGTGAGGGTCGGTCTGCTGCTGGAAGGTGTGTCGGGAATCTCTTGATTCAGGAGGAGTGAGAGGGAGGAAGCAGGGTAGTTATGGGTAAAAAGCATGCAAGGGGTGATCAGCTGACAGAGGCTTGGGTCTTTGTTGCTGGGTGTCGTGAGGGGTAGGGAGTAGGGCTGGTGGATAAGCGTCAGGTGGAGGGTTGGGCATTGTTCCTCTTGAATTCTTGGCTGGGTGGAACTTAAAGAGGACCTTGTTCACCAATCTGGCTGGGTGAACAAGGTCCGTTCTGGTGTGCCCATTGAAACCTCTAATTCTGGAGCTGTTGGTCATACTGGAAGACTGTATGAGTGGAAGGTATTATTCCAGTGCTAAGGGCCAGAGTTACTTGTTCTGGATCTTAGGAGGCAGAGATGGAGATCGGAGCTGCCCTGCCTGGTTCTGTACAGATACCACAGGATCCCAGTCCAGTTGGTGCAGTACTTGGTTGAGGAAAAATCAGGTCAAGGAAGAGTTTAGAGGGACAGAGTCTCACAGAAGCAAATAATTCAGTGTGGTAGAGTTGCCCGGTGACCAGAATCACAGTTAGGAGAGTCCCAAAGTGGCAGGGTTCAGGGTTAAGAACCCAACAGCTACTAGGTTCTCAAAGTGACAGAAATCAGACAGGCAGTCTCTCACTATGGCATATTCAGAGTTTGGAGACCCTCAGCAGCTAAGTTTAAAGTGACAGAATCTCATTGTGACAGAGATTCAGAATGGTAAAAATTCATGTGGCAAAGATGCCTAATATCTCAGTGACAAAAAGTGCCAGAGCTTCTCAGCAGAAGAGTGGCAGAGTGTGAGAGTCACAGTGTGAGAGGAGGTTGAATGAGGGGGGCCGATCCCAGAGTCGACTTCAAGAATGTCAAAATCTTATGCAATCTTACGCTGGTGCACTTGCGTGATCTGAATTAACCATGCCTGAAGATCGTCTTTCTCTTCACCATTGTCTTCACTCCCTGCAAGGTGACATCATAATTGCACTTGGAAAAATTGCAGAACTGTCGGCAGACCTATTTGCTTTTATCTGTTAATTGTACTTACTCTACCTGTGCAGACTATTATCGTTTCAGAATTTCAAGAGCTCTGAACAACTGTTTTTTCCCCTTGCTCCCTCCCTCCTTGAGCACTTTGAAGCACTTGCTCTTTACAAATAAACAATAGCATACAAGTATGGCAAAATATCTTACATTGGTAAAATTCAAAGAGGCAGAATTCCATGTGGCAAAATATCACAGTGGCGAGTTTCAAAGTGGCCAGACTTACGTTGGTAAAGCTCAAAGTGGCAAAATATCAGTGACTTACAGTTGGAAAACTCGGAGGATAAAAGCAAGTGTGGCAAAACATCAAAGTGGCAAGTTTAAGGGTGTACCAGGAGGAGACTGGCACAAAGGTGGCATGGTTTTGGTTATAGACATATTTCTTAGGAAGAAAACCTCACTTTCCCCATTTCTACAAGGGGTTTCTCTGCCATGAACTAAAACTAAAGGAATTGTCAGAATATCCGTCAAATGAAAGTTCCACCACCCTGTGCCAAATCCTAATCTAACCCTCACCCTAAATCTAAAGAATGGCTCCCTTCTCCTGGTTCTTCAACAGTGTATAATAATTGTTCTTTTACCAATAGAAAATACCAGAGGGAATGACTCTTCTCCTGGCTTCTCTTTAGGGTCCCAGACCCTTCTGTGGTGGTCAGTGGTTTCTCTTCTTCCACTGTAGCGTGGAAGGGGTCCTCTTAGGTTCACTTTGAGGAACGCCACAGTGCCTCAGACCCTTATATTCTCTATAACGGTTTCACTGTGTCAAGGAAGTCCACCTGGGATGCACTCCAGTGTTGTTTTGGCGTCTCAGACCCTCCTGGTCTATGCTCAAAATTCTCTGAAATTCTTACAGGGTCCCAAGCCCTCCTTGGCACGTGTTAGTTATGTTTTTCTAAAGTCCAACTGGGGTTAGACTTCGTAAGACTTCTCTTGGTATTAGGGACCCCAACTCTTAATATAGGCCTGTACTAAACAAGTCGGTAGAATGGCTTAGCAGCTAGGTTTAGCTTAGGAGAGAGTTATGTGAGCTGTACAGAAGTACAAAGAAATCGGTCCATAAGGAGACCCATGAAAACACTCACTTAAAGTTATATTGAAATATATTTATTTATATATACACAAGGCACACAAGCGAATCTAAAATACAGCAACTGCTAATAACATTCAATTAGGAATAAGATTGTAAAAGGAACAATAATGCAGATGCTAAACTTTTCATATTCAGCACACAGAGTGACTTCAGTTAAGGTCAGTAAAAGCACTTATATGCATCACCTTTGCAAAATTCAATTTAAGGGGAAGTAAGGGTTAGACTGAACACAGCTAGCAACCGGTAAGTAATAGTATACACTCTCCAAGAGGGATTTAGGCAGTCTGTTTCCTAACTAAAAAGTGTTCACAATTCTTGTTCGTGGAGGCACTAGCAGAAGAATCAAGAAGATGGACCTTTGGGAAACCAGCAAAGCCACAGTTAAATTGACAGCACCAGTTCTGATGAAAATCTTGGGGAAAAAGTAAGTAACCAGTCAGTTGTTCTCGTAGAAAATGCAGAGGCTCAAGAGGAGCTTTCCTGTTGGATCACAGGTTGCAAGACCTGCACAGTGGAGTTGAGGTCAACTCCAAATGAGACCAGCACTCCTAAAATGACCTAGGGTAAGCCAAGCCCCACAGTACCTGAAGAGTAAGTTGAAAATGTAGCTGTTCGCCTTTTTGATGCAACAATGAAAATTCTGATTCCTGCGCCTTGGTCCTGGTGACGAAATGGTGGACCCTCAGTGGGCTTCTGCAGCAGCACTCAAGTGAAGGGGGCGGCAGCAAAGGGTTCAGCTCACTTCAGCAGTTCTTTGTGGTTTTGGTGTTTTTTTCTTAGCAACAAGAAGAAACGAATATCGCTAGTTGGATTCTCTTCAGTCTGAACTCTTGTGCGGGAACTTTTGGACGTTGGGGGATAGCCCAAATGGAAGACGGTCTTGAGGCTTGTTGGTCCCACCAGCCCAAGGGAGGAAGTTGTTCTTGGCGGAGCTTCCCAGTCGAGTTGAAAGCTGGGACAGCACAGCTGCAGGGCTTCACCGGTACTTCTGCAGTTGTTGAAGGTGATGCTGGCATCTCTGTTCGTCCTCTGCTTTGAATTTCCAGTTCCAGTGGTCGACTATGTCTGTAGTCCAAAAATCCTCACCTTATTTGCTGGAACCCATTCATTCACCCCTATGGGGCTGTCAATCACTTGCGGGATGGCTGCCACCGTGCTGTGTGATTTGACAGCCTAGGCTGTGCATGAATGGGGAAACCTCCTTAAAAAGGCAGGGGTTTTGGGACTAGAGGCAGAGTCGACCACTGGAAGAAACATCAGACGTAGAAAGCGTGAAGAGAAGCCCGCTGCAACCTCCTGGACCTTGAATTGCCAGGTGAAGCCCTGCTGCTGCTGTGCTGACCTCCTTTTTCACCTTGACAGAGAAGCTCCAGGCGGAACGAGTTTCACCCCTTGGGTTAGTGGTACCAAGTAACCCCAAGACGAACTCCACTTTGATGCAATCCCTAACTTGCTGTGCCTTTCCATTGCTGCAAAAGCCTAAATGCCAGGGTTTGAGTGTCCAGCAGAGTGCAACTTCAGCTGTGGAACAAACCCGGTGTGTCTTCAGTGATTTCCTTTGAACTATCTGACTTTGTGAGAAAATGTATCCAAGAAGTGCATCAGAACTACAGACTGTGTCCAAATGACTTTGGATGTCCTGGCTCCCTAAAGTCACCTTTCTGAATCCATTGACTTTGGTATTGCTTGTCCCTCCATAGGATGTAGCTTGTTGAATATTGTTATTGCTGGGAAAGGTATACCTAGATTCATTTGTCCTCACATTATAAGAAACTGTTCTAACCTTCCTATTTTTTCCATAGCCCTTCCTTCCTAAAACTCAGAATCTAAAGAGTAGATTGGTGTAGTATATTAATGAAATACTATCCTTGTTATTGAAGTCACTTCAGGGTGTAGGAGAAATGTAGTAGCATCTCCAAAGAGTTTTCACCAGCTTTATTGATTTTGAAAAGTAATTCCAAAGTCTGCTTGGACGTTTACAAACAATTGCCTTTTTAAAGAATGCATTATTAAAACTGATGTTAAATAAATCATTGTTTATAACTGAACCCTTGAGTGTAAGTGTTACTTGTAGTGACATATTTCACTGGTACAGCTCTACAGCTCACATTTACCTCTCTCAAGATAGGCCTGGCTGCTCAGTCGCACTACCAACTTGTGTAGTACAGACCTACACCAACAGGTGCGTTACTAAATATCAAGTGTGACTGCACCGATTCTTACCTAACAGTCGTCCTGGTACCCAGGAACAGAGGTTCTCCCCCATGAGGTCCTCTCGCAGTACACTACCCCCATGGGGACTATTGGGTAGCGGCCTCGCCTCCCTAGCCTTATGAGAAGGGGTTCCATGCTGGGGAGAAGGGATGGCACCTAGAGATTCGTCACACAAGATTCAAAGTGCCAAACTTACATTGGGAAAACTTCAAGAGGCTAAATGCAATTGTGGCAAATATGACAGTGGCAAGTGCCATAAACTTACATTGAAAAACTCAAGGAGGCAAAATGCAAGTGAGGCGAAGTATCACTGCGGTCGGACTCAAAGTGGCAAAGCTCACTTTGGCTAACTCAAAATGGTAGGGTGTGAATGTGGCAAAACGTAACATTGGGAAAATGTGACTTGTCAAAATCTCCTTGTGAAAACAAGGGTCCGCAAGAAGTACGTGTGGTAGAAACCTCACAGTGGCAAGTCAGCAGAACCCAAAGTAATTCGAAGCTGAAGAAACTCAGAGCAGTGCAGAGCTAACAATGGCAAAGCTGAAGTGGCAGCAGTAGAGCTTCAAACCATAAGATCTCACAGTGGCCAAGTTTAAAAGCGGCAAAGTGTAGATAGGCATGTGAAGCTCGAAGTCTAGTCTGTACAGTTATCAGAGTTGTGGCTGATCAGAAGGAGGACACGGACACTGGGGACATTTCAATGAAGGGTTTATTAAAGAATAAGCCCTAACTTTACCTATTAACATCTGGGCTCGCAAAATGTACTAGCCCACTAGCATTGGTGAGTAGTATTTATGCAGGACGAGTACCATTTGCATGATACTCGACCTTGTTGGTGAGTATGGGGATGTTGGAAACATATTTTCCATTTACTACAAACACACTTTGTTTGCGGTAAATGGCAAATACAGGTTTCCCTGTGCATGCTTGACAGCATTGGAGCAAATATGAAGAGTGCGTATGGTGACCTGCAACATTTTACAAAAAGCACTGGTAAATATTTTGTCAGCAGTCACCTTGGGGCAATTGCATTTCTCTTTGGTCAAGTATGTAAACTTACAAACTTGCCCTGCAGATCTAGTGGGATTTTAAAAAATGTGCAAGGCCATTTGCAAGGCCTGACTATGGGTTGTTTCCTACATAGCAACCTAAGGTGCTAGTCAGTTGCCTGTAAATGTCCTAAAGAATAAGTCCACGATCAAAAACTAATCCTAACTGACTGACCCTACCACTATTCTAACAACTAAAAACGGGATAATGACTCCCTTCTCCTGGGGTTTGCTCCTTGCAAATCTCTTCTTGTTTGTTTCCTTAATAGGTGATTTTTAAACAGTCTTTTGTGACTTCCTTAAAATCTTGAAAGAGTTACATGAACTGGTTTTTAGACTTTAGCTCTTCCTCAATTATTGGTTTCCTTTACCTTGGATGAATACTTTGATCCGTAATAATGGATTTTGTGTAATGTTGGTTCCCTGTTTGGGATTTGCATTCAGGGTGATTATAATTTACTTCTTTCCTACCTAGATAGTCATCCTTGTCCATTGCAAACTCTAGAGATTTCTTTACATTTCAACTCATTCCATTCTCTTACATTTAGGTTACCTCTTTCAATAAAGGGGCACATTACCCTCTTCTTAATTCATCTGTTCATATGATTCTTCTGTTAGTTTATAATCTCTGTCTATTGACATATACAGTTCTCTGTCTTTCTCCTTAGGCATTTGTCTCTTAGTTTTAATTTCTGTCAATATTTATTGCATTTGGGGTTCTCTAGTTATCATCCCACTTTTTTAGTTTCCATGTTATGATCTTATCAACTTTCCTGGGATGAGTAGGAACAGTCCCATAACGATTCCCCATCAGCCTTCTGGACCTCTCGTTCTCCCCGCTACCTTGGATTCTCTGGGACAACCTTGCGGGGGCCTTCGTCCACTCAGGGTTCATTGTGCTCCTTGGTTTCTCAGCTTTTCTGGTTGTTCACTCCGGTGTCTCGTGTGGTTGTCCTGTGGGTATAGTGACGGTATGTGGTTTGGACCGCCCAGTGGTTTCGGTGTTGTTCTGTGGACAGTTGGTCCACAACAAAGTCACTGTGGTCATGCCACCACCCTCAGCTCCTTCTCAAAGGACAATGTGCATCCAGTGCTCGGTTTTCAGATCCTGAGCAGATCCAAAATCGCAAGCTCTGCTGGTTGCAGTGCCTCCTCCCCTCTCTGCTGTTACCATGAACCTTCGCTGGTTGACATTCGGTTTCTCTCTTGCTCCGCTTGTTGCAGCATCTCTTGCCACTCCATTCTTCTCGTCCCAGTTAAATGGGCATTTCCATTTAAAGTGTTTTGCTCTCTTTCTTGTTGACAATAACATATGTTAGTTCTTCATACATGTCTCTGCATTGTATATTGTTTTGTAGGTCTGATAGTCCCAAGGAGGCCACTTCGGGGTGCCCTTTAGGGAATTCCTCACAGGAATCCTTGTCTCCGGATGGGGAGTCTCTCCCAGTGAGGTCGCACTTGTCGCGACCCCGAGGGAGGGTGTTGCGGAGCAGGCTCACCTCTCTAGCCTCACGCGGGGGTGGGAGGGCCCCCTCTGGCAGAGGGAATTAATTCCTTCACACATTGTAGATGATAACTGTGTAGCAAACAAGTAGTGTTGCCAGTAGGCTTGAAGGGGAAGGAGACAGAAGAGGTATCAAAGTGGCAGAATGTCCATGAGGCAGAGCGTTACAACATTAGTGGTGGGGTTAATAGGCTTAGTGGTCAGATAAGGCAGTGTGCCCAATTGCATCTGTACAGCATCAACAAGGGCACAATCGGTGTCTCTTACCTGTAAGTAGCTGTTGGTGGAGATCAAGGGCATCAGGTAGGACTAGGGCACAAGGCAAACAGGGAAGGAAGGTGCCCTTTGCCTCTGTCCTTCGCCGGCTATCCTGTGTTTTGGTATTATGACTAATGCGTTTCCTGTTTTCTGTGTCAGCTGACCTCAGGAAACAACCAATCCGTGCTCGGGGAAGGAAGGGTAGGATGCAGGCTGAGAAAGCTGGCTCAGGGTGAAAGCGCCAAAGGTGTTGGATGGGAAGAGGGAGGGTGGGGGCAGAGGGCTTAGTGGAATATGGCAGGATAGAAAAAATTACTTGCTGGATGTGGCACTTGTGAGGGTCCAAGTCCTCCTTGTGCATCTCTCAGAAATGGGTTCCACTTTGGCATAGAGCCCAAGAGGCCGGTGTGATTTTCTAAGTCAGCTGACCTCAGGAAACAACCAATCCTTGCTCGGGGAGGGGTGGGAGGCTGGCTCGCGGTGAAAACGCTGAAGGCGTTGGAAGGGCTGTGGGGTGTGGGGGAAAGAGGGCCCACTGGGATAGGGCGGGATAGAATATTCTTGGGGCACTTACGATGGGCTGAGTCCTCCTCGTGCGCCGCTCAGCAATGTGTTCCGCTTCGTTGGAGAGCCAAAGAGGGCAGTATGTTTTCCTGGGTCAGCTGATCTTGGGAAACAACCAATCCATGCTCAGGGGAGGGGCTGGATGCAGGCTGAAGATGCTGGCTCGGGGTGAAAACACTGAAGGCGTTGAATGGGCTGAGGGGTGTGGGGGCAGAGGGCCTAGTGGGATACAGCAGGATCGAAAAATCTCGGGGCACTTGAGACGGCCCGAGTCCTCATCATGCGCCGCTCAGCAATCTTGTGTGCAGCCTTTTGTACTTGCCTTGATTTCTAGGACTCAAAACGTCTCTTGCACATACAATTAAACACAAAACAAATACAAATATCCACTAGGATCTCCTGCAGGCGCAGACAACTGAACCTAAGCCTCATACAGGCACCGTTCTTTATTTGTATCAATCCCCTGGTATACCTTACATGCTAGCCATTCTGAGATTGACTACCGTATATAGCAAGGGTCCCTCGTGTTCCTCTGAACCATATCCTGCACACTATCCACCTTGTACCATTCTCCCATTGACATTTTCCATAGGTAATACGCCCCTGGCAAGACATTTTCTAGAACCCATCTTAAGTACAGAACACATATGATTGAATTATCACCAAATGCCCTCTACATCTTTGTTTCAAGAAGGTTTACAAGAAATGTGTTTGCAAGGTTATAACTGTACTTCAATATCAGAACCATGAACAGTGTACATTGCAGTAAAAAGCACAATTGATGACCAAGAGGTCAGGTTTCGACTTTGTGAACTGAGCAGGGCTTAACCAGCAGAACGAATGTCCCAGTGATCTAAATCCCAGCTGTGACATTATTCCAGAGATCCAGTGGCCGATGAACCAAATCCCAACATTATGGCAACATTATTCCAAATTCTCACCATTAACATCTGTAGGAAGGAACATTTGAAACTGGATGCAAGTTCTCAGTGACTCTATGAGTTGTTTACCAGCACATACACAGAACACAGAAACAAGAAAAGTAAAATGATACAAAGAAACAAGACTGGGGTCATAAAACACAGGTAGGGAAAAGGTGGGAGGACATAAAGGAGGTTGCGAGAAGGGCTGTGTGGGTGCTTGTTGTGAGTGATGGGGTAGGGATCTTCTTACCTCGTATTGGAGTAGACTCTGCAATGAAAGCAAAGAGAAGAAGTGAGAGGCGTGACAATTGAGCGCCAGCTCCAAAGGCTGCCCATCAAAAAAGGACCCAACCATGGAGAGAATGCCCGAGGAGGTGCCCTTCAACATCTTGGCAGCCACACACCTGTTGTCTGATGAAACATCACTACCCTATTGAAGAGACTACTAATGCTGCCTCTCCCATCAGGGTCCTAACACTGCTCATTGTTAATTTCTTAGATCTCCCCCTACCCTCAAGGCCACTATAGATAAGTTCTTAAAACTATGATGTAGCACACCCCCCCACCCAACTGACCTATAAACACATCTCTCCTTCCAGAACCAAAGCTACGAAGACACTAACAGACCTTCTTTCCCTATTCGACATACCATTGATGGCTTCAAATTCACCCCCTTGCCTTTCTAGACCAGGATGAGAGGACAGGCCCGCTTCTACCTTTTCCATAAATGGTCATCCATAACCAGCTTGGATATAACATGCCCATGCAGTGAAGAGCCTTCGTTTAGCAGTTTTGTGTAAAGACCATGTATGATAATTGTGTATGTTCCAACTATAGCACGTCCTGTGCAGGACATTGTTGTTGGGGGTACCAGGAGACAGATAAACATGAATTCCTGGCAAATTCACACCTTCAACCAATGCTCAATTTTCTGGTTAGGAAGCTACCACAGAGCACATCTCCCTGGCCCTTTTGAAACATACACTTAAAATCCGACATTTTCCAGGCAAAACTGGTAAAAGCTCTGTGGCCACTTCCATGATTAAGGCACCTTAGTGCAGAGAGGACTGTAATCTTGACTTGGAAGCAGTTCCATGAATAGTGAGGTCACACCCTGGTTGCAAATCCTGCACTTAGGAAGTCTCATCCTTAAATCAGAGAGGGCTTGTACGCATGTACCAAAGTGTTGAGTATACTTCCCGGAGGAAACATCCCTTGAATAAGGTGTTGGGCCCTTTTTATCAACTGGCACAAGATCAGAAAGATGTCTTCATCCCAAAGCCTGAAAACAGCACAAGACTACCCAAGATCACCATCCTCATCTGACAAATCAAAGTCAATACCCAAAGGCTCTCTGCTCTCACCAATACTTGTTCTGACCCTCTACTGAAGTGCCAGCGTGTGCTACTAGACCATACATAGCGTAACAACATTATTTATTTACTTATATCTACGAATTCCCTGAGAAGGGTTAAGCAACCCCATTAAAATGTCCAATCCTGAAAACCCCCGAGACCTATAAGGAGGACTAATTCTGACTTTCTGTTAGCTCATTTTCAATGCAAAGCTCTGATCGGTCTCTCCCAACATGCTGAAAAGCTATTGTGTCCATAGCAACCAGAAAGGGAATTACTATAATAATCCCAATAATGCCACCAAAATGAATTCCCAATTATTACTTACTTTGTCACTGTCATGCACTTAACATTATGCCAATTAAGAGAACATTCTAATGTTCTATTGGAATCTTTGAAAACTCAGCCTTCAGCTAAAATTGTTTTTCAATTCTTTTTCAACTAATCAGAGACTCTCTAACCGACACCAAGCTGTAAATCGAGTGTTACGGCTAGTTAACATTTTCCTCTATGTGTCAAAATTAAATCCAACCTTTTGTATGTGCCCAATGGCATCCGTGAAAGATTGCAAACCTCTAGACATTTCCCTCCCCAACTCCTTGCTTGTCAAGCTATGACTTTATTTAGGTGCACTGTTTTCAGGATACCAAGCTTCAGAGATTTCAGAAAGGACACGGACAAGGATAGTTTGGTGTTACGGGTAAGCGTTAGAATCTAAGACATAAGGAAATATTAGAAGACAACTTAGTTAGATTTGGTACTTGGCAACATGTTAATTGCTAGTTAAAGGTTAGAAACTAGTTGAGGTTTGTGAGAAAGTTGTAAGTTAGAAACAAGTAGGTTAGAAACTGGTAAGGGATAAGCAACTGGATAAGGATTAGCAACTGGTTAAGGATCAGGATCTAGTTAATTGTTAGGAACTGGTTAAGGGTTAGCAAATAGTTTAGGGTAAGGAACTAATTAGAGTAAGGAACTAGTTTAGGGTTAGGTACATGTTGAGGAAGTGGTTAAGGATTAAGAAACAATTGATCGTTAATAAAGCAGGGTTGTTAGCATAAGGAACCAAGAGTGAGACAAGAAAAGGCTAGAAGGAAAGAATGAGGGCGACGCAAATTCTACCAGTTTGATGGCAGGTGGTTCAATGGTCTACACACATCCAACTTAAGAAAGACAAAGTACTCCCATCCATAAGGTGACAGAGAACGGGCATCTACTATCCAAGGGACATCCACCATGAAAGGCAACACTTAGGGAAAGGTAGAGGAAGGTATGAGGTCCAATAGGATTAGGACAGGAGGGTCTGATGAAATGTCAATGTAGCAAGATCCCACTGCGATAACATGGGAGACTGTTGAAGTAGGAGGCTTGTCCTGCGGGAGGCGAGGCGAGGGGAGATGGGAAAAGGTTGTTGCAGATTACAGAGAGTAGGTGAAAGGGAGGAGAGCAGGGAACCTCACTGCCACTCTGGGGCGATGAGTGCATTCATGGGCGTGGAGGATCTGATCTCTGGGTGGTGTGCTGTGATCCTGAGCATTCTGTGAATTCTAGTGGAGTGCTTAAAAATGGAGAGAGAAATCTGGAGTCTCCTTTCTGAGCAGATAACCACTGTTATGCCACTCACACCCCACCCCAGATAAAGCGTCATAGTTAAGTACAAACAGTATAGAAACCAGAGAGAATTCAGGGGCTAAGGCTGACCCAGGCGACTGGATACAATTCAAGAGGAGGAATAGAACTGGCGATTGTGAGGAACATAGAAAGAACTCGTGAGGGCCCAGGGGAATGTGCAGAAAACCGGAAGTTGGGACGATCTAGGCCATTGGCCAGAAGATACAAAGGGATGCTGGTTGGCAGACTTTAGGTGTTTGTGAACAAATGAAAAGAAAAATCAAACAAAGCATAGAAAGTGTCCATTATTACGAGGCCCGGGAGAGTGGGCAACTGAGCCCGCAAATTGAGCAGGGGTGAGAAAGAAGGATTGATGCGATTGTGTTGGCTTCCAAAAGTAGGGCGGTATCAGGTGTTTGGGCACAACTACAGAAGAACCAGTCCCAGTGATTGGGTTGAACTAAGAAAAGGGGCAGGTGTCTTGGCAGAATTCAGGTATTAGGACAGACTGCAGAGAATGGGGATGTATTTCAGCAAGTGACTCTTACTCTTGCCGCCAAGGGGCCGAATGGAGGCATGTATACGTTGTGTGATGTAACCATCTGCGTAGGGCTTCTGAGGATGATGGCAGGAGGAGCGGTCAAGGAGGGAGTGAATGCCTGCATTCTCTTGGAATTGTACCTCCTGGCTATACAACAGTGGGAGGCTGCTTACTGGGGTAAAACCAGTGGAAGGCTGACGTTGGATGTGAGCTAAAGTGGGAGGGGTGAAAAAGGCTGTTAGGAGGGGGGCAGCAGAGGATCATCAGGATATGAGCACAGTGGGGTATCATTAGGAAGAGGGAGTCTCTAGTACAAAGTGGTTAGTATTTGGGACGCATGCAATCTGGAAGCTGTTAAGAGGGAATTAGTTCCAGAGGCTTCTGCTGTTGATTGTGCTGATGGAAATCAACTTACCAAATAACTCTGAGTGTTGCAAACAGAGGGAAGGAGGAGAGAAAGACAAGTTGGTTAAACAGAGGCACATAGACATCTTGGCTTGTCATGATTTTCTTTGGAGGGCGGCTAGCGAGCGATAAGGGGGCGGCAACAGACTCTACACCCACCGTAGATGAGCCTGCTTTGTGTAGAGCCATTGGCTCTGTGCCTCACAGTTTGGTGGTGGATTTTAGGAGGTGGTTTCTCAATGTTAGGAGTCTCTGTATATGTAGTTCCATTTTACACAAAATAGTGCAATTAGCGCTTGATCAGGTGTTCGAAACTTCAGGCTCACTCAAGTCAAGTGCATGGGAATGTTTGTTTGTGGTTACACTGCATGTGGTAATTCATCTCAACACATTGTGCATGCATACCACAAATAATTAAATCATTAGACCTTAACAGCAACGGAATGGTCTATATACACATGCCAACATTATCTTCAGCACAGTAAAGCTCATCGCCCAAACACAGCTAATTTCAAATGCTTCACAACAAAAGTACTGCACAATCGCACAGTCCAACACAGACACCCGTTACAATGAATGATTCGACCACACAACCTCAGGTCATTACTTGACAAAGTGCAGGTAAACGCCCATCGTCACCACCACAAAGTAGCAATACACACCACAGCTGAATTCATGACTTCACAACAATAAGTCAGCTTATAGAACTGCAACATACTGTACAATTATATCACAAATAATGTACTCGCCGGCATCTTACACACCAGCGCGCGCACACACACACACACACACACACACACACACACACACACACACACACAAACACACAAAATTGCCAGTTCACAGGGATGCCAGCTAGTCTGTAAACCCACTGCCTTGAAAAACATCAGAATGTCTTTTCTCTTGACTGGCCGCTAATTCTTTTATTAGCCATAAAAAGTGGTTACTTTTTAAAAGTGGTGTAAAAAAGCTGGACGCAACAATGACAATATAATTGATGTCAATTGCAAAATTTAAAAATGTTTGAACATTGGGCGATTTCTTATCAATTTGTGCTTAAAGTTATGTTAAGTTGATTTGCACTGCTCGTCTCTGTCATTTTCATGGTCACCATGTGCTCACGTGGTTCTGTAAGGAAAAGCGGGCTGGGTTGGTTAGTGACGGAGAGTGGGATTGATAGATGCTGTGGTCAGCTGTTGATGCTTGTAGAATGGCTTCTGTGTGGGTGAGGTTCCTCAGTGTGTTTGTTTTTGTGCACTGGGCTTGATGTGTCTAGAAGGGTGGTTTCCAGTGTTTGAGTTGTTTGCCGTCAGAGGTTATTTGGTTTTTAGCTTGGATAGCGAGTGATGTGCGGTTTGCGTGTTTTGGTGGGTTGATTCACTAGCCCTCTGGGTCTGTGTTGTAGGTGGGATGTGAGGAAGAGAGAAGTGGTTAGTGGTTATTGGGTCATTTCTGAGTGTATGTATCTATGTTATTGTTTTTCATTCTTTATTTGTCTAATGTTTCCTTGTTTCCGACTTATGGTTTGTAGCAGCAAGTACTGTATGGGTTGGGCGGTTCACTCATGAGGGTGGTTGTTGTATAGTTGGCCTATGTTTATATCAGCAAGTTGAATAGCCAGGTTTTTAGTTGTTTTCTTTGGCTATCAGATAGGAGAAGGTGGTTCCTCATAGCATCTTGTTTCTATTTAAAGGTCGGTGAGAGATCTTAAGTCTCTTCTCAGTTGGTCTTGGGTGGTTTTTGCTTTGATGAATTCAGCTCCTTGTCTGTGTAATGATGTATGGGCGTAGCATAGGCCCTTGAAGTTGATGCGTTTCCTTACTGGTAGCCAGTGTAGACTTCTTGGGGCCGGTGTGATGTGGTCTCTCCCATTTAGTCTCAGCAGTGATCTTGCTGCAGTATTTTGGATACATTGTAGTTTTTTGGCGAGGTGTCCAAGCATTTCTAGGTAGAGGCGTTTTGCATATTCTATCCTAAATAATGCCAAGAAAATTATCATAATGGTTCTCTGTGCGAAATTGAGGTAGGGGAGGATCCCTTTTGTTAATCGCAGGAGGTTGAAAAATGTGTTTGCTATGGTGTTCACATGTAGTTCCAAGGTGAGACCGTTGTCCATGAGAATTCCCAGATTTTATTTCTCTGTTAACGTCCCTGCTTGGGTTCCCATGCTTGTGGACCAGTCTGTGTTGGACTGTCTTCTCATGGGGTGATCATCATTTCTGTTTTGATTGGGTTTAATTTGAGGTTGTTGTTTACCATTCAGGGGTTTTTGTTGGTGAAGTATTTACTGAGGGTGCTATCAGGGTCGCTGTCGTTAGTTATTTAGAAGATGTCTGTGTAGTTGTAGGCCATCAGTCTATGGGTACGAAAGCGCTTCCACTAGTTAGCTATGCTATTTTTTAGGTACAATTATGTTCTATGATAATAACTTTGCTATACATATATATATATTTCTAATTCCATTTATTCAAAATATATACCACTAAAATGTTTTAACATTAACAAAAACAATCAATTTATTGAGTTCTGTAGGACAGAGATTTCTTGTACAAGGTAAAAGGAGTTTAATAGGTTCAACCATGGAGTGGGAATGGTAGGTCTTCGACTAGGTCATGTGCTCAGATTTCCGTAGCCCAACTGAGTTAACTGTGTTTTTTAATAACAAATCCCTTTCGCAGTAGCACTACACATCTGAACAGTTCAGCACATCTCGAATTCAACCTCCACCAAGCACCTCTAGATCAGATCACTAAAACACAACTACTGATTCACCTCACCATCATTTAAGACTGCCAAAATACATTGCAACACAACCTCACCAAACCCTCACATGATGCCTGTCAACCCAACATGATCACAGCACATACAAAAATCAAAAAGCACCCTAGGTCATCCATGTACAATGCTAAAACAGATATACATAGCATTCTACAAGTCTCAGTATGTAACTTCACAACACATACAAACTAAGTTTGTTTGGTGGCTGTTAGGATAGATTTTCTTTTTGCTGCTTTCCTCCCATAGACATCCATTGGCCACCTTATCCGTTTGCTTGCTGCCCTGGCGTTTTGACAGTAAGTAAAGCTTTGCTTCCCTTGCTTTTTGCTTAGTCTTATGGGGAAACTGAATAGTCCCTAAAACTATCAGTACTGGGAGACTGCCTCCCCTACTGAATTTCATGTATTTTGAAAGCTGTCCACATCACCAAGAGAAATGTAGTTAGGATATTTTGTATCCTTATAACTTTTCTCTTTTGTAACTAACTTTGTTGTTAAGCACAAAGTGTCCGGGATGGGTAGGTGACAGCAGATCCGTTTGTACTGCGTTTTTAACTTTTTACTTGTGCACTTTTCCATTTTACTGCATAATGCCATAAAGAGTACCATGTCCCTGCCCTCTTTGGTCTAGAATTTCCATATATGGAACGTCCTTTTCCGTGCAAAACCTCTCCTCTCCCAGGCAAAGTCACAGTCTGTGTGTGTGACCGGATGTGGGGGCAGGGTCTGTCTGAACCCACCGCACATCCAAGACACAGAGGGTCTGCAGCGTTTTGGAACAGAAAAGAAGGTTATTAGTACCCCGCTCTTGTGGTCCGGGGTACTAATAGCAATATGCCCCGAGCCATGGGGGCATTACTGAGGCAGGTAATGGCTCGTGGCCTTTGTTAAGGCCCTCGCTTCACTCTGGCCTATAACTATGGGCCCCGGGGTATTTTCTGACTCCGTAATGCCCCTGCGGCTCGGGGCATATTGCTTAATTACTTACCTTTGGAACACTTACTTGCAACCTATTGTCGCAATCCAAGAGTAAACCCACCTGAACACTGTCTCCTGTTGAACTGTTGACTTTTGGGGACGAGGCCTCATTCCCAATACGAGCTGAACTGATTAAGTCCTAGAGACCTTGTCATAAATTCATCTGTAGGTGCTCTTCCTCAATTACTTATCTGCGTTTTCTGGTACTGACACTGACTGTTTCTCACTTAGTTTACTACTCACATTTATATAAAGTCTTGCTACAAATGCATAATCATTTCTAAAAGTAAATTGTTGGTGTTTTGTTAGCAGAATCCCCAATGATTAATGTATAGATGTATTTGATATTAGTTGTGTGATAATATAATACTTTTCATTGCTTAGAGTGCTTCGTTAAGACCTCAAACAATTTTGTCTTTGTACTCTTCTGACTGGAATTATTGAAGTGCTCGGTCTGTGTCTTGTTGTAGCTCCAGACCACTCTCACACCCCTCCTGAGTCTAAGCCTTACCGCTCTGCTACCTCACCTTCATTGGGTTTGGCTAGACTTCAGTGTCTTTCTTATTCACCATAATAAGTTGGCCTCTCCGAATCCATCCATAGGGTTGATCCAGAAAGTCCGTCTTAACAGTGGCTATGGAGTGGGATCTGTTCTGACCTTTGGAAAGAACCTGCCATCTCAGAAACTGGTGGGGTGCCTGGCCACTGTGTGCGAGTGGGCGTGGTTAACAATGATTTACTGTGCAATTCAGGATGAAAATATATGCTGTTAGCACATATGCGGCTCTGAGACATGAACAGATTTAGAGGTGAACGAATATCTGATGGTGTAGTTGCACTTGCATTGCTGTGCATTATGCAAGAGTATGTGTGTGGCAGAAAGTGCTGGTGAAAGGGGGGAAAAAGAAGCATGTGTACATACAAAGCGTTAGCGCGTCTTCCACACAAACAGAGAAATTCCATTGTGGATTGCCAGGAGTCGCCAAGCTATGAAAAGTATACTGGAAGACTTTACACAACATGGTTAAGACAAAGGAGAGGGCAGACACTTTGTAAATTAAAGTTTCACAAGACAGAGAGACAGACAGAGCAGCAGGAAGGACAGAGGGCCACTCGATGCGCAGGTGAATCTCAGCTCCCAGGATGTCTTTCTAGATAGTGTCCTCACGGTAGACAAGAGGCGCCTAGTAGACTGGAGCATACCAAGCAGCACGGGGTCCAGGGGAGTTGCTAGGTCTGGAAAAGACCCGGGACTAAGCTGATGTCGGAACTGTTGGGACTGGGGGCTAGCTAGTCTTTTGGCTGTAGCTCCTGAGATTCTATCCGGGGATACAACCAAAAGATCAGGGGCTATAGCCCCCTCATCCCCCCCCCCTAGCAACGCCCCTGACGGGGTCCACGTGGCGTGCTTAGTGTACCCAGGTCAGATCTGGAATACACCTGGCTGAATTAGGATACACCTGGCAGTTTCATAATACACCTGGCAGTTGAGGGATACGGCTGGCAGAAGGGGGTCCATCAGGTGGTTTTCGGGTACACCCAACAGGAATGGTAGACACCTAGCACAAATGGCACAGAGCTGGTAGACTCGGAATAGATCTGGGAGAATTCGGGATGCATTGGATAGGATTGGCAAACACCCGTGTGAAAAAATTAGCACGTTTGGAACGCACCGGACAATCTTTGAAAACGCATTGCATGACTGGGATAGAGCCAACAGGTTGGGGATCCATCTGGCAGTTAAGGTGCACCTGCTAGGTCTGGTATGCATGTGAAGCTTAAAGCCTGGCTGAAAGATACTGGTGAGGATGGGGATATGCCTGGTAATCTCAGAATACACTTTACGTATTCGGGATACCTCTGGCAAACTATACAACAAAGGTTAAACTTTTTCAGAGTATGGCTTCTCCATCTTTCGGTTCATTGGGCAGGCTAAGGACACTCGCACCTGAAAATCGTGGCCAGCACTTGGCAGTTTTGGAAAAACTGAAAAGCTTCAGACACAGCGGGCTGCTCCGGTTACATCTGCCGGCCTCCGAATAATCACTCCAACCTTCGCATATGCCTTGCAGGCTGCAGACACCCACGGCAGATTGAAACACACCTGGCAGCATCAGGAATCCCCTGGAGGCTTAGAATACACTTGGCAGGCTGGGGCGACTACATCTGGCGATGTGTGAATGCACCTGCCAATCCTGGAATACGCTTGGCAAGCCCCCCATGCCATCCCTCAAACGCCAAGATGTGCCTGGCAATCTATGCAAAGCACGCGACTATGCAACCGAATCTTCGGACACACCTGCGAGTCTCCAGACACGCTTGTCATGGTGTGCATAAACCTGGCAGGATTTGCATCAACCTGAACATCCTGCAGTACACAGACACGTTTGGAAAACCTCTAGCAGGTATTTGGAACACCTGCGAGGTTGAAAGGACCAATTCTATTGGACCCCCGTGGCAATGGACAGAGCAAGGCATTGGGTTCACCACTCACCTGTTTTCCCCAAACATATCAAAGCACTTCATTAACAAAGAACGTCCACAACGAGGAGAGTGGCTCGAGGAAACTTAAATGTGCATGAGTGCATCATTCGTGGCACACTACCGCCCATAAGCAATAATGTCCCCGCAAAAATGTCCCCTGACTACAAAGCAGTTGTTTTTTGCAGATACATTATTACACTGGACATGTGGGGACAACCCTGCAAAACCCTGTTTTTAAAAACATTTTTTAAATAGAAACAGGGCACATCCCCGCAACCTGTCCCCATATACAATGTCACCATATAAAATATCACTAATGGCTTTTTTTATGGGACCATTATTACCGGATACCACATAAGCCACATACTCAAGTGGACCCTGCAGTGCACGATGCTCACATGATCAATCACATTCCAAGCAACATCAGCTTGAGCACCCAACAGATGGAACCCAAACCATGTGTAGAGCCCTCCCCACAGGCGACATGTCACGTTGCACAACACCTTCTATGATTATGCGCTACACCATGCTATACTGCAGTGGCGGAGCAGCTCACTCTTGGCTTGGGCCACGTGAACCAGCCTTCTGCAACACATGGACACTCCTATAGGCCATCTCGATCCGTGTCCAACGCAGCACATATTGTTTCAGCAGGAACAGGTCTCCTGGTGCACTCTGCAGTGCGAGGGTCTGCCACAATCCTCCTGCCCCCGTGCTTCCTGTCTCGAGAAATGCTTCCCGGCGGGCCATCTGCACTGCCATCCTGTCCAACACCTCCCCATGAACAATCCAGGAGCTGTGCATGCAGCTCCTCACCCCTACAGTGCATATTGCTTGCCTGCAGGGTCAGTCATGATGCGGCATGAGCGGAAAGGCCAACGCTCATTACCCCAGGGCACAATCTGACACTTTGGCCACAGCTCATCTGTGTTCGCAGCTGGTCTCAACATCTAATGAGGGTTCAGATTTGGGGTCTAGTGCACATTACAAGTATTTAAAACGTGTTTGTGTAATTGCAAATGCTGTTTGCATCATGAAGAACAAGCTGAATTCCTGTGACAAAAAATGACTCCAAGAATGCGACTATCACACAAGCGCTTGTTCGGAATGCCCATCAGGGTTGCCCAACTCAGGCCTACAGGGCGAGGTCCATGTCGGGTTTTCAGAATACCCTTCATTAATATTCATGAGATACCTTTGTATACAATGATTTTAAATGCATGCACATTTTTCCTCGTGAATATTAATGAGAGATATCCTGAAAACCTGTCTGAATCCCGGTCCTCGAGGCCTTGAGTTGGACAACCCTGGTCAAGCTCTTTAAAGCAGCACAGCTCATCGGGGGGGGGGGGGGGGGGGGGGGGGATCTTAGGTTGTCCCGTGTGAAATATTCAACCAATGTCGGCTTTTAGGCTCTTATCCTATCTTGTGGTCATGGAATTTGTGATCTGTATGGATATGAAAAGTGACATTTGCTCACATGGCCCGGCTTTACACAACATGGTTTGAGAGGTCCGAATCATCGTATGATTGTGAAACAAGGAGAGTGGTTGAAGTAGCTGCACGAGAAAGTGGGCAGTGGTGGTCTGCATTGCTCGCTTTAGTATCCACACCAAGTCATTATGTTGGCTGCGGATTACTGTTGTGCAGCAGAAGGCAAGCCATTTATTTGCAAGTAAGTAGGGGATTTATAGAACTCAATCCTAGCTACCTAAAAGTAGAAAAGGGGTGGACTACAGAGAGAGGGAAGCACAGGGATAACCACGGGAGGGGAAGCCAAGTAAGAGCTCATCCCATGGGGTCCAGGTTCACCATTGGAGATCTTCATGGAACCTGACTGGATAGGTTTGATTTCTGGCCAGTGCTCTCCCACCTTTCATCCTTACATAGTTGACAACATGTGCGCAACAGTAGCAACTCTTCTTTAATGGGCAAGGACAAAGCTGATAACAGTTCAAACATCTGCCTGGTTCGAGTAAGCAAATGACCCTGCATCATGTATAGTTTCAAGGCTGCAGCATGAGGCCCACGTGTGCATATGGTGCAGGCCCACTCTGTAGTGCAAATCTTGTTACACCACTACGTTCTGGTGCGCCATATTTGCTGTTTAACCCCGAGTTGCAACCTCAAACATTTGCACCCTAGAGCTACGCTACACACACCAGTGCTTGTATCCACCACAAACGCAAACTGCATCGGTTCATTCTGCAGCGCAGAGCGCTTCCCCAGGAGACACCTGCACCATTTCCACCGTGCAGTACACATTGCCTTTCCAAAAGCCATGTGTAGCAATGCACACTGTAGCGCTCAGCGCCTTCCCTGGGTACCCTTGAGCGAGGGCCTGTCTGGCAGTGCGGAGAGCCACCAGGGTCCTCTCCTTGGTCTCCTACCTGATCGGAGCTGCTTGATTCGTCCCTTGCTCGTGCTGGGGTCCACGGGCAGGAAGTCTTTGAACCAGGTGATCTCTGGGTCCGGGTTCCCGCTGGCCGCACAGAGCATGGTGGCGGTCCTCGTGCGCTCCACGACCTTCAACTGTGGGCCCATGTCAATGTTTGGAAAGCCCGGGGGCAGCTGGTCCTCTGCAAAGAACAATTTGAGAATCAGACACAGTGAGAGAAGTCAAAAGGCTCTCGAAAGGTAGAGACAAGGCAGGTTTACCAGAGGCATGGGGGCGAAGACGAGCAGGGCATCGTTTGGGGAGGCGGAGAGGTCAGCAGGATGTGATAGAAGTGAGAGGTAGGGGAGCAAAATGAGACAGGGGCAGTCAGCATCAGGAATGAGAGACGAGGAAGAGGTGGAGAAAGACAGCGTTGCTGTTCGGACGAGGCTGCCTGTATTCCTTTTCCTGCCTCGGCTGATGGAAACTAACACCAGAGGAGGCCTGGGAACCCAAGTGGGCCTGGGCATTTTTTTTTTTCTAGGTGGCCCCATATTACACAGTGCAAGCGTATGTAGCAATCAAACGGAACCCCTCTAACTAAGGTTTGTGGGGTGTTCCAACCTCTAGGGTTTGGAGGGGGAGGGTTAACACTCTCTCCCAAAGAAATTTAGAAATCTAGGCCCAAATAGTGTAATTTTTAAGCATATTTGTCCCAAAAGTGGTAAAGCATAATACAAAACTAACATATGTTTGTGGAAAGTGAGTCATTAAATACTGGCATCTTTATAATGCATACTTTGCTTCAAGGGGATGTGGGGTGATGGGAGGAAAGGGGTGGTGTGCATGGGAGAGAGAGTAAGAAGAGCACCCAATCAGGGCATCCTTACAAAAAGAGGCCCATGGTTCTATCTCCAGAGGTCCAACGCTGCTTGATGGCTACACTGGCACCAGCTTATGGTGTCAACCCATGTGGTGGGCATGCAGTGCTATGCATGTGCCCCCCTACCAGGACTGTGAAGCCACTCGTTCCCATTTGCATGCTACACCCCTTCTTCAGTTGATCCATCGACCCAGGGGTCAACAGATGGCTCAAGACAAGAAGGTCGCAACAGAAATGATTTATTAATTTCAGAAGCCCAAGGGATGAGGGAATGATACATATTACAACACAAAGGGGATGCAACTCCATACAACCCAAGATCCAATACAACCCACAGTGAACAGAAAACAAGATCAGAATGTTCAAAAGAAGCCCTAATCTACAGTAGGACCGTGGGTTCTTGGCTGCACCAGTCCGCAGCCAGGCTTAGGTAGCCCTGAATGAATCATGTAAACATCACTCATAGTTCTTTCCAGTTCTCAGTGCCTGGGGCACTTCAGTCTTAGTCCATGGAAAATGTTGGCCTCGCTGACCGTGACAGATTGGCGTTTAGATGGCAGTGGATTTTATACCAGTCTGCCCAAGCTAGATTTTCTGGCTGCATCATGGTCATGCCGCTGAGCCAAAGGCATGTGTGGGTTCAGCCATCAGTCATTGCACAGCCAGCCAGAGGCTCTGGCTCTTCAGAAGCCTGCTGCAGTCTCTGGCCTCTCAGTGAGTTTTCAAGGTGCTCCATAGCTCAGGGTTTCAAAGTGCTCTTTGTGCTCAGCTTTTCAAGGCAGCCTCCCGACTCAGGTTATTAAGAAACCCCCTGCCTAAGTTTTCATGGAGCCCTCCTACCTCAGGATTTCAAGGAGCCTGAATGCCTCAGGTCTTCAAGGAGCCTGAATGCCTCAGGTCTTCAAGGAGCCTGAATGCCTCAGGTCTTCAAGGAGCCTGAATGCCTCAGGTCTTCAAGGAGCCTGAATGCCTCAGGTCTTCAAGGTGCCTGAAAGCAGCAGGTCTTCACGGAGGCCTCCTGCCTTAGGTCTTCACGGAGGCCTCCTGCCTCAGTTCTTCAAGGAGGCCTCCTGCCTCAGGTCTTCAAGGAGGCCTCCTGCCTCAGGTCTTCAAGGAGGCCTCCTGCCTCAGGTCTTCAAGGAGGCCTCTTGCCTCAGGTCTTCAAGGAGGCCTCTTGCCTCAGGTCTTCAAGGAGGCCTCTTGCCTCAGGTCTTCAAGGAAGCCTCCTGCCTCAGGTCTTCAAGGAAGCCTCCTGCCTCAGATCTTCAAGGAAGCCTCCTGCATCAGGTCTTCAAGGAGGCCTCCTGCATCAGGTCTCCAAGGAGGCCTCCTGCATCGGGTCTTCAAGGAGGCCTCCTGCATCAGGTCTCCAATATGCCTCTCTAGGTGTCATGGAGTCCCTCCTGGCTCAGGTTTTCATGGAGCCATGCCTGGGTTGGTTTTTTAAGGAGATCCTCTAGGCTCAGGTTTTTAAGGAGCATCCCTGCCTTTTCCCAACTCAGGTTTTCATTGTATCCTTATGCTGCAGGTTTTCAAAACGCCTTTCTGGCTCAGGTTTTCAAGGAGCCCCCTAGCACAGGTTTTCAAGAGTTCACCCCGGCTTTGGTTTTTAAGGAGCTCCTCTAGGCTGAGGTTTTCAAGGACCCTCTCAGCCCCCAGCTTGTATTTCCTGGAACTCCACTGATTAGAGTTTGCAGCGAGCCCAAACGGCTCATGGCTTTCAATAGTGAAGTGTTATTTAGTTTCCATGATGGGAATGGCAGGCCCACCAGAGTCTGGTCTATGGATCCCAGGTAGCCTTTATAATCGATAGGCTTTTGAGCCCTACCAAACTCTGGGACCTGGTCAAACAGGCACTCCTCTTCTCCAACACTTGTAACTGGGCATTACCCCAGCTTGAATGCCACAGTTTTCTCTTTCCTGCCCTCTCAGCTCCCACTCTGCCAATGATGGTTTTCTACCTTGGACTTTTTTACTCCACTTCGTCCTCACTTCTGACCACCCATGTTCCCAACCACTCCCTGCCTATGATGTTCCCCTCGTTTCTTGCTCCACTCTTCTCTTCCAATCATCTCTAGCACCAGCTCTCCTTCTCTGTCTCTCCTCCAACCTTGTCCTCTGCCCAACACTTTTCTCCTCTTCCTTCTGTATCTCCTAGCTCCTTAGACCGAGTCCTTTCTCAGAAACTCTTCACATCCTCCTCCATCACTCTCTGCACACAAACCCATTCTACTGATCTCTGTCCTAACTCCCTTGTCTCAGGTCTGTCCTCGCCTCCCTTTTATATCCAGGCTCCCGAGACCATTAGGGCACTAAGGGTTTCATTTGGGACAGCTAGGCCCTGTTGCTGGTGACATGGCCCTGTGACAAGGTAGACCGAGGCAATAAATAGTTCTACCATATTAGGCAACCCTCACGGTGGCTTCCTAGCTCTGCTACAGCATCCTTGGGCATGTGCGTTAACTTCTCTGTATTCGATTCCTTGAATCCCCCAATCTACACATTCCTTCCCCCTAGGTCATGTTTTGGTGCAACATGGTTAAGAAAGAAATTGTGTCTTCGGTTTCAGCTGTGCACCACAAGCTCTTATAACCTTTCCTTTGAGTTGGTTTTTGCGGGCCGAACTCCCAGTCACCACAAGCTACCGATAGTTTTATTGACTGAGTCTATTATTGGGAATCTTCTTGTTGAAATATAAGGTCCTGAAGTGAGGAGATTGGGAATGGGTGAATGAATCTTGGGGATTCACTGAGTGGGTGACGTTCCCTTTCACCTAATTCCCCAGCCTTTTACCACAGACTTCATAGCCGGTCTCACCAGGGAGAAGGTTCTCTTGCCAAAGGGAACAGATGAAGCACCCTAACTGCTGCTGGATCAGCCTTTCACCTATCCGCTGGATACGTTGCCATGTAATGAATCCCAAAATAGAAGGCAATAGTCCCCCCTTTTTCGAAAATTGACAATCCCCCTCACATTTACATAAGATTCTCATTCCTTTTATCATCTGCATATTCTGGCCTCTCTTTTGACAGGCTGGACACAATCCTATAAACATCGAAACTGCGCAGCCTCCAGGAATGGCAGTGGTGGCTTTATTCCAGGGGATTATTATGTGACATCACAAAGGTCAATTACTGGGGAAGAGATGCTGCTGCTGGCGTGCCCGATGGGCTGCTGCACCCAGCGGCCCTGGTGGGAAGGAGGTCCCATTCCCTCTCGGAGCCTTTCCTTAACTCAACAAATCCAAGGGCAGCCAAGCAAGAATCATCGTCGTGTGATCAAGGCTTCTGGAGCTGGAGGCAATTCATTCAATGCAGGTCCAAAGGACACAGAATAAGGAGAATGGACCAGTGACGCTGGAGTACTCGGCACAGGCACAGTTGCCAGATATCAAGCTGAAACTAAGAGCTAAGAAGGTGAAGAAGCCAACAGCGCCGTGCCCCCATGATCGGTGCTCAGAAGAAGCAGGCAATCTTGGATCCACTCCATTGGTGGAGTGCCAAGAATTTGTCCAATATTTCTGCTCGACACTTTTGTACTGCTTCCTCTTTTAATGACTGTGAGAGGATTTAGGATGGGGCAGCATCATTAACTTAGCATAAACCAAAGCAGCCAGCTTGGTCATAGTCCACGTTGGTTGCTGTGTTTATGAGAGGGACGATGTTTTGATATCAATATTGAAATAAACAGATATTTAAGAGTTTCTCTGACCATTGAGAGTGGGGTGGTTTGACTTTTCAGCCAACTCTGAACTCCAGAACTCAAGAAGTAAGATTTAACAGTCGAGTAAATTACCCTTTTGGGCAATTTCGTACAGGTAAATGAATCGCTAGGCACCTAAAACGTTTGTCTGAGGAACCAGCGCCCCTGTGCGGCACTGAATCAGGTAAAACGAAGGTCCTCCTATACCTAGGTAAAATGGCATTGAAAACGTATACATCATCATCCATAGGAGTGACTCACATCCACTGGGGACACAGGGATTACCCTTTGAACTTCCAACCACCACCTGGTAAGATACCGTGGGCTAGTTAAGCACTTGCTTCTGAGAACTGTAGTCAACTTGCATTTATATGTTCCTCTCCCCGCAGTGACGACTCAGACCCTCGTCCTCTTTCGTGGTCAATAAACAGAGTATCATTAACTAGGGCAGGCATCTGCATTCATCGGCTCAATTGATGTTCTGGACTTCAACTCCCATCAACCCTATCCAGCATAGTCAATGACGAGAGCTCATGTGCGTTGCAGTCCAAAATATCTACAGAGCCAAAATGTGGATACCCCTATACTAAGGTATTAAGAGCCTTTACTATTACAGCTCTTCATATCTAGATGCCTTAGACTTCTACTATAATAATGATGGAAGGTCCAAATATGGAGGATGGGGCCCCATGATAGGAACAATGTGTACAATATGCAAACCTACTTGCATAATTCTGTTTACACTATTTCATGAGCAGTCACATGCATCTTCTGGAATGGAACCCATTCTCTTGCCTCCCATTGGTTAAAGACTTTTAGAACTTCAGTAGAATTCCATATCAGAGAGAGGATAGAATCACAGAGGGTCTACAGGGATGGCCATTGGCCGAACACGTGGAACCGGCTTTGCAGGGGTCAGCTGCTGCGAATTACCAGCTGCAAGGGATATGCACTTAGCAGTCAGGCGGGAGCGGTGAAGACCAGCCAACATCAAAGAAAAAGAGAGAACATGAAAAACACCACAAAAAGGGCCATGGGGCAACACCCTGCGCACGCAGAAAAGCAGGAATACCCTCTACCCCCACAACTTAAACACCCGAGCACAAAGTGCGTTCTAGTACTATATATCTAGTGGGCGTGCGTGCAAAGCTGCATGTGCATGTCATTTCAAAACATTGAATTACCTGGTGTGCATGCATTACAGCTTAAGAAGCTGTTCCCAGTCCCTGCCACTAGATTGTGGCAGATCTCATTGGGTGGTAAATGTAGAGAGCATCGAACAGAATCACATAACATGGAGCTCTCAGGTGTTTTGAACGACAACTCCCATTATAGTCCTCACCATCTCCTGCATAGGCTGATGGGAGTTGTCGTTCAAAACATCTCGAGAGCTAAACATTGCAGACCCCCTAGCATAGGACAATAGAAGTTTATTCAAAATTTAGGGGGAGGGAGAACTGAGAGTTTGAGAGTGTCAGAACCAGCGACAAGGTAAGAGGAAGGGAATCAAAATAAGTTGAACGATAGACATTCTATGAAGGAGAAGAAAAAAGTAGCTGTGCACAACTGGAGACAGTGGGAGATTAAGCTAGAGACTATCAGATAAGTGGGGTAGCAGGGACAGCGTTGGGGCCTTTCAACACTTTCAAATGGAAGGGGCCTCGATTCTCAGGAGGTCCCCAGTAACTGCCCCCATGTTGCAAGTCAGCAGTCTTGTGAACCTGAAATATATTAATTTCTCTATTTTCGTTCTGGGGCTTAAAACGTGCGCTTTGCAGCGCTGGCATTACAAGCTGCATCACGGGACATACAGAAGCATTATCTCTTCATTGCCTTCTAGAACTGGTTCCTCCACATCAGCACCTTGCTGACAAAGAAGGGTTTAGAGCTCTTCAGTGGACATTTAGTGTTTAAGCTTCCTGCTGGCTGGCCATCTCGTGATCATCAACAGCTATTAACCTTATCATACCTTTGTCTCCACTGTAATGTATTCACCCCACGACTGTTTCTGCTCTAGGAAAGGGGCCACCCAACCATCATGTTGTAATGGACCCCGACATACCTTAAGCCTGGCCTGTGGGAGAGGAAGACATAGCTATAACCTGTGTGCGATGGCAGAGGCAGAAAAATCTGAGACATTGAGAGAGGGGGGAATAACCGAATTGGGGCGAATAGAATCAGGGCTCAAGTCGAGGGTACACGCGGGGGGACGGAGCCCCCTCACTTTATTCAGAGGGTGGACTCAGTCCCCCCCAGCGAAAAGAGAAACACTGGATGTCTTCGTTGAATTTATGAATTAAAGTCGATCGCGGGGCTCAAATCTGCAGTCGTCAGGTTTGTAGGTCAGACACTTCACCACTCACTATAGAACCTGATGAAAAATAATTAACAACTAAAGGTGAAATATCCCATTTCGATACTGCAAGTCCCCGGGAAAACATTTGTATAGGTTCTTGGAACATGCAAACCTTTTTAACGTTTTCAAAAATACTATTAGAAGAAAATATCCTGTCTTGGGGTGTGTGTTGATTTTATGAAAGGCAAATGCCATTGTTCCTGTTCAATTTGGGTGGTTATGCAAAGCCAATTTAATGAAATGTGCATATTTCACCTTGGTATGCTAATTTCTGGTGACGTCACATCCCATTGCGTTTGTTGATGAGTCCCCCCACTTTAATTTTTAGGACTTGACCCCTGAATAGATTAATGGCATCATCACAAGTTGGGTGGTATCCCGGCAGTAAACCCACCAGAATACTGCCCGGCGCATTTCCCGTTACTGCCACTTGTTCCGGCGGTATTACCGCTGGATTACAAGTCCCCATTTACTTTTTATGGGACCATATGGGGCATTTCCGGTGCAATTACTGCGGTGGTAATTACGGCGAAAATGAGCAGAAAGTCAGCACATTCACCTCCAGCTCAGCTTGTGATTGGGCGGTGTGGTAATGCGGCAGTAACGCTATTATGGCCACATTTTAACTGCACCACCCAATTTATGATGAGGCCCTAAATCTGGAGTTAGATAAAAGGTAGGATGGCAGGAGATGCAAGCAATAGGTGTGGGTATGAAGTCGTGGATTGAGAAATCTGCAGGGGAGTGACAGAGCCCTAGGTGACAGTGGCAATAAAGATGCACCTGGGATACTAAAACTTTCGCCTATGAGGCCACAGAGAGACACTGCTTCGAAGAATGAAAGACGGACTGACGGAAGCGACCCAAGGAGATGATTATGGATTGACTCCGGCGCAGCGACAGGGAAAAACTGCGGGAAGTAACAGACTGATTTGGTGAAAGTGGGGAGGGGCAACAAAGTGAGACAGAGCGAGCTAGCTAGCCTTAGAAAGGCACAAAAGCATATATGCCAAGATTCCGAAGCATCTGGGAGGGAGATTTCATCCGTGAAATCGGGAGACAAAGTTTCCCATTGGAATTCATTGGGGCTGGCATTATTTTAGGCAACATTTTTCACAGAAAAATCGGGAGTCTCCCGCCTAAATCGGGAGGGTTGGCATGTATGCAAAAGAGACAAGGGAATGCAGGATCGAAGCGCTATACAGACAGACAATGAACCAAGCACTAGAGTCAGAGGGAGGTTGGCTGACAGGGAGATGAGCGAGACTGGGGTGAAGTCAAGAGAAACATCCAAGAAAGGACAGTGACAGTGCTAGACACGCTGACTGAGGGACAGACATCGAGAGAGGATCGGAATGCAGGCTGATGGAGACATACAAAGAAACGATAAAGGGCGTTAATGATTTGAGACACATCAGTAATTGGAATTCAGCTTCAAAACAGCCAGCTGTAAAACGAGAGCGGCAGCATGCCAACAGCTTCAGGAAATGAAATCTGATTGGCTGCAGATGACATCACGATTTTCTCCTAGCTGCCCGCCTACCCCCGACCCCTCACCACATGCCCCCACCTGGATGCAGTTGGCATCCCTTCATTTCAGGAACCACTGAAAGCAGGCGCATGCGCGAGGGCTCGCCGGGGGAGGCCTGCGCATTACCGAGAGTGGCTAATTAAACACAAATGCTAATCTTCTAAGCTCGATGCGTGGAATTCCTCAGAGTTTAATTAAAGCAACTGCCGGCTCGGGGCGTGGTTAGACCGCAGGTGCTGCGCATGGCAGGAACGCGTGGGCTCCCTCTCTGGTACAAAAGCGACATCTTGTGAACTGCTCATCCCACGCGTCCACAGCTGCAGCGCAGGGCTTTCTGTGCATTTCACGCCTCACATGGGCCGGGAGGCTTTCCCCAGGCCCAGACACGAGGAGCCTGGCTGAGTGGCTGCGCAGAGGAAGAGCTCACAGAGAACAGAATGGACACCGCCTTAACTGCCTGGTATAGGTTGACCAGATTTTCTAAACAAAAAACCGGGACGACCAACAACATAAAAGAGGGACTACCCCATCGCAGCCGACCAATTACCGCCCCTCCCCCAACACGCCCCCACAACCACCCCCCAACCATATTTCCAGCACTTCTCCTTTCTATAAACTGTATATAATCTCATTTGTGCAGTTTTGTCTGTGAATCGTGGCATGTAATTTCAAAACTAGCGTGAGCTCTAATTGATATTACATGGCTTGCCATACAATAATTTCCAAGCCAGTCACAGTCAGTAAGTGTTCTGACTTGTACCTGAGAGGTTGGGGGTTCGAGCCAAACCTGCACATGATGTTCCAACTGCAAAATTCTGAAAGTGTTGTGAATAATAATTACCGTTTTAATTACCACATGCAAACCCGGGACGGAGGGTGATTTCCCCAGACTGTCCCGGGAAAACCCAGACGTCTGGTCACCCTAGCCTGGTACAATGCTGGAACTGCCATGGCGCAGTTCTCCAGCCTTGCATTTGTCCTTAGTTGATGATTTATTCATGTTACTTATTGTGCATTTATAATGCGCCTATGCACACGATGCTCCCTGCTCCCGCACATGCAAGTATCAATGTGGCCCCTCTTTAATCAACTAGACCACACCACCCCCAAAAATCAGCCCAATGTGGCTGACTGGTGGTTCGGGCTGGATACCGCTTCTTTTCAAGGAGCATCGTCAGTGTTGGTGTACCATCAGAAAAGGATATGCAGCGAACCAGTTGCACTCAACATGCGTAACATAGATAAAAATAATCATGTAAAGTCAAAGTACATGGTGCTATTTCTGAAGACCCGCTCACTCAGGACCCAAATGGCCAATCTCATCTCAGCGAAAAATTCACAGACAGGTAGTGCACGCAATCAGGCTATTAAGCTTCACAATATTGATGACATGCAGTGTAAAATAACTTCAAATGATAAAGATCCCACATTTTCCAAAGTCTTCTATGAAATGTACAAATTGCAGGCTTCAAAAACAGATTATTTGATATTCTGGAGATGGTCTCTTTGACCCGAAACATGTGAATTTGGAGTGCCGCCACTCACTGGATGGCTCTTGTAACGTTCTATTAATTGCACTTTACATTATTTCTGTGGATTGATCTAATTTTTTTGCAACTACTACTGCGATGAGTCTTCCACCTATGTTTATAAAATGTTTGAATGTAGAAGATTTCTATCAAATAACTAGGCGTAGAATCATTTTTTTCTTTCTGCAGCTTTCTCTTCTCACTTATATTTACTTCTGATTTCCACAAGGTTTCTATCACCACCTCCCACACTTTTAACTACACTTTTGTGTTAAGGGCTGCCAGCTTCTGCTTTGGAGAACACTCAATATATGATCCAAATTAAAACAAAATACAAATAATGCAGCTCGGTTATCAAGTGATGGGTTTTAAGCTATTTCATGAGTTTATTATGTTGGATCTACCCAGAAATCGAGCCTAGGCTTGGAGAGATGTTATTGCAGAAATAGAATTGACGCGAAAGCACAGGAGCTACCTCAGTCCTGTAGGAAAATGTATCCCAATCGGTTTTCCTCTGGATTTGGTTTGGCATTCACGGCTCGTAGCATTTCAGTTTTGATCAAATTCAGTGCACAGACTTCTAAATGCATACATTGTAGTCCAGTGGGAAAATGACCGGGGTCAACTAATGATACTCTCAAAGATGTTGAAATATTGTCAAATCAAAGTGCTAGATTACTTCCCCTTGTGTTTACCAATCTGATCATTAATTAATGCCTGCATTAAATGATAAATATGGGAATCAAACCCCCCCAACCTGGACAAAAGAGTTCCCCCGCAGATAACATCATTCAGTAGGTCAAGCATGCATGGAAGAGATCTGTGTGTGTGTATGCTGTAGTGTAGAGGTCTGGCACCTCTGACTATCCAGATGTTTTGCACTGCAACTCTCATCAGCCATACCCAGCATGGTGAATGGTGAGTGATCATGGGAGTCGCAGTCCAAAAACATCTGGAGAGCTGCAGATTAGAGGACTCTGCTACAGTGGGTCTGAGAGTGAGGCCAGGATTATTTCTTGGTCAGTGGGAAATGTGGTAGCCTTCCTGAGGAAGGCCTAGAACCAAATCAACGTGCTCGCCTGGGAAGCAAGACGATACGGAGCACCACAGGTTCGATCCCTGGGTCCGCGCTTAGAAACCTCTGGGTATTAAGCGCGTTATAAATAACCTATCATATCACATCATAAATCATTTCACTTGGCTGCAACATGTCGACACACCCCAAACCCCTCACTTAGACAACTCGGACTGCAAGCCAAGGATCCACTTTCACATCCTGCCGTCAAGTAAGCTAAGATGGATCTGCCCAAGCAAATACATAGAGGACGCAGCTCCTGCTACCAATATTCTATGTATGTATAAAGATTTATAGAGCGCATCAAAGGCCCTAAGGTATCAAGGCGTTAACACACAACTGTTGGGGGGAAGAGAAGGACTCACTGAGAACTCAAAGAGAGAGGTCTTCAGATTCCTACGAAACTGAATATGACCAGTGATATCACAAAGCTCCCACAGTAGGGAGTTCCACAAAGTCAGAACCAAGACAGAGAAAGATAGTCCTCCTGCTCGCTTCCTACGAACCCTAGGAATATTAAGCAGAGTTTGAGAGGACGACCGAAGAAGTCTTGCCGGCTGATCAAGACTAAGCTTGGAGCAAAAGGTATCCCGTGCCGGAACCATGAATGGCACGGTGAACCAAGCAGAGCTTTTTAAACTTGATTTGGCTGCCAATCGGAAGCCAGTGCAGCTGACTGAGCAAGGTCACAGAGTGTGAAAACCTAGGAGCTCTGAGCGCCAATCTGGCTGCCGAATTTTGTAGAATCTGCAAGCAGTGAAGCAGTACAGTGGGTTGCCCCAAATAAATGCCATTACATAATCAATGGAACTCAGAATTGAGGAGGTAACCACCAAGGTCCGAGGCTCTGGTGGAAGCAGAGGGAGATTTTTTCCTAAGACTTCCAATTTAGCAAACCCAAGCGGACACACAGAAGAGATTTGGGCTTCACTAGATCTAGATGCGAGCAGCTTGACTCCTAAACCTTTGACCGCCTGGACTGGCTTAGGACATTGCCCTAAAGACACTGGCCAGTAGTCAACATTCCACAAGGTGCCCTCGAGAGGAGAACCAAGCAGTAGGACGTCAGTTTTATAACAGTTGAGTTTTAGCCAGCTCCTGGTCAACCAATCTCAAATCTCAGACAGGCAGTTCCTCATCTTCGAAGGAGGATCCACCGCTGGGGCATTAAGATGGAAAAGAATCTGCGTGTCATCAGCATAGGTGTAAAAAGTCACTCCATGGTCAGCGATCAAATTGGCCAGAGGACGCAGGTGGAGATTAAACAACATTGGCGATTCTTTATTCCTTTTGGTTTTGGCCCATTGGTGGAGAAGACACTGATTGTTCGTATTGGCTGATTTCACCAATTGCTGCTTCTATTTGCTTGATGAAACATATTTTAAACCCAATTTATTTGGATTAATAGGTTGTTAAAATAGTCGATTAAATGTTTTTAATGTGCAGTTACTTCATTTAATGTGAAAAAGATAAAATGGTGTACACATCATGCTACATTGTTAAAAGATATTTAAAAAAAGGGTGATGCACGTTTATTAATATCAATATTCAGAAATGAATTATTTTTAAAGTGGTGCATGCAGATCCTGGCTTAATCCTCATAAGTGTTAGGTGGGTGACGATTCTTTTTTTTGCGAGGATAGCATGCATCTGCTTTGTGCATTTGTTTTTGTTGTCAATGTACAGGAAAGAGTTCCCTCTAGTATTCCCTCTCAACCCTTCTAACCAACTAACCACCCACACTCCCTTCCTTTTCAGCTCCATCTCAATGCCTGGAGACCATGAAAAATGGCAGCGGTGTGCAGTAAAAGTCACAATAACCTGACATTCCTTTTGTTTATATAATGTACATGGTAGAGGGCTGAGGAGATCAGCAGAACTAAATTGTGTAGTCCAGAGAATCCATTTGGTGCGCATCCTTCCACAGGCAAAGGAGTGAGTTTCAAAATGATACACATGTTGGAATGCTGTGAAGCGCGTGCTTGCTGAGCATTGGTGGGGGGGATAGGTGGGAGCAGGATGTGGCTGAAAGCATATTTTCATTACCCACCTTAGCTTCACAACACCTGGCAAAGTATGTGTGAGTTAGTAGGTGACAAATGGAGAACCTCTGACCTAAAAGCCCAAACTGTCAGCGCATATATATATATATATATATATATATAATCCATTACTCACCCTAATCGTATTTCTGATGCTTGTATCTGCTTAAATTCACATGCTATGCATAGGCTGACATCTAGTGGAAGCCGCTGAGTATTACAGTTGTTTTCGAAACTCGAAAAGGGATGTCGACAGGGTGTGCCAGTAATACTATCCCCATTGTGACGTCTACTCTTTATCATTAATTGCCATGCGATTAATGTATGACAACACTATGCCCCCACAAAGCACTCTCACCTCATCCTTTTGCAGTCTCCTATCACTACAGCTCTCAATCTTGCGATTCTAAGAATTCTCGATCATGTATAATGAATGGACCAATAAACCTTAAGTACACTATGTTTAGGACGTTCCGCGAGTATGCATGCATCAACGTACATTTGAAGTATACCAATTATCCTCTCTCTTCCGGTAGGTCATATATACTTTTTATGATATGTTATTTTTATTGTATCCCGTGTCGGTTTTAAATCTGTCTTGCTGGTTTGTCTAATTTGTATTGCGCCTTGATACTGTGTATGCGATAAGCTGCACTTTAGAAATACATTTTACTATTAATTTTACTACTATTCTTACCACAGAAAACAAACTCTTACAGGTGGGACCATTCGCTGCTCTTACAAAACCCACTGCAAATAATGAGTTTGAATCCTGAAAAGGCCCACTCCACATTCTATCCAACTGAGATTGATAAAATGAGTACCAGTGAGTTCGGGTAAAAAGCAATCCCTGTTATTTTAGCATCGAGAGACAATTCAGTCCGTTGGGACATGCACAAAATTGGCAAGAGGTGGAGGGACAGTAGCAGGAATACATTTGAATATGTAAAAGCCAGGCAGGAAAGAAATTATGCGCTTAATGCTTAATGCCAGCAGCTGAAGAGGCATCTCTTGAAGGTAAACTGAGATTTCAATAGGATGGCTGTCTGGCTATTCTTTATTACACCTGTTTTCCTTTAAGACAGACTAATTTGAGGGGATGAAATCGATAGGAATGGGCCTCCAATCTTCTCTTAGCCCGGTTTCTGAACTGAATAATATATTCAGCGCATTGCCAATAATCGGATTATAAATTCCATGTTTGTGTCTGACTGCAGACAGGGCATTGATAAAAGCACAATTAAAAAATCTCATGAAAGGCGATGCAAGGACGTAAATCTGTAAAACAGAATATGGGCGGAGAGGGGGAGGGGGTTAGGGAGGATTGTGAGTCCTTGGATTGAGAAGTTCTAGAAGAAGAGGTCACAAAACAATTCTTGCTTCTTGGGGAGCAGCAAAGTAAAGGAGCTCTTCAGAAAAATGTCAATGAATGCAAGGGAACACCTTACAAGAGTGGCTGTGGGGGCGCAGTCAGCAACAGGAATCAACAAGCATTGGCAAAGCCAACAGTTTGGGTGTTCGTGTAGGCGTGGGATAGGGGTTTTCGGTGCAGTCCTAAGTGATATAATCATTTTAAAAAAACGATTATATCAAAGACCAATTTGGAAACACCTCTCTGTAATCAAACTGCCACGCCCCTGCCGTACACAAGGGCACGCTGACAGGATAACCAGGACACGGAAGCAGCGTGGTGGGAGAACGGGTAAGTGCATGTGTACGTGTGTGTGTGTCTGTGTGTGTTTTGTTTTTATGGAGTTTTGGGTGGGGAGAGAGGTGCAGGGGCTCAGGGAAAGGGGTTTGGGGGTGAAACCCCAATTTATTTTCTCGCATAAATCCAGCAAGCAAAGGGGCCAGGTAGCAACGTAGTCTTTTCGCTTTTTATACGCCGCCTAAAATCTGTGTTTTTGTTAGGCGACCTACAAAAAGAGATGAGACATAGAATAAAATCTGTGTTTTTGTTAGGCGACCTACAAAAAGAGATGAGACATAGAATAAAATCTGTGTTTTTGTTAGGCGACCTACAAAAAGAGATGAGACATAGAATAAAATCTGTGTTTTTGTTAGGCGACCTACAAAAAGAGATGAGACATAGAATAAAATCTTAACAGGCAAAAAATAGAGTGATTAGCTCAGAATATTATTTCAGTACCTGGCAAATGCCTATCTAATATCTCAAGCCAAAACGGTTGGCTTTGTCATTGCTGGATTTTAACAGGACTTCCGTGCAAGGGACAGATATAAATGAAGTGTTTAAAGGCACACTTGGTTAAGGCTTTTTATTAAACCAGTAGCCATTTACAGCTGCAATTAAGCCATTAACTCTCGGTAGACTGCTTAGAGAAAACACAGGCTGGTTAAAGCTTGATTTTAATACGAGAGAGCAGAGTTCAAAGATATCCCAGGAGGACGTGTTTTGGGCGGAGAGCTGCAAGGAGTCTGTGGGAATGGCCACAGGTTTTAGCATGCCATGGGCAGTCAATGGACGGGTAAATAACCAAACACCACCCACAAGCTGTGTGTCCATCCTCACAAGCCATCTCCCGTCCATCTGCCCTCCAATGCAATAGTTTCGGTTTATAGCTGCTGCCGAAGCGCCACCTAAGGGTTACATAATAACCAAACAAAAAAGGCAGGGGCAGGCACAGCACAGAAAAAAAGAGAAATGCTTGCTTAGCATTTCTCATGCACTTATCAAGCAACTGGAATGCTAACATAACAGTTTCCAAGCAGTGATCAGCATTTCCCTTCTACAAGCATCGAGTCATCGGATTGGAAAATGGTCGCTGCTTAGCGGTTTGATATTTCTCATGGCCTACACATGCCTGGCTAGGGTTTAGTAAATATTTAGAGCATTTTGGAAGCATGTTCTCGCTTATTGGATGCTTGAGAAATGCCCTTCATTTTGACTAGGGTGGAGAGTGAACCGTGTAAGAGCAAAGACATGGCTGGGAACTAAAGAGAACCTAAGCAGGTGCAGCAGGTAGGGGATAGGCAGACCACAGAGGGTTGCGCAGTGGCAGAGCCAGGGAGGCATGGGGGGTAGATGCCCCACCCTAGCGCCCCCTCTGGTGCCCAGTGCGTGCCCAGCGCACCCCCCACCCCTGCCAGCCTCGCGCCTGTGCCCTATTATCCGTCCGCCTGCCACCAAAAGCTGCCTCCGCTACTAGTTTGGAGACAACCATCTCACGTGTTTTTTTAAGATGAAAAATATTGAAAGGCTCTATATTGGAACCACACACTGTGAAAATTAAACACCCTCTAGCTGGTGACTTCTTGACCTCGTGACTGGAACCACATGAGGGTTAAGCTGCAATGACTGGACTATGAAACCGGTTTGCAGTGCCAATGCCCCACCATGGCCCCCTTCTCGAGTAGCAAGGTGCCGGAATCCGTTGCACTGTTGTGTCTAGGGTGGTGTGCTGTGCAATTCATAAAGGGAATGGGGTTATTAATTAAATAGCACCACTAAAATCCCATAAACTCCACATCTCCGACGGGACAGTAGTGTGGCACTCAAGTAGCTGGGAGAGACCGAGCACAGTCCTAATGGGACATACGGTATGTGTAGTTCTTTAGCAAGGCCAAGCACAGATGCTCACACATCTACCCTCCTGCAGCCAGGTGTGTAGACTGCATTATAAGTAGGAAAGAATGCAAAGGTGGAATGTACGTTGATGTGCCAGTCCCCCCCCCCTACCCCGCATGGTCAATGATCAGTGGAACGGCTGGCCCCAACCACAGCATTGGAGTCCACCGCCCTTACCTCTGTGGCCTCTTCCTCTATCAAAATGTATACTTGTATACAGGTGCGTTATAAATGACTTATCAGATCACATCATTATCATATCATGGGCTCTATGAAAACACCCCGCAGCACTGCAACCGGGGTGGCACTCGACCAGCCAATCCACCTCGAACCAGAAACTAGGGAGATGGCATTGTGAACTGAAAGCACTTTGATGAGACTGGTTAAGGAGAGAGGTGATTGGTTAAGGAGAGAGGTGATGCTGCCCACTTTTATAAAAGCCCCGATTCTCCGCACCATGCCATCCAGCTCCCACATCTGACTCCTTCCTGCTCCCATTCTCAACCAGCTGGCATCTCAGTTGAAACTCTACAATGAAGAAGACAAGATGGTGCAAGTTGGCTTCAGTACCTCGGAGGACAGTGAGCTTGGCGTTGACGGTGACCTCGCCATGGGGGTTCTGGGCCACGCATTCATATACGTTCTCATCTCGCGGCGTCCTCAGCGGCTGGATCCGTAAGACAGCACCCGCACTCTCATCGAACTCAATAGTCTGAAAGAGAGACAGCGTGTGAGGAAAGAAGGACGTGCGAGCGAGAAAAAAAGACAGTGGAGCTGGAGTGGGAAAGAGAACAGAGAGAAGAAAAGGTTGGTGGAAGGGAGAGCGGCATAGATCAATTGAGGGATGGCCTGAGATATAGTCAGGTGGCACAGAGAGAGGGTGGGCACAAGAATATGGGGAAAAGGTGCAAGTGGAAAATGGATCGAGAACGTACAATTATAGGATATGGATAGAGCAAGAGGCAATGTAGAGTGAATGAGTGTGCATGAGTGAGAGAGAAAAGAGAATGATGGAGTGGGAGGAAACAAGTATGGGTGTAGGGGGGAGATGCAAGCGGAACAGACAGGAACCGTTGACTCAATGGTGAACTCATTCCATTTTAACGATAGCCAACTAGGAGTGACCAGAGGGCTGATCAATGAACAATGGCACTATCTGTTTTGCCTTGGGCCATGCTCAACCCTAGATGCTGTGCAGTGTGCCTCTCTGACATGGCCCTTATGCTTTTTGTAATTAAGTGCACCTATAGAATTATTTTTCTTGACTGTAACAAAACTGTGGCTATGGCATTGCCTGTGCACCCCCAATGCAAACCCCACAGTCTGAAAGGCCACGGATGTCTTAAGAACAGTACACAAAAGTTACTCTTTCCTCAAGACAGTGGTCGAAGTGGGCGGGAGCTTTTTGGTTTTGAAGTTTTATTGTTCCTATACTTTTATTTTAAAAAGTAAACGTTGCAGAATAGTTTCGTTTTAAAATAAAAGTGTGGGAAGCAGTTGAAACTTGCACTTGAGTGCACTGCACTGAACATTCCCTTAAACAGAAGGTGTGTTTTTTTTGGGAGATTGGATTGCCCGTGGGAGGGGGCGTGGCAATGGGGTTTATGGGGAGCGTGGGCAGGCCAGCAGGGAACATAGTTCCACTACTTCTTTTCGTACACTTCGACCACTGCCCCAAGGCATAGACATAGTAGGCCAAGTCTATTACCCATCTCTAAATTCTATCCATCTCCCCTTCTCGATCTCCAGTCGTCCAATGACAGCAGCTTTAGAGTCCGCCGGCACGGCAGAGTGCACCACGTCTATGGATGGATGCACTGTGATCCCAAGCCATGGTGTGCACTTGGTGCACGCAGCACATGCAACCCTCGCGCTCTGCAGTCGGCGCTCCTACACCATCTCGGTTCTATGTGAAAATGTCCCCAGGAAAATGTAGTCATGCGAAAATGTAGTCAGCAGACAGTTGCTTTAAAAAAAATGTAGTCATTCAATAAAAGCAATGCAAAGTGTGAAGATGTAATAATGTCACCCAAAAAGCTATTTTTAAATGCACAAAGGTGCAAGGCAGTAACCCTAATTATGACCCAAACCTCTAAAAAAAAACACTCCACAATCACCCCAACTCTATTCCTAAACTTTCCCCTAACTCTAATTACAATCCTTATTCCAGCCTGAACTCTTACAGAACACTAAACCTTCACCGCGCCAAAGCATTTTATTTGAATGTTTCTCAATGCAAAATAAATAGAAAGTGAACAGTGAACTTATCTCAAACTGCATCACCAGCTCGCCACAAAAATAGCGATTGCCTTAATCCAAACCCTTGCTCTTATACTAACCTTACACTAACTGCAACTCTACCACTTACCCTAATGCTTACTTTACCCTAACCACTAGCTTTTTCCTAACCGCTATCCTATGCCAACATCACCAGCCTTCTCCAACCTCCCTATCCCTTTCTGTAACACAAACAAACCAGAACTATTAGCCCTAGCCTTACAATAACCCCTACCTTAACACCAGCCCCGACACTTGATCTACTCTTATGACTAACCAAACCTCAACTTATTTAATCTAACCCCTATTCTTGTCCCATCCCATATAACTAACCCTAAACCTAGCAATCACAAGCCCACTAAACCCCCCTTAACCCTAACAATTACCCTAGCAGCACTACATTTTTGGCCACTTCACAGCTGCGTTTATGGACTACTGTTTGCTTGGCAACATTTTCAGTGCATAGGTATTTTCACCACGACTTGTTCACGGACTACATTTAGTTGGCTACATTTTCACTGGATACCATCATCTCCAACCATACAGTCTGCATACCATTACCATTCCCCAAAGCCCATCACCTGCCGTTAGCTCACTTAGTCCATCAAAATCCCACCAGTAGGGCCTTGCAGTCTTTTTCCACTCAGGGCTCAGGTTCGTATAAGCTCTCGATTCTCTGCAGTCAGCCTTGGAGCATCATTTCTCCGCATTGCAAAATCTTGTACCCTCGCCAGACCAGACGTCAGCGCACTCGTGTGACTTACCTCAAATCTCTGTGAGTTGACCTTCCGACCCTTCTTGTTCCAAGTGACCTGTGGCTTTGGATCTCCAGTTGCCTGGCACACGAAAGAGGCAACTCCACCTGACACTCCAATTTGGTCTACTGGCTTTTTGATGAATTCAGGGGCACCTTAAAGAAAAAAACAATACAATAAGATATACATGAAATCCTCCTAATAAATTAATAACTCGGCACTGTGTTAAAAATGATCTATGCAAGCAGGTGAAGCTGTGTATGGTTCAAGGCCACGAAAGCAAAGTAAGTTCCTAAAAGAGGAATAGAGGAACTCCCGTCCCCTGCACACTTTCACAAGCTCAGAATGAGCCAAATTGTTAATATGACTTAGACTTTACAATACTCATTAATTTGTATAAAACACAAGACCATTGTGAAATTCATCTCTTCTTCAGAATAGACCGAACAACTAAATAGTTGAATAACTGAGTGAATATTTTTTCATTGATGAAATATACCAAAGTAACCGAAATATTGGTTGATCTCTATTAGAGAATATATGTGAATATTATATATTGAATCATGAATGACTTGGAGAATAAGATACCATATAGGTAATTGTATGTTTTTTTGAAATTTCCCTTTAGATGTGATACATTTTGTTGAATATGCCCCTGAAGAAGAGATGAATTTCTCGAAACGCGTTGGGTCATCTATGAATTATTGAAAATCAAAGAAACTGAAAATACCTGCAATTGATGTGTTGAGGTTCTTCACTGAATACCAAACAATGTTCTTGTGTTTTATACAAATTAATAAGTATTGTAAAGTCTCTATACACTCTTACGGTGTATCTAAGTCATTAACAATTTGGCTCATTCTGAGCTTGCGAAAGTGTGCAGGGGACAGGAGTTCCTCTATTAGGAACTTATTTTGCTTTCGTATATTTCACAACCCATATGCCAGGGTTGACTGTTATCTCCCCAGCACCTTAAATTTTCTAAAAGCATTTTTGTGCACTTTAAGATCTATCAAATGTTACAAATATCTTAAAGAGTAGTGCATGGTGAACACATCTGTGGTTTTCGTATGGTTAATGTTCCTTCAAGTGAACTGACACACTCCCCTAAAATAACCAAAGTACTCCTTGGCCTCTAAGGAACCATCGCCTTCTCAACAGCGTAACCCGGAGTACCAAAGACTCTAGCAACAAATGAATTTGCTACAGCACCAAAAATCCAAGAAGTACCAAAGACCGACAAGTGGTCAAGATTTCCTGCCCAACAATGCACCAGGGACAATACTGAGAAAACTACCCCTGATGCACCAACACATGCCAGTCACATCAACAAACCCCAATGTACCCACAGTCTGCAAAAGCTAAACTACGATCTGCTCTTTATCCATCAGTGATCTCGGAGCATAGCAATGCAGCCCAAACTCTGGCACGCCGTCAATGCTGCAACACACTTCAATGCCACAATGCGCCTTTGATGAAACAAGGCACCCTGATAGAAGGATGCGGCTGACGCAACACTGTGCCTCAATGCAACAAAATAGGCTTGCAGCTGCAAAGTGCCAACTATCCAAGTGCCACAGCATGCCTCTAACAGGGCAACTTAGCTCTACACAACTACATGCTCTGGAAGCAAGAGCATGCACACTATGGATATCGCCTTAGGTATCACTGTGCCCCAATGCAATAATATTTAGTACCCACCAAAATAATGTGCTGCTGAGACAATAATTGGGCACTATGCACGGTGTGCCAAAGGTTGCAACGTGCCCAAACTAAATGCTACAATGTGCCCCGACATCACATGCTGCTGCGGCAGGTTTTTTTATGCACCAATGTACCTTGTCACAGATATTTGCCCCAAAACCAGCAATATGCACCAATACAATAATGAATTGACTAAGAAACAATACACCCATATACAACAATTCTGCAACCGATCCCGATTGGTGTAATGCATCCATGACATAACTATGCACACTTATACAACTGTGCACCTCGACCACAAAAATGTGCCCAAGCAAAACAACGTGTTTCTAATGTTGCCACGTGCCCTCTGTGCCACAAAATATCCTGAATACCAGAGTGCATACCTGAAACAATGTGACATCACACATTCAAGTGCACAGGAACAATCAACGTGCCCAAATACAACGAATCCTCTATAACCCAAACAGCCCCAGTGCAATAATGTGCCCACAACATCCCAACATGACGTCATTGCAATGTGCTCTACTGGGGCCATTACATGCCCCTGATAAAACCTGCCTTAACATCACTATTTGCCCCCAACATAACATGCTCTGGGCTTCAATCAAAGAACCACACCAAGACCCGCAGAGAGCCAATGGGTTGCCGGAACATGCACCATTTCATCAGGGTGGTGGGCACAGTTATTATGCCACCTATGTAGCTTTATCTAAGTGAGATACGTCGGGGAGAACATGCAAACAGATCGGCATACCTTAAACTTGGGTCGTCTCTAATACAAACTCATTGGGGAGTATTTTATATATTTATTCCATATTCATCTGGGAGAAATGCATAATTAAATCTGCATATCTTTATTCTAGGGAATACACAGTGCAATCACTAAATATTCGATATTCATTGTAATGGGATGTGTAATACAATCTGCATATTTACATCAGAGGGAAATGTATAATGCAGTCGGCGTATCTTCGGCTGGGCCAATTTATAATGTAATCCACAGAGCTTCATTGGGGGCAATTTACAATTTGATCTGCATAGATTAGTAACTGGAAGGTTCATGTAATCTGCATGGCCTCATATGGGGGATTTGTAATGTGATCTGAATTTCTTCATCGGGGATATTTATTAAGTAATCTGTATAACCACATCCAAGGGCATGTTGCTGCATACTGTGACATGTATAATGTAACATTCATATTTGTATCTGGAAGGTGGGGATGGAGTAGTTTACATTGTGCCTTAAAGGGTTTCATTGAGAGAATTTGTATAAAACACAAGAACATTGTTTGGTATTCAATGAAGAACCTCAACACATCAATTGCAGGTATTTTCAGTTTCTTTAATTTTCAATAATTCATAGATGACCCAACGCGTTTCGAGAAATTCATCTCTTCTTCAGTCATCTCAAGTCATCTCAAGTAATCTAGGGCCAGATCACTCGGAAAAAAAGCAGAGTTTCTCTCATTTATGTGCAAAGGACTGTGGGAAATGGAAAGCTTGGGTGGCAGGGCCCTTATCCGCAATCGCCTTTTATTCACAGGTAGATGGGAGAGTTGAACTGACTAAAGGTTTCCAGATGTGCACCACTCTGCATGGATGGATCAGGGGCACTCCAGCAGTCAAGCACAAGTGCACACCCACTGATTTTCCTTCATGGCAACATCTGCTTGACGTTTGGGGCAACATTTGTCTTTTTAGCTACGAAGCAGTATTGTTCAGGGTAGCTTTTTGTTAGCTTTCTTTGCAGTCATGAGGGTTAGCGGACTTGTGCCAAGAACACTAGCCGACCTTAGTGGGCAGGCATGATTGGTGGGTGACGTGTCTAGGTCAACAGATGGTATGAAGGTGTGATGGCCAAGGCAGCCAGGAAAGGGTTCTGGTTCTCTGGAATATGTGTATCATCACCTACTTTCCGGTCACTGCGGTACACATGTTCTTGGCTGTAGAGACACCCTTTAAGGATTTTTTGTTACAGAATGTGGCTGGTTCACTTTTGATCCAGTTTTGATTAAGAATGGTCCTAAAATAGCAGTGGAAAGAGTCAATTTACCCGGGGGCAAATAACACTACACAGCCATTTCGTGTTGGGTCAGCACTACTGCATTTCTACAAGGTTTGCCCACAACGGCGATACAGAATCTTGGCAGGTAGTCATCTGACAGGTTCAAAGTGCATGGGTCTCCTGGGAGGGATTCTGACAAAGGTCACCAACAAAGGAATGGCATGGAGGCGGATATCGGTGCATAACTATAAACAACTCTGGTTGCTGATTTGCCAAGAGTATTAGCTGGGTGAGCAGGCTTTGCAAGGATCATGCACGACAAGTGACTATCATGAGTGTGGCCGCTTCTTATGTGTGTGCCGTGTGTATGCGTTACGGCTATAGATTTCTAGTACAGCCAATGGTTTCATTGATGAATGGGCTGGGGGAGGTTTGGGTCTAACCGGCAATGGTATCTCAAGGTTGAGTTGTATCTAGTGTCTTCTGATGCGCTTACTTCCTTATCCAGGTCGACATGACGTCTTGGGTGTGGGGCACGGATTTCGTGGGTGGCTAAAGGAACAAGGGCATCGGCTATGGATGGCAACCTAGGGCTAAGAATGACCAGGATTCGCAGGATGGGAAAGGGGTCATGCGTTGGAGTTTACTGGTTGGAGAAGTGCTCAGGAATGTGCATTGTGGTTGGGAAGCCGCGCATACTAGTAGTACATTTGGGGTCAATGGTCTCATACAGGTGGGAAGGAAGGTCTTGCTAGAGAAGATTCGAGGGTCACTGGTTCACCCAGAGAATGTGCTCAACGGCTCTGAAACCGCTTGGTCTGAAATGATCTCTCTCAGAATTAGTTGGGAGCCAGGTCAGCAGATGATGGAGGGGTCCAGGAGGACGATCAACACCGAGATGGGGACATTTTTAGCCGGTATGGGCGGGATCCGGCTTACTCTGATCTCTCCCAGGACGCTGAATGACTTTACAAAGTATCATGCACACCGGTCTAGTAGCACCTTGTTTTATGCATTTGTTAGTTGTGCTCTGTAATAAAAAGTTTGTTCTGCAACCCAATCCTACACTGTTCTTGATTCGATCCCATGGGGGTTGGGGGGGGGGGGGCGGATTGGGGCGAAACTGTGATGAGTGAGGAAGAGCGTATTGCCAGGGTGTTGGTGAGGGAGGAGACTCTTCGATGCTGGCAGCCACCAAAAGTGCTGGCTGTGTCCTCAAGAGTCCAGCATTGGCAAGAGTCAGATTATGGCACCCTGGGGTACAAGACATTGGTGGAGGCTAGGACACATGACTTCGTGAAGGTTTGTGTGGGGGGGAGGGGGGGATTGACGAGAAAATGAAGGACAGCAGACCGGCTGTGGACCAACCTGGAAATCAAGAGTAAGCAATGTTTATGCCAAGGGCTAGGGCAAAGGGTTAGAGGTGGGTAAGGGGTGGTTTGGACAGAGATTTCAGCAAGGGAAGGGGAATGGTCAGCAGCTTACTGTGGGCCATTTACTGCCCTGAACAGAGTGCTTGTGTGGCTTACCCTAGAGCTAGTGCACAGGTGATTGGGTCAAGAGGTTATGCAGGCACAGCCAGGGCTAGGGTGACCAGATTTAAAAAGTTAAAAACCGGGACTGGGCAACTAACATAAAAGTAGGACTAATTCTTGAAAGTGGCTGTCACGGCACTACACTTCAGTAGCGTTTGGAGGAGAAGGGGGTTTAAGTATTACTGTTTAAATAAACACACATTATAATGAATCACTAATTTATCACAAACTAAGACCATCTTCAGTTGTAAAACACAGCATTTCTTTTGTGCGAGATTGTGCATTCCTGCCTGCCAACTATGAAGACCTATTACCAAAAACCAGGACCACTGCAGTTTCCAATGGGAACATAATCTTGAGAAAGGGGGACAGAGCACCAAATTCCGGGAAGTTTGGTCACCCTGGCCAGGGCGCCAGTTCAGAGTAGAAACCCAACACTGTGACGTCTTTACACGGAGCACCTGTAAGTTAACTCCTTTCTTCCCACACACCACATGTCCAGGTTTCTCTTCGTATTGGCTGGGCGGGTTTGGATGGGATGGGGTGGCGGTAGGGGGTTTGGGGGGGACTGGTGGATGGTGTAACCATTGTTTAGATTGTAGCAGATTGGTTACTGGATCTTTGTGGGAGGCTGGTGTGGGTTGCCGCTGCTATGCAATCTGCATTGCTTTACTTGTGAGGAGATAATGCTTTGTTATTTTATATAGCGCTTACGCCCAAGCGCTGTACATAGAACCTATTTACATACATGAATCATCCCAGCCTAAATTGATACCTTGTGCCTGGTTACCTGGAGGACTTGTCACTTGCATGGCCCGATTCGGAAGTGGTGATTTGGGATGTGCGCAAAATTGCTTTTTATGCAGTGTAAACACATTCCCTCTTTCCTGTCAGAACCACTTATGGCTTGGAATTCACTCGGACTCCAGCTGAGGAGATCATTAATATTGCAGGACTAACATGATGACACAAAACAATGGTGTTTGCTTTGTATATTAGATTACAGTACTTCAATGGCCATGCTGGGTTAAAGGTCCGGCATATGCCCTGCAGAGGAACCTGCAAGGCCGGCGGTAAACCAGCAGGGCCCACGCTCGACCTGCGAGGCACCTAGAGGCCAAGGCGGGTCCAAGTTGCAATTTGTAGATCCAATTTGGTGCGTCATGCCCGTTCCATCTGGCGCCACCGAAGGCGACTGCCTAGAATTGGCTTGCCAGATAACTTGCCATGCCAGTGATCTTGCCAGCCATTTGGTGGTTGCATGCCAGACACCTGGTAAACCTGCAGGGCATGCAGACAATGTATTGGGCACACTGGGAAGATACAAGACAGCCGATAATTCGGCACAAGATTAGCAATTATGGGAAGCGACTGAAGGCACCTGCGTTGTGCACAGGCCATGGCACAGCGCCCGCGCGGCCGGCGCCTATTTTGGTATTCCCAGTGAAGGACAGATTTTCACCCTGCCTCAGTTCCTTGTTCACGTTGCCTCACTCGTTATTTGCTCTCCTTTACCATCTCGCCCACTCCCTTTCTCCTTCCTAGAAGCCCCTCTCTCTCTTACACACGCACTTGCGCCACGTGTGAAGAGGGACGTTATCCAAATCTCAAGTTCGACATTTGCTATAACAATTTTCTCTCTCGCTTTGCCCCACCGCCTCCCCGTTTCTGACATCGGAATCCACCGTGCTCGTTTCGCCCCCAAACCACCCCAAATTGGAGCTGGCTGCGATTTCTCTCAAGGGCAGAGTCTGAGCCTTTCCAGGAAAAATGATCCACCACAGTCCGAGACTGACGGGTCGTCATAGTAACCGGCCACGTCACCCAGAACTGGAAAGGACCAAGGAGATGCAGGAAGGAGGGAGACCGAGAGAGAGAGAGACAGACACAAACGATAGCAGGGAAAGATGAACAAAGGAGAGCTATAGATGGAGCAGAGAGAAGAAAGGCGAGAGAGGGGCGGGTGGCGAAAGAGGGCGGGCATGAGGAACACACGGGGGCGATGGATGAGAGGGGGCCCGTCTGCAGAGAGACAGGGCGCCGATAAACAGGCGAAGGTGTGGAGAGAAAGCGAGTGACGACCAGTAAAAGCAGAATAACTGAAGAAGCGACAGCTAGAGAAAGGGAGGGGTGGTTGCTAGTACGGAACGGCGAGGGGAGTGATGGAAAACGAGGAAGGACACGTAGCTTTGGAAAAAGGGAAAACGGAATGGAGGCAGGGCTGGACTGGGAACCAAAAGTGGCCCTGGAATTTTTGTATTAAAGTGGCCCTATATTCCACCCACAGAGCGAGTGTCAGTCTCCCCCCTTTAATGGGGCACCTCTACTCACCCATTGCACATTGGATAAGCTTGCTGGCAGTTACACTGTCAGAGAAGTGATGGGTTCAGACTCAACAACATATTTCTTACCACCATATTCTCCAATTAAAAAAGAAATCCATATATTCCTTCTTGCTCTCCTTTTTGTCACATAACTCTCCCTTAGTCCTCCCCTCCTGTGTCCCAGTTCCCTGAACTCTCTTCTTAAATCTACTCTTATCCTCTCTTCAACCTCTCCATCCCGCCAAAACTCTATTGTCTCCTCTGTTGTCATATCTCCCTCCCATCCTGTTCACTTGCCACCCTCTCATCACTCTTGCCACTCTTTTCATTCCCGCTCTCCAATACCATTTATCTCACCTTCCTCTTGCTTCCTTGTACGTCTACCCCTCACATTCTTGCTGCACCCCTTTCACCCTCCACCTCAGTCTTGCCACATCCCCATCCTGCATGGTCATACCTTCTTCATATTAAAATTACAAAGCACTTGGCGTCGATTTACACCTCTTTCCCCACTCTGAGCTGCCTTCCAATACCTCCTCCCAGCCTCTTGCACTCTCTTCTCCTTCTTTCTCTCAATCTTACTGCTGCACCCTTGCCATCATGCTCCTTGCAAACAATCCTACTCTCTGATGTCTTCCTCTCTTTTTTAAAGTCCTCAATGTTCTCCACATCCCAATGCCCCCTTGTTTGTGACCACAGTCCCCACGCCTGCCCTTCTCTTCCATTCTATCTTCCTCACCCTGATTCTCTTATCTGCTTACCCGACCCTCTCACTCACTACTGCCTTTCCTTTCTCCCTATCTTTCTGTGAACCGTTACTGTGCAGATTAATCCCAAAGAATAATAGTAGAAATCCCTCAAAATGTCTAACACAGGGCTTCATCATCACAGCTGAGACGACATTAATGCTCCAATAAGGAAGAAACAAAAAAGGCCGCCACTACGGGAAGGCGATGGTGAGATAAATGAATGACAGGGACCACGCCCGGAGCAGTCTTCCATCCTCTTTAAAGATACACTTGAAGTGATCTTTTGCATTGTTAGCAAATGTGCAATTTTGAATTGAAATCCAGATCTGAGTCTTGTCGATACTTGATATTATTTTGTGGGAAGAGTGGCAATGGCCCAATTCTTAGTGGCGCTGAAGTTGGCTTCTTGTGGGTCGAAAAAGGACATGTGTGTGTGTGTGTGCCTCTGTGATCTGGTACCAAGTGCCTAATTCAACATTTTTGTGTTGCTGAATTTCAAAACTTGATCAAAAAAATTTTATGTAAGTAATTCAATATAACTCTTACGTTTTTTCATCATCTTCCTCTTATTTTTATCAGAAAACCTTAAGCAAATAAAACATCAAAGCCACAAAATAGGAAGTGCTCAATTTTAGAATCTTTACATTTGAATGACTTTCACTGCCTTGGCATGTGTTAGTCAATCATGACATCATGTTTCCAAAGCTGAATATGAGAGTTATGGTATGCCAAACTTCAGCTATGGGACACCCGGGATTAGCACTACCAATCGGGGTGCTTATCTTTCACTTGCCCCGGACTCAACTTTATAACATCATCTACCAGTGAAAGGCTTCAATGCATTTCTTATACTTTTCCGGGGGCGGGGGTGAGGGGAATAATGTATTCACATAGTGAAAATGATGGATTCAACTTTTTTCATCTTCATATTGCAAACATATAAAAACTGGCTTTATATAAACTAACCACCACCTTGCATGACCGTTATGACTCAATTTAAAAAGTACATATCAATACCATTTCAGCTGAAAGGACTTGCAATAAAACAGTGCTGTAAAAAGTAAGAATCTGATATAATTCCAGTGCCTACGCAGTCACTAACATTGGGTAATTGTACTGATATGTACTTTTAAAATCGAGTCACAAGGATGAAAATTCACGTACGGTGGTGGTTTGCTTATATAAAACAATTGTTTATATTTTTGTAATATGAAGATGGTTATTTTTGGAAAAAAAGTTGAATAAAAGATTTTAACTGTGAATACATTGTTTTTTTTTCCTCCTGAAAAGTGTAAGAAATGCATTAAAGCCTTTCACTGGCAGATCTTAAGCCCAACTTTAGTACACCCCAAACAAGGCTATTTATGTGCTGCATGTATATGCCATTTATGTTTTAACATAGCAGACAAGGCAAGCGAATTTGAAATGTCACCGACGTTCACCGTGCAATGAAGCGAACAATTATGGTATAGTAAATCTGGCCTTTTATTAGAAACACATTGCTGGACATGCATGTTCTGGGGACTATAAGTAAATATGGATAGTGCAAGGTAACAGTGTGAACAGAACTTCCAGCTATTCTATTGTCACTGCAATCCGCTAACGCACCCGATTTTGGCAGCTCTGAGCACTGAAGCGAAGGGGAATGAAGCACTCTGCCCAGGATCACACACGAACGCTGAGATTTGATTGCATGACTTCTACACGCCATGCCACTAAGGAACTATGCACAACTAACTCATCAATACTGTTACGTTGACTTCCTTGTCACTTGTAAGTGTGCATGCACACTGAGCCTTCCGTATTGTCGCTTTCTTTCCAAATCTGATAACCTACTTTTCTCTTATAGCATGCAATGCGTAAAATGCAGTACTACATAGATGTTACCAAAAGAGCAACTGGTTACTTCATTAATACTTGTCTACAGGTCACTGCCATAGCTGAATCTACATTTAAAAATCAGTGTGGAATGCTTCTTTTGGCCATGTAGCAAAACGTGTTTTGAACATTGTCGTTCTGACCCACTGCTACCACACCCCCTCCGTCAGCCTGCCCGCCCGCCCCCCCTGTCTCCCCTTACCTTCAAGTTGACATCGATCTTCACATGGCAGCCGACGGCCTCACGCCCACACTTAGTTGCCTGCAGCCTGCCCTGCTGACCTGCGCACTGTGCCGGGTACGTGCATTTTACCCATACCCAGGGCCTCATGCGCAGGCGCGAGCAGGAAGAAGAAAAAAATGCATAGCGCCCATGGTGGCAGCAGGCAATTCAAAGCAAACCATAAAGGCAGAGAGACGATTTCACGCGACGAGTATCCTTCCACGTCAAAGAGGCCCTATGCGGCCAGGGGCCTACCGGGGGATGTCCCGGTGTCCCAGTGGGGCAGTCCAGCCCTATATGGAGGGAAGAAAAGGGGGGGGGTGGGCAGTAACACGGCAGCAGCGCTTGGTGGAATGGAAACGGAGGAATTACGGGGAGTTAGAACGGCAGGGGTCAAAGCAAAACACGTCAAGAAATTAAGTCAAGAGGTGTATGGAGTATTCAAGTGGTGAGGAAGAGATGCCGGGAAGAAAGAGGGTGGAAGGTTAGAGGAGAGCGGAGGAGTGTCAGTAGGGTGACCAGACGTCCCGGTTTTGCCGGGACTGTCCCAGCATTTGGAGCTCTGTCCCCCTTTCTCAAAATGATGTTTCCATTGGAAACTGCAGTGGTCCTGGTTTTTGGTAGTAGGTCTTCATGGCTGGCAGGCACAGCTCGCACAGAAGAAATGCTGCATTTTACAACTTAAGATTGTGTTCGTTTGTGATAAATGAATTCTAATATGTGTTTATTTCAACAGTAATGCTTAAACCCCCTTCTCCAACCGCTACTGAAGTGTAGATCCTTTGACAACCACTTTCAAGAGTTAGTGCTACTTCCATGTTAGTTGCCCTGTCCAGGTTTTTGACTTTTTAATTCTGGTCACCCTAAGTGTCAGTGAAGAATGATTAACCCGGCCAAACACAAAGCTATGCTATTTTATTTGTCTTTTGTGAAGTGTTTTGCAAAGCCCTAACTGTACTCTATCCAAGTTCTGATGAGAACTTTTCTTGCTTTGGTGCCCTCCCTTGCAAATCCATGTCCGGGATGTACCCAAATGTCAACTGGACTCCTAACTGGCGTGGCACTGGGAGCGACACTTCATCCGAGGTTGAGCGCACGTGGAACGATGGGGCTTGGTGCTTAGAAAGGTGGATGGGTATGAGGGCTTGACAAGAAGGTCCTAGCTGGGCCTGCGTGCCCCAAACGCTTTCAGGAAATGGACAGCGTTGAGGTCTTTGACAGGCTGGTTGGTATCTGGACCATGCTTCACCAGGAGGTTCTGCTCACAGGTTCTTTCCCTTCCATGCCTATCAGTGCAGGGTGTTTCGCTCTTAGGTTCTTGGGGGGCAAGCAGCGTGAGGCCTCTTTATGACGATGATGCCCCTGACCCAGAAGGCATTGCGTATAAACAAGGAAATCCATATGCAAAAGCTCTTCTTCACTCTTCATTTTGGAAAAGGACGCCCTGACTAAGCAATTCCAAGAGTAGAGAGAAGAAGCCCATAGTGAGGCCAGTGGGGAGAAGGGTTAACCTAAGCCAGATGCAGTTCATTGTTATCTTCATTAAAAAAAAAATAACATAACACAATTTCTTAGATTTGTTTGTTCGCGTCACCACCAGCACACTGCAGAGGTTTGGCATTAGACCAAGTCAAGAGCTATTTGTGCATCTACCGCATACATTAACACAAGTAAGACAAAGAGTTGCATTCATAAGCACAGCTTTAATGTGGATATTTACAAGTCTGAGGCTGAAATGAACATGGCGACGCCAACAGGACGACTTCACCTTAGGATTACATAGTTCTAGCTCTATGTTGTTAAATTTGCTCCGGGGTCTCTCTGGCTGAAGAGGAGCAATTCACAGTCACTCAGAGTCTTGTGGTTTGTGGGTGTTCTCCCCGTCTCTTGGGTCTGTTGGCTCTAGGTCGCCCGCTTCCCTTCCGTGCTTGGTGAACCTTTCCACAGGTCTGCCCGCAAGCTAGGCCTGGCCACTGGGAAGTTGGACAGGGAAAGGATCTGCAAAGGTCCCGAGCTTCCACCAAGGGGTTACCATCTTCAGCTTATCTGCACACTGCTGCAACACTCCTGCCACCTCCCCGTCTGAGGGCCCTGACACTACGGCTTCAGCCTGGTCTACTTCCCCGATGACCCTCAACCCTCTCACGCCTAAAAGGACCTCTCCTGTACCTCCTGCCTTCCCTTTCGCTCCCTCGGTTTCTCTTTGGTGCCCTGCCACAAGCTCATACCACCACCCCTCCCAGGCTCACCCTTATGTCAGTTTGGGCATTCCTCCCCCTTTCAGCTCATAATTTCCTCATGGGATTTTTCTCTTACCCTCTCCTCGCTTTTACCTTACAACCTCCTCCAGGGCTCTTACTGTACCTGCCTCTCTGATGTTTGCTCTGATCGCCTCCTCAACTCTCTGCCACCTGTCCTCCTCATTGCCTGCACCGCCCTCCTTCCTAGTGTGGCTTACCACCTACTTCCTTCTCTGTTCTTTCTTGACTTCTGCGTTACCTACCTTTGATTCTTCTCTGATGTTCTCTCCTCACTCCCCCTTGTTATCTACTCCTCTACTCCAGCCCCTCTCCTGCCTGTAGCAGTTCCACCTTTTTCCTCTTCAATGCTTCTTTCCAGGTCGTCTCTTATTCACCCCATCTGTATTAGCTCCTCCTCGCTCTTCTCTGATGTTTCTTCCTACCACTTTCTCAAAAATCTTTTCTTTCCTTGTGTGTCTTTCCCCAGACTCCACCCTGCCTCTCTTCAGCCTCTGCTCTCCACCTCCACTCTGCCTCCACTCTACCTCTCCAGCCTCCACTCTCATTCTCCCGTAGACACTGAATTTCATTCACCAACTCCCCAGACCCACGCTGCTGCCAAAATGCTGATGGCATTCATTGGGTCCTTGGTCGATCACCTGGGTGGTCCTCCTTGAAAGTAATTGTACCTTTGTATGGTTGCTAGTAAGGTGTATCAAGTCTCACCGATTTCTTGCACCCGTCTGGAAACATGAATTGCCCTGGTGCGAGGCACCACGGCCGACCTTTCTTAAAGCTCACTTCACTTCACCACACCACAACAACTAAACAAACCACACATAGCCTCGCACAACAGCACATGACAGCTACCGACCGTAAAATGAAACTTACGCGCAGCTAACGGTGTAACCCGAACTGTAGCTGCCAGCAACACATCAGCGCTCTCTTGCACTTCCCCGCCCCCCCGCTTCGTCCTACTAACCTACCCTACCCTCTTGCTTTTCAGATCTGCCAGAGCGCCAGGGGACCACTCACGTGGCGACAGTGGGCGGTATACATATCCTTTAAACATAACATAACAGTATGATTTGGAGTGATTATTTCTGTAAATTAGGGAGGAATTTTGTAGGCCTAAAAAAATGCCAAGACTCCTGTGGTGTCTTATTTTAGATGCCGAGTCCATGCCTTGGGTTGGGCCCAACCCTCTGAAGATGGGATGGAGATGGCACCATGTGCATGGGAAGGAAAGTAGAAGGGAAGGTTGCTTTGTTATTACTGGCCCTTAGTTCATTGAGGTCTACGGATAGACGCAGGGCTGGGGGTTTAATGAATGCTGTAGAGTAGCGATACCCGCACATCCTTAGGATCACTGTGATGGGATTTATCAGAAAACCTTATAAACGGCTAGCTCACTGGGTTTGTGCACTTCCTGCATCTGGTTAGGATGAATGGCTTGCTTTTTGCTTGTGCTTTGTTCTAGCTTCTCAACACAAACTATCCACCTCTAAAAGGGGTTTGCGCTGTGAGGGAAGCGTAGAGAGTACAGCGAAAAATAATGGGGAAGAGCAAAAGCAAGAGAGAAAATACATGCTGGCGGGAGGGAGCAGGAGAAAATGGGGGTTGAGAGAGTCTAAAGAGAGAGTAATGCTGATAATAAGATGGGGGCGGAGGGGAAGAGGGGAAACACATGTAGCCAAATGGAAAAAGCAGGCTAGCAAGCAGTTCCCGTTGGGAGAATAGTGGCAGTGTAGCCAGGCATCAGGCAAACAGATTAGGAGGGTGCCTGGCCAAACGGCACACCTGCTCTCAAGATTGCAGACTGAGCCGTGCTTACACATGTGTATGTGGGTGGCCTGTGGGTCTGCTCTAGGGAGCCCAGCAAGGGGGGCGGTGGGGTGTCTGGGCAGCCGCAGATGCTACCACTGCCAACACTTGCAGGCAGACTGAGTGGGGCTCTTATATATCATCACTCTTGGGGTCCTAGAACACAATGCAACCGTCTCTTCTTGGAGGAGTCTTCGCTATCGGTGCCACGAGCGGGCAGGATGAAAAATAAAAGGTGAACGTCAACCTTGCTCCTAACTCGCCCCCTTTAGCTGCCACCTCAATACGTGGCAGGGCCTGCCCCCAGGAGGGCTGGAAGCAGTGGGTCACGCGTCTACCATCCATCACAGGCAAACCGTTCATATTCTCTCTCCCTGAAATGCGACTAGTGGAGGAGGAGTCCTGGCAGAGCTGGAGTGGCCTGTGGGGGGATTGGAAGATCTCTAGACAAACTGGTGCCAAGTCAGCAGAGGGAGGGACCCGTCGGGCCAAGCCTGACCTGCGACTGACCCTGCGTGAGCCCCAGTGGAAGGAATCTTCGAGAAGCCCACCGCATTACCTGAGCACAGATCAACCAATGACCGCGACTAGGCGCACAGATCAACCAATGAGCGTGACCAGGCGCACAGATCAACCAATGACCGCGACTAGGCGCACAGATCAACCAATGAGCGTGACCAGGCGCACAGATCAACCAATGCGCGCGACTAGGCGCACAGATCAACCAATGGGCGCGACTAGGCGCACAGACTACGGGCCTCATTACAGGGGTGTACTGTGCAGCTATTTTACACGGATTCCGATGGTGGTAGGTAACAAGTGCTGCGTTGGTAGTCCCCCAAAACCCACCCAATTACAGGAGCACGACTGTACTGGCGGCAACAGTGGTGGATTTCCTGAAATATTGCAGATGGTAGCTTCGAAAATCCACCTGGCCCATATTTTTAATTTTATTCCTATCCATGTCCACCCACATTCGAGGCTGGAAATGGATTGTGTTCAAAACTGGAAGTGTTCAAAACTACAACCGTAGATTGCTTTGTCAATGCGCAAATGGATCAATTCGGACCCTTTTATATTACTTGGGAAAAAAGAGGCACACGTGTTCACCCCTTTTCACGTCCCCAGCATTGTAGATTAGTGTCTGTTCAAGAAACAAACTTTTGAAAACGTTAGGGGACGTGTTGTCATGTTTACCTTCACCCTTGGGTGCAGGCCTTACACAATGGCGGAATTCCACCTTATTATATCATACTGGTATTTATCACCCGACAGTACAGCCAGGGAATGGGACACCAATTTGGTGGGCGTTATTAAAAGGTGGTATCGTGTAATCTTCAGCATGACCTACGAGGCTGCAAAGAGGCCTATGCATCGCCGGGGCCTGGTGAGAAGGCGGGGGCCACTCTTTCCAGGAATGCGACTTAAGGATCTTTCCTGAAGGTTTATCCGCTAGGCACGAGAAGGATAAGGGGTCGGTGTAAGAGCGTGCACGGATCAGGGGAGCACGAGAATCGCCCATTGTTTCGCCGCGAGAGCAGCCTCTTGCAGAAGGCCGAGGTGACCCAACCCTGTTGCCCTTAGCCATGTAGATAACCTGCCAAGGTGTTGTCTTTGGGTCAGGGGGGCGACGAGGTGCACCTTGCAGCGGGCCCGTTTCCTACCTGAAGTGCAGATGGCACCACTCTGAGGTGCGTCTGTATGTAATTCCAGAGCCCAGGTGTGTAGGAGGCGAGGGCCTGTTTTCTGGTTCTTTCCTTCAATCTCTAGAAGCTGGTGTGGGGATGGCATGGGATCTGGTGCAGCAAAGTAAGCTATGGTAATACTGGCAAAAGCCCTCATTGTTATTGCTCTTGGACAAGGTAGTGTTTCAAAATCGTGCAAGCGGTCACCTTGCAAAAAAACACCTTGCACTGGCCGGGGGAGGGGGCATGCTAGATCTGATATGAGTACATGTCCTCAATATTTCAGAAAGCAGATGATGGTTCATTAACTTCTAAGCCACCACCCCACAATTTTAGCAGATAGGAAAAGAACTGACTTGCTCAGGATCACACTATATGGTAAAATGAAAAAAAACTTTGTTAGAACTCCTGTCTTGCTAAAACTGCTGAAAGCTAACCCAGATCCTTTTTTTGTGCAAGGAGTACACAATGGAGTACACAGTCTTGGCTGCCCCATAATTTTGGAAGATCCGATTTGTGGGTCACTATCACTAGAGGGTGGCACCTGGTATCCAAGATCTACCTTCCTCAATTGAAATTAGGGTTTGGAGCGCGACACCCAGTGCGGCACCAGTCCTCGTGTGATGGTCCAATACAATCCATCTCTACTCACAACATGCAGACGCTCGCCTTGAACCGGACGCCAGTGAAACTGCTTCCTTGACGCCTTCTTCCCAAAATGTATGGTACACACGTAGCCATTTTAGCTTGGTACTCATTTCATCAACATCCGAACAAGAGGTGGAGTTGGCCCTTTACGGGCTTGTTCCAGTGTTTCTGCATTTGTATGTAGCCCATTTATCTCCACAGTAAGTGGTTAACCCTTTCACTGTCCTTAAGAAATGTATATATGTCCTACTTTCAAGATGAAAGCATCGTAATCCTGACAGGACTTTTACCAGGTAAAGATATCCATCTTGAAGACATACAAGTGAAAAGAAATCCACCCCTCCCCCAAACTCAGACCCGGTTGAGAGGGGGCTATTTGTGCGACCGTGCGTGCATCTGTATGTTTGTGTGGGGGTGAGCACAGGTTTCATTTTTTGCAATACTGTTCCCCTAGAGCAGCAGTGACCCCTGGAATGAATGCCTGCAGGTCAGGTCTGGGATCACAGGCAAGGTATCCCTCATTCAGGAACACTCAACGAGGTGCATTTGCGCCAGAAAGATGCATTTAATTGAATTTGTTTTTTTATAACGCGCCTAATACCATAGCTGAGTTTGGTTCCTAGGCGCAGATTCGGGTTTCGAACCTCTGTTGCTCTGCATTGTCTTGCTTCCAAGACCAGCACGCTGCCCCTGTGCTATCCTCCTCATTTGCCTCTGCTGACTGACTTGCACTGCAGTGAGGGGCATTGGGAGGGAGAATGTAAATGTATGGTGGCTTCAGGTCTGAGATTGTAGAGCCTCTCTCTCTCCCTCCCCCCCTCCTTTGCACACGCACCTCATTCATCTAAGCTACAGAAGAGAATGAGGTGCGTGATGGGGGTGGGGCAGAGCACCTGTGCACATTCCCAGCTTTGGCTCTGCTGGAGTGCCTTAGCCAAGCCTCACCTCGTCCCTTCCCTGTTACACTCACAACAGAATAAATTAAAGCGACACTGACATTCAGTGGCAGTTAAAGGAACTGCATGCAATTATCCACTTACCCTAGTTTAGCTCTTGTCAGGCACTGTAGGTTGGTGGCAGCTAAAGATGCAATGGGAGCATAACTAGCCTGAAACCTACTAAACTACTGTAAATCCAGAAAAAAACCTGGACTCACTTGACCAATATAATCCTCTTTCATTTTGCCATTTGTTATAGCGCCTTTCAACATAATTATAGTCCCTACACGCTTTGGGTTGAAAATCCTGGGGAAATTACTCTGCCTAAATGGGTCCCAGTTTGGCTGCCATCATTGGGATCACATGGAAGTGATTCTATTCAATATGCATTTCACAAACATCCTCCCATATGCAATGATCATTAGACTACAGCGTTTTCTCCAAAGATGATACACATATTGGTCATCGATATGGCACACACCCTAGACTGAATCGCCCCTTAACATGCTCACCCCTTTGTCACTTTTGAGTCGTGGTTCCCTCCAAACATAAACGTGAATTAAGTGATGCACTACAATGTTTGGTGGGCAAGAAGGCTTACCCGGATCATTGTCATTGACTGTGTAAGGTTTTCTCAAGCACAATCTATTGTACTCTACCCCCACCTATGGGCCATAGCCATGGGTCTCCACCTACAACCCAGGTTGTGAATTGTGCAGTGGGAGGTCACACAGATGTAGAGATGCAGATGCAAACGTCATCTATAGAGCCCACCCCGTTACCCCCATCATACTGGAAGAATAGCAAAAAGTCACTTTGCATGACACCAGGTATCATCCCAATACCACATCAAAGGTATGAGAGACGTTATGCACTCAGACAACCGTATCGAATGTACCCTCAAACTGATGCAGTAGAAGGAAGTCTGCAGACACCACTGAACATAGAAGAACTACAAGTGAAGTCCGACAGGTGTAAAGTGACATCATGAAGAGAAGACGCACTGAAACGTAACATACGAATACTTAAAGAATGAAGATGTGACTGAAGTGACAAAGTGAACATGTATGCAAATACGAAGAAATCATATACACCGAGAAGATAAGTGAGAAGAGATGTACATGTATATGTGCAAAGAGATGTACATGTATATGTGCAGAAACACAAGGTAGATAAGAGTATACACATTCTTGCAAGAACAACACATATTTGTTTGGCTCAGGATCAAGGATGCCGCAGCAAGAGACAAATGCAAGGCACAAAAGAGGTCAAAGAGAATAAGCCATGTACGCAGGACATATTTCTCTTAGATTAAGCAAAGGAGTGAACGTTTGCGAGGGCCAAGTATTGTACAATTGAAGATGCAGAAAGCACATGCAAGACAGAGCAACAAAGCCTCCAGAGGCAGAGGAGAGTAATAGAACCTTGAATTAAATAGCACTAAATAGAAGGGCAGCATGGACAAAATCATGGTCTCCTCCCACGTGGTGCAAGAACAGAAGACAAGGCCTACTCTTAAGGCTCCAGATGAATTCAGAGGAAAAGAACAGTCAGCTAGGTAAACTACAAAGAGGAAGTCTTGGCTTAGCGCCTAACTGATGAGAGACGGTAGGCTAATTAGCCAAGTGGGCAGTTGTCTGACATTTCCCCGAATCTGGGTTTCATTGTGCTTACATGATGCAAATGATTCGAATGTCCGAGGTTGAAAGAGAGTGCCAACCAATCATAAGGGGCTATGTAATGATGGACTATACATTGTTGTAGAGGCCTATCCACTGTTGTTATTCTGCTATTATCTGTATTATACTTTCAGGTGGTTCAAGGCGTGCCCACGTGATAAGGGGCAGCCAATAATGTTACTAACACCTAAATTAACTATAGGTATATATGTTCCCATAACCAATCCCTCCACCCAATAGGTTTTTACTGTTTGCCACGTACGATGATGTCATAGCTGACCTACATTGAGGTATAAAGCCTTTTGTGTAATTGAAATGCGTTGATAGTGTGTGAGCTGCGATTTGTTTTGCTTGCCAGGTTTTCCTACTTTATTGAACTGATAATAATGTAGTATTTTGCTATATTCTTCGAGTCTGTCCGGTTATTTGGGCCTGAGATCAGTTATTGTGGTAATCCATCTGGCATTTGCCTAGATCAGACACTTTATATCTCCCACACATCCCTTAGCTTTTCTACTCACTCTCCCACCACCCAAGATATGTTAATGCTGCCTTTTGCTCTAACTTGTGACTGCTGGGAGACAATAGAAAGCTGCCAGGGGTTCAAGCACATTAGCTACCCTGCTCCATCAGTAGCTTTTTTCAAACAAGGACTACAAGCAGGTGACCTTGTCAAGCAGTTTTGATGTAGCTTGTCTTTATATCTAGAAAATACAGTTGCAAAATTCAGAGCACAATGTTTAGGCTGGGACTTTACAGTGCTCCATTCTGGATGGTAATAATAAAGCTATTATCACACAATATTTGCTTACCATATGAGGTCTTATGTATTTGTCAGGTTGGTTTATAATGTAAGTTGTATACTTTTCAAGTCCTCTCTATTAGACACTATTATATATGCTAACAACTATCATCAGGATGCTAGAGGATATGTATTGAAGTGTCTATACTGCAGACTGGACTTAAATCCTGCCTTTAGCTCTTAAACGAAAGTGAACTATTTTTGGTGAATTCTTCTATTTCACTGTGCTGTATTTTCCAAAAAAGGATGCCGAAAATGGGTTTTCACTTAGGAGGCACAGGGAGGCCGGAAGCCAGACATGAATGAGTACTGTGTTGTGGCAAGCAGGGAGGCAGGATCCCAGTTATGAGTTTTGTGTTGTGGCGGGCGGAAAAGCTGCAGGCTAGGCATGCATTTTGTGTTGTTGTGGGTGGAAAAGCAGGATCCTTGGCATGTGTTTTGTGGAAGGTGGGAAGGGAGGATGCATGTTTTGCCAACTGGTTTTTGGCGCTTACAGGCAAGCTTGACACCGTGCCCTGGCTCTACCCATGAATTCCCCGACTCCCACTCCCATAACTGTATGTGAAAAGGAAGAGGGCTTATTAGAATGGGGGGAGGACAGAAAGGGACAAAGCGAGGAGATATGAAGGGGAAGATGCAAGGTGGATGCACTAAACAAAACGAGGGGGCTCGGGAGGTAGAAAGGACAGTGAAGAGCGGGGTACGAGGGGCAGTGAGCGCAAGTGAGAGTCTCTGTATATTGAGGACACAAGTAGCACTGCACTTGGAGAACCTCGCATAATATTGTCAGTTTACAGGCGGATAGAGACCGGTTGAGAGGTATCACCTGCCCATTGGATCACCTAACCATTTCCGACCGGGTTGTGTGGTCGGCAGCTGTGAAGAGCACGAGCCATCTTGTTCTGTCGGCTGCTGGTAGTGGATTCGACTGTGTTAGGGCCTCAACCCCACCTGTCAACGGTCACCCTAAACTCACCCTTATTGTGAAATCAAATTCACCAGCGAGATTGTTTTATAATCTCCCTCAAATGCCCCATAACCGAACTTAACAAGACCACAGTTTAGCAGAAGGAATTCTCCATACCACTGCACCGGAAATAAATGCAGCCACGGGGTTAGCAGGAAGTAGATCCAAGCAACGCGCGCGCTTTCGGTTTGGCATGAATTCTTCAACGCGCATTTGAGACAGTATTTCGACGTCGTCCTTACCGCACTGGTGCTTCATCGGCTTTCAGTCACGTCACGTAAATGTGCACTGGAGATCGAAACTAAGGGGATTGTGTCTCTGCTCACCTTATTTCTGATATGGTACAATACTATCTAAGAGCTGGCATGATGTACGGTTGAGTCGGCTGCAGCCAGGGGCGCCGAGTACGGGGGGCTGTGGGGTAAGAGCCGGGGAAAAACGATGTTTAGAAATTGTGGGACAGATGCTAAGCAAGAGGCACCGGGGTGCACAAATGTAGAGGTACACCCAACCCAAAACGATTTTTAGAAATGGAGGCACAGATGCAAAACAAGTCTGTCCCTCAATTTCTAAAAATCGTTTTGGGTTTGGTGTATTTGTACACCCCTCTTTAGCAAGAAGGGTGCACAGATGTGGAGGTACACCCAGCCCAGAAGGATTTTTAGAAATGGAGGTACAGATGCAAAGTGAGGGAGGGGGCAGGGAGCAGGGGCAGGGAGAGGGCAGAATGAGACTGTTTGCATGTCTTTGAGTGTGCACGTGGTGAGGGTGAATGCTATGGGCGGGGAGCAGAGGCGTATGAGCCGGCACTTTCTAGTAGAGCTGCCATATTTGAAATGGGGCAATGCTGGTACTCCTCAGTTAGCTGGCTATACTCTTCATGGGATAGTACTGCTGTAACAGGGCTTCTATAATTGATGAATCTTCTCAGCGATAATACTATACTTTTGTTGAGGCAATGCTAGTTCATCTTAGTGGGACTGCTATACTTTTGATGGGACAAAATCAGCACCTCTCAGTTGAGCTGTTACACTCTTATTGACAAGGCCCCAGCACTTCTCAACAGATGTATTTATTTTTATTTGTTATTTATAATGCATGTACTACTCAGAGGTTTCTAAGCGCAAACTGAGGGAGCGAACCTGTGTTGCGCGGACCGAGGGAGGGAACCTGTGCTGTGCGGACCGAGGGAGTGAAACTGTGTTGCGCGGACCGAGGGATTGAACCTGTGTTGCTCTGTCATCTTGCTTGCAAGGTGAGCACGTTGCCCCTTAGCTATCCTTCCGATACTCTAAAGATCTGAAGTACATTTAATGATACAGAACCAGAACTATTGAGCAAGTCTGTCATCATCAGAATAACTCAACACTGTCGTGGTTATACAAGAGCTCATATATTTAAAGGGATGGAATTACTCAGAATGTAGCAGCACTATTCAATAACCCAAAGTTCTTAAGCATAGTTAATGTGAAAATACTACACTTCTCACCGTTGGGACAGTAATGCCACTTCTCACAGAGGCTTCTACACCTTTTATGGGGCAGCACTGATCCAGCCTACTGCTCACATGCTCAGAATTGTCATTTCTCAGCAGGACTGCAACACTATACCATTGTGTTCTGTATGTTGAGTGCTTCTTCACCACCAATGTGGATTCATGGCTCTCTCCCAGTGTCTAAATAGTAGATCGGTCTACATTCAATTGGCAACAGGCATGTCCGGAGCTGCCTGCTGTCCATAAGCTGCCGCTCAGGATGTTGGGAGCTGTGATGGGGCAAGGGATAGAAGGCTCGAGCCTGTCGGATAGCAGAATCAGCAGGGTCTTAAAACCTGCTCACTCCTGGAGGGGCCATGGGGCAAAATGAGCCTGATCCCACATACAGGGGGTTGTTACCCTTTATCTCTCCTGAATTAAAAGAAGGAGCTCTCTCAGACACCAGTTATCACCCCTGCACACACATTGAATGAATATGGTATGAATCTATAGATCGAGAAAACTGGAGTGACAATTCAGAGTGTTTTAACAGAAATATAATTGTCTTCCCAGATGGGAGACTGACTCCATTAATATACATGGGGTCACTGAGATGACCAAGAGTGAAACTGTACATTCAGTTGTGAGATTACCAGCAACGGTTGATACTATGCTCCAAGGAGTGGGGTGCCCACTCAATATATCACACTGTTTATAGGTGTGAGACCCATCCTGAATGCTTGCCCAAAGAGCCTTTGCCAGAGTTTCACACTGAAGAAGTGAGCATGTGATCCGGGGTCTGCAGCCCACACACACGCAGGGGATTCCCATGCTCCCACTTGCGAGATTTGCACCAAATTAGTGAGATTGTGCTCCAAGGTAGGAGGCACCCGCACAGTCTTTGCTCGGACGTTTGACACACTCACAGGATGGGACAGCATTTCGTTCTCCCATCCTAGTTGTGTTGCTCTGCCTTTTGAGGGCTATTACAACCTGGATGATTATAGAGGGGTGGAGTAGGGGCAGTGATGGCCTACTGGAATGCAACCCGAAGGCTTAAATCTCCTTCTTACTTGACTTTAGTATATGCAGTAAATGCTAGCCAATGTTTCCACTGTTCTGCACTGCGCACGCCTCCAACCCCCCTCGCGCGCCGTTGCACCAAGTTGGCGACTACATGCACATTTGTGATCCTATTACTGCCAGTGATGTCACTTCCTGTATTTGGGCCCCCCGGGAAATTCATAAGTCGGCTCCCCTGGCTGCAGCCTGCCCTACTTACTGCTTTCCCTCCACCACCTCCACACTGGCACTGCCTGTCGGAAAATCATCTGAGCACCACGTGCCCCGAGCTGTAAGATCCCAGGGCTGGATAGGCAGACACTACCAAAGTAACACTGAGGGTGTGGGGATTCCCAAATTGGAGTGTAGTACAGACACGCGAAGTCTGTAAACACCGCACTTTGTGAAGCATGCACTTTGTGTAGGTAGACATATAGAAAGACCACATGCAGTGCATTATTTTACTCGTGGGCAGCCATCGACTGCAAACACCGCACTTTAAAAACAAATAATGATCTTATTACAGCCAGGCACATGCAAACTGCACACTTCATCATTTGGATCATGTGCTAAGCGTAGGCATGCACACTGTAAAATCTAACACTGCTATTTGTATAATGTTCTTAGTGCAGATGGGCACTCATGCAATGCACTATTTGAATGTGCAGAGCGTAGACAGATTTTAAACACTGCACTAGTTGTATCAAGTGCTTACGTGTGGGTAGACCGTTTAAACACTGCACTATTATTCACATGTGCTTAAGGTAGGTGACTGTAAACATTGCCTCATTTTTAACGGTTCCATGTGTTAAAATCGCAGCAAAAATGGCAGTTTACACAAAAAATCACGGCAAAAAGGCTATGGTTTTGCCACCACAATCCATGTAATGGATGCGGGGCACAGCCCTCAACCCCCAGACCCATTATACCATTTAAGGGGAGCGGGAGACACCCCCCGCAACCCCTGCTCCCCTTAAATGGCATAATGGGGTGCACCTTTACCGGGTCAAATCACGTAATTGTTTCAGCGATTTTTTTGTGCAGACGACTTTTTTGCCCATGATTTTATTACTGCATACCTTTGTAACTTGTGCTTACTACAGAATATATGTAAGCGCACATAAACAGTGTGCAAACTGCATCATTTATAGTACATGCTTAGTGTATGGACACAGCCAGCGAGGCATGCTTCGTCTCCCTTTAAAACATTCACTGACCTGCTGGACAGTGTATTTGGGCTGGCAATCAGGTTGATTCGGCATTTCACCAAATGAATTTGCCTGGTATACTGGGGAAGGACAGGCACCCACACATACATACCATACATACATATATACACACTCTCTCTCGCACCCTCTCCTTCTCCGTCTCTGTCTCTTGACTGGCAAAGCCGCTTCATATGCCAGCAGCAAAGGAGAGTAGTTTATCGAATTTAGCAGCTTATGACCTCTGACCCAGGGGTTAGGGAGTGTGCAGACTGCCAAGGTGCCACGGGAAAGGCTGATTTTCACTGGTGGGTGTAGAGTAAAGGACTTCCAGGAAGTCCCGAGCCAAGTTTCACGAGAGCAGACGCGAGATAGGAAGCGGGACTTCCCGCTAAGAACATTACGATCACTGCAAGCTAGCAAGCGGACAGCAGCCCAACGCTCTACCTGCAGACTTGAACTGAACGTATATGTATCTCCTGCACCGCACACAGGTGAACCCAGCATAGACTGTGCTCATACCTAAGAAAATAAGGCTAAGAAAATAACTATTAAGTCAGAAGCTAGTGCTGTGTGTAAAGAAAATAAATGCCGATTTACACCTCCCTGCCTGCCTGTGATCCTTAACCAAACCACAATAGTGGGTTTCTTTAAATGCTGTGGGTTTCAGAAATACATTGGACAAAAACGTACGTCAAAGTGAACTGAACGTATGCATTTCCTTGGTGTGTCAGATAACATATCAATGAAGAAAAATGCAGACAGCCACATGTATCTTCTTGATGACATCTTAGCTGGAAAACAGAACTAGGCGAAGCTCAATATCATGCAAGGCTTTTGCACAGCAACAGTCTAATGTAAACATGAAATAAATTAATGGACCCAATAAGAATTTAGCGAGGCGAGGGAAAGTTTAGTCCTGATCAAAAGGTAACAAAAGCAGTATTTCAAATGCCACCTCTTTGAAGGTTGGGATTGCATGAGATATTTACAGCATGGGGGTACAAAGACCATACTACCACATGGTCCTTTTTGTGTACCCAGCGCTGTATATATCTCAAATAGAACAAATTTAAAATACTGCTTGTTTTTACCGCTTCCTACCGTATCAGTTATGAGGCCAGCAGTGCCTGTGGTATTATACAGGGACGGTCAATTCGGGGGCCCCAGAATCTTTTTCACTGTAGACCTGACTCGAAGCAGCAAGTGGGCTGTGTCACATGACAGGAAGTTCGGAAAGACATTTCATGTTAGACATTGAGCATTCCCAGGGAAGAACTTCCAGAGGGGAGTGGGGCATGTTTTCGTATTCTCCTCTGCTCGTCCCCAGCATAATCTGGATTCATAGAGAGCAGGCAGCACGCAAATCCTATCAAGACTTTGGGATTGGTAATCTGCAAATATGCAAACTTCCTGGAAGGGGGTAGAGGATGGGGGAATGGAAATGGGGAGGTTGTGCAATGTAGGAATATTTGCATTCAAACTGGTGAATGAAAGCAATAACTCAGGGTCTACCGAAGACCCCTGCCCGCCAGGCATATACACATCGATTCTTAAACAAGGAACGCCCATGGAATATCACAGGAACATCCTCAACCTTTCAATCGCAACTGGGAAAGTGCCACGAGCCTTCAAATCTGCATACATCAGGCCACTACTCAAAGATACAGCAGGAACCATAGAGGACCTTTCCAACTACAGACCCATCTCCAACATCCCGTACACAGCCATGCTGCTCAAAAAGTACATATACAAAACGACCCAAGAATTCATAGAAGAGCACAGCCTACTAGACTAGGTACAAGTTGGCTCCAGACCAATGAGAGGAACGGAATCTGCTGTCCTCTCAATATGGAACGACCTAAAAATGAACGCAAACTCAGACAACAGCACTGCCTTGATACTCCTAGACCTATCAGCAGCATTCGACACAGTTAATCACAGCACCCTCATAACGAGATTAGAAGGACTTGGAATAACAGACACCGCCCTACTATTGATCAAATCTTTCCTAACAACCAGAATGGAAACTGTATGGATGAAACCCTTCAAATACAGCCCGAGAGATTCCACCTGTGGAGTACCACAAGGATCATCCTTCTCACCCCGCTACTATTCAACTTCCACCTAAATCTACTTATAAGAATCATCAAAAGTCACAGGCTCACCTGCTACAACTACGCTGACAATACACAAATAATTTTCAAAAAACAAGACAACCTGGAAATAAACTCAACAGTAGAAAACTGCCTCCGCAATGTATTTATCTGGATGAACTCCAATTGCCTCAAAATCAACCCCGGCAAAACAAATAATGATCGTCACAAAAAATGGAGGAGAAAACCACTTCATCCCTTGGCCAAGGGAACTCCGGACAACCCCAGCACCCTGACCGATTGTAAAAAACCTGGGGGTCCTGCTGGACAATTATCTCACTCTAGAGCCACAAGTAAACGCTCTTCTCAAGAAATGCTTCTTTCTCCTGCGAGCGGCAAAGAGGATCCTACTGTTCCTATCATTCGCCAACAAAACAACCACCATCATCATCGCCCTCGTCATGTCCGGAGTAGAGTACGCCAACAACCTATACTTCGGTATGCCTGAACGACTTAAAAAAAAACTACAACGCATACAAAATGCAGCAGCCAGACTGCTTCTGAAGCTACCCCGAAGAGAACACACCAGGGCTGAAAACACTACATTGGCTACCAATAAAACAACAAATAAAATTCAAAACAATGTGCATCACGCATAGAGCAGTTCACAACCAATGCGCTGAGATCCTGAGAGACAAACTGCATCTACATCAACCAACAAGAATGCTCAGATCAAGCATTGACATTCACCTGGAACTGAATTTCTACAACAAAATAAAACTCGGAGGATCTTCCTTCTCTCACCAAGCGCCAAAAACCTGGAACGACCTTCCAAAGTACATACGTAACACAAGAAACCACCTGCTATTCAGGAAACTACTCAAAACTTGGCTCTTCACGTCATAACTTGAAAGACCGGCCACAGGGGCGCACACACACAACTAAAACATCAATGAACGAAGAGACAGACCCTGATCCACACCAAGCAATTGACAGAAAAATCCTAAGGAAAATATCCCACGCCATACCAAACGACTAACCGAGAGACAGCCGTAATAGGACCAAAGACCGAATACATAGCAAGACGAAGACAGAAACACCAGGACGACTCATCAATCCCTGACCCTAAACTATAGCCATTCCCAACAGACCTAATCACAGCAGATAGCAAGGGAATAGGAAACCATGTACCATTAGCTCCAATCCAGAGGGTGAGAAACAGAAATCACACACAAACTACAACCAAACAATAGCCCTAAGGAAGTCACCCCACAGAAACCAAAAAACTAACTGAAAGATAATCATGAAATGAGGAAACTAAATACACAGGCTGACCAAGACAGATGTACTAGGATTCCTCATCAACAGCACTCTGACCCTGAACCATTCAAAGCTTCAACTGACCAGTGTCACATTAGATAACAAGAGAATAGATAGTACCAACCCAGTTCCACACCCGAAGAAAAGGTTCAGACACACCTATCACTCCATACAATACTCACTATGATACAGCTGGATCCGCGCAGCACCACCACAGCGAGACAGCCTATAAGGAAACAGCAACAACCCCACCCACAGGGATACAGCTGAAACGGAACCAGAAGTACCTGAATCAGGATACAGACCCCACTAACCCAACCCTCAATTTTCTGCATACTCAACCCACACAAAACTCAAACCACCATTTCTCTCCCAGCAATCCGCATGCACTTTACCACACCGCACCAACAACACATAAACAGCACCTACAGCACACAAGGTCTTGCCCGATCTGATACTTGCACCAAAGCCCAGCATTCGGTGTATACTGAGCTAAAGCTGCCAACAGCACACCACCTCTTCCACTCCCCTCCTCCCGACTAACCCTACCCGCCCTCCTTCCTGTTTACAGATCCGCCAGAGCACCTGGGGACCAATTCCGTTGGTGACGGTGCATTATATAAGTATCTTTAACATAACATAACATGTATTAGTGGTGACTTTGCGTCCTTCCTCAAGCCATTTTGGATGAGTATGTTAATGTTAAAGGATATTTGTACCGCACACTATCACCACTGGAGTGGTCCCCTGGCGCTCTGACAGATCTGAAAAGGAAAGGGGGTGTGAGTTAGTGGGAACAAGCGGGATAAGTGCAAGAGAGCTGTGATGTGCTGTTGTGGTGTTGGCAGCTTCAGTTCGGTTAACACCGTTCGCTGAGCTCGGGGGTGCTTTCCGGTCGGAAGCCTTTGTGTGCTGTTGTGCAAAGCTATGTGTGCGGTTTGTTTTGTTTTGTTTTTGCAGTGTAGTGAAGTTTGTGTGGTTTGTTGTGCTTTAGGGTTGTGGTTGTGTTTGGTTAGAGTTTGAGAGGTGTATGCAGAGGGGCGACATTGTTAGTGGGTTGGTTATTGGCCTGGCTATCTAGAAGTGATATGTGCTAAATTTCCATATTGTTTGTGGATGTGGCATGTGAATATCTCTGCATTTCTATTTGGATCCGGCACTGGCTAATATTCACATGTATGACGGACACCAATGTTCACATCTATATCCAAATGTGGCACTGTCCCACCTTCGAAATCCTGTCTAGATGCAAAGCAAGCAAGCATTCACAATTCTATTTAAATGTGGCATTGGTAATATTCCCAATGCAGTCTAGATGTGGCACTGACCGACATTCACAATCCTTTCTAGATGTGACGTACTTGAATGTCTGCAGCCTGCTTAACGTAGTTAGAGTTCGCCAAGCTCAAATTCCAAAGTAGGCACCAAGTTCAAAAGAGGCGTACTGCTTGGCGCGCAGCTCTTTAGCGGTGAACTGCAGTATTTACTTGTTATCAACTTTAAGAGACATCTCTTTCCACAATATACAGTCAACCTGATGTTTCTTGGACAAAATGGCCGTCCAGGTATAGTGCCTAATTGTGTTGCTATTCCAGCAGCGGCCAGTTCTCACAGATACAACTATAACACTTGTGAAATTTACTGCGGCAAATGTTTTAAACATTTTTGGCAATCTCAAACTATTCCCTTTTCCTCCACCATTAGATCTTTCATAGATTCACATGCAGAGAACTATTCCCAGTTCTCAAGGTGTGATTGCTCAATATGTTTGGGTCCTTTTTGCTTAAACCAAACAATTCCATAGATTCTGTGTGTAAGTGAATTATGTAACTGTACTGTGATTCGCAAACGTAAATGCCCTCGCTGTGTCCGCCGCGAGATCAAGGGGGGTGCATCCATAGTACACGTAGCCATGTCTCAAATGAAATCCAGAAGATTCGTCATGCAACCAGAAGTGCCCTTTTCAAACGGGGGTATGTGTGCATGGAGCTCTGTTCTCTAATCCTGTGCAGCGCTCGGGGGCCCTTCATACCATGTTCGTATACATCCAAATAAAAGAAAAATCGAGGGGGTGGCAATTAACAGCCACCGTGTAGATTTCCCCACACACACCTATAGTAAGCAGCAGCAGGGGCACTTCGCTCCTATAGAACACTAATACACCTTGCAGTCTTATTAGGCAAATCATCAAAGCGTTCATAATAATAATAATCATAATATTATTATTAGGGTATGAGCAAATATCTAGTCCCGCGAAGCTGCTGGGGGGGTTCACCCCTTTATGAGCATATACTGCCATTTATTGACACCGAAATCCTTTTGCCGCTTCCTTGTCACCCCGCTTGGTAAGCCCACTATTACACAACCATCTGCGATGAACTTCTACACAATGTCCATATCCATATAGAACATATTGGTCTGTGCGCCTAATTTATTGTTTTTTCACTCTTTCCCAAAACAGCACTCTGCTCTGCACAGTGCAACTTCGGGCAATGAAAGGACGGTGGAAGGTGAGCTTATGGGGGTGAATGATTGTGGAAGGACCGCACAAGCTTTTCGGTATTATTTCTACAGGCCTTCATTTTGGAGCTGGCATCTATATTATTCCTGCTCACAAGAAGCCTTTGTACCGGTGTCAATGATGATATCAGTGTTTCCGTTCTACTCACATTCAGTAGGGCACAGTGAGTGTTTTGCAGCATGTGGAAAACATTGAATTGATTTTCCTCAAGTGGGACATTGTGATTTAAGGATTGTGGACGAAAGTGCAATAGGAAAAAAAACACATTTATAATATATCGCAGAACTCGTGATCAGAATGAATCTTTTGTATGTGAAGTCGTTTGCGTCAAAAGAGGCCTTCTCCACAACTTCTCCTACCAGAATTTCGAAAGCTACGGGAAGGTGGCAACGGCAAGGAGGACCATCGTGACCGGGCACGCCATTGCAATTTGGCACGGTCTCTCTTACTAGCTTTCAAACCTACAATGTAATAAAATAACAATAATGCTATACGTTATGTTATTGGGCATTTGTATAGCGCCATTTTAACACTGGGATGATCTCAAAGCGCTGTGGGTTGAACACCTTTTGTGGACCACCGTCCAGGTCAAAGGAGATAGTAGGCTAGTCGAAAGTGCTTTGGTGCACTCAGTATGTGTGCAGTCCGTGTGGTCTGCATGGTGTGTAGCTGCATTCTAATGCTATGCTATATAACAAACCAAGAATTTAAACGGTCTTATGGAGGTTTGTTGATGGCTATTAACAAACTCAATTACCCAAAGGAGGAAAGGCTGCTCTGATCTAAAAGGATTCAATCCTGCACTGCCCCCAGGCTAGGCTTGTGGTAAACTTACCATGGGTGTTCCCTCGCCTGCCACTTTCCTCACTGGCCACATCTTGGCCGTGCCACCTTCTTCTGCTGCTCTTGCCAATATCTGGACGATCCCTGACCAAGCACCCCTACCCGGCTGCCCTCACTGCCCACCTAATCCCCAGGCACACTTTCAAAATTGTTTGTTGTGGTTTCCCTGCTGTCCTCTTCCAGGCTCAGAGCACTTTCCTGGATGCACACCCACTATAACCCATGATGTGGAGGGGCAGATTGGGGTTCTCTTTCCTGCTTCATCCTTTCCATATTGTGCCTTTTCGTAGGGACATCCCTGTGACCCCATATTTCTTCCTTCTCTGCTCCAGATCTATTTTTTTACCACCCTTCTCTGCTGCTTCTAGTGCTGCTCCACTATTCTGTGCATACCATTGCCTATGCAGTGAGGTCTGCAACAAGGCACACATTTGCGGTACATGCATTACTCACCATAATCGTATTTCTGGTGCTTGTATCTGCTTAGATTCAGATGCAGTGCATATAGTCCAGCATCTAGTGGTAATCGCAGAGTATTGCATCTTTTTTTGGAAGCTCGTATAGAGATGTCGACTTTGCGTGTCGGTAACACCATCTCTACCGTGTCGTGTAGTCTATGTGTTGTTTTTGTTCTGCCAGGAGGGAGCCCAAAAAGAACGTGTGAGTGAGTAAAGATGAAAAGAAGGTATAAGATGGTTCATGTGAATCTAAGCAGATAAAAGCACTAGAAATAAGATTACAGTGAGTAATGTATGTCTTCTGATGCTTGTGAATCTGCTCAGAATCACATGCTATGTATAGACTAGCGAGCAGTACCAGGAGATGGTGGTGGGATGTGAGAAGGAACAGCAGCTAAGAGATGTCTTAACGCCTGACCCACTTGAGAATCAGTCTTAGAATGTGTATCTAAGCTGTAATGTTGTGTAAAGGTGTGAACAGAACTCCAGGTAGCCTCATTGCAAATAGAATATAGAGAACATTTGCAATGAAAGTTATAGTAGCTCTGACGCTTAGAGTAGAATGTGCTCTAGGCATAAAGGGCAAATCGCTCTTAGACTAGACATAGAGTTAGACATTTGGATACATTGAACGATCCATCTAGAGACTGTCGACTTAGAGACAGGGTCCCCTTCTCTACCAGCGGCAACAGAGACAAAGAATTGATCTGTCTTTCAGAGTGGTTTTGTATTATTAAGGTAATACATCACTGCCCTCCTAATATCTAGTGTATGGATACTTCTTTCAGCTGAGTTTGTTGGATTCTGAAAAAAAGTTGGACGTTCAATGGACTGGTTAACATGGAACTTGGACATTAATTTTGGTGCAAAGCGTGGGTGTGTGCGCAAAACCACTTTGTTCTTATGAATAGTAACAAATGGGTCTTGAACAGAGAGCATGCAGGTCACAAACTCTCCTAATGGAAGTAATAGCCACCAGAAAAGCAGTCTTCTGGGTGAGAGCCTCAAGACTAGCATCATGCATTTGCTCAAAAGGAGGTCCCATAAGTTTATTAAAAATGACATTCAATTCCCATCCGGGAGTTGAAATGGGTGTGAAGTCTTTTCACCACTTCCATGAAAGCCTCGATTCCCAGGACTTTCCACCAGGAAATCTTTCTTTGAGAGGCGGTGTAAACAGAGAGGGTAGGAAGGTGGACCTCCAGTGAGTTAAAAATGAGTCCTGAATCTAAGAGGTGAGTAAGATAAAGAACTATGTGTGTGGGTGAACAGTCAATTGGGTTGATGTTACTAGTACCACACCAAATGACAAAGGTTTCCATTTACTGGAATAACAGTGCCTGGTATTCGGCTTCTGTGTCTCTCTCATTCTGTGTCAAGAATGTCCATACACCTTTGAGGCAGTTGGAGATGCCAAAACTCTAGGACTTCAGGAGCCAGGAGCCAGGCTGCTAAGTTGAGAGTTTGAAGGCAAGGGTGAGCTGTCGTCCCCTGATCCTGGGACAGCATGTTGTAGGGGCAAGGCAGCTTCACCAGGGGGGCAAAGTGACATTCCCATGAGATGTGGGAACCACGGCTGGCATGCCCACATTGGTGCTATCAGGATTAGTGTAACTTGTTCCTGGTACATCTTGTGAGTTGTCCTGTTGAGGTGAGGAGTTGGGGGAGCAGGGGGGAGAAGCGGAAGATAATCTTCATGACCATTTCATCAAGATACCGTTCCCTTTTGATATATTTTGGGAATTACTGGAGGTATATACTGGGCATTGTGTGTTCTCCAGTGTTACAAAGAGGTTGATATATGGATGCCCCCATTCTGCAATGACGCTGTGCAAAATGTGTTTGTGTAAATGCCACTCATGTTCTACGGGTAGCTGAACGTCCCTACTGAGCACGTCTGCAAGAAGATTGTGTTCCCCTAGAACATGTTGTGACAGGAGAAACATGCTGTGTTTGAGTGCCCACTTCCAAATGCTTTGTGACTGTTTTGATAGCCCTAGAGAGTGAGTACCTCCCTGCTTGTTTATGTAAAACATGACCCTTGCAGTTGTTTATGAAAGGCCTTCAGGGCTTTGAACACTGCTACTAGCTCTAACAGGTTGATGTGTTTGTTCACTACCGATTGTGACCACGTGCCCTGTGCGGTGTAGTCTAGAAGGTGATCTCCCCACCCTGACAGGGATGCATCTGTGGTGAGAGTGGCTTCTACTGCAGGGATGACGATTTCCACTTCAGTAGGTTGTCCTTCATCCACCACTGCAGTGATAGAACAGGGCTTTCGAGACAACCACTAGATCGTCCACTGACTGCTGGACTGACACCATTGGCTTGAGAGCCACTCTTGCATAGGACACATGCAGTGGCGGGCATGGGGAACCAGGAAAATGCAGGATGCCATCATTATTAATAGCCGCACGGCTTTCCGTACTGTTATCTGATGACCGGCTACATACTGATTGATCTGGATCTACATGTTTTGGACCCTCTCATTGGAGAGGAAGACGAGGCCATCTGTTCTAATTTGGACCCCCACAAATTGTTTCACTTGGCTGGGGACAAGACTGGATTTATTTTCATTGATAGAGAACCCCACTTGTAAGAGTAGGTCTACAGTCTTCTGGGTTGTCTCTAGATACGCCTGATGAGTGTCTCCTGTTATGAGCCAATCATCTAGATAAGAGTACATTGGAACAGACAAACTAGACAAGTGAGCTACCGCCACTGCCAGAACCTTTGTAAAAACCTTCTGGGCTGAGGCAATGCCAAAGGGGAATACTTTGAACTGATAGTGAGTGTCCTCTATCTTGAACCTCAGTTACTTTCTGTGCGCTGGCAACATATAAAAGCATGCATCTTTCATATCCAAGGCTGCCATGTAATCCCCTTGCTTCAGCAAGGGAATTACCTCCTGCAGAGTTGTCTTCCTGAACCTTTAAGGCTTGACATACTTGTTTGTTATGTTATGTTGATTAATACCGTGCACCGCTACCACCCAAGGGAAATCTCCAGGTGCTCACGTGGCTCTGCAAGTAAGAGGACAGGGTTGGTTAGTGAGGGAAGAGTGATAGATAGGTCCAGAACCAGGAGAAACTGGCATCCGTGTGTTGGCTTGCAGATGGTAGGTTGCAAGCATTGGCTTGTTGTATCCATACAGTTATGGTCCAACACCTGAGGTGTTTTCCATGTGACTTAGTTATGCTGGGGTGTGTCTGTGGGTTTTATGTGTAGATTGGCAGGTATTTAAGGTTGCGTGCACTGGCTTGTTGTGTCAGTACGGGTAAGGTCACAGAGCGCAGGTCTAATAAAGGGCACATAGTTAGTTCCTTTTTGGGTACAAGGAAGTATATTGAATAGATACTCTTGTGTACCTTATAATCTGCGACGAGTTCTATTGCTCCCTTTTGCAGCAGGGTCTCCACTTCTGCCTGAAGGATGAGGAGATGGTCTGGAGACAGTCATCTGTTCTTTAGTGGGTGATATTGAGTGTTTGAAGAAACTCGATGCAATATCTTTCTCCTACTGTTTTGAGTAACCACTTGTCTGAAGTGATCCACTCTCATGCGTGGGTGAACCATGCTATCCAACCTCCTACTGGAGATGCATGGTAGGGGACCCAAACCAGAGAGTCATTTGCTGGCAGGGGTGCCTCTGCTGGCTGCCTTTCTACTCTTTCCTTTGCCACGCTGAAACCCCTGCTGTTGAGGGCCCTGATAAGTGTTGGACTCTCCTTGGCCCGAGTACCAGGTGATCCTCTTGTACTGTGGGAACCCTGAGTGCTTCTAGAGAAGGACTGCCCACAAAAGGAGCAGCAAGGATTAAAAACCCTGCACTGCATGTACAGCCTGCTGGATATCTGGTTGAGAGATTTAGCGTCTCATGTTCCTTCTTGGACGTCTCGAGAGCATTGCACACTGCCTTCCCAAAGAGAGATAACTTTTTTTGTTTTTTTTAGAATATTCTATGTGACCTGACGTCCCTCCTGCACAATCACAAACAGCTGTGATTTAGCTGGTTCACAAACATTGTGAAGTCTGTCTTGTACCAGACCCCACTGGACATCACCGAAGCTGGCAAGCAGAGTGGTGTTATTGGCAATGCGGGTGATATAAGCCATATAGGAAGTGATTATTTTGCCCAAAGCGTAGAGTTTTTTACAGTCCCTATCTGATACAATATGGCATTGATAGCTGGATGTGGTGACTACCAGGGAGTTTGGAATGGAGTGTCCTCGAATATAGAGGGGATGAGAGGGCGTGGGTCAAAACATCTTCTCAAAGCGTGGGTTTACTACCCGAATAAGGGAGGGCGTAAGTTAAGAAGCGGCAATGCGCTTCTTAATGGAGTTGAGGAGGGGAATTGCCTGGCTGAAGGGAACCTCTTCTTGAGAATGTATTCCACAAAGTTGGAGTCAAGCGCCTTTTCCTGAGTAACAATTTTGAAATGGCCTGCTGACTTCCTAAGAATGTTATTTAAGAGCAGCTGCTAGTCAATAGCGGAAGCCTCCCTGGGCTTCGAGACAGGCGTGCTCTGGCAAAAAATAGTGTCTGGCTCTGCCTCATGAGCAGAAGTAGCAGGCCAGGCCCCCTGGTCATCTGTATTAAGCCATGTGTGAAAGACCAGATCCTGGGACACATAATACATAGAACACATCCTCCTCTTGATCATACTGATCCTCCTGAACAAGGGATTGTGTAACTTGAGTCGAGGAGCGCTAGGTGGGACCACAGGGGACTGAAGCTTGGGAGACTTGCAATGCCTAGGGTCATCCATCCTCGAATGAATGAGTTCTCTTGTGAAGAATCTCGTCAAATCGTGCTGAAAAACCAATGAACTCAGAGACTTTGTCCATACACTCCTCAAACCTTTCCCTAGTCTAGGAGCTGGAAGTGGCTGTTCATTCAAGATCGCAACTAATCTAGACCAGTGTTTGTTCAGGTAATCATTACATTGTCTACTCTGACATGACACCATTATTTGAACTATGATTTCTATGTCTCACATAAGTATGTACTCACCTGCTGTTGCACCCCTGCGTTAAGTAACATTCTTAATCTCTGTAATGGACTACCGCTGCAATAGATATGGAAACAATGTAAGGCTGTATAAAGTTGTAACCTGTATTCTGTGATGTACCTGCCTATGCATGACTGTAACTATCTGATATAAGCTCATTCTGTGCCCAATCTCGTAAACAAATGCGCTAGATGCCTTTGTGAGCTATATAAATGATAAATATATAAATGATAAATAAAGTAGTTGGAGTGGGAAAGCTACATCTTCCTGCTTTTCGGGATGCTTCTAGAAATGAAAGATAGGTGGCCGAGGATGTTTCGGCCTTGGGTGAAGATCTACCCATCCCTAGCGATGTTCTTATTAATTGTATAGTTGGGCCTTCATCAGGACATACACTTTTATTTCATGGGAGTGATATCTTATCGCTCGACCTCCGCCTCAGGTTTTTACTTTGGGATTCTTAATTTCGTTGTGCACATGGGGAAAATAGTATTGTTTTGTCTTTATTTCCTGGTTTTCGTATTATCTCGAAATATTGTCACAGTCCACGTCTATTCAGGCTGTGCCACCTTTTATTTTTTCCTTTTAGCCGTTTTGCACACTCCTGGGATGTTTTAACTTCTTTACATTGCTTTTACTTTGTTTTCTTGTACAGCGCAGCTTCTTATATCTTGCCCATTCACTGGCGCCTGATGTCTTAATTTCTTCTTTTCTTTTCACTTCGTGTGTAATCCAGGTCTCCTAATTTGTTGTCCGCGATATCCCTCCAGGCATGACTGCCACTCATGCCCAACTTCTCTGTGCGTTTAAAAAATACAATCAATCCAGCACTCTCCTTGCCTCACGCTGCTCCTCTTCTCATTTTATACTACGTACATAGGCCCTGGTGCAGCCTGAATCATAATGTTTTCTAGAACCATTCATCATTTCAGTAACCCCTGCAGAGCCATGGAGAGCGCTCCCTGCACATCTCTCCAACGCGTCCGCAGTTACAATCATCGGCCAGACCAGCGACTCCCCTGCCATAGCAGGTTATTTATGCCTAGGTTCTCCCCTCTGGATATACAGACCACTTAAAACCTACTGGCACACAGGAAATTGGGTACATCAACCTACACCTCTTCAGTTTAGCCTCCCCCCTGCACAAACCCCCCCCCCCCCCCCCGACTATCGCTCCCCTACCATTAACCTTCCCAACCCCATATCTTCCAGGACCATGCGACAAGAGGTTGCAAAATATCATAAACTGTACTATATAAGTCCACTTTACATTACATTACATAAAAATCATAAAGTGGCGTACTCACAAATACAGAAACACCTTGAAACCAACAATTTACTAGGAGCACGGCAGTCGGGCTTCCGTCCCCAGCATGGGACCGAAACTGCCCTCTTAGACCTAAAGGCGCAAATTGACGAGCTAAGGGATCAAGGCAAACCAGCCTTACTCCTCCTCCTGGACTTATCAGCTGCATTTGACCTTGTTGACCACAAGGTCCTTTGTAGGCACTTGGATATAGCCGCGCACTTCTCAGAAGAAGCCACAAATTGGATCCAATCCTTCCTCAACAACAGGACCATGAGAGTCTTCTCCACCACTGCGGCAGCAGACTCCATCCCCATCACATGTGGTGTGCCCCAGGGATCTTGTGTTTCTCCTACACTCTACAACATCTTCACTAAGCCCCTTTTTGATGATCTGGACCTTCTCGGTATCACCTACACTAATTATGCAGATGATACCCAGATTCTCCTACCACTTACCGGTGATTGCGACAAGGATTTGGCCTTGGTGAACAGAGTGCATCTCATCATCCAGGCATGGATGGCCACTCACGGTCTATGCCTGAATGATGACAAAACTGAAATCATCATCCTAGGCACACCCCCCACCCTCAAAAAACTGGGCCCCAATTACTCCTCTTTTAATATTAAGAACAACCAAATTACAACCGCCCACGCGGTAAAAACTCTGGGTTTCTACCTGGACTCCACCCTCTCTTTCAACAAGCAGGTCAATACGATGGCTTCTGCAACCACCTACACCTGTAAATTGATAAGAGCAGGCAAACCCTTCCTATCAAACGATAGCTGCATCACACTCGCGAGAGCGCTCGTGTTATCAAAACTGGACTACTGCAATTCGCTCTATATTGGGGCTAATAAGGAAGTCATTAAAAGAATTAAAAATTTTCAGAACAACGCGCTTAGAGCATCCCTGAGCATCCCCAGGAGAGCCCACATCACCGAATTCAGACGAGCTAATAACTGGCTCTCTACTCAGGAGAAAATCCAACTAAAAGTCGCCGCTTTGGTCCACAAATGCCTTAACAACGCCGCACCGCAGTACCTATCTGCGAGATTCACAAGATTAAAACCAACAAGACTTACCAGATCTGCTAACTCCAACAACATATCTATACCTAGAGTTAAATTGACTAAAGTGGGTGGCTGCAGCTTTCAGGTGAAAGCAGCTCAACTCTGGAACTCCCTACCATCCTCCCTAAAGACTGACCAACCCTACCTCACCTTCCGACACAACCTCATAACGTGGATCAAAAATGTAGACACACAATAGATCATCCACTGCCTGGACTTATTCAATCCCTAGGAGTTTCTGATTAGGACTGTAAATACATGCTCCCTCATTTTCACCTGTTGTATATTCCTGTATATTTTGTTGTATATTATTACTTTATATGTCTCTTGTTGCTCTATTTGCCATGTGATCTTGTAACTAAGCTTTAAGTTGTCTTATAAAATGCACCCGGTTACCCCTGGGTCTGGTGCGCAATATAAGTAATAATAAAAAACAAACAAATAAGTGCTTTATATATGGAGAAGGGGGCGTAATGTTATTTCATAACATTACGCCTCATTCTCCTCTCTCTCTATATACCCTCCTTCCCCTTCTCCTGTTACGACATTTTGTCCCTCATGTCCACTCCATGCCTTTGCTGTCCCTCCAGAATGCATTATAAAGTTGTAGAAAGCACTATGCTTGATGGCTGTGCAATAATAGGGCCAGAATTATCTGGGTCTGAAAATTAGCAAACTTTGCCTCCTGGGATCCTGCACCCAGGAAAACGAAAAACAACCTGACATTTCATGCAACACTACACCTGCAACCATCTGTTTCCTGGAGTAACATCTGAGCTCAGACGGGCTCTACTACATTTTATTTCTGCATTTAAGCACATTAAATTGTGATTAATGTTAAATGACTGCAGACACAGCTGTGCCTATGGGGAGTGGCTACCATTCCTTAAGAGGTGTGATGAATGATTAGAAATGTGGGGGACGCATAAAGTAACATGTGATGTGAAACAATGACTACACACAGCTGATCATATTATGCATTTTAGTTCATTGTGTTTCAGTCTTGACTTTATGGTTCTAAAGCCAAGAGATTTGTTTATGCTTCCCTTCAGAAAGTGAAAATAAAACTACAATCATATAATTTTTGCTCAACACGTAACTATAAAAAAGTGTTTATATATTGTCAGATTGGCTTATTAAGTGAGTTGTGTGTGTAACAAGCCATCATGGTACACATCCCAGTAAACTATGTCTAAAAAACCCTTGTCTCGTTTTTTTCCAAGCCCATCACTTGCATGCCATGATTCCACCCCAACTCTGTCCCAATCGTCAGGCTATTCTCCATCTCCTCCCCGCACACCAGGAGGTAAGACCCGCAAGTACATGTTGTCCATTTCCACTCTGATGCCACAACCACCATTTCATGATTGTTCCCGACTAACCATTTCCCTCAACTCGGTAGACCTCTGTCTACAGCTTTGTGCCGTCACTTGTGGGTCCCTTGAACAGCATCAAGTGCTCAAATCGCGACTTATAAAGCAATAAGGCCCACCGCATTGACTGGGAGTCGAGCTGCAACAAGGGAAAACACTGATCGAGAGAGGCAGGCATGCCTCCCAGACAGGAAAACCCGAGAATCACAATGTTCTCACTTCTCCAAAAATGACACCACTTACCGCAACATAAAAGCGAGAGGGGGGCGAATCAGTGCCTCACAGTGGGGAGAGGAAGGATCGCTCAGGGGCAACGCGTCTGTCTTGGAAGCAAGACAACGCAGCGCAACACAGGTTCGAATCCCGATCCGGCGCTTATAAACCTCTCGCTGGTATTAAGCGCGTTATAAAAGAACAATTATAAAAATAAAAAGGAACCCCGAAGGGAGCCAGGGGAGTGAGATATTTCCTGGATGTCTTTACTGGCCTCCAAGTCACTCCACTGTCCACTCTTGGGGTAATATAGAGCCTGCTCCCCAGGCCTAATAATATGCTTTCACACTCCATGCACACAGTCACACTAGCTCACACACTGGCAATCATACACACAGTTTCTCAAACATAAGCTTATGCGGACAGGGAGATATGTAGCTCAGTTCCAGTGGCTCTTGCGGTTGTCATAGTGTTGGTTATTTGCAAAGCAGGCTTGAGACAATGTAGAGGCTGTTCCGTGGGAATTAGATGCATAAGCCTACATTTCTCGGTGTGGTTACTGCCATGGTAATTTTCAGATCGTTCACATGTTAATATATGGCCTGTTGGCAGGCATTACAAGGGATAACCTTGCATTTATCAGGGTGGTGCCTACTTTGGTCATTTGCAGACCCCCTTCCAGGCATTATGTATATATAGAACCCCACAGGTTACCCGAGTTGTTTGAAGCACCAGAGGACTTCCAGAATCCGGTCTACCAATAATAAAAATGCCGCAGCCTGGTTCTTCGATGTTTACGTGTGATGGTCGTTATTGCCTGGCCCGCGGTCTAAATCCCATAAGTAAATTCTGGTAGACAATATCCAAGAACTAGCGCGCGCTAGAGGTAACCTGGTAATGGTTAACCACCTACCAGTCTAATAAAATCGACATAGAAATCCCCCAGTGCAAGTTCAACTCTCCCAAGGAATTCTCAAAAGGTGAGGTCCCGCGGGGGTCTGAATTTTCTCATGTACTCTTCAACATTTCCATGAGTCAACATGCTTCATGAGCGACCCTTCAAGTTTTTTGTCATGATCTCCTTTCTCCAAATTGTCTGGATTGATGAGAATTGTAATACGGGCTTGTTTTTTGGCACTATGAGTAATAAATAATTATGTTAAAGGATATTGATACTGCACACGATCACCACCTCGTGTGGATCTGAAAAGCAAGAGGGTAAGTTAGTAGGACTGAGCACTGTGATGTGCTGTCGGCACCTTCAGTTCGGTTTACACTGTTCGCTGAGCGTAGGAGTGAATCTTCGGTCGGTAGTTGTCATGTGCTGTTGTGCGACGCTATGTGTGGTCTGTTTCGTTGTTGGAGTAAATAATAAATAAACAAATGTGGATGGTGGTTTCCACTTCATTTTGTCGTCTCTCTACGGTTCATTTGTAGCAAACACATTAAAACAGTTGAACTTTGTGAGCACTCAATGAAAGCTACCTCTGTAATTTATTTCCACTCTAGGGAAATTTTAACTTGTATCTTAGAGCGCTCCGACCCCTGAAATCGGTTGGGATAGGAGTGTACACCAATTGATTTCCTATATGGTAGAAGATACCAGCTAGTGGAGCCGAGTGGGGGCCCTTCCATCAGCCCCTCCCCCAGTTGTTTTCTCTCCTCAGCCCCAGGTTTGCATTTTGGTGCAGGGACTGGCGGGGGCTGGTCGGGAGATGAGAGCCATTCGGCATGGCTGACCAGGTTGGCCGCACAAAGGGGGCCTGCAAGCCTTTAGCTTCGGATCCACTGAGTACTGCCCAGTTCATTAGCTGGAATACTCGCGGTCACTCACATTTGAGGAAAGAGGCCTTATGGATGTACTTGATCAATACTCGTTGGTTCCGTTGCAGGAGACATGGCTGCTTGAACCGATAGTTGTAGATGGGTGGTATTTTATATATAAATCAGCCATCCAGGCCCCCCCCCCCGCCCCCCAAGGGGAGGTTTGCTCCTGGGCGCCAAGAACTCTTTGAGGCTGGTGGAAATACGGACGTGTTTCACGAACATCTTAATGGCAGAGATTGCTGTCCCTTTTGGAAGGAGTAGTCGACAGGTTGCCATTATCAATCTTTAGCATCCCCCGTACAGATTGCCTCAGGTCTCTGTCCTGCTCGAGATTGAGACATTAATTGCTAACTCGCCTTTCCCTTCTTGTCTCATTAGTGGGGATTTTAACTCTTGGATTCCCGGTTCTTTGAACTTGGCTGATGCAGAGGGGGCACCTTTGTGTACAAGTGTGCAGGAGAATTAGCTGTCTCGCTTTTGTAAGCGGGGCTTGGAGTGGTCGACTCTTATACTCCTTTGTTTTTTCCACGATTAACAGTGCTTTTCCTTCAGATTGCCCCCCGAAATTCACTTGTTTTGCCCTAAATCCAGTAGCATCTTGTATTATGGCTTCATGGTGAATGACCACTCCTTTGTTTTGGATACGAGCATTTCTCCTCGATTAGAGAGTGATCACCTGCCTCTCGTGTTGACTATTAACTTTGTTGAGCATTCCACTACTCTCGAGGCCTCTGAGGATTTTAGGGTTAACTCCACCCTTAATCGCATTTCTTGGAATGAACGCAGATTGGATGAGGCATCCGCATTTTTGCTCATTGCTTTGTCCTCATTGTCGAACGCTGGGGATTGGTGGCTTGGATTACCCCATACTCATTCTCTTGTGGTGATCCAAGAACTTTGGGGAGGTGATCGCTGCCTCTGTATCCTCCTATCTTTAATAGGAGAAACCCTAGGATTATTTTATTTATTTGCATTTATAGAGCGCACAGAGCTGCCCTGAGGCATCGTGGCGCTGTTACAGATGGCTTGAGCTTGACATACAAGGGCTTGAGCTTAACATAGGTAGGATGAAACGGTAGGTAGCATTAGTACAGTGAAGGGACCGAGTGGTCCAAGCGTTTATGCCTGCTGTGGTTACAGTGCAAGCTTATCTGTGCATGTTGGTTAGAGACAGTTAGCAGAATAGAAAGGTTTTTAGGTTTTGTAAGAGGCCTACAAGTTTACCGTTTGCCAATCGACACCCCTATGATGGATCCTTGGTAGAGAAGAGGACGGTATTGCGCCGTGATCTGCGCCTTATTGTGGAAATGCAATTGGCACCACCCGTACATGCTCTCGGACTAGATAAAGCCAAATGTCTTTTTCGGAAGTGGCTAAAGCAGCATCAGTACAATACCGAGTGTGCACATTGGTCAACTTAGCTCTTAATTCTCGGGAATTTGGGAAGGTGGTTGATGGTCATCACTGTGTGCGTGACCTTCTTGGAGCAACGGCAACGGCTTGGGTTAAGCACGTAGAAAAAACCTTGGGAGGGGGGGAATACTCCTTCTCATGCCCTTTGTTTTCCAAAGGGCGGATGGCAGTATACTCACACACCCAATGATATCCACAATATCATCATTAGTAGTAAGTCCTTGCGTGCTCCTGGACCGGACAGCATTTGCAGTGCGGTCATTAAAAAAGGTGCCGATTGCTGGTCTATCGCACTAGACAGTCCGTTTTGTTGGAACAGTAAAGCTCAAGCAATTCCCTCTTCATGGTGTGAAAGTACCATTGTGTCCATTTGATCCAGGCAATTATCGACTCCTTGCTAGGCTCGATGCCTCCTCAAAAATCTTTACCCATATGCTTCTTAACGATTTGTGGTCTTGGGCGGCGGCGGCAAAGCTCATAAAGCTCAACCAAACTAGCTTTCAAAGGGGCCTGAGCACGACAACTAATTGCCTTGCTCTACAGACGGTCATCCAGCAGGCTTGGTGTATTCGCCGGTGTACTGTTTACACCGGGTTTATTGATGATCGCGTGGCGTTTGATTCTGTCAATCACAATAAGCTTTGGTGCAAACTCTCAGCCTGGAACATACCTGCAGGACTCTTAGCCATGATCATCTCCCTCCACTTTGGCACCAGGGTCAAAGTAAGACTGGACCAAGTGGGCTGTACAACCTCTTGGATTCCCACATCTTGTGGTTTGAAACAGGGTTGTAAATTGGCTCCCCTTCTGTTTGATGTATATCTTGTAGATATGGGTGATGCCTTGTCCAACCCTTTATCGATTGCCCCCAAGTTGGGTGATTTTCCCCTCCAATGGATGGCGTACGCGGATGATATTCTGCTGGATCTCACCCCATTTGGACTACAGGCTTCCTTGGAGTCGTTGAAGAGATATTCCGACTCCTTGGAACTTGTGATAAATACTGGGAAAACTAAGATTATGGTATTTCATCCACCCAGCCATAAAATGATCACTGTTCCTTGGCACCTGGAGAGGAACAGAGTTGATGTAGTTAACTAGTATAAATACCTTGGCATCCATTTTGATTGGAGATTACGTGGCAATTGTCATCTTGACCACGTTAAACTTAGGCGCTCACAAGCTATTGGGTGTTTGGGGCACATGGCCCGTATTGGAGGAGGTTACTCACTTGGGATCTTGGTGAAATTATACTTGGCTAAGATTAGTCCTATTCTATCGTACAGAGCTGTTCTTTTGCAGCCTGGTGGCGAACTTGGAAGCTTTCATCCTTGAGAGGCTGCTTGGGCTCCCCACTCGTACTCCAGTCCAGACCATCTTTCTTGAGTTTGGCACCTTCTCTTGTATGGCGAGACTCCAGTTGTCCTCCTTGAATATTTACTGGCAAATTGCTAATTGCGAGGCTGGCACCATGAATTCCATCATTTTTAGTGCTGGCCTGACGAAGGCTCATTATATGCAGGGTAGCGCTATACAACGTATAATCACCACACAAAAAAAGATGGTTGGCTCTGGTCCCGGGTGCAGCTTTAGGTTGGTCACTTTCTCTGTTTAAAGCTGCTATGAGAACGCCCGTTTACGCCAGCTATCGTGAACAATACATATGTCGAACAGTGGCTTATTCACCAAGTATATACTCTCATGTGACTTTGCTCTTGAATACATTGGTCAATTTGTGGGTAACTCGTTGGTTTGGGACTACCTAAAAGTCAAGACGAACTCCATTAAGACATAGGAATTCACGGGCGCTTGGTCCAATATTCCCAGGCCAGCTTGTGTTGATTATGTGGTTTTGGCTCTCTCAAGTCTGTCCAGCATCTGTTAATACACTGTGAAGCATTGGTGGCTCTTAGGAGTGTGGCCCTTTCTGCAGCTGGGTTGAGTCATTCAATTATTGCTGAGGCTCTCTTATCCAGTGGTCGAGGTGAGCGGTAGCGGTCGGGAGCGGTGCTCCTATACTTTTTTAAATTACCTTGTACAGCTATTTTAAAAAGACCCCGTTCCAGGATGGTTTTGTTTTAAAATATAAGGGTAGGAAGAAGTTGAAACCTTCACTTTCAGTGCACTGCACTGACGGTTCCCTTAAACACCAGGTGCAAGTGTTTGGGGGGGGTGTATTGTGTGTGGGAGGGGTTGTGGCAATGGTGTTTGTGGGGAGCAGGGGCAGGCCAGCAGGGAACATAGTTCCACTACTTCTTTTCGTACACTTCGACCACTGATCTTATGATGCGGGCAGGGGTCAAGTCCTAAAAATTAAAGTTGGGGGACTCATCAACAAATGCAGTGGGATGTGAGGTCACCAGAAAATAGCATATCAAGGTGAAATATGCACATTTCATCAAACTGGCTTTGTATAACCACCCAAATTGCACAGGATTAATGGCATTTGCCTTTTATAAAATCAACACACACACAAAACCAAGAGAGGATATTTTCTTCTAGTAGTGTTTTTGAAACATTAAAATGTGTGCATGTTTTAGACTCCAAGAACCAATAAAAATGTTTTCTCTGGGACTTGCAGTACCGAAACTGGACATTTTACCTTAAGTTGTTTATTTTTCGTTAGGTTATATAGTGCAGTGGTGAAGTGTCTGGCTGGCCTACGAACCTGACTACTGTGGTTTGATCCCTGTGGTCAGTTTTAATGCATAAATTCAAAGAGGACATTCAATGTTTCTCATTTTAGCTGAGGGCGGACTGAGCCCCACCTTTGAAAAAAGTGGGGGGACTCCGTTCCCCCGCGTGTACCCTCCACTTGAGCCCTGCATGCGGGGAAATAATGAACCTTGCCTTATATTCTTCACGATCTTCTGGCAAAATGTAGTACGTATTTTGGAGAGCATTCAGTAATGTTGTTTTGTTGGGAGAGAGTTTCGGATGAACGGGTTGATTTTTGAAAACAATATGGGATTAGGAACGTTCCTTACCTTTTTATCATGATGCGTCCTTTTCTCCTCTTAATTTTTCTACTGTTGATGTTGTAATTACATGTTTTTTTATCTCTTCTTTACTTTTATTGTGATAAAAAGCTGTTGAAATACACTGCTAAATAACACGGGTAATACAAAATAAAAAGAGTTAGTACGACTGAGCGCTGTGATGTGCTGTCGGCAGCTTCAGTTCGGTTTACACCGTTCGCTGAGCGTAGGTGTGAATCTTCCTTGGTAGTTGGCATGCGCTGTTGTGCGAGGCTGTGTGTGGGCTGTTTCGCTGTTGCAGTAAATAATAAATAAACAAAAATGTGGAGGATGGTTTCCACAAGCCCACCTTAGACAACAAACTGTACTCCAAACCACTGGAGATCCACCAAACCGGCTCGGACACACTCAACGGCCCCCCTTGCAACCATTATAAATCGGATGGCTGCCAACTAGCTTAACCTGCAGCGTAAAATCAGAGATAATGCCAGTGTTCTCCAAGTACAACCTAGTAACATTGTCAACGGCAGATTCTTCCCAGCACCTCTTAACGCAACACACAATTACAATAAGAACTCAATATAAAATAACTGGCTTAAAGCAGTCTCTACCACAAAAGACCCATGATTAAAAAAAAAGACATCTACTGAAAAGCAAGAAGCACCAAGAGCATGAAATTATTTGGGTTGCATTAGACCAGCTTGAGCCTTGGCCAACAGAAAAGGAAACACAGATTACTAGTTTTAAAATCAAGCGACCAGAATATGGCGGCGCAAAGATTGCACATACCTAGTCGAGTTGCGTCTCCAATAAAGCGCAAAATGGCAGTACATCAAATTCTGCATAGTCCCACAGATCTAGCCACATTTCACAATCGGTCCACTCGGGAAACGCCTACCACCACAGCGTGAGACGCCGCCTCCCACGGTCAGGAACTGGTGGCGACACATATCCTCAGTAGCAGAACTTGCAGTATGGATCGCTCTACCACCACCAACCAAAGGACTGGCAAACGTGTAGTGCAGCCACAAACACCCAATACATTCATGCCATGCACGACGAAAGAGCAGCAATAAAGCCAACACCAATACCAGTGATGTCAATAATTACCAGTGCCAAGGTGGATAGCAATTGTTTTGCTCCACTCAGTGTTGCTGAAGGCACACAAGGTCTAAAAACACCTCTATCCTCAAGCAAAACACCAGTAAAGTTGCAAACGATTGTCTGTTTTTTTAAAAGAGCCGAGAACCAAAACTCACTTTTAATGCAGTTGTTTTCACATGTGTATACAATTATAAGGGTGCCGAGTGCTTTTCTTACACAATGCACCATTTCTATGAGAATTAGGAGGTATAACCAGGCAGCTCTCATGATTATAAATGTATTGCCTATCCTTTTAACAGCCTGGGCATTTGGTCTCTCAGCACATCTGGCCTCCTGGAACCCCCACCTCCCTAGCCCCCCAAATCAAAATGTACAAAAGACCCTTTTTACACTTACCATCTGCCTCAGCCCAATCTTTATCCCCCTTTGCGCCCGACCGGCTCACTCAAGTAACTATTTGAATCCAAAGGAGATCTCCCTAGATGTCACCTTCCCATTTCTCTGGCAGTTATCTATATTTTTATTTTTTATATTTTTTGGGGGAAAAAGCTGGGCTTTCCATTTGTATTTTTCTTCCTTCTGCCCATTCCTAAAAAAACATTCACACACCCCTTGGACGTTTTGCCAGGTGATAATGCAAACAATGCTTTGTGTGGTGGGCTGTAACTGGCAGCAACATTGTAGCACCCCCATTAACACGGGCAGAAGGCTGTTCCTATTAGGTAAAGAGCCCCACACACAAGGCATTATTGTCCAAGAAATGTTGAAAAGGTGGTCCCCAAATCCCTCACGTGATGTTTTGCTCTGTTATGTTATTTTACTCTGCTTTTATACTGCACCAAAGCAGCACCATAGTAGTTTCAGAGTGCCCGATCCTTCTCCATGGCATATTGTGCCCCTGCCCGGGGGGCTCCAGACCTTAGGCTGCTTGTATTGTAGTTGGCATTTACATTTACCATAATTATAGGTCTCAATGCGCTGGTGGTGGGAGCGCCCTTGGGGACTGACGTCCAGCGTGTGGATGTCGCAGAGTAAGATTACAAGGCGTGTGGAAAAGTGGGGCGATAGTGAGCAAAAGTGATTACTCCAAAAGCAGAGAGTGGGAAGAGAAGGAGGATATCTGGGAAATTGGGCAAAGGGGAGCGCTTTGTGTAAGAAAGGATGGGCGTCACTCGATCTTTTATGGATTGACTTCCGAAGAAAGTTAGAGACTAGGTCTATGCGTAGAGATAGCAGAAGTGATTTCGTTTCAAGGCAATTTTGGAGAGCAATTAATAAAATATTGATTAGTGTCCGGTGTGTGAGCGGCTCGGGAATGTGCTCGGGCAATCCTGGTAGAGGTGTCGGCTTAATACATGTGCTGCATCCATTCAAGTTACTGCACATATTCCCCAGACGATACTTCTGGGACTGCCAGGCCAATCTCAATTCAGAATGGCTGTTCCAAGAGTGGAAAGGTCATACATGTGAAAGTTGTTTTTGTGGCGGAGGAGAGAGCAAGTCAAAGGATTTTGAAAAACATGAAAATAAAGTGAGCGCCCGAATTCTGATGTGTGCGCGCTCTCTAGATAATTTGCAGCTGTCGAGTGAGCACCGCCGCGAGGATGTAGGTTTTTACTTCTTCTGCATTCATTATGCCATAGATTCACTTTGTCACATTTAGTTCTTCATACCTTTACTTTTTCTGTCTTTCACTTCTTCTAACATGCACGTCATCATTACAGGGGGTGACCCCCTGTAACCTCCCTTCTTTTCTAGCCCATATTCTTCCCACCTAAAGCCCCATTAATCCCAAACCTAACCTTACAGCTAACTTCAGTACATACATTTTTTTTTTTTTATTTTTTATTTTATTGTATATGGTTTACAAAAAACCTTTACAAATAGAACAAACTTTATAATTAAAAAAAACAAAATAGTAAAAAAAGAAAGAGATAAACATTCATTGCTTTGCATTTGCATTTGAAAAAAGAAGAAAAAGAAAATACCCGCTAAAGAAATACGAAATAACAGATTTACATAAGTTGCAAGAGTTAGCAAATTTTACAGAAATTTTACAGAAAAGGGACAGACAATAGATAATCAACCGGTTTCAGATTTGAAATTTGATTGTCTAAGATTAGTCAAGTCAATATAAAGTACTAGTTACAGAGAATAACAGATAGAATAAATACAAGGTATAAAATATGAAATACATTGCTCATATTAAAAAACACTGTGCTCCTATAGTAAAAAAATTCATAGTTCCAAGAATAGGAGCAAAAATCAGACCAAAGGGGCATATAGGTCAAGGGCTCTGATAAAGCCCGCCACAGCCAGACCAACCTTGATGTTCGAGATTGAGAGACATTGTGACCAAATCCAATTGTCTACCCCAAGTCGCCCCATAACATTAAAAATGCCTAGATATTTGTCCCTTAAAGAGGTCAAAGCCTTGCAGTCAAGAATGAGATGCCGAGAAGTTTCAGTGACCCCCAAAAGTTTGCAAAAACGACAGGTGGGATCCAAATCAGAAAACTTCTTCCTTTTACGTAGGACTTCCCGAGTGGGAAGAAGGTTCCATCTGAGTTTTATAAGAAGAGAGCGGTAGTGTCTATTAGGAAATTGGAACAAAATAAAGGACATCACACCTCTCTTCTTATGATCAAATTGAAGATCACTCAGTGAGGAATAACCATGAAGTTTTTCGATAGTGTTACTCCAATCATGGCTGAACAGAGACTCCTTTACCTTGTTAGGGTTTGTAAGTAATGTGTCCCTGTCGGAGGATATATCCATCAGGGTCTTATCGCAGAGAGTGGAGAAAAGATGGAGATATATGTTGTGGCCCGAGTGTGTCTGGGAAAAAATCATGTGGCCCACATCAGCATATAAAGTATCGGGTCTGGGGGAAAGCAAGGCTGAGAACAATGAGAGAACCTTCCAAAGAATCCTAGCTCGTAGAGAAACCAGACCCAACTCATATCTAATGGCAACAGTAGGAATTGAATTGGGCAGTTTTAAAACTTTCCTCCAGTAAATACCTTCAAGAGAGTCCCAGAAGGGCAGAAGTGTAAGGTAATGGAGTTCCATACCATACAATAACTTTGGAGTCACCTTACCCTTGAAAAAGTCTACCACAGGTTTAAGGGAAAACGTACAATATTTATTCTCCAAAGTACGTGATTGGGAGATGAGAGGGAGCAGTTTCTGTCTAAGAAATCGTCTCAGTTCTATCACCGATGGTTGGGCCAAGATCAAAAAGCCCAAATAGACGATTTTGTTAACTCGAGAAATGTTTGTTCCCCCCATTTTCCATACTTTGTTGTTTCGGGTTCTCCCCTTTGAGAATTCCATGATACGTGTTTTACCAGGATTGATCTTCAGCCCATTTAGCAGTGCATACTGTTCAAATTTACACAGGAGCCTCTGCAGGCCCACTTTGGTCTGGTCGAACAAGAGAAAGTCATCGGCATATGCCAACCATGAGAATCTCAGGTCCCCAAGTTTAGCACTCACCATGCCTGCATTTTTCAGGAAGTTATCCACATCCGCCAAATAGAGGATAAATAGACAGGGAGCTAACGAGCAACCCTGTCTCACCCCGATACGCGTCCTAATCCTCCTAGAGAGAGTACCAGCCAAATCGAGCCTGATGTGTACCCCCGAGTTTTCATAGAGGGCCATAATGAGAGAAAGGAGGCCCGCCGGGATGCCCCATTTAGTTAATTTTTCCCATAATCTGGATCTAATGACCAGATCAAATGCATTGGATAAATCAATTGAGGCGACATACAAAGGACCATCAGATTTTCCCCAGGAAGAGGTCTGAAGGGCAGTTATAATAAGACCATTGAGATTGGTAGAGTGGCCGGCCCTGAAGCCAGTTTGGTATTTGGGGAGAATATGATTGTCCCTAATCCATATGTTAAGATGGGAGAGGAGCAGAGAAGCAAAAAGCTTACAGTCCGCGTCTATAAGAGAGATCGGTCTATAATTCTTTACCTCAGAGCGTAAGCCTCTCTTAAAGATTGGGACAATATGGGCCGTATGCCAACTCATAGGGACCTTCCCGGAATTTACTACGTCCTGAAAAAGCAGGAAGAGTAGATTGGCCCAAATCTCGGGCTCGGCTTTGAATGTATTGTTCGTAAGGCCATTTGGGCCTGGCGCCCTAGATTTCTTAGCCTTAGAAATAAGACAGAACACTGTCTCCAGATCAAAAACTGGTTTCCATGCGTCATTCGATGGGTAAATCATCAATGCATCCGAAGCCAAGTCTTCCTCCCCAATATCAAAAAGTTTAGAGTAATAGTCAAACCATTTGGCCTCTGGGATTGCATTAAGCTGATCAGCCATCAATGTGTTATCAAGGCTGGAAACCGAAGCCCAAAAAGCCCTCACATCTCGTTTTATTAGTACTGCAAGCATATACTGTGCGTCATTTTGAATCATAGTAATTTTTCTATGCTTACAGTAGTTTTTGTATTTTTGACGAATGGTTTTAATTTTTGTTGTTTTATCTGCCCAATCCATATCTAGGGCTTGAACATCCCTAATAAGTTTCTTAGTAAGGGCCTTAACATTGGCCAATTGTTGGTCGAAACTATGGTTGTGAGATTTTTTGAAGACCCCTTTCCTTAGCTGGCCATAAATACTACTCTGTAAGACATTGAGAAAACTATCAAAAGAAGAAGTGTTAAAGACTGCTATTTTCCAGCAGAGCGAGGTGTGGTTAAGGGAAGAGATCAGTTTATTATTAAGAACACTGATGTTAAAAGGAGACCACCTTATCCCTGTCCCTTGCCTAACAGTATGAAGCTGAGTGGGTCCACCCTCCGGCAGAAGCTTGGTAAAAAAGGGGCATAGAAATTGAACCCGGAGAATACCATGATCGCTCCATGAATTAAAGGACACCTCGACATTAGAAGAAAATGGAATCAGGGAATGGTCGACAAAGACGTAGTCTAAGGTGGAAAATGAGGACGATCTACGCCAGGTTGGGCAGGAAGGATTAGTAGCATCATAATGGCTGTTAAGACAAGTTAGGCCAATTGAATCCAAAGCCAGATTCCAAGATCGGCCCCATGTAAGTTTTAGTCCTATACGTGGGTCGTCTTCCATAACCAAACCCAGGTCATCATAATTGGATTCCAGACAAAGAGTGCAGTCTGAATTTAGATCGCCCGCCAAAATGAGTTTGCCCATGGGGTGCAGATATCTCCAGGCAAGGATTGTATCAGTTAACTTCTCCAGAAACAATTCGAGAGGAGAGATTCCCGTATGCCAGTAAACATTGACCAAAAGAAAGTAACAATTAGAATCCGGAAAAAACACCTCTAAGGCCATAAAGCCAAAAGGTGTATCCGAAAGCTCCTTAGCAACAGAGCCGAAGGAGGTTCTTACCCCTATAATGAGTCCCCCCGATGCGCGGCCTCCCAGGCTAGGTTTGGCACATTGAGAGAAAATATCGAATCCATCAAGAACTGGAGTTGAAAGTAGCCAAGTTTCTTGGAGAAAAAAACAATGCGAAGCCTTAATCACGGCAACCGTTTCTAGGTTCGTGAACAGATGGGAATTACCTCTAGAGTTCCAAGAAAAGAAACTGAAGCTATTTAGATGGCGGGCCTTCGAAGAGGATTCTGATTTAGCGGGAATTAAGTCATTTCCATAAGCCTGCGGTGACATGTGCCCAGCTCGCGGAGTCTCCATTAGATTTGGGCAAAAAATGCCTCCGTTGGGGTGGGGGAGTTCTTTCTGGATGGTAGACCATTGTAAGATTACCTCTATATTCAGCCCCCTCTCCGTTATTTTTGGCAAATTGAGAAGAGTCCACTATTTTTGCTTCAAATCCTAGTTGCTTCAACCCTTCCATATGCCCCATGATCAAGTTTAAAACTACCTTCGATCTAAGAATAATATTACTAACATCTACCCGATCATGGAAAGGGAATAAAATGCAATCTATGTCATAGCTAGAGATAAGCGAAAGCGAAGGAAGTTGGTGAAAGATTTTAAGTATGTTACCACGATTTAAACAGATTTGCATATCTTCGCCCCAAAGACTGGAAAGCTGTATAACATCACCAGAACCTTTTGTTGTAGCAGAGACAGGTAAGGACTCAGTAATTTTTTTGGTAAAGTGAACAAGGGGGTCAGCCGCCAGATCACAACCCCTTGCCCCTCTTAGTATAGTCCTATTGTGGTTGACATTTGGCCCCAGTGGAAATCTTTCCCAAGATTTGGAAACGTTCTTATTATGGGCAAAGTCAAACCCAGAGGGGACCGCTTCTCGAGCCGCAGACATACGCATATTTGAGATGCTAAGAGAAGCAAGGTTAAAAGGGGGGAGAGTCGATAAGACATTGTCTGATCGATCTGTCATATCTCCATCCCTCTTAATGCAGTCCATATTAACATGGGGCTCCTCAGGAGCAGACAAGAATGCCGGGTCAGAAGGAGAGAGCCGAGTAGTAGGAACCTCGTCCTGTGACAAGCTTACGTTGGAATTAGACACTGTCACCTTGCTGATCTTGGGAACAAGTAGTGACTGAAATAAATGTTTAACCATATCAATGTTAACCATATTAACAGTCGGCGTAGTTAGAGAAGTGTCCGGATAATTCAGGCTTTTTCCAGAAGTAGACTCCAGAGAAGTAGAGGGGAGAATTGCTTCTGGGGCAGAGTCCATAGCCTCCGCTGCAACAATATCAGTAGGCAGTGCTACAGGGTTGGTACTAGTGGATGCTGGTACGGTAAGAGGTGTTATCCGAATGCTAGAAACTGCAATTTCACCAGTACCCACAGTCCTTGGCCCCGCATCTATAGAAGCAGAGGTATTAATCAACATACCCACCGCATCCGTTAAAACAGATGCAGGTGGTAAAATAGGTGGAGCATTGGTGGTAACTGGAGTGGTCACATGAATGGAAGGGGGGGTTGGTTCAACAGAGTTATCAGTCCCCTGTGGAACTGCAGCAGTGGTTGAAGGGACTAAAGAGTTTGCCATAAAGAGGTTTTTGAAAAATTGATTAGTATACGAAGTAATCTTTTTGACATTCTTCTGATTTTTAGTTTTCTTCATTTGTTGACTCATTTTCCTTTTCTTTCCTAGACAGGGGGGGACTTTTGGACAGGAATTTTCCTCTGGGGGCTCAGAGGAAATTGCTGCGATTTCTGGAGTTAGGCTAATCATGTTTTCTCCCAAGGATGCGATATGGTCACCTTTAGAACGGACGGCCGACTCTGCAGTCCCACCTGCACATGAACGATCTTGTATAGAGGGTTTGAGGGATACCCTTGGCAGATCCTCCTGTACTTTGTCCTCTCCTCTTTCCGTAGAGAATACAGTCGGGACACTGGGAAGTATATCTGTAGGGTCGTCATCCTCTCGCAAACCATCAGAGGCAGCTCGGGGAGTCATAGAGGAAGGGCCCCGGGAATCAGGATCTAGTGGTTGGAGAACCAGAAGACCCGGGGCCGCATTGGGGTCCACCCCTAAAGTAGTTGCCGTAGTCCCCGTAGGCCCCTGATGTAAATCGTGTATAGGGGCCAAAGGTGGATTGATGGAGGTAGGGTCAAGACCTTGAGTGTTCAAAAATTGATTTTCTTCTTTTATAATTTTTACTAAATCTTCAAATCTATATAGGCCCTCCAGCCTAGAATATATTTCAGAAAGTATACGTGAATGGGATGTAACCTCTGACCAGATGTTATCATAGAGACTCACAAAGGAACTCAGAACCATATTCAACGCAGAGATAGTTGGATGAGAGAGTTTAATTCTATCATCAACATCTTTAAGGGTATGATGTAGAATAGACTCACTGGGCGGATCAGTTTTGAAGTCCGGAAGAAGACCTCTTTCTTTTAACCAGTTTTGTTTTTCAGTATACTCGTCAATAAAGTTAGTGAGATCTGAAGGGGAACCTGCCCATGATTCATCACAAATTTGTTGTGTTACATTATTTGTTTTGTTAAGATGGGAGTCCAAGTGGCTATCAGCAATAGCCTTATCTGCACATTCTATGATACTGATATCGTCAATATCCTGGACTGAGAGATCTTCAATATCCAGTTTCTTAGCTACGTTAATTAAGTTAGTGTGGGCCGGGGTATGTACTGGAGGAAGAGGGTAAGGAGATTTAGCCAGAGTGCTAGAAACAGATTTCTTACCAAAAAAATGTGTGATGTTTTTCCCCTGGATTGGATTCCCCTGAGTACCTAGATTAATTTTTATTTTTGATATTGAGTTACGGGGTTTGTTGAGAGGGGTTTTGAACGGCAAAGGGATCCCATTAGGGGAGAAGGGAATTCCCACCACACTAGTAGAAAGGTTAACGTGAGAAGAGGATGTGTGCTTAATATCACTAAGTAATACTTTGGATCCTAAAGAGGGTTGAATGTGAGAGATAACAACGCTCCCACTGTCCTTCTTCTCTAATAGTTGTGGTACAGTAACTTCTGATTCATCCACCAAGACTGGGGGTATGGGCATACTAGGATTCAGTGAGGCAGTCATTGGAAGAGGGATATTAGGCAAAGGGTTGTTGTCATATGCCATATTGCTTTTTGTCTTTGAGAAACTGACCCCGACCAAAAGATTGGAGGCAAGAGTAGCAGCTAGACGTTCTTCCTGAGTATCTATAGAAATGTCATGTATTCCATTGAAAATACAGTTATTATGAGCTGTGTTACGTAAAGTGATACCCATAGCATTGCAAACCTCAGGCCTCTCTCTCACATGAATTTGGGCCTGGGCTATGTCCCTTAAAAGGAGAGGGTTATAATGGGCCTGAAGTGGAGCATCATCAGAACTCCCCATAGCAATAGGAATGGGGGTTTCTGGCACAATAACTGTAGATGGCATGGAGGGTATACTGACAATGGGCGGAGGGGACAAAGGAGGTGAGACCTCCATAGCAGTCTGACTTCTAAGTCCCTTACGTGTCATTCAGATAAAACCTCAACCTGACAGTAGGCAGAATGAGAAAGAAAATAAAAGTTATGTCAGAGAAGGTACCCAGAAATACACTAGAAATAAGCCTAGATGTCAGGGGAAGTTAGACATAGAGACACACAGTAAAAAAATACTAGGCAATTTTTAAATTTTAAAAATGCAAGTGTTAGAGTATGGCACAAATAGCGAAAATCAAACTCTGAAAGACCAGTATATTGTCTAAAAACCCTATGAAGTATATATGTACCCTAGCATTAAGAGCGAATTAAAATAAAAAGCAATGTTACACACTCAATTAAATAAAAGTTTTAGTAAATGAGTTGTGTCAGCGTAATAGTCATTTTCTGGGAAGGGAACGCCCGACGGCTTGTGGAGCTGCCAGAGTCCGACTCTCCACCCCAAACCCTCGTAGTAAGAATACAACTTCAATTGGGTTGGCTTGGGAAGGCCCGGAACAGTGTACTCACAGATCACAGCCAAACAGCAAAACAGTATCTCCAGCCCTTACAGTCTCCAGGGCTTAACGCCGCAAGGGCGGCTGAGCCGGCAACTTGTGCAGGCTGGCAGTCACGTGCTGTGTCACGTGTTCAGGAAGGGGTCCGCCCCCTCCAGGAAGCAGAATGGGCTGCAAGAGCTCTGCTCGCAGTGCAGCTGTGAGGGATGGACCTTGCAAGCACGAGCGTTCGAAGGAGAATGAAACGCTCCTTCCAATCAGCAGGAAATACGCCGCAAGGGCGGCTGAGCCGGCAACTTGTGCAGGCTGGCAGTCACGTGCTGTGTCACGTGTTCAGGAAGGGGTCCGCCCCCTCCAGGAAGCAGAATGGGCTGCAAGAGCTCTGCTCGCAGTGCAGCTGTGAGGGATGGACCTTGCAAGCACGAGCGTTCGAAGGAGAATGAAACGCTCCTTCCAATCAGCAGGAAATACGCCGCAAGGGCGGCTGAGCCGGCAACTTGTGCAGGCTGGCAGTCACGTGCTGTGTCACGTGTTCAGGAAGGGGTCCGCCCCCTCCAGGAAGCAGAATGGGCTGCAAGAGCTCTGCTCGCAGTGCAGCTGTGAGGGATGGACCTTGCAAGCACGAGCGTTCGAAGGAGAATGAAACGCTCCTTCCAATCAGCAGGAAATACGCCGCAAGGGCGGCTGAGCCGGCAACTTGTGCAGGCTGGCAGTCACGTGCTGTGTCACGTGTTCAGGAAGGGGTCCGCCCCCTCCAGGAAGCAGAATGGGCTGCAAGAGCTCTGCTCGCAGTGCAGCTGTGAGGGATGGACCTTGCAAGCACGAGCGTTCGAAGGAGAATGAAACGCTCCTTCCAATCAGCAGGAAATACGCTGCAAGGGCGGCTGAGCCGGCAACTTGTGCAGGCTGGCAGTCACGTGCTGTGTCACGTGTTCAGGAAGGGGTCCGCCCCCTCCAGGAAGCAGAATGGGCTGCAAGAGCTCTGCTCGCAGTGCAGCTGTGAGGGATGGACCTTGCAAGCACGAGCGTTCGAAGGAGAATGAAACGCTCCTTCCAATCAGCAGGAAATACATACATTACCACCAGGACACAGTGAAGGTTAGAAGAAGAAAAAGCATGAAAAAGTAAATGTCTGACAAAGTGAATGTGGACGTAGTTAAGTGTAGAAGAAGTTTTTTAGCTGGAGTAGAGGGGGTGAGGGGCTACAGTTGGCCAGACTGGAGCAAATGGTTTATCTTTTCACTAATTGCTTTAAAGTGGCTGAGGGCGAAATGATTTCTCCCTTTACAAGAAGCTGTTCTCAGAAGAAGGTGCCTGCTTCGCATCTGGTGTTGGAGGGATCCGACATTCCAGCTATTGCTGGGAATATTTATTCCATTTGCAAGCCCAAACTGTATCCCTACAGTCCCCACACCAGCACTTATGACTGCACTCACCCTCTACTTGCCACCAGCTGGCCATTCGTTTATTTATCTTGTTATTTTATTATCCCATGTCCAGCACTCCCCCCCTGCACCTTCCTCCCCCCCCTACCTTGCACTTGCGCGATCTGAATGTCACCTGGCCTAGTAAGATCGTTGTCTGTCTTCCCTCTGTTCCCCCTCCCTTGCCTCGTCGCGCCTTGAAACACTTGTGTATAGGCGCGTTGACGCGTTATAAATGCCAAATCATATCATATCAAACAAATATATTGCAAAGTAAAATCCAGATCAGGAAACTGAAGGCCATCCCAACTGTTTAAGAACATTATTTTATAATTAGGAGGGAGGAGTCGCGCACGCATGCACGGTCCAAGATCTTGTAGTGGGATGCGGGCATGGACCCTCAAACAGGAGGGGGGGTTGGTTTCGCTGGTGACATTTGGGGTCCAAGGCTTATCTGATGCGAATTGTGTTTAGCCCTTTCCTGAAGGTAGTTGACTCTGAGGCCCTTATGGAGGTTGTTCGCCAGGAGCTTTAAGGCTCCTCCCTCCATGCAACGCTCAAAAAAGGCTGCTCAGTGGGTTCAGTGCTGGCTGCCGATATCTGGCAGTCACAGATTTCGAATCTCTGGGACAAACTTAGAATTCGATGCCTCAGAAACTTTGCAAGTGTCTCACTCTAGTTCTGTAAGAATACTTTTAATTCCAGTGTCAACAGACAATTGGGTGCATGCCCTAGAACTCATGCTTTATACACAGAAATTCAGCCTTAAGACGTGAACACGATTTTGGAGCTAGGACGAAAGTGTCTCCTTCAATGAAAGCTCAGGCGGCACCCACGGCCCAGAAGGTTGGAATGCATGGAGACTGCAAACGATGCTGTGTTCCAGAGACCCGATGCATTCACTTTGGCATTACCTGTGCTGGCTTGTCAGGGCCAATAAAACACAAATGCGCTGAATTTAATTATTGACAGGGGAAGACAAGGCGGGGGAGCCATGGGGAGAGGGAGAGGAGAAACAAAGAGGGAGGGAAAGAGTGCAATAGACTGAAGGAATATAGTCCGGCGGGGCTGGTGGGGACAGAGGAGCATGGGACAGGGTAGACTGATGGATGGACTAGAGAGCAGGGGAAATGACAAGCAGCCGTACTGTAGCGAGACTGCTCGAGACTCAGGACGCAGCTCATCCGAAACCTAAGAATCATGGGAGTGTAAAGGGTTCCAAAAGAAAACATACGTGTCCCAGTGAAAACCTTTCCATAGCAAGACAGCGTATTTTGTCAATGTACCTACACAGGGAACTCAGGAGCAGTCAGTTGCCTCTAGGGCACTGCCTGTCATTTGACTGACTATGTCCCAGCTCGGTCAGCCTTTCCATAGAATTACTGGCCTGTAGGGGAGGAAGAAGGATTCCCTGGCAGGACTGGCAGCCTCCTACTGCTTTTCTCTGGGAATTAATATTTCTTCTTGTGTCACCTGTTCGTGTCCAAAGTCCTCAGAAACCACCACTCCACTCTTGCAGCGTGGGTAGTCTCTTTGCTAACAGCCGCATGCCAAACTGGGAGCGCGGAACATTTGGACGCCATCTTGAATTCTTCACCCTCTCCACACACACGCAAACAAGGGTGCGGGGTCACTGCAAGTCAGGAATCTTCGCTGGAACAGTGGAGGGGCTTCTTCTCGCGGAATCTTTGGCAACAATGCCCCTTTCACACATCCACCTACCTACAACCGCCACAGGCAACGATGAACGGACCAGGCATTGACAACCTACGCGCCCTCATGCATGGCAGTGTGCAGAGACACAGAGCTTGGCACGATTGCAACAGCTCAAGTCATCAATATTTAAGCTTGTGCAGGCTGGCACACTTCAAGTGAGAGAGTCGTGTCATGCTTGTTGCCCACCGACCAGGCCAGCCTGCAATCCACTCCCACCACCGGTTTGACCTAAATGCTGGAAGGTGTACTTTCTGAGCAACCGCCTCCTCCTCCCGCCCCCAGTATAAATTCTAGAGACCACACGAGATTTGGTTTCTACAGGACCCATTTGGAGCATTGTGAGGCTGTTTTTTTTTTTATTGTACATGGCGTATTACAAACCCTATACATATCAATCATAAAAGAAATGAAAACACGAGAATAAAAAAAAGAAACGCATATTTTTACAAATATAATAATTCCAAAACAGACTCGAAAAACTATTATGAAACATTTAAAAAATCCAATGTATCCTTTAATTGAGATATAACTAAAGAAGTAAAATGGCAGATTTAATATTCTTAGGAAGGACACCACCTATATAAGCAGCGATTTTGATTGACCGGATAAAATTCTATTTCAAAAACGTTCTGTATTCAGATATTCGATATCGTGTTCGCAGGTCTGGACAGTATACGAAAACGTGGAAAAGAGATTCGACACTTCTTTGGCAGAACTTGCACAGATTATTTACACTCCGTCGTCTAATGTAGAGTATTTCTGGTGTGTGTATCACGCAGAGCCCAAAGCTCTAGCATCCGGACATAGAGGAAGGTATGCAGGAACAACTCCTCTTTTCTCATTTTCTTTAGATAGGTTCTCATTTAAGAGCCTCCCAAATCACAGGTTCCTATCCAGTCCAGATGCTAAAGCTTTTTCTTTATTGCTACAGGATTATTAAGCAATACATCCATCACGAGTTCTATTTATTTCTTCCATGGCTACTATACACATCATTCTAAAACTAGAAAAGAACCCTAGATTACTGTATTCTGTCTGTTTTCAGAGCAAATAATTCCCCGTCAGCCTCTTGGGAATCCTCAGTAAAAGAAAAAAAACAGTTTCACTTTCACTTACAAACTGTATTTCTCCTTTAAACCAATCCCTGTCCTCTGGGTCATGCTGCCCCCATCCAATGACAGCCCTCTCCCTAAACCCCTCCTCTGGCAGCCATCTTCAGATTTGGTAAGCAATGGTAAAAATGAAAAAGAGGTGCGTCTGCAGCACCACCATCGATTAGTGGAAAGTCAGGTATGGTTGCTTGCAGGATAGGGTCTGGATCTCACCCACCCTCTGGGAACAGGTGATTGGCTATGTCTAAAAGCAAAATATCATCGGCGTAGCTCAAGCAAAAACACCTCTCGGATGAGAACACAGGAGGAATACATGCTGCTGGTTCCAAAAAAAAACATAAAAATCAGAGATGCATGGGTTAAATAGGCAGGGGGGGGCAACACGCACCCCTGCCTTAACCCTCTAGTAGTTTGAATTAGGTCTGTTACCATAACCTGCATATTTAGCCTTACTTTTATTTGTGTCTCTGAATGAATATGGATCAAAATTTCCAATGAAAACTGCAGAAAATGCCACCCTCATAGTTTAGCCCATAATCTTGACCTATCCATCGTGTCAAATGCTAGGCTAAGATCTACTGTGACCACATATAAAGGGTCAGCACCCTTTTTGGAAGCTTACTCAATCAATGCATTAATAAACAGACCATTTGCGTCAGTTCCAACCCCTCTCCTGAACCCAGTTTGGAATTTTAAAAGCCAATTGGTTTGATCAATTCAATCCTCAATATAGTTCAACATACAATCTGGAAGATTTGACTCTCCCCATCGAGGAGAGTGATCGGATGATAGCCAAGAGGATTAGTCCACTCACCTCTCTTGAATATTGGTACAATTATAGAAATGTGCAAGGAAGAAGGGATGGTTTCAGATTTTAGAATGCTTATGAAAATGATATGTAAAACTAAAGGCCACAATTTAGAAGCCGACTTTAAGGGAAAATTACATAGGCCATTAGACCCACGGGCCTGAGAATTTGATGCATCTGCGATAATGATGTAAATTTGATCAATAGAACACTTTAGATCCCAAAAGCCCTCATAATTGCAGCATTTCCACGGCTAGATTTCCCTTAATATCATTGCAGGATTGCCAGTTCCTGCAGTATATGATAGCCATCCTGAGATAGTTTACCTAAGGCAGAAGTTTCCTGAAGGAAAACAATGATATGCTTTCTCAAGATTTGGTTTATTTTAAGATCAAATTCTAATGTGCCAAATCTGCTTATATTCCTTGACCGAACGGTAAAACCGGGATCCACCCTGGAGCAGTCTAGTTGATCATCAAAACCATGCTCCTTCCCTGAGGAAGGTGTATTCCTCAAGCACAACAGAGCCGGAAGCCAGTTCCAGTCTTCCTGGATCTTTGGCACTAACACCTGTGTATCCAGAAAACACAACTTCCTGTTTACATCTTCTAAATTCTCAGCCACGGACGATGCCCATCCCTTATTCAATTATCTTATTGTGAAAGGTCTTCTATTCATATTGGTTACTGGGTTAATAATGCTGGTACGGAGATGAAAACCCAGCGACTATAACAATTCTACCTCCTCCCATCAGCGATGCATAAAGGGCTCGAGTCAGCACCTTTATACCACAATGTAATTTCTTCATTTGTCGAAAAATGTGTTGAATTTAATATAGTTTGTGAATATTGGCTTCAATTTAGGCCCCTCACTGAATAAAGTCTCTATTCAAACCATTTAAAGTCAGCCCATGCTAATTTTAGATTCCAATACATATTCTAAAATCAAAAAAGGAGAGGGATCCTCCAGGCCTTTAACACGCAACGTTTCACTACAACTACTGCCCAAAGTCGACTGACCACCCATTTTCATTTTAGGATTTAGTAAGGGGCAAACATTGACATCATGATTATAGCGGTTTGTTTTTGGATCGCCCAAAGCATCTTCAACCATTGCACAACTATGTTCTGATTGAGATACAGTTGTAATGTTCCCCTTCATCTACATACAAACGATACAATTATAACACACTCTACCATTATGAACATTCAATACACGTTCAGGTTGTATGTGTGTGTCTGTTTGGATAGAAACCGTGTTAAAGGGGGGAAGAGGGTCATTTGCTTATTTGAGTCTGATAATTACTGGGAACACTATCAGGCCGTAGACATGAGTCTGTTTGTATAGAACCGGTGTTCAGTGAAGGAAGAAGAAATGTGCTTAAATGGGTCAGATGGTTGTTGGATGCACTTTAAAATCGTGCATGTATGTAGGTTTGCACAGCCATCTTATTATGGGGGCGGGTCCGTGCAACTTTAAACGGTACCCAGTCAATTTAATGAAAATAATTCAGAGTGGTACATTTCACCGAAAACCATAATACCGAAAATATTAAATAAATATATTAGGGTAGTGGGATGCGGGGTTAAAATGGGTCGGAATGGGGTTTGGGTGGCGTCATAAGGATAGAAAATCAGGGGGTTTGGGTGACCTCCATGGCGTAAATGAAAATAAAACATTTATTTTTCGGTATTTTGGCCGCAATGAAATGTACCACAGTGAATTTTCTGTCGGTAAGATCACATATAACCCTTTATCCAAAGAAGTGTGTGAACAGCCATGTTGACAATCTAGGCGTGTATCAGTCCGAATGGAAACTGTTGTGGGGAACAGGAATAAGTTTATGCTGAGAAGTAGGACAACTAGATTCAATTTGATCCACACAAAGTCAACATGCAACGTGCATCGTTGGCATTCTCCCCCCCCCCAATCACATCACACTGTATTTCCTGATGTTTAAATAGTCCTACGAGCGTCCCAGCAGTGCTCCATCTCTTCCCCCACTATTGCAACAGGCTTGGAGGCTTTGGACCATATTGCTCCAGCAGAATGAGAATGGGTCCTTCTATTAGATAAATATAAACACCAGGCTGAAACCAATAGACAGCATTAATAACCATATACCAGTACCAGCAGGCCCCTGGCATTTGCTGTGCTCTAGCCAATTAAACATCCAAAATGTCACCTGCCCGCAATTGGAGCCAGTAGAAAGCATTTGCAATTCGTCCATTTGAATGTTTTAATAGGGGCTTATTATTTAAAATAAAACACCTATTCAAAAGGGTTAGTTTTAATTGTGTGATTTTGTGTATTGTTATTCCGTTAAAACACTGAAGTAATCCTCAGCTGCACCTTGGTGAATAGCAAGAGACTATATGTAACTATGTCTGTTACAAAATAACAATAACAAAAATCTATGAATTACTGGTAGGTACCATGGCATTGCTCTGTTGAGGCCACATCGGTCTGAAGGCAAACACATGGCCACATTGTGTCACTGCACAGAGCGCTCGCGCACATACATACATACAAACACACCCCTCCGCCACCTCTAGGTAAGACGTGTAATTTCTAATGATATTGCTTAATGTATAGTGCAGTAATACAATGGGGCTCTGGGTTGACTTTCGGATGGGATGTAGACTCAGTTGAACAATGCCATTCTTCCAGCAAACAGTCTGGTCTTGCTGCAGAGCGGCATGGATTTATTCTCAAATGGCTGCCCTCAAGGGACAATTTGGTTGCTCATTTGGTGGGCCAATTTATAGTCTTTTGCCATTTACTAGGGTACCCCTGATGATTAATTCAATGTTTAAAAAAATGATTATGCACAATATGATATGATACGTCATTTATAACATGCTTAATACCCAGACCTTTCTAAGCGTGAACCCGGGGATCGAACCTTTGTTGCTCATTGTCGTCTTGCTTCTAAGGCGAGCAGATTGCCCCTGAGCTATCCTCCCGAGACCACTCCTTTAGTTCAGTTACCACTTTAGAGAACAGCCCCAGCATTATTATCGGGTCTGGAACTGCCCAGTGGTCGTAATTTCATAGTGTGGCATGCGGTTGGCGGATACAACCTTATTGCATTCAAGGGCATCCAAATCCCATTTCTGAACATCTGAAAGTTATCTCATGAACTGTCATTTTTTATGCATTTAACAGATTGATGCATTTCCGAAATCCCAGATCCTTGCAGTGCTGCAGACTGAGGTATACACCACATGCAATACCTGTTGCAGATAAGCACTTTATAAATGCCACATAACATCACATTCCAGTGTTGGAGAATACATCCAGTCGCGCCATCTTGGGAGTCGCTGGTGCAACGGAGCTGAATGTGCAGGGGTTCAACAGTTGCCATCTTGGTCTGAGGTAAGAAGGGGAGGAGTGACACACCATTATACAACTGAAGCGCCTCGTGGCATGGTGGATGCAGGCTCCTTCGTGGCATTTTCTTCTGGCAGTGCTGTTTTGAAGTGGCAGTAGCCTTGGGGACAGATTGGTGGTGATGTTTACATGGTGAATACTGCAATAGTCAACTTTATAGATAACAATGTATGATTGCTAGGTTCTATACGATGATCTCATATGCCACTGCACAAAAGATGCAGGGATCCTGCTTGGCCAATATTTTGACTCCTAAAGAGATTCAGGGAAGTGAAGTTAGCGGTAGCAACCCAGGGCATGCAAGATCGTTGTAGGTGTCCATCAAGAAAGTTCCCTGTTCTTTTTTTGTTGTTATACAGCATTAATCATTTTGAAGGCTACTGCTAGATATAGCTCAGTGAAATTGGCAATTAACATATTCTAGCCTTAATTGTATATGGCTGCAATGCAGTGCGTGAATTTGTTAAGTTCCCTGGGGTGTCCTGTTGATATTTTATATTAGGCTAGAGACCTACAACCTTTGGCTCTACAGATGTTTAACTGCATCTGCCATCAACCCGAGCCGGCAGCATCTGGAGACCCGCAGGCTTCAGACTCTTGAACTAAGCAGGCATGTGAAACTGAGATCCCAGGTGACATTCAAGGATCTTATGCTACCTTATATTTGTATAGTACCTCCTAGCATATGAAATGGCATCAAAGTGCTGTAGGAAGCATGGCCCTTCAGCACACTGTGGTCTGAAAAGACGAGAGAGTGGGGTTTCGAAATGTCAGGTCATATAAATGCCAAATATATATGTTGAGAAAAGTACTGAGGTGTAGGCTTCAGCACGGATTCCACGGCAGGATAGAACAACGCGATTGGGGAAGCTTGCCTTTTTCTTGGCGACCTAAATATATCTAATGTGAGAAATAAATTGCACCACGACTAACTTGATCAACATTCCAACCGCGTCTCCCTTATCCTCCCAGCGGTGCAATGTGATCAAGGGTGTCTAATGTGTTGAGACAGGTAAAGGAGGAACAACATTCTCACGTCTTGTTGTCTGCCCAGTGGCAGAATGTTGTCACGGTGTTGAAATGCATGAGCGACAAGAAGGACCGGCTTTATCACCGTTCCTCTGATGAATGGAGTGGCTGGTTGAGGGGTTTCCAAATGCTTTGGATATTTCAAGGAAGAGTCCTACTGCTACTCTTCTGTCTAAAGGCATCATGTTGCAGATCAGAGGTCTGCACCATTTGGCTCTGCAGATATTTTGGACTATTTATTTATTTATTCAAATTTGTAGAGCGCACGTCAGCCCGGGGGCATCGTGGCGCTTGTTACAGACAATATCTTAGTTACATAGGATACAGTATTTACATACAAATACAATATTTACAGTAGACAGGTACACGTTAGCAATGCAGTATATTTACATGGATTCCTGAGAGTTTCTTAATTATTTTGCAAGGAATGAGGTTTTCAGTTTCCTGGGAAAAATCGGGAGTGAGTTTTCCGCTCTAATGTCTGCAGGAAGAGCGTTCCAGGTCTTGGCTGCAATGTAGGGGAAACTTAGACCTCCGGCTTTGGCTTTTTTGATGCGTGGGATGCAGAGTAGGTTGGAATATTGCGTTCTGGTGGGACGGAAGGAGGATGGTTTCTGATAGATAGGATGGGGCGGAGAGAGAGAGGCATTTGTGAGTGAGGGTGAGGATTTTGAGGGTGATCCACTCTTTGACCGGGAGCCATTGGGCTGAGTGCCTGGCATGGGTGATATGCTCTCTACTTGGGATACTAAGAGCGGCCCGGAGAGCATTGTTTTGCGTGACTTGTAGTCTGTTTAGGTTTTTGGCTGATGTGCCTGCTAGGAGTGCATTGCAGTAGTCCAGTTTGGCTCCAATGGTTGCTCTCGCTATAGAGAGGCAGTTGGGTTTAGAGAGGTATGGCTTGATGGCGTTTATGAGTTTGGTGGTGTGCGCAGATGAGGAAGTGATTGCACTGACTTGTCTAGTCATGGATAGTGAAGAGTCAAGGTATACTCCCAGTGTCTTTACGGCTGTGGATACGGGGATGATGGGGAAGTTAGCGTACAGTTTGTCAAGTTTGTCTAGGGTGTTCTGTTGACCTAGTATCATGATTTCAGTCTTGTCTCCATTGAGGCAAAGGCCATTAACTGCCATCCATGCCTTGATGATGGAGTAGATTGTGTGGAGTGCCTTGGCGTCTTCGTTGTATGATCCTAAAAGGGGTAGAAGTACTTTTGCGTCGTCCGCGTAGTTCGTGTATGTGATGCCATATGAATCGAGTTTGTCAAAGAGGGGCTTGGTGAACAAGTTGTAGAGTGTGGGTGCGGTGCATGATCCTTGAGGGACCCCGCAGTGGATTGTCGTAGGAGTGGCATTGGCGATGTCCGAGAAGACTTTCATGGCTCTTCCCTCTAGGAAGGAGGTGATCCACAGAGCTGCTTCTTTAGAGAAGTTGGCTGAGTGTATGAGGTGTGAAGTGAGAGTCTTGTGATCAACCAGATCGAAAGCGGCTGAGAGATCTAAAAGTAGCAGAAGAGCAGGCTTGCCTTTGTCCATGATTTGGGTGATCTGACTCTTCAGATCCACCAGGGCTGTTTCTGTGCCATGTCCTTTGCGGAAGCCTGATTGCCTAGTCCCGAGGATGGAGTGGGTTTCCAGAAAGTGTTGGATTTGGCAATGTGCGGCTTTGTCCAGTAATTTCAGCAGGAATGGCACCGTGGTTATTGGTCTGTAGTTGTTTGGTTGCAAGGGGTCGAGAGTAGGTTTTTTTTTAGGAGAGGCCGGACCCAGGCCTCTTTGAGGTTAGCTGGGATGATGCCCGTTTTAAAGGACGCATTGATGAATGCCGTAAAGAGCGGCGCAAAGCAGTCTGCGCAGTCTTTGACGAGTTTTGGTGGGCAGATGTTGCCTTTACAGGGTGAGGGTTTGAGATTTTTTAGTAGGTTGATAACTTCTGATTCAGTGACGTCTCTGAAGGAGAAGTCAGGTATGGTGGGCTTAGACGAGGCGAGTGGGGTGTTGGTGTGTTTAGTTCCTGTCTGTTGAGGAAGTGCTTTGCAGTGGTCTTTGATTTTCTTTTGGAGAAGGTCAATTTTGTGTAGCATGGCAGCTTGAATGCTGGTACACCAAGCTTCATATTTGATTATTTTGACTACAATTCCCATTGGCAATACCCAGCAAAGTCAAAGCTGTGCCGGACACGGGTGTCGTAGCTCAGAACATATGGAGCGCCACCGTTTGCAGACCCCTGTAGTAGATGGTGTTCAATGTGATGGACAATTCTAGTTAGCCAATCGGCACCTCCCCTTTTCTGTCCAGCTTAGTGAGACATCACCACTGTCAAATGTCCCAGAGGAATAAAGGACTGCTATTGCCAAAGCCATTCTTCTGCTCAATGGGATGATGTGGTCAAGGGTGTGGAAAGCATTGGCAAAGTGAAGCAGGACTACCACTGCCCTTTTGACTTTTATTGTCCAGTGAAAGTGACACAACCAGGGGTGTCTAATTCGTGGCGGGATAAGTGAAGGGCAAACACCAACACCTCCCTTCTGCTATTTAGCCATATTTCGTCATGTAGAGGTCAGCCATTGCCGATTCATTTCCCACCGCCCACTCAATCGTCAGACTGGTGACCTCCTAGGATGTAGAGGACTTTCCGTTGAATTCCACCATAAAGGACAGATTGGTGATTTGCCATGTATTGCCCAGATCACGTGTAGATTTGCATTAACTGTGAAGGGTAAGGCATGATTATTTTAACCTTTGGGGGTCAAGGGAAGAGGAGGCATTGTCCATATTTGCCATAATAGCTCCTCACATGTTGATGCTCATTACCATCAGTGCTAAAAGGCAGTCCCCACCCAGGAAGTAGGCAGCTCTGGCAAGGTCAGTTGCAATCTTTGCCTCTTCAATGGATGAAGACTTTAATGTGTTGGTTCAAACCGGGTGCAGGAGGGCCAGTTGCGCCAGGAGCAAGACTTTCAAGGAGCCGGTCCATGCAAGGTCTTTCTATTGCAATTTCAGTTCACTGCTAGATTTTCTCTAAGACTGGCATGAGTTTTCTTCAAAAGAGGTCTTGGGTTGTGTTGCCCCACTATTAAACAGGCTGAGGTTTTATAGTCAGGTAGTGTGGGGATTTCTTAATATTTGTTTGGGAGGGGGCCGGGGAGGGAGTTCTCTGGAAATAGTAGATGCTGAGTCAGCCTGAAGGTATTATAGATGTGGTAGCTTTTGTCTTAATAGCATGCTTACTGTCCTTTTACAGGCTTCCTTTAAATGATGCCAGTGTGTTTTCATTTGGCTTGGATTGCAAAGTACAACATTTTTCCGGTTTATGAATTTTATGTCATGGGATTACGCGTGTGCGCTGATCCTTTGGAACACTTAAAGTATCACATGTCGACCAGTCACTTGATATGCTGGCTGAGAAAGGGGGCGTCACTTACAGGGAAATGAGATCTTGATCAAATCATATCCGTTTTTGAGAAAATACTAATGTGTTTGATTCACTTGGGACACAAGGGTGTAGTCACACCAGACCACACGCTTCATGCCACGGCCTCTGGATTTTTAGGGGATGCAAACCTCCGGTTCTGTGTCAAGCGAATTCAGGGAGCATGACCAATATCTCTGTATTGCCATCTATTCCTGCCCCACAAAGAGGATTGGTACATTGGTGAATCCAAAGACATGCCCAACATTTGACCCCGAACCAGCCCTAGAACAGATGGGACATTTCTCAACTAAACAGATAGGATAATCAGTAAAAGTTTAAGGCATGGGCAGATTAGAACTCTCCTTGAGAGGGACAGACAACTAGAGGATAAGGACAAATTAACCTCTGGATGTCCAGGTGTCGGAAGGTAATAATCCCGCACAAGTAAATAGATTCCAAGCAATGAGAGGGCTTCTGCCCCAAGACAAGGCGGGAACTATCTGAAATGGGGTTCTGTGAGGGAGAGATGTTTGGGGTGAGAAATTGAGAGGAGAGTGAGAAATTGAAAACAAGAAATTGTGAGAAAATTAAGAAACAGGAAAAGAAAAGGAAAGAAAAAGTGCAAATAAATTAAGAGGACCAAGTAATTGAGAGATGAGAGCAAGGGGAGGAGAAGTGAGAGGAAGAGGAAAAGAGAGAGGGCAGGAGAGGGAGAGGGAAAAGAGTTAAAGGGAGAGTGGAAATGAGAGAGAGAGAGCCCTCCCTCCGCAGGCTATAGACCGGACTCCCAACTGCGAGAGAAAAACCATAGCCTCGGGAGTGAAAGAAGATTCCGGACTGTGGAAAGACACTCTTTCCCTTAGAGACAGAGACACATACTGCCTTTAAGGAGAGAGGCGTGTACTGCTGGAGAAAAAGCTCCACCCCCCCTAAAAAGAGATGGAAACAAGAAGAGACAGCAAAAAGAAGCGAGGCACTAAGGGATAAAAGGAACATTCTCGTTGGGGGTATTAAACCACATCCTTATTGGAGGGAAACCAATCACTGGAAAAAGGAGACCTATTACTATAACGCAAAGCGTTGTCGCGCCACTACCCAGCAAAAAAAGGACCACCCTATGAGGGCAAAGAGATAAAGTAAACCACCACTCATCATAAGACGAAGCTACCAACCAAGAAACCCCTACACTAACCTCACAAGACTGGGTCTGTTCCAGGAGGCGGAGAGTTAAATCTGCCCTCTGGAAAAGGCCTGGCTCCACAATTGGAGAAGGAACTGGATTAAATCTCGAGAGCCAGATTTCTGCGTGAGGTTTAATTTTTTATTTCAGATTTCCTTTCCTTCCAGAGCTACTGAATATTTCATGCTGTGTTGAAGCTGCAGCTATTTATTCTCTGCTTTGAGTGAGAAGGAGGAAGGAGTGGATGGGTAAGAGGGAGTCAGAAGGAGGTGAGAAAGTTGCAGAGGGAGAAAAGGCGAAAGAAAAAGGACGAAGATGCGAGGAGTGGAAAGGGGAGAGGCGATGAAGGGCAGAAGATAAAGGTGGGAGATCAAGGAAGAGGGTGAAAGAAAGGGTAAAGGACAGAGGGAGAAGGAGAGTGAAAGGTAGTGCAAAGATTAGCGAAGAAATGGAGGCAGTATTGAGGGGGGTAGAAGGAGGGAAATGCAAATGAAGGTGGTATTTCAAGGAGCGCGAGGAACAAGGGGATGGGTATCCCGGGGTGGCACTGTAGATGTAGGTGCTTGCAATGCCACATAAGGAAGACGGAAGGCCAGAGAAAGTATTAAAAAGGCAATGGTAGGCGAAAGATACAAACACTAAAAGGAGGGGCCGTGACGGAGGGGAAGAGAGACAAGCTGAGAGGAAGGGAAGGGGAAAATAAATAAAGTCCGAAGGATGAAAGGAAGAGTAAAGCCAGTGACGGGAAAAAAAACAGCAAGGGGGGCCCCGGGGGGAACGCAAAGCGTTTCCCCCGGGGATGTTTTTGGCGCTGCACATGGCCAGCGAGTGGCCGTGGGGGGCAGAGCGCCTCCCTGGGTATTTAAGGGTGCAGGGAAGGTTCGAGAGGCAGGTGACGGTTGGACTTGGTGATTGTCCCGCCCTCCCACCCCTTCATTTTGGGTTAGGTCTGGTATCTGGTTTTATTAAAAGGGGCGGGGGACCATTGTACTTGGGTTCTGCAGGGTTTTTTACGTCCCAGGTCAAGTTTTTTACTGGGTTTTTTGGTGTCTGTTAAGGAGCTATTGTCTGGTAGTTTTGTGTGACAGGTCGGGGCATTAGTGAAGTTGTAATGTAAAATTTCTGTTGCTGATGTGGCAGGTCAGACTGGCTGCAAGTGATAAGACGGGGGAGATTGGTGTAGAGGGGAGTCTGAGGGGTATTGAAGTGGTTTTGGGCTTCGGGGGCATGGCCCCTTTTGATGTGGGGGGAGGGAAGCACAATGGGGGAATGGCGAGGGAAAGGATGGGGTGGTGCTGTTTGCACAAGCGGGCCACCCCGGGGGAACAGGTATTGAGCCTGGAGGGGCATGGCCCCGGGGAGAAAGCGGGACGCCTGGAAAAGGGGTAAGGAGATGGTAGGGTCCAAGGGATAGTTAGAGAGGAAGTGGCTCTATTTAATTATTTAATTGTTGGGGGAAATTGAAAATGTTTATTTAATTGGTTGTTTAAAATATTTCTTTAGTTTGTAAGGCCATGGAGCCAGGTAAGCGTTTAATTGTAAGCTTTGGCCTGTCACATTAAAGCAACCTTTTCCACCTTTAAATGAGTCTGGGTTTTTGTGCAGTAAGCCAAAAGGAAGATAACTATACATGACAGAAAGGAGGGTAGGGTGGAAGTAACGCAGGGAGATGTGTCTAAATGACGTGAAGAAGTGTGATACGGGCAAAGAGAATGGGTTAGACAGACGGAAGAGGCAGAGGTGGGACATTTTATTTAAAGAAAAAAGTAAAGAAAGTGACAGGGAAAAAATATGTGGGATCCGAGGCGAAGAGAAAGAGAAATTACGAGTAAAATACAGGGCAGGGTGGAGTCCTGCGTTTACCGGCTTCCTGCTCGCCCAGCTCCAGGCGAATTACACATTTGCCAAAATTGTTGGCCTCCTCCGGGTCGTGCCTCCCCTGTGCCTCGCCACAGCTCAGGCTAGTTATTACACGTTTGCACGGGCCTCCCCGTGACTCTGCCCAGGGACACGCCCTGCCCGCAATTACAGGCCTCAGACCAGAAAGGAATTACCGCTTCTGCTGCCAAGCCCCGCCTCCCCGTTGGCCCACGCCCGACGTGGCGCTGCACGTCAGGCCTTGTTTATGGTTTGACACGCGGCCAGGTCTGAAATCCCTGCCTCCTGGGCACAGGCTTTCGAGCGCAGGTGAGCCGCTGAGCCTGCCGTGCACTCAGAAACCTGCCCGAGGCACCTCATAAAACCTGAGTGCCAAAGTCCCACCCACAGGAGTCTGCCCGGGGCAACATGTGAAAGTCACAACCTACAGGAGCGTAAGTTACCTTCCAAACACGCCACAGTATCAGCAAAAGTCGTCCTCAGGAGGGGCTCAGAAGTGCACCACACACAGACCATGGTCCCCGCCAAAGCCCCATGCTCTCAAGAGCCTGCTGGGGGCGTACACGCACACATAGGACCCGGTATGTGCCAAGCTGCCACTCAAAAGTAGGAGCCTGCTGAGAGGCAAAACATGCTTGATTAGGGCCTCCACCCAGCCCACAAGATCACATAAACTTGCTAGGCTCCCGAGACAACGTCACACTTGACGGGAGACTGCCAAAGGCAGGGCACCGTGCGGATGTATGTGCACGTCTCCCACCCAAATGAGGCTCCCGTGGCCCAACATACAAACATGCCGCATTACCACCCACACGAAGACTCTCCCGAGGACCGGATAAACATGTTATGCTTTTTTTAAGCAATTATACTGCATTCATCACAACCATAATGTGCAGACGGAACACAATCTTGTCCGAAAAGCTGGTGTTTTGTGTCCCAGCCCGGGGTGACCTGGTCTTTAGAAGAAAGGAGGGGTGGAGCTGATAAAAAGCAAATAAGGGGGACACCAACAGCCAGACAAGTGGAAAGAGAGAAAAGGGCTGGCAGAGAAGGGCGTGTGCATCAACACTTAGACCCATTCGGTTTAATTCCCCAGTAACCAAAGCACACACTTACAAAACCATGATATAGGCAATTGCTTTCTCGGCTGTCTGGCAGATCACTGTAAATGATGTATGTAGGCTAAAAAATATGTTCTGTTTAATTTTGTCCAGCAAAGAAATATTTGAGAGGAAAGGTGAACGAGGACTTATTAACAGTTGGTATTTTTTGTGATAGGTCTTCAAATAATAAATATTTCATTTACATATATTACTGACATCGAGAAAACATGGGTTTGCTCAACAAGTGCCTGGCCCAGGATAAGGCAGAAACATCTGTCTCATTGATGAGCGCATTGGTCTGGACCGACCCCTTGTCATGACCAGGAGAAGCGTGAAGCCACAGGTAGCAAGACCAGTCCAACGTACACTGGCCATTTGCTCCAGATACTTCTCTCACAAGTTTAATATCGTTTAAACAAAATGGCAGCTTCCGTTGCGTACGTCATTCTATTTAAATACATTGCTCAGGGGGATTTTTCTCAGGACAGCAAATGATGGGCATAGTAACAGCAGAGATGTAAGTGACCCCGCCCCTCATGTCTGTAGGTTATGGACACTTGCAGAGATCCCGACAGCTCTTTCCATCCACAGATCACCTCTTTGATCAGTAAGAATTTCAGATTCAATTTAAGAAATTGCATTGCCATCATATCCTTTACTCTGACGAATGTCTAGCATGCACTGGCATAGCCAGAGTTCCCACCTGGCCCAATGCCACCAGGATCCCATTTTTACAGGCCTGAATTTTTATCCAACTGCACTTTACGTGTTGTGGGACACATTGAGAGGGTGGCAGTATTACCTGCGGTAATGCCTCCACACCAGTGCTCAATTTGTACGAGTATAAGTGCTGGGGCTCAAATATTTTCGACCACAACCAGGGCACGTCAGGATGGGCAGCTCCCCGCCCACTGTTGCCACCCACGGTTGCTCCCCATGCTGTCAACATATATGGGCTTAAAGCTGCAGCTCCCACCAGTTTATTGTGGTTGACAGATGCACTCACTACAGCAGATGTGTGATTTACAAATGCCAATAAACATACACATGAAATAACATAACTCATGTTCAAGTGTGTCTTTAAACACGATTTACATATTGCTCCCATTCTATAGGCGTTTATTATGTGATTGGTGTTTCAAATAATAAAGTTGTCAAAACACCACATCATAATCAAATCGTGTCTGAGATAATAAGTGCCGGGGCTTAGAAATAAGTGCCAGAGCAGAGCCCTGGCAAACACCCCCACAACTTAAGCACTGGGCCAGGCTCTATTAACGTTAGCACATATGGTAAAGAGAAGGGTCAGCATGACCCCAAATTACCACATATGGTAAAGAGAAGGGTCCGCATGACCCCAAGTTAAACACATACGGTAAAGAGAAGGGTCTGCATGACTTAGGGTCATGCAGACCCAGCAGTTATTCCACATTTCGGGGTCCCATTGCACTCCATAGGTGACCCTTGGGATTCCAGCTTGGAGTAATACCAGATTGGTATTACTGCATCTCTTAAGACATTTGTTAGCTGGTAATGACCTGCGCATAAAAGGAGACTGCTCTGTGTGGTTTCATTAATGGCACCTGTAACAGCGTGGAGCGGCGAAACCGCAGTATTCGGAAATACTGCAGGCGGCACCATCACTGCAGGCGGCACCACCACTGCAGGCGGCACCACCACTGCAGGCGGCACCCTCACTGCAGGCGGCACCACCACTGCAGGCGGCACCATCACTGCAGGCGGCACCACCACTGCAGGCGGCACCACCACTGCAGGCGGCACCACCACTGCAGGCTGCACCACCACTGCAGGCTGCACCATCACTGCAGGCGGCACCATCACTGCAGGCGGCACCATCACTGCAGGCTGCACCACCACTGCATTAATGCTAATGAGTATCTTGGATTTAGACCCTCCCAATGGAAACCAGAAACTGCCAGTCGGAGCATGCAAAGTGCTGTTGGTGTGAAAGCCAGGACTGCATTAAATTGCTCCAGATGACACGTGACCAGTTGTGATCTGGGGAGATCTGTAAGGGGTCTGGGCAGCCTCGCCACCATTAGATACACAGGTGCATTCCTACAGGCTGCACACGCAGGAAACACATCAGTAATACGTGCTTCATTATGCCAGCAAGTCAGCCTTGAAAGGGCAAAGTCTTCGCATCCCTCTTTCCAATATTCAGGTAATAAATGCGATTAATTTCTGGACTATTCTAGCTATTTCAAATATTGAGCACTGCTATTTTAAGCAGCTACTTCACAGATGAGTGCAGAGTCTCTTAAAAATACACGCAACGGAGAAATGCGCTCAGGCGTTCATTGATGCGGTATCGCACACGCCTATTCAACCCTTAGTTCCTCTTTATGTCCAGTTGGATGGCAGAGAAGGGAACCCCCTGCCTCAGGCCTGGGGCCAGCCTGCACTTGGCACATTTGAATTCCGGCAAGGCCCATGCAAGACTACCATCTTTCTGAGGTTGATACATGAAGCACTATCACATTGGGCAATAATGATGGCTAGTTTTACAGTGCTCAGAAGACCGAGGAACCCGCCATAAAGCACTATAGGCATGCGGTGTATTTAGTACATTCACCTGCATCATTGTCCCTTTAAAATTACAAGCCACCTTCGAGCATTCCAAAATTCAATAAACACATTTAAAATGCCAGACATCCTAGGAAAAGAAATACACACACAAGGTAACCTTTGATGTAAAATGCCATGGACAATATTGTAGTTTAATGAAAACAGGTTTGGTAGCGCTGGTAAAGATTCACGAATGCTCACATAATGTAGTATTAGTCCTAGATAAACCCTGCTGAAATGTCTGGTGGAAGGACACCTTGGCTTCGGTACCCTCGGGTAATATTTCCTGCCCAGCTCTACCAAAGACACGCCCTGGGACCACCACGTATTCTTAAAAGGATACCCGCGTCACCCCTGCAGCAGAGATCGGCGTGTAACAATCTAGTCACAGGTTCCAACCTTGGCATGCCCGAGCTAGGAGGAGTCCTAGGCTATGGAGATGGGAAACAATAGCTTCTATTATAGCGCCTGGGGGCCAATTCGCTTGCAGTGTGTGCAAAGTTGCCTGAAGGATAGCGCAAATGCAACGCGCTCACCTTGGGAACGGACTTTGCTGCACGTCGTGGGTTTGAGAGCCCAGTTGAGTATACTGAGCCCTTCACCCTCCCACCCAAAAAAACACCCCGAGTCGGTAAATTGAGGACCGTATTGTGGGTAATAAGGACCCAGAGTGTTAATAAGTAACATTGGCTGTGTAGCTCCCTGACGCTGGACTTTCTGTGATGGCACTGCTGAAACACAACAGACGATTACTACCAAAAATCAAGGTGACCGGGCCTTGCAAGACTCTATCTATGCCATGCACGCAAAATAAGATAGTCCTGTGCCATGTATGGGCACCACCCATTCCCCCGACCCCTCTGCACAGAGTAGCGGGGGGAGTCCATCCGCAAGCTCCATCACTCATGCCAGGGAGGGCTCAGGCAGTAGGCAGGCTCTCCTGTGCCACGCATCTCGGGCACCAGCTGCACCCGTAAATGGGAAGAGACGCTTCCCTTGAGCTGGCATCGCCGCTCCCGACAGCTTCCATCTGCTGTGACGTGAGGACGTAAATAAGATGCGAGGGCGCCCTCGGGCACGGGGCTCAGCCGTTCAGCCGAAACCTAATGGGGGCAGGTTTTGCCACGACCTCACAGCTCAACAGGATGCCTGGGGCTAAGCAGGGGCACGCGGAGGGAGGAGAAGCTGCTGAAGGCCCAGTGCCACCGAGCCAGTGTGCCAACTCGGGATACCCTGTGCCCATGTGTGTGGGCGGGCACAGTGCTGCGAGGCCCAGCATCTGCTGGAGTATCAGGCTTATGGATATGTAGCACTGTGGCGTCCGCCATACGCGGATGCACGCACATCGCTCGGTACGGAATTTGCGGCACTTTCTGGCACCAAGCACGGGACTAAACACCACTGTTGTGCACAGAGGACAACGTCTGAACTCTACACCCACATTCCTGAACTCGGCACCACCGTCTCCCCTTCGGCACCTTTCTCCCTTATGTACCACGTACCCCCACACAGACAGCCCTCAGTACCACTCCCGTTGCCATGTGCCCTCAGCAGCGCTCCCTCAATCACACCCCATGTAAACTGCGCCATTCGCCAATCCTTAGCAGCGCTCCCTCCCGCGTATGTGCGCAGCCTCGCCTCTCCACTCCTCTGCATCGATTCCTTTTGTCCTTTTCTTCCCACCACCACTCGACCACCTTCCGCCCCTCCCAGCCCTTGCAACCGCCACCCCCCTTCCCCTCCATGCCCCGCCCCCCCTTCTCGTGTCTCTAATGGCTGGTGATTTATTTCGGCTCTTAGCCTGATTGAAAAGTTTGCATTTTAGATTTGATGTATTGAAATGAAAATGGAGTGACATCACTCGATGCCCGCGGAGACGTTTAATTCAATCAGTCGCTGGTGAAGGTGACCCCCACCCAGCCCTACCTCACCGTCCTTGAGCAAGGTGTATCCCAGCATGCAGCCGGGCTCCGGCATCCCAAACACTAGGGTAGACAGCGTCCGAGCCAGCGAGAGTGGGGTATGGGGGTCAGGCAGCATCCAACATTCCATACCCACGGGCAGGTAGCATCCGAGCGAGAGATAGGGACAGGCAGTATCCAACATCCCAGACCCATTCACAGGCAGCATCCGAGCCAGGGAGGCAGGCAGCGTCTAACAGCTCACACAGATGCCACCTTCGTGGTAGGCCTCCTCTGAGCCAGGGAAACATGCTGCACCACAGCCAAGGGGCATGCTGCATCGGCAGGACAAGCTGCTGTAGCTTAGTGTTGTGCGTGTGTAGTATGTGCTAGGAGATACCAACAATGCGTTTCATAGAATGCATTCTGTAGGTGTTCTGAGAAGCTAAGGTTGCATCTGAGTAAACCGTGGGGTGTCACGGCACAACTTCTTATGTGGGCGATTCAGTTTTCCTGGGGGAATACTACACATTTCTGGTGACAAGGACTTTGTTGGCGGCACCCCATGGTAGCGGACCCAGCAATGCGTGTTTCAAGGGACACTCGACGCGGCAGGCTTGCTTGGACGGCTAGGGCATGAGAGTCGAGTGACGGCATACAGCGGCGATAAGCCTCGGTTGGTGCCAAGATCAAAGGGAGCGGAGGATAGAGCGCTCCTGAATTTTTGGGCTTGGATCCTGGGCCGGGGTGAAGTGCGCGCAGTGTCCCTGAGCCCAGCTCGGTCAAGAGACATGATCAACTGAAAACATTTGAGGAAAGGACCCCCTGCTGTGGGACAACGTGGTTGCAAGGGAACAAAGTAAACAATAAGGAGTCGAGTGAAATTGCATCTTTTTCGTCACAGTACTTGGGAGGATTCTATCCGAAGTTAATTCAGTTGGGGATTTGGCCATTAGGAAGGGACCATAGAACGCCAATATGCAGAGCACCCATACCAACCCTCCACCCTCCTCTTCCTATCTGCCTCCCGGGAACCAACCATACCATGGGAACTGTGGTGGGATTCCTTCAAGGTTAAATCAGGGCAGCAGGCGGGGCAAGCTACATGGATGATCAAAAGGAGGCAGCACTATTAAACTACTTGAGGAAGGAAGGAAGGGCTATGCGTTTTCTGCCACTTGCCAGGTGAAGAAGTGATAGTGGAAATTGAAGGAATGGACAGAGGGGCACGTGCAAATGCAACGGCATTACAAAAGTTGATGAAACGTTTTGGGAAGACTGTACATGTAGTGCTGGGGGGTACCAATTCTTTTCGAGAGTTCAATGTGTTGATGAAACAATGGACAGCTCTGTACACTGATGGCAACCTGTGGGTTCACACGGGTGCTAGATGAGTAGATAAGGGACCACAAAAGGATGGGTACATGCAATGCCAAGACAAGAGAAGCTGTGGATCGAGAGGGATCCGTCCTTGGAGAAGGTGATGGAAATGGCAAGAGCAACTGAGGAGTCTGCCAAGAGCATCCAGGTGACGATGCACAAGAAGGTGTGATGAATCTGATGGAGCCTACACTGATTTCCCAGCAGTGACTTCCTCCCATGTGGCCAGAGAACATCTGCCGCTACCTGATCCTGACTCTGGGGGTGGCTATATAAGGGAGGATCACACGGGGGGGTGTAGAAAGACAACCACTGGGGCGATGTCATGGCTTTATCGGTTGAGAAATGGTATCCCCCCATTTTGTCTTGAATATAACCCTCCCATATCTAACACCCTCTTTACCCATTGTCATACCTCTACTCCTCCTCCGGTGAAGAATAGGTAAAACCTTTTCTCCAGGCCTGTAGGCCAACCTTCCAACATTGGTCTGCCTTATGGAACTGACTTCTTCAGCTCCACCTATCAATCATCCTGGATGGATTTTCAATTTAAACCCATTGGAAATGCTTACCCAAGATTTTCAAACCGATCATCAAAAGTGGACTTCTTTTCCCCGAATTACCAAAAACACTGGGACAAGGAAGAGGAACCGAGCAATGAAGAGTGAAAGAGGCCACAAGCCCAGCAAGTGTTCGAGCTGTTGCTCGCATACCCCTGTGCCTGGGAAATTTAAAGAGCAGAAGCAGAGAGTTGACAGCGGTTGGCAAGAGAGCTGCACCGCTCTACGAGGCTCGAGAACCTGAAAAGCTCAGGCTGGCAGGGGGCAGACAGGCGGCTCAGACACCAAGAAGGAATAAGCTTCTTCCCAAGCAGGACACGCTGCGAGAACACCAGGAGCGTGCGAGAGATTCCTGGGCGTTCACAGGTGACAGAAAGCAGTGCTTCACTTACCGGAGTATGGAGCAAAGCAGACGTGTCAAGTGGAAGCCGCGAGAGACGGAAAGGTGAAGCGAAAGAGGTCGTGAGAAGGAAGCAGGTGGAGTACCTTCATCGGCTGACCGCAGGAGAATTCAGGAACACCAACAAGAGCCGGTAAATCCACCCAGAGACAGAGGGGCACCCGGGAGTATCGGCGACCGCGTCGAATGATAATTATAAACAAACCAACAGAGAGAACAAGTGAAAGAACATATTGTGAAAAAGGGGAATTTAAGGACAACCGATACCCTTGCACGTGTGTGAATGTATGCAGTGCAAGTACATGGAAAACCCAAATAAAAAAATATATCAAGAAGATACATTACACCACAAAGAAAATGTGAAAGATTTGGAGTGGGCAGAGGCCCTATATGAACAGAAGTCTGACCAGGAGAGTATACCAAGCAAAAGTGTGTGAATACAAGAAGCCCTTCCAGGAGAGTATACCAGGAAATTGCAAGTGTGTAGGTACAAGAAGTCCTGAGAAGAAATATCAGGACTAAGAAAAGCAACATTGAGCTTGTGGTGCAAGCAGTGTACTTGACAAAAAAGATGGATACCGGGAAGTCCAACAAGGGCAGGCCAGATGGGCAACCGAGTGCAGGGACAAGGCCCTGTTGCAACAAGTGTCGATGGAATAGTCACTTCACGGGTGCCAAAGAATGCCGAGCCCTGGCAGTGGACTGCAGGCGGTGTGGCACAAGGGGAGAGACAGTGCAGGTTGGGCAAGGAGAGTTTTCGCCCATATACAGGGAGTGTCAACATGGAAGAACTGGAAGAGTTCAAAAGGTGCCATTGACAGAGGAGAGGCCGTTGCTTCATGTGCAGGGAGGAAAGACGTGCAGACTGTGGGCCATTGTGAAGGTAAACGGTGCAGACATTGAGATGATGGTGGACTCGGGATTCCTCTATGCTATGGTGTCCCCAGAGTTGTATGAAGATACAGTGCACTAGCACCTTGGAGCATCTTTTTTGCTTGACGGAATTACCAATAATGATATCAGAACCAAATAACGAGACAGACTAAAAACATATGGCAAAGTACTACTTTATTATGAGCTCAAATAAAGAAGGACAATCTGGCGAACAATGAAATGTAGTCCATGCACTCAAGTTTCGATTAAACAAAGGCTTTATACATCAACAGCGCCATCTACAACATCACCCTACGTGGAAAACCATAAAACCTATTGAAGGGAGGAATTGGTTAAGGGAACATATGTACCTATATATCAGAAGTATTAGTAATATCACTGGATGCCCCTTATCTGGTAGGCATGCCTTGAACCACCTCTTAATACATATAATACAGATTATAGTACAGTAAAAGCAGCGGGTTAGCCTGCACAACATTGTATGGCATGCCACTAGATAACCACTCATGATTGGCTGGCAGGCTCTCTTAACTTTTCGGCTCGTTAGCAGCACCTAAGCAAAACGAAACCCAGGTGCGGGGAACAACGTCGGACAACTGCCCACATTGGACAATTAGCCTACAATCTCTCATCAGTTAGACCATTCGTCAAGGCTTCTCCTTTGTAGCTTACCTTGCAGATGGATTTCTTCTCTGGAACTTTTAAGGGAGTCAGGGTACACTAGCATCTTTGTCCGAGGCTTAATGAATAGACCTTGTTTTTGAGTCTTCTATCACGTGTCAGTCGACCACAAATTTGTCAATTTCGACCTGTTATTTACTGCTATTTGATTTAATTATGCTGGGTGCTATTAATCCTCTTGGCCTCTGGAGACTTGCTTGCTCCGTCTTACATATGCTTTCTTGGGCCTTGATTGTCCAATACTTGGCACTTGCTGATGTTTTCACTTCTGCTTAATCTAAGAGAAATGTGCCCTTCATTCATAGTTTATCCTGGTTAACTCCCTTTGTGCTCTCCAATTATGTCTTGCCATGTCATCCTAAGTCTCAGCAAGCAGATATTCTTTGTTTCTTGCACGAAACTGTTTTCTGCAGCATTTCCGATCTGTGGCCCTAGTTTGTCTCTGAGGTAATTTTGACACGGGCCGATGTACATCTTCTTATCATTGCGGCTTTACTCATGTTATAGTTTCTACTGCAGCACGCTTCTATGCAACTCTACCTTGCATTTCTGCATATATATACACACATTTGCTACTCATCTGGTTACTTATCTTTGTGATATTTATGGTTTCTTCGTTTCTCCAGACATGTTTCTCTCATTACTTCAGTTACATTATCATTCCTTAGGTATTCACATATCCTTTCAGTATGTCTTAGTATTTTCTCTTCATGACATCACTTGAGTATGGTCTGACTTCATTTTACAGCTCTTCTACGTCCAATGGTGTGTGCAGACATCCTTCCACCACATCAGTGTGAGGGTACATTTGATACGGCTGTCCGAGTGCATAACGTCTCTCATATCTTCGGTGCGGTATTGGGATGGTACTTGGTGCCATGCACAGAGTCTTTCTGCTTTGCTTCCGGTATGATGGAGGTGAGGGGGTGGGCACTAGAGATGACATCTCATGTTTCTCTACAATAACTAAGAATTCATAGGAGATGATTCAGCCATCTGACAAATTCCAGTGCGTATGGACAGGTTCCCATCACTGTATTATGGTACGAGTGGGCTCACATGAAGTTCAAGGTAGACAGACAATGGGGAAACTGTATGTGCTGACATACAGATATGCCCAGGAAGGACTGTTCCTGACTTGTGCATGGAGATGGAGATACACATGTCTAGGGACGCTTCAAAACTGTGTATCCCACAGTGTGCAGTGACAAGTTGGAAAAATTGAAGGGTTTCGCACACAAGATCGAGTTGAAGAGGGGAGCAACACCAGTTGCTCACAGAGTAGGAAACATACTGGTATTGGCTTGAAAGGGCTAAAGACGGAGTTTCACAAACAGACACAGGATGGTATTATTCTAACGATCAAGGCATTGGGGTGGTTGTCGCCTGTAGTGTTAGCGTGAAAACAGGATGGGGGTTGAGGATGTGTGTGGACTTACGTGACTTGAACTGAAACATTTGGGTGGATAGACATCCCCCTCCAAACATTAACGAGTTGCTGACCAAGATCGGGCGAGCATCATGGTTCTCCACACTGGATTTATCCTCAGCCTACCATCAGATGGAGCTGCACAAGCTACCATTTGACTTCATTTGTAACACCGTTTGGGGCATACATGTTCCACCGGTTACCATTTGGATTGACGTCTGCAGCAGCGTTGTTTCAGCGGTTGATGCAGGAGATGTTTGGTTGACGTGAATTATTTCCAGGATGATATCCTAGCGTGGGCTGAGATGGTGAATGAGCACAATCGAGGGGGTTCACCAAGTTTTAAGAGTATTGTAAGCGAAGGGGTTGACTGTGAAGATGGCTAAGTGCCAGATAAAGGCACAGTGTGATACTTACCTGGGCACACCATTGATGGAGAGGGACTTAGTACCAAGAAGTGTTTGGCGGATATGTTGAAGGGTGTGCCTGTTCTGGGATCTAACGAGCAGCAGAGTTATTTCTTAGGGATGACTGAATTTTATGTAAAGTCCATTCCCGTTTACGTGAAAAAGATTGTCCATATGAGGGATCTGTTAAAGAAATATGTGAAGTTTGAGTGGACTCAGGGGTGTCAATAGGAGATTGAGACAGTGAGGAGGAGCATCAACGAGGCTCCTTCGCTGTCGACGTTTGGTGTTAATTCCATGACAGTTTTGACAGTTGATACCAGTGAGGTAGAGGTAGGGGTTGTTTTGACACAGTGGAAGGATAGGGAGTACAGACTGGTGGCATTTGTGTCCAGGGTCTTACATGACCCAGTGACCAGCTACTCCATAACTGAGAAGGAGGCACTAACCGTGTACTGAGCATCAAAACACTTCCAAACAACTCTTTGGGGTTTGCCTTATGTGGTATGGAAGGACCACAAGCCACTAGAGCATGTGCTCCCCACCAAAGGGTTGGGGTTGGTTTCACCCAGAATTGCACGTTGGATGGTGGGACTGCAGCCCTATCCTTTTATGGTGGAGTATATTGCAGGCCAGAGGAATTCAGTCACAGATTGTCCGTCTCATTTGCTGGGGCGCAGTGAAGGGGAGGAGTATTTGAAAAGTGAGGAGTGTGTGCAGGTTGCATGCGTCATGCCAGGAATGGACAAGGAGGAGTGCCGGAACGAGAGTGAAATTGATCCTGCACTGGAGGAGATTAGGGGAATTTTGAGAGAAGGGTGGGCTGCCGTTAAGGACACGAAATTAACAAAAAGTATGTGTTGGTTGCAAATGAGCTTGTGGAGAGTTCCTGGGAGTGACGAGAGGTGACAGGTTGGTGCCCCGCCCAAGGTACATGGAAGGCTAGTAGCGTTAGCCGATAAAGGGCCTCTTGGTCACCTTTTGACTAAAAAAATGTTAAGGGAGTGTTATTGGTGGACCACGATGGACAGCTGTGTGGAGAGAGTGGTCAGAACAGTTTTCCAGGTGCAGTGAGTGGTAGGAGTCAGGTTGTCAGGACACAGCTGGTGCATCCAGTTGTGATTACGGAAAAGGTGTGAAGTAAAGTTGTGCTGGACATAATGGGTCCATTCGATGTGTTGGGTGAGGGTGACAGAATCATTTTTATTCTGATTGATGACATGTCAGGATGGATTGAGTTTGCGCCGGCACGGTCCGTTATGACGGGATCGGTGTTGAAGTTCCTCAGAGAGGTTTTTGGCAGTGTGGTCTCGCCGGAAAGTATTGTCATGGATAATGGTGTGCAGTTTCCTTCACGGGAGACAGCAGATTTCTTTAAGGGAAAGGGGCATACACAATCACAAAACAGTGAAGTATAATCGCAGAGCTAATGGGTTGGTGGACGTGGCAATAGGTTTGTGCAGGAGGTGATCCAGTTGTCCTTCGCTAACCATTTGGATTGGCGTGTTGTGTTGATGAATGCTGTCATTGCGCACACTGAAACACCCAACAGAATGACCAAGTGTGCGCTGTTCGAGTTCATGAGGGGTAGGAAGGCGAGTGGGAGTCTCAGGCCGGGATAGTTGGGTGGGGGTGTACAGTCCAAGTGGAATTTGGAGGTTGTTTTTGCTGGGGTGAGGGAGAAGAATAAGGCTACAGTGGAAAGGGAAAATGTGTGGTGCAAGGAATGTGTCCAAGTGGGATACATGGTGAGGGTGAAGAGTCCATGTTCGTGAGGAAGGGGTTCCCTGTTTTTCTTGACCCCAAGTATGTGAATGGGGTAGGGATTGGTTATGTAAAATTGTGCAATGACACTGTTTGGAACAAAAGGAGGATTGCTGTGCAGGACGTGTCTGGGGCATGGTGGATGGATGATGGCCCAGGCGGTCAATGGGAAGGAAGGGAACAGTATGGAGAGGTGAGTGTGCCTTTGGTGGCTGATGTGCATCAAGGGGTGAGTGACGGAGGACAGGGCGTGTCGGCTGTTGTTGAAGACGCGAGTGGTGGATGCAAGGATGTTGCAGTATCAGGGGTGCATGGCTGCGTGTTTCTACTGGGGCCTGATGGCTGGCCAGTAGATTGGAGGATTATGGTTGTAAATGATATGCTTGTTTTGAGACTATGTTCTTTTGGTTGCATTAGGCGTTTACTCATATTCTCGGTTTTCTTTCCCTCCTCATCTTTCTTTTCCTGTTGTCACCTTCTGTTTCTTGGTGGGTGTTAAGAAAAGGGGGGGGAGGCTGTAGCTTAGTGTTTTGCGCGTGTGTGGTATGTGCTAGGAGATACCACTTATACGTTCCTTAGAATGCTTTTAGTAGGTATTCTGAGAAGTTACTGTTGCATCTGAATAAACCGTGGTGTGCCACGGCACAACTTACCTTTGGGTGCGTTTCCTTCTTCTTGGGGGAATACTACACAAGCAGCATCCAACATCCCAGTCAAAATGGCAGGAAGACTTTGAGTCAATGTTGTAGGCATCATCCAACAACTCAGACATATAGCATCCTCAGCTGGGTGGCATGCCCCATATCAGCCAGGGGAACCATGCTACACCACGAGCCGAAACATGTCTGGGGTTGCTTGTGGTCTTGTGCAGAAGGGATGTGACCTAGCAGTTTGGACTGGGATGTCCCTTTTGGGGTGGGACCAAGCCTGATTTGAATATTGCCTTTGCCCTTTTGTAATGGCTTGGCAGGCTGAGGAACAATGGTCTGGAGGTATGCCCAGAACAATTGACAGAGGTTCGAGATTAATTCTAAATATTCCAGCCATCACCTCGTTTGTTTTGCAGCACAGGCAGAGAGCAGGCAGCATACAACATATCAGCCAAAGTGACAGGCAGCATCTGAGCAGGGGAAAGCTTTTCTCCAACATCCTATGCATAGGGAGAGGCAATGCCAATGCCAGGCGCTGTAGGAGGAATCCAGCAACCTATACAGAAAGCATCTGACCTAGACTAGCTGCCAGGCCTCACCTCCAATATTGTTAATAGGCTGCACCCTCGTGAGGGTGTAGCACACATCCCAGCCAGGAACGGCAAGCAGCCTCTACCAACCCACCCAATGGCACTATGGCAGCAATTCAACTAGAGGGAAGGATCTATTACCACCTAGATGTACAGGCAGTACCCCACAACCAGCGAGGCAGGCAACATTTCAACAAGTGGTGCAAGCAATGTCTAACATACCAGAGAGAGAGAAGGGAACAGACAGCCTCAAACCGAAAAGGCAGCTTCCCCATAGAGGGGCAGGCCACATTCCCAGCCACGAGGAAAGGTCTAATCTCAGCCAGTGGGGTGGGCTTCATCTGAGCTAAGGGGGAAGGCAGCAGCCAACATACCAGACAAAAGGGCAGGCAAAACTTGGCATCCACAAACAGAACAGACAAGACAGGCATGTTCCCAGCCTTGTGGAGATGGCCTTCAACAAACCAGAAAGTAGGGCAGGCAGCAATGCTTCCTCACCAGGGGGCAGGCAGAATCCAACATACCAAAGAGATGGGCATCCTAGTTTGGCAGCCTCAAACACCCCAGACAGTGAGCATTCCAGACTGGGCAGACCGTATGCCCAGCGTCGAGGGAAAGCTACATCCCAGCCATTGAGACAGCATTACACCTGGCATGGGTCACCTCTTTTGCTCCATTCTAGCAGCATTCCATCGGGCCCAACAAAATACTGCCCTAGTTGGACGAGGGCCATCTTTGATCCTGCCCATTAGACAGGACGTTAAAGAAAGTCTCCTGACCTTCCAGGATCCTCTGCCGGCTGCTCGCCAGTTCCTTGCTGATCAAGCATTTCCCATGCCGTCTGCCTTTTCCTTTGCCCCATGGGATACCACTTCAGCATACAGGAGTGACCCAGAAAGAGCCCACAATCTGCCAGAAGCCATACCCAGCTTGTCAAAAGACCACCCCAAGCAAGTAGTGCCCAGCCTATAAAGCATGACAAGAAAACTTCCTGATCGGCGATGGGCCATGCCCAGAATCTCTCTCGTCTTAGGGAGTCCTAACCCACAGCCCTCCTTAACAGCTCCCAGATACCCTGTCCAACCAAAACAATATCCCCCAGCAGCCTGGCAGAGGACCTCCATGTGTTACGGAGTCAAAACTCTTCCCCCCAGGACCACCTCACAGCAATCCAGCATGGCCTACCAGAAATCCCAGATTTGACTAGGAGCTTGCCACAGCCATTCCTGCATAGCCCCAGCCTTCAGTTGCTTATCCTAGCCTGTCTTTGGTGGCCTGCATGCTCATGTTCAACTAGCGCTGCATAAAGAGTTCCTGCTCAGAGTCTTCACCCATGCATGCCTTGTACAGGTTTGGGCCTGTTGGGAATTCTTGTGGCCCCCTATGGACAGGGTCTGAACTAGCATTGCAGGCTTTACATTCCCCTTTGAACCAAGACGGATTTGATGATTATGTATGTTGATCATTAATATTTCACTTGGATATCGAGAAGACCATACACCGAGCATTGTATCGCAGGCTCGCCTGGTGCACAAGCCCTAGGAGTCCTCCATAGCTCCTAGTTGCAGCTCTTTGTTACATTTTATTTGCTTTCGTGTTTTGGAAACCCTCTTCTGTGGATTGTTGATCTTGAAATGGTGGGAACTCATCAGTACTTGGTGGTTCCTCCTTGTGAACCACGCTTCGGTTGGCTGCTGCATGGTGTCTGGCCCTGCGATCTCCATGTCCACTTGACAGTCTGCACAGCGTCGGAACACTGTACATACCGTTGATGGCATAATTCCCTTTGAATATTCTTTTTTCCTAGTGGCTGGACTTACATTGTAATTGTTGATTCTAGTCACATTGAGGTAATAACTCTGTTTCTTGTGTTTTAGACTGTGCCCTGCCGATGGACCTGGCACCCGAAGCACCCCTAAACCCAGTGACATTGATAAATGCTTGTCATATCATTAGATACACATCACATACACAATACAATGTTAAGGCCCCATGCAATTTTCTATTGCATATATAGTTCTATATGCACACGTTGTGAATATCAGTTGTCTACATGAATGTCATACAGTTTTGATCTTCCACAGCTCATGTGAGCTGGCAGGAGAACTTGTTTGACAGAATTGCCAACTTATTTACTAATTGTGTATGTCATTTGCTTGTGTCTATTTCATTTATTTTGCATGTGTTCTGCATGTAAATTATAGCAGAACCCTCAACTGCAGACAGTTGGCCTTGGGATTTATATGCATCTAGCCCATTTTCCTCGTATAGCGGTGCACCTCACACAATGCAGCTGAGTACCAACAACAATTCTCCGATATCGCAATCCACTCGACACCTTCACACTCTCCTGCTTCTACAATGTCACTTCACTAGTCAACACTGCTAATTATTGAACAGTCACTTTAATTACAATTCACTAATTGCATGCAAAGCCATGTTCCTTTGCTCAAGTCTGTTCAGATTTCAGTCTGCTGAGGGCCATTCCACCTACATCAATGCAAAGCCATAACACATAGCAGGAGGTGCTATACAAATATCAAATAACACGATATCGGAGGTTACAAAATGATGATATGTAAAGCTTTCCAGTAGTTAAGATGGATTCAAAGCAGTGTGGTTGTTTCTTCTGCAAGTTCTATCTCCCTATGAGTCATTCCACCAGTGCAGCTCAGAATACATTTCTCTCGCGTATGCCCGTTTCAGTGTTTTTTGGGGTCCCTTGATAAGATACCATAAAAGGTGTGTAACAGAAGCTTATTATTCCCCAAATCAGTGGTACTCATTAAATTGCCCTCAAAGGGATGAACGGCTGAGCAGAGCTCTGGGATGCAAACTTGTAATCATGAGATGGAGTTAGGGTGGAACTGGCATATCAAATAGCTCCAGGCACCAATGAAAAAGGGTCCCACAATCACACGTTACAATTTGTTACTATCCAGAGAAGGCGGTTTGCGTACACAAGGGGGTGTTTTGTGTAAATATGTTATAAATACTGCATTTACATATGTATAAAGCATATTTACTTAGTAACATTGGTTAAAACAGTAATGGCCCGAAATGTCGCCCTCCTAATTACGACGGGCGACATTTTTGACTTTTTTTTTTATCACTCCTCTTACTCCATATATGTATATATATGTGGGGGGGGTATGTGATATTATAGTAATATGGGAGGGCTGTGGGGGGGTCTCCCCCTGCATATCTATGTGGTGTAAAGGTGGTTAAAAAAATTCACACAGTGCTGGAGGTAGAAGGAGGACTATGATACTAGAAGGAAGCCAAAATGGTGATAACATACATGGAATTCAAAACGTGAAAATGTTACGTACTTTGAGACAGGCAGCCAATCAGGAGCGAGCAGATGAAGGTCACAAGGGAGAAGAGCGGCAACATCCCCTGGCGGAAGTGGAACCCCATCCTTGGCCTTGATGTCCGGCCCCCACCCCGGGCACCCAGATCAAGGAGACTCAGCAGGTGCTGGGGCAGGCAGCGTCACTGTCTGTAGAGAAAGAAGGAGACTGGGGTTAGTAGGCAGCATTATAAATAAAAAATATAACAATCTAATAGTTCACAGAAGAGAACTTCCCTTTGGAGAGCTGGTAGAGTTGGGATAGTGCCGGCCATGTCCTAACAGCCTATCAGAGAACCGGATAGTCTAAAGTGACAGGTGTATTATTGAGATACTCACAGACATACAAAATCCGTTCCCTATAGGCCATTTCCAAACGATAGTACACACGCTTTAAAGAAACACAAGACACTACACACAGTTAACTAGGCACTGGCCCAACTAGAGGCAACAGAGCTCCAGACACATTCCAACCCACTCTGAGCCAGGAGCTGAGAAAGCACAGGCAGGTATGGTACACACTGAGGCAGCACAGGCAGATGAGGCATAAATCGAGGCTGGGGCAGGCAAGCTGAAGAAGCACGGGCAGACGAGGCACAAGCTGCGGCACAGGCAGAGAAGAGAATCTGACGAAGCATGGCAGAGGAGGCAGAAGCTGAAATAGACAGTGGAGACAAGCTGAAGAACAGGAAGACGAGGCACAAGCTGAGAGACAGGCAGTGGAGACAAGTTGAAGAAGCACTGGCAGAGGGGGCACAAGTTGAGGTACAAACAGAAGAGAGAAGCTGATTAAGCGCAGGCAGAGGAGGCACAAGCTGAGAGGGACAGTGGAGACCAGCTGAAAAACACGGACAGAGGAGGCATAACCTGGGGAACCATCAAAGGGGGCAGAGGCAGAGGTGGCACCGACCGAGGAGGCAGAAGCACAAGAAGCACGGGCAGAGGATGGAGTGGCAGGGCGGGCACAGGCAGAGGATGGAGTGGCAGGGCAGGCAGAGGATGGAGTGGCAGGGCAGGCACAGGCAGAGGATGAAGTGGCAGGGCAGGCACAGGATGGAGTGGCAGGGCAGGCACAAGATGGAGTGGCAGGGCAGGCAAAGGCAGAGGATGGATTGTCAGGGCAGGCAGGGGACGCAGAGCCCAAGGACGGTTACGCTTTTTTTATTTTTTATTTTACGGCTCCCCCACCCAGGGCTCTGCAGGAACAGAGACAACGCCGGCTATACATCACATCATAAAACTCAGCCATCAAATTCACAGGTCTCCCGAGGGGGATGTGCCAGCTACATGGACATAAAATGGGCAGACGCCCTGCAAATTACGGCTGACGGTCACGCCTCCACCAAGCAAGCGTGTAGCTAAACTCTGGGCCAGTGGAGGGGCAGGACCACTACGGGGGAAAGCCACGACACACAAACGTCACTGTGCGCACGCAGTGAACTATGATTCAGCGCACATTGTCGCTCACCCTTAAGTGCGAAGGGCGTGTATGTTCGTCCTGAATTCCCATAAGAAATGACTGTAGGCCTCGGCCACTCTGGCAGTTAAATTAGCCTTCCGGATCACCCCCATTACCGGATTATATAAACTGCAAGCTCCCAGGCGGCAATTGCATGATGGCTACTACAAGTCCAGACACACCACGTACACGGTGGTCCCCGGGAACGGTCTACACACCCAGGCATCGCTGCAGCTGGACTTCATTCTGCGGGCTGAACAGCTTCAGGACATTGGTGTGGCCCAATATTATAGGTATACAGTAAAAAGAACTCTGCACAATTGAATACCGACATTTAAACTAGACTTTAGAAACAAATTTATAAAAAAGAAAAGCAATTCTGATTAGGAGCAGTTTGCTTAAGAGCAGATGAGGGGGTAGGATGGAAGGGTGTGCGGGGTAAATACTTACGCTGGGGATTACGGTGATAAGTCATTGCCAAAGAAGGGATGACTAAATGACGAAGAGGCACAGTAAATAAACCCTGCATTTAGCTCAAGCGCAGCCTTGGCAACAGGCTGCTGACGTGTGCCTTGGGCTCGATACACTGGTTGGGTCAACTCAGCTCTTCGCCCTCTAACCCTCAAGTTGATATACGAAGCTCCACATTTTGGCTAAAAAGACAGTAATAAGGAACTTATCAAGGGTTCTGAAGCAATATTCCCGGTGACGAGGACAGTAATAATATAACTAGGCGAAGTGAGTTTGCTCCTGGTTATCTTGCTTCAAATTTCGGGATAAATAATCTTTCTAACACGGTAGTTAGTGCGATACAGGTTCGCTTTTATTAATGGTATTTGGAGTGGTTCTTCTCAATACAATGGTGAGTGTCTAGAACACTGTTCTGGCATTTGTGCGCTAGCTCAGTCAGCCGACACGTGTTTCGACCCGGAGGGTCTTTCTCAAGGCATGTAAGCAATGCTGCGAGCCCCAAGTGGGGTCCTGGTCGTGTTTGTAGTGGCTGTCCTTAGGGCAGTCTTGGCTCTTGTTGGGCCCTGTATGCGAGTGATTCTCGTGCTGGGTTGCTTCCCTGCGGCTTCAAGCTTGAATATGTGCAGTATTAGATGTCAATAAGAGCTGTTTGCTTATAAAAAAAATAAACATTGATGGCTGGATAGTGATCTTTATTGCCTCTAATATTAATTGTGTTATTTTGAATCTGGCACCACCCCACACCATACCCTCCTAAATACCAGGACAGATCCACCAAAGAACAAGGAGTCCTGCTTAGCCCACTTCAGACACATTTCCCAGTGCATAGCCTGTGCAGTGTTTCTGTATTTGAATTGCCATATCTGTTCTTTTTGCTTTGATTGTTGCATAAGTGTGAGGGTTAGATATCCCTTGGTTAGAGTGTTCCCCTTTAGTTTATCATAGGCAGGGAAATCCTCATTAGGGTAGGGATAGTGAGGTGTTTATTTAAACTACTTTCGTTCATAAAATGGCAAGAGTTGAAAACCTCTACAAAGTAGTCCTCCTTAAAGTTCTGACCCCTCAACCCCCTAGTGGCTCCTTCAATAACCAGACCGGGACATCTGGCAGCAGGACCTCACTCCCGTTAGGCCCCTTCATTGTCATTGAGGGTGCCTAACTGGGGAGGTGTGAACAGAGCATTACAATGTGAGCCATTATGCATTGATGGGAGGGGGGGCACTATTTGCAGGGGCTTGTGTGCCTTAAGAAATGTGAATGGGGTGATCAGAAGGGAAAAGGGTGCATAATGCTGCATGCTTTAGGAGATAAGGACTTTGGTTTTAAAACCCAAGGGGAGTTTGTTAGGCTCACATTAATCTGCATGATGCTATTGTGACTTTGCATGCAGGATGGAGAGAATAAAACTAAACAAAGCCATACTCTTATTGCTCAACATATTTCTATGGCGATGTTTATAGTGTAAAGCATATGCAAATTAGGAGGTTTGCATGCATTTTGCTCCACCGAGCCTGGACAGAGCTGTAACAGACGAGTTTCCTGCATCTGTAATGGTTCTACAGTTGTTTTGTTATGTGTATGTATTAAAATGTCATCTGACACTAATGTTACCAAAAAAGTTGATTGGGATGGCCCGGGGAGAGGGGGTTTGAGGGCACATTTGAGACATATGGAATCACGCACACTGCATTTGGGGGTGGAAATAGCAGGATTTTTTTTTGTAGTTCGCCCACCCATTTTTGCAATGCAGAATACTCCCCTGCGGGCAGGGGAGGGGATATTGTCCTCTTTTGTATGGTTTAAATCCCCTTCACCCCACGTAGAGGTTATGGCGGCCAGCCCAAGGCATGGGGGCGGCTTCTTTTGCGTCTGGATTCTTCATGGTGACATGAGCACGCCTGGGCATCTCCCCATTCTCGATGTCACCCCGTCAGGCCCGCTCTCCCGGATAAGATGTGACAGGCCTGGCAGAGGAAGAGGCGTCAGGGCATCCAGCACTTAACGCGACAGAGCTGCCTGTCATAATGAGCAGCCCTGTCGCTGGCCAGCGTGGAAGTGGCAGCCCGCCTGGTAGCGGACGTGCACTGCTGCAGGGTGCCAGCGGGAGGTGCAGCACGCAGGATATGGTAAGGGTCGCAAAGGTCTGTAAGAATATGGTTGAAAGGACTCCTAACATCAGGAACTACGAAGGTTCTGCGGTAGTCTTACTGGTGTACATGTTGTGCTGCATGGTGAAACGGCCATTCATGCACTGTCAAAGGTTCTGAGCGGGGGTGTTGCTAGGTCTGGAAAAGATCCAGGGCTATGCTAATGTCGGGAATCGAGGCTAGCTAGCCTTTTGGTGTAGCCCCCAAGCTTCTATCCAGGGCTACAAACTAAAAGACCCAGGGCTATAGCTCCCACCCAGTCCTACCGAGCGACGCCTCTGGTTCTGAGTGCATGCATGGTCAGAGGGCCCCTAGTGCACGGGTGGTAAAAGGGCCTCGAGTATGTGGTTAATGCTGTAAAGTGCTCATCTGTGAATGCATGAGATGTGAGAATGTTGGAGTCTTACTGTAGAATGTTGTCCTGTGAGTGTGTGTGAAGGTTCCAGCCTATGGGTTGGAGCTGGGCCTACCTGGGTGATGGGACCCAGTGGTGTCCTCTATTGTAAGATCTTGATGTAACTAAGAATAAACCTTAAGTGTTTGACCTACAAAGAGCAAGAAGCTACCTTTGTACCGTTAATGCAGCCCAGTGTACCATCAACCTGACTTGAGTGAAATAAAAGACCCATAGCATGGTACATGTGCATGGCACAGCGTCATGGCAGATGGCAATGGCTCATGGAGAATGCACGCTAAAAGGTCTTTGTACACGTCCTGAGGGTTGTGTGGCATGCCTTAATGATCTATGGCTAACAAAAGTGCTGCATGGACAATGGGTCTTGGTGAAAGGGTCATGTCCTTTGCCAGAAAAGGACACAGAGTCATGCCTGACTGGTCATGGTGCAAAGGAGTGCAGTGTGAAAGTTATGCAGATGGGGCAAGAGTAATGCTGCTGAATAGAATAGTAATGCAGGTTATGTCTTGCAGGGCCAGCGGGTCCTTCGGATCCTGCCAGAATTGTATGGGGGCGTGCCAGGGATGAATATAAGCACTTTAGGCTACACCATTCTATTCCTTTGGCCTCCTAAGAGCTCTCGTTACACTTTCCACCCAACAATTGTGAGGCATTATAAATGCCAAAACTGTGCAGCAAGTCCTTTTACTGATAGAATTAAAATATTCAAGCACAATGGCCATCACTGGATTGTGAAATCCACCAATAGGTGTTTAAGTAGCAACAGCATCAATATCCTGAATAAGTCTCCCGGTCTCTTTTTTCTGCATTTATCCATACTTTTTGTGGTCTTTTTATCTGTATTTATCCACGTTTATTTTTTGCTGTGTTAAAAAAAAACTTTAAAAAAAACTCACAACTGGTGTTTTTCAACAAATATTCATATGAAAAAATGTAGTGCTTGGATGCCTGCAATGGGATGCTAGAAAAGCTGGGTTCTTGCACATCAAGCCAGAATCCAGTTTCACCTTAAAAACAAATGGCCTGCTGTTGCTGCTGACCCGAAAACACATCTCAGCAGCCATTTAAAGATCTTGAAAGAGAAAGAAATTCATTGTTAACACTTCTCCATTGTGCCACTTTACACAATCTTTGGAATGAAAGGCGCGATTGACAACATGGGGACTTAGCAATAGACCTTCAGTTTCGTTTTCTTCAGCTTTTTACGTATACGTACTGCAAGGAAACCGAGTGATTTCGGTCTGCATTTAGGTGTAAAAATCAGTAAAAATGGAAATCTGGAAGTCTTAATCAAAACGTGTCATTACTCCTTTGATGTGTGCTGGGACAACAACATCTCAAGTGTGACAGATAAAAAAAATAACTAGCGCTGGAATTGGAAAACGTACTCCGGGAACCCACCTTTTTTGGCGGAGGCTGCATTGAGGAGAAAGACGGGTGGGTGGAGGGATGAGAAAGGCTAGGGATGGAGTCATGGAAAGCAAGTGATCAACTCGCAAAAAGCGTTTAAAAGAACCAAGGATGAACTATTACTCGATTTTATACAGCTAAGTGGAAATGTGCACACACATCACATAATAAATGAACCCGACAATATATACAGTGTTACAGTAACATGTTGCGCCAAAACTGTACGATTGTAAGAGCAAGGGCTATTCCCGTTGAGGAGCAGTGGGGTAGAAATAGGTTTTTCAGCTAGTAAGGGGATATAAATATAGGAGCACATGTGACCTTAGAACTAGAATGCACCGATTGGGATGGAGAACATGTTACAGTCCTGCTGAAGCCCTTATAAAAACAAAGGGCACAACATCCATACACCATGTGACCCAAATATGGAGTGTCACCGATCTGGTTTATGAGGCCCCACTGGTGTGGCTGAAAAGGTACATCAGGGTCCCGAGGAAGACCCTTTGGAATGCTGGATTTGTAAATAGGACTCTACCTAAAGAGTACAAAGAAAAAATACACGTGACCCAGGTGGCGGTTTAATTTGTGCAAGCATAATTCAGTTACTTACAAAAACTAGGCTGTGGATTTACGTGTGCGGATTTCATCATTTATTTAAATGTTTTGCTGGATAAATCAATATGAATGTACCTCCAAAGGAGAATGGCCTCTAAAAATTGTTATTTTGTGGCCTTTTGTTTGGACATAATTTTTGCAAGTACATTTAATAGTAGGAGATTAGTGACCAGAAGTATAAAGAGACAACGGAAGCAGCCAAAAGAGAATCAGAGTGCAGTCTACTTGTGCATGCCTGGTAACCTCTAGTGTTGTACTGGCGAGTACCTGTTGAATCCGGGTTCTGTTATGTCACTGGGCTTTATAATGCACACTGCCACCCCTTGAATGGCCTCCAGGCGCTCTGGCAGATCTGAAAGAGATGGGGGTGGGTGAGGCTTTTGGGCAGAGAGGGAAAATGCAAGTTGACTTGGCTGTTATGTTGATGTGTGCAGACCGAAAGTACCCTCAGCTCTGCATGGGGGTCGGTTTCCTGGTGTTGTGTGTCTCGAGCCTATCAGCATTTGGCTCAGGGGTACAAGGGGGGGGGGGGGGCTGCATGCCCATGGTGCTAGGATGCATTGACAGTGATATACATTTTTTTTTATGCAGCGGGACTAGGATTTGAACCCGTGTTGCTATGCGTTGTCTTGCTTCCAAGACGTGTTGCCCCCTGAGCTATCCTCCCGGCCTAATGTAAGACGATAGTTCTTTGATGTCTTCTGGGAGGGTTGTTCAATTGCTGCTTGTGAGTGGCTTAGTTAATATGCGTGTGTTGGAGCACAGACATTGGGAATGGTAGAGCAGCTTAGAACCTACATTCAGTTCGGCCATTGCAATGTCTTGGTAGGGTTTCTCCTGGGGGGCACCTCATCAGTGGTGCCTTTCAGTTAAGGTACTTGTGAGGAGATGCCTTCAGGCACACTGGAGTGGGCTGGCATCTCTGGCGGCAAACAGTGTGCCTTTTTGTTATCCAAGCCTGCGCATGTCCAATTGTAGGGTGACAGGGTTGTGCAGGATCGGACTGTCATGCTTCGGGGTTTGGGGTTAAAGCAGCTCATTGTACAAGAGTCTGGAGAATAAAGTTGGTCAGATCTATAGTGTATTCCGGGAAGTCACTGCGTGCTTGTTCTCCCCCTCCATCCTAGTGAGGCACCTTCGCTCCCTTTCCACTGTGGTAGATTATGCTCCTGTCTAAATGAAGACATCAGTGTGCGCCTGGCTGTGAAGAGCCATCCATACGCATTTGTTCTGCTCTACCTATGATGGGAGCTCTGGGTCGGCTGTGGTTGTCCAGGCCGCAGCCTCCGGTGCTGAACGGGGCCGGCTAACTTGGACTTAATGGGCCGTCCTTGATGCTGAACAGTGGGTCACAAGCTCAGAAACCCATGAGATAGGAAACAAGTTGTGTTCAGGTGATCACAGGAAAGAACTGAGAACCACGGGAAGTGATGATAGAGCAGTGAGAGAGGGATGGGGAAAGACGGAAGGACAAAGGACCGGGATGGAAGAATACAGAGAAATTGGAAGCAGATAAGACAAAAGGGTTCCATGTGATAATATCCCTGCAAAAATGTCCCCTGGCAAAAAGTTGCCACAAAATGGCTGTTCTTTGCAGGGACCCCCGGTCCCCTTGACACATATAGAATGTTGCCATAACCTTTTCCTGGTGACATTATGTATGGTTACCATATATATGGGGATAATATTACCGGATATACCGAAAAGAAAGGAGGACACGATGGAAATAAGGGGAAACAAAAGGATTAGGAAACTGAGTAAAAAAGACCTCGCTTCTAGATTTTCTCAAATGTGCTTTTAGCAAGAGTCTGAGCAGGAGTAGGAGGGACACATCAAGCCTAAAAGCAGCAGAAAGGTTGCCCTCTTCATCACACAACAGGTTCAACTAAAATAGGGGTTTGTAATCTTTGGCTCACTAGATATTTTGGACTACAACTTTCATCAGCCTTAGCTAGCCATGGTCTATGGTGAGGGACCTCGGGAGCTGTAGTCCAAAACAACTGGAGAGCCACATGCAGACTGCTGTACTAGAAAATGGCTACACACCGATTACAACCGTAGCATCCGCGGGCTATGTCATCAAGACTCCAAGGCAAACAAACCTGCAAGTATCCAATCTATGCCTGCCTGACTCCAAGAGCTCCTCTTTGGCCTCCCGTAGCAATATATCCCCATGCCTGTAAAGGACAATGCTCCTTACAGGCTTGCCACCTCTACTCCAGATGCCATGAAAGCCAAGATGACTGATGCATGGCCCAATGCCCCGTCTGATTTAGTGGTACCCGGAGCCTCATGTGGCCCTAGGGCAGATCTGGATTAGTAGTGGTTGAACTGGTCTGGATTAGTGAAATGTTGAATCCGCGCTAGCATTTAGCAGATTGGTAGCGTGGAAACAGTATTGAAATCTATGATGGCCAATGAGATCAGCACCCTTTCAATTTCCTTTGAAGCCTGCAGACATCTCGCTCTCTCTGTGTAATGTTCATCACAGCAATCATTCAAACCACCAGAACACGTTTCGAAAGTCAGGTTTCCTCAAAACATTTGTATTCTCGCTTTCCCTTGAGCGATTATGTCAATTTCCTAAAATATGTGTACACTGTTGCTTGCAATCTGTACAGTCGAGCCACAAAACCAGTACAGTCTTTATTAGAATTGTGTCAGACTACAAACAACGTTGAAAGTTGTGAACCACTGCAACAATAAAACCACATTCTAGATGCATTCGCTTTTCAAGAGGTATTGCATCAGTAATCTGTTGAATATTATATAGATAAATATATATGTATATAGTACCTTCTGAAGATGGCCTGTACAAGGACCAAGGACTCTGGCTGAAACAAGTTGATATCCCTTATAAATTGGTCACATTTTGAGAGCATCATTTTAATTTGGCACATATCTCTTCTGTTTTTCGCATCGAGTGCCAATGTTCTTTATAGCGCAATTGCACATTATCAATGTAGTGCCACATTTTCAGAGGTTATTAAGCAGAAGTCATTGATTGGTACATCTAGTCATTTCCCTGGAGCAAGGAGCAAGGATGGTACTCTAGATCCCCAAATTATGAAAAACATGTGACGGGCTTACTTGTTTCACATTTCCGACTGAAAAGACTGATATTAAATCTATGCACAATTCATATCAGATTTTCCGACAAAGGTGCTATGGAATAACATGTGGGTAATCCGGAGACACTAATATCACTGCCATTTTTTACACCGGCTTCCACTTTTTAAGCAGCTGTATCAACGATAAGACTGCAATTTACAGATAATTAACAGAATACTCTGAACAGGATACACTGAATAGATTGAAGTAAGAATTGTAATTTACACTGAATTCATTAGAGATTGGATTGTGATTTACAAAACATTCATTCGAGTTATGGTTGTCTTGAGGATAGCTCGGGATAGCTCTGGTCTCGGGAGGATAGCTCAGCGGCAACATGCTCGCCTTAGAAGCAAGACGATGCGGAGCAACACAGGTTCGATCCCCGGGACCACGCTTAGAAACCTCTGGGTATTAAGTGTATTATAAATAACTCATATGGTTTGAATTTACAAAGAATGAGTTAGAGTTATTATATTTTATAGGGATGGAATTACAGTTATGGTTGTATTGTACTACATGGCTACTATCTATCGGCCACCTGGTCAAATTTCCTCCTTCCTCTCTGAGTGGGCTGACCTCTCCTCCTCACTCCTGTCCTCTACCACTCAACTCCTCTTTCTTGGTGACTTCAACATCCACCTAGATGCCTCCTGTCCCCCCACTGGACTCTTTCGTGACCTCTGCGACTCTCTCTCACTCTCTATTCTCCCGTCTGGGCCTACTCATTCTGCAGGGCACACTCTTGATGCTCTGATCTCTTCTGACCTTCCCCTCTCTGTCCCTCTCTCCACTCCTCTCTCCTGGAGTGATCACTTTCTCCTATCATCCCACCTCACCCTCCCTACCCCACAGGCAAAGCCACCCTCATCATTGCCACCCACCTTCTCGGTCATCCGACCCATGAAGCGCGTGTCAGTTGCGGCTTTCGCTGCCACCTTCTCGCCCCCCCCCCTCCCCCTTCGGCTGACTCCCACCCTGACACAGCCCTCTCCTTGCTCCACTCTGCTATATCTGATACTCTTGCTTGATATCCTTGCCCCTGTCATGAAAATCCGCCTGAAGCCCAAAGCCAAATGTAACTCCTGGTATGATTCGGATCTCGTCACCCTAAAACGCAAGTGCAGGGTGGCAGAGAGGAAATGGCGTGCTTCATGTTCCTCCTCTGACAAACTGGCCTGCCGCCTGCTCCAAAGGCAATACCGTCTCTCTGTTCTCACCAAGAAGAGAGCCCTTATCCAAGCCCGCATCTCTGCGGCATCTAACAACTCGGCTGAACTCTTTAAAATCTGCAAGGAGCTTGCCAACCCTGCTGCAGTCTCTACCTCTCCTGTCCCCTCCCAGGCCCTCTGCACTGCACTGGCCTCCCACTTCATCTCTAAAACTCAGGACATCCTGTCCTCACTCTCCTCCTATCACCTCCCCCCCCTCTCTTCCCTGCTCTTCCTCTGGCCCTTCTGCAGCCACGCCTCCTCCCTCCTTCTCTGCCTTTCCCCTTTTTTCTGCTGACGAGGTTTCCAGACAAGTCCGATCTATGAAAGTCTCGTCTAAACAGATTCATCCCTGTTCCTCCAAAACTATCAAGGACCACATCGACTCCCTGGCTCCTGCCCTGGCTGACTTTTGCAACCACTCCTTCGCCTCTGGAGTCTTCCCATCCCCCCTCAAGCACTCCCTTGTGCACCCTCTCCTTAAGAAACCCTCTGCCGACCCCTTCTGTCCGGCTAACTATCGCCCAATCTCCATCACTCCCTTCCTGGGCAAGCTCCTGGAGAAACTGGCCATCTCCCAGCTTAACCTCCATGCTGAAGCTGTTGATAGTCTCCATGACCATCAATCTGGCTTCAGAGCGGCCAGAAGCACGGAATCTGCTCTCCTGAACATCCGTGAGGACCTGCTCTTGAACCTCGACTCCCACACTCCGTGTGTTCTCATTCTGCTCGATCTCTCTTCTGCCTTTGACACTGTCAACCATGCCATCCTGCTCAACCGTCTCCGTGATAACCTGGGTATCACTGGTCAGGCTCTGGCGTGGCTGACCTCTTTCCTTTCCAATCGACCCTCCCAGGTCCAACTTGGGTCCTTCCTCTCTGACATCTTTTTCTCCACCTGTGGCGTTCCCCAGGGATCTAATCTCTCTCCCTGGCTGTTCAACCAGTATCTGGCACTCCTTGCCCACCGCATTGCCGCCCTCTGCCCCAACTTTCAGTGCTATGCGGACGATACCCAGCTCATTTTCAGGCTACCCTCGGCCTCCTCCTCTCCCTCCCTCATCTCTGACTGTCTGTCTGCTATCCAGGAATGGTGTGCTGCCAATGACCTCTGCCTTAATGCTAGTAAAACTGAGATCCTACTCATCGGCACACCCACACCCTCCTTCCCTGCAGCTCTCTGGTCGGCCTCTCTCGGCCCTCTTCCTGCTCCTACCTGCAAGGCAAAAAACCTCGGGGTCATCTTCGACTCCACACTCTCCTTCTCTCCTCATATATCTGACGTCTCTAAGAAGTCACATTACCAGCTGCACCTCCTCAGAGGTATTCTTCCCTTCCTCTCCTTCCCCCAGAAGCTCACTGTCTCCTGAGCCCTGGTTCTCTCGAAGCTGGACTACTGTAACAGCCTCTATCTTAATCTGCCTGCCTCCACTCTCCGCCCTCTGCAACTCATCCAGAACAGAACTGCGAGACTTGTCCTTGGCCTCAAGCCCAGGGACCGTATCTCTCCAGGACTGAAATCTCTACACTGGCTCCCAGTGGCTGCGAGGATTAAGTTCAAAACACTCTGCATTGTCCACAAGGCCTTCTGGGGCCTGGGGCCTAAATACCTTCAACTCTCTCTTCCTAATCTTCCTTCCCGAGCCCTACGCTCATCCGTCTCCAACTCCCTCAGGGTCAGCCGCTTCTCGAAGCAACGAGCTGGGGGTAGATCTCTCTCCGCGGCAGGGGCCTCCCTCTGGAACAGCCTTCCTGCCTCCCTGAAACTTGAGGAGAACCATCTCCGGTTCCGGAAGCACCTCAAAACCTTCCTCTTCACTTCTGCTTTCTCTCTCCCTCTCCCCTGCTAAATTCTTCACCAAAACTGCACTGATTCTGCAACTGGGCCACTCTCACCGACCTTGGTCCTGGGCCCAGTCACTCTTCACTTGCACTGCCTCCCTGGCAACCCCTGCACTGCGGGACTGTCTCTGTATCACTACAGCCCCCCCCCCCCCCCCAGCACTTGTCTGCACTTACCTTGCACTTGCCACCAGCTGGCCCTATTTATTTATTATTTTATTTCTATTCTACTTATTTGTACTGCACTCCCCCCTTCCCCTTGCACTTTTTCCCTTCCCCTACCCCTGCACTTGCGCGGTCTGAATGACACCTGGCCTAGTAGGATCGTTGTCTGTCTTCCCTTTGTTCCCCCCTCCCTGCCTCGTCGCGCCTTGAAACACTTGTGTATAGGCGCGTTACAAATGCCATATCATATCATATATCAATTGGAATTCTGACAGATTTTAATTTACACCAGGCTGAACTAAAGTTAGGAATGCAATTTACACTAAATGAGGATAATACTTTAAACCAGATAAATTAAGAGTTTACAGGCCAATATGCACTGGATAAAACAAGTTATTACTGCAACCTAGGCCAAAATATACCAAATCGGATTTGGATCATAATTTACAATCAGTGAATTACAGGTTGGATTGCAAATTTGCAAAGTGGTCCTAGTCAATTTCTTAGAATAATGTGATGTACAGTTTGATAATGCTCCATCAGGTCAGATTGAGGACTAACTATGCAGTCAGAGTGCTTCGCCAAATTACCCACTCGATGGAACAGAAACAACTAGAATGAATTACTGCCAAGATCGAGATTGCAGTTGTCGCATCAGACACTTACATTAATATTGCCAGTTTTAAACCTGGAGAAAAACAAAGCTCCTCTCGTTGGTTTACCACCTAGCAGTATCATTCGAGGGCTTGGTTTGTGGGGTAGTAAAACAGGTATTGTTTCCCTATAAGCTCTGAAGAAAGTTGCGACCATTTCCACTCTCTCATGGGCTTGAAATAGATAGTCTATTTATATATGGTTTACTCTGGAAACTGAAATTCACTGTGGTGCTTCAATATATGTGGGCAGCTTTTAGTGCTTTTTTAAAGTTGCCTGCATGCTCAACCACACACACTTTCCTTTTGGGTTCAAAGACCATTTAGAAAGCAGTAGCAAGGGCACACAAATAAGGCAGACTTTTGGTGTACACTGAGCTTAAGCTTTCCTTAGCCACTCCATGAGGAAGAAACTTCGCTAAAGGCATTTAAAGGACAGTCTGAGGCGCTAATTAGCTCGGCAGTCAGAGAAAGTAATAGCCTGACCTCATGGAAAGGATATGCGGATGACGTCACGGGTCAGCAAAGTGTGGTGCCACCCCTGAAACCTGCCCCACAAAAGAATATGAAGAATGGCTAGAATCTAGGGATAGAGAGGGGGCAAAGGGTATTCATTTTTAACTTCTGTAACCATCTACCTTTAAAATGAATAAAAAATGCACAGAGACCCCATCAGACACAAGGTCTGGTTTTATCATTTCCAGGCTAGATGGCCATAATTTATTAATATGGAGCATTTCCAGATTCCCATTAGAAGAGCTGGCGCAACACAATGCGCATGGCTCATGAAAAGGGATCCGGCGTGATAATGTGTCTGTGTAGATGGGTCAGCCCGGAACACACACGTTAAACCTAAAGATGCTCTGAAAGCAGTGAAGAACTTGGTTTCTCCTAGCGACGGGAATGGTAAGGAGGCGGGACGATTGATCTCGCACTGCCTAATTTAGGGCGAGTCTGAATGATTTGACCTCGACAGGCAACCTTACCTGCAGCAAGAAGAAAGGCAACGAGATGTATGCTGTTTGGGAATATACATACACACGACACCCCTTTAGTTTGCATTTTCCCCACTAGTAAACAATCTGAAATGCATGGCGGTGACATCATACCCGTGAATTACTGTCCAGAATTCGCAGGTCTCGCGTAATTGCCATCAAATACATGTTTTGAAACAATTGCTGTTTTGTATAACAAAGAGAGACAGATGTACATTATATCATATAGATTTGGGGTTAGCGATTCTGTAGTTTGGATTAAGTTCGGCTAATTTTGGCGCCACTTGAGGCACGAAATACTCCCAAAAATATAGTAACGCCGAATTATTTCTTACAAGGTCGTGGGGACCGGGGGGTTTTATCCCAAAGGTGCACCTCTAATGCAAACTCCCCTTGGGAACTTTCACTCTGCCCCACTGTAAAACTGGCCGTCCACATTTACACAAAACCTGCGCAGTTGGTGGAACTCTGGTCTCACTCGAAATATTGTCTCGGTCTGCTGAAAATCCGGTCAGTGGTTTTTATAGAGTAGCTGTGAAACTATCCAGAAATTGTAAACAATCAGAGAGTGATACTTCCAGCTCATGGCCGCTCTGTGGGCACGAACGGGGCTTTTTTAGGCACCAATTGGGCCCTTTGATTTTGCTGATCCAAACTTCAGCAAAAGTCAATTTGATTGTCTTCTTGAAGACAGACGCAGTCCACTGCAGCAATCCGAATTTTTTTTAAATGCTTGCCATTGTTGTCCGGGTGGGGGAAGAGGGAAGGGTATACCGCAGCCATCTGGGGCACACCTTGACCCTTGGCGGGGCCGAGGGGGACCACAGCAGTGATTGAATATGCTCACTGGCCTCAAGTAGCCTCTGCAGACCCTGAGCAATGTTGGAGCCACGTCTGGTGACCTCCAGACTCAAGGCCAGAGCAGTGCATGGAGTTGTTAGGCTTGTGTATGAAATCATAACTGACAAATTCCCGTGAAATAATGGTTTTTCAGTAAATGTATTGGTTTTTAAAATGACCTCCATTATGACCCATTAAACAGCGAAAACAACACTTCTCAATAGTTTGACTTTCATCTGCAAACAATAGCTAAGGGAACGCCAACCCCGCCCCCTCCGACCTTCTGTCTAGAACACATCACGCTGGACTCAGGAAACTAAAACGTCACATCACGGCACTGCAAAAACCCTAAGAGAACGCCTTTCCCATCTCCCAGAATATGTAAACCTCAGCACAGGACATCTTCACGCATCAACCATTGAAGCCAAACACCTCTCACCATAATGCAAAGGACAGCAAGACCAATCATTTGACAACCCATTGCAAACTTTTCAGATCTGCCACAGTGCCAGGAGACCCTGAAAATGACAGGAGTGGACGGTATAACAAAATATGTAGGGTAGGGGTAGATCACTATTATGCAAAAGTACAAGGGTCTATAGTGGTAGGTAGACAATATCGTAGAGAATATACACTTGTGTGTTTTGTAGGACACAAGTTGGTATTGCTCCACCTAAATTGGTGCTACAGAGAAAACAACAATTAATTTGTATGTTATTTTCTATTTTGTCATTTGTCAATGTCTATATGTGTTTGTAGGTTAGTGAACTTTTGTACCTTATTGGTCCAGGCACCGTTTTGTAAATGTGTTTTAACCTCATTATTATAATAGAACAGTGAGTGAAATAACTGTCATTCAATGTCTTAGGGTACCTGTGTTTTTATCCGAGACACAGTGTTGTAGTCAGGGTGTCTACACAAGGATCATTTGATGATTTTTTGAGTGCGGGGTATAAAACACATTTACATAACAGAACCCCAAAGAACAGCCTCTACCTTTTGACTAACCCCCAATGTCTCTTCATCTTCCCCACCACACACACAAATGAAAATCAGGAATTTGTACGTGGCTTTCAAAGAAAAAAAAAGACCCTCTCCCCATACTTCAAACATCACACGTTCACATTTTGAACTACAATGGACATACTAAGGCCCTGACCACCACACACCCACACTACAGGCATACCCCCTCCAGACACGAAGCCTTCCATGCGTCTTACACTTCCAACCTAGAAAGCTTACAAGCCTGCAGAGCTCAGGGTACTTCTGAACATCAAACTCAACACAAAGGCACTACAAGCTTGCCTTTACCTCTGCCCCAAACTAACTCTCTCCCAGACCCACCAGAGCATGTCTGGGCAGAGGTGATGACAAAGGGAAGACAGGGTCACACCAAAGAGGCTCATATGCAGGACCAATCAGACACCTGAAACAGCTCCTTTAAGAGGTGCGTCTGGGTTGCTCTTCTATTCGTCATTGGTTACGGTGGTCTCGAAGGATTGAAAAGGGAGAGGGAGGGACCTGTTAGAGCGGAGCCTGCCAGAGACTTACAGGCGTAATGCGTGATTGGAGGGTGGGGATGGACATTATGTCAGGCTTAAAATGCAGATGTTTCCTGAAGGGACGCATTAGCCAAAAAGCAGCTTCTCTTCGAGTTCAGAAACCCAGCTAGCAATAAAAAAAAACCTGATGAACAGCACTAGCAGCTGGGAGTTGTGTTTGTGCAGGTAGCACAGGAACCTCTGGAAAAGGTTTGCACTGGTTCGGCCGAACGGAGAAGGCAGACTGGTGTTGCCAACATTATCCAATGTGACCCATGGCCAGATTTAACAACAGGCAGATCTCTCAGCCAAGCCAAGCACAGCTTTTCACCAACCAATGAATTAACCGGCCTGACCACCAGGACTACTTTACATAAAAACAAAATCTTGCCACATGGATTGCGCTTTGAATTAATTATCACTTCCCACAACCTACATTTTCTTCCTCAACACCCCCAAGACGGAGGTCCCACGAACTAACGCTAGAATCACAAGTAAATGCCATAATCAAGACATTTTTCTTCCTCCTACACGCAGTTCAAATCTAACCATACCTCTCTTTCGCCCACAAAACGCTCACCATCATCGCTCTCATCATGTCCAAAGTAGACTGCGCAGACAGCCTATACCTTGGAATGCCAATACCATCACTAAAAAAACTCAACGCATCCAAAACGCAACAGCCAGACTCCTGCTGAAAATACCACAAAGAGAACACATTACACCAGCGCTAAAAATGCTACACCGGCTACCAATAAAACAGCAAATAAAGTTCAAAGTAATGTGCATTACACACAAAGCAATCCACAGCCAAGGAGCCGAGTTCATGAAAAAGAAAAGAAACGTCTACCACCAATAAGACCACTCCGATCAAGCAACGACATCTGCCTCGAACCAAAACCATACAACAAATGAAAGTTCGGAGAATCGCCCTTCTCCCCCCTAGGACCAAAAACCTGGAATGATTTACCAAAAAAGATACGCAACACAGAAGACCACCTTCAGTTTATAAAATTACTAAAAACGTGTCACTTTGCACCGGAACCAGAATAAAACCACCAGGAAACTAATAAAAAGGAAACAACAAGCCCTGAATAGAACCCCCCCCTCCAGGCAACATATTTTACATTTCCCCCCTGAAGGCAGGGAATGGGATATCGTTAGCGCATACCACAGCACCATAGAGGAAATGCAGGCAGGTCAAGACCATGGAATCATAGAGGCCCTATGAGGGGAAGAGAAGACAGACAAGAGGACCAAAACTAAAAGATAAGAAAAGCAATCAAAAATCGAACAAAAACGAACTAACCCGCTACTAACAAAAACCTCAAACTCTATGCGTATGCTTCTCACACAAAAACCCACACAACCACCTCTCTGGACAGCAAACCGCATGTACTTCACCACACCACAACAACAGACTAACAACACATAACTAGCACCAACAGCACATGGGCATTTCCTCCAGCCCGATATCTGCACTCAAGCTCAGCGCACAGTGAAAACTGAACTGAAGCTGCCAACAGGACACCACAGCTCTCACTCTCCTACTCCCTCTACACCCTACTAACCACCCACCCCTCCTCTTACAGTTCCACCAGAATGCCTGGGGACCACTTCCGGTGGTCATGGTGTGCGGTACAACTACTTTTAACATAACATAACCCTCGATTACCATTGATAGGTCCACCACAGGCACCTTTGCATAAAGTTGTACGCCTGGGAATCGCCTCTAATTCCCGAAAAAGCATGCAGTCAACCTCCAGGTTTATTGTCAAAACTGTATCCATCCCTCACTGTCAAAACGTGCGCTGATGTATTACTACAGTCACAGTGGTCCCCATCTCCCTTGGTTACCCCAATAGTATCTATGAAAGTACTCCCAGCCACAGCCTTGGGTCAACTCCAAAACGATGCTGCTCCTAGGACCCACACAGACCACATCACACCAGCACAGGAGAAGGCTCAGCATTGGCTTGTAATTAAGGCAGGGCTGTAGAGTTTCCAGGAAGACTGATGCTACCCGTCCAAGGAATTGCCCAAGCTAGGATTCCCAGAGCAAGCCTCCCCTCAGGATACTATAAAATATTAAGGGGATACCTGTGCTCAAACGAGGCTAAACCCCATACATTTTGCTTAGTCGCCCTCTCGCTTTGCGGCAGACCTTGGCAAATCCAGCAAATGGGAGGCCTACCATGACTGTCTAGTGCAAAGTCTAGACTCGGCCCGCCATCCCTTTTAACCAACACCTTCCGTCACTCCATGTAGCCTTACTGCTCTCTCACCACCACACCGTCCAACATTAGAGGACAGTTGCGAGGGAGATTTTCCACCAGGAAAAGGGAGATTCTCCAACTCCCCCACTGATTTTCAATGGACTAAGTACATTTTAAGAAAAAAAATGAACAAGATTCGCTCAACGTTTGGTGTTGAAAAAAATCGAGTTAGTATGATCCCACTCCCAGCCGTTTTGAGGCAGCCAGTGTGTTCACTAAATGTAACCAATAATAAAATGCTCAGCCTGGTGGGGCTTTTTCCTCAAAGCAGTGTCACCTGCAGTGCCACGCTTCCTCCCCGCAACCCCCACCACTAGTATCCTACCCCACCCGCCACATAAACGCATCCCCTGCCAAGCACAGCTTGCTCACTGCTCCAGAGAGATTTCCATTTCATGATTTCAGGGGCTGTTAGGTTTATGTTACATGACTCATGTGTAAAGCAATTAGTGGTTGTGATCCGAGCCGGAAGGACTGTCGGGGGCCCTGGTATCAGCAACTACTGTATAAAATTTGACCAATGAAACATGTCCAACACACTAGTGGCTACTGAGTGAAGGGGACACCGGAGCACTCTCTTACAACTTGAAGCTGCAAACTTTGGCTGGACAGCTGTTTTGGACTACAACTCCCATCAGCTCTAGCCAACATAGTCATTGACGATGTATCATGGGTTACGTTACGTAGTCCAAAACATCTGGAGAGCCCAAGGTTGAAGACACCAGCTCTCCCGGTCCTGAGTTCAGTGACCACGCGAGGACTGCTCTCATACAGGGGGCTACACTGCTTAATTTCTAATCTGGTGACTTGACTTGCCATTCTGGCTTGGACACTAGAGGCATTTCTATAGCACAAACCAAGCACGGTGTACGGGGGGGGGGGCAGGGGGTCAAGATTGTATACAAAGGAGTATCAACGGAGGCATGTGCAAAAGAGGGAGGGCATAACATGGGTGGTGTTACATGACCGCGGACAAGAGGCAGAGCCTTACTGGGGGCTAGTTGGGTGTTCTTTGATGATGGGAGTCTTCACTGTAATCCTGAAGTGCATGGCAGATGTTCTTCCAGAATTCTGGTGCTTAGTTTAAGAGGCCTGGTTTCTTGTCCCCGGTTTACATTCCTGGATCTCCACACTAGAATATCATGGCTTTTTATTAGCCCTAGGCCTTCAGAGTTGGCAAGTTACCCTTCCAGGCATGCCATGGGGCAGGTTGGTGTAGCCTTGTAGAAGATGCACGCTTTTTAAAGATGATACAGGCCTAGAGAAGGACCCAGCGGAGATCTGACTTGGTGGGGGTTATGACATCACCAAAAACCTGCCCCCCCCCCCATTTGCCTTAAAATGTAAGTGTGTGCCATATGATAGGTCAACACTAGCTGCATTTTGATGGTTTCATCTTTCCAGTCCCCTTTTTCGTCACATCCTTCTTTCTGTTCTGCGGTTTGTGTGCAGTGTCTCATGGTTGACATGCCTCTGCTGCAGTCACTTTTCTCTCTGGAGTGCTCGGCTGCTTTCTGGAAGCAGGTGGTCTGAGATATACCAAATGCACAAAATAAATAGGACCGCCAAAGCAGACTCTCCTAGACATGGTCCAAGGCGCCATCAAAGACCACGCCCACTATAGCTACCTGCCGCCTCAGGCTCGGCGCCTCTGCGGTTGCTTCTTCTTTGCAACACCTTCTCTTTGCTGTTGAAGTGCCTTAAGGCCCAGCCACATCTCGGAGCACTACATGCCTCCTCCTTCAACATTCGCCAAGCAGCTCATCCCTACTGCAGTCCCAGCTCTGTGCAAGCTCTGCAAATGTATTATTAGACTGTCGCCATGACAAATTCTGCATCAAACGCCAGTGCTGTGGTGACAAAGAGCGTCTCTGTCTATTATAAGACACTGGCAGCAGATACAGTGGAGAGGACGGAAAGCCTAGGAAAGAACAGCCCTTTCCACAGCGAGGTTTCTGTTGCTACATGGGCACGGCTTCCAGAGGACCCTGTCCTCTCTGGTATGAGCAAAGAGTCATCTAGTGGTCGGTGATCTGCAGGGCCTCCAGTGCAGAGTCCTCTCCCCCCCCCTCCCCATGTCCATTTCCTCTGAAGGTCGTACATGCATAGGACCAGGTCACCGGGAACTCTCAAGAGACCTGCCCCCGCTACTCAGCCTTCTTATATCACCAGTGGCCATAACCAGGGGGCCCATAGGAAGGGGTGGGGCATCACCCAAGAGCAGCATCCTGGGGCAACATCATGAGGAATATTAGTCTGGGACTATCACCACTTAGAGGACCCACTGCAAGAGAAAGTAAGACTGCGGCAGGTGAACCCCCAGACCATAGAGCTGCTCTGTCACTTACTAGCACCCCTGAGTTACCACGCCAGGGCCAGTGCATCCTCGGCTAAACACCCAAGAATACACTACTGACCTGAGGCTATGGTTGGTCGTCTTCACCGATCTCCACGGACAGCAGCTCGCCATACTTTCAAAGGGACTTGAGCGTTTGTGGAACACACAGCACGGTTGATGCTCGAGGTCGCCTGGGATGCTCCAGTGGTCTAAAGCGCCACAATGCCCTCTTCGGAGTGCAGCTAACTCAGCAAGTTAAAGGCCTGCTTGACAATAGAAGCCCTTACTACCCTTTTGCTCATTCATTACATTCACGTTTCTCAAGAGTCTATTCTCGACCAGGACACATTTGACCTCCAGGCTTAGCAGTGCCCAATTACTTTTCCAGGGTTTGCCCTATGGAAAAATGTACTCTTGGGTCAGAAAGCCACGACCATTGAACTGGGCGGCTGTATCACATCTCGAGCCCAGCATGCAGCCAGACACTGCACTGAACTGCTCCACGCAGCCAGTCCATTTGATGCCAAGCATGCTTAGAGCACACCTTGCTTTCCGATCTATGGTCCGCCTCAATGGATCTGCGTGCACCCAAGATATCACAAGCACCCCTCCCCCCTACAGCACCCCTTCCTTACACATGTGATATTTCACCCCCTTTCACTTCCTCTTATTATCTACCAGCTTCTTTTTTTTCCGCCGTCTAAGGTCTGGATACCCCAAGTCAGTGCTCCGAGACCATGCAGCCTTTGAGCCTGTAGCCCCCTGAAGGGAGGAGGCACTATCTCCAGACGGTGAGGTATCAGACATAAGGGCTCAGACCAATTGGGTCAGGCCTGATCTTGTGGGTATCAGGCTAGAATGGATAAGGTTCCTGCAGGCTCCCACGGAGCGCATGGAAGTCTAAGGGAGGAGAAAAGACCTGAATTAGACGGGATTTCAAAACGATTGGTCTAAAAAGGAGAGAGGTGTCCTGTGCACTTCTTCTGAGTATATACCTCCCCCCCAGCCCTCCAAAGTAGGAGACAGATCTCCAGACGATGATCAATCAGACCTTAGGGATGAGGCTAAAATGGAGGGAGGCTTCCTGTGTGTCACCACTGAGCACATGGCTCTCTAAGGGAGTGTCCATGATCTCCAAGAGGTGAGGGATCATTTTTTGGGGCCCATGGAGGTTGAGCTCTGATGGCGACAGATATCATGCATGGCAGGGTAGAGGACATGTGCCCTCGCAAGAGAGGAATCGACAGGAACCTGTGGAGATGGGGCTCTAATGGAGAGCGATTGAGATGCACACGAGATACAGGAGCCAGGATTGCGTGTTCTTATTGACTGGATGCGAGAGAGAGAGAGAGATGCTGCACCCATTAAATATTTAGACGCGTTCTGCAGCGAGGAGCTCCAGCAGGAGCCATCGTGGCGGCCTGGATGGCTCTGCTAATTTAGACAGGAAGGTGCAGGCCGATAAGGGAGCGCTAAACTGTTAATGAGAGCTGTAACAGGAAGCTTTCCAAGCCGGAGTGCCTGCTCCGACCTTCCTTCTCCGGAGGTTAATGATGACTGTGTCCATCATCTAAGGGCTAGTGCCAAATGGGAAATGGGGCATCTGCACTCAAAAACCTGATGCTGCACACAATGCAGGCCGAACGACTAGCAATAACTGAAGTGCACCATCCACTGACACAGCACGCACCGGTCCACGGCACAAGCTCTGAACAACTGACTAACAGGGCCGCCATCAATAAACACCATTGCGCTCACCAGCTTCTTCACCAAGATCTTCCCTCTATCACTATCCAGTACAACCATCAATGAGCGATGGAGAGCCTGAAAATACACAACCTTTCCATGTGCAACAAGGATGGATCATAAAAGGGCACACTGTCCAGGAGACCTGGGGGACCCACACCTTTCATATACAAAGAAGAGTTTAAGAAGAAGCACCAAGAGAAGCCTGCGAACGAGCCTCCATGCATTTGCAACAAGCACAGCCTACGACTTCGCCCACCATCTTTGAGCAATGGCGTGCCTGCATACAAGCATTGCTTCGAAGGATAGCTTGCCAAAAAATCTGAACGCTCGTTTGCACTCAACGACCCACACTGCATTTGTGCTGAAGTGTTTTGGGGCAAGCACACCTCCATGTGCTTGTAGGGCAACATAGACACGACCCTCCTGTTCAAATGCACCAAAGATCCATCAGAAGGGCACACCGTCCGTGTGTACTAAGAACGGTCTTGTGCAAGCACCCCGTTCATGCACACGAGAGATCACCTACTAAACAACACACCATCCATGTGCACCAAGACTAGACGACTAGCCAGTACACTCAACTTGTCTTGGTGTTCATGGGCTGACTAACAACAATACTGTCGAGGGGCGCAAAGGATGGCCTACTTAGAAGCGCCACATTTAGGAAACTCGCAGATCTGCTCTGAAGCAGAGTTCTCGCTTGCACGTGCACAGCTCGCTTGAAAAGACTCAGCACAGGTCACTGAATACAGAAACAGTCAAAGCCTTACACACTGTGTTGCAGCTGTCCAAACTGGTATTCAAGGCTTGTAATTTACAGAATGTTTTTGTTAAGTTGACTATTGTGACAAACCGAGTCCAACTTCCATTATTCGCATAGGAAAGGGATTCTTGCTGAATCACTATATGACATGTTTCACATTTAAAATTGAGGGCATTCTTATGTTCCCAGAATGCTCTTTGCTTTCATACAAATCACCAGGATTGGGTTCTATGAAGAGATACACTCAGCTGCGTGACCAGACCTGGGGCACCGCCCCTCTGCCACACCCCTTACTTCCCGTGGCACCTCCCCTCCGAGGAGGAAAGAGTTCGCCGAGTACATTTCCCCCCACCCCCATTTACTGCACTGACTACAGAAGATACTCTAATGGGATCATTTTACTAAATGGTTGGTTGCATGCAAGGGACCACTAACGTTGGCACGTTATGTGCTGTTGGGTCCTCTGTGTGCTATTTTAAACATTTACAAAACAAGAGTTTAAAAGTGAAGAGCAAAACCAGGAGAAATTGCCTTTACTCTTCACTTTTACTCAGTGTTGTCAAAAATACAAATGCTGCCTGCAAATTGCACTTTGCAGACGGCATGCATTTACAATGGATTCCTATGGAATCCTCCTGCTTTTATCAGGTGCGGTCTGAACTGGTTAATTTCGACCAAAGATACCCCGACCTCAGTTTGGTTGAATCTTGCAGCTTGCTTCAAATTAATTTATTTTTTAATGGGGGTCCCCCTGCTCCACCCCCTTCACCCACTTCCACTATATATACATATGTATGTCGTGCGAACTACAAGATTCGACCAAAGAGAGGTATTAGCAACCGTAGTCAACATAAACAAGTAATACAATCAGGTGCTAATCCATTGGTTTAACACCTGCCTGAAAATATCATCCAGGCATTAAACCACAGGCTCTTTGAGGGTTGAGAAGTAAAGAATGACGAAAATGTTGTTTTGCGTGCCTCCAAACAGCACTAAAATGCCATAGAGTGCATAAGCCGGACTTACGCCATGCTTTTATGCCCGATTTGTGCACTCCACGGCATCTGAACTGGCTCCCTAATTGTTCACCAAGGAGCCCTACAGCTAGGGCTCTGTGCTGAGCAGCGTCTCCACAGCCAAGTACCCTGTGTGGGCAAGTGTCCCCACGACCAGGTGCTCTGTGTTGACCAGTTTCCACACAACAAGATTCCCTTGCCCTCCAATGCCTGCTCACTTCAGATCAATGCTTTTAAAGCCATCTGCCTGCATTCAGTTTATTGACAAAATGTTCCTGAAATGGGAAGAGCCCTTCAGATGAACTATCTCCCGCCTAGGCCTTTTGACCATAAATCACCATGAAACCTACTACAATTACACCAAATATTTCTAAGCAAACTGCAACTATAGCCAGACCAGTGAGCGACGTGTATGCATCAGTAGATTGACCATTAAGATGGAACACGCCACAAACCAAATTGAAACCTGGTGCGAAATGAACAGTATTATCACTCGAAACATTGGCTACTCCGATGGTTGAAAGGGTTGGTCACCCCTCTGAGCATTGAAGCTTGGATACAAACCTTTAGCTAATGAGATAATCTGGTTAGAGTCATTGGTCCTAATTGGTCTGGAAACCTTCTGAATAACTTTAAAGAAGGCAGATACACAAATCCCATCTTCTTGTTTGAAACCAGACACTCGGGGTATGTGTGTTTTGTCCGATATGTTGCAGCTTATTATCCATTAAATGCAAATACTAAAGCTGTTCAGCAGTGAAGTCTATTGGATATCCCAATTTTGAAGTCTATTGGATATCCCAATTTTGAAGTCTATTGGATACCCCAATTTGTTTTAGTCTTTAATTGAATTTGCATGTTTGGAAATTCGAAGTGGTTGGTCTTGAGTCTTAGGGATTTGGGTAAAGATCAGGCCACATTTGTTCCAAACATATTGCATTTCAGCTATGAGTTTCTGCACCGGATTGCGTTTGAGATAGGTGGGCTAAGCCAACTCACTTCCAAGCAAGAACACCACCATTCCCTCCTCCCTTATCCTGGTGTTTCGATCTTTCTCCCCCACAGACACCGGATGTCCGGCTAAATATGTACCCGCTTTTCCCTTTCCTTTACCACCACCTGTTACACTCTCGTTCTCGGACCACGGTCTGGTTCCCCAGGCTGGGGCACAATCCAACACTCCAGACATGCCTTGGCTCTGTGAGGTTGCAATTGTGAGTTGGTGCAATATCTTTTAACACAACCAATAAATACATTGTCAGAAACGAAGTATTTCTTGGTGAAGGTGACCATTTTATGGGCTGTGCAAAAATGCTGTTTCAGCTGGGCACATTTCTTTTTAGGTAAATCACCACATTCATTCAGCAAAATCTCCTGGTATGTAAATGTGCCATCTTCACAAAAAAATCAAGATGTTTTACCATCCAGTCTCAAGATGTCAGCCACATCAGTGCCAAAATGGCTTGAAAATAAGAACCAAATAGACCCTGCAACAAATATCAAGATGGCTGCAAAATAATACTGCATAGCTGGAGAAAATAAAACATGGTGGCAGGAAAATAAAAAGCGAAAAAGAGTTAATACATAAAAAGTAAATAAAGATGCACAATAGGACCTGCAGAGAATGGTTCTAGGAGGTGAATGCCATTGGCAATTCACGCCACGGACAGAATCCCCTTTATTTTTTAAGGCGTGTGCCCAGTACATTCCTACCTCCTCTGACCCCACTACCTAAACCCCTGATCCCGCAGTCCCTTCTATGTGGGTTGAAAAGGAATTCCACTGTGCGTGTTTTTAAAGACGGCCTCCCCACATAACAACCAATCGGGCTGCCTCGTCAAATGTTAGATGCACATGTCTGATGCAAAATGCCTGCCCCACAATACTGCCTCGGTGCCCATTCTTCAAGAACAAAGACTACATATGCAGCGGCCAAGATGCTAGCGTGTTGTAAACAGCTCCGCTGGGCGTAAGAAAATGGCCGCCGATTAGGCAAGGTTAGCTCGGGACATGAGCAGTCGCTGAGTGCTTACTGAACCCTGCCTCTGTTATTCAACTGAGAGAAGAAACGCGGAAGAGCTCTCGGAGTTCCACACCCTTAATTAAGTAAAAAGAACTACTTCGATCTGCTAGAGCATTAAGCCGAATGCTAGGACTCAGTGGGCGAGCGGTGCAGTGACAGAGGCCGCCAGGGAGAAGCACAAGCACAAAAAGCATTGTGCGTTGCGCTTCTGTCGGGCAGATGTATGCTAGGTGTGGGATAGGTAGGTAGGGCAAGCAGGATGGGACAGGTGAGTGGGGTGTGCCAGCAGACAGGGGAGTGGCGGAGCAGGGCTCTACAGCAGGAACAAAGGGCGTGGGGGGAGCAGACCTCTGAAAATGGAGAGCATGCTGGGAGAAATTGGGAAGTGTCACTCGGACAAACATCACAACAAAAAGTAGTGCGAGAAGGGAATGTAATCGCTTCATTGTGGGCATGGGCGAGGCCCGGTGGCACCAAAAGAGGGATTCCCAGGAAGGAAACTAGTAGGGCAAATTATGGTTGCTATGAGACCACACTGGCTTGCATGACGGGCTGAGGCACGTCAGGGCTGGTGGGGGCCATTTCAACATGAGGTTTGGGTGGCCCTGCCTACAGCTGCGGAAAACAGTCAGAGGCACCCATGTGGTATTTCAATTACAATGGAGTAAAAAGAATGCAGCAGGTGTGTAGATTGTCATGGGGCGGGCAGCCAGTGGGTAGCTGAAACACTAAATGTACCCCGAATTTCTCCTCGTCAGCAAGGAGATAATATAGACAATACGGAAGTAAAAAGGCAACGAGGTGAGAAGGAGCCCGCAAGGGCAACCTGTAACGTGTGCACCGTAAACCCTACATTACCAACTTAGAGGAAACTGGAGTAAACAGACAAGGAGGTGAGAATAACCCTCCTGGACAGCAAAACGAGGCTCATAGATGCTACCAGCAACCCAAATGCACTCCCAACGGGCCAATGCCCCTTCTCAATTGGGTAAACACAATTATTTAGCATCAAATAATCTTCAATGCACAAAGAAAATTATTTAAACCAATTCACATGGAACTTTTAAAGAAACCGATTTGTTAACATATTCAGAATATAAATCCAGTGTATTTCTGACCGTAGTCCGACTATTTCCCAAAAATAAGCTTTCAAAGAAAACCAGCTTCCAAACACCATTGAAAATATAACAAATTCACAAACAATGTTGTAGGGGACAATTTCTATGTCATCCCGTCTAGTGCATGAAATGTATGTTTGAAAAGCACACAGCCCCATCAAATCAGGTTCACTACTTTTTCAAATGAACATAAATATAAAACAGACGAGCGTCTGGTCTTTTGTCCACTTTTCTTAAAATTCCCAAATTCCCAACGCGTTTTCATATAGATCACGTCATCCTTTTTCAAGTGCCACACAAATGTTGTTCTCAAACTCAATTCCCCTGTCAATGACTCCCTACAATAAATTAGGATAAGTCAAATTAACCCAACTGAAATATAACATCACTTCCCCTATATTCAAAATAAGGCAAAGTACTGACCTTGCCAAAAATCGTATCAGTGATGGCAAGAACCTAAAACCTAAGGAATAAGTTCAAATAAAAACTCTATGCCTCAAAGATTCTAAGCTCCTACTAAAAGGCAGTGCTAAATCGTATAAGGGGAACACTTACCTCACTCCCATGCAGCTTAATTCTTTAACTTTATCAGCAACAGCGTATCCTTATTAAAAGATCCAGGCAGCACCTACAAAACAACCCCAGTCTCAGTAACATGTCAAAAACAAGCTCCCACTGAGCTGCCCCACCAGTCCCTTCCAAATGCTCACCATGACTCAAGTCACCCACGGAATGCGAGGCACAAAGCTGAAACCAGATGGCTGCCCCGCGCCCGTGATTTAAACAAAATATCTATGGCCGCTCACCGGAAAGGCCACAATGGTGGCGTAATGCCAGTGGCCATTTTTGGAGTGTAGTAATGATGGTTACAAGAATGGGAAATCCCACATACACATGGCTCAAATGGATCCAAGCTTCAGTGATTGCATAATTCCAAGAATCAAAACGCTCCACCAGGGGTCACATACCCAACCTTGACCCAGCCGAGTGCCTTACGTCTATAACTAAATCGAATGTTGTGTGACCGCCCTTCCACAGGCCCCAATGGTGGCATAATGGTGGCCATTTTGGAGTCTAGTAAAGGTAGTTAAAAGAGTGGAAAATCCCACATACACAAGAACCTTGGACACAGAAAAGCACAGGGAGTGACCGTCTGCAAAGGCAGCCTATAACAGGCGCGCTGTAAAGTGCACATTTAATGTTATAAATTGAAGGTTTGTTGCTGTGTCATAAGGCCAACATTGGGCAGCTACTCCCACCCCAAGCACAGACGAGGATTTCAAACGAAAAACTTGAAAGGCCCTGCTGCCATCCCTCTTCACTTGTGAGTACCCTCGTGGCTACTGGGCTATTTAATACAATGTTGGACTTTTTGAGGTCCCCACACCCTCTGCTCCCTGTCCAGGTGCCTAATGTCCAGCACAGAATCTGTGCTACTTAGTGACTCATTCTCCTCTATTATTGCTGTCTGAGCTAAGTTATTTTCCTGCCGTTGCAGCATGCAATGGTATTTCAAAGAGCTTGGAAGCACTCAGAAGGCAGCATGTTTGCACTAAAAATCCCAGCAGATTAAAAAACATACACAGATAAACAACCACAAAACTCTTTTCCGTTTCTGCTTTATATTTGGGGCTTCATTTTTACAGAGGCTAGTGGTATTGCAGCCAAAACAACCCTAATCTTTATTCCCCATATCCTAGCTGGGAAGAAACACCCGCAGTGCTCACACGTTCCACCCCACAACTACCCCTCAGCAATTAACCACAAACCACACTGTAAGGAATTCGACCATCCGCCCGGTGGGTGTGCACTCGCCTGGGCTTTTGTTTAAATTTTAAATGAAATTGAATGATGGTAGATCAGCCTCCAGAACATGTGTGGGGCTAATCCACACACATTTTCCAATGCACACTGCACGACATACACATAGACCTGTGTACACTGGGTGGACAAAGCCTACAGGCGCAGTCCCCCGGTCATATTTAGCTGGGATATGACAGGCAGGATTACACCTTGCCCCTCAGAAGGGGGAGGGCAAATTCTTCCTCCTGCCATGGCCCGCCTAATTAACTATTAAAGGCTCCATGGATCTGCCCTGTCTATTGTCAGTTCTGCTGGTGGCAGCCTTGCATATTAAACAGAGTTAATTCAAGCAGGCTCACGGGAGGCCTGGTCACAGGATGGACAAAAGAGTCAGGGAACCCCAACACCTTTGATATGCATCAATGTCAACCTAAAGCCAGCTCCTGCCTCTAAGTATCAAGGGCAGTGAAATGTCATGTCTGGGGCAGCTGTTTACAATAGGCAACCCCCGCAGGGGGAGCCCAATTCAGAGGGTAGGTGTATGTGATTGGATAGAGACAGAAACTATGTTCTAGTCACAACTTCAAGGGAGACCTGCCTTTAATGAGGAACCACAGAGAGCTCAATTAACCAGAGAGACTCTTTGATCCACAACAGACAGGAAGATGGGTGGGACTTAGTAGTACATGTTTTCACCCCCTAACCTTTCTTGATGCAAAGCACTCTGGTTATGACCTCACGCATAACAGAAGATTGTTGGTGGGGACCCAGGATTGGTTCATTAAGGTAGCCTTAGCCTACACCAATCACTGGGGCCCATTTGGCTTTAAAGGAGGGTTGAGCCCCTCTTTTGGCAGATCATCTGAAGACTTCACAAGGAGTAACAAGAATAACTAATTTTGACCCTGGCTGAAGGTACAGTCTGCCTTACAGCTTCCGCTAGTGAAGGAAAGCCAGGACATCCAAAGAGGGTAGCAAGATCCCATCCCTAAACATCGCCCAGGGAACAGAGAGAGATACTGAATCCAGAGGACCCCCGGAACAGCTCCAGAACCGGTACCCAGCCAGCACACAGCGTGACCTGATAGGAAGCTTGCTTGCAGAACCTAGGTGGGAAGTGACAGTCTCTGAACCAAACCAAGGACAAGGCCATTGCCTGCAACACTCTCCTCAGCTTTGGGCCGTTCGCCTTAAAGAACGACACAAGCCCAGTAAAGAAGCTACAAGGAGTGCATCGACAAGCATCAACCAGTGTCCGACACCGACTGTTGTCAGGCTGCAGTCACAAACGTCATCTGAGACACCTCGACCAGTGCTTCAGACCCACAAACTAGCACTGAGACATTTCCTGACCCTGAGCCGCAATGTAGGCCAGCCTGCAGCCGTCTATCCAGCCTCGCTCACCGAACTGCCTTCTGCCCGATACCCACAGCTGTCTCCTGCTTTGAACTCTGTCACAGAAGTTGGAAAGCACCCTGAATCGGTCTCTACACTGGTCGAGCACCAAGAACACAAGCACAAGGTACATTGTGGGTCTGTCCCCCTGGTCCTTCTCCGAAGGTCCCTAGTGACATTTAACGACCCATTGCTCCCTTTGTACTGAAACCAAGTATCCTTGCCCATTGCTCCCTTTGTACTGAAACCAAGTATCCTTGAATTATTGCGATTAATTACTTTACCGACTACCCTCCTGTTAGTATCCAGAGTGCATCCCCTTTTTCCTTCTTGAAACTGTCTGTCCTCTGCATTCCATTACAGGGTGGGCTGTATTTTGTAGTGTGCTAGAACTGCCTTTTGTGATAATAATAGAGTAGATATTTGTAAACAACCTTAATTGGACAGTCCCTTTTATCACTGGGTAATAAATGTATACCAACAATCCACGCCTCGTGGAGATAAGCCTGCCGTTCTGTCCACATTACAAAAATTCGACAAGGAGGTTTATCATTTCCAATCTGTTCGGATCTCTTCGGGTGTACTAGAGGTGTGGGCTGATTGATGGTTTAGAAACCGATATTCATCCCCAGAAGTTGATTTGTCACACACGCAACGCTGCCTCCTGCAACCCATAGCCGTTACTGACGCCATGCGTTAACGCGCATTAATGAGACAGTAGCAGCACCTGCTTTTGTTCTCATTAATGTTAAAGAGCCACTTCTGCCATTTCCAGCTTTATAATGACTCTTGTGTCGTGCTGCTGCCAAAGTTAGCATAGACCCCCCTCCCACCCTTTCTCCCATATGGCCCTCAGCGCAGTCTTTCATGTAAAAGCGCACATTCTAGCCATCCATCTACCAGCCAGACTCACACCTGCCATGGCCATCAGCAGAAGCCCCTATGTGATCAAGTGCACACGCCCTTCTTTGCGGTGTCCATTTACAAGCACGCACAACTGCAAGCATGGGTGTAATTTTAGGGGGGGGGCAGGGGTGTTTGTCCCCCCCAACTTTCATGGCTCATTATTTTCTCCGCATTAATTTGGCTGGGGCACCTTTTCTTCAGATGTCATGTCCCCCCAACATTTTCAGCAAAGTTACTCCACTGCTGCAAGATTCCCACACGTGCGCATTATGGTCCAAAGCCCTTGTTTTAGAATAGGACGATGCACTGTCCGTTACCTCTCAGCTCAGCTGCACTCTGGTGGGGTGTCCCTTACACGCACACCCCGGTGCAATATATCCATACAGGCGTACGTCAGTGACACGATGTGCAGAAGAGTACGATGCCGCCAGGGGTTGTAGTTCTGGTCTGGACTGGTGACATTTCTGCATAAATTTTACTTTCCAAAATGTCAGGAGTAGAGGCCAAAACAGACAAGCTTTCAACAAAACAGGTGCTGGAAGGCGGCTGAATGTAAGCGTGTGTGGCTGCTGACGCAGGCCAGAGGCGGGACTGCATTCTGGAGGGCAAGTGCCATACCCGATGATAACACACAACCAAGCAATACACCACCGTTTTATCATTACTATGTTGTGCTGGGTTTGACCACTGACCACACAGACACGGCCTGGTCGGGTCTCGTTCTGGCACCATTTACGACCCTCTCTGATCATTGTCTGCGGTGCTAGTCTCGACCACTGCACACAGCCCGAGACCCGATCGGAGTCTGGTTTGAGCCCTGAACGCAGACAGTCTTTGATCCGTGTGCAGTTTTCAATCCTGCACGCAGACCCCCTTTGATCTTTGCGTGGTTCTGGATCCAGCACATGGTGTGGTCCTTCTTTGATCACCACCTCTCTTGATTGACATTTTGAATTTGTATATATACACACCGACTTTCCGAAAAGCTGTTAAAACATTGTTTTGGGAAATAGTTTTTAACTAGATTTTATTGAATACTTTTAACTTGAATATTTTTGGTGTAATTTCTATCTAGAAAAGTAATTTTAGCCAGATTTTAGATTATGCCGTTTTCTTTAGAAATAGTTTAAAAAGGTGGTTAATTAAGGCATTATATGTATTATTGTATTTTGATTCTGTTATTTAATTTTCTGAGAGTATTTGTAAAGCGCTCCGATATATTTGTCTAGTTTGTGCTATATAAAAACCGTACTTTTTATAAAATACACACACACACACCCCCCACCCCAAATCTAAAGCACTCCACTCCCCATATTCCTAGCATGCCAACTGCTGAGGATATGCATAATTTTAATCTAATCTGCCAGCGCGAAGGCGTGACCACCACCAGCCACTCCTGGGATCTTTGTGCCCAGACAGAGATTCGGGGGAAACCCCCTCTGCGCATCATTGGCCGCTTCAGGGTTAGGTTGACCAGATAAAAAAAAAAACCTGCACAGGCCACCAACATAAAGGTAGGACTAACATTTTACAATGTGTGCCATGAGTACTGTTTGGTGGTGGAAAAGGGGGTGGATTCCAAACATTCAGTCGAGTACAAACTGTGGTTTGGCTGTGACAGTACACATGTTAAATACAAAGGAGCTTTTGCTCAGATTGCTATTACAGGCCTTCTTGCAATGTAAATATTTCCCAAGCAGTCTCTGTGGCACCATCAGCTAATGCATGCGCCCGTTACACGAAAGGCTGGGGGTTTGACCCCATCCCTAGATGCCAGACATCTGGCTTGAGTGATAATCTAGGAATACAACATTATTATAATGGTTATAATAGTTATGATGAAATGTTGCTTAAAGAGAATCGTTCATCAAAATCCTCATCTCTTTCTCTAAACCAGGCCATTCAGGGCACCCTATCCAGGGAGAATCTGCCTGGGCACAAAGGCCTTCGCTTCATACCAAGGAGATACCAGGGAGGAGCACCCTGGACCCCAGGAGGCACCTCAACCATTGCATGTTATAGTATCGAAGGCAGGAACTTGACTCCCAGGAGATTGTGCTGGATCTAAATATAGGGGTTTAGCTCATTCATAATAAGCACAGCTTATACAGCTCTGCTGTATAAAACAATGGATGATCTCCATTTAAGCTCAGTCCTGCATTCTCGATGTGGAACGGACGCAGGGGACACTCTGCTCCTGCAGCAGAACAGACGCAGGGGACACTCTGCTCCTGCAGCAGAACGGACGCAGGGGACACTCCACTCCGGCAGCAGAACGGACGCAGGGGACACTCCACTCCGGCAGCAGAACGGACGCAGGGGACACTCCACTCCGGCAGCAGAACGGACGCAGGGGACACTCCACTCCTGCAGCAAAACGGACGCAGGGGACACTCCACTCCGGCAGCAGAACGGACGCAGGGGACACTCCACTCCGGCAGCAGAACGGACGCAGGGGACACTCCACTCCGGCAGCAGAACGGACGCAGGGGACACTCCACTCCGGCAGCAGAACGGACGCAGGGGACACTCCACTCCTGCAGCAGAACGGACGCAGGGGACACTCCACTCCTGCAGCAGAACGGACGCAGGGGACACTCCACTCCTGCAGCAGAACGGACGCAGGGGACACTCCACTCCTGCAGCAGAACGGACGCAGGGGACACTCCACTCCTGCAGCAGAACGGACGCAGGGGACACTCCACTCCTGCAGCAGAACGGACGCAGGGGACACTCCACTCCTGCAGCAGAACGGACGCAGGGGACACTCCACTCCTGCAGCAGAACGGACGCAGGGGACACTCCACTCCTGCAGCAGAACGGACGCAGGGGACACTCCACTCCTGCAGCAGAACGGACGCAGGGGACACTCCACTCCTGCAGCAGAACGGACGCAGGGGACACTCCACTCCTGCAGCAGAACGGACGCAGGGGACACTCCACTCCGGCAGCAGAACGGACGCAGGGGACACTCCACTCCGGCAGCAGAACGGACGCAGGGGACACTCCACTCCGGCAGCAGAACGGACGCAGGGGACACTCCACTCCTGCAGCAGAACGGACGCAGGGGACACTCCACTCCTGCAGCAGAATGGACGCAGGGGACACTCCACTCCGGCAGCAGAATGGACGCAGGGGACACTCCACTCCGGCAGCAGAATGGACGCAGGGGACACTCCACTCCGGCAGCAGAATGGACGCAGGGGACACTCCACTCCGGCAGCAGAATGGACGCAGGGGACACTCCACTCCGGCAGCAGAATGGACGCAGGGGACACTCCACTCCGGCAGCAGAATGGACGCAGGGGACACTCCACTCCGGCAGCAGAATGGACGCAGGGGACACTCCACTCCTGCAGCAGAACGGATGCAGGGGACACTCCACTCCTGCAGCAGAAAAGACGCATGGGACTGCACTCACTGCAGAATAGTTGCAGGAACGCCACTATAGCTGTAGAAGGAATGCTTGGACTCCACTCCTGCTGTGGAATGGATGTGTTCCTGCTACCCACTGGATAAAGGGACTTCACACCCCTACTGTTCAAGGAATGCTTGGGATCCACTCTTGCTGTTGAATGGATGCAGGGGCGTTATTCCTGCTGTCCAATTGTACAAAGATTTCACACTCTTGGTGTAATAGAAGGAATGCAGGAACACCACTGTCAGCAGTAAACGGATGCATGGACTTTGTTATTGTTGGAGAATAGACACAGAGACTCCGCCCTGAGGGCAGAATGGATGCAGGGGCTCTCCTGCAGTAGAATAGATGCATGAATGCCAATCTTGCGGTAAAAGGGATGCATGGACTCCACTTCTGCCGTAAATAATATGGACGCAGGAACTCTGCTGCTACTGCAGACTGAATTCAGTAAGTAAACTCTAGCTTTGGAATATGTGCAGGGAATCACTTCTGCTGTAGAACGGATGCAGGGACTGCACACCGACTTCAGGAATGTCACTGTTTCTGTAACTTTGCACTCTGTGTAGAAAACAGTGGAACACAATCTCTCCACTGGCTCCCTGTGGCTGCAAGGATCAAGTTCAAGACCCTCTGCATCGTCCACAAGGCTTTCAGGGGCCGGGGCCCACACTCCATCCAAGTCTCTCTTCCTAAACACCGTCCTTCTCAAGCCCTTCGCTCAGCCAACTCCAAATCTCTGAGAGCTAGACGCTTCTCCGAGAAGAGAGTCGGGGTAGATCTCTCTCTTCTGCAGGGGCCTCCATCTGGAATGGCCTCCCTACCTCTCTCAAACTTGAGCCGGACCACCTGAAGTTCCGGAAGCAGCTCAAGACCTTCCTTTGTGCTTCTGCTTTCTCTCTCGCTCTCCCTTGCTGACCGACCCGTCTTCTGCGCCGACTGGTTGTCTGGCTACCCTCAATCTCAGTGGTACCAGGCTCACCCACAACCAGTAGCCCCTGCACTGCCTCCCGGCCTACCGCGCACTTAGGGGCTGTATCTGGAACCCTATAGTTTGAATGACACAAGGACTAGTTAGATGGTTGGTTTTGTCCTCCCTCTCTCTTCCCGCCCTTTTCTTGTCGCGCCTAGAAACACATGTGTACAGGCACGTTATAAATAACTTCATACAATGGATGAAGGGGTCCCACTCCTGCAGACATTTTGTTCCTTCAGTAGAAAAATTAATGTTACTGTGGTTCGTTTGCTGCAGGTGCGCAGCCCCAGCACTTTAGCAGAAAAGACAGAACTCCAGAGCAGAAGGCGTTGAGAAGCAGCAGAAGTGTGAGAGGAGGGACCGGAAAGAAGGAGGGAAGCCAGGAGCAGAGCCAGTGCACTGGGACTTCACAGGCGTTCTTCCCAATACAAGAAGGTGGGGGGATGGGAGCACTGACGTAGGCATCAGCGGCAGTTATGAGGGCCGTTATTCAGACCAAGCTCCAGGATATTGCTTTGAAAATGTAGAGGCAATTGGTCCCAGAGCAGAGGAAGGAATCAGGACGTGTCTGAACAGAGGGATCATCCCTGGGGGAACTGGAGCTTAGCATCCTCTCACTCCTCATTTGGAGCTCACCCCTCCCCCGTAACCTACGCACCCTCTGTCCACCCTTCCTTCCTTCTTCGACGCATAAAAGCACACATCTGAATAGGTCTGTGAAGTGGCTGGATTCGACCTCACTACACATGACCTGGCCATAGTTCAGGCTGCTTTGATAAAGCAGCAGTTAGGATAAGATTTTGAAGTGGAAGTATATTTACTCCCTGTTTTTTTACAGTTGGGAGTAAAAATGTAAATCCTTTTCACTGCTTTTCTGTAGGGCTCGGACTAGCAACAGTTAATAGGTCTACTTTCGATAGAGCATGGGCTTAGAAGGGAGCAGGCATTGTTGGCTTGGTGAGGCAGGGGCCAGTCAGGTACTGCAGTGGCCAGGCCTTGGGGTGGCAGGGGCCAGTCAGGGCCTGCTGTGGCTAGGCCTTGTGTAGGCAGAGGCCAGTCAGGGCCTGCAGTGGCCAGGCCTTGGGGTGGCAGGAGCCAGTCACGTCCTGCAGTGCCTTGGCCTTGGGGAGGCAGGGGCCAGTCACATCCTGCAGTGGATAGGCCTTCGGGCAGCAGGGGCCAGTCATGCCTGGCAGTGCCTAGGCCTTGGGGCGGCAGGGGCCAGTCACGTCCTGCAGTGGCTAAGCCTTGGGGCGGCAGGGGCCAGTCACGCCCTGCAGTGCATAGGCCTTAGGGCGGCAGGGACCAGTCACATCCTGCAGTGGCTAGGCCTTGGGGTGACAAGGGCCAGTCAGGTCCTGCAGTGGCTATGCCTTGGGGAGGCAGGGGCCAGTCACGTCCTACAGTGCTAGGCCTTGCAGAGGCAGGGGCAGTCACGTCCTGCAGTGGCTAGGCCTTGGGGAGGCAGGGGCTAGTCAGGGCCTACAGTGGCTAGCCACTGGGGAGGCAGGGGTCAGTCAGGGCCTGCAGTGCTAGGCCTTGGAGAGGCAGGGGTCAGACACGTCCTGCAGTGCCTAGGCCTTGGGGAGGCAGGGGCCTGTCACGTCCTGCAGTGGCAAAGCCTTGGGGAGGCAGGGGACAGTTACATCCTGCAGTGCTAGGCTTTGCAGAGGCAGGGGTCAGTCACGTCCTGAAGTGGCTAGGCCTTGAGGAGGCAGCCTTGGGGAGGCAGGGATCAGTCAGGTACTGCAGTGGTTAGGCGGGGAGGCAGGGGTTCACTGCATTGTAAAAAGTAAAGGTCAGGATTAAAAATAAAAGCAAAAGGTTTGGGGGTCCATAAAAATGGAAGGAAAGGTGCAGTAAAGAGAAATCTTTCGTAAGAATACGCCTCACTGTGGTTAGTTCACTTTGGGATAGGCCAAGGCAAGGTCGGCTAGGCTTTGCAACAATTGGATCTCACACTGCCTAATGCTTTCATTTGTCGACTTCGGAATGCCTCGGTTTGCCCTTTGCTGTGGTAACGTCAGCTTGCACACGCTCTGGTTAGTCCTGTGCAGCCATTTTCTTTTCGCGCTTCTCTGGTCTCAGGCCCAGTATCGGAGGAGTCAGAAATGGGCACCGGCTTCCAGCGCTCGGCGGCAGCTGCGCTGGATAGCGGCCAGCAAACCGGATCAATGGATACTGCTTACTTTGGCCCCAGACACTGCTGCTCACTTCCAGACAGCCCTCAGCCGAGGCCCGCTGCAGACCTGGCCGCCATCTCACCTCCCTACCCACCTTCCCCGTGGGGTCTCTAGAACTGCAATGCGGGTTCCTAAAGCAGGTGAGTGGGCTTGGGCACCCCGCGGCCTGGCTGGGGGTTCGCTAGGTTGCAGGGCACTTGGAAATCTCCCAACAGGTCAGATGCCGCAATAGAATATTATGCTTCATCTGCAGAAGTCAGCTAGTGCTGGCGGCGCCCAACAACGCTTTCAAACAAAGACCAGAGTTGCATTTGTGTTTTACTGGTAATGTATACAGAGCCAGCACGCGAAATAACACAGAGCTTCTTCAGGCAAGGCAGTGCCCAGGCTGGGCTTCATGAGAAATGTGCATAAGGCGCATAGCTGCCAAGTTTCCCAGTTCCATACGGAATCTTTCACCAGTCCTGTTTCTTTCTTTTCGCAGGGCATGGTGGGACTTGTAGGCCCGTAGGCCCACACTTGCAATGGAAAAAACCAAACTAGTTCCAGCATTCAAATGGAAGCCAAAAAGCAGGACTGGCTTGAGGCGTCATGAATGGAACTGGGTTATATGGTGGGAGAAAGGCGTGCCCTCCGAATATTAAATCCCTTTGTACACCACAAACGGCGATAAGGGAGAATGGTAACATCTCTCGCCCCACCCCCAATTCCCCAACCCCCCCAAAACATCAGGCCCTCCAACACAAGCCCCACCAACCGCACCATCTTAAGTTCCTGGTCTTGTCTTCCTTCCATGCCACACCCCTCCACATCTATGTGTCCTCTGGGGCTAATAACCCACCTTTCTCCAGTAAAACCAGACAAGTCTGTTGGACACCCCCTGCAGAAACATGCATGCAATCTGCAGGTAGGTGGCACGTTGGCACTTTGTACGGAGGATTCAGCTTTTCATCTTTCCCAATGTGTTAAAATGAGTTCCTTTGTCCTGGGCAATAGCTGTTATCAGCTTCCTGGCAGCCTCGGACTCATCCTTCTTAATCGCATACAATGAAATCTATTGTATTGTTAAGTTCAGGTGTGGAACAACGTGTGGCGGCCGTGCGCTATAAACACACGATTGTTAATGGCCCGTGCCTGCCTCTATCCCTCAAGAGCCCCGTCCTGCCGTTCACACGTACCCCAGGTGCGCGTACGCCGATTCCCCTGGGAGTTTCCCCCTGGCACCCGCATTAGTATTAATCACAGAACTCAGTGATTTGGTGATGAGAAGGCGCGCTAGCAGGTGTTACACCCCAGAAGCTGAAAGGACACGCAGCCCCCCCGCCCCCCCTCAACTCAAGTCTCTGTGCAAAGATCAAAATGCGCACACGCAGAACCAGAACGCACATCGCATCCTCGTAGGATCAGGGACACTGCTGCAGCATCCATGGACAGAGGACGCCCCCAGAACATCCGATGGGAAGGGGGATGGGGCACATGAGTAGAGCACGCCTAAGTAACACCGCGCTCGGGAGGGAAAAAAAAGTGCGGGCTAGACAAACTCCAACCAGAATCCTAATATTCCGGCGCAGAGCTTTGGACGCCGCCTGTTTCGGCGCAGGTCGCGGCCATCGGGGAATAGGGACCTGCGCGCCGAAATATTTATGTTTTACTTAAATATATTGTCAACCAAAGCACGGGAAAATTGAGTGTTTTGGGTGACAGTATATTTAAGCAAAAAGTAGCTGCTCTGCACATGGAGGCAGCAACCTATTTCTGAGGGGCAATTGATAACATGGGAGTCCGATCAGGTTCCGATGCCACCCCAGGACTCCCTACGAGCGTGCATGTGGGGAGAGGGCAGTCCAGAGGACAGAATAACGCCAGCACCCACACAGGGGAACATGAGGACACAAGGGAGAGAGGGAGGACGGGCAGTCTGGGCAGAGTCAAGAGAGCGACACGAGGGAGGGGGGGTGGCGAGAGGAGAGGGGACCTTGATTAATCAGCAGCCTCGCCGGCACAAAAGGACTGCTGGGCTGGCAGCGCTCACAACACAATCACAAGGAAGCGTGAATGGAAAAGTGCAAAGGAAGCGGTCCTGAGAGAGGCCGAGATGGACAGAGCGATAGAGACGAGGACGGCGAGGGCTTGGGAACAATACACCGGAAAGAGGGGGCAAGGAGCTGGGAGCGCAATGCAGAGAAGGGCACAGGAACGAGGGAGAGGGAGTGAGAGGGGAGGCAAATGAATGCAAAGGGCCGCCGGGAGTTATCGGGGAAGAAAGAACAGAGGGGGGAAATGGATGGAGATTATCCGGCCACCGGGGGCTACAAAAAATAGAGAAGGTGGGAAAATGGGGTGGGGAGGAGGTGGAGGGGGGGGGGGCAGTACGACCGGAGAGCTACAACAGAGGACGTTAGAAAAGAGAGGGCGACCAAGGAAGGGAAAGAGCAGAGAGGTGTAGAAGCACACGCCGGGCAGAAACTAGATGAGCAGCAATGTACAAAGAAATCCAGGGTTGTGTGCCCCAGAAGTCACACCTAGACTCCAAGCACATAGAGATTCGAAGTCTCTAGTACATCTACCTACATTTGAAAAGAAAAAAAAAATCCTGAAATGTAGGTCACCGGCCACTGATGCTACTCCAATAGCTGTGCACAATACACACGCGCAAGAAGCCAAGCCCTGCACTATCAGAATAGTCCCTGCCCTGTGCCTAGCATGATAGCAACCTCGCCTGTCTCCTCTCCCCTCCATCCCTACCCCTTTCCCTTATTTGTCCCCCCTCCTCCATGTCATCAGACCTAGTAAGATAGTCGCTTGTTTTGTTCCTCCCCTCCCTTTCTGCACCCCTCTCCCTCACCTTTTGTTTTTCTCCGGCTCTACCAGAAATGTCGTCAGGCCTAGTACGGTAGTCGCCTGTCTGTTTCCATTTCCTTCCCACTCACCCCCTCCCTTCCTTATCTATGTCTTAGCTCTTGCACTATCTGAAATGTCATCAGGCAGAGTATGATAGTTAATTTCACTTTCTTATTGTTCATGGCCTGTAAGAATATTATTGCATTTTATGATATGGCATTTATAGCGCGCCTATACACAAGTGTTTCAGGCACAAAACACTTTTCCCTTGTTCGCTCCCTTGCCTTGAAGCGCTTTGAAACACATTGTGTATAGGCGCTATATAAATAAACTATCATACCATATCATATCACTGTTACGCGGATGGGGCCGCTGGTGTTGCCCAGCGGTAGCTAGAGTTTAAGGTTTGCAGTGCGTACTTTGCAATGGAACGGAGGACACACGATTGACCAAGGAATTGCAGCATCAAAACCAAACCTATTACACCACTTTTACTTAAAGATGGCTATTCTTGCAGACAATATTTTCAATGGACAGGAAAGTGTCCTTCTTTGTAGAGGATCCAGGTGGAAACTGAGGCCGAGCTGTGACTCTAGAGCAGAACTGGTGACTGGTGCCGTGGCACATCGTGGACCCTAGCAACGAAGATGATTGCATCTCTTTGGGCAGGCCACGGCCCTGATAGATCTGGTCTGAGGCAGACTGCCATGGTAATGGGGCAAAGCTGAGTCGCTGCATGCGATAGGCACGAGTTGCTAGACGCCAGTTGCAGGTTGCCAGATAGGGGTGGGAATTGTGCGCCTTACACTACGCCTATACCTTGTTGTGATTGGCTACAATCATATGTAGGTGTGGGCCGAGTTGCTGCTCCACACTCTTTCACGAAGATCCGGAAGAGTGTAAAATCGCAGAGTCTACGGGCTAAACCTGAAGAATCGCCAGCTCTGGTCACTAGAGGTCCAGGGCAGCGGTCCCCAAGACGTAACAGCTCATGAATGCCAGGCCATTAAAGCATTAGTATCCCCGAAAGTAAAATATCCTCCATCCCTAGAAGTCCATCCTATCTGCCTAGAGATCAAAGCCCTTGTAGGGTTCCAGTCTTAAAAGCAGCAGTAAAACTAGAGGTCAAAGCTACTGCTGTACCCCAAGAACTCAAATCTTCAATGTCCCTATAAACCTGCTTTATCCATAGAGGGTAAGGCTTTACACATCTAAGGGGCAAGACTGCAGTCCCCCTAGGTGTCAAGTATTTGCATCCCTAGAGCGCATGTGCCCCCGACACTTCATAAGAACCCAAAACGTTAAATGGAAATTACCATAGCTCGAAGTTCTTATAGACTTGGAGGTCAAAATCTCTCGTATCCATATTTGTCTAGGGTTTTGTAAAGCCCTCATGCTACCAGTCACCCACTTTGGAGAACTTCGGGGAGGGTTTAGAGAACAGGCTGAGTTAGAAGATGCGTCGCCACCTGCTTTTGGTGGGTTGGAGCCAGGCAATGATTGGATATGCATACCGTTGTGGATGGCCGTTCCTGGTCAATATTGCTTCTAAGCTTTGAAGGCTCCAGGTAACGGGCGAGTCTTGAGACGTCTATGGAATTACAGAAGTCTTATTGAGCTTGCAGTAGAGGGGATGGGAGTTCTAAGGGGTGCAGCCTTGCGTGTGGAGCCATTTCGATGTGCCCCCAAACCGACTTGTACCTAAGGGGACGGCATACCATAGGAGTCCGATTTGTGGATAGGGGGGGTGTCAAGCACATTTGGAGATGGATGGAGCCCTTCCATGTATTGCCTTGTAGACAGGTAGAGTGTCTTAAAGTGGGCCAGTGCCTTATTGGAATCCAGTGTAAGGTCTTTAAGACGGCAGGAGGTTGGTGGTAGGGTTTTTTCAGTCAATTTATGACGTAGGTAGCAGTTTTGTGTCCTCCGATTTCTTGGTACAGCATGCTGCACTAAGCCAATCGTGAGGTCTTAAATGCAAGTCCCAGTGTGATTCTGTGCAACATAGCCAATAGCGATATGATATGACTCAAGTGGCGTTCATGGTGGATGGGGACTTTGGTGACCATCTTAATTTGATGAACCAAAACATCTTACATAACTCAACCCCCGCTCTTCCCTCCAAGTCCAACATTCTGAGTATTGGTCAGAGCACCTTTATTACTAGAGGCAAATTATACGTCCCATGGTGACATGAATGTAGCTTCCAATGACCCTGCTAAAGGGCACCACAGTTAGACCTGACAACCAGTTGGTCACACTGCGATAATGCATGGGTCATGCCAGTGCAGTGCAAGTCCTTACATGAGCACGGTTGCAGATGCAGAAACACCAGCAGCTCTTTTCAGGGCCTGCAGCATACCAAGTCTTTCCATCCAGGCAGCAGGTTTTGCTTTCTCGAATAACACACTTACATTGAGTTGCAGAGGAGCAGTAGCCTTCGATTGTCACAGTCATTAGAGGGCAGTTTTGCTCAGGCAGTTCCAAAGAAGCACCAATTTGACTGGTAAAATGAGGGCGAGATATTGTAATAGCGCTAAGGTAAACGATCAAGGGATACATTGGATGGATGGGCTGATGAAACCAGGGCTTTGACAACATCAGGTAAACCCTAGTGGTAAAGCTTCTATATCCCCAGTCGTCAAAGCCTCTGTGTCCCCAGTCGCCAAGGCTTCTGTGTCCCCAGTCGCCAAGGCTTCTGTGTCCCCAGTGGCCAAAGCCTCTAATCCCAGTGGCCAAGCTTCCGTAATGCCAGTGGCCAAAGCCTCCGTAATCCCAGTGGCCAAGCTTCCGGAATCCCAGTGGCCAAAGCCTCTGTAATCCCAGTGGCCAAGCTTCCGTAATGCCAGTGGCCAAAGCCTCCGGAATCCCAGTGGCCAAGCTTCCGTAATGCCCGTGGCCAAAGCCTCCGGAATCCCAGTGGCCAAAGCCTCTGTAATCCCAGTGGCCAAAACCTCCGGAATCCCAGTGGCCAAAGCCTCTGTAATCCCAGTGGCCAAAACCTCCGGAATCCCAGAGCCCAAATCTCCGTAATCCCAGTGGCCAAAGATTCCATACTCATGTATCCCTGCAATGCAAATCTCTGGCACTTCCATATTAATTAGGTGAGAAAGATGTGGATCCCAAGAGGAAATACGTCTGGATCCTAGAAGGGAGAGCATCTGCCTTCTTAAATGTGAATCCATTCCAACCTTTAGAAGGGAAAATGTCCAGATTCCCCCCGACTACCCTACATCTGAATTTCTGGCCCCAGGTCTGTGCCCACACTCCTTGTATGTCGCACCATTCTCATTTCCCACCTTTAATTGGCTGATCTACTGGCAATGTTTACAGCTAATCTCCTCCTGGCGCTGTTCACTGCCCTATCCGTTTTGATAAATGAGCTCAGCCAGGATTCGATCAATAGTTATATATTGTGCTCGGACATAATAATCGGCTTGTACTGCCTGCAAACCGCTAATACTTCTCTATCAAGGGGCACTGTTTATATTTGCTGCAGTACAAGCACCAGTGGTGGCCGGGCATAGACCGCTTTTTCTCCACAGCAGTACAGTCACCAAAACAAGGCCAATGGCCAGGCAAAGATTGCTCCATCACTGCTGGAATACAAGGACCGAAATAGGGGTCAATGGTAGCCATTGACCAAAACATGAGCCGTGGCTCGGCAAAGAGAAATAGATCCCCGCTTCAGTACCAGCACCAAAATTCAATCCGACAGTTGGGAGGCACGGGCAGCTCTAAAACGTCTGCAATGCCGGGGCCAGCGATAGCCGGGAAGACCGCTGGATTTCTGCTACAGTACAGAAAAATATGGGCAGACAGTGACCGGGAACAAAGGGCTATAACACTGACTACTCAGAAAGCTGCCAGGCACGGATGCCAGTTTCTCCAGGTTCTGCAAGCACCAACAGAAGAGCACAGCCTCTATCCTATCCCTCGTCCCTCACTAACCTACCCCGCCGTCTTACTTACAGAGCCACGTGAGCACCTGGAGACCATGCAAATGGTAACGGTGCGTGGTAGTAATCATCTTAACATAACACAGTTGCTTCACTAGCAGCAACAAAATACAACCGTGGCTGGGCATAGATCACTATCACTGTTGCAATACGAGGAACAAAATCAGAGCTGACAGTAGCTGAGCTACAACCCTGTATCACCACTGCATTCTAGTAATAAAATATGGGAAGATAGTGTTCGGGCACAAAGAGCTAGATCACAGTTTCAGCAGAAGCACCAAAATTCAGGCCGAAAGTGGCGAGGTATCGACCGATCTTATCACCAGAACACAGGCCGACGGCGGCTGTCGAGCAAAGTGGTTTGTCACCATTTCAGTTCAACTATCAACATTGGCTAAAGCTGGTCACCACTTGCTCCATCAGTTCCAATATGTGGGTTGACCATGGTTTGTGGCAAATTCTGTGTCGTTATCGCTGTAGTGGATGAATGGATGGCAATAGTACATTTTTAGTACTCCTGCACAGAGTCAACAACCTCGAGTACCAGGATTTCAATGCTGCTACAAGCGAGTGATCCTGAGCCAGCTGGTTCTTGAAAAGCGGTCATAAAAAGTGATTTAATGGGGCCAGCAAGTCCATAATGGTCCAGTCCATACCAAATCTCGCCTATACGCCATTTCAGCTATTGGACCTGCTGCTCTTGGTGGTCATATTCAAGGCAGTTGGGCACAGACAACTTCAAACCGTGCTCCTTGGATGGAGACAGATTTGGCGAGTTAGGAGGACTCAGGGCACGGCTGGTCCCAAACACGCAGTGGGGAGCTTTAAAAAGGTGATTCCAAGCTTCCGCTGGTAGTCATTGTGGGCTGCAACGAGCACTGGTAACATAGACTCTCTTTACCTACATGCCGGTCAGATACCACAGTGAGTAGAGCGTTTGCTTGGACATCCGTGCAGAACCTGCCAATGCAGGTTCGAATCCCGGCAGTGCCAAACTCAGCCCTTCATCCTTCTCAGGTCTATAAATGAGCACCACACACCGTGGGTAATAACAAGCAGCGCTTAGATGCCTCAGGGCTTGTAGTGCTTCATAAGTGCAAATTATTATTATCATCATTTGTGATGCACTGCTGGGTTTTTGGGCTATGTGCAGGAGACGGATGGATTCTACAGGGAACCGCAAACCAGCAAGTAAAGCAAGGGGATCTAACTGAGACACAAAGGTACAGTAGTGCTTATTCCTTTTTCCCTGAGAGTTGGAGCTATGGAGTCGTGGTAGGAGACATCAAGTAATTACTTTATGGAAGGGTTTATCTCAGCAGTGGGTGGTGACGAGATGCCCAGATTGTGAAGTAGTTGGGAAAAGGAAATAAATAAATAAATAAATAATATGGTAAACCGTCAAGTGTGCAGGTGTTTCTCAGAATTGGCCACCAAAAAGTACATCCTGCCTATTTTAAGTTTAGATGGAACCACCTGGCTCCCATGTAGGTTTCTTACCCAATAAACAATAGGTTTAGATTTGATGTTGGTGGGTGAAGGGGGTTCACGTGCCTGAAGGTCTACTTCGCTGCAGAGGGCCATATTACAGCCAGAATCTGCTCCAGAACCCACATAGGCACCCTCAGCGTGCAATGAAAATATTCACCACCACACGGGCGAATGACACCCTACACTCGACAAACACATCCCATCCTAGCCAAGGATGGCTTTGACACTTTTGCATGTGTGTGTGTGTGTGTATGTACGGACTATGGAAGGCACACACTTAGCTGGGAGGGAATATAGCACTGCACACAGTGGTTGCACCCACAGGGACACTAATGTGGTTGATGGGGTCGTAGAGGACCTGGGACGATATGGGCGCAGGATTGGGAAAATATAAGGCTGAGTGGAGCAATCACCGATTGATGGGATGTTCTTCAAAGAGAAGTGTCTTTAGGACCTTTCTGAGCTGTCGAATGGAGGTGGAAGTTATATCTGCATTAGTGACTTGTTCCAGAGACGGGGTGCAAAGCTGGAAAAGGGCCGTTTTCTAGTCCCCCCAGCGCCCGCCTTGGAGGACTTTATTTCCATTCTGGTGATGTAGTGGCTTCTGGTGGTCCACTGGCCTCGGGAGATGCAGAGTTCCTCGGTGAGGTAGAGTGGTGTTTTGATTGCGAGTGCTTTGCTGGAGTTGCACGCTGTGCTTGAATGGTTGTTAGTGGAGCTCCTTGAGAGTGGGGGTAATGTGTTGGAATATTTGTTGCCATGGGATGAGGCGTGCTGCAGCATGCAGAATGGCTTTCAGAGGGTCCAAGGTGGCACCTAGGATTTAGGGAAGTAGGATGTTTCCACAGTCCAGCTGAAGGATGACCAAGCTCTGAGAAACTCGAAGCATGGATGAAAGGCGAGGCTTAGCAGAGGGCACCCTGCACTAGGAAATTCACCCCCAACTAGCCAGTGACACTGTTCAATGGTAAAAAGCCCTCCCACCCGACCCAATGACTAGCTAATTGGATAAATTAATCATCTACACAATGGATTAATTTGGACACAAAATAGTTTTGGGAATAAAAAAAGGTGGCCCTTAATCATGAGACTGCCTAAATTGGTATCTGGGGCACACAAACATGTGTCGGAAGTGATGCATATTGAAAGCACACTAGGACAGTACTTTAAAAAAAAAAAACGATCAGCTGCCCAGTGACATTGGCTCAGAGAACAGGTCCACACTGGCCAGGCCCTCAGACATTTCCCTAGTTATTTGCCTGTGAGCCAATCCCAGACTCAGTCACCCTCAGTCTACTCGAGTGATGATCACTAGGCAAAATTCCGCCCCACGGACCCTGTGACACTGGAAATAAGCATCGGCAATGCCAACAGTTTCGGTTTTTTGTGTAGGCATGGGACAGGTGCTTGCCAGGCACTGCCATAGTGTTATTAACTGGCCATTGAAGGTGGCAGGTGCAAAAGGGTGCGAGTACCTGGGAATCTAGTAGCAGTGCCATACACAAGCCAAAACTGTTGGCTTTGCCACTGCTTGTTTTTAACAGTCTTTCAGTAAAGGTCACGCATAGTGCTTATAATTCGAGTGGCTGAAGGCAGACCAAACAAAGACATTTTTATTACACCAGTCGTGGGTTTACAACTCCAAAAAAGTCATTAATTCCAAGAAGGCTGCTTTGAAAAAAACACTGGCAGGCATGGAGTGCAACGTTTGATGGTAAGGCTTGAATAAAGCGAGCTTGAAGAGTTCCCCTGAGGATGTGTTTTGGGTGGAGTGGGGCAGGAATTGGGTAGTAATGGCCATAGGGATGCCATGGGCGAGCAATCAGTGGGTAAATAACACCTACAAGCCTACCTGTACTATAGTGCAATAGTTTTGGCTTATAGGTGTCACGACGACACATAAAAGAACACCCATCTACCAAAACGACCCTGTGCATTGAGTAGCCCCAGCCCAAACTACAATGTGGCATTGCTTTGACCACACAGGCCCCGTCTACACCTTCAGCCTGTGCTGAACAGACTCGGGCTCCACCTTCAGAATAAGTCTCCCACAGCCATCTCTGTACAGCGGGTGTGTGCAGCCTACGGCTCTGCAGAAATGTAGTACTAACGCTCCCATGATCTCTCGCCATGGACTATGCTGAATAGAGCTGATGGGAGCTGTAGTCCCAAACATCTGGTGAGCCAAAAGGTTGCAGCCCACTGCAGGTTGAAGCACCTCACACTGGACCGAATCCTTCCCCATCTACTCAGTGACACCCAGGGTGGAACAGACTCGGCTCTTCGTTTCCTCTCCGAAACAGCATGCTTGGAAGCATTCTATCCTAACTGGGATAGCACTGGACACTGGCAACATATTTTCGAGGTTGGAGTCCGGGCATTCCTGAAGATACGAGACCCGCGACTGCTTCCCATTGATCTGCCAAGGTGCCCCAATGTATTCAATGACGCGCTCGGGTGAAGTAAGGTCAACTGGCATTTGACCTCTAACCACCCGAGAAACGGAAATAACTGCCTGGAAGACGAGGCACTGGTAGCATAAGGGGTTGCTTGCAGCATAGCAGCCCAGAAGCCCCTCCCCCCCCAAAAACGCGGTATATAGGCCTGGACTGCGAGTCCAGCTCGGTAATGCTGGGCGGTGCAATACAGCGAGTTCACCCCCACACAGCGCCGCCCACCAGGCTCCGTCGAGGCTTTTCTTTGGGGTTCGCGGGGCTGACAAAGCCGGATATTTTCATTTCTCTCAACATACAGCTTTCATATTCCATAATGTGCGCCAGGGAGGGAGCAGGCCAGGGACATAAAATAAACACGACAGGGAGGAAATAAAAGTCAGGCTTCAGCGGTGATGGAAGACATCTGCATGAGAGGTCGAGGCGAGGGAGGGGGCTGGGGAGACGGAGGGGGCCAGGGGTGGAGGTGCCGAGGAGGACGCGAGGTACGAACGAACACACAAGGGGGAGAAGCGGAGAAAAGGAACAGAAAGCACGAATGGGGAAGAGGGGAGGCCGGTAGGAAGAACCACGAAAGATCGCGAGAGAGGCACACGGCGGCGAGGGGAGACGTGTGGGAGGGGGGACGGGAACAAGAGGGCGAGATTAGAGGAACTGAGGGAGAGAAGAGAGGGGCACACGTCCAGAGGGGTAAGAGGGAGAACTAAGGAGGGGCGATGACGCGGAGTTGGAAGGGGCAGAAACCATGTGGGAGAACAGGGACAAGAGCAAGGGTAGGCGAACTGCAAGATATCCAGTGCGATCTAGGAGGGGGAGCTAAGAGAACATGGCAAAGGATGGGAACTAGGAGGGGGAGATTAAGAGAACATGGCAAAGGATGAGTTCTAGTAGGGGGGGGGGATTAAGAGAACATGGCAAAGGATGGGAACTAGGAGGGGGAGATTAAGAGAACATGGCAAAGGATGGGTTCTAGGAGGGGGAGATTAAGAGAACATGGCAAAGGATGGGAACTAGGAGGGGAGATTAAGAGAACATGGCAAAGGATGGGAACTAGGAGGGGGAGATTAAGAGAACATGGCAAAGGATGAGTTCTAGGAGGGGGGATTAAGAGAACATGGCAAAGGATGGGAACTAGGAGGGGGAGATTAAGAGAACATGGCAAAGGATGGGTTCTAGGAGGGGGAGATTAAGAGAACATGGCAAAGGATGGGAACTAGGAGGGGAGATTAAGAGAACATGGCAAAGGATGGGTTCTAGGAGGGGGAGATTAAGAGAACATGGCAAAGGATGGGAACTAGGAGGGGGAGCTAAGAGAACATGGCAAAGGATGGGAACTAGGAGAGGGAGATAAGAGAACATGGCAAAGGATGGGAACTAGGAGGGGGAGATAAGAGAACATGGCAAAGGATGGGAACTAGGAGGGGGAGATTAAGAGAACATGGCAAAGGATGGGAACTAGGAGGGGGAGATAAGAGAACATGGCAAAGGATGGGAACTAGGAGGGGGAGATTAAGAGAACATGGCAAAGGATGGGAACTAGGAGGGGGAGATAAGAGAACATGGCAAAGGATGGGAACTAGGAGGGGGAGATAAGAGAACATGGCAAAGGATGGGAACTAGGAGGGGGAGATAAGAGAACATGGCAAAGGATGGGAACTAGGAGAGGGAGATAAGAGAACATGGCAAAGGATGGGAACTAGGAGGGGGAGATAAGAGAACATGGCAAAGGATGGGAACTAGGAGGGGGAGATAAGAGAACATGGCAAAGGATGGGAACTAGGAGGGGGAGATTAAGAGAACATGGCAAAGGATGGGAACTAGGAGGGGGAGATAAGAGAACATGGCAAAGGATGGGAACTAGGAGGGGGAGATTAAGAGAACATGGCAAAGGATGGGAACTAGGAGGGGGAGATAAGAGAACATGGCAAAGGATGGGAACTAGGAGGGGGAGATAAGAGAACATGGCAAAGGATGGGAACTAGGAGGGGGAGATAAGAGAACATGGCAAAGGATGGGAACTAGGAGAGGGAGATAAGAGAACATGGCAAAGGATGGGAACTAGGAGGGGGAGATAAGAGAACATGGCAAAGATGGGAACTAGGAGGGGGAGATTAAGAGAACATGGCAAAGGATGGGAACTAGGAGGGGGAGATAAGAGAACATGGCAAAGGATGGGAACTAGGAGGGGGAGATTAAGAGAACATGGCAAAGGATGGGAACTAGGAGGGGGAGATAAGAGAACATGGCAAAGGATGGGAACTAGGAGGGGGAGATAAGAGAACATGGCAAAGGATGGGAACTAGGAGGGGGAGATAAGAGAACATGGCAAAGGATGGGAACTAGGAGAGGGAGATAAGAGAACATGGCAAAGGATGGGAACTAGGAGGGGGAGATAAGAGAACATGGCAAAGGATGGGAACTAGGAGGGGGAGATAAGAGAACATGGCAAAGGATGGGTTCTAGGAGGGGGAGATTAAGAGAACATGGCAAAGGATGGGAACTAGGAGGGGGAGCTAAGAGAACATGGCAAAGGATGGGAACTAGGAGAGGGAGATAAGAGAACATGGCAAAGGATGGGAACTAGGATGGGGAGATAAGAGAACATGGCAAAGGATGGGAACTAGGAGGGGGAGATTACGAGAACATGGCAAAGGATGGGAACTAGGAGGGGGAGATAAGAGAACATGGCAAAGGATGGGAACTAGGAGGGGGAGATTAAGAGAACATGGCAAAGGATGGGAACTAGGAGGGGGAGATAAGAGAACATGGCAAAGGATGGGAACTAGGAGGGGGAGATAAGAGAACATGGCAAAGGATGGGAACTAGGAGGGGGAGATAAGAGAACATGGCAAATGATGGGAACTAGGAGAGGGAGATAAGAGAACATGGCAAAGGATGGGAACTAGGAGGGGGAGATAAGAGAACATGGCAAAGGATGGTAACTAGGAGGGGGAGATAAGAGAACATGGCAAAGGATGGGAACTAGGAGGGGGAGATTAAGAGAACATGGCAAAGGATGGGAACTAGGAGGGGGAGATAAGAGAACATGGCAAAGGATGGGAACTAGGAGAATATGGGAAGAGAGGGGTTTGGGGGCGTTTGATTGTCTGATAATTGATGGCAGCAAACTGTCCGAAAAAAAACCTGCTCACATGCGATCAATTATCAGAGGATCAAACACGCTCACACCAACCCACCCCGGCCTCCCTCCCCTACTTACCTGTTTGCTCGCTGCCTGGTCCACTTAAGCCCTGTGGCGTCAGATCCGTCCGTCTAACGTGGGTTGAATTCGACGGAGCAGGGTCCCCTTTTCTTCTTTTTATTTCCGGTCCTCCGCCTCCAATGTTGAGGAAGCAGGGGAAATACCTGCAGCCCCCCCCCCCCCAAGGCTAATACATACCAATCATAGGGAGTGGGGGACACTCCTGCAACCCCCGCTCAACATGTTTGGAATGTATTAGCCTAATTGTTAGTTTTTAAATCGATCAACTGTTACTGGACAAATTCGTTCAAATGTATCATTCGATCAATTAAAAATGAACAATTATGCGAATACCAAAGAGAAGAAGTGAAAGGGATGGCAGAGAGAATGAAACTTGGGAGAGGAGAAGAGGTGAAAGGGATGGCAGAGAGAGAGAGAAACCTGGGAGAGGAGAAGAGGATATAAAACGCAGGAGCGGGATACAATGGGGAACTGATAGAGGAGAGGAGAAATGGGCATGATGGGTACATTTTAGAGAGGGGGATGTGGGGGGGATAGTCATCTAAAGAAGACAAAGAGGGGGAATCGCAACAGAAGAAAGGAAGCCACAGAATGGCGGGAAAGAAATCTAGGGAGGAGTGAAGAGGAGAAGCGGCAGAGGAAACGGAGGGAGCAGAGGGAGCAAGAAGTAAAAATAGAGGAGAAGGAAGGAAGGGCAGGTGAAGGGCAGGTAAATGGCGGACAGAGGGGGACAGAAGCAGGTAACGGGGAGAATGCTGATCATGGTGAGAGAGCAGCAAGGAACAGGAAAATTAGAGGGGGCCTTAGGGTAGAGGGGACATAGGCATGGGGTTGAGAAAGATTGAAGGGTGGGAGAAATGAGGAAGGAGAGAGAGGATGAAAAGCAGGAGAAAGTGAAGTAACTGGTGTGAGTGGGGAGAAAGCAAGCGAGATGAGAGCAGAGTCAGGGGAAAGTGAGGTGACTAGAAAAAAGCACATTTGGGAGAAGAGTGGGCAGGAGAAAGGGGTGACCATTGCACCATATTTCATAACAGAACAGCAAGGGGCAATGGCGAGGTGGCAGAGAAAAGGGAAGCAGGAGTGAATAAAGAGAGAAAAGAAGATAGGGTAACAGGTCTGGGGAGCGTGTGGTTCCGTGTGATCATTTCAGCGGAATCATCATTTTCTGGACATTTCGAGAATATCTGGGCACAGTGATCAGGAGGCAATTAGTAATAAATGTGGTTTAATCTGTCCCCCTGCATTATCACTGGATACTGATTGACAATAGAAGGCTAAAGCCGTTGAGAGCAAGACACCAGAAGACAACCGAAGGTGTGAGCGATAGAGAGAGGAGGGATAGTGAGCGAGAGGGCACAGAGTTCTCGGTGTCAGGAGCATGTATGTGGGGATAGCCTGGGTCTAGAGAAGCCATATTCAAAGAGATGGTTTTGGTTTGGTTAGTGAGTAAAGATGGAAAATGCAAGGTAGGTTTTCTGGTATGTTTATGTGTAGAGCTCGGCAGTATCTGCATACTGTCCATGGGTCTGCTTCTAGGTGGTTTGTGTTGAGGGGACTTGGGGTAACGGTAGCCTCTTTTGCCCTGCAAGCTTGCGTTGGTGGGGTCTGTGTTATGTAGAAAATCGTTCGAGAGGTGTAGAGGAGCAGGTGGATGTGTTTTCTTTAGCTCCTGCCCCTACAGCCGCATTATATTGGAACAGCCGGAGAAGAGATCTATGTGGGACCCAATGTGTTGCCCTATACAGCATCGAGTGTCTGAGAGACGATATGCACTCAACCAACCATACCAAATGTACCCTCACACTGAAAAAGTGGAAGGATGTCAGCACGCACCAATGGATATCATGTAGTGGTGAGAGAAATCTGATGAGGGCAGCGTGATGTCATGAAGAAGATATACGAGGACATACAGAAATTATATGAAATGACATACAGAAATTATATGAAAATACTTAAGAGTAACAATGTAACTGCAGTGACAAGTAACTTGCTGACCAATAAGTGTAAAAACGCAGTAACGCAAGGTAGATGTGACATATTGAAGCTTGCTATAGAAGAAAATAGAATGTAGCTAAGGTGGCCTTAATAGGAAGATGGTCGTCAGCATGTGTTAAGATTCAATCCAGCTACCTCAGAGACAGACCAGGGTTGCAGACTCAGGAGACGTTGGAGAAACAGCTTTGTGTGCAAAATAAAGAGGTGTCTATATTGGCTTGGGATAAAGGGTGTTATTTTAAGGAATAATTGCAAGGCACAAAAAAAGGCATACAGATAAGCCATGTACATAAGACACATTTCTCTAAGATTAAAGAAGAAGAAAACATTTGCAAGTCGAGCAAGAACATCCAGTATAAGTAAATCAAATATCAGTAAATAATGGGTCGAAATAGACAAATTTGCGGTCTTCCTCACACATGATTCAGAAGTTGAAATCAAGGGATATTAATGAAGCCTTGGATGAAGATGGTGATGTGCGTACACTTCATCAAATATCCCATATCCCAGAACAGAGAGCAGAATACAAGGTTAACTACAGATGGGAAATTGTAGCTTATGGTTGGAGTGATGAGAAATGATGGGTAGGGAAAGTGGGGAGTAATCGGACGTGACTCAAGCACCTGGGTTTCATTTTGCTTACGTGCTGCTATCAAACCGAAAGTCAAAGGTTGGTTGAGAATGCCAACCAATCAGAGGGTGTATGGAGCAACGTGCTATACAATGTTGCATGGACCATTTTCTCTCCTATAATCAGTATTATATATAATTGGAGGTAGTTCAGGGCGTGCCCTACAGTCAAGAGGCAGCCAATGAAGTACTAACCCCTAAGTATGCCATAGCTATATATGTTCCCTTAACAAACCCTTCCCTTCCCTTCAATAGGTTTTGTAGTTCGCCATGTAGGATGACATCATCGATGGCACATATTGGGGTATATAACCTCTGTATTATCAAGTTTATGTGTGAGTTGCACAAGCATCAGTCCGTTGTTCGCCAGTTCGGCCTGCTTTATTGAATTGAGAATAAAGTAGTATTTTGCAACATTTTCAGAGTTTGTCCAGTTATTTGGTCTGAGATCTTTATTGGTAATTCCATCTAGTAGAAGAGATGCTTCAAGGTGCTAGAACAAATTTTGGTAGCAGAGGATGTTCAAGTCTAATCGACCAAGGCCCATATTCAGACCTTCTGACTTTTGTCTGCTTCTGCCATTAGCCAGAAGACAACAGCGCATGCTGTGGAGAACAACGCCTAACAAAACACATGTAAGAAGATACGGTTGGCAGGTCCCTTTTTGACGAAATTCCTGCCCGGTCCCCGCAGGTGCCCCCGGGACTGAAGGTGAACTGGTCGGTTGAGGAAGCGTCGATACAGAGGGACTCGAGCTGAGCCACGGAAGTAGAACATTGAAGGTGGCAAAAAGAGGGTGAGGGATTGTGCTGTAAATAAAAGGTGTAAAAGTAACGTGATTTTTTTGAAATTATAAAAGAAGAGAAATAGATATCTCAAATCCTGGTTCAAAGGGGACAGAAGGGTACACACCTAAAAGACACCAAATATGGGTGTTCAGCATGGGTGTTACCAGGTCTGGAAAAGATCAGGAGCTAAGCTAGTGTCGGGACTGGCGGGACTCAGGACTCGGTAGCATTTTGGTTGTAGCACCCGAGCTTCTATCCGGGGCTACAACCAAAAGACCCGGAGCTATAGACCCCTCATTCCCTCCCTAGCAACGCCTCTGGTGTTCAGGATTCCTGTGGCAAGGCCAAGGAAGTGGGTATATCAAACTCCAAGTTGGAGTAAAAAAAATGAGATGAGATACATTTACTAAAAGGTAGTAAAGGAAGGCGTACGCAGGGAAAAGCATTTGAAGTGCACATGTGTATGGGGTTATAATATGTCAGTATAAAACCTGTGTTTTGTTTACATTAATAGATATAAAATGATAGTAAAACAAAGTGATTATTAGATTTTTAAATCAAAAGCTTGACATCAATTAGGATAAAAATTAAAGGAAAAAAATGAAGAAGAAGAGGTGCTTAAAACATCAATGATAAAACAACAAAATACTAAACACTGATAGAAAGCGTAAACGAAGAAACAAAAATAACATAATTGCATAGATTTTAAAAGTGGTTAAAATATTTTGATTTTTTGGGTAATAATCAGTGTTTGGTGGTGTCTGCTCGAATTGATCAGTGTGGTGTATTTGATC